>NC_136068.1:1079303552-1080792886 GCF_964261635.1 Lissotriton helveticus
AGGCATTGCCAGATGGATTGTAAAATGTATACAAATATGTTACATAAAAGCAAAGAGAACATTAACTGTTCCTCCTAGAGCTCATTCTACACGTAAACTAGGGGTATCTATGGCATTCTTAGGAAACATTCCCCTAGATGACATATGCAAAGCAGCAACTTGGTCTACACCACATACCTTCACAAAACACTACTGTGTTGATGTGCAGGCAACACAACAAGCCAGAGTGGGCCAAGCTGTATTAAAAACTTTATTTCAAACGGTTGCAACAGACACAGGTGACCACCGTTAGGGAGGTAACTGCTGTATAATCTATTCATAAATGTACCATCTGCAGCCCATATGCCTCGAACGGAATATGCTACTTACCAGTATGCATCTGTTCTTGGCATAGAGGGCTGCAGAGTGGTACATGCCCTCCCTGCCTCCCGGAAACCTGTGTCTGTTCCAACAATATCTTATTTAGATGCACTTACATGGGCATCTCTTTCTGTATTCTATTATACTACTCCATCTAACCCTACTATGGCAAAACAATCTAAGGATGGAGCCGATGCCCATGCTCACTAGCACCCAAAGGAGGAGTCATCGGTCTCGTGACGACAAAAGACTTCTCCAAGAGAAAAACAAGTGCAATCATCCGAGCCCAACACCAGATGGCGATCGATTCATAAATGTACAACTCTGCAGCCCTTTATGCCAAGAACAGATGCATACTGGTAAGTAGCATATTCCTTATATCCTTCAGGACAGCATGGAGGAAGGAGGCAGAGGAGGCTGGCAGCTGGGATGCCGGAAACACTGGGACCTGCACGCACTCCCAACACACAGGCACATGCATGATTTGGCAGCAGTGACTGAAGCACAAATCTGTCCCAAAAAGCCTACAACACATAAAGGAAAAAACATTGGAATAGAGGTTGCCCAACATAGGTATGACCATGACCACACCCAAAAGGGCACAAGCAGTCTTTCTGAACCCTGGGACGCAAATGGATGGAACTGTCCCCAATAGAAAGCACACAAGATGTGTGGAGGCTGCCCACTATGGCAATTGCCATTGCCCCAACACAAAAAAGGCTCAACAGACTCTCTGCCCCCTACCCCCCCACCCCCACCCCGCTGTCACTGCAGTTATGCAGTATCTTTTTTTCATGATAGGGTGCCCACATTCTTGGCAGTCCTGCCCCTACCACCACCGAGGCCCAACCCACCTCATGGGGGAAGGATAGGATATTCTCCCCTGATTGGGGGGGTGGGGGGCATTACAATGCACGCTAAACAACAGGGATGTTGAATTTGGGGTAAAAAAGGAGTGCAGGCATTGCATTCTAAAATTGGCCGCTCCCCCACCCCAAAAGGGATAAGCCAGGGTGTCTGCCCCAAGACCGAGTAGCAGACAGGAGGTTTTCCACCAATTAGCCCCTGTGTTGGCGCAGAAGGCCCATAAAATGCTAGGGAATTAAAAATAGCACCAAAGCAAACAAAAGGAGGGCGGTTGACCTATCGAGCCATACCCCCTCCCTAGATAGGGCGATAGTGTCTTTCTGCAACTCTCGAGCATATACGAAGTTTGTCCCAATTAGGGAGGTTTCCCCAAATCTGCCCCCTCGGGATAGGGTTTAGAAAGCCCTCTAAAAACCAGGGATTTTGCATCTGGGGCAAAAGAAAGTGGTGCAGGCATTTCACTCTGGCGTTGTTGACAAACCAACCTTCAAAAAGGACAAACCAATCTTTCTGCCCCACCTGCCAAGGTGCAGATGGGGGTTTGCCCCAGTTTTCACCTGTGGGGGACAGAAAGTCCACTGAACACCAGGAAATTCAAAATGGTGCCAAGACAAATAAAATGATGGGGCAGCCTACCTTGATATCGAGCCATACACCCACCCCAGAAGGGGCAATATTGCCTTTTTGTCTATCTCGAGGCAGATAGTAAGTTTGTCCCAATTGAGGAGGTGCCCGTAATCTGCCCCATCCGGGGTATAAAGGCCACTAAATACTATGGATTTTGCATTATACTGTGGCATTTGTGACACCCCCAAAAGGGACATACACTGACTTTTCAGAAAACTAGTAATCGAATGGGATCCAGTGTGGTGTGCTTTAGACGATTTCTCAACCTTTCATTTTCCACAATGCCCTGCAAACCTCAAACTTTGCCTAAAATCACATGTTTTCCTTGCATTTCTGTCACCTAGTTTTTCAGAATCAGCAGAGACCCAGTAAGTTTCTACCACACAGCTTTCCCTCACTTGTCCCTATAAAAATGCTACCCTACTTGTGTGGCTGAGCCTTGTGACCTCAAAAGGAACGGATCATACCAGAGTCAATGGGAGTCCCACAGTGGGACTCACATTGACCTTGGTTTAAACCGTTCCTATTGCAGGCACTAGGCTCAGCCACACAAGTAGGGTCGCATTTTTATCCTCATAAATGGGTGAATGCTAGATGGCAGGTAGTTTGTGGATTCCTGCTGATTCCTAAGTTCTCATCACAGAAATGTAAGGAAAATGCTTGATTTTGAGGAACGTTTGAGGCTTACACAGCATTGTAAGAAAAACTAATGAGATCCACGGAAGGCACACCACCCTATAATCCCCTGGTTGTCTATCTTTCAAAACTGGCTGTGGTTGGTACTTGTGCATTATAATTTTTTATGCACATTTTCAATATTTCTTCATTTCAACAGTTAGTGTCTTTGAGAAAACCTTGGGGGATCTACGCATATGACCTCATGCCGATTTCAGAACTTTGTCTGCTTTTCAGAAATCTATAGCTTTGTACATTGTACATTAATACTTGTATAGCGCACTATTCACCCGCAAGGGTATCAAGGCACTTGTATGAATACTGCTGTTGAACCCATCCTGGCTTTCCCTGTGAGGTGTCCACTCCTGGGCACCCCCAAGGTGGAGGCCAGGCATCCTTAGCGTTGTGGGGGCCATTGTGGAGATTAAGCAAGCTATTGCCCAGAGTTGCAGAGTGGGACTCCATGATTGGAATAGGCACTGAGGCGAGAATTATCACGTCCGTGGAATTTTTGAGCCCAAGACCCGCCGAGGCGGGGAATTGAACCCTGGTCCGGGGCTAGACCTCTGCATCAGGGTCTGCCGCTCTAACCATTGAGCCACACTTTTCCACTTTCCTGGATCACCCATGGGTTTTATGCCTGTTTCCACCACAAACTGAAAGTAGGCTGAACGCACAAAAATAGAAAACAAGCATTTACAATGCAATAGGTCTCGCATTTGCGAAAGTTTGAGCTATTGCCATTTGTAAATGACACTGCCTTTTATTTATGTCTTGTTTTTTTAAACTAATAAATAAAAGGCATTGTCATTTACAATGCCAATAGCTTAAACCTTTGCAAATGCAACACCTACTCCACTACACAGTTTAACCTACAGCAATATTATGCTTCAGTTTTTTGCTTCCGCACAAATACAGATAAATTCTCATGTTAAATTGCAAAGCTTCATATTAACGTGTGTGACGTGCGCACATCTGTAAACGCACGTTCAGCTTGAAGGGTATCTTGGCGCTGAATAACATATTTGCTACTCAACTCAATGGAACTCATGTCATCGACCTCAAAAGGATGACAGGCTTAGTGGACCCGTGGGAATTCGAACCTGTGACTATGAGGTCAAACACAGGCCCAGCCAGTGGATGAATTAGTCCACAAAGCCTTCAGACCCAGACAATGCAACATTCTCTTAAACATGCTCATTTTAGATTCTCTCTTTAGAAATAAACGAAGAGGTACGCTACTACATGCCAGCAAACCATTATTCCAGGCCAAAGGAAAACACAGTTACAACGCGAGTGTTACAGTTGAATTGCCATGGGAATTACTAAATTCATGCCTGAGAACTAGCACCAAGCACTGCTAATATGAAAGTAGTGCTTACTTAAGGTCAGCGGGGGGATGGAACATTTTTGTATGTGATACTTTAAGTAATGTTCTGCAAGGCTTTTGGTTAAAGGATTTGAATAACGTGCGATTCGAAACTTAAGAGATGTTAGCCTAGAAAATTATAAAGAGGTCTAACTGACCAAGGAGTGTGCGTCCACCTAATTTGTTCATGGCATGTAGTTAAAGTCACAGATTCAATTCTAAGGAACAAACGGAAGTGCCTGCATGCGTAGCTTTAATTATATAAAAACGCACAAACGTGAGCCTAAAGCCCTTTGCTTTTCCGGTGGAGTTTATTAAACGCTGCATTAGTAACCGTGTGCAAGAATGAAGCCCCTCTGTGCTGGACAGCCAGCTTCTGGTTAATAGCTCATACATGACAAGTTCTACATGTTTTCTAGCCACCCAACTCGGCCCCTTAATCCAGAACCCTACCCAGTGAACGAGCAGCATATGAGACTCAGGTGAGGGGCATGTGATGGGCTCACAGCAGCTCCTTTGTGTTCAGAGGCTCTGAGCATCCCTAATGCGGCCGCGGTCACTGGGCAGGGGGTGGGGGTCTGGCAACCGGGAAAAGCACACGAGGGGTAAGATTTAAAATACCAGGCACCCGTGTCCCACAGGGTGCGGCTGAAAAACACCCAGAAATTGGAAACCTCGCAAAAGCAGTGTTGGCCAATCAACACCGGCAGAAAAGATGGCCATTAATATCATACACAGAGGAATGAGGCAAGAATCAGGACAAGGTGTCTGACGGGTAACATGATACTAACAGATCGGGGTGAGCTGGAGGGGGTGAGGAGGAGGGAAGGGGCGAGATTGGCGAGAGAGACTCCCTGCTTGGCGTCTATAAGAGGCAAAGAGGCAGAACCCCCTTCCACCAAAAACTAACAAGGGAGAAAAGCAGGTGGAGTGGCTATGGAGATATGACCCGCCTAGTAACCCCAACTCACGATTCAGGCCCGTGGGCTGCTGCAGCAAGGCTCCAGATGTGCCGTCGATGACTTTGACGCTGCCCCGGCTGGTAACGGCTAGGATGGCGTTGAGTGCCAGGTGGTAGTGCTGTACAGCCCTTCTTCCTCGCAGCGTATTATTGTTAAAAAAGAATCGGGATTCGGGTTATATAACATACCTATATATGCTGACTCGGAAAGCCGAATTTCGTTTTTAAAGATGGGATCTGGGTGCAACAGGATTCCCATCAGAGACTGCATCATGGGACAAACAAGCAAACTCACCGCCGCAGCCCGGCTTCAACAGGAAGCCAGGCAACCTTTGTTGGGACGGGGGCGGGGCCGGACACGCGACCGGAGCTTCCCAGGAGGCAGGCTGCAGTGGCTGGCGCATGGCTCCGGTGCAGAGAGAGGAGAGCCCTGCGTGCAGCCGGCGTCCGCCCGGGAAGCCAAGGAGCGGAGTGCCGGTGTCCCTGTGCCCGTTGACGTCGGAAGAGTCCTGCGGAGTAGAAGTCCCGGTGAGTGGGGCTGCAGCGTGTGTATGTGTGTGTGTACGCGCGCGCGCCTGTGTGTCCCAGTGTGCGCGCCGTGTTTGCATGCAAGCCCTGCGGTCTGCGCAAGCGCGCTCGCTCCCGCGGTGAAATCCGACACTGGGAAAGCTCGTGACACTTTGGTGTCCACTCTCCCAAATACGGATAGCATTAGTTGGCGAGCTGACAGCATTCATGCTTCGCATGAATGCTAACGTCAGCTCGCCCTAAAAAGGGCTACCTTTTTGAAAAATGCAAAAACTACGATAACGTTATTTTTTATTCAGCTCTGCAAGTTCCTGAAAGCTGGGACGATGGTGACTTTAGCACAGCAAAGCTTTCGTTGATGCCATTTTTGGAAACGAAACAGACAATTTTTTGACAAGCCCTTTTTTCAATTTTTCCCCAAAAACTCAAGATTTTGCTATATTTGGCCTATTTTCTCGGTCCCTTCTTGGGGAATCCACAAACCCTGGGTACCTTAAAAACCCCCTGGATGTTGGGGAAAAAAGATAGAAATTTATTGTGGATACCTTATGTGAAAAAAAGTTATGGAGGCCTAACCGTAAAGTACTCCAAAAAAACAAAAAAGTACTCAGCACTTGGGTGAATAGACCTCAGTTGTTCAGGGGTTGAATCCAATTTGCGAAGAAAAGTAGTTTAATACTTCCATTTTTAATGACTTATGCTGTCCTTCTTAGAATAAGTATCTAAACCAAACGAAAAAGTTGTGTACAGCCTGGTTGTTCATAATAGTATTACATCAATTTGCTGCAATGTGACTGGAGCGTGTACAACTTGTCAGTAGATTGGAACCTGTATACGTGTTTGCTAGACCTGGCATATTTTGGCGTGATTACCCCTGACATTTTGCCTCTACCGCCTTTGTTTTCAGATGCTTTGGGTACTTTGCCACTGCTGATCAGTGTCAAAGTATAAGTGTTCCCTGTGTAAAGTGTAATGGTAATTGGTAACTGGTTGGTTATGATTGGTATGTTTGCCTTACTAGTAAAGTCTCTAGTGATGTGCCCTGTGTGTGCCAGGGCTAGTAATGCAAAGATGCGCGGAGAAAGGAACTCAGGCCTGCAGTGTAGGGCCTGCGCGCAGTTTGCTAAGTTGGCATGTTGTCCTGACAAGTGCAACCACTTGCCAGGCCTTACTTTCCCTTTTGCGTACACAGTGGACACCCCTGTGGTAGGTCCCGAGTAACCCCTGGGCAGGGTGCAGTGTAAGTAAAAGGCAGGCCATTTACCGAGGTGTGTGCTATGTCCTGACAGTGAAAAAGACTCCATTCCGTTTTTCACTGGTGAAAGGCCATCCTGCCCATAGGACCGAATCAGGGGAGGCTGGGTATTGTGTTTTGTTAGCCCAGTTTCCTATAAGTTTAAAATAGAGAGGTTAAGTTTAGTATGTATGAAAGTGGTTTGTCACTGTGTGTTCAGAAACCACTCTTTTAGAAAGTGGCTGAGTTTTATGCTTTAAGCATTTCTGGGTGTCTCTGCTGAATGTGGATTGATTGTCTGGATCTGAGAGGTGAGAGGAGCTGGGGAGGTCTTGACCCGGGAGGGGGTTGAGATGGCACCAGGCTGACCTGCATCTGGAGAGAAGGCGAGGAGAAGCCCCGGGAGGTGAAGAGGCCTGGGTTGCTGCTATAAAACAATTGACCTGTCTCCTGCTGAGTAATTAAGGATCCAGACCCCCAGTATCAAAGGGAGAAACGTGACACTGGGAGGCAGACACCCAGAACTGATTTAGGCAGGTGTCAGGAACCCCTGAGCACAAGCACAACGAACTTCAAAGACATTTAGGGGTAGAACTATGAGAGCTGAGACCCCTGAACGTTGGAATGGAATAGAAATGGATTGAGACTGAAAAGGCTTGGACCCATTTCGTGGTCCAGCGGAACCTCTGCTAAGGACGGAACAACTGAAAAGACTGCTGGGAAGGACCAACCCATGCTTCGTGATCTGGGGCTGTCTGCAGTTTGCTGTTTGAACCAAGGAAGAGGCTGTTGGGACTGTGCTTCGTGCGCTGGTTCCTCCTGCTTGATGAAGACTGTGCTTTGTACGGTGTCTTGTTACGCCAAGGACCCGAGGTGAGCTGGCTCTCTGTTTGTAAACACTGGAACATAAAAGTTTCTGGAGAAGTTTCAAGCGATGCAGTGGGCGCATATTGTGGCTGTTTGAGACCCTCGGAAGGTGTGCCCTGTGATCTTAGAAACACTGAGGAGAAGTGAGACTCTGATGCACTGGGTGCGTGTCGTGGTACACAGGGGTCGTTGGTGAAGAGCTCCTGGTCAACGTGTGCATCGAAAGTGAAGTGAGTCTCGGATGCACTGGGTGCGTGTCGTGGTGCACCGCAGGGGGTGCTGAAGAGCGCCTGGTCAGTGTGTGTATTGCAGGTGAAGTGAGACTCGGATGCGCATGGTGTGTGTCGTGGTGCACCGCAGGCGCTGGTGAAGAGCGTCTGGTCAGCGTGTGCATCGGAGGTGAAGGGAGTCTCGGATGCGCTGGGTGCTTGTCGAGGTCCACAGGAGGCATTGGTGAAGAGCGCCTGGTCATCGAGTGCACCTGAGGAGAAGTGAGGCTCGGACACGTTGAGCGTGTCGTGGTGCGGCCGAGGGCGTTGGTGAAGAGCGCCTGGATATCGGGGCACTGGAGTTGGAATAAGTCTCAGTGAAGCACTGTGTGTTCTTTGGTGCAACCTGGGACTGTGGAGGTGATCAGCTAATCATCGTGTGCACCAGTAGAAAGTGAGTCTCTGTAGTGTGATGTGCGTGTCTTGATGCCAACTGAGACCGCAGGAAGGAGTGCCTGGTGAACGTGCACTCGGAGTCGACGTGAAGTCCCATCAGCGTTGTGTATGTGGCTTTGTGCCCGAGGAAACCCGTAGGATGCTGTGGGGAACGTGAACCCGGAGTAAAGTAATCTCAGAGGCGTGGCGTACGTCTGCCCCGCGGCTGCCTGACACCTTCCTAATAGTTGCGGCCCGGACCGGCAGCCCCGGAGGAGCTGAGCTGAGCTGGCAGGCAGAGCCGCTGTGGCCCATTGAGAAAGTTCTGCACGGAAGTCCCAGTTCGCTGAAGGAGGAGAGGAGAGTGTGGTCGCGCTCCCAGGAAATGTGGATTACTACCTGAGTGGGGTGCGGGCTCAGAGGGACACTCTCGGCCTCTCAGTCCTTCTGGCGACGTGAGCCTTTGCTTCGGCTCAGATTGGGGTCCGTACTGACCTAAGGAGTGGCAGTACTGGAGCCAGAGTGAGAAGCTGTACTTTGTCATCGTTGATACGTGTGGGGGGCAACTGTTATCGAAGAGGCTGATTGTCGTAATACACATTGCCAATATTGCTGCTAACGAGCTGCCGGACTGTCCTATGACGCCTGACATTATTTCTGCATAACGAAGTACACAATTGTAGCGCTACGCATTATTTCTCCATTGCAGAGTACAGGATTGTAGTGGCCCGCATTGCATTATTTCTTCATTGCAAAGTACAAGATTGTAGCTATGCATTGAGTTATTCCTTAATTGCAACGTATTTGATTGTAGCGGAGCGCATTACATTATTTCTTCATTGCAAAGCGCGTGAGGGGTGTGATACATTGCATTATTCCTTCATTGTGCAGTACATGATTGTAGCGGTACGCATTGCATTATTTCTCCCATTGCAAGGTACCGGGGTGTAAAGTTACACATTGTATTATTTCTGCTTTTCCCAGCACAGGATTGTATCGTTACGCAGTGCGTTATTGTTTGTCTTTTGCAACATGTGTGATTCTAGCATTGCGACCAGCATAGCATTTTTAAAGCGGTGGTTGGGATTTGAACCTACCAGCCAGCCGTAACGAATATTACCCTTTATGATATGTTGGCTTTTGTATTGTGTGGTCTGATCGTATATCTTTTTTTATAAAGTTTATACTCTTTTTTTTTTTATCAAACTTGTGTGGAGTACATTTGTGGTGTCACCAGGGGGTTGCTGTGGGTGTGGTTGCACATACAGTACACTCGTGCCTTGGAGATAGGCCTGGCTGCTCGGGCTAAGCTACTAAGGGTGTGAGCAGGGCTATCTCTAACGGTGTCCTTACTTGGCCTAACGTTGAGTGAGGAGTCCGGGGTCTCGCATTTAGTGACAGTGGTGCGGGACGGGGACTCCGGCTTCCAACAGATCACCCGTATCTACAGTTCACCCTTAGATGAATTCTGTTTTGAGCGTGTCTCCTTATAGGCATGGACGAAGTGTTTTGTGAAAGAGAACGTCAAGTCCTACTCACTGAGACATTCAAAAACATAAAGTCAAGACCTACGAAATCAGTATTGGGAATTAGCTATAAAATCTGCCCAATAGCATGCATTTGACACAGAAACTGAGAGCAGTAGATTCCAATTATAGTTATGGCTAGTAAGTTGTTTAGTGTTTGCATCACCTCTGTTTATTTCTTCCCATTTCACTTGCATTATCCATAAATTCATATTCCAAGCTATGGTGTTTTACTTTCCAGCTGTTCTCTTGCTTCCATTGATACTGGTAGGATTTATTTTTTTAGTTACAATTTTCTCTGGGTTAAATTTAAGCGCCGAAAAGCATCACTGAAAGTGTTGAGGTGACACCAGAAAACTGTTGGTAAGCACTGTGTCTGTCTGCACATTAAATGAACCCAAGTGTCCTGGGATTGTAATTTGTACTGTCAAGCAATGTGTGTTGAACATTCAATGCAAATTGCTTTCTTTTGCTAGAGACCTGTAGATGTTGCTCAATGTCACCTCTTGACAATATGTTAATTTTTTTCTTTAGTCTGTGTTGGGTACCATAAAGCCACGTGTAATGAATGCAGAGACCTTCCTGCAGCTGCATATTGAGAAGGACCTGCATCAGCTGAAAAACACTCTGGGCAAAAGCGCTGACGAGACAACTGTTGTCATCCATCATATCCTGTGTAGCTTGCTTAAGGAGTCTCACCAACATCCAAACCAATGTAAGCATCATCCACGCACAATGACAATAAGGCGCTCAGACCTTAACATAAGTATCCTAAAACACACGGATCTTGTTGAAAAAAAGTATTACAGTAATTAAACCAGTGTAAATAATATCTTCCCCCTGAAACTGAAAATTGCTTAACCAATATTGACATATGTAGGTGTGGTAAATAAATAAATAATACCCTATTTTTGGATGAATGAATGAATAACAGATAGCTCAATAAATAAGAGTCAAGATTCGAGGTAGTTAGGAGTTTCTGCAGGTTTATTACAGCATAAGGACAGGATCAGGACAACCTGCATGGGAACAGGATGACAGGGGAAAAGAGGCCCGGCAGCTGCCGGGGCTGGGTCTGGGATGAGCGCGCTAACATTCAATAACAAGACATTCATTTATATACATAACGCAAACACATAGCATTACATTGCAGTAGGCGTAGCAGTGGGTGGAGCAGAAGGCATGACGTGTAGCAGTCGCGAGAGATAACAGTAAAAAGAGGTGTAACTGGGAGTTTACTTAGACATGTGAAGTAAAACGTAACAGAATATGTCATGAATGGGCGGACACATAGGAGGGGGCTACCTAAGGAGCCGGGACCTCTAACCTAATGGTGCGCGAAAACTGGCAATGACGTGTTACTAGGAGAAGCTGGGGGCTACGAACTCTGTGCTAGGAGCAGAGACTAGAGTCTGGAGGGTCGGAGCGACATGTACCTAAACCCTATCTGGTATCTAATGTTTAGGGAACATGTTGATATAAACTAGAAGTCATGAGGGGAGAGGCTAACTTGATTCTAAGACTGGACCATGCATTATTCTACATGAAATGCGTGATGAAGAATACTAAATGACCATTAAATACAGTATTTCTCTAACAGGGAGACGAGAAGGCTAGACAACGACGGAAACTATTGATGCAGTTCAGTAGCTTAGGAATGCAAAGGAGGAGGACTGAACTGATAGCTGGAACTATAACATACTTTTGGCAGACTTAGAGGCAGAGCCGGGGTGCACCGGGCAGTGCGAGGCAGGAAGTAAGTGAAAGGTCGAGGATACAGGTGGGGGCTGTATCGCTCCTCAGCGAGGCTTTCAGGAGACAGGAGCTGAATCCAGGGTCCGGGCCCTTTTGAGGCCTAGAAACGGGGACTTTATAATGGAATAACGTGCACACTGAGAAACGTGGCAACATTATTTTACATAGGCCTGATATTCGTAGTATTCACGAGGACTGGAAACTAACATATTAGAGGTGGACACAACTGTAATTGCGTCATTAATCAGAAATGGGGAATAACATATGCATATTGGTCATGCATTCATAACATATGAAAGATGGGGCGTAGGGACACAGAACATGGCAAAATTTACTTTTCCACATTCCCTCCTTGTCACTACGTTTCCATCAGGAAACATCAATATTCATGATACCGTCTATCATTTCATACAGTACCATTTGCTCGTCTCGAATTGTCTTGGAACGGGATTTAGAACGGGGCTTGGGACTAGGAATACAAGAGGTAGCACACATGCTGCAAATCGCAGGGCCACATTGTATACAGAGGCAGCAGCTAAATATGATCGCTACTGCAATACCTAGAAAGGACAGGACTTTCCATCCCCATGCGGAAATTACATTCCAGAACCAACCGGACCATGTCCAGGTGCCTGGATCTTGATGTAACAGATGGGCAATTTTATGGAGTCTGGTTATAGCTGAATAAACAGACGGCGCGTTATTTGGAATGAAAATGCAACAACTGGATCCGAGAATTCTACAGGCCCCGCCCCTATCGGCCAGTATGACGTCAAGGACGAGACGATTCTGTAAAACGACAATTCTCATAAAGGATTGCTCTTCAGTTAAGTTACCTAGAGCGGAGGCAGTCTCATCTACTACTGCTTCAAGGGTTCTTGTTAACCTACGAATAAGCTTACTATTTACAACTGTACCTAAATAAGGGAAAACACCTTTATCTATATCAATGAATTGCTCTGCGGCGGTTTCAGTATAATCGACAATCGGGAGATTTCTCTTGTGTCTAGTGTGTACTAAGAAAGAATTCCTATGATAATCAGGTGGGGCTAGAAAAACAGGTGGCAGTAGGAAAGCAATGTAACAGGTTCCCTCCCAATCGAGGGGCAGACGGACATATGCAGTTTGACCACAAACAAAATAAGAATGACGTGAAGCTTTAAAAATAGATTTCCTACTGTCACTATACTGGATAACAGTAGTACATTCACTATGACCTATATGTACAGAACCATAACTATGGACACATAATTCGCCTTTGACTGGTAGTACTGAAATAGCGGGTGAGTCTGGAGTAGTATCAGACTGAACATTCAGAACCATGAAATTCGACGAATAATTTCCTAAATTATATACTTCATTTTCTAGATCTAAACCTGTTCTATGGGGGAAACCTTGCTTGTCTGGGAAACATGTACTGTTAAGAAAAGACATATCTGTTGAGGATGACGTTAGCGTGGACCATGCTCCACACGAACCATTGTGTGAAAATGGATAAGGAAACAGTGGCAGAACTCCCTTCGATGTCTGGAAAGGGGGGAGTCGACCACACACCCAACAATTAGTGGCATTGCTGGTCTGGTGTGAATAATGTAACATACGGATGAATGTGTTATTACGCATGGCGAGGCGGTATGAATATTCGTGAGGAGGCAGATCACTAAACGTGTGCTCTACTGTAGCATGAGCAGACATATTTACATGAGGAACTGGAAAACACAGATAGAAAGCATAACTGGTGCAGGAAATCATTATGCTGATGAATAGTATGAAACTCAGAAAAACGATGCATTTGAGTGAACTTTGACTGACTCTCTCACTATGGGGGTCTATTTTATACATGTCAGAAACAGTCTAACCGTTTCACCTAGGGGAGGACTTATACAATCAAACTGGCTGACTTATTAGACCTGAGCTTTAACTTATACTCCTGTTGCGGAGTTTTCTCTACCAAGGGAGGGGTTGTAATAAAGTCTGGTGCGGGACAGTCCTTTAAAACAATGTTCTGGCAATCCTTCGAATCCGGGGAAATGTTCTTGGCAATGTCTTTGAAGTCTGGCTTTGGTCCTTTGAAAAGTTTTACATGAGAGAGGTGGACCCACCCCTTCCTGCCTTCTAACTTGACGGCAGTTCGGGTGGTCAAGAGGACCTGACGTGGCTCCTTCCAACGTGGTTCCAGCGGACTTGATCTGTCAAAATTGCGGACCATCACCAAGGATCCTGGAACGATCTCGTGCGGTGCCACCTCTGTATTGTCTGGAAATGCGGCGGCAACCTGTGAACGACATGAGTTGAGGGCAGACATCAAGGAAGCTAGGTAATCTGTCAGCATATTACATGAAACATCGGTAATACTTCGGGGTCTAGGAGTACCCCACATGTTAGGGGGGCGGCCGAATACGACCTCATACGGGGACAGACCTGATCTGGAATGTGCGACCATACGCATGTAAAATAGAGCGACTGGCAAAGCTACTAACCAGTCCACACCCTTGTCTTTACAGATTTTTGCTATACGGATTTTCAGAGTCTGATTATGTCTCTCGACTAGTCCAGCTGCTTCTGGATGGCGTACACAATGGAACTTCCACTGGTACCCTAACAACAGGGAAACGTGTTTCATGAGTTCGGATGAGAATGGCTGACCGTTATCAGAATATACGACTCTAGGGAGTCCGTATCTAGGGAAGAATTCACGAACCAGCTGCTTGGCAGTGGTCGCGGCTGTGTAATCTGGGACTGGATATGCTTCTGTCCACCTGGACAAAGCGCATACAACTACAAGGACATACTTGAAACCTCGACATCGCTCCATCTGAATATAATCCATCTGGAGGACCTCAAAAGGGTGGTCAGGGGGCTGGAAACCACCTTGTTCCACCGGGACACTTCTACCTGGATTAAACTGGCAACATATCATACAGGTACGGACTTTCTGCTTGGCTGCAGCTCGTAAATGCTTGTTGAACCAAATGTTCTGGATACTGTCTAACATAGCTTTTTCTCCTAAATGTGCTGGACTATGTGCGGTATTGATAATAACTTGAACCATAGAATCGGGGAGAAACCATGTGGCTCTACCCTTCGTTAACCATCCTTGATCTGTCTGGACCCCTCCTTGTACAGACCATTTCTTGATTTCATCGGGAGTAGCATGTAACTGAATATCTATGACATCTTGTGTAGGGTCCTTAACTGTCATGCATGTAATCAGATCTGGAGTATGTGTCATGTTTACTGGAATGTCTGGTGTCTGTGCTGTAAGCTTGGCTGTGCGGTCTGCTAGATCATTACCTTGGGAAATAATGTCAGTAACTTTCGTATGTGCTTTGCACTTCATGATAGCAATAGATGTCGGTAAATGTATGGCATCTAACAGAGCTTGAATAAGGAGACCATGCTGAATCTTGGTTCCATGAGAAGTCATAAAACCTCTCTCCTGCCAGAGCACTCCGAAGTCGTGTACAACTCCGAATGCGTAACGTGAATCTGTGTAAACATTAACCTTCAGGTTCTTGGCGTGTATACAGGCTTGTGTCAGAGCACTGCTGCTTGAGCGGACAGGGTATCAATACGGTGTGTTTCAATAACTTCAGTGTCAGTAGTCACTGCATATGCGGCGACTAGTTCTCCTGTACTAGTTCTCATACATGAACCATCCACATAAAGTGTCAGGTCAGGATCTGGTAACGGAATGTCTGTCAGGTCTTGTCTTGGCTTTGTCGTAACGTTAACTACTTCCACACAGTCATGTGTGTCTGGATTTGAATTAACTGATGGTAACAGTGTAGCAGGATTCAGGACATTGCAGCGTCTAATTTCTATGTGTGGCTGGAACAGTGTCAATTCATAACCTGTTAAACGTGCAATTGTCAAGTGCTGAGTTTGTGTTCGGTTTAAAAGAACTTCTACTGAATGTGGAACTTGTACTGTCAGGGAATGTCCTAAAACTATGGAATCACTTTGTCTGATAGCTAGTGCTGTGGCTGCAACTGACTTGAGGCACGCAGGCAACGCCTGGGCGACTGGATCTAATGTGCTTGAAAAATAAGCACAGGGCTTGTATTGACCTGCTTGATCTTGTGTGAGAACAGATAATGCTGTACCTTCGCGTTCTGTAACGAAAAGTGTAAAAGGCTTACTGTAGTTCGGTGTAGCTAGAACTGGAGCTTGGCATAGGGCTTTCTTTAACTCGTTGAAACTAAGTGTATGTTCAGATGTCCAAGGGAGGACAGTCGATACGGCTGCCTCCTGTGTCGTTAACTGTATCAGTGGCTTGGCTAGAAATGCATACTGGGGAATCCATTGTCTACAATAAGAAGTAAGGCCGATAAAAGCACGTACCTCCTTCTGGGTTCTGGGCTGGAGAAGATTCGCTATTAACTGGATACGGTCGGGTGTCAACTGCCTACCCCTCTTGGACAGCAAGTGTCCTAAGTATACCACTTGCTGGACACAGAATTGAAGCTTTGAAGGTGACACCTTGTGCCCCATCTCGGCTAGAAAATACAGAACTGTAAGTGATGCTCGCTCGCAAGCACGTTCAGAACGGGCTGTGATCAGTAGATCATCGACATACTGGAGCAGGGCAGTGTCAGTTGGCATGTGAATATTGTCTAGTTGTCTCTTGAGTGCTTGACTGTAAATACTAGGGCTTTCTGTGAAACCTTGAGGAGCGCGTGTAAACATATAGCTCCTTCCATTTAAACAAAATCCGAAAAGAAACTGGCTGTCTGGATGAATTGGGACACTAAAAAATGCATTCTTGAGGTCAATAACAGTGAAAAACATGGCTTCGGAATCAATGGCAGTTAACAGGGAAGAAATGTCTGGAACAACTGGATACTGAGGAATAATACATTTATTAAGCTCTCGTAAATCAATCACTAATCGATATACTGGGGGTGCATTTGGATCAGTACGTTTCATGACTGGAATGATCGGAGAATTGCATACATTGGAGTCAGTTTCTACAACTACTCCTTGAGCCATGAGCTCGTCAATAATTTTGGATAAGGCTGCTACAGCCTCAGGTGGCAATCTGTACTGTCGGATTCGGGGTAACACTACACCTGGTTTGAGAGTCACACGATAGGGTGTGATTTGCATGTAACCTACATCAGTTGGACCTTGCGCCCATAAATGCTGCGGAACATTAGACAATCTGGAATCAAAATCTCGTAATACATAGTGACCCTTAAAGTCACGTAGGAACAGACGTATTCCCTCTGGGGAACAGCAAATAACTGCACCTAACTCTTTCAGTGTCTTAATACCTAACAGATTTTCTGGACATGCCTTAGTAAGTAACAGATCAGTAGTACGGGACAATGGACCTACTTCTAGAGTAACTGGCTGAGATATTTCATTAACTATGGGTTTTCCTGAAAATCCAAGGGAAACATTTCTTGAGCCTGAGAGCGGAGCCCCTGGAACTTCGGCGTGACTAATTGTGGTCCTACTTGCCCCTGTATCGATCAAAAACTTTCTGTCTTTCCCTAATACTTGACTGTGTACATAGGGACCTTCTTGGTCTACAGGTATCTCGATAAGAGGCAAGCCTACCTCCCTCTCTAGGCTGTTTCATGAATATGACTGGTACTCTGGATACTCAGACTGTGCATACTGGTACATCTGCGATGTAACGTGCTGTGTTGCAGCAATAGGCTGCGGTACTGTAACTGTCTGTTGTGCATTCTGTGACTGAGGAATCTGTGAAACTTGTTCTTGTCTCGGCGGACGTGGTCTTTCTTTAGTCTTACCAGTAGCTATGTTGTGTTTCAGAACTGCACACTCGTTTATAAAATGACCTGGCTGTTTACAATAATTGCAGTTCCCTTTAACGGGAGCTGCAGGATGACTGGCTTGAATCGGACCCCTCTTCTGACTGTCTTGAGGAATAGATTGTGCAACTAGCACTTTCATTTTCGTGTCTTTCATACGTTTTCTTTCGTGTTCTTGCTCTTCTCTGATTCTATTCTGGTGATACTGAAGCATCTGGAGCATCTGGGACGGAGTATTTGCTTGCCAGGTGCTTTCGACTTTCAAAACTCGGTTTTTAATTTGTGGACTTGAATTCTCGACTAATTTGGTAACGAAAAGATGAGGGTATGACTCACTACTTGTCTTGAGACCACTATTAATACTGAAACATTTCTCAAATCTAGAATAAAAATCACTAATGTCTTCATCTTGTTTCTGTTTACAGGCTGAGATGGCATCCCAGTCTTCTTTTCTAGTTGTCAATAATCTGGGTAAAACTTGAATCAATAATTCTGGTAATTCTTTACATTTATCTCCAAGACCGGTACCTGGTACTCGTGCCTTGTCTTCAGCTTCTAGAGCTGTCCAATCGATCTTTTTCTCTCCCACCTCCCATTCTTTTTCCTTTAACTTTTCATACACCCCTGCGGGTAGCAGAACCTTTAACATTTTAATGACATCTGGGTACGTGTATTCTCCCATACGGAGCATGTCTTTTAATTCTCTATGGAACCCTGCTGGATCTTTGTCATGACAGGGAATTAGCTTTTTCATTTCGAGGAGTTCCATCTTTGAAATCGGAGTGTATACAAACACTCGTTGCATTACGCCACCCGCCCCTTGGACTGGGTGGACTTCTCGTAGCGGATTCTGTCTGTCTATGTAGAATGGTTTACTTTCTGGGGGTGAGACGTGAACAAAATGCGGGTTCAGGAACGTTCTATACTTGTGACGCTGTTCTAGAATAACACTAATTAAATCGGTACCTAGACCTCTCCATCTGTACTGGAGTAACTCGTTCAGGATATCGTGTAACGGGCCTGGATCAGAGTGTTGACCCTCATACTGAGTAATGAGGTGCTGGATCATATACATACCCACCAGTCGTTGCTCGGCTGGGGGCAGTTTCAGAAACATTTGTGCCACTATTTCGTCTGGAAAAGTGGTAGAATCAGTAATCCATCGGACTGCTGATCGGGCTAATTCTTGTTCATGCATGGTGCTTAACTCGCTATAACCGACTCGTGATTTCAGAATGTGATCGGTAGCTTGAAATACTTGTTCTAGAGAACAAGGCTCTCGTTCTGGTGCTGGATGATGAAAAATAGACTTGGGTTCTAGACGTAAATGGCGATCTGGAAATCTGGATTTCCCTACATACGCTATTCTGGCGGGATTCTCGTCTTCCTCTTCAGGATCAGAGATACTTTCTTTCTCACTTACTTGTGCTGCTTTACGCTGTTCGTGTAACCTTACTATTTCTTTACGAATTTTCTTGTACATACTTTCCATGGCACTAATGGTCTTGTGCTTACCCTCGGCTATATTATCACTCCACCTTGTCAGGATTCTCATTTCGGCGGGATCTTTAGACGGGTAATCTTGTTCTCTTATTAGACAATTGATCAGGAACTTTAATATCATGAGCTGAATCTCGGCTTTCCTTTGAGACATGATCTCGCCAATACTTTCTGGATCATCCCCTGTACGGATGAAACGATATATTCTGTCTAGATCTTCTTTCATATTTGGTAAGGTGACTAGATACTCGGTCACCCTTCTTACGCGTACGGAATATAAAACCATATTATATTCGCCTGGAACTGGATCATAAACACATTCGGCAAGGGCTTGTCTGATTTCTGTAACAGACTTATTACTTTTAGGAGTACGCTGTGATGCTTGAGCATGTAATTCGAGTGCTGATAAACGTTTGTGTGGCGGCGGGGTTTGAGGAGGACCTCCTCCTGCGGCCCCTAGACTAGAATCGTCGACTGACATTCTTCGTGCTTGCAGGGTCGGTAATTGTAACGTGGGCTGAACTTGTATGGCAGGCTGACCCGGGGGTACCGTAACAGGTACTCCGGTGTCTGGAGGAACGGGAAGTGCCTGATTTACAGGGACTAGCGGAGCGCGAACAGGATTTGCATATTCTGGAACTGTGTCGTCCAAATAGGACGAAATAAAAATATCAGCTGCGGTCGGTTTGTGACGTAGCTTGGTCGGAACTAATGGTGGCGGGAAATTACTGGGTGCCTCTGGGGTCGCTTTTGGCGAGCCTTCGGCAAGGAGAGGATACATACCCTTAATAAGGGCATGCCTCTGTCTGTCTGACTGTTCGGCTTTAACTTGTTCACCTATCTCGATTAATTCTCTTTCTTGGGTTCGTTCTTGGGATTCTCTACTTAACTCTGACTTTCTGACTTCCTTTTCCGTTCTTCTATGCGCTTCCTTACGCCATAACTCGATGGCATCTTTCTGTGACTGTCTGGCTTTCTTTTTCCATAATGCTTCTTCTACTCGCATGATACATTCGGCATCCCATGTACCCGATACGGGCCATCTATACTTTTCTTCTAACTGTTTGGTATACTCTACCCATAAATCTAGATACAATATGGCGCTTATGCCATGTTTCTGATACATAAAGTGACCTGGACTGTCCCTAGGCGGAACAGGAACTGCTGCTTCCAGCAGACCCTTTCTAGTTTTTAACTGACGTAACTTGGAAAAGAGCGGCATTCTAAACTTGAATCGGAACACAATACAATACACGAAAAACAATAACAATTGGGGAAACAATTCAGGCATACCACGACATTGGAAATACGTTAAACAATATCGTAAATAACAGTTCGAACAGAATACTACCTGGAAATACTGAAAACAGAACAGAATTCTCGAGAACGGAACAGACTAGAGTTACTGGATGCACTGCTATAACAGTACGGAACATACCGGTCCCATAAAGGAACACATCAAGACCCGTATCCACCTAGGTGAACACTTCGTTTGTGAGCTTGGGTACCACCAACCCACGGACCAGAGTCAATTTAGACTGACCCTGTCTAGACACTACCCCAGCAATGGTACTCACCGGGCAGCACGGAACGGAAGGCCTCGGACGGGACTGGACTACGACGACGAACTTCGGACTTCGGACTTCAGTTACGGGTGGACCTCCGGATACCTCGGACCTTGGACTCTCGGCTTGGGCTCTGGTCGGGACTCGCCGCGTTCCTCCACCGTCTCGTTCGGATGCTGGACCGCCTCCTCCGTCTCCTCCGTGGGCCTGAGGGATACTTGAAGCAGAAATATCTGCCAGGTGCACGGTATGGTTCCGTCACGACTGCAGAGGGTCAGGGGGTCGGCGTGGCTTCACCGACGCGTGGGGAAAGGGCAAGTCCCTGTTCGGGCGCCATTATGTGGTAAATAAATAAATAATACCCTATTTTTGGATGAATGAATGAATAACAGATAGCTCAATAAATAAGAGTCAAGATTCGAGGTAGTTAGGAGTTTCTGCAGGTTTATTACAGCATAAGGACAGGATCAGGACAACCTGCATGGGAACAGGATGACAGGGGAAAAGAGGCCCGGCAGCTGCCGGGGCTGGGTCTGGGATGAGCGCGCTAACATTCAATAACAAGACATTCATTTATATACATAACGCAAACACATAGCATTACATTGCAGTAGGCGTAGCAGTGGGTGGAGCAGAAGGCATGACGTGTAGCAGTCGCGAGAGATAACAGTAAAAAGAGGTGTAACTGGGAGTTTACTTAGACATGTGAAGTAAAACGTAACAGAATATGTCATGAATGGGCGGACACATAGGAGGGGGCTACCTAAGGAGCCGGGACCTCTAACCTAATGGTGCGCGAAAACTGGCAATGACGTGTTACTAGGAGAAGCTGGGGGCTACGAACTCTGTGCTAGGAGCAGAGACTAGAGTCTGGAGGGTCGGAGCGACATGTACCTAAACCCTATCTGGTATCTAATGTTTAGGGAACATGTTGATATAAACTAGAAGTCATGAGGGGAGAGGCTAACTTGATTCTAAGACTGGACCATGCATTATTCTACATGAAATGCGTGATGAAGAATACTAAATGACCATTAAATACAGTATTTCTCTAACAGGGAGACGAGAAGGCTAGACAACGACGGAAACTATTGATGCAGTTCAGTAGCTTAGGAATGCAAAGGAGGAGGACTGAACTGATAGCTGGAACTATAACATACTTTTGGCAGACTTAGAGGCAGAGCCGGGGTGCACCGGGCAGTGCGAGGCAGGAAGTAAGTGAAAGGTCGAGGATACAGGTGGGGGCTGTATCGCTCCTCAGCGAGGCTTTCAGGAGACAGGAGCTGAATCCAGGGTCCGGGCCCTTTTGAGGCCTAGAAACGGGGACTTTATAATGGAATAACGTGCACACTGAGAAACGTGGCAACATTATTTTACATAGGCCTGATATTCGTAGTATTCACGAGGACTGGAAACTAACATATTAGAGGTGGACACAACTGTAATTGCGTCATTAATCAGAAATGGGGAATAACATATGCATATTGGTCATGCATTCATAACATATGAAAGATGGGGCGTAGGGACACAGAACATGGCAAAATTTACTTTTCCACATTGGTATGGTTCATTGAGGTAGCTTAAGAAATCATACCATCACTGAAACCAGTGTTAATAACTTACATGATACATGAAGTACAATGTCCATGGATAACTGCATAGGATTACAGTATCTTCTAAACCTCCTTGAAAAACCACTTCAGTGCCCTTGTCTGCAATTCCCACATAGGTAGGCACACCTAAGATATTCCAAGTCTGTTGTTGACGCTGCAGTAGTGATTGATCAAGAGTAAGTGGCACCTTGGAGAGTGACAGTCCAACTCAGACATATTCAAGTGATAGCTGCAATGATTGGTATAGGGTTGGCTCAGAAATTACAGTTGTATTTTGAACTATTTCTATGGTGCAGCACTTAAGGGACAGCAATAGCTTACAGTCATTTTGCTTATTTGCAGTTATACAACTCATGTTTTGTCAGTACAATTTTATCAATCTGTGCTACTGTCTTACAAATTTAACATATCCTTAGTGTGCCCTTACATCCTAGAAAACACTCGGGTGGACATCCCTCGGTATTTTAAAACAACGGTTTGGGGAAGACTGTTCACTTTCACAAGCTGCAGTACAAGTAACCAACAGTGTAAAAATCAGGAAGCACTCAAATTTCTATCAGGTCTTACTGATATACCCATTTTACCCGTAAGTTAGTTTGACAACAATAGGTATGTTTCACCATTTCAGTGAAGTGCCCTAATGCAGTTACGTGGGACACACACCTCCATGAAGGGTGCACTTTGTTGTAGTTCGTGAGTGTTGCACAAAATTGTGCACCAAGAGTCTCATTTTACTTTGCCAAATGATACATACCAGAAGGTTCCTCCTTTGATCTGTTGGTATTTCCATGCCTTTTAATTGGCTATTGGCCTTTTTCACATAACATTGAGAGTCTCTCACACCCTTTTGCCACCAACGTGTTTTCACTACCCTACGACTCTATACCCTTTTCTCTGTGTTTAGCAATGCAGTTTATTTGTATCCTTCTCCCTTTTTTTTTACTACAGGGCCTGTTGGCTTTGATGGCACACTCTCCACCAAGCGGAGCAGGGACACCTGGGAGAATATTGTGGCAACTACAGTTATAAGTCCAGAAATACAGGTGATAAGTCATAATCCTGGAAAGTGTTTCTTTGCAGGTTCATTAAATGTGTGCATGGGTGTATCCCTTTACAGCTTCACAAAAATGTATGTGTTTCCATGTGTCGGTCCCAAACTGGAAGAAGACAACTTCCATGTAATACACATGGCGGTGGCTCATGAAAACGGTCTACTTTTCAAACTAAATGTCTGTGTTCCTTAAAGTTCTTTACATGTGACCTTATGGGCACTCATAGGTCCTCATTCAGAATTGTATTGAAGCATGGTAAAATTGCATGCAATTTCTCATATAGACTTCAAGCTGCAGATGCCTCACCTTTTGAATATTCCCTGGGCGTCAGACTGAATACAGGAAGTTTTCAATAGTCCCCCTGAGTGCCAGAAGATGGTGACTTGCACTTGCGCACAAATGCTGTTCTGCTCCGAAAGTGACATGCAGGGCCTATATAGGTGCCACTCCTGTGCACTGATGTCAGTTCTTTTCTTTCCACTTCAACAGACGTGGATCCAAAGTACCATCTTGTCTCTCCAAGACACATACCTAGGTAGTTTGACAACATTTCTTATAGTGTGCAAGGAATTTCACCCACTAAAATGATGTGTTTCAATCCCTTTAGCGACTGTCGCAAACAAATGTATGTGACCGATCCCCAATAGTTGTGACTGTGGTGCCTGGGATCAAGCCACGAATCCAAGCCCTGTGGCAACTCCACCTTGATTAGACAGACAGCCATCAGAGAACGCAGGGTGAAGCTTTATGCCACCAAGCATAAGATGATTTCACAACTGGATTGTTCAAAGGCCTGCTCTTGGTCCTGTTCCTGGAGTCAATGGAACTGCTCCAGAGGTTTCTCCCCAGTACTTTGGTAGTTCCAATTCCAGAATTCGTCTGCTCTTTCCAGTCTACTCCTGTTTTTCGGAGGTGTTGTCATTTCTTTGGGATGTCCTTACCCTCCACCTGGAGCCTTGCTGGCAATTCAGAGATTTTTTATCCTCTGGCTTTTTCTGCCATTCAAGGTTCCTTCTGGAAGGCACCATCTGCCTAGGCGCTATCAAATGTTACTTTCCTTTGGTAGGGGTCACCTTTACCTCTGGCAGACCAAGACTGTTAAAACCTGGGTTTCCTGACTTGACTTCAGTCAGAGGTCCCTCAAAGGGTGTCAGTTCCATGACACCAAGTCATCCTAGTGGCTCCGCATTGAGCTTGAAGACTATGATATCCAAAACTCTTGGGCTTGAACATATGCCCTCTGATCAGGCTGCCTCTCTAGGAGGACCTGTTGTCGCAATATTAAGGCAGGGTTTTGCAGCCGAGCCACCGCAATCTCCACTTTCATGTTTGGAGATTGAGTGCTGACAGCTGGACCCCTTTGACCTTCCTCTGGAGTTGTTTAATGTCATCTAGGCAACCAGGCTCCCTCAACAAAATTTGGTGTTGGGACAAATTTGTGACTTGGTGCAGCCCTTACGGTCTGTTATTAGTTTTGGTCTCTTGTCTGGTAAGACTTTGCTTTGAGCACAGTTAACGGTTATCTTTTGACCACCAGATCAGCCCTCATTGTTTGTCAACGGCTGTGATGAGATTACCTGATGTGCACTCCATTTCAGTCACTTCAGGGCTGTTCTTTACTGCTCCTTTTTACCACGACTGTGTTCCTCAATGCTATCACCTCACAGCTTGTGAATGCGCTTCAGGTCCTTTGTGTCAATCCACTATATGCTTCTTTCTTTCATCCCAGATAAAATAGTTTTGAGCACTCAGGCATCCTTCCTACCAAAACTTGTGTCACTGTTTTACATCAGTGTAAGAGGGGAGAAACATTATCACTTGGACCCCAAGAGAGTGCTGAGCTTCTACATAGATCGTACCAAAGACCACAGAGTAGCCGGTCAGCTCTTTGTCCGGGTTCTCCGCAGTGAAAAAAGTCAAGGCAGTGCAGAAGAGAACCATCTCCAGGTGGATCATGCTCTGCATTAAGATCTGCTACGCATTGGCCAAAACACATTCTCAGGAAGGACTACTTGCTCATTCTACCAGGGTCAATGTTGCTATCACTAGGTTGCCATGCATAGTCTCTGTCCTAGATGTTTGCCAGGCAGCTAAGTGGACGCTCCACCTTATGTTCACAAAGCATTTTTGCTTGTACATTCAGGTTCGTCAGGAGGGGCATTTTGCCCACTCGGTCCATTAGGTAATTCTGCTCCACCTCACCACCTAACTTGTATTGAGGACATCAATTCTTTATTGTGTATATCGATGGACATTTAGTCAATTGTGTTAATTTGTCTGGAGTCAATGAATACTACCTGTAGCACATTGAAGAGGTGGTTTGTCTTGAGACTTGCTGCCTTATCATAAGCATGTTATTGAGACAGTGAAAGTGTTCGAATGGGAGCAAGAATTGGAAGCCATGGGGTATGTGTAAGGTATTAGGGAATTGGAGCTTCATGCAAGACTATTCCTCTGCTGTTGTGTCCCAGTGTACTGATCTTCAGTGAAAGGCTTATTCATATGTTTTGGATTTCAGCCATCTTTAGAGAGCACTTTTTTTGAAAGCCTAGGGCTTCCATATGTCGAAGGACCTTATCCCAAATGTTTACTGTCTGAACTTCTTTTAGCATATTGCAGAGTCCAACAACAGTACGCTTACGGAGGTACATTGGAGTCTTGTTCCTAGAAAGCCTTGTACTTGATGCACAAGACTTGGAATTCCAACATGGACTATACTAGGAGCTGGTAGATGCTTTTTAGAAGGATTTCATTGGGTTTGTTTTGGGGGATTAAGGCATAGTTTTCTTATTTGGGAAATCCACAGATGTTCTTTCAAATATTGTGATGCTTAGGTGTTACAACTGCATATTTTAAAAACATGGAGAAGCAGATGAGTTATTGCCATACAAGAGTAAACCACTAAAAAACTAAATACTAAACCACTGAGCAAACGCGAATAATAACAGCGAACATGAATAACAATAATCGGTAGGAAAGCGGCTGATCTTGGTATTTTTTTGCTTCCCCCTATTTATGTAATACATACTCATGGGTGTTGAGAGTTCCGTTGTCCAATCCCTAGCCAGCACATCATAATATTTACTGTGAAGTCTTTCTCAAAATATCAATTTTGGCCATGCTGCCACAGTATTTTTGCTATTACAGTGACAAACATGCACAAAACTAACACACTCAGACATGGAGGCACATGTAAAATGGAAATGTCTGCAGCCATAACACACAGGCCAAAATACAAGCACCCACATCACAGGCAATGATATCCATGTATATAAGGCAACAGAAATGTAGACACCCATGAACAGATCAACATTCATAAAGGGCTCCACCGAATGAAAAGTAGCACACGTTTTTGTGCAGCAAGGGGCAGGGGTTATATGCTAGATGGGACAAAGGTTGTATTCAGTGATATGTACATTGTGATACGCAATAGAGGAATATAGGGTGATAAGCACATTATGATCAAAGGTTAGTGTATCACTAAAAAGCAAGATGTACCTTAGGGATGCAATGTGTGATATGCTCAGAACTCAAGATATGATGTGGCCCACTAGTATTCTCTGGATAATTTGCATGGTTCTCCCATTGTCATTAGCTGACAAGACTTCTGTACCCTAACTTTGGGGAGGTGAGATCCCAGGCTGGCGTCTTGCTTTTCTAGGGAAGTAGTACTCGGTCTTCAAAACAAACATTTCAGACTTATTGAATGTCACATGAAGGAGAATCTTCAGAAGCAGCTGGACAGATTTCTTGGTGTCCTCACTTTTTGACAGTGGTCTGGCACCACAGGTTTGCTGCTTTAGAGCTTATAGGTCTATACATGGCAGTATAGTTTCTCTTCTGCTGGGACTGACACTCACCACTCCAAAGGGCATTATCAGTATTGGAAGAAATCTTCTGTTCAATGGTGATCTAGGCAAGCAAGATAACCTTCAGCTTGCCAGAAAGGCAGTTATCTCACAGAGATAGTCATAAGGCATTCCACAACTGCTTCACAGAGATAGTCCTAAGGCATTAAGCACTGAAAGACAGCAATAGTTGGTGAATTTTAAAGGAGTCTGGCACTGGAGTATCTAAGCATTAGAATATGTGGTCTTGGATATACCATAGCATAATGATCTTGTGACCTAATTAAAAAGCAGTAGCCTTTCAGTTAAATTATCATAAGGCTAGTCATTGGTGAAGTTTTTAAAGATTCAAATCAACATTAGGATGGCCAGAGAGCCAGGATCCCGGAAGGCCATTCTCGAGTAAAGCTGCCGCAACTGGAGCAGAATGTCCGCCAATATCTCATGCAGCATAAGTATCATCAAGAATGATACTGGTTACCTAGAGGCGGAAAGTGCTGATAGGCTCGGGGCTCTTGTTAGGTGTCTGAGGCCCATGGTACTTAACCCAGCTCCAAAGAAAGCCACTCCCTTCCCCCAACACAAAATAGCTGTGGCCTAGCCTAGATTGGGCACGTTTCTTGTACTTCTAGTAGTGTGCTGATAATTGACTCAAGTGTGTAGACTCTAAGGGTTAGGGCTGGGATTAGCATCAATTGAGCAACTACCTGAAACGCGTGCGAGAACTCAGTAACTGCAGTAATGGAGACTTCAGGGCTGTGGGAGAGAGATCAGGTGTGTGTTCTAGTCACAGAACAGAGGTAGTTCTTTCTCTGGGGCAGAAGAGCATTGCCTCCATAGCAGAGGTGTCAATGGCATAATTTAAGGCATAAGAAGAATTTTCAGACATTGCACAAATCGTGGCACCAGTCCGAGGCCATTCCCGCTGTCGCTCCACTTCCCACTCAAACTTTGGGTAAGTCAAAGTCCAAACAGAAGCAAAGCTGGACTTAACCATCCCACCACTCAAGTTTGAGAGAGAAGGTACGAGGGTGTCAAGATATGAACTGCACTCCATCAAGGGCATACGTCCTGGAACCGATGCCTCAGCTAGTCCCATCACAGTTCCTGGGCCATAGTGAACCAGTAGCAAATTAAGGTCTTCAAGGACACCATGTTTCAAGTCTTCAGTGAGCATATGACTGCTTTTAGTGCTCATGCGGACCCAACAGAGCTGCAAGTTTCTTCAATCAGGTTCCTGCTGGAGGGTCCTCATCTAATGCCATCTTCACCAATGGACCTATAACCAGGTCCATCATGACGCAGGTACAAGTTTCCACATTTGCCCCATACCGTAGCCCATGCGGATTCCCACCAAAACAGTTATGTTGTCGGCTCCACTGGCACTGATTGATGACCTGGTGCAAATGCCTATGTTGGACCCTGAACTTTTTCAGACCCAGCTCAACAGATGTTTTGCTTCTACCCGACACCTCTGCTGCAGCACAACTATCAGCAGAGGCTCCATTTGCTGTTTGCCTCTGTTTCTGATCCTGTTTCAGTACAAGAAGTACCCCAGAATATTGATGATGATGGGGTGTGTTGTGGCATTATTCCCCTTCATTATACTAATGATGCCCTATACCTTCACTTGTAAAATGCCATGAGCTTGACAGCTCCCCTGAAACAGAAGTTGACTTGCCACCTTGGCAACTGAGGACAGCCGAGGAGCTAGAATTACATTTGACCTCCTTTCAGACCAATACAGTGCTCTAAAGTAGATTCTCAAACCTGGGCCACCAACATCAAAGCCCTTGCTCTCATTTGATGATGCCCTCATGGATGCCACAATCACTATGGGGTGGAAACCATGTTCCTGTTCAGCTGTTAATCGACAAATATTTACGAGATGCAGGTCTTCCTCAGAAAGGATTTCCTCACCAAGCACCCTACGCTGAAAATTCTCATTGTGCAGGCTTTGGTGAGTAAGGTTAATCCTAACTCATTTCCAATCAGTACTCCTGACAAAGAAACTAAACGGATTGATGGTTTTGGCAAGCTAATGTTTTCTCCTGGTAGACTAACACTGCTATCCATAAATGCAGTATGTCTATTGAGCTGTTACATCAACACCTTATTGGACATGGCCATCAAGATCTTGCCAGCAGTCCCAGAAAACCGTAGGCCCTCCATGGCTCAGAACATCTGTGATAGAAAGGATGCAGTGTAATACATTCTTCTGGCAGCTCTGGAGACCAAGGACTGCACTAGTAGAGCAGTAGGAACCAGTGTCATGCTTCAAAGGTACACCTCTATGGGGTAGGCTGGGTATTCCAACGATGTACAAGCATCGCTGATAGACATGTCAGAAAGTCAAGCCACAGCATGTTCCTTGGGGCTACTGATGCCTGCAAAACAGTTTCCCCATCAGTTCAGCGAATGTTGTGGCTATTCCGTGGGGATAGCATATAGGTAACTGTAGCCTCCCCAGCAGACGATACAGTAGATCGTCCAGTCTGTTCTAAGCCACCAACGTGGCACTAATGGACATCGCACAGAACAGTAGGTGCACTTGTCCTCACACTCCCCCCCCTCTCCCGCTGCAGCCGCAACCAAGTTGCTTTTGTTTGTCCTTAGTGATGAAAGCGCAGCCAATAAGGAATGGGATTGATTGTTTCCTCCATCACATCTGACAGATATGTGTTGGCTATTGTTCAAAGAGGCTACTCTCTTTCTTTCCTTTATTTCCCCTCCCCACTTTTCTCACCCACCAGAATGCATTTCTGAGGGACATCGGTCCATCCTGCTGCATGGAGGTACATCTCTTTCCTCTCAAGGGTGCCATCAAACAGGTCTTGATTCAGACTGGAGCGAGGACTGTTATTCACTCCACTTCCTCATTCTGAAAAAGGACAGATGACTCAGGCTCTGGAGCCACTATATGTCTTTCTGTGGAAGGACCAATTTTCAAAATGCTCTCATTGGCTCAGATTCTATTTACCCAGGGCCTAGGAGACTGGATGGTGTCCCTAGATTTGCATGACACCTATTTTAATATGCCCATTCAGCAGTCCCACTGACATTAACCGCAGTACAGGGTGGGCCAGGAACTCTTTCAATATGATGTGCTTCCTTCGGTCACTTGTGTGTTCAGGAAAGTGATGGTGGTGGTCATTGCGTGTCTTCGGAGGTCAGGAGTTGCTCTGGTTCGAGGCATGTGGGCTGCTGAATTCATATCTGTGCATAGATCGCCGCCTAGTGTTGGGTCGGGATGATTGCACGTTGTTGTCCTGGAAGAGTCTTCGAAGTATCTCGAGATAGGTGGCTCCTCCCCTGGACTACAGTGCGCATGGGCATCCTCTCCATCCTCAGATTGTTTTTTTCCGCCATTGGGTTCGGATGTACTTTCCTTTACTCAAAGTTCGGAATCGATACTACTCTTTCTAGAGGCCAAAAGGCCTTCGCGATCGTCGGTATTGTCTCGAATCGGTGCCGACAGCTTCTTTAGAAACTTTATCCATCTTGCGACGTCGAATAGGGCCGCGGGCCTTCTCGGTGCCACGCGACCAGTCGTCGATGGAACGGAGTCCATTCAAGAGATGCCTTCTATGTAACTCCAAATACTCATATATCGATAAACACCCTGTATGTAACAAGTGTTTATCTCCAGAACATAATGAATCCAACTGCCTAGCTTGTGCCCAGTTTCGTTCAAAAAAGACACTTCGAACTCGACGGGCCGCTAGACTAACCATGCAGAGACAAGCGCCAGAGACAGAAAACATCTTCGGCGATGAAGACAATCTTGTCGAGGCAGAAGAATACGAACAACAGTCGGATCAAGAATCAGAGCATGACTCCGACTACTACATCGACGAGGAAGAAGACGTTGTCGAGGTAGGTGACAACGAACAGGGGATTGGAGCCGTAGAGGACGACTCCAGTGATGAAACAGGCCCAACCGTAACTATGGCGGCTTATACGTTCACCTCCTCGGTTCCACAGGCTCAGGTCGAGGCCTCGCCACAAGGCCTTAGCCAAGATCTCGAAAGACATTCTATAGCCCCGCAATACAGCCCGGCTAAGAATATTACTAAAGAGCCATCGGATCAACGCACTCCGAGATTGGTGATCTCGAAACCAAAAGTGGTGGAACAAAAAACGAAACCGAAACTCATCGACTTCACGGTCTTCGGACCACACTACGTCGATCCATCGGAGTCGAGACCGAAGAAACTCGTAGACAACACAGTCTTCGGGCCGAACTATGTCGAACCATCGGCGTCGAATACAAGGGTCGTCGAGCCGAAAACCAGCGCCCCGGTGCCTACTCCAAAACAAAAGGGTGTCGAACCGAAAACATCGGCGCCGACGGCCGATAAAACAAAAAAGGGACTCGAACCAAAGAAGGTTGTCGAAACCAAACAAAAAGGCGACAAACCAATTGCTATGCAAAAGAAAACCTTCGAGCCCAAGAAGATCGAACCAAAAAAGGGAATCGAACCTACACCAAAGGGCGTCGAGCCAAAGACACCGATTCCAAAAGCACACAAAGCCATAATCGAACCGAAAAACACTGTCGAAAAGACTTCGGCTCCGAAGAAACAGGCACTACCGAAACAGACTGTAGTACCACAAAAGAACATCGGACCGATTAAGTTTGGCCTCCCACCTTCCTCAAAGACAAAAGCGGTCGACCCAAAGGGCGGCGTCGAACCGAAAAACACAAAACAAAAAACAGTGGCAAAACCACACAAGACTGCTGAACAGGAAATCTTACATCCAGACCCTGAATCAGTCGTACAATCAAAACTCTATATTGATCCTAACTCTGGCAAACTCACTCTCTACAAGAGGAAGATCAGACCAGAAACTGCGAAGGAGACTTTCACTATACCACTAAAAAAGAAAAGGGACTGTTCTACCTCACCTATTCTTTTTGAGCCTATTCAGCCAAATAGGCCACACACATATTCATATACACCCACACACTCAGATGAAGAGGTGGATGAGGAATATGATCAGGAATACAGCTACCCAGTAGACACTGACCAAGACAGCCACACACAACCATGGGCTGACCCACTAAATCCTGGTGACTCTCAACCCATTCCTGATACACCTACATACCCTGCTAAGCCTTCTCCTACAGAGGACACAGCTGCTTTCAATTCATTAATAGAAAGTGCAGCAAGCCGTCATAATGTGGACATGCACGCAGACCCTGTGGAGGAAGATTTCCTCTTTGACACTTTTGCCATATCGGAAAGAACTGTTAAAACACTACCTATGTTAAAGGGGGTGCTTAAACATGCAGGAGACATATTTAAGGATACCACTAGGGCACGGGTTATTAACCCTAGAATTGAGAGGAAATACAGGCCAGCACCACTAGACCCTACATATATTAAGGGACAATTGCTTTAGATTCTTTAGTGGTGGCGAATGCGCGTAAACGTGCAAACTCTCAAACAACTGGGGAAGCTGCACCTCCCGACAAAGAATCAAAGATCTTTGAGGCATAAGGGAAAAGGGTAGCCGCACAAGCGGCTAACATATGGAGAATATCTAACACGCAAGCCCTGTTAGCTAGGTATGACAGGGCACACTATGATACCTTAGAAACACTTTTACAGCATTTACCTGACGCTTACAAAGCTAATCACCAACGCCTCCATTAAATGTGCCTTAGATGTAGCAGATACAGCTGACAGGGCAATTAACACCAGTGTTATGATCAGGAGACATGCGTGGCTATGCATTTCTGGTTTTAAAAACGAAGTACAGTCCACTTTGTTAAATCAGCCAGTCAATCCTGACTACTTATTTGGTCCAGGAGTAGATACAATCCTGGACAAAATGAAAAAAGACACTGAGACGTCTAAGTCGATGGGAGCCCTACAGTCACAACAACATAGAGGCTCCTTTCGTCGCTCAAACTACAGAGCGGCTGCAAGAGGCAACTCATTACAGCAGACCACAAACTACAAAGGAAACACACAAACCACCTACAATAAAAACAATAGAGGTGGATACCGCGGCAATAACAACAAAGGCAGAGGATGAGGGAACAACACCACCAGATCCTCTACCAATACAAAACAGTGACTCCTTAGCGCTACCCCCAGACCATATAACACCGGTCGGGGGACGATTACAACAATTCCAACCAGTCTGGCAAAACATCACTACAGACACGTGGGTAAGGCAAATTATCAGAGATGGCTATTGCCTAGAGCTAACCTCCACACCACCCAACATACCTCCAAAACACCGTCCTAAGTCCGCAGAACACCTCAACTTATTGCAGCAAGAAGTCATCAGCATGCTGCAAAAAGGGGCCATAGAACTAGTACCATTAGAACATCAAGGTACAGGGGTATATTCGTTGTACTTCCTCATCCCCAAAAAGGACGGGTCTCTCAGACCAATATTGGACCTAAGGCCCCTAAACCATTACATCTTATCAGAGCATTTTCATGTGCTCACTCTACAACAGGTGTTACCACTGTTTCAGCAAGGAGACTTCCTCGCAACCTTGGACCTCAAAGACGCATATTTCCATATCCCGATACATCCTGCTCACAGGAAGTATCTCAGGTTCACGCTACTAAATCAACATTACCAATTCAAAGTACTTCCATTTGGTGTAACAACAGCTCCAAGAGTGTTCACAAAATGCCTAGCGACAGTGGCTGCACATTTGAGAAGACAACATATTCACGTCTATCCATACCTGGACGACTGGCTAATACAAGCAAAGTCAGCCCAGCAGTGTGCCAGCCACATGTCAAAAACAATTCACCTACTGCACAGCCTAGGCTTCACGTTGAACTACCAAAAATCTCACCTTCAGCCATCCCATGTACAGCAGTACCTGGGAGCAACAATAAATACTCTGGCAGCAAAAGCATACCCAAACGCTGCAAGAATAAACGGGATGCAGCTACTAATCCAAAAGTTCAAGCCACAACACTCGCTCTCTGCCCGAGTGTTTATGCAACTCATAGGCATGATGGCTTCGTGCATCTTAATAGTCCCTCACGCCAGACTACACATGCGTCCACTACAAGAGTGCTTAGCACGGCAGTGGAACCAAGCTCAAGGACAATTGAAAGACCTAGTGTTGGTGACCAGTCGGGCATACAACTCTCTGCATTGGTGGAATCCACAAAACCTTTGCAAGGGCCGACTGTTCCAGCAGCCTGTACCACAGATAGTGTTGACAACGGACGCATCTCTCATAGGATGGGGAGCCCATGTCCTTCAGTACACAGTGCGGGGCCTATGGACAGAGCAACAAAAGAAAATGCACATCAACTTGCTAGAAATGATGACAATTTTTCTGGCAATGAAAGCGTTCAAAGTACATTTATGCAACAAAGCTGTGTTGATCCGGACGGACAACAGGACAGCAATGTACTACATACAGAAACAGGGAGGAACACACTCGCCACAGCTATCACATCTAGCACAAAGCATGTGGAAGTGGGCCATCCAAAGAAACATTTTTCTCATGGCGGAACACCTCCCAGGCAAAGAGAACCAAGTAGCGGATCTGCTCAGCAGGCACACCAACAGCTGCACGAGTGGGAGATTCATCCCACAGTGCTCCAGCCCTACTTCCAACAATGGGGACAACCAGAGATAGACCTGTTCGCCACAAGGGAAAACGCAAAATGCCAGTAGTTTGCCGCCAGGTTTCCACATCCGCAGTCGCAGGGCAATGCGATATGGATGAACTGGTCAGGCAGATTTGCGTACGCTTTTCCCCCAGCACCATTAATACCGCTAGTGGCACGCAAACTACGCCAGCATTCACTGACACTAATCCTGGTTGCTCCAACATGGGCGAGGCAACCATGGTACACAACGTTCCTAGAACTTTCCGTGGTGCCTCATCAAAGACTGCGGCTAACACCCACTCTACTCACTCAGAGCCATGGAGACATACAGCACCCAGATCCGCAACAACTGAACCTTGCAATCTGGCTCCTGAAGTCTTAGAGTTTGGATACCTGAACTTACCTCCTGACTGTATGAACATTATCAAGGAGGCAAGAAAACCTACAACCAGAGCTTGTTACGCTGCAAAGTGGAAGCGTTTTGTCATTTACTGCAATAACAATGACGTAAACCCACTAGATGCTTCAACGCAAAATATAATTTGCTATCTTTTGCACCTACATCGTTGCAATCTAGCATATTCATCTATCAGTATACACTTAGCTGCCATTGCAGCTTATCTTCAGAACAGACAGCATCTTTCGCTATTCAGAGTGCCTGCAATTAAGGCATTCATGGAGGGACTCAAAAGAATAATCCCCCCAAAACACCCACCTTCACCTGTCTGGAACCTTAACATCGTTTTGACCAGACTTATGGGACCACCGTTTGAACCACTGCATTCATGCAAATTACAATTCTTAACATGGAAGGTGGCTTTTCTAGTGGCAATTACTTCACTTAGAACAGTTAGTGAGCTACAAGCCCTAACTATTCAAGAGCCATTCATACAGATACATGCAAATAGGGTAGTTCTTAGAACAAACCCTAAGTTCATGCCCAAAGTGGTATCCCATTTTCATATCAATCAGACAATTGAACTGCCAGTGTTCTTTCCAAATCCACAGTCAGTCCCTGAAAGGGCTCTACACACACTAGATGTCAAAAGAGCACTTCTATACTACATTGATAGAACTAAGGATTTTCGGAAAACTAAACAGTTGTTTGTTGCCTTCTCACCACAACACAAAGGCAACCCCATTTCAAAATCTGGGTTAGCTAGATGGATTGTTAAGTGCATCCAAATATGCTATCTAAAAGCAAAGCGCACTTTAACAGTTCCCCCAAGAGCGCATTCTACACGCAAACTAGGGGCATCCATGGCTTTCCTAGGAAACATTCCTCTAGAGGAAATATGTAGAGCAGCCACATGGTCTACCATACATACTTTCACAAAACACTATTGTGTAGATGTACGTTCCAAACAGCAAGCAGCTGTAGGACAGGCTGTTCTAAAAACTCTTTTTCAGACTGCTGCAGCTGGCACAGGTAGCCACCGCTACGGGAGAGACTGCTATATATTCTATGCACAGATATGAATTCAGCAGCCCACATGCCTCGAACTGAATATGCTACTTACCAGTATGCATCTGTTCTTGGCATGTAGGGCTGCTGACATTCATATCGCCCACCCTCCTCCCCATGCGCACTGTAGTCCAGGGGAGGAGCCACCTATCTCGTGATACTTCGAAGACTCTTCCAGGACAACAACGTGCAATCATCCGGACCCAACACTAGGCGGCGATCTATGCACAGATATGAATGTCAGCAGCCCTACATGCCAAGAACAGATGCATACTGGTAAGTAGCATATTCCTTTCTGTACCTCGACAACTTGCTGCTGAAGACAAGCTCACTAAAGTCAGTCATAAGCCTCTCCATTTCCATTCAGATGTCTAGGTAGATGGCCTGAAATCTGCAGTGGTGGCTACGTTTAAAATTAGCTTTATTTGACAGATATATCATCAAAGCATGATACAAGGAATAATTCTTAAAACGCGTATATAAACACAATTAAAAAACCCTGTTGCTGTTAAAATAATAAAAAATCTGTCCTCTAAGATAATAACATTCAATAAAACAGTTAAGACATCTGGGTATATTGATGCTTTAAATCCCTAGGTACTTTACAGTTCATCATACTATTTACTGCAGGGTCGCAAGTATATACATTGCTAGCATGCCAGACACTACCCGACAATACCACTGCATCTAATATACGGGAGTCCAGCTCCATACATTCATATACAAAAGACTAATACAGATACAGTTATGGACCTTCACCCTGCGGTAAGTACCTGAGATCTAATAGCCCAAGCCCAACCCAGAGATTTAGCCAAGGCAATGACGATGGGGGTCAGAGTTTCCGAGCGCTGTAATCTTAGCGCAACGTCGTTCCTTCTGGTGCCCAGTGATCTACAAATTGGAGACAGCCACACTCTGCGTGGGGCAGCATAAGCTGGGCAAACAAACAGCTGGTGGGCCAGACTCCATTTGGGCGTGACAAGTGGGACAGGGTTCGTCGCCTAGGATGCCCCATCTTGCTGTGTACGACCTTACTGGTAATGAGCCTACCCTGAATTGGAAGTAGAACTTCCGATAATGCGGCTTGGTTATAATATCCCAGTACTGTTCCAACTTTGGGGATGACTTTACATCTAGGAAACATCCCATAAGTGAAGACAAATCACTATTCCTATAAATGGTATGGGTCACCCAATCCCAGTACTTTTCTTTTAAAAACGCTTTGGGGAAACGGGTTACTCGCTGGGTTCTCCCATAGTGTTGCCATACCAATACTTGTTAAGAGTGAGTCTAACCTCCTGCAGCCATTTTATTTTGTTGTAACAGTCTGCTCTGATTAGTTCCTTGAGACATGCAGCATAGGAAGCCAGATCTGGTGTGGACCAGATTCTCCTCCAATAGAGTAGGAGACGCAGTCTAGCTATGTCGGCCAATGTCTTCCTATCTAGATCATGAAGCAGTGGGCGTACTGGGGTGCTTTGCGGGAGGTTAGTAATCGTACGCAAGAACCTGTTTTCTGCTGCAGTTAACTTAGAAAGGTTCTCGAACCCCCAAAGCTCGGCCCCATAAAGCGGAATTGACGACTTTCATGTTATATATTGCAGGACTGGACTAACCGGTTTAGTAAGGGAGGTGTTGAACTCAATTTGCAGGGTTCCAGCCAGTTGCCGGTGATCAACGAAGCCATATCAAGCTACTGGTTCCACCTCATGTCCCTCTGCATGATGACCCCCAAATATGTAAAGTCGGTTACCTGTTCTAAGGGCAGCTTATTTAGCACTATGCTTCCTCTAAATGCTTTGTGAGGGTTAAAAGACATACATTTCTTTTTTGACATGTTAATTTCCAAGCCCCGTAGATGGAAAAATTCCTTGAAAAGTAACAGAGCTCGTTGGAGGACACTCAGTGTCGGGTCATCTGCGCAAAAATAATGGGGATTCTAACACCAGCTGAGCTGGAGCATCATTGGGGGTAGACTCCAGGAATTTTGCAATCTTGTTGATAAACAGAGAAAATAGTGTGAGTGCCATTACCCAACTTTGGCGCACACCTTTCTCTATGGGAAAGGGATTCGTAACATTACCCTACGAGCCCCATCAAATTTGGGCGTAATTTCCCTCATGAAGTCTGGCAATGAGGGATAACAATTGGGGGGCCATCCCCAACTCTTGCAGTACTACCCATAATTTACTACGGGAGACGAGGTTGAAAGCTGACTTAAGATCCTTGTCCAGGACCACTGTCTTCCAATATAGCAAAATGAAACAAAATGTTCGAGGCATATGGGCTGCAGATGGTACATTTATGAATAGATCGCCATCTGGTGTTGGGCTCGGATGATTGCACTTGTTTTTCTTCTGGAGAAGTCTTTGTCGTCATCGATGACTCCTCCTCTTGGTGTTAGTGGGCATGGGCATCGGCTCCATCCTTAGATTGTTTTTTTCCGCCATCGGGTTCGGATGAGGATCGAAGCGCTCCGGACCAACTTCGATAAAGAAGGTTATATTCGGCGCGTAACCCTTTCCAATTCGACGGTATTGTTATCGAACGCGACTTCACTTCCATCTCGACGCGTTTCAAAGAACGACGACTACGAGAAGACCAGCTCGACGTAGTCCAGCCCGGAGTCCATGGAAAGGACTCCATTCAAAAAATGTCCAACGTGTGGTGCTAAGTTCCCACACAAGGACCTACACGAGGTGTGCAACCTCTGCTTGTCGCCTGAACACGAATCCAGGGACTGTGAGGCCTGTGCAGCATTTTCCTCAAAATCGACGATTAGAAACCGTCGAGCCCGAAGACACGAGGTATCGAGAATGCAGTCACAAGCAATCCCGGAGCTGTTCGAGGACTAGCACCCAGAAGAGGAGGAAGAGGAGGTCGACGAAGCGGGGTCAGAAGCGGACGAGTCCGACGTCGAGGAAATCGACGTCCAGCAAACCGTGAGTGACAACATCCCTTTACCAAAGAACAGACCCCGCACGGTGTCGACCCCGCCCTCGAGCCCGGTCAGACAACCGAAAAAAGTTTCCGACGCCCCGCCTTCGGGCCCGGCAACGAAACCGAAACACTCGGTCTCCCATCATGGTGGTTCCGATAAACCCACATCGACACCGAAGCTCCATATCAAAGAAAGCTCGAAGTCGAAACAGTCCATGTCGACACCGAAACACGTTTCGATGTCGAAAACACCCTCGACACCGAGGACATCCTCGACGCCGAAAACATCGGATCCGAATAAAATCTCGGTGCCGAAAATACAAATGGACAGTCAGAAGAAAAAACACCTTTCGGACCCGAAAACTGCGGTACCGACACAGGAATATAAAACCGATCCTAAACAAAAGACTCTGTTTATTGATCCACAAACTGGCAAGGTAGTCACAGAACTACCTAAAAAGAGGAAGAATGAACAGTCGGACGACAAAACTCCTCAGAAGAAGAGAACATGGGGACAAATACAACTCCCCCCCCCCCCTTCTCCACAACCTAGAGACACACCCTCTTCTCCTCTTCCTCACAATAGGCCTACTATTCCTCCCACACGACCATCTACACCTACAACAGATGTAGAAAGTGACACAGGGGAGGGAGAACATCCTGGGGATGATGAAGACACAATCCCAGAGGAGGCAGACCCATGGGAATAGTACAATGTAGGGTCAGATAACGATAACAACCCTGAATTGTATCCGTCAAAACCTTCACCTCCTGATGATAATACTGGGTTTGTGCAACTCATTAATAGAGCAGCAAAATACCACAAGGTAGAGCTACATGCAGAACCTCAAATAGAGGATTTCTTATTAGAAACACTACCTACTGCACAAAGAACATCAGGAACACTACCGATGCTTAAGGGTCTTCTCAATCACACATCAGAGATATTCAAAGACCCGGTGAGGGCTAGGGTACTGAACCCAAGAATTGATAAGAAATATAGAGCAGCTCCAAAAGACCCAATATTCATTAAAGGACAAATTCCTCTAGACTCACTAGTGGTCACAAACGCTCGTAAGAGAGCAAACTCTTTATCTACAGGAGAAGCTCCACCTCCTGACAAAGAGTCTAAGCTAATAGATGCCTCTGGCAAGAGAGTAGCATCTCAAGCGGCAAACAGCTGGCGCATAGCTAATACACAAGCACTACTTGCAAGGTATGACAGAGCGCATTATGATGAATTAGAAAAACTCATCACACATCTCCCTAAAGAAGATCAAAAGAGGGCAGATCAACTCATACAGGAAGGGAAGTTAATTACTAACACTTCAATCAAGTGCGCCCTAGACGCGGCAGACCCTGCAGCAAGATCCATAAACACAAGCATCATGTTAAGGAGACATGCATGGCTCAGGGTTTCAGGGTTCAAACAAGAGGTACAAACATCATTACTGAACCAACCTTTTGATGAGAAAACACTTTTCGGCACAGGGACAGATGAGGCCTTAGAAAAGATGAAAAAGGATACGGAAACGGCTAAATCAATGGGAGCATTGCAACAGCCGACACAAAGAGGTTCCTTTCGTAGGTCCACCTATAGAGGAGGATCCAAAAATACAGGTACAAGCCAGCAACAAACCTCTTTTACACCTACATCACCCAGAGGTAATTCTAGAGGTGGTTACAGAGGTAACAACAACAAGGGTAGAGGTCGCGGAAACAACAACAACCGCAACTCTCCAACCCCAAAGCAGTGACTTCATACAGCTCCCCCCAGACCATATAACACCGGTCGGGGGACGCCTATCACAGTTCCTACCTGTCTGTGAAAACATAACATCAGACAGGTGGGTGAGACAAATTATCCAACATGGTTATTGCCTAGAACTCACAGCTACCCCACCAAACATCCCCCCCAAACAGCGTCCAATGAAACAAGATCACCTGACACTGTTAAAACAAGAAGTACTATCCCTGCTAGAAAAGCATGCCATAGAGAAGGTTCCACAGCACCAACAAGGAACAGGAGTATACTCCCTATACTTCCTAATTCCCAAAAAGGACGGGTCTCTAAGGCCAATACTGGACCTAAGACCTCTCAACGCATACATAAATTCGGAACATTTCCACATGGTCACGCTCCAACAAGTACTTCCTTTACTGAAGAAAGGGGACTTTCTTTCTACACTGGATCTAAAAGACGCTTACTTTCATATCCCGATTCACAAAGCCCACAGGAAATACCTCAGGTTTGTGGTAGAAGGACAACATTATCAGTTCAAGGTCCTTCCGTTTGGTGTCTCAACGGCACCAAGAGTGTTCACAAAATGCCTAGCAGTGGTGGCAGCTCACCTAAGAAGACAACAAATACATGTCTTCCCCTACTTGGACGACTGGCTAATAAAGGCCAAGTCACAAGAGGAATGTCTTCAGAACACACAAAAGACAATTCAGCTGCTACACCAGCTAGGGTTCACGGTGAACTACACAAAGTCACACCTGCAACCAAGCACGGTTCAACAATATCTGGGGGCTACTATAGACACAGAAAAAGCCAAAGTATACCCCAATCCAGTCAGGATCCAAACAATGCTTACAATCATTCAAAGATTCCAGCCACAACACTCACTAACAGCAAGAGTGTTCATGCAGCTTTTAGGGATGATGTCATCCTGCATACTGCTAATTGCCAAACTACAAATGCGTCCGCTACAAGAATGTTTAGCGACACAGTGGAATCAGGCTCAAGGACAGATTACAGATCTGGTGTTGGTAGACGACCGCACACACCGCTCTCTGAAGTGGTGGAACACAACAAACATTGCCAAGGGGCGGTCGTTCCTAGAACCAATTCCACAGGTGACAATAACAGCGGACGCATCGCTCACGGGATGGGGAGCACATATGGAGAAATACACGGTACAAGGAAGGTGGAGTGTGCAGGAAAGAAGACTGCACATCAATCATCTAGAACTACTAGCAGTGTTTCTAGCATTGAAAGCCTTCCAAATACATGTTACCAACAAAGCAGTCCTGATCAGAACAGACAACATGACAGCAATGCATTATATTCAAAAACAGGGGGGGACGCACTCTCTCCAACTATCCAGACTAGCACAGGAAATTTGGAGATGGGCCATTCCTCAAAACATCTATCTGTTAGCCGAACACCTACCAGGAGTCTGTGGTATATAAATAAATAATACCGGGACTATTTTTGAATTACATTAACAATAACAGATAGCTCAATAAATAAGAGGCAGGATCCGATGTGTCCGAGTCAGAAGGATTTATTCAGGCAAAAGGGAAGGGACTGGAACGGGACAGCCTGAAATAAAATGAAAAGGAAGGCAGCTGCAGCGCTTCATCGACAGTGCAGCATATATATAGTAATACATTACATTACATACAGTAGGCGTAACTTATGACAAACGTGAGATAAGAGTACATGGGTGGAGAAAGAAGGCGTGCACAGGGCGTGTAATGAAACATGTGGTATGAAACGTCACGGAAGTGTCATGAATGGGGCGGAAACATGGAGGGGGCTACCTGAGCAGCTGGGACCTTTAACCTAGTGGTGCGCGCAAAACGGGCAATGACGTGTTACCAGGGAGAACTGGGGGCTATGACTTCTGCGCTAGAAGAGGAGACTAAAGTCTGCGGTGTCAGGATGACATGTACCTATGGCATATCTGGTATCTGGTGTTTGGAGTACATGTTGATAGAATCTAAAAGTTATCAGGGCAAAGGCTACTTGACACTAAGACTGGTGCATGCATTTATTTTACATGTATTGCGTGAACTAGGAATATTCTATGAATATTAATACAGTATTTCTCTTACATGGAGACAGAAAGACTAGACCATGGCTGGAACTGTTGATGCGGTTCAGTAGCTTAGGAATGCAAAGAAGGAGGGCTGGACTGATAACTAGAGGCATAACATACTCTTGGCAGACAGGCAGGCAGAGCCAGGCTGGGCACCGCGCTGCGCGAAAGGGAGTAAGTGAAGGGTCAGGGATGCAGGTGGGGGCTGTATCGCTCCTCGGAGTGGGTTCAGGAGACTGGAGCTTGAATCTGGTGTCCGGGCCCTTTTGAGGCCTAGAAACGGGGACAATGCGGTGAATTAACGTGCACACTGTAAACGTGGCAACATAGGTCTAATACTCGTTGTTTTCACGAGAACTGGATACTGGCATACTAGAGTTGGACACAACTATAATTGCGTCTTTAATCGATCATGAGGGAATACATGCATATCGGTCATGCACATATAGCATAGGATGGGGAACACGTAGGCACATATAACATGGCAAAATTTACTTTTCCACATTCCCTCCTTGTGCCCTACGTTTCCATCAGGAAACATCAATATTCATGATACCATCTATCTGTTCATATAGCATCATTTGCTCGTCTCGAATTGTCTTGGAACGGGATTTAGGACTTGGAATACAAGAGGTAGCACACATGCCGCAAATCGCAGGGCCACATTGTAAACAGAGGCAGCTACTGAATATGATCATTACCGCTATATCTAGGAATGACAATACTTTCCATCCCCAGGCAGATATAATACTCCAGAGCCAACCGGACCATGTCCAGGTGCCTGGATTCTGGTGTAACTGATGGGCAATTTTATGAAGTCTGGTTATAGCTGAATAAACAGACGGCGCGTTATTAGGAATGAAAATGCAGCAACTAGATCCGATGACTCTACAAGCTCCTCCTCTATCGGCCAGTATGACGTCAAGAACGAGACGATTTTGGAGCACGACAAAACGCATAGCAGATTGCTCTTCGGTTAAGTTACCTAGAGCGGAAGTAGTCTCATTCACTACTGCTTCAAGGGTTCTGGTTAGCCTACGTATTAACTTACTATTCTGGACAGGTCCTATAAAGAAAAAGAAACCTTTATTGAAGTCCTGATATTGTTCTAGAGCAGTTTCAGTTTGATCGACAATTGGGGACTCAGTCTCCCTTCTATGTCTAACGTGTACTAGATGTGTGTTTCTGTGATAATCAGATGGGGCTAGAAAAACTGGTGGCAGTAGGAAGGCAATGTAACATGTTCCATCCCAATCTAGGGGCAGACGAACATATGCGGTCTGACCACAAACAAAATAAGAATGACGTAAGGCTTTGAAAATAGATTTCCCACTGTCACTATACTCGACCACAGTAGTACAATCACTATGTCCTACATGTGCGGAACCATTCTTTCTGACACATAATTCGCCTTTGACTGGTAGTACTGAAATGGCAGGCAAATCTGGAGTAGTATCGGACTGAACATTCAAAACCATGAAATTCGAGGAATAATTACCTAAATCATATACTTCATTTTCTAGATCTAACCCTGTTCTATGGGAAAGACCTTGCTTGTCTGGAAAACATGTTCGATTCAGAAGGGACATATCAGTTGAGGAAGACGTTAACGTGGACCATGCTCCACACGAACCATTATGTGAAAACGGATAGGGAAAGAGTGGCAGAACTCCCTTCGGTGTCTGGAAAGGGGGGAGTCGACCACACACCCAACAATTAGTGGCATTGCTGGTCTGGTGTGACTAGTGCAACATTCGGATAAAAGTGTTGTTACGCATAGCAAGACGATAGGATAACTCGTGAGGAGGCAGATCACTAAATGTGTGCTCTACTGTAACATTTGAAAACATATGTACATGTGAAATAGGAAAACATAAATGTAACGCATAACTTATGCATGTAACCATAAGACTTAGGAACAATAAAAAGAATAGAACGATGATACATCTTTTAGAGTTTTGACTAACTCTCTCACTGTGTGGGTCTATCTCATACATGTCAGGAACCTGTCTAACCGTTTCACCCGAGAGGGACTTAGACAATTAAACTGGCTGACTTACTAGACCTCAGCTTCGATTTATACTCCTGCTGCGGAGTTTTCTCTAACAGGGGAATTTTAGATTCTTGGTCTGGGCAGTCCTTGAAAACAGGGCAGTCCTTGAGAAAAGTTTTAGGTTTCAGTCCGTGAAATTTCTTGACGTGGCTCGCGTGTAGCCACCCTTTACGATTCTCGACCTTCACTGCTGTCCGGGTGGTGAGGAGGACTAGACGGGGCTGCTTCCAGCGGGGCTCCAGCGGACTTGAACGATCAAAGTTCCTTATAAGGACCATATCACCCGGAACGACGTCATGCGGTTTCACCTCGGTGTTGTCTGGAAATGCAGCGGCAACCTGTGAACGACAAGATTGTAGTGCAGACATCAAGGAGGCAAGATAATCTGTCAACATATTACTGTCAATATCGGTAATGGTACGGGGTCTAGGTGTACCCCACATGTTAGGGGGACGTCCAAACACTATCTCGTAGGGAGATAGACCTGAACGGGAGTGAGCGACCATTCTCATATAGAAAAGTTCAACTGGCAAGGCTACTATCCAATCTACACCTTTCTCTGCACACACTTTGGCTATGCGGATTTTCAAAGTCTGGTTATGTCTCTCTACGAGACCGGCTGCTTCAGGATGGCGTACACAATGGAACTTCCACTGGTACCCTAACAGAAGGGAAACTTGTTTCATGAGCTCGGATGAGAATGGCTGCCCGTTATCTGAATACACGACCCTAGGTAATCCATAGCGGGGAAAGAACTCACGAACCAACTGCCTGGCAGTGGTCGCAGCTGTGTAATCTGGAACTGGATATGCTTCTGTCCACCTGGACAAAGCGCATACAACTACGAGGACATACTTGAAACCTCGACATCGCTCCATCTGAATATAATCCATCTGGAGGACTTCAAAAGGGTGGTCAGGAGGATGGAATCCACCTTGTTCCACCGGGACACTTTTACCTGGATTGAACTGACAACATATCATACAGGTACGTACTTTCTATTTGGCTGCTGCTCGTAAATGCTTGTTGAACCAAAGGTTCTGGATACTGTCTAACATGGCTTTTTCTCCTAAATGTGCTGGACTATGTGCGGTGTTAATAATGATTTGAACCATAGAGTCGGGGAGAAACCATGTGGCTTTTCCCTTCGTCAACCATCCTTGATCTGTCTGGACCCCTCCTTGTTCGGACCATTTCTTGATTTCATCGGGAGTAGCATGTAACTGTATGTCTATGACATCTTGTGTTGGGTCCTTAACTGTCATACAAGTAGTCCGATCTGGAGTGAGTGTCTGTGTCGTATTAACTGGAATGTCTGGAGTCTGAGCTGTGAGCTTGGCTGTTCGATCTGCGAGATCGTTACCTTGGGAAATGATATCAGTGACTTTCGTATGTGCCTTGCACTTCATGATAGCGATAGCTGTCGGTAAATGTATTGCATCTAACAGAGCTTGAATGAGGAGACCATGCTGAATCTTGGTTCCATGAGAAGTCATGAAACCTCTCTCCTGCCAGAGCACTCCAAAGTCGTGTACGACTCCGAATGCATAACGTGAATCTGTGTATATATTTACTTTCAGGTTCTTGGCACGTATGCAGGCTTGGGTCAGAGCAACAAGCTCTGCTGCTTGAGCAGACAGGGTGTCAATACGATGTGTTTCTATAACTTCAGTGTCAGTAGTCACTGCATACGTGGCTACTAGTTCTCCTGTACTGTGGAAAAGTAAATTTTGCCATGTTGTATGTGCCTACGTGTTCCCCATCTTATGTTATATGTGCATGATCGATATGCATGTATTCCCCTCTGATCGATTAAAGACGCAATTATAGTTGTGTCCATCTCTAGTATGCCAGTTTCCAGTCATCGTGAAAGCAACGAATATTAGGCCTATGTAAACCTACGTTGCCACATTTTACAGTGTGCACGTTACTTCATTGAATTGTCCCCGTTTCTAGGCCTCAAAAGGGCCCGGACTCAGATTCAGCTCCTGTCCCCTGAACCCTCTCCGAGGAGCGATACAGCCCCCACCTGCATCCCTGACCCTTAGCTTACTTCATGCCTCGCAGTGCCCGGCCCGGCCTGGCTCTGCCTCCCAGTCTGCCAAGAGTATGTTATGTTTCTAGTTATCAGTCCAGCCCTCCTTCTCTGCATTCCTAAGCTACTGAATCGCATCAATAGTTTCCGTCATGGTCTAGCCTTTATGTCTCCATGTAAGAGAAATACTGTAATAATATTCATAGAATATTCCTAGCGCACGCAATACATATAGAATTATGCACGCACCACTCTTAGTGTCCATTAGCCTTTGCCCTGATAACTTTTGGATTCTATCAACATGTACTCTAAACACCAGATACTAGATATGCCTTGGGTACATGTTGCTCTGACACTCCAGACTTCAGTCTCCTCTTCTAGCACAGAAGTCATAGCCCCAGTTCTCCCTGGTAACACGTCATTGCCCGTTTGCGCGCACCACTAGGTTAGAGGTCCCAGCTGCTCAGGTAGCCCCCTCCATGTTTCCGCCCCATTTATGACACTTCTGTTACGTTTACATCACATGTCTATGTATACGCCCTGTACACGCCTTCTTGTTACATCATTTTGCCCTTATCTTTCGCGACTGCTACGAGTCACGCCTACTGCTACGCCTACTGTATTGAATGTAATGTATTTGTTTTGATATATATATACTGTCCACCGATATTAAAAGTTACGCATTATTCCCAGATCCTGCCCCCGGCAGCTGCCTTCATTCCCTTCCCGTGCAGGCTGTCCTGTTCCTGTCCTTTATGCCTGATTAAAGCCTGACGACTCAAGATACCTCGAATCCTGACTCTTATTTATTGAGCTACCTGTTTATTGATTATATGAAAAATAGAACCGGTAATTAATTATTTATTTACCACACTTGTTCTCATACATGAACCATCCACATAAAGTGTCAGGTCTGGATCAGGTAATGCAATGTCTGTCAAGTCTTGTCTTGGCTTTGTCATGGTGTTAACAACTTCCACACAGTCATGTGTGGCAGGATTTGAAATAACTGACGGTAACAGTGTAGCTGGATTTAAAATGTTGCAGCGTCTGATTTCTATGTGTGGCTGAAATAATGTCAGTTCATAACCTGTTAAACGTGCAATTGTCAAGTGCTGAGTCTGTGTTCGGTTTAAAAGAACTTCCACGGAGTGTGGAACTTGTACTGTCAGGGAGTGTCCTAACACTATGGAATCACTTTGTCTGATAGCTAGAGCTGTGGCTGCAACTGACTTGAGGCACGCAGGCAGCGCCTGGGCCACTGGATCTAATGTGCTAGAAAAATAAGCACAGGGCTTGTATTGTCCTGCTTGATCTTGTGTGAGAACAGATAATGCAGTACCATCGCGTTCTGTAACAAAAAGTGTAAAAGGCTTACTGTAGTTCGGTGTTGCGAGAACAGGTGCATTACATAAAGCTTTCTTTAACTCATTAAAAACAAGTGTATGTTCCTGGGTCCAAGGGAGGACAGACGATACGGCGGCCTCCTGTGTCGTTAACTGTATCAGTGGCTTGGCTAGAAATGCGTACTGAGGAATCCATTGTCTGCAGTAAGAAGTGAGGCCGATAAAAGCTCGTACCTCCTTCTGTGTCTCGGGCTGTGGAAGACGTGCTATTAACTGGATACGGTCAGGTGTCAACTGCCTACCCCTCTTGGACAGTAAGTGTCCTAAGTAGACCACTTGCTGGACACAGAATTGTAATTTGGAAGGGGACACCTTGTGCCCCATCTCGGCCAGAAAATACAGAACTGTAAGTGACGCACGCTCGCAGTCACGTTCAGAATGGGCTGTGATCAGTAGATCATCGACATACTGGAGCAGGGCAGTGTCAGTTGGCATGTGAATATTGTCTAGTTGTCTCTTAAGTGCTTGACTGTAAATGCTAGGACTTTCTGTAAAACCTTGAGGTGCTCGTGTGAATTTATAGCTTCTTCCATTTAAACAGAATCCGAAAAGGAACTGGCTGTCTGGATGAATGGGGACACTGAAAAATGCGTTCTTGAGATCGATAACTGTAAAGAATGTGGCTTCGGAATCAATGGCTGTCAATAGGGAAGAAATATCTGGGACTACTGGGTACTGGGGTATGATACATTTATTAAGTTCTCGAAGGTCTATCACTAATCGATAAACTGGAGGTGCATTTGGATCAGTACGTTTCAGGACTGGAATGATAGGAGAATTACATACATTGGAGTCAGTTTCTACAACCACTCCCTGAACAATAAGCTCGTCAATAATTTTGGATAAGGCTGCTACAGCCTCAGGTGGCAATTTGTACTGTCTGATTCGTGGTAAAACAACACCTTGCTTTAGAGTCACACGATGGGGTGTGATATGCATACAACCTACATCAGTTGGACCTTGCGCCCATAAATGCTGTGGTACATTCAATAATCTTGGATCAAAATCACGTAATACATAATGACCTTTGAAATCACGGAGGAACAGACGGACCCCTTCTGGGGAGCAGCATATGACTGCTCCTAATTCTTTTAAAGTCTTAATTCCTAACAGATTCTCTGGGCAAGATTTCGTGAGTAACAAGTCTGTAGTTCGGGACAATGGACCAACTTCTAGAGTAACTGGTTTCGATATTTCATTAACAATAGGCTTTCCTGAAAATCCAAGGGAAACATTTCTAGAGCCTGAGAGTGGAGCCCCTGGAACCTCGTCATGACTGATGGTAGTCCTACTTGCCCCTGTATCAATCAGAAACTTTCTGTCTTTCCCTAATACTTGACTATATACATAGGGACCCTCTTGATCTACAGGTATCTCGATGAGAGGCAAGCCTACCTCCCTCTCTAGGCTGTTTCATGAGTATGGCTGATAGTCTGGATACTCTGACTGTGCGTACTGATACATTTGCTGTGTAACGTGTTGTGTGGCAGCTATAGGCTGCGGTACTGCAACTGATTGTTGTGCATTCTGTGGTGGCTGGGAAGTCTGTGAAACTTGCTCTTGTCTAGGCGGACGTGGTCTCTCTTTAGTTTTACCAGTAGCTATGTTGTGTTTCAGAACTGCACATTCGTTTATAAAATGGCCTCGCTGTTTACAGTAATTGCAGGTCCCTTTAATGGGAGCTGCAGGATGACTGGCTTGATTCGGACCCCTCTTCTGACTGTCTTGTGGAACAGACTGTGCAACTAATACTTTCATTTTCGTGTCTTTCATACGTCTCCTTTCGTGTTCCTGCTCTTCCCTGATTCTGTTCTGGTGGTACTGGAGCATCTGGAGCATCTGTGACGGAGAATTAGCTTGCCAGGTACTTTCGACTTTCAGGACTCGATTTTTAACTTGTGGACTTGAATTCTCGACTAGTTTGGTAACAAAAAGATGAGGGTACGATTCACTGCTTGTTTTCAGACCACTATTAATAATGAAACATTTCTCAAATCTAGAATAGAAATCACTAGTATCTTCGTCTTGTTTCTGTTTACAGGCTGAGATGGCATCCCAATCTTCCTTTTTCGTGGCTAATAATCTTGGCAAGACTTGTATTAATAACTCGGGCAATTCTTTAGCTTTATCCCCAAGACCGGTACCTGGAACTCGTATATTATCTTCAGCTTCTAGAGCTGTCCAATCTATCTTTTTCTCTCCCACCTCCCATTCTTTTTCTTTCAGTTTTACATATATGCCCGCAGGCAACAGGACTTTTAACATTTTAATGATATCAGGATACGTGTATTCTCCCATACGGAGCATGTCTTTTAATTCACGGTGGAACCCTGCTGGATCTTTGTCGTGACAGGGAATTAACTTCTTCATTTCTAAGAGTTCCATCTTTGTGATAGGGGTGTAAACAAATACTCGTTCTAGACCACCACCCTCTTTCTTGACTGGATGTACTTCTCGTAACGGATTCTGTCTGTCTATGTAGAATGATTTACTTTCTGGGGGTGAGACGTGAACAAAATGTGGATTCAGAAACGTTCGGTATTTGTGGCGCTGTTCTAAAATGACACTAATTAAATCGGTACCTAGACCTTTCCATCTGTACTGGAGTAACTCGTTTAATACATCATGTAGAGGACCTGGATCAGAATGTTGTTCCTCATACAGTGTAATGAGGTGCTGGATCATATACATACCCACCAGACGTTGCTCGGCTGGGGGCAGTTTCAGAAACATTTGGGCCACTATTTCGTCTGGAAAAGTGGTAGAATCAGTAGTCCACCGGACTGCTGATCGGGCTAGTTCTTGTTCATGCATTGTACTGAGCTCACTATAACCTATTCGTAATTTCAGAATGTGATCGGTAGCTTGGAATACTTGCTCAAGAGAACACTGTTCTGGTGCTGGAGGAGGAAAAGCTTTCTTGTAATCTGGGCGTGAATGTCGGTCGGAAAGTCTAGTTCTACCTACATACGCTATTCTGTCGGGATTCTCGTTGTCTACCTCTTCAGTAGAAGAGTCATTCTCTTTCTCGGTTGCTTGTTTTGCTTCTCGTTTCTCGTGTATCCGTATTATTTCCTTACGAATTTTCTTGTACATACTCTCTATGCAATTTTGTGTCTTGTGTTTTCCCTCGGCTATATTGTCACTCCACCTAGTCAGGACTTTCATTTCTTCTTGATCTTTTTCTGGATAATCTTGCTCTCTTATTAAACAGTTAATCAAAAACTTTAAAATCATGAGCTGAGTCTCGACTTTTCTTTGAACCATGGCTTTGTGGATACTTTCTGGATTCACTCCTGTACGGATAAAACGATATATTCTGTCTAGATGTTCTCTCATATCGGGCAGGGTTTCCAAAAAGCCGGCAACCCGTCTTAAACGTAATGAATATATGACCATGTGATCATCGCCTGGAACTGGATCATAACGACATTCAGTAAGTGCTCGCTTGATATCTCCATATGTAGTCACTTTTGGCGTACGCTGTAACGCTAGTTCATGTAGCGTCAGACGTTTCGGTTGAGGCGGGGTACTAGGAGAACCTCCCCCCGCGGCTCCTAAACTAGAATCCTCCGTGTATACTGTACGTGCTGGTAGAGTGACTGACGAAGCGGGTACATGTACTGTGGGCTGGGCCGGGGGTGCTGTAACATTAACTGGACCCAAGGGACCAACGGCTGGAGGAGCAGGAATTACATTATTTACGGGAGCAGGCGGGACAGGATTTGCATATTCTGGGACTGTATCGTCCAAATAGGACGAAAGAAAAATATCAGCTGCGGTCGGTTTGTGACGTAGCTTAATCGGGACCAATGGTGGCGGGAAATTACAGGGTACTTCCGGGGTTGCTTTTGGCAAGCCCTCGGCAAGAAGAGGATACATACCTTTAATAAGGGCATTTCTCTGTCTGTCTGATTGTTCTGCTCTAACTCGTTCACCTTCTTCGATTAATTCCCTTTCTTGGGCTTTTCCTGCGGATTCCCTACTTAATTCTGTTTTTCTGAATTCTTTTTCGATTCTTTTATGAGGTTCTTTGCGCCATAACTCGATGGCATCTTTCTGGGACTGTCTGGCTTTCTTTTTCCATAATGCTTCTTCTACTCGCATGATGCACTCGGCATCCCATGTACCTGATACGGGCCATCTATATTTCTCTTCTAGTTCCTTGGTATAGTCCGCCCATAAGTCTAGATATATTATGGCATCTAAGCCATGTTTGTGATACATAAAATGTCCTGGACTGTCCCTAGGAGGGACAGGAACTGCTTCTTCGAGTAACCCTTTTCTGGTCTTTAACTGACGTAATTTCGGGAATAAAGGCATTTCCGGAATATACTTGAAACACAATACACAATAATCACAGTAATAAAATAGCGAACAAAACTCTCATACCACGACATAAAAATACATTGATAACAGTTCGAACAGAATACTACCTGATACACTGAAAACAGAACACATGAATTTCTCGAAAACGAAACTTACTAGAATTACTGGATGTACTGCTAAAACAGTACAGAACATACCGGTCCCATAAAGAGACACGTCTGACCCGTATCCACCTAGGTGAAAACTTCGGACTGGATCTGTGTACCCAAACCCATCGGACCAGGACCAACTAATGATCCTGTCTAGATACTTCCCCCGCGACGGTACTCACCGGGAAGCAGAAACTGGAAGGCCTCGGACTGGACTGGACTGCTACGACGTCGGACTACGAACTTCGGAAACTTCGGTTACAGGTGGGCCTCTGGATACTTCGGACCTTGCTCTCTCGGCTTGGGCTCTGGTCGGGACGAACCGCATTCCACACCGCTTCGTCTGGATGTCGGACCGCAGTCTCCGTCTCCTCCGTGGGCCTGAGGGAGACTTGAAGCAGAAATATCTGCACGTGCACGGTATTGTTCCGTCACGGCTGCAGAGGGTCAGGGGACCGGCGTTGCATCGCCAGCGCGTGAGGAAGGGGCTCTTCCCTGTTCGGGCGCCATTATGTGGTATATAAATAAATAATACCGGGACTATTTTTGAATTACATTAACAATAACAGATAGCTCAATAAATAAGAGGCAGGATCCGATGTGTCCGAGTCAGAAGGATTTATTCAGGCAAAAGGGAAGGGACTGGAACGGGACAGCCTGAAATAAAATGAAAAGGAAGGCAGCTGCAGCGCTTCATCGACAGTGCAGCATATATATAGTAATACATTACATTACATTACATACAGTAGGCGTAACTTATGACAAACGTGAGATAAGAGTACATGGGTGGAGAAAGAAGGCGTGCACAGGGCGTGTAATGAAACATGTGGTATGAAACGTCACGGAAGTGTCATGAATGGGGCGGAAACATGGAGGGGGCTACCTGAGCAGCTGGGACCTTTAACCTAGTGGTGCGCGCAAAACGGGCAATGACGTGTTACCAGGGAGAACTGGGGGCTATGACTTCTGCGCTAGAAGAGGAGACTAAAGTCTGCGGTGTCAGGACGACATGTACCTATGGCATATCTGGTATCTGGTGTTTGGAGTACATGTTGATAGAATCTAAAAGTTATCAGGGCAAAGGCTACTTGACACTAAGACTGGTGCATGCATTTATTTTACATGTATTGCGTGAACTAGGAATATTCTATGAATATTAATACAGTATTTCTCTTACATGGAGACAGAAAGACTAGACCATGGCTGGAACTGTTGATGCGGTTCAGTAGCTTAGGAATGCAAAGAAGGAGGGCTGGACTGATAACTAGAGGCATAACATACTCTTGGCAGACAGGCAGGCAGAGCCAGGCTGGGCACCGCGCTGCGCGAAAGGGAGTAAGTGAAGGGTCAGGGATGCAGGTGGGGGCTGTATCGCTCCTCGGAGTGGGTTCAGGAGACTGGAGCTTGAATCTGGTGTCCGGGCCCTTTTGAGGCCTAGAAACTGGGACAATGCGGTGAATTAACGTGCACACTGTAAACGTGGCAACATAGGTCCAATACTCGTTGTTTTCACGAGAACTGGATACTGGCATACTAGAGTTGGACACAACTATAATTGCGTCTTTAATCGATCATGAGGGAATACATGCATATCGGTCATGCACATATAGCATAGGATGGGGAACACGTAGGCACATATAACATGGCAAAATTTACTTTTCCACAAGTCCAAAACCAGATAGCAGACATCTTAAGCAGACAGTCGGAACAAATACACGAATGGGAACTGCACCAACAAATACTGCAGCCATTCTTCCAAAGATGGGGACAACCAGAGATAGACCTCTTTGCCACTCATCAGAACGCAAAATGCCAAAGCTTCGCGTCCAGGTACCCACACCACCTGTCGCAGGGCAATGCGTTATGGATAAATTGGTCCAAAAAATTTGCATACGCTTTTCCCCCTCTCCCACTAATCCCATTAGTGGTCAGAAAACTGCAACAACACTCAATGACCAGGATACTAGTAGCACCCACGTGGGCACGACAACCGTGGTTCACCACGCTCCTGCAACTCTCACAAGTGCCACACCAAAAGCTAAGAATTCTACCCATGCACCTTACACAGAACGATGGAGAAATAATGCACCCAGATCCCACACAACTGAACCTAGCGATCTGGCTCCTGAAATCCTAGAATTTGGGTACTTAGATCTACCCCCAAATTGCATGGAGATAATTAAACAAGCGAGACGTCCCACCACCAGAGCATGCTATGCAGCTAAGTGGAAGAGGTTTGCTATACACTGTACCACTAATAATATCAACCCTCTGGACGTATCAACAAGGGAGATTATTTGCTACTTACTACACTTACAGCAATGTAATCTCGCGTACACATCTATCAGAGTACATCTAGCAGCTATAGCAGCGTACCTACAAAACAGGCAGCATATATCCCTGTTCAGAGTGCCAGCGATAAAAGCCTTCATGGAAGGCCTTAAAAGAGTCATTCCACCAAGATTACCACCTTCCCCGGTCTGGAACCTCAACGTAGTACTCACCAGACTAATGGGACCACCTTTCGAACCTATGCATAGGTGCGAGATACAATTCCTTACATGGAAGGTGGCTTTCCTTATAGCCATTACCTCACTCAGGAGAGTAAGTGAATTACAGGCATTGACAATACAAGAACCATTCCTACAGTTACACCAGAATAAAGTGGTTCTTAGAACAAACCCAAAGTTCTTGCCTAAAGTAATTTCAGCATTCCACATCAACCAGCCGGTGGAACTACCAGTCTTTTTTCCAAAGCCACAGACGGTAGCAGAAAGGGCCCTACACACACTAGATGTCAAAAGAGCCATTTTGTACTACATAGAAAGGACACACAACTTCAGGAAAACTAAACAACTATTTGTAGCATTTTCCCCAACACATAAGGGCAATCCTATCTCTAAAGCGGGCATCGCTAGATGGATTGTAAGATGTATACAAATATGTTACATTAAAGCAAAGAGAACATTAACTGTTCCTCCTAGAGCTCATTCTACACGGAAGCTAGGAGCATCTATGGCATTCTTAGGGAACATTCCCCTAGATGACATATGTAGAGCAGCAACTTGGTCTACACCACATACATTTACAAAGCACTACTGTGTTGATGTGCAGGCTACACAACAAGCCAGAGTGGGCCAAGCTGTATTAAAAACTCTATTTCAAACAGTTGCGACAGACACTGGTGACCACCGCTAGGGAGGTAACTGCTGTACAATCTATTCATAAATGTACCATCTGCAGCCCATATGCCTCGAACGGAATATGCTACTTACCAGTATGCATCTGTTCTTGGCATAGAGGGCTGCAGAGTGGTACATGCCCTCCCTGCCTCCCCGGAAACCTGTGTCTGTCCCAACATTATCTTATTTAGATACACTTACATGGGCATATCTTTATGTATTCTACTACACTACTCCATCTAACCCTACTATGGCAAAACAATCTAAGGATGGAGCCGATGCCCATGCGCACTAACACCAAGAGGAGGAGTCATCGATGACGACAAAGACTTCTCCAGAAGAAAAACAAGTGCAATCATCCGAGCCCAACACCAGATGGCGATCTATTCATAAATGTACCACTCTGCAGCCCTCTATGCCAAGAACAGATGCATACTGGTAAGTAGCATATTCCATCTGGTCAATAGTACAGGTACATGCCCGGAAGCCAGCCTGTAGTGGAGATAAAATGCCCTGCTCGTCTATCCAGTCCTGGACCTTATTTAGGACTATCCGTCCCATTATCTTTTGGAGGAAGTCTATTGGGCTAATTGGCCTGTAGTTTCCATCGTGGGATGTATCCCCTTTTTTTAAAAATGGGGATAATCTCAGTCCCTTTTCAAGAATCTTGGACTTGTGCAACTTTGGTAATTGCATTAACCAGCACCGCAATATACCTACACCATTTGGGCTTATCAAAAAGGAATATGTCGGCCGGGATTCCACCTGGGCCTGGTGATTTTCCTCCCATTACAGTTCCCAACGCAAGGCTAACATCGCCTGATCAAAAACCGAACCGTGATAGTACCAGTGTGGGGGTCCTCCAACCCAATTCAATCTAAACTATAGGTATATTGGGGTTTAAAATGGATGACCCATTGATCCTGGCTTACATGATTTTGCGGCTGTGATGGCTGGGCACCCCTGTCCAGCTTTACTATATTTCAGAATTGTTTAGAACTTTTGCTTGTGCATGCCTGTTTGAGGTCCTGCCATCTGTTCTCGTCCCTGCCATCTGTTCTCGTCCCATACTTTCTTGGCCTTTTTCTGGGCTCTCCTGTAACTTTATCTTGCAAACCATACTTTGCAGGGACCCCTTCTCTGATCGTGTCCCCTAGGGATCTGCGCACCACTTTGCAAATCTCATTGAACCACTGGCAGATTTTCTTTGGATGCGTTCCCCTAGCCTTACTTTGCTTAACAAAATGAGTGCATACCCGGGCAAAGAATTTATCATGAATGCCAATTACAGACTCAAAAAATACCGGTTTTGCCCATATACGCCCTCAGCTCAGCAATTGCGCCATCAATGTCTAAGGAGATGTTATCTAGCACGTCGGGTTTCTCAAGTATATTAACCCATTTTAGTTGTCTCGTGTCATTTGTGGGAACCACATAGAGAGTGAGCAATTCCCTGCCTGGTACCAGAACACACTCTTTTCTCCACCTGAACCTCACATTTGTGATGGATGTATGGCTGGCTGGGTTGGAAGTGGAGGGCAGTCTTGGAGAAAGTGGAGATCAGAGGTCTCTGGTCTCCTGCTGAGAGCTGCTCCACATCAGTCTACTGGAGCTCCTGTTCTTTGTTTGGCTCTGAAAGCTTGCCTGCTGTTGCCGGTTCTCATGGATAACACCCCACAATGTGGTACTACAACAAGCAGGGCTGAGTGGGGTCCTGGATTCTTCACAAATAACCTTCACGTCAGAATTCAGGGTATGGTATATGCATTGTTAAAATTGCTGTAATGTCAGCACTATACTTGGAAAATGAATACAATTGTATGGGGTGAAAAAGCTTTAAGTCTTTGGATGTGGCTGGCACAACAGAACATCTTTCTAGTGGCCAACCACCTGGTAAGATCTCTGAATGCCAGAGCAGACACATTGAGCAGACTTCCTCTTTCACACCTGAGGTGGCGAGATCAATATGCTACAGTCAAGAACACACAGATACTTCTCACCACAGATTCCTTAACTTAGAATGTTCCCCAGACATCAGACTGGATCCAGAAAATCTTGTGCAGTACCTCTGCATGCCGGTATTGCTCCCAGTGTGCTAGGGACTTTTCATCTTCTAAAGCTTCTGGTTTTAAACCTTGAGGTGAACATCACCTTCAAATGTCGGTTTCTGATCCCCACTTGGTCTGTCTCGTGTGCATGGGGTCGAGTCACAACTCAAAGGCCTGCACCGAGTGCAAGTCAATGCACCCCAAGGCGATTTGCGAGCAGACAGTTAAAACTTCTGACTGTGAGGCAGAAGAAGAACCTGCACCATTCCCAGTCCCGTTTTTGGGCCGAGTCACAGGGCTGTTCTGTAGTAGGGGATCTCTGTGTATAGTCATAATCTAGAGAATAGTCCCGCCCATGTGCGTGGACCCTGAAGCAATCAAAAATAATCTCTCAAGGTGTCAAAACATGCAGAACTGCACAGACACTTAAGAGAGAATTTAAAGACAGATAATGCAGCCTATATCCACAGGCTACACTGTCCAGTACTTCAACTAGAAATTCCACCAAAAATCCAGAAACAGCACAGCCTGTCCAGATTTCTCCACAGAGAAAACCTTGCCTTAACAGCAAAACCCTCTGGAATGATAGAGAGGAAGAAATGGACAGACAAGCCCCATAGGCTGCCATTATGTGGCCCAGAACAGGATACTGTGCCTTTAAGAGAACTTTCCAGAACTTCACAGTATCCCAGAATGCACTGCAGGTCCCTTTTACTTTCAGTTCTTTTTTCCGGCTCCTGCAAGCAGGACCCTGGAGCATTGAGCTCTCCCTTTTCAAGGGTTTATTGGTGATTGTTTCCCTTTTTCAAAGTATTAAGAGTGTTTCATTTGAAGCACTTGTTGCTTTCTTTCTTGTGTGTGTTTCTGGGCACCCTTTATTTGTCAAAATGCCTGCATTGTTTGACAAATGCCCAGAGTGCTCGAGGAAAGAAGGCCAAGTCGGACCCCACTGCCTTCCCTCATCCCATGTCCCAGAGGAGTGTGACATTTGCCAGGGCTTCTCCAGCAGGACCCTGTGAGATAGGATGAAGATCAGGCTCCAAGGCCTGGAGGACAGGAGACTGAAGGCACAAGGTGGGTCTGGGCAGACTTCCTCTGCCCATGCTGAGGCCTCTGGGGGGCTCCCCAGGGGCAGGAAGACCAGCAAACGTCCCTGTTCTCCGTCAGCGTCGATTGCACCGACTACGGCGTCGAGAGGGATGACTGCAGTCTGTTCCCCGTCTCCCCAGGGCTCTGGGTCAAAGCGGCGTCGGTGCTCGGCATCGAGGGAACTGAATAGACCGCCGTCGAGGTCACCGGTGACGATTTCGTCATCGAGTAATCGACGTCGAGAGTTGGCCCGGCGTCGGCGCTCGCCGTCGAGGCGACACCGTCGCTCGCCGTCGAGGCGACTCCGTCGTTCGCCGTCGGCAAAGAGGAGGAGATCGTCGTCGAGGATGACGTCGAAGTCTCACAGGCGTTCGGCTTTGAGGAGACGCTCGCCGTCGAGGCGAAGGTCGCCGTCGAGGCGAAGAAGGTCGCCTTCGAGAAAGAGGCGTTCGCCGTCGAGGAGGAGGCGTTCGCCGTCGAGGAGGAGGCACTCGCCATCGAGGGGCCGACGGTCCCCGTCGGGTCGGCGTTCTTCGATGCCAAAGAGGCGCAGAAGGAGTTCTGGCGCCAGGAGTCAGTCTAGTCGGCGATATGTGCCTATGGAGGGATCTCCATCGCCTCAGCCTAGGAAGGAAGGAAGTTCACCGGGCTCGGTGTACTCTGAAGTGTATACACCTTCTAAGCCGAGGTCGGCTACTCCGCCTCCTCCCTTGCCCAGGGGACCGCCGCCGCGGGCTCCCACCCCGCCTCCACTTCCGCCGCCTACTCAACCTCAGCCTCCTCCTCTTCCTCGGCTCCCATCTGGCGGACCACCTCCGGTTCCTCCGAGGACAGTTTCACTGCCACGATACCCGACTCCGCCTAAGGGGACCCCTCAGCCGAGGCCCCCAGGTAGGCCAAAGTCGACTACTCCGGTGAGGCCTGTGGAACGTCCGAAGCCAAGGAGATCGCGTTCTCGCTCCGGTCTGAGGGGGAGATCGCGGAGTCGTCACAGGTCGTCAACGAGATCACGACTACGCCCCAGGAGGCGCAGATCATGGTCCCGCTCGGATTCTTCGGGGACAAGGGACTACTCGCCGACTTTGTCGGAATCCCCTGGGACGAGGGTGTCGCCCGTAGACGACATCGGCACGTTCCACGATGTTCTGCTAAGGGGTGCAGCGAAGTTGGGCATCACGGTGACGGTGCCTACGCCCACGACGTCCGTGATTTTTGAGACGCTCCACAAAAAGCACCTGTCTTGACCACTGCTGCCTCTGGTACCAGGATTGGTAGAGCCCGCTGAGGAACTGTTTCTCACTCCCTCGGTGACGAAAGGCTGCTCCCTCCAGGCTCCTTAAGAAGTACCGGGCCCCGGATTCGGACCCGGCTTTCCTTCGGATGGATCCGACACCGGACTCTGTCATAGTGACGGCGGCTAGGAAGCAACAGGCCACCACCCCTTCTTCCACGGTGCCTCCTGATAAGGAGAGCCGCTGGATAGACTCGGCTGGGAGAAAGGTCTGCGGGACGGCATCTACGGCAATGAAGGCTGCTAGTGCCGCGGCTTTGCTAGGGCGATATGATCGTGCCCTATGGGAGTCCCTCCAGCAGTTCGCCGAGCTCCTTCCTCGGGAGAAGAAAGCGGACTTTCAAGAGATTCTGAAGGAGGGGATGCTGGTATCGAACCAACTCATCAGCGCGGGGGCTGACGTGTCGCTTCTGGCGGCACATGGGTACTGTCATGGTGTCAACCAACGGCGCCACGCTTGGCTTTGCCTTACTTCGCTCAAGCCTGAAGCTCAGCAACGGGTGGCCAGTCTGCCTTTCTCAGGGGAAACCCTATTTGGCAAGCATGCGGACGACGAAAAGGCCCGCATGAAAGCGGAGGCCGAGACCCTGACGGCTGTCGGGTTGGAGAAGCCCAAGGAGAAGAAGTCCTACCACCCGTTCCAGAGACGGTTCGGGGGGCAAGGCAGGGGGCGAGGACAGGCTTCGGGACAGCAGCAACAACAGCAGCAGCAGTTCCGGAGGCCCTTCCAGAAGCGCCAGAAGGGCAGAGGCCAGCAGCCCGCAGCGGCGACCAAGGGCTCGGCTGGGTCTAGCCCCTGAGCGGTTACTTCCCCTACATCCGTTACCCACTCCGGTGGGGGGAAGAGTTCAATTTTTTCTGGCAGAGTGGAGTAAAATTACTCAGGACAAGTGGGTGCTGAATATTGTTTGCAATGGATACAGTCTTCGGTTCACCAGCCCGCCTCCAGCAATTCCACCGGTCAGCTCGCAGTTTCAACTGCGCGAGCTCCAGGCGGAGGCCGATACCCTGTTAAGGAAAAGGGCGATAGAAGACGTACCTCTGTCTCAAAGGGGAAGAGGTCTGTACTCCCGGTTCTTTCTGGTCCGCAAGAAGGACAAGAATGAGTTCAGGCCCATTCTGGATTTGCGACAAGCAAACAAGTGGATTCGCAGAGAGAAATTTCGCATGCTGTTGTTGCATCAGATTTATCCTCAGCTGCAACAGGGAGACTGGCTGTGTTTTCTATAGACCTACAGGATGCGTACTTCCATGTGCCCATTGCACACAAACACAGGAAGTTCCTGCGATTCCAAGTCGGCGCCAATCATTATCAGTACTCAGTACTGCCATTCGGGCTGAAGTCTGCGCCCAGAACATTCTCGAAGTGCATGGCAGTGGTAGCCGCACACCTGAGAAAGAACAGGGTGTTTGTCTACCCGTATCTGGACGATTGGTTGATCAAGGCCTCCTCCTTCTCTGAAGCTCAAACGCACTTCCAGGAGACATGCGTTCTCTTGAACAAGCTGGGGTTGCACATCAACATGTCCAAGTCTGTCCCAACTCTGGTCCAGTGCATACAGTACTTGGGGGCCTCCATCAATACGCTGTCAGCAAGCGTGTCTCCTTCGGAGGAGAGGCGGTTATCACTCCTTCGGAAGGCTCAGGCTCTTATGACCGCTCCATCTTCAACAGTGAGGATGGTGTCTTCTCTACTGAGGTCGATGGCCTCTTGTATCTTCCACACGCAGGGCTGCACATGAGACCATTGCAGGAGTGCTTGGAGGATCAGTGGGATCAGAGGAAAGGATCTTGGGACGACAAGATACGACTGTCTCTGCATGCTCTTCAGTCTCTGAAGTGGTGGTGTTCAGGGGAGAATCTCCTCAGAGGGGTTCCCTTCCACAAGGACATTCCCACGCAGACTATCGTGACGGATGCGTCGCTCCACGGCTGGGGAGCGCACTCTGGAGACTTACAGATACAAGGAACGTGGTCCCCGACGGAGTCTACGTATCACATCAATTTCCTGGAACTCAGAGCTGTTCACTTGGCACTGAAGGCCTTTCATCCCTCCTTTCAGACCACCTCTCTGCTTGTACAGACAGACCATATGACCACGATGTATTACCTCAACAAGCAGGGGGGTTCAAGATCGCGCACTCTGTCGCAGGAGGCGCAGGCGATCTGGCACTGGCTTCTGGCCAGGGGACTAACAATAACGGCTACCCATCTACCAGGTGTGCAGAATGTTCAGGCAGACGCACTGAGGAGACTGATTCAGGAAAACCACGAATGGGTCATAAACGACGAAGTACTAGGAGACGTCTTCGCAAGGTGGGGGACTCCAGACGTAGATCTGTTCGCCACCGCCGAAAACAGCAAATGCCGAGACTTCGCCTCCAGGTACTACCAGCAAGGGACGCTGGGGAATGCCTTATGGATCAACTGGTCAAACAGCTTTCTGTACGCTTTTCCACCCATTCCCCTGATTCCGGCGGTGCTCATCAAGCTGTCCCAGTCCAGGGCGCGGATGATCCTCAGTGCCCCGGAATGGCCCAGGCAGTGGTGGTTCACGGACCTGCTTCACCGGTCTCTCCTTCCTCACATATGGCTGCCGTGCCGGCCGGATCTTCTCACGAAGTTCGGGGGGCAGATGGTGCACCCCAACTTCTCGTCTTTGAGTTTGGCGGCATGGCTCCTGAGATAGTGCAATATGGCCATTTGAATCTACCAGAAGATTGTATGGACATACTGAAGGAGGCTAAGCGACCTTCCACTAGGACTTCCTATGCTTACAAGTGGAAGAGATTTTGCATCTGGTGCAAGTCCAAGAACTATGACTCTACGACGTGTAAGGAAGATGTCATCCTTCCGTATCTTTTACATTTGGCGCAGTCCGGCCTTAATGTCCATTCCATTAAGGTTCATCTCGCTGGGGGGCGCTAGGTGGCGCCAAACCAAGATGGCCGCACTGTAGTGAGGCTCTTGTCAGATCGAGCCTTTGACTCATCCTCCAGACCATCCTGACCGGGAATAACTGCCCAGACACCTCGGAACTGGGATCGTGACAGCCCCCTGATCTCAGCGGTGGTAAAATCGTGCAAAACGCCTGAGCGGAAGCGGAGATATCGGCCTGTTTCCTGGGGGCGGACTGCAGTGCTGGACCGCGATCTGCCGACCGGTCGGCTCGGCGCGCCAGGAAACTCCGGGGCTCTGAGGCCTAGTCGAGACTGCGCTCCCGGCTCCTCGCGGACACTGCTGGCGCTGTTGGACTCCCTGAGGGAACTACATCGCAGCGAGAAAACCCCTGTGTTTGCAAGGTGAGCCCTGCCTGGGAAGAGGCGATAAACTTAAAGCGCGAATTTCAAACCCCTTGGCGGGAACTGTTGCAAGGCCTACCCGACCCGACACCGGGAATATATACCGGCCGGCGCCCTGCCACACAGTCCATGACATTGCCTGCCATATCGATCCCAAGCACCCTAGCTGACTGCGCCCGGATGCCAGGCCCGTCCGCTTCTTAGTCGCGGCCTCCCCGCAGCTCACCAGTCACGAGAAGCGGCCTGTACACTACCCTGAGGCCCGACACTCTGTCGATTCGGACGTCGGGGCCTACCCGCCCTTCAGCTGCGGCCTTCCCGCCTCCCAACAACTGCTGGCGTATCCTCACCTGCTCATCCTGTGACCAGGGGGCCTAGGGCTTGACCCGTCGAGAGGAGACTGCACCTGCAACCGGGACGACGGATCCGGCGGGCGGAAGGTGCGAGTGCGGCCTGGCGGACATTGGGTACTGCTCCCCCACTAACTCGAGGTGCCGAGCCTGCTCCATGACATATCATTCCGGGTGCTGAGCTGGGCAGATAGCACCGCGGCCACATTTGAAAACCGATTGCTGCGCACCTCTGGCACGGCTTACCTCCTCACCTCTGGGGCCTGTCTGGTGGGCCGTGAAACTACTTCTCCTCCCAACGACATACAGCAGCGCGCGTCCTCCGAAGGGGTAAACCCAGAGCCCGGTCTGCCTTCTGTCCTTCTGCCTGGACAAGTGTTGTAAAGGGGTACCCGCAAGCCACAGACAGCTGGTGCATAAGCCGCCCCGGATCGCCTGAGGGCTTAACAGAGAGACGCTGAAGCCACGGATTGCCGGTGGCTGCAACAAACAGCAGAATCACTTCCCCCCCCCCATGTAAGCATCGCCTCATGCCAGATGTGACATTGCCTTCCCCTCTGTGACCATTGGCTGCCTCCGTGACCTGGAGGATACTGACTGCACCCTGTCTTAGCTCACAGCGAAAAGTGTCATCACACGCCACATTTGGGATCGCGGCCTTTCCCTGCCCGGTTTACAGCCAGAGGGGACGACCGGAGTGACCTGTTGTGTCCGCCTGCATATCTGCGATTGCTGCCACTAACAGCGCCAAAAGGGGCACTCCAGACTCGCGCTACGCCCTAAGCTCCACGTACAGGTGAAGCCTGCGCCCACTCTCGCAAGAAGTGCAGTGGCCGCCATACCAACCTGCCCCAACAGTTCTCGGGCCGCTGGACCAACAGCTTCCTCACTACACCCTGGCCTCGGCCGCCACATCGGCCTCGCGAACGCCAAGACGCGACATGGGGCGCAGCGATGCCAAACAACCTAAGATACCATTTGAGACTAAAAGACACCCCAAAAGTACACAAGACCCGGAGGGCAGTCCCGGTGCCCGTGGTCCCCCAGACGAGGACTGGAAAACCCTGCTGATTAGCATGCAACAAAGTCTATCAAATATTGACTCCAAGATTGACAACATCAACACCCGCATGGATAGCGTGGTCACAAAGCTGGAAAGCCACGACACCAGAATCAAAGATGCGGAGGACAGGATCTCTGTACTGGAAGATGGGGCCACCTCGAACAGCAGACATGTGTCCCAAATGGACAGGCTCCTAAAAGTCATTGCCGAGAAGAACGAGGATTTGGAAGCGAGGTCCCGCCGCAACAACATTCGCATCATGGGTCTGGCGGAGACAACAAACACAGGGAGAATGGAGGTATTTATCGAAAATCTGGTCACCGAACTCTTTGGTAAGGAATCGTTCTCCCCGCACCTAATAGTTGAGCGAGCCCACAGGTCCCTAGCCGCGCACCCAAAGTCAGGGGCCCTTCCGCGCCCCATCATCGCGAGATTCCTAAACTATAGGGACCGGGACGCGGTGCTTAGACGGGCAAGAGAGATCGGCACTGTAGGATACTGCAATACTACGCTCTCCTTCTTCCCTGACTTCACCCCGGCGGTACAGGAGGCTAGAAAGAAATTCGCAGGAGTGAAGAAAAAACTTCAGGAACAAGAGATGCCATACGCCATGCTATACCCGGCGAAACTAAAAATCTCCTACCAAGGCAAACAACTCTTCTTTCAAAATCCTCAACAGGTGGAAGATTTCCTCAAGCAGCACAAGAAAAACTAGGATAGGGGAAGTGCTGACAGACAATGCTCCAGATCCACATCGCCTATGAACCACCAAGACTGAACTGTAGCCGTGGCGTCTGTCACATCCAAGATGAGTATGAACGAGCACGACTTCAGTAACGCGGTGAGGTGCATTTTCAAGTAATTGTATGACCCGGTTTAAATAACTTCTGGTGCTCGATCACCCACCTCCGTCCCACGTAATGAGTCCAGGGACATACCTGGCTCCGAGTGGGTGCAAGTAGGGAGGTGGATGACAGGTTGGGAGCCCCCTAAAACTGACCCCCGATGGGCGAACCCCCAAATACCCCTTCTGCTAGCAGAATGGGGAAGACTTTGTCTTTACTTCTGTTTGTAAGTTGGGGAGAGGGAGGGATGACTTTGGGGGGGGTGGGTTCTGAATACCCGGCGGGTTGGGGTTGCCGGAGTGGGTGGGAACATTTTCCAACATGTTGCATACTTGGACGGTCTATTTGACAGTCATTCTATTTGCTGGGCATGCCAAAGTAGAAGTTCGGGATCATATCACACATCTTCTGCCGTACGTTATACACACATGGATGTTGTAGACCCTTGGTATATATATTTTCTGATTGTAACATGGGGGGTTTAACTGAAACGCAACCAGCCTCGCAGTTCAAATTGGTCTCCTGGAATATACGTGGGTTGAATAACCCGAGGAAGAAGAGACAGATTTTGGGTTATCTGGACAGACATGGGATATCCATTGCCATGCTGCAAGAGACACATTTACTCCCACATGGGTCCCCTCCATTCGCTTCATAGTGGTCCTCATGCAAGGTGTTTTCATCCTACTCTAACTATGCGAGAGGGGTAGCAATTCTGGTTAGGCGAGGGACTAATTTTACTCCTGCTGGGACTGAGATAGACTCTGAAGGGCGTTACTGTATGATATGGGGGAAACTTCACGCACATACGATATTGTTTGCATGTTATTATGGTCCTAACATCGATGATCCGAATGTTCTTTTCACATTGTGGGGGAAAATACAGGCCTTGGGAATTGCTCACGTGATACTGGGAGGGGACTTCAACACCGCCTTAATTCCTGGGATGGACAGGTCATGTCCGCAAGCCTCTTACCACACGAATACTCAACGTTCACTGTTGGGAATAGTGAATGACCACCACTTGGTAGATGCGTGGCGACACCTACACCCCTCTGCCAGGCAAGGCACTCATCACTCAGCTTTCCATTCCACATGGGCCCGATTAGACTATATATTCTTGTCAGCAGGACTGGCCCCATGGTTAATCAGAGCACAACACCTGGCGAGAACGTTCTCTGACCACTCGCCAGTCCTTCTTTCCCTGCAGGTGCCCATCATCATAGCCCCTTACCTAAACTGGCGCCTTAACCCCGCGCACCTTACTGATACTGCCTTTGCTGCTGAACTAGAGCAAGACGTTACTGAGTTTTTCGAACGAAATGTCAATTCAGTCTCTAGTCTCACTACTGTTTGGGAGGCCTTCAAGGTGACAATCAGGGGGACCTGTATAACCAAAGGTGGGGGAGTTCTAAAGACACTGCGACAAGACATACGAACACTGGAAACCAAGATTAAACAGCTAGAACGGGAAATAGCGCAGGGGGATAGAGATTGCGCAGCTCAAGCTCAGCTCAGGGAAAAACTGAATGAATACTCAGAGGCGGCAGAGAAAGAATGCAAGTTCCTGGGGAGGCCCTTCACTGCTAGAATATACGGAGAGGGAGACAGGCCAGGCAAAGCGCTAGCGGCTGCGACTAGAACCCCTAGGTACCAAAACTATGTCCCTACGTTACTTGACAGGCACGACATACCACAACGAGACCTCCCGTAACAGCTCCGAGTGTTAACTGAACACTACACATCGCTCTACACCTCACATAGTACTGGCACAATTAACCTCCAGGAATACCTGGAAGACACCGCAATTGCCTGGTTAGGACCATCCCAGCAAAAATTCCTCCACCATGAGCTTGAACTCGATGAGATCAAAGATGCGATCATGTCCATGAAGTCTGGTAAAGCGCCTGGATCGGATGGACTACCGATCGAGTTTTATAAAAACTTCATACACTTACTAGCGCCCATACTGAAGCAAGTCTTCTACGCTGCATTAGAGGAAGGCTCACTCCCGCACACAATGCGAGAAGCATTAATAACCTCATTACTGAAACCGGGCAAACCATCAGACCACTGCGATTCATACAGGCCTCTCTCACTGTTGAACACAGATAGTAAGATTTTAGCAAAAGTCCTCGCGACGCGTCTCAATCTCCTTATGGAAAGGCTCGTACTACCAGATCAGGCAGGATTCGTCCCTAATCATGCCACATCCCATAAATTACGTACCCTCCAAGCAGTGTTGCAAGATATTACCCCCCGCTGAGAGGCAGCTGCTGTATTCCTAGATGCTACAAAAGCGTTCGATTCCCTGGAATGGGATTATCTTTTTGCACTGCTCGCACGGATGGGTGTCCCCTTTAACTTCATAGATTGGATTCGGCTATTATATTATAAACCCCAAGCAACGGTGCTCCTTAATGGGGCCCGTTCTGCTCCATTTGAAATTCGTAGAGGTACCCGGCAGGGCTGCCCATTGTCCCCAATACTCTTTGCGATTGCCATCGAACCCCTGGCTGCTAAACTCCGTCAGCACCACAACCATCGCTCCCTTATCTACCCGGAACGACAACTGCTAATTGCGTTATACGCAGATGACATAACCCTTTATGTCGACAAACCTCAGGAAAATCTAAATCCCTTGCTTCGGGAGATAACCAAGTTTGGGGCAATAGCAGGAGTGCAAATAAACTGGGCAAAATCGGCCCTATTCCCCTTGACTGACAAGACCACAAAATTTCCCCTAGATTACCCTCTGGTGTGGGAATCTGAAGAAATAAAATACTTAGGAATCATCATCACCAGAAACCGCGAGACTCTTATCAGAGCCAATTATGGAACTGCATTAGACAAACTGACAGATTCCATAACTAAATGGATACACCTCCCACTGTCCATGGCGGGCCGCATTTCCCTGATAAAAATTGTGGTTCTCCCCAAACTATTGTACCTCTTCACCAACATACCCTATAACCCTGGCTCATGTTTTTTCCGCACCCTCGACTCTCAGCTGTCACGCCTTATCTGGGGAGGCAAACAGGCCAGACTTAGCCTGAAGACGCTAATGCTACCCTACCACCAGGGGGGATTCGAGGTCCCAGACCTCCGCAAATACTATGAATGTGCCCAAGGACATTTTGCTTCATACTGGTTCCACCCCCCCCCCCCTATTCATGGCCCACCTGGCGGTTGAAGATGGGTACATGAGACCGGAACAACCTTCAGGATACCTTTACACGACTGTCAGTAAGAGAGACAAAGACCCCACTACTGTAGACTGTACTGTCAGGGCTTGGGATCGTATTGCAGAACATATGGAAGTACACTTCTTCTACTCACCGTTGATGACACTGGCAAACGATCCCCGAGTGAGCATTGCACGGGAAGAAATAGGGCGCAAGTTCCTTGCGAAACTAGCTATCCATACCTGTGGAGATCTCTACCTCCAGGGTACCTTTCGCACTGCACAGCAGCTCTTTGGAGATCATACCCCTGCAATAATGGACACTTTCCTCTATGTTCGGCTTCGGCAAAACATTAAATCCATCACACCCAACTTCCCGGATGAGCCGGAAACCATGGCTCCCCTTCATTCCCTACTCCAGGCAGATACCCCAAGGCACGTGGTCTCTATGCTGTATAAGCATGTTCAAATAGCTCCATCCCCTCCTCCGCTCAGGGCTAAACGAGACTGGGACGCGGATCTTGATTACCCCATGACAGACGAGCAATGGGAGCTGAGCTGCTCTCACACACAAGCAGTGACAGGCAACGCTCGTCTTCGGTTAGTACACTATAAATTGCTGCACAGACTCTATTTCACGCCTGCTAAATTACACCGACTGGGGCTCAGTGACAACGATCGCTGTCTCATATGTGGTAGACCTGGCGCGGACTTCATACACCTAGCATGGAAATGCCGGGCTGTGGCCCTGTACTGGATAGAAGTGTTTGAAGCTGTATCTGCAATGATTGGAATACCCACGGACCCTTGTCCCAAATTAGCTTTGCTTGGGCACACTAACCCGACATTAAAAGCACACAAACTTTTTTTTGCACTAAGCCTCCTGTTGGCTAAACGGCAGGTGCCATGTCGATGAGAGCGCCTAAATTTAAGGACTGGCTAAACAGTATGACTACGTGGCAGGAACAACTCCACAATTACACTGAGCTACTACCACATAAATCACGTCCCAAAGACTTTTGGGGGCCCCCTCGTTGCGTATCTACTCCAAACACAAAACACTGACGAATCCGAAGTGGAAGGTGACGGAAGAACAAATAACAATGACCACACCATCACCCCCCCCCCCCCCCCTGGTTGCACTCCCCTGCGCAATGTGGTAGACTGATTCACGCACATACCCTCTAACTTGCTCCCCCCTCCTAGTAACTGCACGCCCCACCACCCACGTGATTGAGCACATGGCACGCCACTCAGGATACCCATGCACACGGGCCAGAGTCTGCACGGGAGACACGGATCGCGAGGCTCCCAGCCCCCCCCCCCAGTTCTGTTGCACCACATCCTGTATGAATACACGACACACTCGCTACAACATACCCATGGCACGGCACGACATTAAATTCTTCGAACGGCACTACATACAGCTTCCCCTAGAATGAGGGACGCTTATGGAGTGCGAAATTGTAACACTGTGAGAGCCTAGCACTACATACTGCTACGAGATACCTTACTGGCACTCCATACTGTAAGATCCATCACGCCACATACTGTGTATGGTGGGCCCATTTGGGGAAGGTAACGTGACTTATATGTTATGAAGTTGAAAGTTAGGTAAAAAGTAACCTCAAGACTCTCTTGCTTATACTACTGCAATGTGTTTATGTTGATCAGATAAAGATTCCCAGATGGCCCACGTTTAGATACATCGCGGCCGGCCCGAATGGGTTGTAGGCGACATGCTGTGTTAGTTGTCCACCCTTGCTAGATACACATATGCATCTTCATAAGATACAACACAGCTGCCGGCCTCATGATGGAGGATGTGGGCAGTTAGTAGTGTACTCTAAGTTAATGACCAATAAAGGTTTTAAAAAAAAAAAAAAGGTTCATCTCGCTGCTCTGACTGCCTACAGGAAATGCCCTTCGCAGACTTCCTTCTTCCAGATCCCTGTGATCAAAGATTTTTTTGGAAGGCTTGAAGAAAGTGTTCCCTCTTGTCCGGCTTCCTTCACCTTCATGGGAATTGAACGTGGTGCTGTCCAGATTGATGAAGGAGCCTTTTGAACCTATTCATAAGGCTTCGTAGCAGCACCTGTCCTGGAAGGCGGCGTTCCTCGTGGCCATTACATAGGCCCGCAGGGTGAGTGAAATTCAGGCGTCGTGTTGCCAAGAACCTTATACTGTATTTCCTGCTGCTAAGGTTGTTATGCGTACTCACCCTAAATTTCTTCCAAAGGTTATATCTGATTTCCACGTTAACCAGACCATAACTTTGCCTACGTTTTTTCAGAATCCTTCATCTCCAGCGGAAATGTCCTTGCATTCCCTGGATGTTAGGAGGGTGTTGAAATTTTATCTGGATAAAACGAAGGATATTCGTAGGTCAGACCAATTGTTCATCAATTATGGATCAGTCAGGACCGGTCTTGCTACCTCAAAACAGTCCATCTCTAGGTGGATTGTGTCCTGTATACAATTGTGTTATCAAAAGGCTAATAAGACCTTAGGAGGTAAACCTAAGGCTCATTCCACCAGGGGCAAAGCTGCCACGACTGCTTTGCTACCTAATGTTCCAATTGCAGAAATCTGCAAGGCGGCCACTTGGAAGTCAGTCCATACCTTTGCTAAGCATTACTGTCTGGACACTGATGCCAGGACAGACGCTCAGGTTGGGCAGGCTTCGCTGCGGAATCTGTTCGACAGTAGTGGTGTTATTTCATTTTTTCTCCACCGCCGCTTTGGTGTGGGGATGGGCTTGCCATTCTATTCACTAGATTATGACTATACACCGAGATCCCCTACTACAGAATGAGTAGTTTCTGTCCTGTAACTCCAGTTCTGTAGTAGGGGTATCTCTGTTATAGTCGTAAGCGCCCGCCCTCCTCCCCGGTGGAGAGAGATATTCATGTAAGGAATGCTACAGGTCTGGTGTGTTACACCTTCAAAAAGAACTGAAAGTAAAAGGGACCTGCAGTGCATTCTGGGATACTGTGAAGTTCTGGAAAGTTCTCTTAAAGGCACAGTATCCAGTTCTGAGCCACATAATGGGAGCCTATGGGGCTTGTCTGTCCATTTCTTCCTTTCTATCATTCCAGAGGGTTTTGCTGTTAAGGCAAGGTTTTCTCTGTGGAGCAATCTGGACAGGCTGGGTAGAAACTGATGAGGAGTATTATGATATCTCTGATATGGGAAATAACAAGGCATCGCCCTCTATTAAAGATAAAATCACCAGCATTAAGAAAAGTAGAGGTAAAATCAAGAATAAAATTAAAAAGGTAGTAAACAAACCTAAAACTGCTACCATGAAATAGATTGTGGAAAACAGCCCGATAAGACAATGGGTACAGTCTAAGGGTGGAGTGAAGACAATGGCACTTCGGCTATCTGGAAATAGCTCAGCTGAGCTAAATTCTACTGTACCTGATGCTGATGACTCCAACACTACGATGGACTTGACTATTAATAAGGATTTAGTAGTAGTAGAGATAACGGATGATGACATTCAGCTCCAGGTTCCACAAACCATATCAACTCCACCTCCCTGTACTTCTACTGCTGCTTCGGAAAGGCCACTGAGGGGAACTTCACCCCCTCTTTCGTCTATTTTTAATATAAAGACTACAGAGGATCCTAATGCAATAATATCTGCCTCAACAACAGCAGTATCATCTGTGGCAACATCCAGTCTAGGTTTACTAAACGAAGCAGTAATTACTGAACCACAGAGCAATACTGATCAACACCCAATCAGCGGGTCTCATACTAATGCTTCTTCAACAAACTGGATACCTCAAGGGGAGGTATCCTCTTCATTTCAGATGATACTGAAGTTACTGAGTGAGCAAAAACAAGAGGCTCAATTTCACGATCAACAAATGAGGGAAGATCGTAATAAGACTCAGTCTTCCCTGCAGGAAATGTCACGCAAACTGGGTACGATTTCTCAAGAGATGGAAGAGCTGCAGCAAAGAGTTGTGCTGACGGAGGAAAAATCAACCCGCTCCGAGATAGCGGTAAATCATCATGAATCTCAGTTATGTCAAATGCAGGCAAAACTTGAAGATTTGGAAAATAGGCAACGCCGACAGAATTTACGTATATTTGGAATTGTGGAAGGGGCTGAGGGAGCTGACGCTCGGGCATACATTGTCCATTTGTTCCAGAAAGCATTTCCTGAACTATCTGATTGGGACTGGGATTCACAAATTCAACGTGCCCATCGACTCCCTCTTTTTCAAAGAAATAAAAATAGTAAATATCCTCGCCCAATTTTGATATACATTGGTAATTTTTTGCTTCGCCAGGCCATCTCACTAAAAGCAAGGCCAAATACTCCGGTCACTATTGAATCAACTACCTTTTTTGTGAGATCTGATTTAAGTAAATTTTCTATGGAGCGGCGATGGAAACTGAAGCAATACATAGACCCTATAAAGGTGCTAGGTGGCCAGGCTTATTTACAAGAACCAGCCAAACTGAAAGTGCATAAAAACGGTCGAACATATTATTTCATGGAAGAAAATGAAATAGAAAGAGCATTGGCTGAATGGAAAATGGAAAAGAAAGCTATTACTGAATAACTTTTCTACATTTCTTAAATTTTTCAATTTTTCTTAGAGAAAATGTATGTAAAATTAGACACGGTGTTTAATAATCTTTATTAATATTTGATTGCTCAGGTCTCGAGACGGCTAGTTCCGCACCAAAGCTGCCTATAGAGCGGCAGCTGTTCAAATGGGGGGACCTGTAAGTAGGGGGGGGTGGGTTGGGACAGGCTTAGGCCTGGTAAGGCTAGGGTGGGGGGGAATCCATTTTGGGGGGAAAACTGCATCATGGGGTTAAAAAACTATATTATTTGGAGACACAACAAGATTGGTATGATTTTCTCTATGTTTTAAGAAGAGAGATTTATATTTTTTGCAATGCATATATTAAAATGTTTAGTATGGAATGTGGGAGACCTAAATAGTAGGAATAAAAGAAATCTTGTATATGAAGAGCTCAGGATGTACAATCCGCAGATTGTGGTTATCACGGAAACACACATAGCCTATAAAGATAGAAAATTACTAAAACAACTTGGTTATGACACTATGGTATGTACGGAATTTAATGCTTCTATTCGGGGGGTGGCAATATTAAAGCATAGACACTTTAAAGCTGAGATAAATAAGACATTAACTGATAGGGCTGGTAGGTGGGCAATAGTACAGATAGCATGGGAAGGTCATAAATTTACCATATGTGGGGTGTATGCATCAAATCAGGATGAACCATATGTTATCGATCAGATGAATGTAGAATTGCTATCATGGGATGGGGAATATATTGTACTTGGTGATTTTAATTGTATTATGAATTATAATTTAGATACAACAAGAAACAACTCATCTCAGAGAATGAAAAAGACTAGGGCGGCAATTGTAGATCTAGCTGCAATCCATTTACTCAAGGATGCGTGGAGATGCTTACATCCTAGGGTGCCAGGTTATACGTACTACTCTGCAGCACATAAACTATGCTCACGGATAGATATGATATGGGTTACAGACTCTATTTTGGAAACCAGCACTATCATAATATGTCCAAGAGTCACCTCGGATCATAATCCAATTATTCTGACCTTTAAAATGTCTAGAGAGCGATCACCACCCCGTTCTTTTTCCTTTCCTAGATATTTATTTACAAATATTAATTTTATTAAGCAAGTAAAGGATCAAATAAAGGAGTTTATAGAGATAAATACCTGTTCAGCTTCACCCTCAATAGTCTGGGATGCGTGTAAGGCTAGCATACGCAGATTTACACAGCAATATATTTGGCGACAAAATAAAGAACTTCAGTCTCGAAATGAACAAATGATTACTGAAATACTTAATCTGGAACAACAACTCTCTGAAACCTTACTAACAGGTGGAGAAAATTCAGAAACCTTAAATTTCAAATTAATTGAACTAAAGGCAGTGATGAAAAATAACTTTAGGGAAAAAAGCATTATCAAATTTAAAAAATATCAACTTAATCAATATGAAAATGGGGAAAAAATTGGCAAAATATTAGCCTATAGAGTGGCTGAAGACCGTGCTCAAAATGTTATTAAAGAAATTAAAGGGGATAATAATCAGATTTTTCAGGATCCTAAGCTTATATTACAGCAATTCACATCTTATTACCAAGAGCTCTATACACCAGAAGCTGTAGTTAAAGAAGATAATATCAAAAATTATATAACAATAAATAAAGTTAAATCTCTGGAGATGGGACAATCTGATCAGTTGGGGGTGGATATTACAGTATCAAAAATGCAATTAACTCACTTGCAAATGGCAAAGCTGTAGGAGAAGATTGTATCCCCCAGAGCTATATAAAAACTGTATGGAAGAGTTAATTCCACTGCTAATTAAAGTTATTCAAGCAATCGGTAATGGAGAGCGGGCCCCAAAGTCTTGGAACCTCACCCAAATTATCTTTTTTCTAAAGAAGGGTAAACCATCGCAGGCAAGAGGTTCCTATCGTCCAATTTCACTCATTAATAGCGATGCAAAAATATATGCAAAAATACTGGTGACTCGACTTGCACCATTAATGTCCTATATGGTTTCACCCCAACAACATGGGTTTATACCCAAAAGAGACACTACGGCGCATATCAATATGGCCATTTCTGCATTTGACCTGGCAAAGACTGAATCCGCCCCACTCGGTATGATCTTACTAGATGCTGAGAAAGCATTCGATCGAGTGGGGTGGGATTTTATTTGGGCAGTGCTGCAAGCGTTTGGCATAAAGGGTCAGTTTTTGAAATGGATCCAATCATTATATGACATGCCGCTGGGAAAGGTTTGTTATATGGGCAAATGCTCTGCTACTTTTATAATTGGACGAGGAACACGACATGGTTGTCCTCTCTCACCCTTATTATTTGCTTTAGGTATGGAACCGTTTTTAATTGCTCTTCAAAAACAAGCTTTAATTAAGCCCTTTGTAAATGGTTTGAATTCCTTAGATATAACAGTATATGCGGATGACATTGCCGTCTACTCTACGAATATACCTGAAACTATGAAAGGCATCTTGGTAGAAGCGGGGAAATATGGCTTAGTGTCCGGGTATTGTTTGAATACTAGTAAGACTCAAGTTATCTTGAATTATCAATCACCATCATCAGTGACAGGGATATGTGCGGTAGCAACTTACCTTGGGGTTAAAATTTCGTCACAAAATAGATGAAATTGTTGCAATAAATTATGAACCGCTATTGAAGGAAACTGCTGTATTATTTAAGAAATGGCATAAACTTCCACTTAGTATTATTGGTCGGATAAATTTGGTTAAAATGAAAATATTACCTAAATACCTTTACCTTTTTGGTTCTATCCCCTTAAGGGTAAATAATTCTTATTTTTGTAGACTAGAGGGTATCATCAGTAGTTTTATCTGGGGCTATAAAAAAGCACGACGAGCTATTTCTCTTCTTAAAGCTCCCTATGATCAAGGTGGATTGGGTCTTCCAGATATTAAATATTATTATTGGTCCTCTTTCATGACTCGCTTTCGCAGCTTGTTGATCCCTGGTAAATGTTTGTACTTTCATAAATTTTTGTTGGGAGCAGATGCAACTATGTTTTTTTATACATTAAACGACCCCAGTTATTTTAAACGTGTTAAGTTTAAGACGGTACGGGATACCACCTACATCTGGCGCTCCATTCTTACCAAGAGCAAGACATCCATGTTTCATGATAAAACTCCACTATGGTCTAATCCTGGTCTTCCAGAAATATTTCAAGATATGATAGGCGGTGTATTTTCTAAATCTGGCATTAATTTACTTGGAGATTTATATGATCATGGGGATTATTTTCGTTTGACGGATTGAAAGTTTGCTATAAACTACAAGAAGGGGCAAGATTTAAATATTATCAAATTAGGGATTATCTTTTGAGGAAAATAGAACTTACCTGTCTGACACAATCTGAAGTATGGAATTGTATGTATAGGGAAGAAGATAAAGCAATGATTAGTAGAGGGTATAAATTATTTTCCGGATATAATACTAATGACACACATAAGCTGGCTGAAAAATGGACTAATAAGCTTACAATAGATATAACACCAGACTTTATTACTTCTTCTTTAAATAGCCTCAATCTTGCTGTTCAATCCTCAAATCTTAAGTTACAGTTATTTAAAACTATATGTCATCTATACCATACACCAGATCGGATTCTTAAGTGGGCATCGAATAATAATAATTTCAGCGATCGTACAAAATGTCCTAAATGTGATTTGCAAGGTGCTGATATTATCCATATGTTTTTTTTATGCCCAAATCTTGGCGAATTTTGGAATGGAGTAACCAAAATTATTTCTACTAAACTTGGTATTCCTATTATGCTTTCACTAAGAGATGTATTTATAGGTACATCAGGGGTAAATACTGCATTATGTGATTTATTGAATATTTTAATTACTTGTGCTCGATTGACTATTGCCAGAAATTGGATTCAACAAAATTCACCAAAGGTTATTGAGTGGTGGAGTCTTGTTAAAGAGATATATAACATGGAATATGCTCTGGCAAATACATGGGGTCTAAAGGCTAAACGAAAAGTGGACAGAATATGGGGTCTAATTATGTTATAAAATTATGTCTTTTTTTTTTTCTCTCTCTCTCTTTGTAATTGCTTTTTCGCTTAGGTTATTGTTTATATCTTGTTGTATAATGTGTTTAATTTACCCCACTGATGCAAACAATAAAAATATTTATAAAAAAAAAAAATTCTCTCTTAAGTGTCTGTGCAGTTCTGCATGTTTTGACACCTTAAGAGATTATTTTTGATTGCTCCGGGGTCCACGCACATGGGCGGGACTATTCTCTAGATTATGACTATAACAGAGATACCCCTACTACAGAACTGGAGTTACAGGACAGAAACTACTCCTTCTCGTAGTCATTGCAGCGGATGGTCATCTTCATGCTTAAGACTTCTTCCTCCAAATCGGGCATGTCAAAGAAACATAAGAAACAAAAGTTAAATCACGCTTTGACTTCTCCTTCCAAATACTGTGCTCCCACACTCCAGCTGCAGAGCCAGTGTCAAGGCCCACTCTGTGTTACTCTGAGTTTCCTGGAGTAACACCCATTTGAAGGAATTCTATAATGCCATGTATGTCATCTTTAGGCTACCAACTGCCTCTGGAGTACCTTCCGGCCTCACGGAGCCGAGAGGTGCTCCCGCTGGGTTATAATCAATGGGATTCTCATCCGAGCCAGCCGGTTTTCTTGATCCGGACCAATGTCGACATAGTTGCCTCCATCCACTTTGGTCTGTCCCTCCAAGTTCCGCTCAGCGATGAATCGATTCGATTCTACCATGGCGCCTCTCGACGACGCTGCCGGTGTCGTCCAGGCTACATTATCCCCTTGAATTTCCTGCTGATCCCTACCCTCCTGAAGGGTGGTAATGGAGAGGTGCCCCCCTGGAGGACCCTGATGATGATAACTGGTATGAGTAGCTGGGCGATGCCAGTGGACTGGATACCTCCTGAGATGCCAACATGGTTTCCCCTTCAGGCCATGTTTCAGAGAAAGGCGCATCCTTTGCCAGCATGATGTGCAGATAGCGTCCTCATTCTCCAGTTGTCAAGGTCAAAACTAATATCTTGACTGAGGTGCTCCTACTTGGGGCTGGCTCATCTGAACCCATGCTCCCCTTTAATGAAGCCCTCACCGACATTCTTCTAGGTGCTTGGCCGAAACCTTGCACAGGGTCTCCAGTGCACCAAATGATTGCCAGTCGGTACTGTCCAGCCCTAGGAAATCCAGCCTTCCTTTCCCTGTGATTCTGGTGGTGCAGGCCTCAACAGCAAAGGTCAACCTAGGCGTGTTTCCTACCTCAACACCGGATATCTAATCCAAGAGGCCGGACACCTTTTTGAAGCACATTTATTTTCCACCAGGCTTGTCCTTCGGTCGGTGAACACAGCATGCCTCTTGGGCTGCTGTTCCCATGCATTGTAGTATTTGATTGTGCAGCCGCTTTTTATGCTGCTCGAGGAATGCCGTATCATCTTCAACCAAGCTCTGGTGGATGGAAAAGATGCAGCAAAGTTCTCCAGCTGGTGAAGACTAGACCTCACATACTACCTGGGTAGAGCCATGTCTTCTATGGTGGCGATGGTACTAGTTAAGGTCCACTGGGTTTTTGGGGGATAGCCAATCATCACTGATTGGCATACCCTTCGATGGCTCCCGCCTGTTAGGCAGATGCAGCGCTTGAGTGCTTTCACAAGAACAAGGTCACTGCCAGGTGGCTTGGACTTTCCCTTTCGACCAGTTGGCAGCAGTAGTCCTTTTGCTCCTACTGCAGATATTAAAGGGGTCATTTTGGGCACCTGTAATGCCAGCCATACCCAGTCCACCAGCCTGCCCAGCCCTTTCGAGGTTAGGGCCACTGAGCCAAGAGGGGACGCAGGAACCAGTCTCAGCTTGCTGTCCAGTTCCCTGCTATCTGGCTGCCGCAGCCTTGAAACCTCTTTCCCTCTGTCCAGCACAGACATCCAGTTGTCGGTATGATTAGGAACCATCTGCTTTATTGTTCCGCAATACCATCCGACAAATGGATGCTTCAGATCATCCAAAGGGTATGTTCTACCATTTTTTTAAATGCCTCCATTCTCCCACCATCCCAAGAATGTCTGACGGAGGACCATCTCTGTGTGCTTCTTCAGGAAGTGCAGACTCCTTCGGTTAAAGGCCCCATCAAGAGCGTGCCCACATCCATTGTATTGCATGGTTGTTATTGCTGCTACGTGCTGGTACAGATGAAGGACTGAGTACTCTCATGTACTATACCTACACCCTCTCAACTACTTTCGAAAAAAGAGAGATTCAGGATGCTATTGTTTGCTCATTTCTGGTCTGCCCTGGATTCTGGATATGAATGGTAGCGCTGGACCTGCAGGACACGTATTTTCACATCCCCGTCTTGCCAGACCACAGGTGTTGCCTCCAGTTGACAGTGGGCCACAAGCATTATCGGTTTTCTGTGGTCCCCTTTGGCCTCCCCAGCTTCCCTCCGGTGTTCACAAAGGTAATGGTTGTGGTTGCAGCCCATCTGCCGAGGTTATGGGTTCCAGACTTTCCCTACCACGATGACCAGCTGTTGAAGACAGGCTTGCCACAGGCGGTCTTTGCCTACCTCCAGACTATGGTAGACCTCCTGCATTCACTGGATTTCACTATCAACTTGTCGAAGTTGCACCTGACTCCCTCTCAGACGCTCCCTTTTATATAAGCCATTCTCGATATAGTGCCCCTACCCTCTGGAACATTGAGTATTGGGATGCTCGGAATTTTCTGCTTTTATCTCGGACTTTATTGAAATGGACTCTGAAGCTGCTGGATCTCATGGTCTGTAGTGGGACCTTAAGTCTCAATGGTAGCAGCATCCACAGAATCTCTCCAACCTGGTTCAGATAACAAAGGGAACTGAAATATCTGCAGTAAGGGTTATGGAACCCCAAGTGGGTCAGCAGCAGATCCCTTGCCCTTCCCCACCCACGGTTCAGAGTGTTGACAGAGGTATCACTTCGGGGTTAGGATGGTTATCTAGGCGAGATGGAGATCAAAGCACTCTGGTCTCCGGCAGATTCTCAGCTTCACATTAGTTTGTTGAAGTTGAGAGTGATTTCCTTGGTGTTGAACGCCTTCCTCCCTCCATCAAAGGAATGCTGGTTCAGGAAAAAGCACTGCCATGTGGTACTGCAATAAACTGGGTGGGTGGGGTAATGGATCCTGTGCCATGAGGATCTGCGCCTCTGCATATGGCTGGAATGTTAGGACATTTTTCAGGTTGTACAACACCGGGCAGGGTCTCTGAACGCCCCATCTATGCCTTGCGGATCCCAAATGGCGTATATATCGAGCAGTGGTACAAAGTCTCTTCTGAAACAGGGGAGATCCTTGGGTAGATCTGTTCGCCACCATCAGAATGCGCAATGTCAGCACTTTTGCGCTCTGGAGTTTCCAAAGCTGTTACCAATGATCTCTGTTCAATGAATTGCGATTAATATCGTGTGATTATTAGGTGATTGTTGTTCTTTTATGACCCTTCATGGTCATTCAGTGAATTTTAATGTTTGCTCATTGTAAATATTGTATTGAATTATCTTCTATATTGTATAAATATATTTTTGATAATCTACTAGGAGTACGACTTACTATACTGATTCATTCACTGGAGTTTATTCAAGATTGTTAGTGTTTGGATTCATGTAAAACCTACCACATAGATTTATTTAAAAAGATCAACAACTTCTATCTGAATTACTTATTCAGGAGTTTTTAGTTTGGTTACTTTAAAGAGTTTCCAAAGTGGCACTCACTTGAGGCATTCTGTCTTGAGTGGGACTCTGGACTCGTGTACACCTTTCCACTGATATCACTCCTGTCCCGAGTTCTCAACAAGATTAGGAAGGACCGGGCTCAATTCATCCTAGTGGCTCTGGATTAGACATGCAGGGTCTGGATTCCAGAACTCCAGAGCATGAGCATCTGTCTTCTAGACAGGCTACCTCTTCAGGAGGACCTTCTGTTGCAACAACCAACAGGGCCGAACCCTGCATCCAAATCTGCACCTGCTCCACATTCATAAATGGAGGTTGAGGGGAGACAGTTGAGGGCTTTCAATCTCCCTTCTGAAGTTTGTAATTTCATTCTGGCAGCAAGGTCTCCCTCTCCTAAAACTGTCTGCGCCTGCGATTTGGATAGGTTTGTGGCTTAGTGTTCTGCACGCCACGTAGACCCCCTTTGTGCAGCTCTTGCTGAGGTTTTATTGCTTATTCTATCTTTACTCCGCAAGGCTTTGCACTGGGCACCATTAAAGGTTACTTGCCAGCCATCTTGGCTTTTTTAGTGGAACCTGATCAACCCTCCCCCTTGAAGACACTCATTGTGACTCTGTTTTTAAAGGTTTGCAAAAATGTTTCCAACCTGCTCATTCTGTGGATCATCTATTTGGTCCTCCTACATAGCTGCTCTCTGCAGCTTTTGACCTTGAAAACTGCGTTTCAGTTGGCCTTACACCAATTTCTTCCCTGTCAAGCTGGTTATTTAGACATGTCTCTTTCCTTCCACAAGTGATCACCCTTTTTGACATTTGCCAGAGTATCATTTTGCCTGCCCTCTACACTTCACGTCATCTGTCCAAGTAGGAGGAGAGACTCCATTGTTTTGACCCCAAAAGTGCTCTGTCATTCTAGATTATTCGAACCAATGGCCATAGGGGAGGACAATCAGCTCTTTATTGGTTTCACAGGAGCAAAGGAGGGAAAGGTCTTGTAGAAGTGGACCATCTACTGATGGATTATACTTTGCATAAAGACCTGCTATGCGCTGCCAAAGAAGCAACCACTGAGGGATTGCTGGTTCACTCCACCAGGGCCAAAGTCGTAGCTACTGCGTTAGCCCACAGGGTTCCTGTCCTGGACATCTGTCAAGCTGCTAAATAGAAGTCCCTCCATTTGCTAAGGAAGCACTACTGATGCAATGTACAAACACCCATTTGTGAATCCATGTATGCTGGATGGTAAGAGAAATATGTTACTTAGTATGGTGCCCAAAATACTCACTCATTCAAGGCCTTGTAGTGGGTAGTGTAAAGGGTTATTTGTCAACACTTTTAGCCTTTCTGTGTTTACTGCGCTACACCTTTTTTTAAATTAACAGTTGTGAACCAGTTCATTAAAGGTTGGAGGCTCATTTTTCTTTAACACAGTTTGTCATGCCCCAGTGGAACCCCAACTTGGTCTTGACATTTCTATGTGTATGCCCTTCAAGCTGATGCATAGTGTCTTTCTGCACCTCTTGACCATGAAAACTGTCTTCCTCATTGCAGTTATGTCAGTTAGTCATATAATTAAACTGCAGGCCCGTTCGGTTTTACACCACCTCCTTGTGGACACATTAGTACTCTGACGGTCTTCTTACCAAAGGTTGTGACTCCATCCACATTTGGCAGTCGTTCACCCTACCAGTGTTCTTTGCCCCTTATCACTCAAAGTAGGAGTGGTTCAATTTGTTGGTCCATAAAAAGTGGACGATCAGTTCTTTTTGGGGTTTTCTGTAGTAAAAAAAGGGAATTCTGTGCGCAATAGGGCCGGCAAAGTCTTCTATGAAGACATTGGTGGAAAGGGTGCCTGTTCTTATCATCTGCCAGGCTGCGACATCAATGCACATGTTCACAATGCACTACTACCTGGACAATCTGGTACAGCGGAAGGAGATTTGCTAGGTTCTACAAGACTTTTTGGTCAGAGCTAAATGCACAGTACTTCCACCTTTGGGAGTTTGTGATTTGGTATTTATTTCAAAGTTGAGAAATCTGCGGGTAGATGTATCCATCAGAAGTACAAGTTACTTAACTTCAGTAACACACTGTTCGAGGCATGTGTCCTGTTGATACTCATGCTTTGCATACTCCTGCCATCTAGTGTTGGGTCCAGATGTTTGCAAGTTGATTTTCTTTGAAGAAGTCTTTTCAGGCCTGAGGTAAGGTGACTCCTCCTTTCGGTGACAGTGCCCATGGGAATTGACTCCATTGTTAGATTGTCTTTTTTTCCGCCATTGGGTTTGGATGTGTATTGCTGGGCTCCGGTTCAAAAATCATTCTGCGGGTTCCCCTCAGTGCACATTTCACTCTACCCTTAACTGTATTGTTTCCATACGTGTGTCCCTGTTCTCTGCATATCGAATCGCTCAACAAACTCTCCATTTTTGAAAACCTTGTGGGCGGCCAGTCTGGCCTAGCCGCGTCGGTCCAGCCTTCTACAGATGAAACAGACTCCATTCCAATTCTGTCCTCTGTGCCGCGCCAAATATCCTCGCACAGACCTACATCAAGTTTGTAACTTGTGCCTCTCTCCGGAGTACAAGAAGGAAGACTGCGACACTTGTATGTCGTTTCGGTCCAAGAAAAATGTATGCGATCGTCGGGCTCGACAATGAGTGATGCAGCGCCAAAGCATTCAACAGACTCTTCGTGAAGAAAGTGACCAAGAAGAGATGGATGCATCCGCCGCGTTCCACAGTCTGATTCTGAGCTCGATATCGATCTAGAGTCTGAAGGTATGCCTGCAGGACAGGGTGCCCTGAGTACCGAAGACCCTTTGCCCCCTAAATCCTCTTCTAAAACTCATAAGGCTACTGCACCATCTCTGCCTTCTGGCCAAGGTCAGCACCAAGACAGTGTTTCTGACACCCCCACCTCTCGGCTCTGCACCGAAACAAACCGTCAAGCCTTCCGGCTCGGGACAGAGTCGGATTAAATTAACTTCGGTTCTGAAGTCATCAGGCTTCAAGGACAAATCTGGTTCGGAGCAGAAACCCTCCTCTTTGAAACACAAAAACGCTTTGGAGCGGAAACATTCCACTGGCAAAGACAGGTCGATTTCGACACCAAAATCTAAGGACAGTTTCCTTAGCCTCCCGAACTAATTTTAGAAGTTATTAAGGGCCAAATTAGCTCCCAAACAGAAAATAATTTATATTCATCCTGATATTGGACATTTTTTGACTAAAACGTCAGCAAAACACAAGTTTCCTGCAAAGGACACTACTGATGAGATTCACTTAAAGACGAAGAAGACATGGCTACCAGCCCTGTCTATACTGCCCCACAACCTCCACAGTTAATAATTGAAGACCCCTTATAAATAACACCTCAGGGATCTCCACATACAGATCCAGATGTGGATCATGTTGAAGATGATACTCATTTGCCTGCAGACCCATGGAACGATTACACCATTGACCCTCCAGTAGACAGTGAGCCAGACCTTTATCTTGCAAAGCCATCACCACCTGATGATAATATGTCTTATCAACAACTCATTGCTAGGGCATCAGAGTATCATAGGGTGCCCTTACATAAAGAAGCATTAGAAGAGTCCACACACAGGTCAAGTCAAACACTCCTTATGCTTAAAGCCATGATGAGACGTGCAGATCTTTAAAGACCCTGTCCAAGCATGTATTTTAACTCCAAGAGTAGACAAAAAATATAGACCCTCACCATCAGACCTTGTGTTTATCAAGGGACAATTACCTCTGGACTCCCTAGTGGTGCCCAATGCTCGCAAAAGAGCTAACTCGCAAACCTCCGGGGATGCACCTCCCCCAGATAAAGAATCCAAACTTATAGATGCATCTGAAAAACAAGTGGCTGTTCAAGCTGCTAACCACTGGTGCATCGCAAACACACAGAGCCTACTTGCTAGATACAACAGGGCACAATGGGATGAGATGGACAAACTGCTCCAATATCTCCCAGACAAACCCAAAACTAAAGCACAGCATTTAGTTTAGGAAAGAAAATTAATCTCTAACTCCTCAATTAGATGTGCTTTAGATGCAACTGACACAGCAGCTAGGGAGATCAAGACCAGCATTCTCCTTAGAAGGCATGTATGACTTAGGATCTATGGGTTTAAGCCTGAAGTTCAGCAGTCTATTTTGAACACCCCCTTTGACAAGGAGCACCTTTTTGGTCCTGTAGACGATCAATCCTTGGAAAAGATGAAAAAGGACACTGAAGTAGCAAATCCCAAGGGAGCTCTCCTGTCCCTATCCAATAGAGGCTCATTTCACCGCTCATTTTACAGAGCGGGGTCCAAAACAACATCCTCAGACACAAATACTTCCTTTTACAAAAACAGCAACCAACCCTTTCCCTCTAGAGGTTTCTATAGAGGAGGATATTGAGAAAACAATTCCTAAGGTAGGGACAAAGGCGCCATACCACGTAACATCCCTTCCCCTAGTAAACAGTGACTTTCCCCCCGCTCCCCTCTCCCCGATCACTTGTCACCTGTCGAGGGAAGACTTCAACAGTTTCTCCCCATTTGGCAATCTCTAACAAAACCTACAAATGGGTGCTTGACCTTATTCAACATGGTTATTGCCTGGAGCTCACCTCCAATCTTCCAAACATTCCACCTCATGTTCACAAACTGTCGTCAGACCATTTGCAGTTACTTAAACAAGAGGTGCAATCTCTCTTACAAAAGGGAGCCATAGAACCAGTTCCACTTCAGTACCAAGATTCAGGGGTTTACTCTCTTTATTTTCTAATTCCCCAAAAAGACAGTTCCTTAAGACCAATGTTGGATCTGAGAGAGTTAAACCAGTACATACGGTCATAACATTTCCATATGGTAACACTTCAACAGGTTCTTCCTCTGCTACAGCAAGGCGATTATTTTGTCCACACTGGACTTAAAAGACGCATATTTTCCCATTCCCATTCACCCAGCTCATCGCAAATATTTCAGATTTGTGATAACAGGCAAGCACTATCAGTTCAAAGTACTTACATTCGGAGGAACTACTGCTCTCAGGGTATTTACAAAATGCCTAGCAGTAGTAGCAGCTCATTTAAAAAGACAACAAATGTGTGTCTTCCCGTACCTAGGCGACTGACGCATCAAGGCCAGCCAACACCAAAAGTGTTTACAAAGCACTCACACCACACTACACCTACTCAGCCAATTGGGTTTCACTGTCAAAATTCAAGTCTCTCACCTACAGTCTTCACAGATAAATCGTATCTAGGAGCCACCCACAGGCTAGAGTCGGCTCTAGCCTCCCCCAATGCAACCAGAATTTTCAATCTCCAAACTCTATTGCTGCAGTATCAAACCAACCACACCTTGCCAGCCAAGACTTTCATGTGGCTACTGGGAATGATGGCATCATGTATTGCAATAGTACCGCATGCCAGACTACACATGTCTATTACAAGAATGCTTAGCATGTCAGTGGAATCAATCACAGGGTCAATTAACAGATCTAGTGTTGGTGGACAGCCGCGCCCATTGCTCTCTGCAGTGGTGGAACCCACAAAATGTATCAAAAGGGCAGCCTTTCATCGGCCCTGTTCCACAAGTCATGCTAACGACAGACACCTCTCACGGGTTGGGGTGCACATCTCCATCATTGCACAATTCAAGGTCTCTGGGATGACGAACACAAACGTCTCCACATCAACTATCTAGAGCATCTAGCAGTATTTCTAGCACTGAAATCTTTCCAGTCTTATCCTACAGGCAAAGTTGTCCTAGTCCGCACAGACAACATGACAGCGATGTACTATGTACAAAAACAAAGGGGGACACACTCTCTCCAACTGTCATGCCTGTCTCAGATAATTTGGAAATGGGCAATCCATCACAAGATTCACCTTCTGGCAGAACACCTCCCGGGAGTGAACAATCAAATTGCCGACCTTCTCAGCAGAAGGAGACAGCAGTACAAGAATGGGAACTTCATCCCCAAGTTCTCCTTCCATTCTTTCGACAATGGGAATACCCACAAATTGATCTGTTCGCCACAGTAGAACACGCGCAATGCCTAAACTTCACCTTCAGGTTCCAACACCATCTATCCACAGGGTGAATTGGTCAAACACATTTGCCTATGCTTTTCCACCTCTCCCCGTTTGTAGTTCGGAAACTCGGACAAATATCACCCACACTGATTTTGGTAGCTCCCACGTGGGCCTGTCAACCGTGGAACACCATCCGGTTGGAGCTATCAGTAGTTCCACATCAAAAGTTACATGTCACCTCCAGTCTCCTCACTCAGAACCATGAAGAAATCAAGCATCCAAACCCCAAGGAGCTCAACTTAGCCTTTTGGCTCCTGAAGTCATAGAGTTTAGATATTAAAATTTACCAGTAGACTGTATGACTATTTTAAACAAGCAAGAAAATCTACCACCAGAGCTTGCTATTCAGCAAAATAGAAACCATTTGTTGTTTACTGCAATAACAACAAAAGTCTACCTCTAGATGCTTCTGTACAGAACATTGTCTGTTACCTTCTAAACCTACAGCAATGTGGGCTCGCTTATGCATCTATTCGGTTGCACCTTGCAGCAGTAGCTGCGTATTTACAAAACAGACAGCATTTTTCTTTGTTCCAAGTTCCTATCATCAAAGCCTTTATGGAGGGCTTAAATAGTTATACCACCAAGAATTTCACCTTCACCAGTGTGGAATCTTAATATTGTACTTACAAGACGTATGGGTCCACCATTTGAACCACTACATAAGTGTCATTTACAGTATCTCTCATGGAAGGTTCAGTCCTCATTTCAATCCCTTCATTAAGGAGTGTTTGTGAGCTTCAGGCACTAACCTTAGAGAAACCCTTCTTTCAGCTTCATAAAGATAGGGTTGTACTTCGCACCAATCCCAAATTCCTTCCCAAAGTGGTTTCTGCTTTCCATATTAACCAATCAGTTGAGTTACCTGCGTTTTTTCCTCAACCAGATTCAGTAGCAGAACAAACTCTTCACACACTCGATGTCAAAGAAGCTTTATTGTATTATATGGAAAGAACAAAGGATTTTCTTAAAACAAAGCATCTGTTTGTTTCATTTACACAACCTCACAAAGGCAATCCTATTTCTAAATCTGGAATTTCAAGATGGATTGTTAAGAGCATTCAAACATGCTACGCAAAAGCCAAAAGAACTTTATCTATACCCCTTGGAGCTCATTCCACTCGCAACATAGGGGCATCTATGGCCTTTTTAGGTAACATTCCTATAGCTGACATTTGTAAAACAGCAACATGATTCACACCACACACAATTACCAAACACTATTGTGTGGATGTAGTAGCACACCAACAAGCCAATGTAGGGCAGGCAGTGCTAAAAACACTTGCAACACCTACTGGTTAGCCACCGCTTTGTGAGAATACTGCTATATAGTCTGTGCAAAGCATTTATATCTACAGCACACCTGCCTCAAACGGATTATGTTACTTACCCAGTAAGCATCTGTTCTTGCATGTAGGGCTGTAGATTCACATGGGCCCACCATCCTCCCCGGGCACCTGTGTTGTTGCAGTTCCCATTATTCACATTATCTACGCATGGACATCTCTTTACTACGCTCAATTACTTCAATCGCGCCCTCTTGCGGTAAAACAATCTAACAATGGAGTCGATGCCCATGCGCACTATCACCGCATAGAGGAGTCACCTTACCTCGTTCAGTGTCACATCCTAAATTGGCCAACCAGGAGAGGAGGGGAGCTAGCTATAATATATCACAATACCCTTAGAATAGCGTTTCAGACTACCCATAACACAGCCTGTGAAGTGCTCTCATTTAATGTTGGCCTATCGCCCCATCACTCCTTTAAGGGTACTCTAATGTACCGACCGCTTGGGGCTAGAACCTCCTTTTTAACCTTGATTGGGACTCTGCTAGAAGAAGGGCTCTGTTCCGATTCATTTACTATTTGGGGGACTTCAACTTTCATCTGGAAACCCTCAGGGATCCAGCTACCAGAGCCCTGTTTGATATGATGGGTAGTGCCGAGCTGATTCAACTAGTGAATGAGCCCACCCACACTGCGAGACACACTTTGGATGGGATTTTCTCCAACCATCCAAATCTAACCTGCACGGGAACTATGCCCCTGGTCTGGACCGACCATGCAGGAATTCTATTCGAAGTGACTACCCCAGCTGATCATCACAAACCTGGACGCTTTATGAATCAGATGGAGATTAGGGCCTGGAACAGAGTGGAGGTGAGAGAAAGTGCCCTCTTTCTTGCATGGTATGCCCCCACTTTTTGCTGAATTAGTGATGTGCTTTGACAAAGTGTGCCCTGGGCTCCTGCCAATCAGGTACCCGGGCCTGTGTTCCTTCCCTTAAACTGCATTGAAGCCTAAACCCAATTGGCATCTCTGGCCACAGGTAAGCCCCTGGTAAATGGTACTACAGGTACCCAGGGCACTGTGACCAGAGAAGGCCCCTAAGGGCAGCAGCACTTATTGTGCTACCCTTAGAGGCCCTGTACCCTGACACACACACACTGCCTTTGTAGGATGCATGTCTTGGTGCAGAGCAAAGTGAAGAGTCGACATGGTACACATCCATGTGTGCCATGCCCACAAACCACTGCCCTGACATCCATCAGTCACCCCTCTAGCTGGGTGCCCTATGCCAGTGGTGAGGGTACAGGTGCATGAGCCCTGTACCCCTACAGTACACAGGTCCATTCCTGGGCACTGTACATGCAGCTATGGTATATGGTGCTGGGAGTTTGTCATCATGAACTCCACAACACCATAATGGCTACTGATACCAAATTTCTCAGCACATTAAACCCACACTGATGCCAGTGTGGGATTTAATGTAAAATGCACAACAGAGGGCATCTTAGAGATGCCCCTGAAACTCGACCAACTCCCAGTGACCTGACTGAGTGGCTGCAGAGGCTGCCATCACTCGACATGTTTCTGGACCCCTGGGTCAAGATCTTGCCGTTCTCGGGGGCCTGAAAAAATGCACATCCTGGGACGCGGTGCCAGGCCTCCTTCCCAGGATGGGCAGGGTTCACGAAGGAGAAGCTTCAAAGGCATACCGCCTTTGTGAGCCTCTCCAGACCACTTGCTGTACTCAGCAACTGGTCCCCACTGGTTCTACCCCCCACTTTGGGCGGGAGACCCAGCGGGGAAAACAAAGTGAGGAAGAGAGGTGTGCCCACCTCTGCCAACTTAACCCCTAAGGTGGGGGAGGCGAGGCGAAGCACAACCTCGCGTCCCCGCCATCTTGAGGATGGGGGGACCCAGCCAACCAGGGACAGGCTCCTGCACACTGGAGTGTGGCAGAATAGGGGGTGTACCCACCCCAGGGAAGGGACCCATTGGTCCCTGCCCTTTACCTACCTGTAATGCCCCTAAATTTAGTATTTAGGGGCACCTTGAACCTTCTTTCCTCAGATCCAGCAACCACAAGAAAAGAGAAGGACGAAAAGCCGTGCAGAGCTAACGAGAGGACAACGCCCACTAACTTGGCCCCAGCCCTACAGGCCTGTCTCCCATCGAACCTGCTTCTGCTAAACCCCGGAGTGTCCAGCGGCCTGCAACCTTAAAAACCCCAGAGGAGCTGCCTGCATTCACTTTCCAAGCTGTTTCTCCCGTGAACACCGGACGTGTTTGAACTGCAGCTTCTGCCAGCCAGAAACCGCTAATCCAGCCCACTCTGCACCCGCCGAGCCCGGCCCGAGATTGAGTAAACAAACACCACGAGGCGGTCCCCCTGCAATCCTGACCCAAGATCCGGCGACCCCTGACCTGCCTCAAGCCTCCAGACTCTAGTATCGTCAATCCAGAGGACCCCCCCACTGCGACCAGAGCGGGTAAGAAAATCCGACGTCCCAAGGCACCCCTGCACCTACGCCCCACGGCCTTGTGTGCCCAACCCAGTGGTGCCTAATGAACCCTCCACATCCCTACTTACCCCTCGAAGTGTTGGTCGCTCCAGGAAGATCCTTGTCCCTGAGCCTGCAGTGTTTCTGTCCCTGAGAATCTCCATTGAAATCAATAGGGCACCCTACCTCAAAACAGCACCCTGCACCGGGCCACTGAGAGTGCCCCTTTTGTGCAAACTTTGTCCCCAACTTGCCCTGAGCTTAACCCTAGGAGCTTTGCTCCCACAATCCTGTGGCCTGCTTGCCAGCAGCCACCAAACAAAGTCCCCCCATCCTCTATAGGATAACATTGGGCCTCAACACTCTGCATCCGGCCTCCCGAGTGCCGCTGATGGTGCAACAACAGTGCATCACTGATCCTGGGAGACCCCTGAGTCTAACCCCAGGACCCTAACTCCAAAGACCGATTACCTACCTGGAAACCGATAACCTCTTTTTCCTCATAGAATGACATCAACACTTTTTCTCCCAAAAAGTTTCTAAGCGTCGACTTTTGAAAACTACAAATGTTTGAGGAAATGTCCCAGTGCTGAATCTAAGACCCAGCACTGAGTAAGAAAAAGTATCGATAACCTAACTAATCTGCTAAGTAAATTTCCGCCCATAGGATAACATTGGTGATTCTATGTGAAAAAGTTTCTGTCAACTTTTGAAATGCAATAATATTCTTTAAAAATCGTACATCTAACCAAAACGCATTTACTCATCTGTTTTCAGGAAATGTCCCAAGGCTGAATCTAGGATCCAGTCCTGTGTTAGCAAAAGTAATCTGAAAATTAATTACCTGCATATTCTTAAAAAGCCCATTCATTTGAATGTACTATACCTGCAATGTGTTGCAAACTGCTTACTTAAAACTGTAACCCAAACCAGTACAAGTTACACTGCAATTTTGAACTGTGTTCATACAAGTAATTTACTACTGAAAGTATTATGCTTACCTGTACCAGGCTTGCTTGGTTCTAGAAATAAAACAGTATATTTTTTTATGCAAAACAATTGGCCTATAGTTCAGTTCTTGAGTGTGTGAATCCCTTTGCTGACTGAGTGTGTACATCAAATGCTTTACACTGTCCTCTGACCAAGCTACCACTTTAGAGAGTAAGGTTCTGTCTAACTTTAACCTCTGCCAAACCTCTGGAGACCCTTGGACTCTATACACACTGTACCTCACTTTGGTGCAGTATATATAGTGCCAGCTTCTTACAGCAGGTGACCATACTAAAAGACCTGCTTAATACTACTCTACGTCCACTGCCTACAGGGGTGGAGGATGCCATCATATGGTACACGCAATGGGTTGAGACAGCCTGCAAAAAGCTAGCCCCAGCAAAACTTAAGCATCCCAAACGATCCCTACCGACTGCACCCTGGTATTCAGAGGAACTTAAAAAATAAATCTGCAAACGGCTAGAACGAAACTGGAGGAGGAAATACACAGAACTTGAGAAAGAAATCTATAAACAAGGTCTTACTGTTTACAGTCGATATTTAATGCAAAAAAACTATTTTTCATACATCAAATTAAGCTACCAAAAAACTCCTCAAAAGAACTTTTTAAAACTGTATCTAAGCTGGCCTTACCAAGCTCACCTAAGATCGAATCAAGCCAAGAATTAAGTGAAGAAATTGCTAGTTTTTTTTTCAGAACAAAGTGGAAGCCATTTTCACAGTCTGCAACCAACTACCGCAGACTCGCAAACTGACAACCAGTGCAGAATGTTGGTAGTTTGTGAGAATGAGCTGAATTTAGAGAGTTTCGTCCGTGCGCAGGCTGCTGTGTTTTGAAGAATCTGTAGGGTTTTTTGTAGGCATTGCTGGGTGCACACATACAGAGCGTTACAATATTCTAGCCTACTGTTTTCTGAAGCTCTGTAGAAATTAAAGTAAAGATTTTCCTCAAGATTCTTAGTGTGAAAAAAACAGGACAATGTCACTTGATTAGTGTGATCAGCAAAAGACCGCTTACAATTGGAAAAGACCCCTAGCTTTTTGGCTATCTAATAGAGACTACTATCCGCAGATTCCTTAACGTAGAATAGATACCCTAGCCATACCCAGATGGAAGGAGGAGCTGCGAGAGGACCTCCCAGTAGGAAGGAACATAGATCCCTAGCAGGGAACGTGTAAAGGTGACAAGAACGGCGGCTCAGCCCCCCCTACCAGCCGAAGGAAGCAAGGGCAAGATGAGGGGAGGCAGGGCACCTCCACGCCCAGCCAAGGTACCAGGAACATCCGCCCGAAAGCCCCAGACAGACAGACAACGGAAGAGGAGTACCGAGGAAGAAAGTATCACCCCAAAACCCCAAGGAGAAGAGGTAGAAGTGAAGGCAAGCCCTTCACAGGTAAAGACCCGGCTAGTAGTTTCTATCAGATGTACGAGTTACTTACCTTCGGTAACAATGTGTTCGAGGCATATGAGCTGCAGATTGGCACCTAGTGTCGGTTTCGGATGTTTGCAGTTTGTTTTTGTCCTGAAAAGTTCTTTGGAAGTCACGAGATAGGTGACTCCTCCTTTGGACCACATTGCGCATGGGCATCGGCTCCATCCTCAGATTGTTTTTTTCCGCCATCGGGCTCGGATGTGTTTCCTGCGCTCTGTTTTGGAACTGAATTTCCTTAGGCGCGCAATCCTCACCCAGTTCAACGGTATTGTTTCGGCGTGATTCTTCCCCACTTCGAAGTCTTCGATTCCGGTCATCGACTAAGGCCTTTGGCCCTACCTGGGCCTTACTCTCTGGCTCATGGAAAGGACGCCATTCAAGAAGTATCCTCAAAGTGGGTCAAAGTTTCCCCACACAGATCTACATGAGGTGTGCAACCTTTGCCTCTCACTGGAGCACGGGGCCAAAGACTGTTCCGCTTGTGACTCTTTCCGCTCCAAGAAGACAATTCGGGACCGACGAGCTCGAAAAACCATGGCTCGCTCGTCCGCTTCGATCCCCGATGACATCTTTGAAGAGGGCGTCGACGTGCCAGAACACCAGCGGGCCTAAGAAAGTGCCAGCTCCTCTGATGCCGAAGACTCAGACGTCGAGGACATCACTCCAGCTCAACGGTCGTAAGTAAGAACGTCGACCCCAACACTTCCTCGTCACCCCCCAAAAAGGCTTCGGTCACACCCTCACCTTCGGGCCCGGGTGCACACCTAGAGACTGCTTCCCACGCCCTGCTTTCGGGCCCGGCAAAGAAGCCTACTAAGACTTCAGACGGCTCGGGCTCGAGTCAGCCTATTCCCGGTGCCGATACCATACCGACACCAAAAAAGCCATCTTCCTCAGCCACGCCGACCGCTGCTCCAACACCCAAGCACTCGGCGCCGAAGACTGGCACCGGCTCCTCAATGCCAAAACCGCACTCAGAGCCGAGTAAAAAAACGCCTAAAGGGCCCGACTCACACGCTTCGGAGCTGAAAAAACACGTTCCAGTAAAAGACATTTCTAAAGGTTCCAAGCCAAAAGACCCTAGACAAGCTACCGAGTCGGTGCCGAAAAAACCTCCGGAACCGAAAACTTCAACGCCGAAGGATCTGCCCTACACAGAAGAGCTTTTTACACCAAATCCTACTCAAAAGACTCTTGTAAAGGATCCTAGGACTGGCCAACTAGCTCTTCACTCCAAGAAGAGACCACTAGAGGCACCTGCAACAACTCCTCTTCCAAAAAAGAAAAGAGACATTGCAACCTCTCCATTAAGGGTCCCTTCTCCACCATCTCCCCATACTATTCCTCCTCCTACACCTCCTCCACCACATCATTCGCCTACACCATCCACCAATTCAGATGATGATGTAAATACAGACTCTGATGACACAGGTGGGGGTGCACATGACCCAGTAGGGACCAATAGTCCCCCTCAGTCACCTAGGCCATGGGATGATTATAACACCCCTGATGTGCCTTACGTCCCTCAAGACAATGTTTATCCTTCCAGGCCTTCCCCACCAGAGGACACTATAGGTTTTAACCTACTAGTCCAGAGAGCTGCCCAATACCATGGGGTTGACTTGCACACCGATGCTGTGGAGGAAGATTTCTTATTGGACACCTTTGATACTACACAAAGGTCCACTGCCATTTTGCCAATGCTTAAAGGGGTCATTAAGCATGCAACAGAGGTATTTAAAGACCCTGTCAGGGCTCGGGTCCTCAACCCTCACATTGAGAAAAAATTCAAAGCCGCCCCTACTGATCCAGTTTACATTAGAAGTCCAGCACCACTAGATTCTTTAGTAGTATCTAATGCACGTACACGTGCTAATTCACAAACATCAGGTGAGGCCTCACCACCAGATAAGGGATCTAAACTCCTTGACGCCTCTGTTAAGCGCACAGCATCACAGGCAGCTAACATATGGCGCATTGCAATACTCAAGCGCTATTGGCAAGATATGACAGGGCACATTATGATGAACTAGAATCCATAATGCAGCATCTACCAGATAAAATAAAAACCGGGCCAATGAACTCATACAGGAAGGTAAAAATATCACCAATACTTCCATTTGTTGTGCCCTAGATGTTGCAGATACTGCCTCAAGGGCAATTAATACTAGTGTCCTTCTGCGTAGGCATGCCTGGCTACGTATTTTAGGTTTCAAACCTGAAGGGAAGGTAATAACATCTCGGCTCTTAAGCAGGGTTTGACTCGAGTGGCAGAGTGGATGCAGGAGAATTTCCTCAAGTTAAATGGGGATAAGACCGAGGTTGTGATCCTGGACAAGGGCAAAGATCTATGGGGTCCTCAACATTGGCCCGAGAGCATGGGTCCTACCCCTCAACCCGTTGCTCAGGTTCGCAATCTCGGATTCCTCATTGACGAAAAGCTCACAATGCGGCAACAGGCCGTCAGGGTGGCTTCTATCTGTTTTGCCACCTTAAGATGGCTTCAAAAAATCTTATGGATGCTTCCCACCTCTACACAGAGGACTGTGGTCCAGGCTTTGGTAATATCTCGCCTGGACTACGGGAATGTCCTCTATCTTGGTGCCGATTTAACAACTGTGAGTAAACTTCAGGTCGTCCAAAATGCGGCCGCACGGCTGTTACGCAATGTTCCTCGGAGAACATCTGCCTCTCAAGCCCTTCGCGATCTGCATTGGCTGAGAATAACGAGTAGAATTAAATTCAAGGCCTTATGTTATATCTTTAAGATAAAACAGGGCTCTGCCCGAGGTACCGACAGAATCTCATTCATGCATCTAAACCCAGTCGCAGTCTGAGATCCTCAGGAAAAGGAGATTTTATCGTCCCTAGATTTAGGTTAGTGAAGATGGGCGGCCGCTCCTTTTCTCATCTAGGCACTAAATCTTGGAATGTGACCCTGAAGTTGGAGACAAATCTTCTTCGCTTCCGTAGGGGATTAACTACTTGGCTCTTTCAGCAGTAATTTGTGCAGTCTTGTTCAGTAGCTTCATTGATAGATGCTTGGTAGTTCATTCTTCTTTAGTCTATCCCTTGGCGCCGGGAAACCCATTGCGGGTAGCCGTGCGCCTTATATGTTTAAATAAATAAATAAGTGCAAAATTCCATTCTCAATCAGCCATTTGATGAGCAACACCTATTTGGCCCTAATGTTGATGTATCTTTAGAGAAAATGAAAAAAGACACCGACACAGCTAAATCTATGGGAGCCTTGCAATTGCAAGCTCCCAGACGTTTATTTTGTCGCTCATTATATAGAGGCAACACAAGAGGCTATGCCTCCGATAGCCCCTCCACTTCCTATAAGACCCCTAGTCAATCCACATTCACTAAGAGCTACCAAAGAGGGGGTTATAGGGGTAACAACAACAAGGGCAGAGGCTAAACCAACAACTCCCGCTCTGCCTCCACACCTACCCACTGACTTTCCTCCGCTTCCCCCCACCATTCCACTCCTGTGGGGGGAAGACTACAACAATTCCTTCCTGCCTTGACCAACATCACATCAGACAGGTGGGTGCTAACATCTACACCCCCCCCAAACATACCACCCAAACAGCGTCCAATGGCACAAGAGCATTATCACTGCTAAAGCAAGAAAAACTATCCTTGCTAGAAAAGAGTGCAATAGAACCAGTTCTCCTCTGCACCAACAAAACAAGGGAGTTTACTCACTATACTTTCTTATCCCAAAGAAGGATGGCTCTCTAAGGCCTATTCTAGACCTCAGACCGCTAAACATATACATACAGTCAGACCATTTTCACATGGTCACACTTCAACAAGTCCTTCCTCTCCTGCTACAAAACGACTTCCTTGCTACTCTAAATCTCAAGGACGCATACTTCCACATTCCCATTCACAAAGCTCACAGGAAGTATCTCAGATTTGTAATAGAAGGGCAGCACTATCAATTCAAAGTACTCCCATTCGGAGTCATAACAGCACCAAGGGTACTCACCAAGTGCCTAGCAGTAGTGGCGGCACATTTATGAAGACAACCCATCCATGTCTTCCCTTACCTCGACGACTGGCTCATGAAAGCCAGCTCATACAACCAGTGTATGGAACACACCCATGCCACCATCCAACTGCTCCACAACTTGGGGTTCACAATAAACCTCACCAAGTCTCATCTGCAACCATCCAAAGTACAACAGTACCTCGGTGCCACAATAAACACCTCAACAGCGCTAGCTTATTCAACTCCAGCAAGGATAGCCAGCATGCAAACCCTTCTCACAAAGTTTCAGCCACAACACTCACTTCCAGCAAGAGTGTTCATGCAACTCATAGGGATGAAGGCCTCTTGCATTTTCATAGTGCCCCGTGCAAGACTTCAAATGCGTCCTCTTCAAGAGTGCTTATCACGTCAATGGAACCAGGCTCAAGGTCAATTAACAGACCTAGTGTTGGTAGACGGTCGGACTCCTCGCTCTCTGCAGTGGTGGAACACCAAAAACCTTTCCAAAGGGCGACCGTTCCTAGAGCCAGTTTCTCAAATAGTCTTGAGAGCGGACGCATCGCTCTCCGGCTGGGGGGCCCACCTACTGCAACACACCATGCAAGGCAGGTGGACATCACAACAAAAGTTACTCCATATCAATCACCTGGAGTTATTAGCTATATTCCTAGCACTGAAAGCTTTCCAAAAGCAAGTATCAAACAAGGCTGTGTTAGTCCGCACGGACAACATGACAGCCATGTATTACATACAGAAACAGGGCGGAACACACTCACTGCAACTCTCTCAAATAGCACAGGACATGTGGCGGTGGGCTATACCTCAAAACATATTCCTTGTAGCCCAGCATGTTCTAGGAGTACAAAATACCATAGCAGATCTGTTAAGTCGTCAGACACAACAGACCCACGAGTGGGAACTTCATACGCAAGTTCTTCAACCATTCTTTCAGATGTGGGGACAACCTCAGATAGACCTCTTTGCCACCCACGAAAACACCAAATGCCCAAGATTCGCCGCCAGATATCCACACCCACTGTCCAAAGGCAATGCTATATGGATGAACTGGTCAAACAGATTTGCGTTCGCTTTTCCACCTCTACCACTCATGCCACTAGTAGTACGCATACTACAGCAGCATTCTCTGACCCTCCTCCTAGTTGCTCCAACGTGGGCCAGACAGCCCCGGTACACCACACTGCTACAACTGTCTGTAATACCGCACCAAAAATTATACCTGTCTCCTCACCTTTTAACACTGAACCGTGGAGAGATCAGGCACCCGGACCCAGCTCAGCTCAACCTTGCGATCTGGCTCCTGAAATCCTAGAATTTGGACATCTTACCGTTCCTCCAGACTGCATGAATGTCATAAAAGAAGCTAGACGTCCAACCACTAGAGCATGTTATGCAGCTAAGTGGAAACGCTTTGTAATATATTGTCACAACAACAATATAAATCCCCTATACATGTCTATTCAACACATCATAGGACACTTACTGCACCTCCAAAGATGTAACTTAGCCTACATGTCTATTAGACTGCATCTTGCTGCAATAGCAGCATATCTGCAAAACAGACAGCATCTATCTCTGTTCAGAGTGCCTGCTATTAAAGCCTTTATGGAAGGCTTAAGAGAGTAATTCCTCCCAGAGTACCACCTTCACCTGTGTGGAATTTAAACGTTGTTCTTGCACGGCTAATGGGACCTCCCTTCGAACCCTTACATAAATGTGAACTACAATTATTAACATGGAAGGTTGCTTTCCTAGTAGCTATTACTTCTCTGCGGAGAGTTAGTGAACTACCAGCACTAACCATTCAAGAACCTTTCTTGCAAATGCATCATAATAAGGTCGTTCTCCGTACTAATCGGAAATTCCTGCCCAAAGTCATTTCTCCCTTCCACCTCAATCAATCTGTGGAACTGCCCGTTTTCTTCTTGCAGCCACAGAGAGTAGCAGAAAGAGCTCTTCATACCCTAGATGTCAAAAGAGTATTGCTATATTACATCGAGAGAACACAACCCTTTCCTAAGACCAAGCAACTTTTTGTGTCTTTCTCACCACCACATAAGGGTAATCCCATATCAAAATCTGGGATAGCTAGATGGATTGTCTAATGCATATAGAGTTGCTACCACAAAGCTAAACGTACAATATCTGTTCCTCCTAAAGCCCACTCTACAAGTAAAATAGGGGCTTCAATGGCATTTTTAGGGAACATTCCCCTAGATGACATCTGCAGAGCAGCTACATGGTCTACACTGCACACATTCACAAAACACTATTGTGTAGATGTGCAAACCAAACAACAAGCTAATGTGGGCTGGGCTGTTCTCAAAACAAGAGTGGGTACTACTATACAATCTGTGCACAGTGTGTAATCTGCAGCTCATATGCCTCGAACGGAAAATGCTACTTACCAGTATGTCTCTGTTCTTGGCATGTAGAGCTGAAGAGTTACACACGCCCACCCGCCTCCCCTGCTACCCTGTCTGTTCCAGTATTATCTTAATTAGATACAGCTTACATGGATATCCTTCCTTTTCTTACAAAGCTCCATCATTTCCCTAATGGCGAAAAGCAATCAGAGGATGGAGTTGATGCCCATGCGCAATATGGTCCAAAGGAGGAGTCGCCTATCTTGTGACTTCCAAAGAACTTTTCAGGACAAAAACAAACTGCAAACATCCGGGCCCAACACTAGGTGGCGATCTATGCACAGTGTGTAACACTGCGGCTCTACATGCCAAGAACAAATACTGGTAATTAGCATTTTCCATTTGGTAGATACGATTCTAGCCGCAGATTCCTTCATGACCCGTCCTTCCTCCCCGTTCTGCGAGGCCCTTCAGCTTGGTCTTCTGCACTCGCCTGCTTCCGGGTAGTTTGCCTTCTGCGAGTGCCCTCTTTCCCTAGTGGGATGCTTTGTTCTATTTGTCTCATCCAGTCCTTCCTTTCTGGTGATTCGTTGGTGGGTTCCTGGGTACTCTGCTTCCCTGTACCCTGGTCTTCCCATGTGGTGCCAACTAATGCTCTCCCCCTTTTTCATTGCTTGAAATTTCTGCCTCCTCTGCAGGCCTCTGGGTTGGGTCTCTTGGCTGTGCCTCAGCCCTTAGATCTTACAGGGGATGCACCTCTCCTTGTTGGTGTTTTCTGGGGGTAAATTGTTGTTACTCTTCTGTCCTGGCCTTGTTGTCCTTCACTGTTTATGGACTGTGCTTGCAGGCCTCTTCGTCTGCTGTGACATTTTTCACATACTTTCTTCCCCGAGGGAGGATGTCGTATTTGCTTGCAGGGTTTCTTCGCACGTAGCTGTGCTCTGCTCTTCCCTTCTATGACTTTAGGTGCCACAGTGCCTGACACTCTCCCGAATTATGCTGTTCCTCACCATTTACTTTTTCCTTTCTGTTTATCTGATTTTTTTTGCACACTGTTCCTATATTCTCATTGTTTGTGATGGCTCTGCGTTGTGGCGCGGAAAAGTTCTCCGAAGAAAACTGACATTGGCGCGCCGGAGTGGGTCTTACGTGACCTTGCTGTCGTCACGCCCACGGACGACGTCAGGGCGGAGTCACATTGTGCCGCCCTCCGGCGCTCAGAGATGCTGTGGCAAAGAAAGTTTTCCGGATCCAGTCTTAGGCCTGGGGATAATTCTACGTTAACCCCTTCCATGCTGCGGCGATTCTGCTCCTGTGCTGAAGATTTCAGCGCGGGTGCGGTCATGACGGCCCCCAGCCGTCATCAGCACACGAGCACTGTAGTGCATGACGGCTGGGGGCCGTCATCAGCATGCAAGGGGTTAAGGAATCTGCGGCTAGAATCATCTCTACCAGATACATCGTTACCGAAGGTAAGTAACTCGTACTTTTGGACTGGTGGCAGGAGAGCACCAAGATTTGGAGGCCACTAGGCAGTAATCCAAAAGGAGTCACTGCCAAAGAGGATTACATTGATCTTTTCAGAATTAAGTTTCAGCCAGTTTTTCTTCATCCGGGAGAAAGTACCAGGACCAGTGAGGGTATTCACCATGATGCATAGTTATCCATGCTTTGTATCCAGTGCTACTTTAAGGCGGTAGAGAAAAAGGTTGGAAACATTTTAATTCTCATAGTCTATTTAGGGTCATCCGTGGTAATGAAAGAAATATACTTTTATGAGGCACAGCCAATACTTGTTTCGCCCCCTGTGGCCCGTGAACCTAGAACTTTTTCAAGGCTGAAGTGAAAGAAATGAATCCCAGATCCCTAATAATCATAAATGCAACCTAAAACACACATCAAATAAGAAAATCATGACCAGTTGTGCAAGTAGTTTTCCGAATGGGATCAGAAATTACGTATTAAGTCAAGCATTGATACATTAGGTACTGGTCATTACCATAAATCATAATAAAGAAAAAAGAAGGAAAAAATAGGGGGTGGGAACCAAAAGGAGAGTAAAAGCATTATGAAATGATGAGATATAGTATGACAGTCAGAAAAAAGGGGGAAAAAACATCCAAATGTTTGATAAATTATTACCATCATTCGAAATTGGTCAAATCACGGAAAAAAGGAACAATATTAAGTATTATAAATGTTTAGAGTATCCATATTAAGTCACATACGGCTTGATAACAAGAGTTTCCAACAAAACAGTCACAGCCAGTGACGAAATAGGTTCCCACAAAGAAGGCACCATTAGTGAGATTCAGAGAGGTAAGAATGAGTGACCATATACATAAGTACAATAATAACATGCAGGTGTCATCAGCAATCATAATTTCATGTAAGGCAAGAGCAAAGAAACAAGAAAACAAAATAATACACGTTAGCAATTACACGGTTCAGTTTCAACCCCCTATCCCATCAACCTCTTCTCTAGGTGCGGAAGAAATAGAAGGGGGAAGTGGGGGGTAGATGCAACCATACCTTGCCCTTGGGATCGAATATAACTGTCCAGTGTCAAATTTAAACTACTAGATGTCATGGTCTTAGTCTTGTAGTGATCTAATGATCGAGACAGTTTCTCTTAAATTTAGCTTCACGTGTCATGGTTTTCTACGATGGAAAGGCCGCAATTCTGGGTGCGACCTGTCACCTACACTCAGTGAATGAAAATCTCACTGTTGTATCTTTTCGTATGCACAATTGTAGGGTGATGTCAGATTCTGGTCTAGAACAAACGCTTCTGTAATAGAAGCAGAGAAGGACCTGAGCAGTTAACATTATGTATAGAAATTCGACTATAGGTAACTGTGCAACAAGAGGTAAATACTGAATGGCTCCGTACCTATAGAAGAGCATTCGGAACTTGACCGTTCAATGTGGTCCAAGGAAAAAAGGTAAATTCTAAGGGAAAAAAAGAATTTTAGTAAATTATCCATTGTTGTCCTGCCCTGCAGTATTGTATCAGTCCCTCCGACGCTTGCTATGTTGTACCTACTAGGTCTCGAAAACGTCTAGGTCCAAGTCAGTCCGCTAGGGCAAATATTTTGTGTTGCAGGGATGGTTAAGTAGAGGAAGTGGAAGAAAAACACACTTTCCGTGGCTGAGAGCTTCCCAGTCTGAATTAAGGGGGACATGTGCCACCTTGGAATGGCTCTTTCGACAATACTGAAAGAAACGTATCCGTGGTGAAATCGAATTGAGCAACTAAAATGAGTGAGACGAAGTCAATCAAGATGGTGGGAAGACATAAGGGGAAAAAAAGGAAAAATTAAAAGTAAGAAATTAGAAGTCCCGAGGTACAGGAACTCTATATAATAGTGGCATCTTCCTGGGTTTTTCACTCAAGAAAAGTTGAGGGATTCATAAGTAGTAGGAATAAAAATAAGAATAAGAGGCAAGAGACACACTAATTGCCAAGGATTAGAGTAAATCCCAGTTAGGCAAAGGGTGTTATCAGCATTAGTATTATTCTGATAGGTCCCTGAGGTTAGATCTGTTTTTTAATCGAATATGGTTTTATAAGGTAAGACCTCGGACACCTTAGGGGAATGCAGTCAAATGCGGCATGAGAAGTGTTTTTTTTACCAGATAGGACGGCTAGGTGAGCTTCTCTAGGATCGATTTGCGAAAGTAGAGCATTGTCCGAGTAAGTCGGCAATATAGCTAAGGGAGGCCATTTGTTTTATTCTAATGGGCGAAGTAGAATTGAAACTTCTATAGCAGTTTGAGAGTAGAAATTGGTAAAGTCCATATATAAACTACAAGGCACAACCCTTTTGCCTGATTTAACCTAATTACAAAAAGGAATCTGAAAATAGTATCAACATCATACTACTCATAACAGATATCACATTTCATCTTCAATTCCATAGATCACTTTTGATGGTAGTGCGTTGCGACTGTGTTCATAGTAAGAGAAAAAAACCATCAGGAACCATGGTCATAATTTGATTGATCTTATTCATGATCAAGACAGAGCTATATTCTCTCACGACCTACTAATTTCTGTAAATCACAGCTTTTGTACTTAAAATAAAAAAAAATCAACACAAGGTGGCTACATGTATTTTTTCATTTAAGATTTTATTTTTTATTTTTATTTCTTTATATTATTCCTTTGAATTTATAACATCATTTAACAAAAGAGCACATAAGATTCAACATTTGGGCAATTAATATACAGATACCATACAGAGAAAACAAAAACCTAATACACATTTACCAAATTATCATACACCCACTTTCATACACTCTACATTCACTCTTCATTCTGTGTCAGAGGGATCACAAGTTATGTGATCTATTGCGCAAGGTCGACGCGTTTCGGTGGGATAAGACCACCTTCCTCAGGACCTCTTAGCAGAATAGCCAATCTTCCCAAAGAAAATTATATACTCTGTATAGATATCTGTAATAATAAATAACATTCAATGTAACTGTTACATTATAACAAGCAAAACAGCTTGTTAGCGGAACATTTTGACAAAAGTTAGAAAGAAATGAATAGAAAATAAGAATTAGTTTGCTGTGAACTCTCCATAAGGTGTGTGTTTTTTTGATCAAGCCAGTATTGTATTGTAATTCCACATCCTTGTTAAGTCCATATTTTATTGCCTTGTACTTCAGGATTAGCTCACGCATTCTCCTACGAAGTCTGAGTTCTCGATTTCTTCCTCATCTACTTTTTGTGTATTATTTCAATACCCATGGGTGGGTCTTAATGATAACTTTTCTGGGGTAAGGTCATGTAGGGCGACTGCTTGCTCTCTATTTGACATGAAGGAGCTCAGCAGCAAGAGAGCCAGACCCTTGATGGTTTTGAGCCGCTTGATCAATAGAGTGGTTGACCATATCAAACGCAGCCGAAAGATCAAGTAAAATAAGGTCCGCCTTCCCACCATTGCCCACAATGGTTCTGGTTTCTTCTGTGGCTACCGCAAGGGCTGACGCCATGCAATGATTGAGCCTGAACCCATGCTGCGAGGGATTCAAAAGAATGGTGTCAAGCCCGTACTGTACCTTTCAGTCCAGTACTGAACCGCAAAAGTAATCCCTAGCGGGTTTACCAGTAACCTGTATTTTCTCCATAGGAACCCATTGTCTGCTTTTCTATGAAATTTCTTCTAAGTGTCTACTTTTGAAAACTGCAAATATTCTTTAAAAATCGTACAAAATTCTGAAACGCAATTACCTACCTGTGTTTAGTTAAGCCCCCAGTGCTGGCCCTAGGAGTCTAGTGCTGGGTTACAAAAGTAACGGGAACGTACTTTACCTGCAACCTGAATTTCCTCCCATTGAATAACATTGTCAGATTTACCTTGAAAAGTTTCTAAGTGTGAACTTTTAAAACAGTTTTATATTCATGAAAATTCATCGCAGTAACTAAAAAGCTTTTGCTAATCTGGTTTCAGCTTAGACCCCAGGACTGAATCTTAGATCTAGTACTTGAACTACCAAAGTAATCCGTAAAGTAATCCACTGTATTTACCTATGAAAACCCATTGAGCTCAATGCTAGAGTGTGATTCAGAACTGTGTTGCTTACTGCCTTTACTGTAACTATTGTGTACACAAACTTTATTACTTCCTTGCAAAGTATTTATAAGAGAGTACTCATATCGAGAAAAGTATATTTTTTTTAGAACTGTTGGTTCTAAAAATATAACAACTATATCTGTGGATATAAAAACAATTGGCCTGGAGTTCAGTCATTGAGTGTGTGAAACCCTTTGCTGACTGAGTGTGTACAACAAATGCTTTACACTGTCCTCTGGTACTGCCTTACTGCTCGACCAAGCTACCACTTTGGAGAGTAAGGTCAGTTCTGACTTTAACCTCTGTTATACTTCTGGGGGTTGGTGGACTCTATACACACTGTTCTTCTTTCTAGGCCAGTATATCAGTATATTTAGCCATCTCTCTTTTTGAGCCCCATTCATAACTACCCCTTGCGTCTTCTTACTCTCAAGACGGCTTTCCTGGTTGCCATCATCTCTGCCAGGAGAGTGAGTGAGCTCCAGGCTCTTTCTTCCAAACCTCCTTTCCTTTCTATTCATCCAGACAAGGTGGTTCTGAGGACCCGTCCTTCGTTCTTGCCAAAGGTTGTCACGCCCTTCCACATTGGGCAGACCATCACTTTGCCCACCTTCTTTCTGCCTCCGCATCCTTCAAGGAAAGAGGAGAGGCTCCACCATCTGGACCCAAAACATGCGCTCGCATTCTATCTGCAGCGTACACTGCAGTTCCGGGTGGACGATCAACTCTTTGTTGGCTACGTGGGTGCACAAGCGGACTATCTCCCGGTGGGTCGTTCTGTGCATCAAAGCATGTTACTCCTTGGCCAAGAAGGAGCCTCCTGTGGGGGTGCATGCCCATTCGACCAGGGCGACTGCAGGCACTACTGCCTTGGTACCCGGCTTTCCCTTGCAGGACATTTGTCAGGCAGCGGGCCTCGCTGCACATGTTTACCAAACACTACTTTCTTGACAGTCAGGTCCGGAGAGACGTCTTTTTTGGCTGTTCTCTGCTCCGTGACTTTTTGGTGTAATCTTGTTCACAGACCCTCCACCGTGATTGGTATTACTGGGGTATCTATTCTAAGCTAAGGAATCTATCAGGATCTATCTAGGATAACAACAGAGGCGCTGTCCCCAACAACCTCACTAATGTACCCCTCATTACGGAATCGTCCTCCACCCTATGCACCCCTAGCCTTAAATGCGTACTTCTCAACTGCAGATCGGCCCAAAGACATTCCACGGAGGTCGCCGATCTCATCACGTCCCGGGAACTGGACCTAGCCATTCTGACTGAAACGTGGCTGTCTGATTCCTCCACACCTATACTGGATATCCTAGTCCCGCCCAACTACTGTATCATTAGACTTGACAGGGCCATAAAGACAGGCGGTGGAATTGCCTGCATCTACAGAAGCAACCTCTCAGTCTCCAAAGTGGCCGTCCCCTCTCTTACTTCCTGTGAATACCTTTGCCTCGATATCATCAGCGAAAGCAAACCGGTATGTTCTCTCCACATTATATACCATCCACCTGGGGACAATCTCTCCTTCGCCCAACAACTCATGGATACAATATCAGCCAACTCAGGACGGCAGCACACCCAAATTTTCCTTGGCGACTACAATCTCCATTGGAATGACAGTAAGGACGCAGTGGTAAACAGCCTCAAAAGCTTTCTCAACGCACTTGATCTCAACCAAATATGCAATAACCCGACCCATAAGAGAGGTTCAACCCTTGACCTTATCTCCAAAGAGGGTGCTATTCAACTGGAATCAATCCAACCTTGTGACTGGTCAGATCACTACATTGTCTCCTTCCTCATCAAGGAAAAAATCAGACTTAACTCAGTTCAACCCCCTAAGCACAAAGTGTGGAAAAGGGACTTGAAGAAACTCAATCCAAACTCCCTACCGCCTAACAGCTGCAATCGCCTACTTCCCCCTCCCGGCGTATCAGACGTTCAACTTCTGACTGACTACTATCTCAATACTATGTCCACAATAATCAATGAGGCGGCGCCCATGCAACTGAAAAGAGTCTCGTCCAAGAAGACTTCCAACCCATGGTATGACGGTAGCCTCAATGAGGATAGACGAGCCATGCGAATGGCAGAGCGCACCTGGAGATCAGCCCCTTCTGCAGTGCACCTAAAAAGTCTAAAGATACAGAGAAACGCCTACTTCAGAAAAATAAAGCGCTCAAAAAAACTTCTTCAGCCTCCAACTCGCCCAAGCTAAAAATCGTCCAAAAAAACTGTTTGAGTTAGTCAGAACACAATGCAAAGAGCAACCCCAGACACCCAGCCCTATGGGCGATACTCCTTCCTGCGAAGACTTCTCTGCCTTCTTTATCCAAAAAACTGAGAGAATAAGAAGCGATCTCCTCAATGACGCTATCCTGTACTCCAACCCCCGACACACAGCAGTGCCTCAACCAAAGAACAATGCTACTTGGTCAGCCTTTGACACCTACTCCGAAGAAGAAATTGGCAGACTGCTCAACACCTTGAAACCTTCCAATCACCTCTCCGACCCCCTTCCTGCTAACGCTGTAAAGGACTTTTCTCCTTGGCTTCTCCCACTCTGGTCAAAGATTATCAATAGCTCTCTTCAACAAGGATCCATCCCCAACGCCCTCAAAGTAGGGCAAGTCACTCCGCTACTGAAAAAACCAACAGCAGACCCCACTGATCTAAACAATTACCGACCTATTACAAACATTCCCACTCTCGCTAAACTGCTGGAAAAATGTGTACAACAACAACTGACTAAACACATAGATAAGTTTGATCTCCTAAACGCTCATCAGTCAGGCTTCCGAGCAGGGCACAGCACCGAAACTGCCATGACTCACATAGTGGACGATGCCCTCCAAATCCTAGACCAAAACGACACCTGCCTCCTCATCCTTCTGGATCTCTCCGCAGCATTCGATACAGTTAAACATGAGAACTTACTCGAACTGTTAAACACAAGAATGGGCATATCTGGGACTGTTCTAAAGTGGTTCACCTCATTCCTACACAACCGGACACAAAGATTCAAAAGCAACAACCTGCTGTCCTCTTCGGTACCTGTATCGCTAGGCGTCCCTCAAGGATCCTCCCTCTCCCCAACACTGTTCAACCTAGTTATGGAACCTCTCACTACGTTGCTACAGGCATCTAATGTGCACTTTCACATGTATGCCGACGACACCCAACTCTATCTCAAAATACAATCTCCCAAGGACATCATGCTTCTGAACACCACAATCAGAAACACCCAATCCTGGCTTTCTGAGAACCACCTCAAACTCAATGCTCTGAAGACCGAGTTCCTCCTGATCTCACCTCCCGCTAAAATATCCACGGCTCAAACATGGCTTAAGCATTTAACGGCTCTAAATGTACAGCCCATCGTAGTTGACTCCGCAAAATCTTTAGGCATAACACTGGACACCAATCTCAACATGCAGCAGCACATCAGCAAGGCAACCAAAGGAGCGAACTTTCAAATCAATACCCTGAGGAAACTCAAACCCTTCCTTCCTCCCAAAGACTTCCAAACTGCAGTACAATCTATAGTCATCCCGCACATAGATTACGGTAGCACCGCCCTCTGCGGGCTCCCCCTAACTACAACAGCACCCCTAAGAGCATCCCTTAACGCCGCAGCGAGACTCGTCACTGGCTCAAAAAAACACTCGCACATCTCCCCGGACTTTAAATCACTGAAATGGCTACCTTTCGAAGCCAGAATACAACTGAAAATCGCTTGCATGACACACAAGGCTGTGCACCGGAATTCACCCGCCTATCTCACTCAAAAGCTGACAATTTCGGGGGGCTCCCGAACGACTAGAGGCACAAACAATCTTTTGCTGAAACCTCGAAGATTTCGGAAGGTAAAAACTTATAAACGCTCCTTTTCAGGAATGGCACCCAGGATCTGGAACTCACTCCCTCCGGAAACAAGGCTCATCTCCTCCGAAACAATCTTTAAGAGGGAAGTTAAAGCGATCCTCATGGCAAAATACACATGATCTATTGGTCCGTATCACTCATGAATCTGCCTTGCAAGTCTTTCCCGACCCTGGTCTACTGTGCCACCCGTGTTTTCGAATTACTTAACTGTATACGCTCACTCTTTGTATTTTGTTATAATGTGTGATGCACCTGGTTGATTATGTATTTTGTTATATCGTTATATTATTGACGCACCTGGTTGACTTTGCACACGTTACCCTCTCCATCTCAACGTTCCTTACTACTATCGCACCTGTGGGACTATACACCCTGCTCACACCTACCTCAACCTAACTGTATACGCACACTCTTTGTATTTTGTTATAATGTCTGATGCACCTGGTTGAGTATGTATATTGTTATATTGTTATATTATTGACGCACCTGGTTGACTTTGCACACTTTACCCTCTCATCTCAACGTTCCTTACTACTCTCGCACCTGTGGGACTATACACCCTGCTCTCACCTACCTCAACTGTACCCTCCTTTAAACTCTAAATATTCTAAACACGTTTAAGCAGGTATATGCTCCTTATTATTGCACTTTATACTATTGACGCAATTGTCTGTCTATACACTGTGTACCGACACTACCTCACCTGTTACCTACCTCATGTCCTTTATCCCACCTATGTAACTAGCACCTTGTACCTAACTACCTCATATATTACTCTGTATATACGCTTTATTACTTTGTATTTTTACCCCCATGCCCTTGTAAAGCGCTCTGATATCTGCAAAGATCTTGTTCGCGCTATATAAAACTTTCCAAATAAAATAAATAAATAAATAAATCACTAACGTATCTCTTTCAGATGCACATGTTACTTACTTGTGTAACGATATATCTGTAAGGGGCAACATCCTTTACAACGCAACTTTTACCACGCAGTGCCTTTACGACGCAACTTTTACAACGCAAACCATTACAACGCATTGCTCTAGTGGGCGCTCTAGGATAGGGAATAGATTTAATTTACTATCCAACACCTTCCCTACTATCCACGGGGACTGGAGTTGGAATAGTAAGTTAAACTATTCACTATCCAGCACCCCTAAGCACTATGCGTTGTAAAGTCATGCGTTGTAAAAACTGCGTTGTAAAGGCATGTGTGGTAAAAGCATACGTTGTAATCTCATACATCCATCTGTAAGAGACATTAGTTAGTGATGGATACCTTACCGCCCCGCCCATCCTCCCCGTTCTGTGAACTGATTACTAGGGTTAAGGGCATTCCCGAGTTTTATGCATTATTGTCAGTTTCTTGCATGGCTCTGCGTTTCGGCGGGGAATATTTGTGTACAGAACTGATGTCAGTGCGCATGGGTGGTGCCTAAGTACTCACTGTGACGTAACCTCTGCGCTTACGACGCCAGTGACGGACACGGGCCACAGGACGACACCTACTGACGCGCAGAGGTACTGTTGAGCAGAAAAAATCTTTCCAGATCCAGTCTGATGCCTGAGGAATATTCTAAGGTATAGAATCTATCACTAACTAATGTCTCTTACCGATATATTGTTACACAAGTAAATAACTTCTGCTTCTAGTATTGTGGGCGGACTCCTCCCTGAGACGTGTCTGGGTCCTTCTTCGCCTTCCTGCTCTCTGTCTTCGGCTGGCGTCTGGCTTGCCCTGAGTGCATTGTCCTGTGGGTTCTCTGCCTCTAGCTATGCTGCCGGTGCGGGCGTATTGTTTTTCTGCTCCATTGTGCCTTCTGAGCACTCTGGTGGATCGGCCATTCTTGCCTTGTCCGCTTCTTTCTTTGGGCCCTGCACTTGGTTCTGCCTCTTCTCCCTGAGGGCTGCGATGGATTTTGTGTTCCTCCCTCTTTTGGGTGCGGTCTGCCCGGTTCTTCCAGGGTGACCCTAGGCTTCTTTTCTGCTTCCGCCTGCTTTTATTGCTGTTGGCACCGTTCTGTCTGGTCTATTGACTTCTGGCTGTGGTAGGCTCAGCTGCCCTCTTCACGGGGTGTGTTCCCAGTGGAAGGGCTTGTCTTCATTTTACCTCGTCTCTTGGAGTCTCGAGGTTGATCTTCTTCCTCAGTCCTTCTTTTCCTTGGGTGGAGGTTCTGTTGCCTTGTGTGGGCGTGGGATGCTTCACCTCCTCTTGTCTTGCTCTTGTTTCCTCTGCGGAGTGTGAATGGGCTTCCTCTTCTTTTATTCTTCCCGCGTCCCCTTTGGGGTCGGTGGTCTTCTGATTATAGGGGTTCCCCTTGCCTGGGGGGACAGGGCTCCTCACCCTCTCCGTTGGACTCATCCCTTGTGGGACCCTCTGTTATGTCCAGGCTGTGGTCTCGCTGGCCTTCCTTCCCCGTGGGTATGGCTAGGGTATCTATTCTACATTAAGGAATCTGCTGCTAGTAGTTTCTATCAGATGTACGAGTTACTTGCCTTCGGTAACGATGTATCTGGTAGAGATTATTCTAACCACAGATTCCTTCACGGCCCGCCCTTCCTCCCTGTTGTGCGAGGACCTTTGGTTCGGTCTTCTGCACTCGCCTCCCGGTGGGTGGCTATGTCTTCTGTGAGTGCTTTCTTTCGCTCTTTCTGACAGGATGATTTGTCCTGTTTCTTTGTTCCTTTCCTCCTCTGTTGGCACATTGGAGGATGGGTTTATAGGTACTTCTGTGTCCTTCTGCTCTGGTTGCTCCAGGCTGGGGCCTGCTTTTCTCTCTCCCCTCCCCTTAATTACTAAAGGTCCCTCTGCTATCCTTGGGTTGGGGTCTTTTGGCTGTGTCTCTGCCCTTTGTTCCATAGGGGGGTTAGGGGGTCGTCACATCCTGTGATGGGGCTGTCATAGTGGTTTGTCGTTCCTGGTTTGTCTTCGACTGGTTCCCCTTCATTGTTGTTGATTGGGGTTTTAGCCCTGCTACATGTTGTCATGATATTTTTACATATGTTCCTTGTCTCCAAGGTGGGCTGTCTCTGTACTGGCAGGGTTGCTGCTCAAGGCTGCGCTCTGTTCTTTCTTCTTTTCCCTGCCTTTGGGTTCTGCAGTGTTTGGCACTGCTCCTTATGGTGTTGTTCATCACCACTCCTTTTTCCAATTTTTCTGCTTTTTCGCACACTGTTGCCATACTCCCACAGTTTGTCTGATGGCTCCGCGTTGTGGCGCGGAAAAGTTCTCCGAAGAAAACTGACGTAGGTGCGCCGGTGTGGGACTTATGTGACCTCGCTGACGTCACATACGCGGACGATGCCTGGGCTTAGTCGCATGATGCCGGCGCGCAGGGTTGCTGTGGCAAAAATGTTTCCGGATCCAGTCTCACGCCTGGGGATAATTCTACGTTAAGGAATCTGCAGCTAGAATTGTCTCTACCAGATACATCGTTACCAAAGGTAAGTAACTCGTACATCGTTACCGAAGCTAAGTAACTTGTTCATTAACGAGATGCATGAAACTGAGTACCAGGCCACCTCACTGGGGAATATGCCATTGGCCAGAAAGTATCAACCACCGGTAAGCTCCTTTCCCCCACCCTCAGGCCAAGTAAGGTGGTGTTTGTCCCTTATCGGGTTTAGGGGCATTTTTTTCGTAATAAAAATAACATGACCGCAGGCCAGGGCGGGTACCATTTGCTGCCTCATGACATGTATTTATTTTGTCGGGCTTTCCTGTGGTAACCCTTTTATGATCTATATAAACATCAGTTGGACTGACAAGGGTTTAAACTGTTTTGAGTTCGGCTAGCTTGATCCCTTAAGATGGTATTTAAATGTTTTTTCGAAGGGTAGAGATAGAACAAAAATGTCAGTGCTTGAAAAATAGGCAGCCATATTTCTTTATATCGAATAGAAACTTTTTGCCTCAGATTCCTCATTTTTTGAAAATTCCTCAGGTGTCAGACTGGATCTGGGAACTTTTCAGTAGTACCTCTCTGTGGCAGTAGGTTTCACCATGCATGGATGCCTTTTCGCTCCAAAAATAATATGCAGTACCTATATGGACGCCACTCCCACATGCTGACATCAGTTCCTTCCTCTCCACGCCACCAGACGTGTATTCCGAGCATCCTCTGTTTCTTTGAGACTGCTATTGCCTATTAAGATTGTTCATCAGTCTGCAATGGAAATTTCTCCTCCTAAAATGACAGGTTTTAAACCTTGTAGGGACTGTCACAATTCAAATGTCTGTGAGAGACCCCCCTCAGCTTTGCATGTGGTACCTGCAGGCAGGCATTGTGCTACTATGAACCAGAAGGTGATCCAAGACTGCAAGGCGAAACTCTACATTGCTAAGCACTGGAAGACCCCTCAACAGGACTGTTCCAAGTTGAAAGTTTGATCCCAGTTCCTTTCCAGGTCTAGAAGTCGCAGGAGTTAATCCACGGGTCGGTCTTTTTCTCGGTTAAAGTTGTTGGGTAAGTAGAAGACAAAACACAAGAAATCTAAGCTGAATGCTGTTCCTTTCTGCCACTGTAACTCACTAGAAACGGTGTCATGTCACTTGATCTCTTTACTGAAGTTGGTTGACATCGGAGCCCATATCGCAACTTTTTCCAGCAGAACCAGAGTTTCGGGGGACTTCTGCCACACCAAAACGGATCTAATAGTCCTGTGCAGCCATGCTCCGGCTCTTCATATCCTTGCCAACTCTTTCTGGCTTGCCTTAAATCGAGCCAAGAGGCCCTCTATCCGGAATACCACCTGGTAGTTCGCTCTAAGCCCAGTTAAACCCTCTGAGCCCACTGTGAGGCCTCCTCCCGGTCTGATTCTAACTCGGGCACTGAGTTTCACGCCAGTTACCAGAACTTCGACGCTGATGCCGACTCTATCAGTGCCTTAAGACAACATACCTATTGTGCTCTCTGAATCTGAAGCATCTCTGTCAAGGCACCTCTTAATCCACCCAAGCCTTCACAAAGGATAACACATACTCTGCATCCCCTGTTTGGCATGGATTTAGACCATGTGGAGGATGAGATTGGCCCGCCATATCATGAAGAGAATTGGTATGACGATTTACAGGATGCTAGTGGTCTTGATACCTTCCCTGAGTTGCGGCTCCTCTAACCCCCTGGTCCTCCCATTGAGGAGAGTGCTTTTTATGCCATGATAATGATTGGGATAAAAAAGGGGGTGGTGATGGACGGAGCATCTGAATCAATCAAACACTCACACCCAGTCAAAAGAGCTGGGTTTAATCCATCACCGAAGACGGATGTAATGCCAGAAACCGGTCCTCGGAAGCTTGTTTCGGTCCAGGGAAGGCATGGCTTGGCAGTTCGGGCTGGACTGTTCCCATGAGGCACAGGGTCAGACTGATTTGCATATGACCATGTCTGAACTGGGGTGGCAGAGTGGGCTAAAGAACGGTGATGGATTAAACCCAGATCTTTTGACTGGGTGTGAGTGTTTGATTGGTTCAGATGCTCCGTCCATCACCACCCCCTTTTGTACCGCATGATAATGATTGGAACAGCTGAAGTCTTTGATCTACAGCTTCCCACCTTAGAGATCAAGATCACTGTTCTTATAGAAGTCCTTCAGCCAGGGCAAATATCCACCAAGCCCCTCTTTAACAACGCCCTTACAGATTCTTTGTTGGGGGCATTGACCAAACCTTGCTTTTGCCCCCTTGCCAGACTGCACAACACCACCGACCAGCCCCAGGCGCACCCAGGATTTTTATCTAAGCACCCCTCCCATTAAGGTTTGGTGATGCAGGCAACACTAACCCTAACACATTCCTAACTATTTCCCCAATAAAAAGTCAAAACAGGTGGAGACATTTAGGAAAAAGGGTCTATTCCTCAACCAGCGTGCTGCTTTGATCTGTAAATACTACTAGCTGTGGTGCTACGTTCATGCCTGTGGTTGTTATTCCCGCTACTTTCTGGTGCCCAAGAACAGAGGACTTTTCCTATGTTAGACTTGTACCCTTTCAATGCTTTTCATCTAGCTCAGCCATCGGAGCCTTGCAGATCACTAGTGACAGTTACACATGGAGGCAGAGTAAGGTATCTTACGTGATTGGAGAGAACCTTGGCTCAATTTATTCATCACCGCTGAGAACACACAATGTCAGCACCACTCCTGCCCCAAGTTCTCAAGAAAATCAGGACAGACCGGGCCCAAGTCATCTTAGTGGTTCCAGATTGGGCACAGAGAGTATGGTTTGTAAAACTCCTCGGCTTGAGCATATGTCCTCCGATAAGGCTACCCTTCTGTGAGAATATACTCTGGCAGCTGCAGGGCACGGTTCTGCACCTGAGCATTCACTCTCTCCCTCCACCATCAGATTGAGCAGCGACAGCTGACCACATTCGACCTTCCTCCGAAGGTGGTTGATATTATCTTATATGTTCCTCTACAAAAACTGTATATGGATGTGGTTGGGACAAATTTGTGGCTTGGTGCAGCATTCGACAGATAGACCACCTCCAGACGAAAGTACATGAATTTTTGTTATTTGTTTTTACCTTAGCCCAGCAAGGCTATGTCATGGGTGCACTTAAAAGTTATCTTTCATTTGTTTTTGTGGTTGCCGTACCAGCTCTCATTGTCTCTGGTTGTTATGTGTTTTTAAAAGGGTTACAAGATTTGTTTGCTCCCTCTTCCTTTGTTATCCCACAGTAGGATCTTAACTTCTAAAATGCAGGCCCTTTGTGGCTCCTCACAGCTGCCCCCTGCCGCTTCTTACCCTCAAGACAGTGTACTTCGTCACCATTACATCGGCGCAGCATGTGAGTGAGCTTTAAGCTTGTTGTGTCAACATGACGTACACTATCTTCTTTCCAGACAAGCTGGTTTTGTGAACACCGGCACCTTTCTTGCCTAAAGTTGTGACACTTTTCCACATTGGTAGAACATCACCTTGTTGGCATTTTATTCTCTGCCTTACCACTCTGAGGAGGAGGAGAGGCTCCATCGATGGGACCCCAATTGAGCTCTGAGCTGTAACTAGTTCATACCAAAGAACACCGGGTGGATGATCAGCGCTCTTGTTGGGTTCCCCAGAGTGAAAAGAGGCAAGGCTGTGCAGAGAAGAACTATCTCCCTCTGGATTGCGCTCTGCATTCAGATGTGCTACGCTTTGACCAAAAAACAGCTGCAGTCTCTATCCTGGGCATTTGCCTGGCAGCTATGTGGGCGTCCCTCCATACTCGTAGGAAGCACTATTGTCTGGACAGTCAAGTTTGCAGAGAGGGCATTTTACCTGGTTCGGACTGCAGGACTTTATGCTTTGAGTCCAGACACAGATACTACTTTGTATCTATTCAAAGTGTGAGGAATCTGCATCAAGAAGTCTCTTAAAAGAACAAGTTACTTATCATTGGTAAGACACTTCTGGTCGAGACTCTATCTTGCTGCAGATTCCTCACTGACCCATCCTCCCCGCTGTATGATAGGAGGCAATTCATTAATAAGATCTTAAGTCTAAGGGACGTATAGACTTTCAAAAGCAACTGACATCAGCTTGTGGGAGTGGCGCCTATGGAGGCTCCACACGTTATTTTCGGAGCGAAACGCCGTCCATGCAGAGTCGTGTGGTGCCATCCTGCGGCGCACAGGGGTTCTGCAAAAAAGTTTCGGATTAGAGTCTTATACCTGGGGAATATTCAAAAGATGAGGAATATACCGCTAGATAGAGGCTGCCTGAAAGAGCGTTACCCAAGGTAAGTAACTTGTTCATTGAGCCAGGTACTGTTTGGCTTATTTTTTAGGCTAATGAAAATCCAAACAGCATCTTGGCTCCTTGCTGGCGCATAGACGTGTGTGTCTGTTTGCTTTCCAGCAGTGAGCCCGACACTATTTGGATAGAACTAAGAAAATGTGAGCATTATCTTTATTCACTATGACTGTGGGAAATTAAACATGATCTTCACACACAGATAATCAATACCATGCTTGCTTTTATCCCGTTGGCATTATAATGCGATGACCTTTACAATGTGTTGAAAAACGATGCAAGCCTTTATCACTCAATTTTAGTGGTATGGAATGTATCCGTTACAGTGATCAGCTGTTTTAAATATAAAAACGTTATTCTGTGATCCTAACAGAGAACAAAAGGGTACAGTCTTGTCAGGGTATTTTAATTTTATTGCATACCAATACAGAGGAAAATGCAAATGCGTTTCAACCTCAACAGGTCTGGTTCACAATTCAGTGCAGAATAGATGACCTTTGTTACACATTCAAACCATTTTTTCAGATACATATAAAACATAAGACATTTTCTGCTGTACATGGTTAGTGTGTGTGCATAACAGCGCTTACTCATTCCATCCTTGTACCCGCACTGTGATATAGATTTGCCCTTTCATAGAAACACAAATATTGAGCAAAAATATAAAGGATTCTGTCTTGATGTGAGGGTCAAAAATAGGAGACAAGCAGGACAAATTCTGGGAGTACATAAAATGCATATAGATCTCCTTCGAATACTAACAATGACCAGTATGAATTAATTCCAGAGTCAGATCGTGACAAGATATTGCTCTGTCTTCCATCAGTTCTTTATTACTTTCTACATGTCCATTGTAATCCTCAGCATTGTGACTCTGAGTTTCAACTTTTTCACCTCGCTGATGTGGGTCCTTCATTCCCACCTAGGAATTGGTATGGGTTTTGAAGGTTCAGCCCTATTGCATCAACCTTCCATCATCAGCAGTGTTGTGGATGAATGGCTTTCTACAGTGAATGTGTTTCACCGGTGGTTAGGTATTTATCTGGTCAATATTTGGTCAAATAAGCCTGCTACATGAAAGTTCTTATTTGAAAGGGGCGTGATGTATCTCTTTACGCCAGTCCTATATAATCTTACTTTCTGAAAGTGCATTTAAAAGTAATTTTAGTTTTTAGCAAAAAAGTATTTTGAAAGAATAGTTTACAAATTGGTTGGCAAATTCACAGACTCTTAAGTTACTGATTCAAAATATATTTTAATCACTATGTGCTGGATGTCAACATATATGGGAGGGGGGGGTCAGGTATGTGAGTATGAGGATGCAGCAATTTCCTTATGTGAAAAGGTTCCCAAAGTTCCTGAAGGACTTGGTATTTGGGGTTGTACGAAGAGTATGCACTGTGCTATTCTGACCTTAGCACTATTCTCCCATGCATTTTTCAGCTGAAGTCAAAGAAGGTTTGGTGTAAGAAATGTGATGGCCCTTTATCCAGAACATATGGCCTTGAAATTAATTAATTTTTGAAGGTCATTCCGTTTATCTCTTACTTTTTCGTCTTGTAGAATTTAGAGAAGAAGTTGCTGGAGGTGAACACGGTGATCAGTCAAGACAACAGGATCAGCTCTAACCCAGTGGTGAAAATAGTGTATGGTGACCCCAAAACATTCCTTTCCAGCCTACCCATAGATAGCCATGTTCACTGCTCCAAAATTTGGAGCTGCAGAAAAAGGATATCTATTGAATACCTGTGGCATGTGGCTCAGCAAAAGGATGGGAAGGACACTGTACCCATCCTGTGGAAATTCCTGCAGAAGGTGAGTGTTAAGGCAATAGAGCGTTGGTCTTTTGCATTAATCTTCTGTAGATTCACATTGATATGATGTACTTGCCCCAAGATTTCATTACATAGAAGATACCAATCATGTGGGACCACAGTTAAAGTTCAATTACATTTTTCATCTGAGAATATTCACTTAATCTCACAGTTTATGGCTGTATTCCACCTTGTTCCCCTGCTTCTCCTTTGCAACCGTCATGACTTCTCTGGCACGGCTCTCTGTTTAAGTCTTATCTCCACCCTTTCTAACAGCTGTGTTTCACTTTTTTCAGGATACCGAGTTGAGGCTGGTGAAGTTTCTGCCTGATATCCTTGCGCTCCAGAGAGATTTGGTGAAAAGATTCCAGAACTGCATTGATATAGATTTCAAGAAGATTACCGAATTTCTGAGTAATATTCGATCAGGTGTGAGCTTTGTGTGTTAGTTTGACAAACCTCTTCCATACCATTTACATTTTTTATGGTGTCAGTGGCTATCCAACCAACAGCACGTAATCTGTATAAATGAAGGCTCACTATAACCAAGTAGATGATCGCAGTATGTCTTAGTTTTGCAGTGTGACCCCATTATATATTTAGATAGTGTGCTTCCTCTGGTATCTACTGCTGGTTTCAGAAAAAAAACTAGTTTACATGCATAATGCTTTTAGATGTCAACTTTAGATGAAGTAAGTCTGAATTGACTGAAGCCCACAATGCCTTGCACTGTAGACATCATCTTCAAACTGCTTTCCCACCATCTGGTTTGGAAGCATGCTTCTCTCTGGACCCTCACTTAAGAGAATTTGTACTCTTTGGTGTATAAATGCATTTTGCAACTTGAACGCATGGCTGTTGGACTTAGGGCTCAATAGGTATTTTGTATGGATATGTTGGATCTGAGGAAACCCTCCAGAATAACTTAATTTTTACTAAATATCTATAGCAACTTCATGCCCGGTCACTTTGGACATCATTTTTCAATGGAATTTTACAGATTGTATAGCATGATTCCTAAATGCATTCAATGTGTGGAGTTCTCTTTTTTGTGTCGGCCACAAATGGAGCACATTGCAAGTTCTGCAGTCAGTCTTACCATAAGTGTCACTTTGTGTGTGGGTTTTTAAATTGTGGGGCCATTCATTCAAGACTTTGAAAGTATTTGTGGGAAAATTAGAAATTTCAGCAGATGTTTATGGTCTTAGTTTAATTGGTAGTCAGTGTTAAGCTCCACTATCTCATGAACCAGGCCTTCATAGTGATGGGAAAACATAAAATGTGGAGAAAGCTACGTTTTGCAAACTGAACAAAATTCTAATTTGGAAAATGAGTCATCAAAGGCAACATGCAACAAAATCTTACATGTCATTGCACAATAATTCAAAGTGTCAGTTTGTGGCTTCTCCACATTGGTGGCCCTAAAACATCTGTGAAAAATGACAGTAACCACATTGGACACCAACTAGTAATACCTGACTGCTGATGGATCTCAACATAATGCCTTGTTTTCCCTGTAAGATTGCCTTCCTACACCACCAGACAAAAATTGATTATATTCTGTCTAAAATGTGGGGTTTTTGGAAAGGTTATCAAATCAATCTAGAGAGAACCCACAATGTGTTAATGCTTCATCTAAACCAAACCACAGAATCTCTTTTAGAACCCTATGTTAAAAGAAAGGGCATTACGTACACTGGATAAGAGACAAGCTCTCTTACGGCAGGATTTTAGACTTAAGGAAATCAGAACCACTCTGATTAAGATGCTGCTACAAACATGGACTATTGTACTGTCGTATTGAGCATTACACACTGGAATATACAGTGGTTGTATTTGTGCTTTTCAAAGTAATCAAGACTGCACTAGCCCAAGAGTACATTTAATGCAAAGCAATCTATTTCAGGGACTTTGATTAGTGATGTCGCCTTCATTCACTAAACAGTATATCTATTGATATCCAAGCAGGCATTAAGCTGAAGTGGAACAGGTTGTATTAAATAAACCACTCCTTTTCATGACCATAATATAGAAAACTAATTTCTCATCAGTGAACATAATGTAAATCTGAAATAAGTGTGTGCTGAAAGAGAAAATGTGACTTGTTATAAAGGTGTGCAGCTTTTTAGTGTGACACAGTCATAGATCCCCATGGCATCAGCTTCCTCCCTGGTGAAGAGGAGCACTGGCGTACTTTTGTCCAGCTCATGCAGAAATGTTACACTTAAATAGATGACCTTAAGGATACAATCTGAAGATGGAGTCAACGGTTTAAGGGTATTGTGGAGTTCTGACTGGAATGCCACATAGAATGTGGACTTAAAAAAAGCTTCAAGCTGCAACTGCTGTCAACAGTCAGAGACCTTGTCCTTCTTTTGCCCTGCTGATCGTTTACTTTCCCTTTGGACTTGCCTTTATTTTCCTTCCACCACTTTGTTTGTTATATCTTGCTTTGTTACGTCACTTCGGTACTATTGATTTATTGTCTCTTTTTGAATTTGCCCTTCCTGTCCTGGGCATGGGCATGGGGTCTCATGTGAGCCTTCATTAAAGGTAAATATTCATATATTATTTAAATATTATTTTGTTCATGAAAATTGTAACTACACTACAAATGAGAAAGGAAAAAGCTATCAAATTAAAGAAAAGTAATGCAAGTTGTGAGTAGTATAATAACACTCACTTTGGGCCATATTACTAATAAGTGGTTTATATTAAGGCAAGCTGAAGATTGAATCCTTTGGGCTCTCAGCTTGGTATTCAAAGCACAGATGTGCCAGAGAGATTAGCTAGTTTTGTGGTGGCACGGGGCAGAGGATGTGTGGGCAGATTTACACCTATTCAAGATTCAGGTTTTATATAAAATGAATATATATACAAGTTGTTTTTCTTTGAAGAAATCTTTTGAGCCACAAGACTAAGTGACTTCTTCTCTAAGTGGTGCTGCGCATCGGCATCAACCCCTTTGTTAGACTGTTTTGTGTCTGCCATTGAGGGTTGGACGTGTGTGCCTCTGTTCTGTGTTTCAACTCCGTTCAGTACGATTCTTTGGTTCTTTTACTGTCTATGAAGGCATTCTTTCGATCGTGCTTTTCACTTTTGTGCTGCTTTTGAATTTCGGCGGTTTGGGCTTCGACCTACTGCCCTTTAGGGCACTGCCCAACTCTGGCCTACTTCCGCATGCACTCACTTCCATCCAAGATGCCCTTCTGATGGAACGCGCACACCCTTCAGATTTTGCCCGCGTTGTCACGCAAAATATTCGCACGCTGATCAGCACCTCATGTGAAGTTGTCTTTTGCCGGACCATCTTGAAGCCCCCTGCAACGCCTGCCAGTCCTTTTGGTCCAAGAAAACCCTTTGGGTCGGAAATCTCTTGCAGAAATGGAGATGACACCCACAACATTTCCAGCAAAGAGCACGCCCAGGAGGAGCCAGCTTCGGAAGGCGAAGAAGGGGTATTCACCCCTGATGAAAGCTCTGGCTTTGACATGGAGGTTGATCTGGGGATGCATAGCCTCCAATCCAGTCAGCATGTGACTACTATGGCCCTTGACACTGCTCCAATACCAAAGTAGGCTTCAAAACCTTCTCATACAGAGGTTACCGGACCGCCTCTGCCTCCGAGCCATCTGAAAGATTGTTTTTGGTGCCCCACCCTCAAGCCCAGCTCCGAAAACTGATACCAAGGCCAAACCTTCAGTATCGACCTCTTCGGACCGAGACCGACCTTTGGAATCGAGACAGATACCGACCTCATCTGTCATGGGTGATCCCACCCCTCTTCCCCGTGGGAGAACACAGGATTACATTGTTCTTGTCATCGTCGCCTAGTGCACTTTCATAGGGATTCAGGTACTATCTTTGACCAAGTCGAACCACCTGGAGTTTCAGGTGAGTGGTCTTATGACATCCTCTACCTCGGTGCCGAGCAAGAATCTCAGACCCCCACCAAAACCTCGGTCCCAAAAATTGAGGAGCTGAACCATTTGAAATCTTCATTGGTTTACAAGTCTCCTGTCAATCCCATTCTCGAGAAAATGGACATCCGACTACGGGAAATTCCCATCTAGCTAGGTACAGGTCAGACACTTGCTTCTCTGCCACCAAAGAGGAAGCTGTCCTTTCAAGAGTCACAAAACCGCCATGTCCCTCAAAAAAGGAAGATGAAGGACAAAGCCACCAGTACTACATACCAGCTTCTTCCTCCTCCTCCACCACCACCTTCTTCATGACCACCCTCCTCCCTCTCCTTCTACATCGCCACTTCCTGACTCACTTTCCGCTTCTCTTTCAGTGTCACCACGTACAGATGATGGGGGGATATAAGGGCCATTATGGGATCCTGACCCATTGGATGCATATAACACTGATCCCCTTACCCTTAATGATCCGGACCTATATCCTACTTGCCCATCCCCTCCAGAAGATTCCACTTCTTTTTAAGTGGGAATTGCTAGGGCAGCTGCTTTCCATAATGTTGAGATGCACAAAGAGTCTCTAGAACAGGATGTTTTGTTGTACACCCTCTCTTCCACACATAGACATACCCAGTATTTACCCATGCTTCCTGGCATGATGAGGCATGCTGAGGACATTTTTAAAGATGCAGACAAGAAAAAGCCCTCACCACTGGAGCGACAACTCTGATCATCACTCTTGTGTGAAATAAATTCGCTAAAACAAGTCAACTCTCCTTTTGTCGTTTCTCACGTTCTTATTCACTAATGTATTCCAGTATATAGTTACTCCATGCTGGTACTTAATTGTAATTGTAGTAATCATTACAAGAAATGTAAACAGGCGTCCATGGTATACAATTCACAGGAATTATCAATAACTTCCCCGATGCATTTCGGGTCTAGCCCTTCTTCAGGGGGTAATTCCTAAAGAGAGAAGAAATGTAATGCTCTAAGTGTTCCTGGAGCAAAATGCGTTCAAAAAGTGTTACCTTGTGATAAAAGCAACTGTGTGCATCGCAGTTAGTCATGCAAAAGGCCAAGTGATTGTCAAGGTGAGGTATCTTTGGGCGTTAGTCGGTATCTGAAAGTAAATGTGAGGCTTGAAAATACTGAAACTCAAATAACTATGAAAAAATGCAAAAGTGAGAACCACAAGATATGCGGATGACTGTGACTGAAAGTGCACCAAAAAAAAGGAATTAATTAAAACGGTGATGAGAACAGTCCGGAGGTTCATCACAGTAAACTAGGTCTGAACTGAAGGTAAATAGCCCCGTAACTATACGATCGTACCATGTGAAAAAGGAGCTTTAATCAGACCCAATAATGACCCGCAGTTATAGGGTGGCGACAAAAAGCGCTAGACATAACATGCAATGATTTATAAAATATCATGCCAAAATTAATACCTGTGAGATATGCTCAGTAAGAGCATACTTCTTTTAGTTCAAGTCCGCAATGTGCGTTGCCGCCGTTTCTGAACCCGGCATAAGTCAGACCATAAACCGGAAGTGAACCGCGGTACGGTAGAAGCGAACGCTGTGTGCAGAAACAAACCGGAAGTGAACCGCATAAAACAAAAGAAATGGAGAAAACCTGTGCTTGGGGAAAGCACTCAAATAAAGAAAACAGACTGGTGACAAGACTCAGTAACATAATACGAAATACACTTGGCAAATATGTGCGAAAGCGGGCTAATTCTGTATGTATGAAAACAATTCATATTTGCATAAGTAAATACAGTTCAAAACTAATACGATAGAAGCTAAAATAAAATGAACCTAAAATTCATTATCTTAGTGAAAAAATCTGTAAAAAAAATTGTAGTTGGAGCAGCACAATCACAAAAAACAACAGTTATCAATTCTCAACATTTAGTGTTCAGAGTGAAAAAAATTATAAATGACAGCTTAATTCAAGACGTTCGTTAAGACCTTTAGGATGTATTGAATTCAGTTTGTGTATCCAACAAAGTTGTCTCTTTAACAACAAATGTTTGTTGTCTCTTCCTTCATTAATGGCATCTTGCTCTGGTGTCAAAGATCTCAATTGGCTGCTGTTGTGGTTCATAGCCGAATAGTGTGCTGCCACAGTAGACTTTGTGTTCTTCAATCGTATATTGCTTTTATGTTCTATTAAGCGTGTTTTAATTTTCCGTTCAGTTTTCCCTACGTAGGGTAATCCACAGGGACATTTTAACAGGTACACCATATTACTGGTATCGCATGTGGCAGTCACTTGTAACTTAATTGAAGTCGCTTGTGTGGGGTGCATCAAGGTTGTCCCTCTTATGATGATGTTGGCAACTGTCACAATTGTGGCATGGAACAGTACCTGTGTGTATTTGGTCAATATTCACCTCTCTCATATGCAGGAGTTGTTGTAAATTCTTTGCCAATGATAAGCAAAAATCGGAAATGATGAAATAATCCCTTGAAATCTGTTTCTGCCTGCAAACGAGGCCAATATTTGCGAATAATTGGTTTGATTTTCTGGCTTTTAGTCGAGTATTTAGACACAAAGACCATTCAATCTTCATTCTTCTTTTTGTTTGTGTTGGATATGAGTAGTTAGTTCTGTTCTGTTTTTTAAATCGGCTCATTCTTGTGCTTGTTTCAAGATGGATTCAGAATATTCCCTGTGCCAGAATTTTGAAATAATTTTAGCTTTGTCCTCGAGGTATAATTCCTCAGTTGATGAAATGCGTTTAGCACTGAGTAATTGTGAGTACGGGAGGTGTTTCTTCAAACTCATTTGATGAAAGCTAGAAAAATGTAAAAAATAATTTCTGTCCGTGGACTTTGTGAACACAGATGTTATCAGTTCTCAGTCTTGTAATATGATTTCGAGATGTATTTCTTGTCCACTATATGTGTAAACTGAATGTGATCATCAATGGTATTTATCTTGCTGATGGCTTGCAGTAAATCCTTTTCAGTACCTTTCCAAATGAGAAAAATGTCATCTATGTAGCGATAATAGGTGATCAGGTTAGTTTGCCAGATGGGTTTGAATAAAATGTGGTCTAATTCAAACCAATGCAAGAAAAGGTTTGCATACGCAGGAGCTGCGCAATTACTCATAGATGTACCTGAGAGTTGGGTATAAAATAAATCTTGACAGGTGAAATAGCTATGATACAGTGTTAAATGCATAAGTTCTAATAAGAATATCTTGAGGTCTTCTTTTTTTTTACTTTCCAAGAAAAAAGATTCCATTACTTGTAGCCCGAGATCATGAGGAATAGAGGTATACGAGGAGTTTTCATCGATGGTACATAGCAGTAGATCGCTGTATTCTTGAAGATTCTTCTTAAGTTTGATGATGAAGTCAGTGGTGTCTTGTAAGTAAGTAGTCCTCTTTTGCATACTCGGTTGTACCATTAGGTGAATCTCTATAGCACCCTTAAATTTTGAACTGAAGTGTTAACCACTTACCTCGATTTTGATTGTGGGGTGCGATCATCCTTTCATCTTGTCATTTTTAAAGAGCCAGTCCTTGCGTGAGTTATCACCCCATAGGTGAACAAAAAATACAAGGTGGCACCATCTGGCCCACTCTTTTTCCGGAGTCCGGGATCAAGTGCGACCTCACTCCATAGTTGCCGCAATGGCTCATTGGAGAGCTAACAACCAGTCTACTGGAAATACTCCAGAAAAGAAGAGCAAGCAAATAAATGCAGCTGAAAAGAGAATTGCAACATAAGCAGCTAATCATTGGGGACGCGCAGGGGTACTGCTACGCAAAAGTTTCCGGATCCAGACTGACGCCTGGGGATATTCTAAGGTAAGGAATCTAATACTAACTACTGTTTCTTACAGATATATCGTTACCGAAGGTAAGTAACTTGTGCGTTAATGCCGACATGCATTTTAGGCTGCACGCATGGCTTAAGTGTTCTGGTTTCAAGGCATAATTTCAGCAGACAGTGCTAAATATGCCTTTTGACTAAGAGAACCTTTTTGGTCCACAAGTAGACACTACCTATGATAAGTTGAAAAAGGACACTGACACAGCTACGGCAATGGGAGCATTACAGACCACAACTCCTAGGGGGTCTTTTTGTCGCACAGGCTACAGAGGTACATATAAATCCTCCACTTCCAAGTGAAAACTAGGTTAGTCCGCCTACAGTAAGTGCTATTTTAGAACTGGCAGGGGTGCCTCTTCATGGAGAGCAACACCCACTGCAAAGCAGTGACTGCCTAATCCTGCCTCCCTCTGACCACTCCACACCCGTGTCGGGGCAGACTACAATATTTCCACCCTGTTTGGGAATCCATCACTACAGACCAATGGGTACTAGCCATTATCCAACATGGCTATTGTCTGGTGCTAATTACCATGCTACCCAGCATCCCACCTCGCACTCACAGGTAATCATAAGGTCCTCTCAAGCATAAAGTCAAACCCCTCCTTCTCAAAGGACCTACAGAACCTGTCCCGCTAAACCTATCTTAGATCTCCGACCCCCTCAATCAATTCATCCTATCAGAACATTTCTTTATGGTTTCTCTACAGGATGTTATTCCACTACTTTAACAGGGCAACATTATGACAACACTGGACCTAAAAGACACCTATTTCCATACACCAATACACCCTGCACACAGCAAATACCTCCGATTTGTCATAGCAGGCAAACATTACCATTTCAAAGTTCTACCAATAGGGGTGACCACAGCACCTAAAGTTTTTACAAAATGGCAGTAGTTGCAGCACATCTGCGTCGACAAAACATTCACGTATTACGGTAGAGAAGTCTTGAAGTGTAGTTCCTATATTCCCAATAGGCTCTGCGCATTGGAATAATATATCCTATAGATTTGACGTAGGACTTCATTTATTTATTTATTTATTTATTTATTTTATTTATTATACGTTTTTATAGCGCTAGCTGGACCCGAGGGTATCTGAGCGCTTCACACCGGGTACAACAATGTGCCTTATCGGCGATGGAAGATTGGTAACTGGACAACTCACGGGGATTGCAAATAACAAAAACATACAGATCATAGTGACTACACGGGTTAGGGGTACTATGAGCATCCCCTTACAGTTCAGGTGGCTTCCAGGAAGAGGGCTTTGAGTAAAGTCCTGAATTTTGGGAAGTGGGAGGTCATTCTGACGTGGGGAGGGATGGCGTTCCATATCCTGGGTGCATTACCTGCAAAGCATTTACTTAAAGTTTTACGTTTCCGCGATTTCAACGGAATGAGAAGAAGCGTGTTGGAGCTTCTGAGGGTCCTGGACTGGCCAGCCCTTTTGAGTTTCGCAGCCAGGTATTCTGGTTTGCCTGTGTGGAGGGCTTTGTGTGTAAGGCATGCTGTTCGAAAGTTGGCTCGTGGTTCAATAGGGAGCCATTTCAGATCCTTGAGCGCGGGGAAATGTGGTCGAATTTCTTGGTTCCTGTGACCATTCTAGCCGCGGCATTGAGGGTGGTTTTCAAGGGGCCTAGGTGTGATTTGGCTGAGCCGGTCAGGGCTGCGATTCCATAGTCAATTCTGGAGAGCACCAGTGCTTGGGTGGCCTGTTGAAGGTCCTTGGGAGGCAGGAATGGTTTTATTTTGTAGAGAAGTTTCAGATTGAGGAAAGCGCTTTTGGCGGAGTTTGCGATGTGTTTTTTCATGTTTAGTTTGGGGTCTAAGGTGATACCTAGGGTTTTGACCGAGTGTTTTGGCTTGAGGGTGCCATTGAGGGCGTCGATGGCTTTGAGCCATTCTTCAATATGGGGGTTTTCGTCTCTGTTGGAGATGAGTAGAACTTTTTCTTGATTAAGCTTTAAGTGGTTTTGTGAGAGCCATTGTTGAACGTCTTGGAGCGTGTCGTTGAGTTTGAGAATGTCATCCATAGAGGTGGTTTCCAGATAGAGGTGTGTGTCATCAGCGTAGAGGTGGAAGGGGATGTTGGAATTCCTGAGTATTGTGGTAAGGGGTTCCATGTAGATATTGAAGAGTTGGGGGGGGAGTACTGACCCTTGTGGGACTCCTCTACTGACGGGTAGGGGGTCGGATTCAAAGTTTTTGATTTTTACTCTTTGGGAGCGATTGTGTAGAAAGGAGGAGAACCAGTTCAGTACCGTCAATTCCAAGCCTGCTCTTTCTTGAAGGGCTTTTAGGAGCAGCGTGTGATCGACAGTATCAAGTGTGGCCGAAAGGTCATGGAGAATGAGAAGGCAGCATTGGTCAGAATCAAGTGATTTGTGTAGATCGTCTATGACGTTTAGGATGGCAGTTTCAGTGCTGCATCCTTTTCTGAAACCCGATTGGTGGGGGTCAAGGAGCTTGATGTTCTCTAAGTGTTGGGTTAGCTGTGGGAGAACACATTTTTCTAGTGTTTTGGATAACAGTGGAAGGTTTGACACGGGTCTAAAGTTGTTCATATCTTCTGTGTCCAACCCTGGTTTTTTTAGTAGCGGCGTGACTTGGCCGACTTTGAGGCAGTCTGGGATAATTCCCGAGCTCAGCGAGCTGTTGATGATTTTGCACCAAATTGGGGCTAGGGTGTGTTTCAGGATTTTGGTCCGGTTTATAGGAAGCTGATCCAGGGAGTGGGATGATGGTTTGGCGTTGGAGATCAGGGTGACGATCTCTGTTTCCTGAATCGGCGTGAAGACGGACCATTGAGTGGGTGGGATCAATAGGGTGCTGTCAGTCTGTACTGGGGTATTGGTCTCCCTGGGAAAAGAAGGGTTTGTGCTGAGAGAGAGAGGTCAATCTTGATGATTTTTTCATGAAAAAAGTTGGCGAAGTTGTCGCATTGTTGTTTGGAGGACACTGAAACGGATTTGGTAGGTTTGGATGTTTGACTTCTGATGATGTTGAAGATCTCTTTGGGGCGTTTATTTGCGTTTACTAGAGCGGAGCAGAAGAAGGAAGATTTTTTGTCCTTGATGAGTTTGTTGTAGTTTCTGCGTGCCGTCTTGAGTTGTTCGTGGGGAAGGGAGGATGGATTGGACCTCCAGATTCTTTCAAGGGATCTGAGAAGTCTTCTTTCGTCATTGATGTCCGTGGTGAACCACGATCTCGATGGAATGTTTCTGGTTTTTTTAGGTTCAAGGGCGCCAGGCGGTCCAGGGTGGTCGTCATGTTGAAGTGGTAGAGAGAGGTGAGGTCAGTGGTTGAGAGGTGCTCCATTGAGTTCGGGAGGAGAGTGTTTAGTTTATCTTCTAGGATGGTCTGTGGGACTTGGGCAATATTCCTTATCCATATGGGGGGAGCTTGTTTTATGTGTCGAGTTGGCGCTGGTTGGTTGATGCGGAAAAGAATTAAGTGGTGGTCTGACCAATCTACTGGAATGATGTAGTCGATGGTGATTGTGTGATTGTTCGCAATGATTGCGTCGAGTATCGCTCCTCTGTAGTGTGTTTCTTCAGAGCAGTGTTGTCAGATCGTTTTCTAGCAGAAGGTTGTTGAGGGATTGTATGAGTGGGTTATTTGTATTGTTCCATCTAATGTTGAGATCCCCAGGATTATGTTATTGGCGTTGTTGAGCGCGCATTGGGTGATTAGGTCAGATAAATGCGTTTCGAATTCCTTTGAATTGCCTGGTGGGTGATAGAGGAGATGGCAAAGTGTTGAGCTCTTTGCGCATGATTTGATGTTGATAGAGAGGCATTCGAAGGAACTGTATAGGTAGGGTGCGCTTTCCGTGATGGCGAGGTTAGTCTTGTGAATGATAGCTACCCCTCCACCTCTCTGCTTAGGGCGGTCTTTGTGAGTGATTGAAAATCCTGGTGGAACAAGCATGTCCATGATGGGGGCTGACAGGGAGTTGAGCCAGGTTTCTGTGATGAAGGCTACATCAATATCATGTGAGAGGATAGCTTCTGCTAATTCTGTAGCGTGTTTGGAGACGGATCTGCTGTTGATGAGCATGCATCTGATGCGGGGTTGTTCAACGGGCAGCGCCTTGTTGGGTTGGGCTCTGGTCAGAGAGGTTAGGTGTGTCGGGGGTCTGGGGAGTCTAAAGGGGGGATGGTCCCTGCCCACTCCTGTAATAATTTGGATAGAGGATTTGGGTGATGAGAATAGCCTGGGGACCAGTGTAGGGGTGGGAGGGGTCCCTCTCTGTGGATGCTGAGAAGTGCTCAAGATAGGGGTCGTGAGGTGGGCGTAGGAAGAGGTGAGAGTGGTCACTCCCTGGGGGGAAAGGGGGGGGTTTCGCTCTACTCGGTCTGTCTGTTCGCTTCTCTGCCTCTGGTATAGTGACGTGTGGGAGCCTTCTGGTGGAGGCGAGGGTCGGAATGGGAGGAGGAGATTTGGGCAGATTGGGAAGGGCGGGGGTAAGGGGGTGTGTGGGCTGTTGGGTGGGCCCTTCGATTTTGGCTAGGGTAGAAAGGGTATCATTCATGCCTCGGATTAGCTTTTCGAGCTGAGCTTCCAGAAGGGAGAGACGTTGCGATATATTGTTTGTGTGAGTAGAAGGGGGAAGGAGGGTGGTGTTCTGTGTTGGGGGTGTGAGTGCGCCTGGGGCGGTGTGACTGTTAAGGAACGGAGGGCGTGGGAGAATAAGTGTCGGCTCAACATGAGGGATCTGTGCAGGGGAGTCCCGTGAGAAGATAGTTTTAGGGGGGTAGAGGTGGGAGGAGGCGTTTTTTCTAGTTGGGAGGAAGTTTGCAATGTGGGGGGTTGGGTGTGCGGGGTCCACTGGGTGTGGACTTATGTCGACTAGGTCTCTATCGAGTATATTAGACTTAATTGTGAGTGCCAGTTAGCTCAGAGGTCACTAGAAACTTTCTCGAATAAAAACAAGAAGGGATTAGTTTCTGACAACCGCATAAACATGACAACTTTGTTTCCCCAAAAATAAAACTGATCTTCAGAGTCGTGGAAACAATAGATAGATATTTTGCTCAGTCACTCGTGCATGCTTCGTTTCATCAGAGGTGCAGAGAAATAGAGAGACAGGCGTTTTCAATAAAAGGATTTATTGAACAGTCTTCTTTCTCATGTAAATAAAATGTACTGCTACAATCGTAATACTGGTTGCAAAGTATAATGCGTACAGTAAGAAGAGTATTATGAAATAATACTGTAAAAGCATTGTATGGTTCCTAGACCATAGATAAATACATACATAAATAACAAAGGCTAAAAAGTACTCAACCGGTGCTTCTAAAATACGCCTACCCCAATGTACCTAACCTAAGTCTAGTACGAGGGAAGAATTAAGTGACGTGTAGCATAGGTTTAGTTTTTCTTTGCCAAGAATCTAACCAAGAGTTCTAATCAGCTCCGTACCTTGGTTTTAGTATGTCGGAGGTCTGGTATCTCTGTCTCGGGACTCGATTTCCCAACACCCTGCAAGGGGAGCTTGAAAACACTGGAGCTGGATTCTCAGCGAGAGAAAGGACAACTTCTCGATCAGTGCGTCAGCTGGAGGGTCGGCTTCCTTCGGCACTTGCTGTAACGAGCTGCGTCGGGCAAGTAGATAGTCGAGCTGCTCCGAACCACCGTGTGTTTGCTAGGGCAAGTGTAGGCATATTTATACCTTGAAGGTGCCTAGTTTGACGTAAAGTCGGACATAATAACGTCATCAAAGAACACCAAGGAAATGGTAGTTCTTTGAAAACTCCATGATTTCCATGACAAACCAATATTCAAGCAAGGGGAAGTCCCTGACTGCTGAAGCAGAGTTTTCCAAGAAATCTTAGTGGCTTTTTGGAACTAGTGGAAGTAGCCATGCCTGTATTTGGACTGGATAGGTTATGTCTAAATATGGGTATGATTTCTATGTCTATATAAGGGCAATGTGAATTATACCTATATAAGGGCATGAATCGGTAAATTACGCTTGGATCCTAAAATGCTACACAACACCCACGCCACTTTATTATGTTAGATATTACTAAATTCTAAGCATTTTTTAAACATATCTAAAGCAAGATGTGTTAAAAAAAACTCCCAAAATACATAAAATGCATTTGAAATGGCCGTACATGAAAGATGAGCATTTGTGCTGTACGCATTTAAAAGCAATATTTTCATTCAAAACATGTAGTGTGACACTGGAAAATGCTTATCAGAATGAGTCATGAAATAACATTTATGAAATGGCTCTTAAATACATAAGAAAGGTCGAGACCATCCCATGACAGAGAATAATTTTTCAACTGTTTTGGTTGTGGACAAGGTCAAATATTGTCATTTGGAAGTTTTTCAAAGAATTCTTGTTATCTTAGAATATCTTACTTAGTGCCAAAACAAAATTCAATTTTTGAAAAAGTCAAATCGCAATAAAATAGAGTTCTAAAGTTGGAAGTTTTGTTATGAAAAGTGAAGGTCGAATACAGAGTCCCGTAGAACGCTGTGTTCTAACTTCAAAAGTCATTCTCATTGTTCGGAGAAAACATCAAATCTTCTAAGTTGGCATAGAAATCGTCTACCACAGTAGGTGAAAGTTGGACCACTTCATTAAGTAAACCGATAGCACAAAAATGTGAAGCATCGCCGTCAGCGTTTGCCGCATTAGCAATGTTCGTCGGAGATGGAGGTGGTACCTGTGTGCCTGTCGATCCACGTATCTTACCGTCAGCAGATTGAGTCTGTGAGATCTCAATGAATGCCGTCATCAGGATTAGTAGCCGCTGGGGACAACACGATGCATGGGCCGTTACTGAACCAAGCAAAGTATCAACATCCGTTGGCAGTGCTGATGGAAGTGTTAGACAGACATCCAACATGCATTCTCCACATGGCAGGCATCGTAGAACAGGTAAGATGCAATCTTGCCAGATTGGTCGGAATGATAGGAACCACGTGGTAATCAGGTCTCTTAACCGAGCCAGGCCCAGTATCTGTATCATGCACTCACGACACTTCATTGCTAGGAGAGTGTGCTCTATGGTAATTTAAGTGTCTCTGCTGACCGGACTTGCCATATCTGAGCAAAAGGAACATGAATAGTATACCTGCTACGAGTTCTAAAATAAGAGGCAGGCCGCCGAACACAGAGTGCATGAATTTTGGAAATATGCCGAGGACTGCTTCAAAGGGTGCTAACAGGCCCGAAAAAACTGTCTTAAATACATGTACAATACCACTGGTATCAGACATGTTTAAGATACAACCTAACATTTCTACGAAATGTACGGGGCAGTTTGCGGATAAAAGGGCATGTATCTCTGCAGAGGACTTTGCAACTTGTAGTTCATACGTCTCTTTGGACGAGGTCAGTGGCACCGTTTTTTGTAAAAGAATGGCTTCCATTCTGCTTAAAGTATTAATTCGAATAGAAGAGATGTTCAGTGAAGGCCATAACGGCGGCTCCCCGTCTGTCTTAGCTTTAGGAAACAATACTTGCATACAGCAAGTGACCCTGGCTGACACAGTTACGAGATAGGCTATTCCTGGCATCATTCCACAACCGCTGTGATCATTCAACATTATATAGCTGCCTAAAAATTGGATTTATCACTACTACTGGAGAACCTTGCAGGTGGCAGGAAAGGTTGTTCAAAGAACCATCACAGGCTCCATGTAAATTAATACCCTGACATAAAAGTGTACGGCTTAGCGCGCTTTTACATTGTGTACCACTAAGAAATACTTCTTTTCCCCCACTCCAACATCTGTGTGTGTATGGTAATTCCCAGGTTGGCTTTATGTATTCCTTTCCCAACCTTTTATATAAGGCAACTGGTATATGTTTCAAACAATATTGAAGATTGAAAATTGTGACAGGCAGAGTGATTATCCCGTGTATAAGCCATTTTGTTGCAGGTTTTTCCGAAACAGTTAATGGTAATCTTTCCAGTTTTTCAATTGCTCAGCACCGTATCGTCTGCTCCTCTTTGTGCCAAAGTGATTTGTTTATCTGTAAGGTTAAATACAGAAAATAATGACGTGGTCAACTCATCAGAGAAACGAGGAAAAAAGCGATTGAAGACAGAATCTCCACCCACGCACACAACAGCAAGGAACTCTTCAGCATCATCAAGGAGTTCGCCCAACCCACCAGCGAGTCTACCGGCATCCCTCCCTCCCAAGACCTCTGCGACAAACTCAGCACCTTTTTCCACCACAAAATCAAGAGCATCTACGACAACTTCGACGAAGACAAACAACACACTGAACCCTCACCAACCACCCCCGACACCCGGAAACCAGCGATTGATGACTGGACAGCCCTCACCACCGAAGACACACTGAAGACTATGAAGTCAATCCACTCAGGGGTCCCCAAGGACCCCTGCCCCCACCACATCTTCAACAGAGCCGCCGACACCATCGCACCCATGCTCCGCCACACCATCAACAGCTCCCTGGCGACTGCCTCGTTCCCCGACGACTGGAAACACGCCGAGGTGAACCCCCCTCCTAAAGAAACCCTCAGCGGACCCCACCGACCTCAAAAACTACAGACCCATCTCCCTGCTCCGTTCCCAGCGAAAGTTCAAGTTCGAGCATTTGTAAAGCGCACTACTCACCCAGAGGGTCTCAAGGCGCTAGGGGAGGGGGTATATTATTTGTCGAATAGCCAGGTTTTCAGTTCTTTTCTGAAGGAGATGTGGTTCTGAGTAAGGCGGAGGTGGGTGGGGAGTGAGTTCCAGGTCTTGGCAGCCAGGAAGGAGAAGGATCTGCCACCCATGGTGGATTTCCGGATGCGCGGGACTGCGGTGAGGGCTTGATTGGACGATCTTAATTGGCGGGTGTGTTTGTAGAAGGACAGTCGAGTGTTGAGACATTCGGGTCCTAGATTGTAGAGGGCCTTGTGAGCGTGGGTGAGAAGGCGGAAAGTAATTCTTTTGTTGACCGGAAGCCAGTGGAGGTCTATGAGATGTCCGGTGATGTGATCTTGGCGCGGGATGTCTAATATAAGTCTCGCTGACGCGTTTTGTATGCGCTGGAGTTTTTTCTGTAGTTTTGTTGTGATTCCAGCGTAAAGTGTGTTACCATAGTCCAGCCGACTCGTGACCAGTGCGTGGGTAACAGTTTTTCTTGTCTCGAGGGGGATCCAGCGGAAGATCTTTTTGAGAATTCGAAGTACGTTGAAGCAGGAGGACGAGACGGCGTTGACTTGTCTGGACATCGAGAGAGAGGAGTCTAGGATGAAGCCTAGGTTACGTGCATGGTCTGTGGGTGTGGGTGCTGAGCCCAGAGCGGAAGGCCACCAAGAGTCGTCCCAGGCTGAGGGGGAAGATCCTAGGATGAGCACCTCCGTTTTGTCTGAGTTGAGTTTTAGACGGCTTTGTTTCATCCATTCGGCAACTTCTTTCATGCCTTCGTGAAGATTGGTTTTGGCGGTGTTGGGGTCTTTGGTGAGGGAAAGGATTAGCTGGGTGTCGTCGGCGTAAGAGATGATGTTAAGGTTGCGTTGTCGTGCGATGGATGCGAGAGGACTCATGTAGACGTTGAAGAGGGTGGGGCTGAGTGAGGATCCTTGAGGTACGCCGCAGATGACTTCGGTGGCCTCTGAGTAGAATGGGGGAAGTCGGACTCTTTGAGTTCTCCCGGCGAGGAATGACATGATCCAGTCCAAGGCTTTTCCTTGTATGCCGATGTTGCTGAGGCGTTGTATAAGGGTGCTGTGGCAGACTGTGTCGAAAGCGGCGGAGAGGTCGAGTAGAATGAGGGCCACTGTTTCTCCGTTGTCAAGTAATGTTCGGATGTCGTCGGTCGCTGCAATGAGGGCGGTTTCGGTGCTGTGTTTGGCTCGAAATCCAGATTGAGATGGATCAAGGGAGTTGTTCGATTCAAGGAAGGTGGCGAGTTGGCTGTTGACGGCTTTCTCGATGACTTTGGCAGGGAAAGGGAGGAGGGATATGGGTCGGTAGTTTTTCAGTTCTGAGGGGTCTGCTGTGGGTTTCTTCAGGAGGGCGCTGAGTTCGGCGTGTTTCCAGCTTTCTGGAAAGGTAGCATAGTTGAACGAGCAGTTGATGGCATCGCGGAGTTGGGGTGCAATGATGGAGTCAGCTTTGTTGAAGATGTGGTGGGGGTAGGGGTCAGAAGGCGAACCAGAGTGGATTGAGTTCATGAGGCGAATGGTGTCTTCAGTGGAGATTGGGTTCCAGGCGCTGAGGTTGTTAGTTGGAGGAGTAGGATCAGAAGGGGGTGAGGCGGGTTGATCGCTGGGAGAATTCTCGAAGCTGTTGTGGATGTCGGCAATTTTGTTGTAGAAGAAGGAGGATAGTGCATCGCAGAGGTCTTGGGAGGGAGTGATGTCGTTGGATGCTGCGGTGGGGTTGGTGAATTCTTTGACGATATTGAAGAGTTCCTTGTCAGTTCAAAGTCATCGAGAAAGCCATCAACAGCCAACTCGCCACATTCATTGAACAACACAACATCCTCGACTCCTCCCAATCCGGCTTCAGAAAAAACCACAGTACGGAAACCACCCTCCTCGCCCCAACAGACGACATCCGCACCCTACTGGACAAAGGAGAAACAGTAGCCCTCATCCTCCTCGACCTATCAGCAGCGTTTGACACAGTCTCCCACCGCACCCTAATACGCAGACTCTATGACGCAGGAATCCAGGACAAGGCCCTCGACTGGATCTGCTCCTACCTTTCCAGCAGGACGCAGCGGGTCAGGCTCCCCCCTTTCCTCTCGGACCCCACACCTACCACCTGCGGAGTCCCCCAGGGCTCCTCCCTCAGCCCGACACTTCAACGTCTACATGGCTCCACTTGCCCCCATCGTCAGATCCTACAGACTCAACATAGTGTCATACGCAGACGACACCCAGCTCATCCTCTCCCTATCAAACGAGCCCCACACCGCCAGACGCAACTTTCGAGAAGGCATGGAAGCCGTCGCCAAATGGATGAAAAACAGCTGCCTACAACTAAACACCAACCAAACAGAAGTACTCATCATGGGCCCAAACCCCGACGCCTGGAGCGACACTTGGTGGCCCACCGCCCTCGGAAACCCGCCAACCCCCACAGACCACACACGCAACCTAGGAATCATCCTGGACTCCGAGCTCAAAATGGACCGCCAGATCTACTCTGTCACATCTTCCTGCTTCCACACCCTCCGCCTCCTTCGTAAGACCTTCAAATGGATCCCCATCGAACACCGAAAGACAGTCACTCACGCCCTGGTTACCAGCAGACTCGACTACGGCAACGCACTCTACGCCGGAATAAACAAAAACCTCATTCGCAAGCTACAGAACACCCAGAACGCCACCGCAAGACTGGTCCTCAACCTGCCAAAACACTGCCACATCTCCCAGCACCTGCGCACACTCCACTGGCTCCCCGTCGAGGCGAGAATCACCTTTAAGATGCTCACCCACGCACACAAGGCCCTCCACGGCACCAGATCAGCATACCTGAACAGCCGACTCAAATTCCACGCACCCCAAAGGACCCTACGATCAGCCCAGCTCTCCTACGCCGTGGACCCCCGCACCAGAAAGACCAGATCGGGAGGCCGCTCCTTCTCCTTCCTCGCTGCCAAAGCATGGAACGCCCTTCCACTCCACCTCAGACAGACAACATCGCTCCCCATCTTCGCAAGAAACCTCAAAACCTGGCTCTTCGACAGACCCCCTCCTTGATAGAATGGAACCTGCACCCCCCCCACCCCTAGCACCTTGAGACCCTTACGGGTGAGTAGTCGCGCTTTAACAAACCCCTGATTGATTGATTGATTGATTAGATGCCACGGCACAGATCCAGAACGAAGATTCTGCAACGTCCAGCCTATAGGCGTTCTAGAACGTAATTGCGACTGTCCATGCTGTAGCATGAGCAAGTCCTGTCCCATTATGTCCATGGCAGAGGATACTATGCTGTCCAAAGAATAAATTCTGGATGACAGGGTCGTTAACCCATTGTCAACTACAGAGAGTGCTTTCTCTAAACTAATGCGATCAATTTCTCGTATTCTTTCTGCAGTCTCTGCCAGTGTTGTTTTCCAAGCTTCATTATAAATGTCATATATACCTGCGTATATGAAACATTTATGACGTCGTTTTGCCAGACCTGATAAGAAGTCCCCTAAATCAACGCCATCTTTATGTAAAGATAAGTGTTGTTTAACCTCTGTAAGTGTGTATTTTTGTAATCACTCAAGGCACAGTTTTCCTACACTGTATGTTGTTACTATCCCTGGATGTTGCCTCTGGACATATCTTGGATCTGGCCTAGTTACTGTAAACATTTGTGTCTTGTTCAGGAATCTATCATGACAGTTATTCATGTCTGTGGGCCAGATTAACCGTTTTTTCTATCAGGATCAGTTCAGTTTTTAAGTTAAATAGTTTTTACGTCGACCCCTCCGTCTGAAGTGTTTTTGCTACCAGGTATGGGTGTAGGTATGTACGGTTTGTTCAAATCTTTTATCTTGGCCAGGCCAAGGCAGGATGTCTGTTGCACAGTGTTGTTCAAAAACATTATTTGTTCAGGGATAATGCAGGCTCTAAATAAAGCTTCTATTCCCTGCACCTGCCAGTCTTTTGAGCCCCAAACAGTTTTTGTTTCTAGGTTGTCACTCCAAATGTCGAAACCTAATGTGGACAGCTGGGCATAAAAGGCTGCTGAATAAATTTGCTTTGCATTGGTTAACATACTTTTCATTCTTGTCTTATTACCCTTTTTAAAGTAAAATGTTTCCGGATTTGTGGTATTAAAACCTGAGAAGTATGGAAATTTACCATAAAATGTTTTTGAGCTACCTTTTGGTGGCGTCAGACAATGTTCCCATTGATTACAATTATAAACATTTCTAGGGTTTGCAGATTTGTGCAAATAATGATGACCATAATGACTATAGCAATACATTTCTGCATAATCTGATGAACCTTCTAAGTATTCATGTTTTGTAAATTTTGCAGACATCTCTAAATCTGAGATCATGTTATTAACAGTCTCAAAGTCCCAATCATCAGAATGTGTGCTGGGTGAAACAAAGTCACTCAAGGAAACCTTGAATTGATGTGGAATCTTCAACAGCTCTGCAGGGCCGAAGATGTCATAATCAGTTCTGTCCCATGCTATACCACCAGGTATAGCAACGGCTGTGATGTTTACTGATGTCAAGTCTCTTTGTTCACAATGAGATGATTTGTGTGGCTTCGGGAGCAAGTTGATGTTCTTACTTGCTGTGTCCATATTACTATATTTTCCATTTATCAGCATTCCCAAAGTTAATACAAGAATTAGCCAAAGTAGGAGAAAAAGTACAGCTAGCACAATCCAAAATTCAACCCATGGTGAAACCAGATAAGTTTTTTCAAGTTGCTGAAAGTTTGATTACTTGTTTTTTGAAAGTTCTTTTTGTTGGCGTCGTTTCAGGCTCACTGGGATCCTTGGAAAACGTATCAAAGTTAATGAAATAGCCAGAGACAGCTCTGTCAATTGAAGGTATTGCATCAGGATGTTTTTAAATCCCTGGAGCTACCGGATCCCTTGACATATTAGTATAGTCAGATGCGACATCATTGTTGCCAGGTGTTTCTTGACTAACTGTTATTTGGGTATCAAGAGGCACAAGTTCCATAGCTTTATTGCTTAGTCCTTCTTTTCTCACTGCAGATTCTTCAAAGGTGATGAGTCTCTCAGTTTGAACCTCTTGGATAGTAGCAAGATTTGGTCTTCTGCTACATCTTTGGAGTCCACTGGGCCTACTACTTATTATTGGCCACATGGTGTGGTTTTACCAAGTCGATGGATGAAACCTGTTCTCCTTTCTTCCAGCAAGGGGCGGCAGTAACACTGTTCTTGATACGTGGATTGCTAGCACAGGTTTTCTGTAAGAAGGCCCAAATTCCTTCTTGTCCGCGATCTTTTCTCCGACTAGATTCCCAATCTTTGGAATCCAGACAGCCTGGCTGGGACAGGTGGTTCTCCTTCAGTGGTCGTTGTCTTCTGTATTGTGTTGCTTTGACTTCTCCTTTTCTCATTTAGGACCTGCAAAACAGCCAAACGGCCTTTGATATCAAAGGGTTTTTGTTCTACCACTGAAGTGTGACGATCAAGGTCCTGGACAAGCATTCTAGTACCAAATAGTATTTCATATGGAGTGATTCCACCCAGAGAATTTCTTGGCAGATTATTTAAACTACGTTGGACACTTATTAGATGTTTGACCCACCCGTCACCCGCGCCTAATACCCTAGCTGCTATAGATTGCTTTATGTCCCTGTTTTTTCTCTCCACTACAGAATTTCCCACTGGATGGAATGGACTCGAATACTGCAATGCAACGCCCAGATTGGCCATGGCCTCCTTGTAAGCTTTGGAGCTAAACGCAGGACCCTGGTCAGAATGTAGCGTGCAGATTGCGTATGTGCTGATAAAGACTCTGTCGGAGGGATGGGGGGAAATGGAAACTAGGAGGCCGGATTGGGGGTTGAATTGTGAGTTTATGGGAAGAACAGTACAGAGAATCTGACGGATAGAATGAATAGTCCAGTGGTTGGTCAGGTGGCTAGTATGATGGGATGATATTCGGATAGTTGCGGGGTAAGTTGTCTTGGTCCGTCTCTTCCTTTTTCCCTCTTGTGGTCCAGGTGGGGAGATGGCCGTCCTGGAAGACTCAAGGCTCGAAAGAAAGAAAGAGCTGTCAGTGGCCTGTATAAGTTTTTGAGAGGGATTTACCGTCACCACACCCGCAGTGGATCAAAGTATAAAAAGAAAAGAAACTCGACAAAAATGAGGAAATCTGCTGGCTAACACCCATTCAACAGGCTGGTAGGACTAACAGCGGCTGAGTTATAAGTTTTCCACTACCGCCGTTTGGGTCTCTCAAACATAGACTTCTTACAGTCCACAAAAGGCCTCCTAAAGCGAAAAGAACATACACACGAAGTCGGTTTGAAATACGTTGTGCGGGCAAGGTTGCGTGAGGGGATTTTACATGCTACGGGTGTTCAGGGGTCAGTGAGCATACTGAGGCAGAAAACAATACCCTGTGCCCCTACCCGGTTTTTCCTCCCTCCCCTCCCCTCCCTTCTCCCTTCTACCTACAGACAATCACTGCGTCTGCCGCAACTCTCCAGAGTTGCGTCGGCCTTTCAGCAATCTCCGGGGGCGTCCACCAGTCTTTGGACCAGCTTCCCACGTCCTCCCCATCTGCGTCTTCTTCTGTCGTCATCCCTTGGAGCTTCTTCTCGCCCCGTAAATCCGTCGTATCCCACTTCCGGGTTCTTGCTAATCTTCTTCTGTCGCGTCCGATCCCATAAAGGGATTTGTCCCTCCTCCTGCGGTGAGCTTCCTTCCCCTGATTGGGTCGCGTTTCCTTCCTTCTCAGCTTCCTGCAGAGAGGAGGGAGGGCTTATTGTTAACTCTTTCTGTCCTGTGTTTGCGTGTGGGACCTTCGCTGTTACAACAGGTGAGTCCTTGCTCTCCACCGTCACCTTCTCACATCCCCTTTCCCTAACTTTCTTGCTTGCAAGAAATCGTCCTAAGGAATATCTGGAGAGGAAGTCTGCATTGGCATGATCCTTTCCCTTCCTGTGTAATGTGGTAAACTGGTAGGGTTGTAGAGCAAAAAACCATCATAACACCCGGTCATTATGGCCTTTGTTCTTTGCCATCCATTCTAATGGGGCATGATTAGTAAAAAGGATGAACTCCCGTCCCACTAGATAATAACAGAGCGATTCTACTGCCCACTTGATAGCCAAGGCCTCTTTTTCTACCACAGCATATTTCTTTTCCCGGGGAAATAGCTTGCGACTGATGTATAGGACTGGTCGTTCTTGCCCTTGAGGATCCTTCTGGGATAACACTGCCCCTAACCCATGTTCTGAGGCATCTGTTTGCAAGATAAAGGGTTTATTGTAATCAGGGCTAAGGAGGACAGGTTTCGTGGTTATGGCCTGTTTCAATTGGGTGAAAGCCTGTACTGCTTCTGAGGAAGGATGGTTTAGTTCTTTTTCTGTTTTGGCCTCTTTCTTGAGAAGGTTTGTCAATGGATTAGCTATTTAGGAGAAGTTGGGGATGAACAGTCGGTAATACCCGAGGACACCCAAGAAAGCTCTTAGGTCTCTCTTGGTTTTTGGGAAGGGAATAGCTGTGATGGCTTCTACTTTTTCTTGCTGAGGTTTGATCAGGCCTTCCCCTAAAAGATATTCTAAGTACTTCACAGATTTGGCAGCTAGTTTACTTTTTGCAAGAAATCGTCCTAAGGAATATCTGGAGAGGAAGTCTGCATTGGCATGATCCTTTCCCTTCCTGTGTAAGGTGGTAAACTGGTAGGGTTGTAGAGCAAAAAACCATCATAACACCCGGTCATTATGGCCTTTGTTCTTTGCCATCCATTCTAATGGGGCATGATTAGTAAAAAGGATGAACTCCTGTCCCACTAGATAATAACAGAGCGATTCTACTGCCCACTTGATAGCCAAGGCCTCTTTTTCTACCACAGCATATTTCTTTTCCCGGGGAAATAGCTTGCGACTGATGTATAGGACTGGTCGTTCTTGCCCTTGAGGATCCTTCTGGGATAACACTGCCCCTAACCCATGTTCTGAGGCATCTGTTTGCAAGATAAAGGGTTTATTGTAATCAGGGCTAAGGAGGACAGGTTTCGTGGTTATGGCCTGTTTCAATTGGGTGAAAGCCTGTACTGCTTCTGAGGAAGGATGGTTTAGTTCTTTTTCTGTTTTGGCCTCTTTCTTGAGAAGGTTTGTCAATGGATTAGCTATTTAGGAGAAGTTGGGGATGAACAGTCGGTAATACCCGAGGACACCCAAGAAAGCTCTTAGGTCTCTCTTGGTTTTTGGGAAGGGAATAGCTGTGATGGCTTCTACTTTTTCTTGCTGAGGTTTGATCAGGCCTTCCCCTAAAAGATATTCTAAGTACTTCACAGATTTGGCAGCAAGTTTACTTTTTGCAAGAAATCGTCCTAAGGAATATCTGGAGAGGAAGTCTGCATTGGCATGATCCTTTCCCTTCCTGTGTAAGGTGGTAAACCGGTAGGGTTGTAGAGCTAAAAACCATCTTAACACCGGTCATTATGCCCTTTGTTCTTTGCCATCCATTCTAACGGGGCATGATCAGTAAAAAGGATGAACTCCCGTCCCACTAGATAATGACAGAGCGATTCTACTGCCCACTTGATAGCCAATGCCTCTTTTTCTACCACAGCATATTTCTTTTCCCTGGGAAATAGCTTGCGACTGATGTATAGGACTGGTCTTTCTTGCCCTTGAGGATCCTTCTGGGATAACACTGCCCCTAACCCATGTTCTGAGGCATCTGTTTGCAAGATAAAGGGTTTATTGTAATCAGGGCTAAGGAGGACAGGTTTCGTGGTTATGGCCTGTTTCAATTGGGTGAAAGCCTGTACTGCTTCTGAGGAAGGATGGTTTAGTTCTTTTTCTGTTTTGGCCTCTTTCTTGAGGAGGTTTGTCAATGGATTAGCTATTTAGTAGAAGTTGGGGATGAACAGACGGTAATACCCGAGGACACCCAAGAAAGCTCTTAGGTCTCTCTTGGTTTTTGGGAAGGGAATAGCTGTGATGGCTTCTACTTTTTCTTGCTGGGTTTGATCAGGCCTTCCCCTAAAAGATATCCTAAGTACTTCACAGATTTTGCAGCAAGTTTACTTTTTGATGGTAAAACCTCTATTCCCTAACGTGGACACTACAGCTTTCAGATGTTCTACACGTTGTTCCCAGGTATTGCTATGGATGACAATATCGTCTATATAGGCAGCTGCAAAGTCAGCACATGGTTTCAACACTGTGTTCATTACTCGCTGGAACATAGCAGAGGCCCCATGAAGCCCGAAGGCTAAGACGGTGAAGTGGAATAATCCTTCGGGGGTAGAAAAAGAGTTTTTTTCTCTATCTTGTTGACGTAAGGGGACCTGCCAGTATCCTTTACAGAGGTCGAGAGTGCTTATGTATAGAGCCTTTCCGATTCTTTCTATCATCTCATCGACTCTCAGTAAAGGATAGGTGTCAAACTGGGATATCTTGTTCACCTCTCTGAAGTCTATACAAAACCTGATGGACCCATCAGGTTTTGGCACTAGAACAATTGGAGAGTTCCACTCGCTAGAGGATGGTTCTATAATTCCCATGTGGAGCATTTGTTCTACCTCTTTCCTGACTGCCTCTCGTGGAGCCTCTGGAATAGGATAGGGTCGCAACTTTACCTTTTTCCCAGGAATGGTATGTATTTCATGTTACCGGTCATCTGTTTTCCCTGGTAGGAGAGAAAACCCCTCCTGTAGAGATTGCATTTGGGCACACAACTCATCTCTTTGGTGCGCGGGGAGGTCAGGATCAATACTCCTCCTATACAAGGGTTCCCTTTGGTCAACCAGTCCCACTAAGGTAGGAATGGGCCCTTTCCATTTTCTTAACAAATTCACATGATATATTTGAGTGTGTGCGGGACTTTTTGGGTCTAACGCCAAACGGTATGTTACTGGGGTTACCTTTTCTACCACTTGGAAAGGCCCCTGCCCTAACATTTTGTTCTCTGAAGTGGCCAACATCAGCAGGACATAATCTCCCACCTCAAAAGATTGTGCCTTTGCTTGTTTATCATATTGTATTTTCTGGGAAGACTGAGCTTGTTCTAAATGAGACCTCACTATGCTACGCAGTTCCTGCAAATGGGTTTTAAGACTAGCTACGTAGTCTGGTAAGGGTTTACCTCCTGGCTCTTCCTCCCACTCTTCTTTTGCCATTTCTCACAAGGTCCGTGGGGCCCACCCATATAATAACTCAAAGGGGGAATATCCTGTACTTTTTTGTTGCTTGCATCGGATGGCAAATAAAGCCAAGGGTAGCATGACTTCCCACTTTCGTGTTTCTAAGTCCAGTAGTTTCTTGTGGGTGGTCTTAAGTGTGGCGTTATACCTCTCCACCAAACCATCCGTCTGCGGATGGTAGGCAGAAGTTCTTACCTGTTTGATGTTAAGTTGTTGGCAAACTTGTTTCATCAAATTAGAAACAAAAGGGGTCCCTTGGTAGGTTATAATTTCTCGCGGAAACCCTAATCTAGAAAAGATGGCTACCATGGCTTTGGCTATCTTTGTTGCGTTTGGTTGTCTCAGAGCTACTGCTTACGGAAATCGGGTTGCATAGTCCACTAAAACTAACACATATCGAGAACCACTTCTAGAAGGAAGAAGAGACCCAATAATATCCATTCCCCCCGGCAAAAGGGCTCCTCAATTATAGGCAGAGGTCGAAGAGGGGCCCTGGGGGGGAAGGCTCCGGCTATTTCTCTGGCAAAGAGAACATTCCCTACAATAACGGCGGATCTGATGATAGATTCCTGGCCAATTAAATTTTTCGAGGATCTCCTTTTCTGTTTTCTCGCTGCCAAAATGCCCCCCTAACAGGTGGCTAAGCGCTAGGAAGAGTACTTTTTCTCTATATCTCTGGGGTACTAGTAACTGGGGCTTATGGTCCTTCCCCCCGTTCTATACAACAAACCCCTATGTACAAAGAAATAAGGACATACTTGATTGGGGTCTTCTTCCTCGTTAGCTCGGTTCCAAGCCTCTCCTAGGGTGGGGTCTTCTCTTTGTGCTGCATGAAACCCTGGATCATATTGCCACACTGGTTCTTCCTTTGGTTGAGTCAAGGCTACATGTGTCCACATTCTTTTTTTCTCGTTTCTTTTGTCTATTACTCTTTCTCAGCTTTCCTGGGGAAGAGTCAAGTTCCTGCTCTTTAGCGAAGGGGGCTGTCTTTCTCCATTCTTCTGTCTCCTTAGGCAGAAGCTGTTATATATAGGGATAATCTCTTCCTAGGATGAAAGGTTCAGGTAATTTAGGGATGAATCTTACACGCAGAGGAATGGGTTGGATAGTTGGCTCATGTTGTACTTGTACATCTGTAGTAGGGTACTGTCTACTATTACCATGAACACATTGGCTGTTTACCATACCGCTAGTCTGCTATGGTCCCCCGGGTATGGTCTGAGGTCTTATGACACTGTGTAGACATCCTGTGTCAATAAGAGCGGACTGGTCCACCCCGTTTACTTTGACTACCCTATGGAAGGGAAGGTGTTGTCCCTCTTTTGTGCAATAAAGAGACCGGGCTAATCCAATCTCCATTGGTTCTTCTTTTTTAGGGCAAATTCTAGCTATGTGTCCAAACCCTCCGCAGTTAAAACACTGAGGTCCTGTAGGGTTGGGGCGTAAGGGGGTTGGCAATGGCTCTGGTAACAAAGTGACTGTGTCGGATTTTTTTGGAACAGGAGGTCTAGTATGTTTGGGAAGATTGCTCCCCGAGGGCTTCCCATGTGTTTATCCTTTTTGTATTTCATAGGCCCGACTAAAGGCGCTAGCTATCTCCACCACTCTGTCCGTGTTCAGATTTGTATGTTGCCGCACCCATTTCTGTATTGGTGGGTGTAAAGAAGCTAGATATTGTTCCAAATAAATTCTCTCCATGATTTCCTCCTTGGTTGAACTTAGGGGTTTTAACCAGCGGTCTGCCATGTCTTTCACCCTAAATGACAGGGCTCTGGGGGTTTCTTGGGGGCCCTTCGATAAGCTGTTGTAGGCGCAACGATACGTGTCTTCGTCTATTCCTAGTCGCTCTAAAATGGTTTTCTTCACGTCCTCGTAAGGAGTAAGACCAAGGGGATTAGCTGCTTGATATGCAGCTTGCATTTCTCCTGAAAGGAGGGGTCCCCAGTAGTGGCCCCATTTTTCCCCGGCCCACCCTGCTGCTCGGGCCAAAGTTTGAGAAAAAAAAATCCGGGTCTTCACCATCCACATATTTCTGGAGAACCACAGATGGCAGGGTGGTCGATCCTCGTTGTTGACCAAGAGTTTCAGACAGTTTTCCTATTACGGTTTCCTGGCTTTGACTTTGTTGGGTTAAAGTCTGATGAAGTTTCTCTCGGTCCTATTCCGCTACTGCCAATAATTTTTTCATAACCCTACCTAATTTCTCTTGATTGTCCGCCATTCTTTGTAGTGCGGCCTCCATTTCTGTAAATCCCACTTCTGACACCACTTGTCAGAGGGATGGGCGGAAATGGAAACTAGGAGGCTGAATTGGGGGTTGAATGTGAGTTTATTGTAAGAACAGAACAGAGAATCTGACAGATAGAATGAATAGTCCAGTGGTTGGTCAGGGGGCTAGTATGATGGGATGATATTCGGATAGTTGGGGGGTAAGTTGTCTTGGTCCGTCTCTTCCTTTTTCCCTCTTGTGGTCCAGTGGGGAGATCGCCGTCCCGGAAGACTCAAGGCTCGAAATAAAGAGCGGTCCGTGGCCTGTATACGTTTTTGAGAGGGATTTACCGTCACCACACCCGAAGTGGATCAAAGTATAAAAAGAAAAGAAACTCGACAAAAATGAGAAAAGCTGCTGGATAACACCCTTTTATCAGGCTTGTAGGACTAACAGCGGCTGAGTTATGATAAGTTTTCTACTACCGCCGTTTGGTTCTCTCAAACATAGACTTCTTACAGTCCACAAAAGGCTTCCTAAAGCGAAAAGAACATACACACGAAGTCTGTTTGAAATACGTTGTGAGGGCAAGGTTGCGTGAGGGATTTTACATGCTACGGGTGTTCAGGGGTCAGTGAGCATACAGAGGCAGAAAACAATACCCTGTGCCCCTACCCGGTTTTTCCTTCCTCCCCTCCCTTCTCCCTACAGACACTCACCGCATCTGCCGCAACTCTCCAGAGTTGCGGCGGCCTTTCAACAATCTCCGGGGGCGTCCACCAGTCTTCGGACCAGCTTTCCACGTCCTCCCCGCCTGCGTCTTCTTCTGTCGTTGTCCCTTGGAGCTTCTTCTCGGCCCGTAGATCCGTCGCATCCCGCTTCTCGGCGTCTTCCGGGTTCTTGCTCGTCTTCTTCTCTCCCGTCCGATCCCATAAAGGGATTTGTCCCTCCTCCTCCGGTGAGCTTCCTCCGCCTGATTGGGTCGCGTTTCCTTCCTTCTCCTCAGCTTCCTGCAGAGAGGGCTTATTGTTAACTCTTTCTGTCCCGTGTTTGCGCGTGGGACCTTCGCGGTTACAACAGGTGAGTCCTTGCTCTCCGCCGGCACCTTCTCACAGACTCGCAAATCTTTTATAACAGTTCGGGCATCAGCCGAGCGCTGAGGCCACATGCAAATGAATCTTGAGCATGAATCCACTGCGACTAAGATATATTTGTAGTTACCATCCCTCTGTAAGGGACCACAGTGGTCCAGGTAAATGCATGCTAATGGTTTATCTGAAATTAAAAGAGGCATCTGCGCCGGGCGTTTCACGGTTGAAACCTTCATTTTCTTGCAGATTTCACATTCCAAAACATAATTTCGGGTCTGTTTCCTCATGCATGGCCACCAGTATCTTTGTTTTAATAATGATACTGTGGCGGAAACTCCTGCGTGTGTCCTTCATGTGCTGCTAAGATCAGTCCTAATCTATGTTCCATGTTTGGAATTACTCTATCCCTCACTCCAGGGATTTGAGCAAAAGGAACATTATTTACATCAGTTATATAGGAGTACTTGAGTGGAAAGCCTTTCAGTAACGTTTTACCGCTCCCTTTATTGGAAGCGGCGACAGCCTGCATTATTTCGCTGTCTATTTTTGTTTTTGAAAGTGAGTGATTGCAGCTACGGAAGCCGTTTGCACAGCTGCCTTCGCAGCTTACTCAGCCAATGAATTCCCTTCAACGTGAACGCCATCACGCTGATGACTCAGTGTATGGATCACGTGAGTGGATGTATGACGTTACAACGCATACTTTTACAACTCCTGCCTTTACAACGCGTTTTTTACCACGCATACCATTACAACGCATAGCGCTTTGGGGTGCTGGATAGTGAATAGTTTAATTTACTATTCCAACTCCAGTCCCCGTGGATAGTAGGGAAGGTTATTGGATAGTAAATTAACCTATTCCCTATCCTAGAGCGCCCCCCAGAGCAATGCGTTGTAATAGTTTGCGTTGTAAAAGTTGCGTTGTAATGGTAGGTCGTTGTAAAAGTTTCGTTGTAAAGGTTACATACCACGTGAGTCTTTTGTAGTTCTTTCTATAATTGAACTACTTGTTCCAAAAGCAACTTATGCTTGGTTGTGCCACCTTTTGCATCTTTAAAACCGTTTTGAACCCAGTTCTGCAAATATTCACTGTACGATTGAACGCAGTAATACGAATCGCACACTATGAGTGTGGGGAATTCGCGATCGGTATTTTCAAGCGCCATCTTGAAAGCCTGTAGTGCAGCTCGCTGAGCTGTACAGTCTCCGAGAGATTGTGTTTTTGTGACCATAGGTCGGAATTTACCATTGCGCCAGCGACCTTTAACGATCGCGCACGCAGCACTATAAGCTTGTTTACCCCCAATTGCGGGTTGTGTTGATCCGTCTGCATAAATTAAACATTCGTACTCTTCCAGTAAGGGTCAAACACGTATTCAATGTCTGTTGCAGCAAGAGAGTTATCCCATTGTATCACTCTCGGATGTAATGCCTTTGCATTTGGAATGCTTGCTTTAGTCACTGTTTCCAGAGCAGGTATAGGAGTAACGACCATTATACGTTTACCCTGTGCGAGAGCTCTCTTTTGCCACTGCAGTTTGAACCGCTGTCAGATTTTGTTCTGTTGAAGTGAATTTCATTTTATCTTGTGTGTACAAGTGTGATTTATGAGCAATTGATACTTTTTCACCTACATTAAAGGTTAAGTACGTGAATCCGTATCTTACTGGGATTATTTTGATTACAAGGTTGCGTACGTTTATGCATTTCTGTAAATGTGATGTTGCTAACATGTCTGTTTGCACTGAACGCAAAATTTCTGTGTGTTTTTGTGTCCAATTTGTTGTTTTATAATCAGGTTTGATTAATTCGTAGAGCGGTTTAACCCTTTCTACGTAATTTAGAATGTATGTTCTTCCGAAATTCAGGAAACCTAGAATTGACTGTAAGTTTTTCAGCGTTTTTGGAGGTTGGAGCAGAGCTCACTTTTCTAAAAAGTTGGCTGCTAGGCTTTTTCCTTCACTTGATAACTCGTATCTTAGAAAAAGGACGTTGAGGTGGGCAATTCTTGATATTTTTAAAGTTGAATTTATACCCTTCAGAAGCGAATCCAAGTATAATGGTATTCACTCTGTTCAAGTGCCTGTCCAAGTCATTGTCTGTTAGATAGATGTCACCGACATAAGATAATGCCTCAGCATCATTCGTTTGTAGTAACTCTGTTACTCTGGCTGAAAATAACCCTGGACTGTTCTTGAATCTCTGGGGGAGACGACAAAAGTGACGCTGTATCCCCATAAATGAGAAAGCGGTCAAGTTCCTGCCTTCAGGTGCAATGTTTTGACAGAAGAAACCGTTAGAAATATCTATATTTTCTGCGCACGATGTTATTCATTAGTGCTGCACTGTGTGCATTTTGTACTGCAAAGGTTGTGCAACAATAGTTTAAATGTCTGTAGTCCAAAACTAGACGATATGTATTGTCTGGTTTGGAGACTGGAAACAAAGGATTGTTCATTGACGAGGTGCATGTTTCAATCACCTCTTGGTATTCAAGTTGACCTAAGATCTCCCTGACCTGTTTTTTAGCTTCTTGCTTAACTGGATACTGCCTCTGTGCAGTTGGTTGTGATTTTAACTGTATTTTGTGGTGAGGGGAATCCTAATCCCATCCTACATGATTTTTATATAATGCTGGAGCCTGGGCTACAGCCCATTTTCTGGCATACGTGTATTTTAAGTGCATTGGAATATGATTGGAGAAGGCTGGCATAATGATGTCTTCGCCATGTGGGCACTCCATGACAAATTTTGGTGGCCAGTCTTTTTTCAGCTAGAAGAATATCATAACCCTTAGAGAGTTTCACCCAAAAGAGTGTTCTTATTTTCCTAGTTATGTCCCCCTCCGTCCATTCAAGTCCACTGTCTCCTGGTGATCCTTCAAGATCTTGCGAGCTAAGGTGACTTCTGCTGCGCTGTCCAGCATTGTCTGGGCCCTCTCCCCGTTCTTGAGTTATGTCCTCAAGATCCCCGGCATGTCTTATTTTTAGACCTGCTACCTTCTTTTTTTGTGAATTGTGTTTTCTTATTTTTTGGAACGTGTTGATCGTCTTTGGACTTCACGCGTTCTTCCTTGTGTTCTGACCGTCCTCTTCTTTCCGATTTCTGTGAGGAAGTCTGAAAGGTACGAGAGGAACGTGTATTAGTATCTTGATATCTATCAGGATATCTATCAGGATATCTATCAGGTTTTCTAAAATTATCCCTGTATCTGAGGTTATACCTCTTTTCAGAGGGCTCCTTTTGAGGAGACCTTCCTCGGGACTGAGAATGCTTCTCATTAGAAGTTTGTTTAGTATTTTCCCACTTCTTTTTAGAAGTAGTGAGTGAGTTTTTAATAAAGACTTTTTCAAGACTTTCTGTTAGTTGGTGCTTGACTGGTTTCCCACCCAAACTATATCTACCTAGTTCTTCATAGGATTTTTCAATTATACTGGCCAGTTCATATGGTTGCTCAGTTATATCAATTTCTCTTATTTTTGGGCGGATCGCCACGGATGCTGCTTCACCTTTAATATTAGCTAATATTATAGCTGAGACCTGTTTGAAATCTTTCAGTAATTTCATACCCAGATTTAAAGCAGGCTCTGACCCGTATTCATTCTGAATCTGTTTCAGGACATCTGGTATAAACGCCATGGACGGAACACCATGTGTTTTTGTGTAGATTGCAGCAAAGACTGTACCCCAAGTGTCGCAGTCCTCCAGGTGTGGTGCGATCCCCATCGGTAAACAGATTGTTCAAATTCTGTGTTTCTCATGAGGTGTACTGTCAGGAAATACTGCCTCGATTTGAGTAATTTTTTGAGCTATCCAGATTGGAATTTGTTCCCCTTTTGCGCGCAATTCACCAATGACTGATTGTATAGTCTGTGGTGTGATTTAATTTGTGTTCCCCTGATGAGGGGTTTGTTGTGGAATCCTTATAGGAGGTTGGACTGTTAGTCTGCATGACATATTGAACCAATTGTCTATGTATTTTTATTGGTTGTTTTAGTTGAACTAATAGTTCTTCACTTGACATTTCTTCAATGTCAGGATGTGGTGTATAGCTGGCTAGTACCGGCCATGTTGCTCCTGGTCTACCTAGTGGACCAAGCCTGGTAATGTGATTTTGATGTTGTAGGGCGCCTTTAAACCAGAGCTGATGCTCTTGGTAAGTTAGTGGAATTTCAATGTCCTCGAAAGGAACGTATTCCGTTGGATTATCCTCTACTTTGTAGAAGTGAAACACACGTGATAGTGCATTTGCTTCAGGGAAGACTATCCATGAATAGAATACCTCTGTCTGCCGATAGTGGTGTCCCTCCATGACAAAAATTACCCCACCACCTCTAGGTGATTGGCCATCTGTTATAAGCCTTATAGCGATGGTTTTCCTTAGGTTTTCCAGGATGATTATAGCATCCAGGTCGGTTTGTTGGAAACCTGTAATGTTTAAAAACAGTTGGGCTGCATTTCCTGCAGCTCTACCGTTGTCTTTGTCACTCATTTTGTTGACTGAAAGTTTGCAGAGCAAGTTTCAAGGAAACAAAGATAAGGTGCACAATATTTTGGAACACTGTATCCCTCAACGTTGAACAAAACCAAAAATTAATACATAGGATTTTCGTCCTACTCCGTTATGGCGGATATTTTATCCTTTTACCCACTCCAGACGTCTATTGGAGTTTTTTAAGGGAAAAAGGGGTCTCTGTGAAAAGCACGACTGAGTTACTCTAGTATCTAGCGTTAAATTAGTGCCTTACCAAACGTTCGGCGCCATGTAGTGTAGTTCCTATATTCCCAATAGGCTCTGCGCATTGGAAAAATATATCCTATAGATTTGACGTAGGACTTATGTCGACTAGGTCTCTATCGACTATATTAGACTTAATTGTGAGTGCCAGCTAGCTCAGAGGTCACTAGAAACTTTCTCGAATAAACAAGAAGGGATTCGTTTCTGACAACCGCATAAACATGACAACTTTGTTTCCCCAAGATTAAAACTGATCTTCAGAGTCGTGGAAACAATAGATAGATATTTTGCTCAGTCACTCGTGCATGCTTCATTTCATCAGGGGTGCAGAGAAATAGAGAGACCGGCGTTTTCAATAAAAGCATTTATTGAACAGTCTTCTTTCTCGTGTAAGTAAAATGTACTGCTACAATCGTAATACTGGTTGCAAAGTATAATGCGTACAGTAAGAAGAGTATTATGAAATAATACTGTAAAGGCATATTTATACCTTGAAGGTGCCTAGTTTGACGTAACGTCGGACATAATAACGTCATCAAAGAACCCCAAGGGAATGGTAGTTCTTTGAAAACTCCATGATTTCTAGGACAAATAAATATTCAAGAAAGGGGAAGTCCCTGACTGCTGAAGCATAGTATTCCAAGAAATAGTTGTGGCTTTTTGGAACTAGTGGAAGTAGCCATGCCTGTATTTGGACTGGATGGGTTATGTCTAAATATGGGTATGATTTCTATGTCTATATAAGGGCAATGTGAATTATACCTATATAAGGGCATTGTGAGAAGTTGGCCTGATATGCAGTGCTCACTATTCTAGTGATCACTATGTATCAGTCCAAACAACCCTTATTGATGATTGGTTGTAAGTCAACCTTATAGACCAGCTATCCTAGTAGCATGGATACGAGCAGTCTAAGGCTAAGACTCTAGAGGGCGTGTTAAGCCAGCTGTTTTACCATCACATTACCCCTTGAACACCCAGTGAAAGGACACCACACAAGTGTTATGAAAATAAACAGTGTATTTATTAGAATCACAACAACCCTGTACTCTTTATGAGGACAGGGTGCTAGGCACACAACAAAACTCTTACGAAAATACTTAAGTTAGCACAGTATATACAAATGCCCGAGGGGGACGAAAAACCATATACTCTAAAAGTGGAATGCGAAATTACTAGCAGGTAAGTACAGTACTAATAGGCTTTGGAATCGCTAGGACTTGACTATAGAATCGTTAGATTACTTCTAGGAGGCCTAGGGGACTCGGGTGCAGAGTGTGCACTCTCACGCGGGATGCGGGACAAAGTCTATGGTAGCTAGTAAAGTTAAAGTTAGTGTTCACGGGCGAACCCGACCTGGTAGGGAGAAAACGACAGTGGATCCTGACCCTTGGATAGTGAGGCTATGCTGGGGCACCGAAATGCCGAAGTTACCTAGCCCAGGGGCTGCAGCTGCATATGTCTCAAAAGACGTCGGGAATCCTCGTTGACGGACCAGGAGCCTGGAAGAAAGATGCTGGCAGGCGACCAGTGAAGATAGTTCGAAGTGATCCAAGCCTGGATCTGGAAGATGGATGACACCTGAAAGCAGAGGGGACCAAGTTCGTGACTACTAGCCAGTAGTCAGTGGGCACCAGGAGGGCACCGGATGGTAGTCACCTCGACTAGGTGAGTGGGCGACGCTGTGCTCTGCAGTTCTCACGGACCAGGAGGCGTTGTCGGCGACCAGGGTGGAGAGGCGAGCTGTCCCACGATGGATGAAGCTGTCGGCGTCGAAGTACCCAGGATTGGGCAACAAAGCCTTGGCTAATTCAAGCCCACGCGGTGGACTCAAAATGGCGTCTTGAGTGGACCAGGAGGGTCCGGGGTGCTCCTCTTCTGGAAGGGAGCAAGAGCCAGTCTGGAGCAACCAGACCAGCAGCAGTGATGTCGTCGGGCGTCGTTCAGAAGGCCACAAGCCAGCGGGCTAGTAGCCAAACAACGCGGTGAGCAGCAAAAAGCAGAAGGGCCCCACGCCGATCGTGGAGATGCTGGGGGGCTGCTCTTCGGTGCTGGAGCTGCTCAGGGTCGGGGCTTCTCGGACCCCAAAGCACTCGCCAGGAGATTACTCGGCGGGCTTGCTGTGCAGAAGTCGTGCAGTCGTGGCAATAGTCGGTCCCTTGAGGTCTCGTCGCACTCACGGTTCTCAGCTTGGCTGTAGAGGTGAGTAGAGGTCGGAGGTGCCAGGGAAGCCGGGTCTTGTCGAGCTGGGCAGTCGGATTCCGGAGGAAGGACTTACAGCAGACCGCAGTGTTCTTGCGATGGTGCCTGCGGATTCAGGGTGACTACTCCTTAGTCACAAGGGAGAATCTTGAAGAAGGAAATCTTGAAGTCCTTTCGCAGAAAGTCGTGTCTTGATTCCAAAGATGATCTAATTTGGAAGGGGGCCTGCTCCTACCTTTATCTGGGAAAAGGGGGCTGGCACGCGACTAGGTCCTGCCCTATGGGTGGGACCAGGAGGGGGGTGGTTACACCCCTCTCCTTTGGCGGGCTTTCCCCAGGCCAGGGGCTGGAGTGCCCCTGGAACTGGTTTCAGCCGGCCTATGCACAGTGAGCACCGGGGTGCCACTTGCAGTCACCTTCCTCTGAAGCCCTGCCTACCTAGGATACACAAAATCCTGTCTGGGACGGTGCTGGCACCGCCCCTGGCAGGAAACCCTTTGTCCTTATCTCCTGCTCTGGGAGGACTCCCAGCAGCAGGAGGGCAGACCTGTGTCTCGGTGGCAGCATCCATTTTGTGGAGCTGAGGCTCTGTTTGACTTTAACCGGGGTTAGAGGTTACATACATGTCGTGTCCCTCTAGAAGGGTGGAATGCTAACTCCGTCGCCAGAATTGGCGAGGGGTTAGTATTCCAATTCGTATGACACCTTACTCGACATGTTTTGATAAAGCGATACCAGAGTTGGCATATAACCGCGAGGATTATAATGCACTTAAGAGTATATGGTATGCGATATCATGGAAACGGCTAAGGGATAGATCTCGAAAGCCGCAGACAGGCTCAGCTCATGCCAGAGCACCATCTCACACGATTCCAAGCACTCTGCCTTCAGGATTGTTAAGGCCTGCCATAGGAGTGACTGATAGGAGATCTGTGTGTCCATTTTAGGGTTAGATATAGGTATACTATATCTAAAGCAAAGGGTGAGTACACCACCTTGCCCCAGCTGTCGTGCAGCCAGTTGTGTCAGTTTAGTTAGTCAGTCCAGGGGTGGCACAATACATGCTTCAGCCCCTGGGAGACTTCTGGGTGCACCTCAGCCCTGGGTACAGGGACTTGGAGAGGGCCCAGTGCCAATTCAGTACCTGAGTACGATTTGGATAGAGAGAACAGCTAGGCTGTGGGTCTGATTAGCAGGCCCACAGCCAGGGAAAGTCGTAAACCAGTGCAGCAAAAATCTGGGTGATCATAGGATTGCAGACCCTACTCTCCTACAGGCATGAATCGGTAAATTACGCTTGGATCCTAAAATGCTACACACAGTCTAGCCGGAGATTCCTTACCTTAATATATCCCAGGCCCCAGCCTCGATCCGGTACCTTTTTCAGGAGTACCCCAGCGCATCTGTAGAGGGCATCGAGTGACTCCGTGGCAATGTCGTTCACAAATGCAACGTCTCTGGAGTCCATGTAAGTCCCTCTGCAACGAGCTGATGGCAGTTTTGTCTCTTCCATGCTTACGGCGCGGACCCGTTGAAGATATTACCTCAGGCTGATTTTTGGCCTACTTCAACGTTTTATTCGCTGAAACAGTGTACTTTTTCATTGCCTTCAGGGTTCTAACCTTGTGAATCTTGTGGACAGCAATGTCATCCATGGATCCTCACTCCATTTGTATGTGGTGCTTGGGACAGCACCATGACTCCGAGAAGTGCGACTCCGGTCATCTACTTCTACTGAAGGCACTGTGGGAGCGTTGAATGAAGCTCCTGTCGGCGTAGCTCTCAACCTCACTGGTCCAGGAGCCATTCCTTTGGACGTCACTGTCCATCATCGTCCCACAGTAATTCTCGACCCAGGCGGTCAAAGTTGCAGCATCCCCCATCTTCACCACTCAGAGATTCTAACTTTCACGCCATCTCTCTTCACCTTCCCCTAGAACGCCTTCAGGCACACGGAAGGCGAAAGGTGCCTCGACTGTATTCATGCCGGCAGGTTCGCCCTTGGCTTGAGTTAGGTCCTCTGGTTCGATGGTCGACTCCATCCCTGCGTCGGTGCACAGCCGTTCGGGCGTTCCCTTCTTTGGCAGTTGTATCCAATCAGCCAACGACGATGTTGGCAGCGGCACTCAACACTGTGCCAATGCCCCTTTCTGATGTCGAGGCGTTGCTAACTCTGCACCAGTTGAGTGCAAAGCTAATGGTGCTGCCTTTCTTCTTCCTCTTTCTGTGGAGCCCTCCATTGTTTTTTCTTCTGAGGAACACTGTTTAGGAGGTGATGGGGATGAGTCTGAGTTTTTACACCCCATATCTGATGATGCTCAGCTTCCTGTGGCGGATAACTGGCTAACTGAATTGGGTGAAGCTAGTGGATTAGAGTCTCCCCCCGCTTCCCAGCCTCAGGCCATCTTTCCCCTCCTGGTCTTGCTAAAGAGGCTGATCTGTTACGGTGAGTTGCTATGATTTTGAAGTTAACTCTTCCATCTGTAGAAAACTCAACCGATCCCCTAGTTGGCATTCTCCATCAGGGCGAAACTAGGGTGGAGCCGGTGCTCACCCATAGTGATGGTCCATGGTGATCCGGTACCCTACTCATAGTTTGGTGGTACAGGCTGCTTCGGCATCGCATGATATTGACACTCTTCCTTCATGTTCTATCAGACCGAGATTCCAGGAGACAGGACGCTTGTGGCAGGCATATCTTCTCCTCCACAAATTCTGCTGTGTGTTCCATTAATACATCATGCACGATGTAGTTCTTGAATGCTTTTCCCATATATTCTGAAATTCCTTGACATGTCCATTGCCGTCGCTTCCGGATGACACCCGGAACGAGCTTGCCCAGTTGATCCAAGACGAGCAATAGGTGACTAAAGTAATCATAAGATGTGGGATGGATAACACCGATTTGGTAGGTCAAGCTATGGCTTCCTAATTGGCACTACGTCGTCCTACCTGGCTATGAACCTCCGCTTTTTTGGAGGCTGTTCAGACCACTTTGCTTGACATGCCTTTTGATGGCACCTTCCTTTTTGGTGCTCATGCCGACTCTGCTTAGCAGTGTTTTTGTGACAGTCGGGTTGAAACAGAAGCTTAGCTCTGCTCTTCCTCCTGTCTGTCTGTATGCTTTATGTACTTCTTATGAAAGCCACTTGTGACCTAGAGTGTACGAGCTCTGACTCGCACCCTAACTGCTGAAACATTGTGTCCCGGCACTTCACGTTGATAAATAACATTTAGTATCCCTTGTAGGGTCCTTTTACTCTTCTCCCCCTGGGGAAGTTTCTATATCGCTTGTTCAATGAGATCATTTTCTTGTGAATCTCTTGTTTCTCCTTGATCTTACAGGCAGCCTACCCTTCTGTACTTCTGTTTCGCCAACAGCTCTTAATTTCCACTGTGGCAGTGGTACACATGCCACAGTCTCTAATCTGTTGTCTACTTTACTGGCCTGCCCATTAATTCCTGCTAGGACATTCTTTTCTGTATGTGTCCTTCGTTTTTTTAGCAAGCTTCTCACTCTTCTGCAGCATAGTGCACTTTTAATTAGCTACTCTGGTGCCCAGATTTCATTCACTTCTTGTGATTTCACAAGTGTGTTTTTTCTGGGAAAAATGAGTTGTCTTCCCCAGTCCTGTTGATTGTCTTGTTTGTGGTTTCCTCCAGATTCTTTATCAGTGTGGTAGTACTTAAGTGCCGACTTTATTCTACCACCAGGCGTAACTGACTTTTCCTGTCAGGAAATCTGTCACACTTAAAGCCTACAGGCAAGGCTTTTTCCCCTTTTTGCAGCGAACATCTCCGTTTTCAGATTTCATACACATGCGTGTCCTTTTATCCTTTCAAAGACACTATGTGGTCTCTTTTTGTGTGATAATGGCTCATCCACCTTTTGGTGGATTTCTTGTTAAATGAAACTGTTTCTAGAACTTCATGGTTTCCTACTCTTGGACTTCGTTTCCTTGTTGGATTGCTTGTCCCCTTCGGTAACTCTCTCCATGAGCAACTCTTTTCATTTTGTTCTGTACTGTGTCCCAATATCCTACCCTCAGGGTTTAGTCATTAAACCTATGCGTTCTCTTTTATTGCTCTTTCCGATGTGACTTACCGTTGGATGATAAGGCTCGATACCTTTTTCTAGGCCTCCATGGGTTAGCCTCTGTCACCTTGGCCTGCTTCTGGGCCTAGTTATAGTCTTGTTTTTCTCTCATTAAGAGCTCCTGATCGGTTACCATTTTTTTCAATGTTCGCTTGCGATTTCTTTTTTTGAGTGGTATGATCTCGCTTTCTTTCTCTCTCTATCACTATTTTATGTTTAGTGCGATGTTGCTGATTATTCAGCTCATACTACTTCTGTTTCTCAGTTTCAGCGAGGTGATAGCTTTTTCGATCATCGATAAATGTATATGTATGGAGGTTATTGTCTATGAATGAGTGTGTGTGTGTGTGTGTATATATATATATATATATATATATATATATATGTATATAGCGGTGCATATATATCGTGTATATCTTTATGTGTAATGCTACATTTTAAAAAGGGCTTGCGTATTACTTATGTGGGTGTACCCTTCATTCTTATCTTACAGTCTCATCTTAACGTAGCTACTATGTTTGCACTAGCTTTTCTTTCCATCTATGGGTTCTAAGCGTTGAATGGTTCCATTGGTGTCTTTCTGTCTCTGGGACTTTCTTCTTAATACAATACTTTTTGTGGGTGGTTGCATTAAGATGTAAAAAGAGCACTCATGTTCTACATAGATAGAACTAACACTATCTGAAAGAGACACGTTAGTATTAGATTCCTTACCTTAGAATATCCCCAGGCGTCAGACTGGATCCGGAAACTTTTGCGTAGCAGTACCCTTGCGCGTCGGTAGGCGTTGTCTGCGGCTCCGTCGTGGGCGCCGTGATGACGTCGTCGGAGTACTTAGACGCCGCCTCCGCGTGCTGACGTCAGTTCTTCTTTTTTCCGCGCCAGCAAGCGCAGATCTGGAAAAAGCAGTAACCCTAGTAAATTTTTGACTAACTTTTTTGATCATTTTTGATTGTTCTCGAAGTCTCTCGACTCCGAGCGGTGCCGTAGGGATGCCCGGTTTCAAACACTGTGACGATTGCGACCGCCTGATGTCGGTTAAGGATCCTCACCGGGTGTGTTTGTCTTGTTTGGGCGTCGACCACGACGACCAGGCCTGCTCCGACTGCCGGGCCCTCTCTTCGAAAGCCAGGCGGGAGCGACCCGCAGGCGACTCGAACTCCGGCAGTCGGTCCCGCGCCGCGAGAGGTCCCGGTGCCACGGGAGGTCGAGGGACAGGTCGTGGGCTCGGATCCACCACAGCTCCGAGAGTAGGCCGCACTCCTCCGGGTCGAAGTCGTCGTCAGGTAAGAGGCACAAGAAGTCCAAGCGGCGTCATCGCTCTAAGGACTCCCCCCGACGCTCGCACGATGCGGCCGGGGGTTCGGGTGACACCACCCACGCAGCTCCGTTTGAGTCGCGGGCGCCGCGTGCAGCTCCACACCCTCCGGTCCCTGGGCTACACGCGTCGCAGGAGGAGATCGAGCGCTTCCTCATGGCCATGAGGAAACTCTCTCCTCTAACGGGCTCCGCGGTGCCTCCGGGCCCAGCGGACCGTCTGGGGGCCCTAGCGGGGCCGGCACCGCAGGGCCCCACTATCCCGACGGCGCCTTCGGGCCCGGCGCCGGGGGGTTCAGTTGTTCGGGCGCCGCCGGCGCCTTCGGGCCCGGCGCCGCAGGACGCCGCTGGACCTCCTTCGGGATCTGGTTCGTCGCCGGTGGATCTGACGACCTCCCCGGCGTCGGACCCTCAGGTGTCGCCTCCGGCGCCGTCCTCGGGCGGCGCCGTCCCCGGTCCTGCCTTCATTCCTGTTCAGCCGTCGGGACGGCCCCGATAAGCGCCGCTCCAGACGTCGTTTGGTGAATTTCACTTTTATGATCAGGCCCCATTAGTTGAGAACCCGGAGTTTCAGGAGATGGGTGATGAAGAGGACTGGGAGGGGTCTGAGGACCCTCTGACCAGAGAGTGTCAGTCTCAAGAGGACTGGACAGGAGATCTTGGGGGGGCCAGTGGCCTGGACACCTCTCCAGACACTGGTTTTGTCTCCCCTCCTACCGTGGCTTCGGAGGAGGGGGCAACTTATAGTGTGGTGCTGATGAGGGCTGCCAAGGCCTTGGACCTTGAGCTCCCCGTCGCAGCCGTGAGGACTAATCTCCTCACCGAGGTCCTTATACCGCAGTCATGCTCGGCCGAGCCTCTGCTGCCCTTTAATGAGGCCTTGACCGTCGTTCTTCTGGGCACTTGGTCCAAGCCCGCTACGGGTTCGCCCGTAGATAGGAACGTGGCCAGGCGCCACCGCCCAGCCCCGGGCGACCCATGTTTCCTGTCCACCCACCCCACCCCCGAGAGCCTGGTCATCCAGGCCTCTAATTCCCAGACCGCATTCCCGTCCGCCCCGCCGGACAGGGAATCCAAGAGGTATGAGCAGTATGGAAAGAAGATATTCTCCTCCCTTAGTCTGGGTCTGCGGTCTGTCAACACCGCCGTTGGGCCGTTACACCCACTCCCTGTGGGATTCGGTCGCGGATGTGCTGCCAGAGTGCCCGTTGGAGGTACGGGCCAAACTCGGCCAAGCCCTTGTGGAGGGCCGGGACGCAGCCAAGTATTCCATTAGGTGTGGGCTGGATACCACCGACTCGCTAGGCAGAGCGATGGCAACGACAGTGGCGGTCAGACGCCACGCCTGGCTGAGGTCCGCCAACTTTTCGGCAGATGTCCAGAACACACTCATGGACATGCCGTTCGATGGCCGTCGCCTCTTTGGCGACACAGCAGACCATGCGCTCGAGCGCTTTAAGGACTCCAGGGCTACGGCCAAGTCCTTGGGCCTCTCGGCCCCGCGCCAGCAATCGGCTGCTTATCACTCCTTTCGTGGCCACGGAAGGGGTGCGCCACACGTGCCGCTAGCCACGCTCCGCAGGGCAATACCCAACGCGGTGGCGGCCGTGGTAACCGCCGTCCAGGCGGTAGGGGTCAACGGCGAGGTCAGTCCACACCTTCCCCCGCAGCATCCGCCTCAAAACCCTCCTAGTCCGTGCTTTCAGGCCCATGTGACGCCAGTGGGGGGCAGGGTTCGCCATCACCACCTCCACTGGCGCACTGTCACTTCGGACAGGTGGGTGCTGCAAATCGTCCGAAGGGGCTACTCCCTCCCCTTCGAGGCGACTCCTCCAGCCATGCCACCGCAGAACCACCGAGTATCGGGGGATCATTTGCGACTTCTGCAGGAGAAAGTTACGGCCCTCTTGGCCAAGGGGGCCATCGAGCGCGTTCCAGGGCCAGAAGTAGGGTGTGGTTGCTACTCCCACTACTTTCTGGTACCCAAGAAGGGCAAAGGGGGCCTACGCCCTATCTTGGATATACGGAACGTCAACGGCTTCCTCCGGAAGGAGAAGTTCAAGATGCTGACACTGGTTTAGGTCCTAGCTGCCCTGGACCCAGGAGACTGGATGGTAGTGTTGGACTTGCAGGACGCTTATTTCCACATCCCCGTCCTGCCGGCCCACCGGTGCTACCTGCGGTTCACGGTTGGCCACGAGCACTTTCAGTTTACCGTGCTCCCCTTCGGCCTTACCAGCGCCCGACGGGTGTTCACAAAGGTGATGGCGGTGGTCGCAGCTCATCTGCGCAGGTTAGGGGTTTCAGTCTTCCCCTACCTCGACGACTGGTTGTTGAAGGCGGGCTCGCCCCAGACAGTCGTCAGCCACCTCCAGACTACGGCAGATCTCCTGCACCAGCTGGGGTTCTCCATCAATGTGCCAAAGTCACACCTGTGTCCCTCTCAGAAGCTCCTCTTCATCGGAGCGGTTCTGGACTCGGCGCGGTTTCGGGTTTATCCACCCGAACAGCGGGTCCGGGATATTCAGGCTCTGATTCCCATCTTTCAGCCGTTATCCCGGGTCTCGGTCAGGTTGACGCTGCGGCTTCTGGGGCTGATGGCCTCCTGCATCCTTCTGGCGCATCACGCCTGCTGGCGGATGCGGTCTCTGCAGTGGGAACTGAAGTTTCAGTGGGCCCAGCATCAGGGCAATCTGTCCGACCACGTCCTGATCTCGGAGGGCACTGCGAGACAGCTGCAGTGGTGGCTCGCGGACCGCGATTGGGTCAGCGGCAGATCCCTCTCCCTTCCCCAACCGGAGCACGTAGTTGTGACGGACGCGTCCCTCCAGGGCTGGGGAGGCCACATGGGAGAGGCGGAGATCAGAGGCCTCTGGTCTCTGGCGGAGGCCCGGCTCCACATCAATCTGTTGGAGTTGCGGGCGATTCGTCTAGCACTGACGGCATTCCTCCCCTCTGTCCGGGGGAGTGTAGTGCAGGTGTTCACGGACAACACCACCGCCATGTGGTACTGCAACAAACAGGGCGGGGTGGGGTCGTGGACCCTATGCCAGGAGGCTCTGCGCCTCTGGCAGTGGCTGGAACGCCAGGGCGTGACCCTGGTGGCTCAACACCTGGCAGGTTCTCTGAACGCCAGGGCGGACGAGCTCAGTCGTCGGTGCATGATGGATCACGAATGGCGTCTGAACTCGGACGTGGCGCACGGCCTCTTTCAGCGATGGGGAGAGCCTTGGTTAGATCTATTCGCCACCGAAGAGAACGCGCAATGTCATCAGTTCTGCGCGTTGGAATATCCAAGGCGGCACTCGCTCGGAGACGCTTTTCGTCGCGAGTGGAGTAGCGGTCTGTTGTACGCCTTTCCGCCTATACCACTTCTGCCCAGAGTGCTGAAGAAGATCAGGCGCGACCGGGCCCAAATCATCCTTGTGGCTCCAGACTGGGCTCGAAGGTACTGGTATCCCGAGCTACTCAATATGTCAGTCGATCCCCCGGTTCATCTGCCTCTTCAGGAGGACCTTCTGTCGCAGCAGCAGGGGACGGTCCTCCACCCGAACCTGTCCAGTCTCCACCTCCATGCTTGTAGATTGAGCGGCGACAGTTGAGGCCATTTGACTTGCCTCCTGAAGTCTGTAACGTCATTCTGGCAGCCAGGCGTCCCTCCACAAAGTCGGTATACGCCTGCAGATGGAACAGATTTGTGGCATGGTGCACAGCAAAGGCTGTGGATCCTCTTGCTGCCCCTCTTTCAGAGGTTCTTCTCTTCCTTCTTTCTCTTGCCCAGCAGGGCTCTGCTCTGGGCACTATCAAGGGCTACCTTTCTGCCCTTTCAGCCTTTCTCAGGCTACCTGATCAGCCTTCTTTGTTCAAGTCCCCTATTGTAAACAGATTTCTTAAGGGCATCACACACACGTTTCCTCCTGTTCCGTTTGTGATGCCTCAGTGGGACTTGAACCTGGTTCTTACATTCCTGATGTGCGCTCCCTTTGAGCCACTTCACAACTGTCCTCTTCGCCTTCTGACTTTAAAGACGGCTTTCCTGGTTGCCATCACCTCTGCCAGGAGAGTGAGTGAGCTCCAGGGTCTTTCTTGTACTCCGCCTTTCCTTTCTGTCCGGACAAAGTGGTGCTCCGTACAAAACCTTCTTTCCTGCCCAAGGTTGTCACGGCCTTCCACATCGGGCAGTCTATCACCTTGCCAACCTTCTTTCCGCCACCGCATCCCTCTAAAGAGGAGGAGCGGCTCCACCGTCTGGACCCCAAACGTGCGCTCTCATTTTATTTGGATCGCACACGCCAGTTCCGGGTGGATGACCAACTCTTTGTTGGTTACGTGGGCGCTAAGAAGGGGAAAGCGGTGCACAAGAGGACCATCTCCCGGTGGATCATCTTGTGTATCCAGGCATGCTACTCTTTGGCTAGGAAGGAGCCCCCGGCTGGATTACGGGCTCATTCTACCCGAGCCACGGCGACTACCACTGCCCTAGGCAGGGGTGTGCCCTTACAAGACATCTGTCAGGCAGCTACGTGGGCATCGCTGCACACGTTTGCAAGACACTACTGCCTGGACAGCCAAGTCCGGAGGGATGGCTTCTTTGGCCGTTCCGTCCTCCAGGACTTTCTGGTGTGATTATTGGTTCGCAGACCCACCACCGGGGTTGGTATTGCTGGGGTATCTATTCTAAGGTAAGGAATCTAATACTAGCGTGTCTCTTTCAGATGCACAAGTTACTACTTGTGTAACGATATATCTGTAAGAGACATTAGTTAGTATTAGATTCCTTACCGACCCACCCATCCTCCCCGTCTGCGAACCAATATCTAGCGTTAGGGTTGTCCCCTTTCAGGGCCCTAGTTTCAATGGCACCAGTGTTGGTTTTTAACATGGCTCTGCATTTCTGGCGCGGAAAAGCTGTGTCTAAGAACTGACGTCAGCACGCGGAGGCGGCGTCTAAGTACTCCGACGACGTCATCACGACGCCGACGACGGACGCGGAGCCGCAGACGACGCCTAACGACGCGCAAGGGTACTGCTACGCAAAAGTTTCCGGATCCAGTCTGACGCCTGGGGATATTCTAAGGTAAGGAATCTAATACTAACTAATGTCTCTTACAGATATATCGTTACACAAGTAGTAACTTGTGCTTCAGGAACACAAAGCACCTCTTTGTAGCCTTTCCTCCAAATCATAAAGGTAACCTTATATCCAAATCAGGTATAGCCAAATGGATAGTCCAATGTATTCAAACCTGCTACATTAAGGTCAAAATACCTGGACCCATTGCTTCCAGATCACATTCCACTGATAAAAAGAGAAGAGAGCTACTGTGACCTTTTTAGGAAATTTTTCACACAGATTACATTTGTAAGTCCGCTACATGGTCTACTCCACACACATTTACCAAACACTATTGTGTGGGTGTTTTAGCACTCCAACAAGCCAATGTGGGTCCAGAAGTGCTCTGTGCGCTTTTTCAAACTTCTGCAACTCCCACAGGAGACTGCTTTACAGTTGTATGCAGAGCATGTGTATCTACAGCCACACCTGCATTTGAACGGATTATGTTACTTACCTGTAAGCATCTGTTTGTGCCCTCTAGTGATGTAGATTCACGTGTCCTCCCTCCTCCCTGGAAGCCTGTGGTTATTGTAGTTACAATACATACTTATGGGAATCATTTGGCATGGACATTTTTTTTCACTCTTTACACTCCTTACACTCCTTTTTTAGGTCGAAGCCTGCGTTGCAGCGCATGCGCTGCTGCAGGCGAGAGTTCTTGTAAACAAGAAGGGGCATGAAACCACACCCCTTCTGCCATTGAGGTTCTGAGAGAAAGGGGGTTCCAGTGAGTTTGAACTAATGAAATTAATATAAACACAAATAATAATACACTTAATGAGTCTACAATGTTTTAATCACAGAGTAGAGCAAGCCAGTATATAATATCAAACATTTATCAATTTATCAATCTGAAATGGTTGGTTAGTGCCCAAGAACAAGGGTAAGTGATAAGGTGAGGATAGTGCAAGTAGGGGAAGTGACATAAAAATCAGAAAAGGATCTGATACAATTGCACATGAATTGAAATGCTGAAAGGATAATAAATCAAGACAATCATTCAGAACCCATGCCCCACATAGTACAAATTATGTAGCAATTTCGATGGGGGCTGGAGAGCAGGGAAATGTTGTCGACGTTTCGACCCTCAGATAATGCATGACTTATTGTAACCCTTGCAGTGGGGGTCTTCATCAGGACGGGAGTTGGGAATAGCAACCAAATTGTTCAGGGCTCATCATCTTAAAGTCATATTGGGAAAACCTCCATTGAAGATAGGATTAGTCTTCAGCACGAGTTTTATCAGATACAAAGAGATTGAATTTGCAAGCCCGTACCTCTGCTGGATTTCTTGGCCAGTGACCAGGTCTGTGCCACCTCTGCCATTGGCCTGCCTCGCGGAACGGAGGCCTGCCACTGGACCATGCCCCTGTTTGGGTGATTTGTCCAGCTGTGATCCCGCCTCTCGAGGACTGGGTGACGTGACTTACGGTGCCGCAAACGTATTCTCTGAAATATCGCCTTGGCAACCATGAGTCAGGTCACCAGTCCGGGAGGGGCGGGATTCATTCTCACGTTTCCGGCAATGTTTTTTTTTTTTTGTTTTGTTTTTTGCCTTTTCGCAGTCATTCCTGCGCGTTCCTCGGCGGTGGAGGAGGTAGGGGAGAGGCGGTGCTGGTTCCTGAAAGCTCTGAGTCGACTTCTTTTATTTGGATCCATTTCACGGCTGCTCCCTCGCTGTCCTCCCTGTCAGTGCGGAGAACAAGGGGCGGCTCGGGTTTCTGTTGCCCGTAGAGAGCCAGGACACCTCCATGGTCTGCGCTGTCGCAGGGCAGAGCGGGTTTTATCTCGCAGGTAATACCTGTTGCTTTGGAATAACTGCGACTGGATTTCTTACAAGGTGCGCGCAGTTTTATCTTATTTAACCAGTTACTGAAATTGGAAATATTTTAGCGTTGTACTTGAATTTCTCACCGAGGGCCTTTTCCGACAGACGCTTCTGTTTCAGTCCAGAATTTAAACCCCTAGCCTAGACTCCTGCCATGCACGACCTGCTCAGACCTCGTGTCTGTGTTCATTCTGTTGCGACTCTTTAACCGCCTTTGTTCATCTCGCCCTTAACATGTTTGTCTGTGTAGTGTTGTCTCTTTTCTCTTTGCTTTGTTTAAATGGTGAGGCGTCACGGCGTTGTGGGTGGAGGGGGGGCAGACTGCTGCGTAATCATGCATCCCCCTCAGTAAACCACCATACTTAATTAAATACATTCCAGGCCCCGAATAGAGCCTCGTCGGCAGGTGCACAAATTAAGCCGTTCATGCCTCAGTGTCGGTTTCCATCAATACTTGGCTGACGTCACAAGGTCACGCTGGGATAAATGCTGACCTCTCAGCCATCAGTGGCTGGCTCGGGGGAATGCAAAGGATTGGATTAATATTTGCTTTAATGACATATGTTGTGTTGCCAGCACTTGTATAGCGCCTTTACTATCGGCATGGCACTATTGAGCATTCTTGATCTGGGTGCCATTTTCACATTGTTTGGGGATTTCCTTTCATTGTTTGAGTTTAGTATGTTATGCTAAGTTAGCCGTTCTGCCATTCTTCTGAATAGCGTGTCTGTTTTCGGAAAGGCAAATTATAAGCCCCTGTGCTGGGTCTGGTGGCTCAGTGAACTAATGTATCCACATCACGCTTAAAAGTTAGAATCCTGGCACGGCTACTTTGTCTTTCATCCTCGTGAGGTCAATAAAATTAATACCATTTAGTTAGGAAAAATTCGATATGCTATTCTGTGCCAAGAGCCCTGGGCGGTGAATGTGCGCTTCGCGAATGCAGATAAGAAAATCAATGCAAAGCACTCATTTGTGGGAATTGGGACTTCATTTTCCTCATTAGACTTTAATTCAGAGCAAGAGAGCAAGGCAGAAAAGGAGAAGGAACAAGAAGCCAAGAAGAATGGTGCAACTGATAAAAGCGGAGATGAAAAAGAACCTGAAAGACGGAGAAAGAAACGGGGAAACGTAAGGAGGTGGAAAAGGAGGCATTCCATGGAATTAAGACTAGCCTTGGCAGTTGGCAACCTAGGATGTTTGCTGCCCTCTCAAAGGGCCCCTAACAAAAACATGGGGCCCTTGCACTTAGTTTATATTCGAATTAAGAAATACCTGCACAGAAGCTCTTTAGTTATTTTGTCACTTTACAGAGTTCTGTGTAACTCTGCAAACTGCAACCAGGCCTACTTCCAACACCCCACTTTAGGTGCAGTGCTCCGTTGCTCTTTTTTTGGCGGTTTTATATAGTGCTAACTCGACCCGAAGGTTACGTTACAAAAGTACACATTCATTTTTGGTAGGCACAGGGTGATTAAGTGATTTGCCCAGAATCACAGGATGTTGGTCCGAGATTCGAAACCGGTTCCCCAGTTCCAAAGTCGGCAGCTCCTCCTAGGTTTGTGCTATATAAATACTAACACATGCATACAAGCAAGTCTGATTCTGAGAATTTGGCTGAACTGTGGAAAACATGGGAGGCCAGAGCACGGCTGTCAAATGTGAAATATTAGTCAATGAAAGCATCCCGATTTCAATAAAAAGAACAGGAAATCTTTTTAAATGTGATTACACTAATCTGTAGCAATCGGATGGCGGCAATTCTAACAACTAGAGCTATGTATTTTCTTTGCACAAAGTTGTCCAGGAGGCAGTCATTAGTCTGGAATTGCGTCAAATCCGTTTGCATGGCGTGGGTGAGAAAACATAATTTTGGGTTGGTGGTAGTGGTAAAATGGAGCATCCCCCTCGTTGCAATACATTGGGTGACACATGTAAAAGTGTGCTGTGTTCAGTTTGATGTGTAAATCAGGTGTACTGTGAGAGAAGTGTCATCATTGGGTTGGTAGTTTGTATCTGGAGGCATTGTGTTTTAAACTTTTCATTGTAGTTTACACCGAATGTACAGTTAATGTAGTTAATTCATTTTATACCGCAAGTATCGCGCCTTTTTGCTACTTCAGTATCTTTGTGCACAACACCGGCATGCATCCTACAAATGCTTATGACCGAGGCAGCATTTAAGTGCATAGTGGGTGTGCAGTCCCTGCCTTCAACACGGTGAGCGCGAGTGCAGGACACAGGCTGGTTACTGAGGTTGTAGTTCATGACACATGACTGTCTGACGAGGGATGCTTTCAAGTTGGTCCCTGAAAAGGCAGTGTTTCTTTAGGTTTTTGGACCGTGATATTGGGAGTAGAGGACCGGCATCTGGCTCTTTCTTTCGTGTATTGTTCGATGATTTGGGTGGTTGCCTTAAACTCTGGTTTCTAGGAGGCGGGCGAGCCTACGTACATAGAGAGGCCTTTGTGTCTTGGGGTCCTGCATTCAGTACCCAGGACTATGACTTTGATCCTCTGTTCCATTGGGAGTCACTGTAATGAGTTATGTTTGGGTTTGAAGTTGCTGCGCTTGGTGCCACATGCCATGGACCGATGTGCGGAATCGTTAGTGACTACACAACCCAGGGTGGTGACCCACTCCAGCTAAGATTCTACACACTGGGGGATAGCCTCACGAATAAAGAGCGTGATCCCGAAAGGTAATTCTTTCACAGTCTCATCGTCTCAGAACGGAAACATTTTCAATATTATATACAACAAAACCATAGCTGTTGCATAATTATCTTAGGCAACTAAGAACCATTGACAAAGCCAATAGTCCTGGCTTGTTGTAGGTATAATGTTGCTTGTATCCTAAAGCTGGATGTAATGACCGAAACAGCAAAATGCCAGTCGGGTGGCAAACTATGCTAAGCACACAATTTTGGCATGCGTGTTTTTAAGCTGTGCCTTAATTACTGCGGCCACGCCCCGTTGAGAGCCCCCCCCCCCCCCCCCCCGCACAGGTTTTTCCTTCCACTTAAAACCCTGCATAACACAAAAAAACACTTGCCTTTACGAATGCGCCCAAATGTATTAATTTACAGCCCAATGTATGGTCAATTGTCTGTATTCTTTGTTGTGTATACATGGCAATTGTGAAGTAGCTTTCTGGCTCCTAAACGTTTAGTACTATTCTTCTCAACATTTAAGAAATAAAATGATCAAAGTGGAATGCTCATACAGTGCTCCGGACATGATGGTGCTTTAAATTAAACGCTTGCTGTTGAAATATGCAGTGATCCTTAAGTTACGAGTGAAATTCTAGCAAGTTCTACTTGGCTTTCCATCTAGTCAATGTTATTTGCAACGCACAAAGATAAAGAAGTTACAAATGAAACTGTGCAAAAGAAAGTTACTTAAGTATGAATTGCGTTTAAGATACATTATCGCAGAAGACGTAAAAACAAGACCAGTACAATTTCTTCCAAAACTCCTTAAAACCAAAAACTTTATGGAAATTAGCAGTACTGAAATAATTTTTTGGAAGGGTAAGAATATGTATGACTGCAACATCTGACAAATTGGATTTGCCTGTGGCCTCGGATTGCGGGAATTAAACATTAAATGAAGAACCATCTCAATCATTTAACAGAAGGTGAACGGAAAAGGCTTCCCGCGCATGGTCAAAATAAGAGCACTAAATGGCGCATTTCTGTCCTAGATGTTCCCTAACTGAGATATTGAGCGGCCCCTCTATTCCTTAGTGATGACCTATCTTAAGTAAACTGTGTAAGGGTTTTTCTCTTTCTCTGTTCTCCTATTATGCATTACACGTTTGACCAACATGCCCTCTTGCATATATGATCAAGTGAGTGTTTTCTATAATTTTGTTGTGATGGTTGGTGCTTGTGAGTTCATAGGGGCTTTTTGAGAAGTACGGTGGATTATTCAGAAATTAATGGAATAAAGACTCACCATCATTTCTACTAAAAACCTGCCCAAATCATCCGTTTGGACCCTCGAAACTGCTAAAGGGAAGGACTTGTGCAGTAGGATCACTGCCCCTCTGAAACACTTGTTTCTTTGTGTGGTGTACCGTCAGTGGGGTTTGTCTCTATGCATAGGGTCTGTCAGGGTTCTCTCTCTAAACCCCTCTCTCTACACCCCTCTCTCTCCACCCCCCTCTCTCCACCCCCCTCTCTCACTCCACCCCTCTCTCTCTCCACCCCTCTCTCTCTCCACCCCTCTCTCTCTCCACCCCTCTCTCTCTCCACCCCTCTCTCTCTCCACCCCTCTCTCTCTCCACCCCTCTCTCTCCACGCCTCTCTCTCCACCCCCTCTCTCTCTCCACCCCTCTCTCTCAACACCCCTCTCTCAACACCCCTCTCTCTCTACCCCTCTCTCTCCACCCCTCTCTCCACCCACCCCTCTCGCTCCACCTCTCTCTCCACCCCTCCATCCACCCCTCCATCCACCCCTCCATCCACCCTCCATCCACCCCTCCATCCACCCCTCCATCCACCCCTCCATCCACCCCTCCATCCACCCCTCCATCCACCCCTCTCTCTCCACCCCTCTCTCTCCACCCCCTCTCTACACCCCTCTCTCTACACCTCTCTACACCTCTCTCTACACCCCTCTCTCTAAACCCCTCTCTCTAAACCCCTCTCTCTAAACCCCTCTCTCTAAACCCCTCTCTCTAAACCCCTCTCTCTAAACCCCTCTCTCTAAACCCCTCTCTCTATACACCCCTCTCTCTCTACACCCCTCTCTCTCTACACCCCTCTCTCTCTACACCCCTCTCTCTCTACACCCCTCTCTCTCTACACCCCTCTCTCTCTACACCCCTCTCTCTCTACACCCCTCTCTCACTACACCCCTCTCACTACACCCCTCTCACTACACCCCTCTCTGCACCCCCCTCTCTCTCCACCCCTCTCTCTCCACCCCTCTCACTACACCCCTCTCTGCACCCCTCTCTCTAGCCCCCTCTCTCTAGCCCCCTCTCTCTAGCCCCCTCTCTCTAGCCCCCTCTCTCTAGCCCCCTCTCTACACCCCCCCTCTCTACACCCCCCTCTCTACACCCCCCTCTCTCTACACCCCCCTCTCTCTACACCCCCCTCTCTCTACACCCCCCTCTCTCTACACCCCCTCTCTACACCCCCTCTCTCTCTACACCCCCTCTCTCTACACCCCCTCTCTCTACACCCCCTCTCTCTACACCCCTCTCTCTCTAGCCCCCTCTCTCTCTAGCCCCCTCTCTCTACACCCCTCTCTCTACACCCCTCTCTCTACACCCCTCTCTCTACACCCCCTCTCTCTACACCCCCTCTCTCTACACCCCTCTCTCTACACCCCCTCTCTCTACACCCCTCTCTCTACACCCCCTCTCTCTACACCCCTCTCTCTACACCCCTCTCTCTCTAGCCCCCTCTCTCTCTAGCCCCCTCTCTCTACACCCCTCTCTCTACACCCCCTCTCTCTACACCCCCCCCTCTCTCTACACCCCCCCTCTCTCTACACCCCCCCTCTCTCTACACCCCCCCTCTCTCTACACCCCTCTCTCTCTACACCCCTCTCTCTCTACACCCCTCTCTCTCTCTACACCCCTCTCTCTACACCCCGCTCTCTCTACACCCCTCTCTCTCTACACCCCTCTCTCTACACGCATGTATTTTTCTGTGTGTGCGTCTCTATCTCTGTGTGTGCATTTGTCTCTGTAAGTACTTCTCTTCTCTGTGTGTGCATCTTTGTTTCAATGTGTGTCTGTCTGTGTGTGCATGTCTATACGTGTGTCAGTCTCTGTGTGTGTGACTGTCTGTGCGTCTCTGTGTGTATGTTTCTGTGTGTGTCTGTCTCTCTCTGCGTTTGTGTGTGTTTGTCTCTATGTGTGTATCGGTGCATGTGTCTCTCTGTATGTTTGTCTCGGTGTATATATCTACTGTTAGCCTCACTGGCAATGTAAACATGGCATGGGAACACTATAATACACATACTTACTCCACAGATACATACAGACCTGCCATTCCCTAACACACACAGTACACAAACCAGCAAACATATCCAGCTAAATATAAACAATGCCAAATTCTCTAACTCTAACTAATGCGAGACCTGTTGCATTGCAAATGCTTGTTACCCATCTGTGGCAAAGCACTCTAACAAAGGAGTCGATGCCCATGCGCAGTATCTCTGAGAGAATGAGTCACTCGGTCTCGTGACTCGAAAACATCTTCGAAGAAAAACAACTTGCACAGCTCCGAACGCAACACTAGATGGCAGAAGAAGGGCAGAGCATGTGAATCTACAGCATTACATGCCACTAACAAATGCTTACACAGTAAGTAGCATTATCCTTTTCTTCCATGTGCTATGGAGGTGATGATACTGATATGAAATTTTTAAGAAAGACCCACTGTTACGTTCTTGATGTCTAACAGGAATTCTTAATGCAGCAAATTTAAATGCTACGGCTGTGTAATTGAAGTCTCTTTAGAAAGGGGGAGTTATCATAGTACGTGATTCTGACGTTAATATAGCATGCTTTCACTTCTGAAGAATTCTTATGGGAAACCACTTACTAAGTCTCAGTCATCGAATGTTCTGTGCCGGGCCTGCATAAGCATGTGCAATCCTGTCCACAATAGTGTGTGGTGTAAGAGGAAGTCTTTGCTGTAGATTTGAGGAGTGCATGGTTCAGTGCAGACTCTGGGCTACTGAATTAGATGTAGTGTGAGGATCGTTGACCCATAATACTTAAAAATATAACTTGTAGACAGAGATTTACATTGTTCTTTTGTCCAATTTTCTCGATTTGTAGATGGAATGAGAAGTGTCATTGAAGGACGGATTACAAAATTTTTAATTGCCTGGAATGAGCTCAGATCATCGCTTGAAACAAACGGTGAGCACTGCATATTGCACTGTAATATTACTGTCACAGATGATGCAACACCACGAATCTGTGCTCGTTCCCCTTATATTAGTTAATGGATAGATGCTATTGTGACCTGTTCTGTGTCCCAGTGAGTTCCCTTATGCTTTGTTTGATTTGTAGGTGTCATGAGGAGCAAGGCAAAAGTTATAATACTGTGGAGTCTTAATAGTGCTTGCACAGTAGCCAGGTACCAGCCCTATGCAAGGTTGTAGTTCATCTGGTTGTTACTTAAAGGAGTCTTTTTGGTACCAATTCTATATACAATTTCTAAATGCATCACTCTCGTTCTAAAGATAGTAACTTTTGGTAGTATTCCTGCTTTGAAGCCTGAAGTGGACAGGTGGGTGCACATTAGTAAAGAATGACTACTGCATAGAATGTCTGCAAAGTACAAAAGAGAAACATCAAGATCAGCATATTCATTAATTCCTTTATGAATGTCATAAGCCAGTGACATGTTCATTATGTGTTCACTGCTGGGTGTAGCTCACACTGTAGGTAGATGTAAGACTATGTAAGAATGAAGTCTCTTACAAATGTCCTCTACAAAAGAGTGGTGTAAGACAGGTGCAGCGCCCCTCCTCTTCACCTCCCAACCTGTCAGGGGGCCCCATATTCAGCCAAAACTCACCACATTGTGCAGGGGGACCCCATCATTATACATTACGTCTCTGCAACATCGACACATTATATGTGTGGGATACATGTTTTCTGTTTTCCAAAACAGCTGAAAACAGGATGTTGAAGTGGATGGCGTTTTGACATTTTCACAAAAGTGAAGTGAGGGTATCTATATATTCCACTGATTGGCAACCTGTTCCTAGATGCTGTGTTGCAAGATCACCTGTAGGGAAACAGCGATAATGATTGGTCTAATTCTGTGGAAACTTCCAAAAAGTGAGTGAATTGTTGTATCACGGTGAAATACTCATGGAAGGCTGTCATTGCCCATTACATTTGTGCTACTCTACCCCCCCCCTCTCCCAGGCCTTCCCCCATGTCCCCACACACTGAGGCAAACTGCCAGTGCTTGTGCGAATAATGGCACTGAAAATTACAGATATCTTGCAAATCTATACTAAAAGTCTGTCATTCAGTCATTATAGTTATGCTTTCACTTGGGGATGTCAAAAGGGCAAACATCATGTGTAATGCAAAAGTGGTACTAAGAGCCGGCATCTTTAACGGGTGCTAGCACAGAAGACATATTTTCAACTAACCCCTCAGAAAATTGGCACAATGCAACATTATTTCCAGCCTTAAGATTCTGAAAGAGTTGCAGAATACGAATATCTGGCCTCGTTGCCTATCCTGATGGAATGGCCCAGTTTTGCATTCAAAACTGAAGTCACCAGAGAAATTCTGAAACCCTTAAGACTTGCACTGCTATATTAGCAAAAAGGTTATACAAATTGCAAGAATGCACTAAATGAATGCTGAGAATGTAGCTTCTGATGGATATGTCCCCCCGCAGACTCCTCATCTTAGAATATTTTCCAGGTGCTAGACTGGTTCCGGAGACTTTTGTATTATTATTAGTACTATTAACCCGTTCACCGTCCAACGTCACAGTGGGCGTTCGAACCCCACCCACTCATTATTTCTCCCGCACCGCGGTGGTATTCGCACCGTGGTCAGTGGGTTAAGTGCTTGTATAGTGCATTACTACCCATAGGGGTTCCCAGTACTGAGGACAGGTTCAACAGCCTAGAAGTAAGATCTAAAATAACCAGGTCTTTAGCTCCTTGCGGAAAGTAGATAAGGAAGTGCAGCTCTGAGTGACTCAGGGAGAGAATTCCAAAGATAAGGGTCCAAAAAAGAGAGGCCTGCCACCCATCTGGGCACGTCTATATCTGGGCACTGTAAAAGGGGAACGGTTGCTGGAATGCAGTTGCTTGGGGGATGGTAGGGCATGACTAGGTTTATCTGAAAGAAACAGGTTAGTATTAGATTCCTTACCTTAGAATATCCCCAGGCGTCAGTCTGGATCCGGAAACTTTTGCGTAGCAGTACCCCTGCGCGTCGGTAGGCGTCGTCTGCAGGCGTCCCCTGCGGCTCCGCGTCGTCGGCGTCGTGCGCCGTGATGACGTCGCTGGAGTATATAGACGCCGCCTCCGCGCGCTGACGTCAGTTCTTCTTTTTTCCGCGCCAGTTAGCGCAGATCCGAAGAGCAGTACTCCGGTCTTTTGACCAAGTGTTTGTAAAACTTAATCTTTCTACGGTGCCGGTAGGATGCCTGGGTTTAAGAGCTGCGACGAGTGCGACCGCATGATGTCGGTCACCGACCACCATCGACTCTGCCTCCGGTGTCTGGGCGCGGACCACGACGTGGAGTCCTGCGTCGACTGTCGGGCCTTGACTGGAAAAGCTAGGCGGGAGCGGTCCCGCAAGCTTCTCGAGCTCCGAGTGTCGGCCCCGCGTCGAGAGCGGTCCCGGTCCGGTCGGAGGTCGAGGGAGCGGTCGAGGGAACGATCGCGGAGCCGCCATGGGCGCTCCGGGAGTCGCCACCATTCCTCCGGTTCGTCAGGTAAGCACAAGAAGTCGGGGCGTCGCCATCGCACCCCCGACTCCCCCCGACGCCCGCGTGATGCGGCCGGGGGCTCGGGTGGCCCCACCCCCGCGGGCCCACGTGGGTCACCGACGCCGTCTACCCCATATCCGTCTACCCCATATCCGTCGGTCCCTGGGGAAGGTGCGTCGCGTGAGGAGATCGAGGCCTTCCTCATTGCTATGAGGGCGAGGTCTCCTCCGGCGGGGCCTACGGCGCCTGCGGGGCCGTCGGTCCCGTCTGGGGGCCCGAGCGGTTCAGGTGCTTCTGCCCCGACGCCGCCGGTGGCTCCGGTCCCGGCGCCGCTGGGTCCCTCAGGTTCGTCGCCGGCTGGTCTCCCGGCCTCTCCGGCGTCGGTTCCTTTGGGCCAACCCGTGGTACCGCCTCCGCGTGGTGCAGCGACTCCGCCGTCGGCTCCGGCCGGCGTCGGGTCCCCGGCACCGACGCCGCGCGGCGCCACCCCCATTCCCTCCCCGACTCCGGACACGGAGTCGGACCGGCGTCGGCCGACGCCGGATCCGACGCCGATGGGGCCCGTTGACCCCGATGTCTATATCGTCGACCCAGAATATGGGTATGATGAGGATGAGTATGGAGAGGGTTGGGAGGGGTCTGAGGACCCTTTATCCCGTGCCTGCCAGTATGATGTGGACTGGGTAGGTGATCTGGGTGATGCCAGTGGCCTGGACGAGTCGCCCAACCCTGGGTTTGTCTCCCCGTCCCCTGTGGCGTCTGAGGCAGGTGCTGCCTATTCAGTGGTCCTGATGAGGGCTGCCAAGGCCTTACACCTTGAGCTCCCCGTCGCGAAGGTCAAACCGAACATTCTGACCGAAGTGTTTAAACCGCAGTCATGCCCCCAGGAGCCTCTGCTGCCGTTTAATGAGGCCCTGACGGATGTCCTTTTGGGCACCTGGTCCAGGCCCGCTTCCGGTGCACCGGTTGACCGGAATGTGGCAAGGCGTCACCGTCCATGCTCGGACGACCCTGCCTTTTTATCCACCCATCCCTCCCCGGAGAGTCTGGTGATCCAGGCCTCCACCTCGCAGTCCGCATTTCCGTCGGCTCCGCCCGATCGGGAATCAAAGCGGTATGACCAGTTTGGTAAAAAGGTCTTTTCCTCTTTGAGCGCTGGACTGCGGTCTTGTAATACCGCGTGCCTCTTGGGCCGCTACACCCACTCCCTGTGGGATACGGTCGAAGAGTGTTTGCCGCAATGCCCCCAGGAAGTGCGGGACAAGCTCACCCGGGCCTTGGTTGAAGGCCGGGATGCGGCGCGGTATTCGATCCGTTGTGGTCTGGACACAACAGATTCCTTGGGACGGGCCATGTCCACGACGGTGGCGATTCGTCGCCATGCTTGGCTGAGATCTGCCAACTTTTCGCCAGACGTCCAAAATACACTCATGGACATGCCATTTGATGGCAGTCGCCTGTTTGGTGACAAAGCGGACCACGCGCTGGAGCGCTTCAAGGACTCCAGGGTCACGGCCAAGTCCTTGGGTCTTTCGGCCCAGCGCCAGCAGACGGGTTCGTTTCGCCCCTTTCGTGGCCAAGGGAGGGGCGGTCCCACACGTGCTGCCAGCCACGCGCCGCAGAACGCTCCCCAGCGAGGTGGCGGCCGTGGTTTCCGCCGTGGTGGCGGTAGAGGCCAGCGGCGTGGTCAGTCCACGCCTCCCTCCGCTGCTGCATCCAAGCCTTCCTAGTCCGAGCTTTCGGGCTCACGTGACGCCAGTGGGTGGCAGGGTTCGCCATCACCACTCCCGCTGGCGCGCGATAACATCGGACAGGTGGGTGCTGCAGCTCGTTCGAAGGGGCTATGCCCTCCCCTTCGAGTCCACTCCTCCAGCCATGCCACCGCAGAACCACCGTGTGTCGGGGGACCACTTGACACTTCTGCAGGAGGAAGTTACGGCCCTCTTGGCCAAGGGGGCCATCGAGCGCGTTCCTGGGCCAGAAGTAGGGTGTGGTTGCTACTCCCACTACTTTCTGGTACCCAAGAAGGACAAGGGAGGCCTGCGTCCTATCTTGGACCTGCGGAACGTCAACGGCTTCCTCCGGAAGGAGAAGTTCAAGATGTTGACTTTGGCTCAGGTCTTGGCTGCTCTAGACCCACAAGACTGGATGGTAGCGTTGGACTTGCAGGATGCGTATTTTCACATCCCCGTCCTGCCGGCCCACCGGCGTTACCTGCGGTTCACGGTAGGCCACGAGCACTTTCAGTTTATCGTGCTCCCATTCGGCCTTACCAGCGCCCCACGGGTGTTCACGAAAGTGATGGCGGTGGTCGCAGCTCATCTGCGCCGGTTAGGGGTTTCAGTCTTCCCCTACCTCGACGACTGGTTGTTGAAGGCGGGCTCGCCCCAGACAGTCGTCCACCACCTTCAGACGACGGCAGACCTCCTGCACGAGCTGGGGTTTTCCATCAATGTGCCGAAATCACACCTGTGTCCCTCTCAAAAGCTCCTTTTCATCGGAGCGGTTCTCGACTCGGCGCAGTTTCGGGTTTATCCCCCGGAACGGCGGGTCCGGGATATTCAGGCTCTGATTCCCATCTTTCAGCCGTTATCCCGGGTTTCGGTCAGGTTGACGCTGCGGCTTCTGGGGCTGATGGCCTCCTGCATCCTACTGGTGCATCACGCCAGGTGGCGGATGCGGGCTCTGCAGTGGGACCTGAAGTTTCAGTGGGCCCAGCATCAGGGCAACCTATCCGACCATGTCCTGATCTCGGAGGGCACTGCGAGACAGTTGCAGTGGTGGCTTACGGACCGCGATTGGGTCAGAGGCAGATCCCTCTCCCTTCCCCAACCGGAGCACGTGGTTGTGACGGACGCGTCCCTCCAGGGCTGGGGTGGCCACTTGGGAGAGGCGGAGATCAGAGGCATCTGGTCTCCGGCGGAGTCCCGGCTCCATATCAGCATGTTGGAGCTACGGGCGATTCGCCTAGCACTGAAGGCATTCCTCCCCTTTGTCAACGGGAGTGTAGTGCAGGTGTTCACGGACAACACCACCGCCATGTGGTACTGCAACAAACAGGGCGGTGTGGGGTCGTGGACCCTTTGCCAGGAGGCTCTGCGTCTCTGGCAATGGCTGGAACGTCAGGGCGTGACTCTGACGGGTCAACACCTGGCAGGTTCTCTGAACGCCAGGGCGGACGAACTCAGCCGTCGGTGCTCGGTGGATCACGAATGGCGTCTGAACTCGGACGTGGCGAGAGGCCTCTTTCAGCAATGGGGAGAGCCTTGGTTAGATCTATTCGCCACAGAAGAGAACGCGCAATGTCATCAGTTCTGCGCGTTGGAGTTTCCAAGACGGCACTCGCTCGGCGACGCCTTTCGGCGCGAGTGGAGTTGCGGTCTGTTGTACGCCTTTCCGCCTATACCACTTCTGCCCAGAGTGCTGAAGAAGGTCAGGCGCGACCGGGCCCAAGTTATCCTTGTGGCTCCGGACTGGGCTCGAAGGTACTGGTATCCCGAGCTACTCAGCATGACAGTCGGTCCCTCGATCCGCCTGCCCCTTCAGGAGGACCTTCTGTCGCAGCAGCAGGGGACGGTCCTCCACCCGAACCTGTCCAGTCTCCACCTCCATGCTTGGAGATTGAGCGGCGACAGTTGAGGCCATTTGACTTGCCTCCTGAAGTCTGTGATGTTATTCTGGCAGCCAGGCGTCCCTCCACAAAGTCGGTATACGCCTGCCGGTGGAACAGATTTGTGGCATGGTGCACAGCAAAGGCTGTGGACCCCCTTTCTGCCCCTCTGTCTGAGGTTCTCCTCTTCCTTCTTTCCCTTGCCCAGCAGGGCTCTGCTCTGGGCACTATCAAGGGCTATCTTTCTGCCCTTTCCGCCTTCTTAAGGCTACCTGATCAGCCATCTTTATTCAAGTCCCCTATTGTATTACGATTCTTAAAAGGCATCACGCACATGTATCCACCTGCTCCGTTCGTGATGCCTCAGTGGGACTTGAACCTGGTTCTGACTTTCCTGATGTGTGCTCCCTTTGAGCCTCTTCATTCCTGTCCTCTCCGTCTTCTCACTTTAAAGACGGCCTTCCTGGTTGCCATCACCTCTGCCAGGAGAGTGAGTGAGCTCCAGGCCCTTTCTGTTAAACCTCCTTTCTTGTCTGTTCATCCTGACCAGGTGGTTCTTAGGACTAGACCTTCTTTCCTGCCCAAGGTAGTCTCTGCTTTTCACATTGGGCAGTCCATCACCTTGCCCTCCTTCTTCCCGCCTCCGCATCCTTCAAAGGATGAAGAGCGGCTCCATCGTCTGGACCCAAAACGTGCGCTTTCATTTTACATGGATCGCACACGCCAGTTCCGGGTGGATGACCAACTGTTTGTTGGCTACGTGGGTGAGAAGAAGGGAAGGGCGGTACAGAAACGAACCATCTCTCGGTGGGTCGTCCTGTGCATCAAAGCATGCTACTCTTTGGCTCGGAAGGAGCCTCCTGTTGGGCTGAGGGCCCATTCCACTCGGGCTACGGCGGCTACTACTGCCCTGGGCCGGGGAGTCCCTTTGCAGGACATTTGCCAGGCGGCTACGTGGGCCTCGCTGCACACCTTTGCGAGGCACTACTGCCTGGACAGTCAAGTCCGGAGGGATGGCTTCTTTGGCCGTTCGGTCCTCCAGGACTTTCTGGTGTAGGTTGTATTGGTTCGCAGACCCACCACCGGGGTTGGTATTGCTGGGGTATCTATTCTAAGGTAAGGAATCTAATACTAACCTGTTTCTTTCAGATGAACAAGTTACTTACCTTCGGTAACGATATATCTGTAAGAAACAGTAGTTAGTATTAGATTCCTTACCGCCCCACCCATCCTCCCCGTTCTGCGAACTGATACCTAGGGTTAAGGACATCCCTTTCAGGGCCCTAGTTTCAAATGGCACCAGTGTTAGTTCTCACATGGCTCTGCGTGTTCTGGCGCGGAAAAGCTGTGTGCAAAGAACTGACGTCAGCGCGCGGAGGCGGCGTCTATATACTCCAGCGACGTCATCACGGCGCACGACGCCGACGACGCGGAGCCGCAGGGGACGCCTGCAGACGACGCCTACCGACGCGCAGGGGTACTGCTACGCAAAAGTTTCCGGATCCAGACTGACGCCTGGGGATATTCTAAGGTAAGGAATCTAATACTAACTACTGTTTCTTACAGATATATCGTTACCGAAGGTAAGTAACTTGTTCTATAGGACCTGAGGTCCCGAGCTTGAGTTGATTTTGTGCTTAAAGCAGAGTGCCTTAAAGTTAATGCGCTTGTCCACTGTGAGCCAGTGGAGGTCATGAAGGATACCAGATGCAGATGAATGTTTGGGAAGCTATATTAGAAAATTAGAATGTTGAGCACTCCATTGCAAACAATGGAGTGCTCTGGCCTTCTACTGGCTGGTAGAAGCCTGCAGAAGAACATTCTAATGTTTTTCATTCACAGCTGCTGCTGGGAACAAAGGCCTCTCGAAGGCTGAGGGGATTTAAATCACCTCGGGCTCTGAGAGGCCTGTGTTTTACCAATTAGAACATTCTGCCCTCTAGAGCGGAATGTTCTAATAACCGCCTTGCGAGCTCTACTGGCCATTAAAGGTTCGCTCCATTGTTAAAGGGCCTCGCCTTGGGCCTTTAACGCTTGAGCGGTTTGCTAGGTCGGGCTCTGAGGCTATATTAGGAGCCTGGCTGAAAAGTTTTGGACCACCTGAAGACGTCTGATCACAGACTTGTCAGCCCCAGGTTTAGGATATTGCCATAATCAAACCTAGATAGTATTATGGCCTGGATAACTGTTTCTCTGACCAGAGAAAGGAAGTATCCATAAGATCTTTTTTAGCCATTTCATAATAGCAAAACAGGAGGCTGCAATCTTAGCTGGCTGTGTCTTCATGAACAAGGTGGAATCCAGCCAGAAGCCAAGGCTCTTCACCTTGTCGACATGTTGGTAGGTTTGTAGTAGTGCTGCTGTGTGATGCTAGATGGCATTGTGTGGCTCCACACTGTCTTTACTGCCCAGGAAGTGATGAAGTGGAGCAAAATATAAGTGCCACCCCCAAGCGCTGATAGTTCCTATATTTCTATACCTTATGAAACAAATCTGGAGCTTGTCAGTTTGTTGATGACTCCAAAAACATTTGATAGTATGTCCAAACTGAAAACAACAAGATTCAGTCTGTGCCACAACTACAGGAAGCATATGTTGATCTCAGAACCCCACAAGATATGCCTTTCGTACCTGGGTTTCAGACACTAATCACAGTTGTGTGTGGTAAGTGCACCATTATGCAAACACATTCTGACAGAGACTTTTAACTGCAGATTTCTCAGTCTTTGAATGTTCCCCAGGTGTAAGACTGGTTCCGGAAACTTTTTCAGTAGTAACACAGCAGGTAGCTGTTGCCATGTGGCTCCGCACTTATGCCTTTCTGCTCTGAAAATGCCTTGCTGGGCCCATATAGGTACCACTCCTACCTGCCGTCTGTTCCTTCCTGTCGGTGCCACCAGACCCAGATCCGGAGCTACCTCTCGCCTCTTTGAGAAAGCCTTCATTATCAATTTTTCAGTGTACAAAGGAAATGTCACCTCCCAAAACGGTCTGTCAGAAAACTATCTATGATAGAGGAGAGAGCTCAAGATTTACTGTGGTGGCTGATTGATTTGCGGCAGGCCATTTTCCCTCCACCCCATCCAGAGCTGACAGTTTGATGGATTCATCACTACTGGGTTGGGTGAGGGTCACTTGGTGTAGGTGGACATTAGAGGACTTTGGTCTCCATTTGAGGTGTGGCACTACAACAGACTACTCTAGTTACAGTCTATGCTTCTGGCCTTGAGCACCTTCCTGCTATTCATCAAGTAAAGGCTGGAGCAGGTACTTAGGAACAACACCAGCACCATGTGGTATGGCAACAAGCAGAGCAAGGTGTTGTCGGGGTCCTATGCCAGAAGGCTTTGCGCCTCTAGGTGGCTAGAAAGCCAGAGCTTCTTTCTGGTCATCAGCCACGTAGCGGGGTCCCTGAATGCCAGAGCAGATGAACTGAGTAGTAATCGGCTGGCAGATCACGAGTAACATCTACCTCCTGAAGCAGTGCAGAGTGTCTTCCACATTTGGAGTGAACTGACTGGATTTTTTTCACCACTGTTAGGAATGCACAATGTCAACACTTATGCGGGTTGAAGTTTCTTCAAGTACGCTTGTTAGGAAACGCATTCCGGTTGGAATGGTAAAGGGGACTAATATAAGCCTTCCCGTCACCACCTTTCCTGCCATGAGTTCTGAAGAAGAACGACCACACCCGAGTCATCCTGGTTGGTCTAGTTTGGACCCAGGCAGTGTGGTACACAGCACCCCTGAGCATCTGTCCTCCAATCAAGTTTCCACTTAGGGAGAAATACCTGTCTCAGCAGAAGGGCAGGGTCCTCCGAACTTATGCAGCTTACTCCTTCCAGCATGTAGATTGATAAACTGTGATAAGCTGCTTTCAGTCTGCTGCCGGATTTATTAGATGTCCTTACCATCTGACGCCCTCAAAGAAATCCATTTATGCCAGGCATTGGGGCAAATTCGTACCTTGGTATGGCGCTTCGGCCACTGACCCCTTACATGCAAAACTCATGTCCTTTTGTTTGTTTTGTATTTGATCCAGAAAGGCCTTGCAGTGGGTACTATAAAAGGTTATTTATCAGCCCTTTCGGCCTTTTTACATTTGCCCGACCAACTGCCCTTGATCAGGTCAGCTGTTTTGATGAGATTTTTTACGGTTTAGCATATGTTCCCTCCCAAGTCATTTAAGATGTGACAGTGGTGCCTTGACTTGGTCTTGACATTCTGCATGTGTATTCCTTTTGATCCTGTGCTTTGCTGTTCATTGTGTTACATGACCTTGAAGACTGTCTTCCTCATTGGGAGTATGTATGCTCGTGGCATGAGCGCATTGTATGCACTGCCAAGGCAACCATCTTACACCACATTTTTTCTCAACAAATGATGCTGAGGTCTCAGGTGGACTTTTTTCCAAAATATGTGACTCCAGTCCATATTGGGCAATCATCACACTATCGGCGTTCTTTGCTCACCCCTTGTAGCAGTACGGGAGGGTCCTTCTAATGGACCCCAAACGGGCTTTAAGATTTTACATAGAGTGTACCAAGGTCTATCGAATGGACGATAAACTTCTTGTGTTATTCTCCAGAACAAAGAAAAGGAAGGCTTTGTAGAAAAGGACCTTGTTAAGTGGAGAGTCCTCTACATTAAGATCTGCTACGCACTGTCCAAGAGGTAGACCTGGAAGGTCCGATGGTTGTTTCTGCCAAGGCTGATACCACTACCTTGACAGGAGAGGTGCTTGTCCTTTATAACTCAGTTTTGCAAGATTTTACGGTCTGAGCCCAATCAACAGATCCTTCACCTTGGGCAGGTACTGCTTGGTATCTATAGTAAATGTGGGGAACTTGAGGTTGCATTATCCATCAGAAGTACAAGCTGCTTACGTTCAGTAATGCTTTTTCTGGTGGATACTCAAATCAAGTCAAAATTCTTTATTTCCAAGAAATACATTCTTACAGAAATATTGCACATTTCCGAATATATTAACATACTCCATATAACTGCAGATTCATCACATCCTTAAAATCTGCTCATTGATTGTATGGTGTGTCCTCTTTTTAACTTTTAAAAAGATCGTAGGGTTTTCCTTGAGCGCACTGTTAGCAACAATTGTTCACCATCATCATCTGAGGGCTCGACAGGGAAAAGACAAGAAACTGACATCAGTGCGCAGGGGTGGTACTTATATGCTGCCTCTCTCCATCACTCCCAGGGTGGTATGGAGTTAGTGCAGAGCAGCACAATGCCACCTATTAGCCAGCAGGAGCACTCCTACAAAATTATTCAGATCCAATCAGACGCCTTAGTGATAATCTATAGTTAGATAAAGTGTCCAGCAGAAAGCGAGTTACCACATGTAAGTAACTTGGTTCTCTCAAGGAAAGCTGTGCCATTGTAGTAACTCATGAGACTGCAATATTCATATGGTTATACGATTCTATGTGCTAGGACCCCTTAAACATTTGGGTCGAAAAGAGATAAGATACCTGGAGAAACCATGGTTCTAAAAAGTGACATTTGATCAAAAAGGTATGCACATCTAAGATTAATTAGTTTAATGTAGAGCATTGATGTTAAGTGTCACTTTTTTTTTTTTTTTTTTTTAAACCTTTATTGAGACAAAATTAGGAGATACATGCGCAAGCCCACAACCATCACGGCCGGCTGCAAAAACAGATGAGAAAAAACAGGAGAACAATAGGTCAATTTACAATCAGGATATTACGAAATACGCCAGAAGTGAGAACGGGGTGCGCAACACAGGATAAAGGGTTTTCATTTTAAAGTTTAGATGAAGCAAGGGGGCTGCAACAGGAAGGACTGCACATCTCACATAAAGGGACACAAAGGAAACGTAGCAAGAGGGACGTACCCCATATACAATCGAAGTTAGGCTAAAATTACAGCAACTATATCAGCTAAACAACCGCAGCAATAGGACCGGATAACAAGCAGTATCACGAAAAGCAACAATTCCAAGCATAGTCCCGGAGAACCCATCCTAAGAACAAGAAACCAAAATTTATTGAAACTCAGGAAGAGAAAAAGTGCAAGACCCAGAAACAGCCAACCCCATGAAGAGGAAAGGACCCTCCCAAAGCCGGAAAAGAGCGATAGGGACCATAGAACAAAACAATCTAAAATAACAAACCCCCCCCCCCCCCCCCGTACCCGCCACCCTGCACCCCTGTAATGGCTACGGCCAATCCCACTAACAGTGTGCCTGTCGCCCCGGAACTGCCCCACAGTAGGGAAAATTATAATGTGAAAGATAGTTAAAGAAGAGGTAAAGAGAGAGGAAAGAGAGGAGGAGAAGGACAACCAACACATGTATTCTCAGCCGCCCAACCCCGGACCCCCGACCCAATGTAATACCAACGTTCATCACAGTCCAAATATCGTTCGTCTGTCACAATCCCAGCAGTGCAGGCAACAGTAAGCAAAGAAACGTCCTCATCCTTGCCCCCTTCGATCCGGTGCGTCGACGAAGTCCAGCCGCGCAGACGCCATCTTAGATGAGTTAGGTGTACGGGAAGGCCACAAAAGAACGGGGTGCTGTCCGACAAAGTCTATCCAAACCAACGCTGTACATCCAGGAACAGTACAGAGAGAACCAACACACAGCAGCAAACCCCCAAGGCCGGCAGGCCAGAACAGCAGCAGCAGCTCCAGGAAAGGGCGGGGAGGCACGCCATCATACCACAAAGGAGTCGTCAAAGATGGTGTCCGGAGACGAGTCCCCAGTAACCGCACAGATCCACGTACACCAGACCTCTGCACAATCATTGCGGTCAACACTGCGGCTGTATCAAGGCCCTTCTCCTCCAACGCCTCCGCAAATACCCGGATAGGTAGTCCACCGCAAGCGGACACAGGATGTGGCGCAGTGCTCCGCATTCGAGAACAAGCACAACCAGTCGAGGGCACATCAAGTAGAATGGCATCCAGCCGGCCCCCCAGGTTCCGGGCATTATCGAGCAGGGCATCCCGCAAAGCACCCAGCGCATCCAGGATATCGCTGGTTACCAACGGCGCCCCAGGAAGAAAGGATGCAGCATTCGACTCCACCCGGGGCTCACAGGCTTGTAATGGCCCTCGAAGCTGACCATCAGCACCTCCTGCGATCATCCGGTCACCCCGCCGACGCCCCTCATAGCACATCAGGGCCAGATGCTTAGGTACAGCAAACTCCATATCGCCACCACCCACGGCGCTGATCAATGCCGGCTGTCACCCGGACCTTCAATCGTGCCCAGGGTCATCAAAAACATGTGCCGAGTGTGCGAGGTATAAAATGGCTCCCACCACGGCGTAGGGAGAGATGAAAGAACTGGCCGGGTCTTCTACGGGCTGGGGAGATGATACAATGTATCCCGCTCAGCAACAATACCTTCCAGGCGTGCCGACTCAAGGAACAGCGAAGATCTCTGCAGCGGGAAGCGCAGTACGGCAACTTCTCTCCAGCCGTCCGACTCCTCCCCGCCTACGATGGCCGCCGCCGTTGTGATCTGGGCTGGCCGTCCCTCACGGACAAAGACCCGGTCTCACCGCCATTAGGAGCCGGGGAAGGAGCAAGGACATTACACCCCTTATGCCGCTGGAAACACGCCGGGGAACACACCATCGAGATCGGAGTCACCTCCCCATTCCGAGAACTCGGCTCACAAGCAGGATAAATTCCAGGAGAGATTGCAATGCGGGAGGAAAGCGAGAGGGTCGGCGGAGCCGAGGGTTTAAGCGGCCATCATGGTTGCCGGCTAAGCTCCTCCTCCAAGTGTCACTCTTGACAAAATTAATTCTAAATCACTTCCCCATTTTTAGGTCGAGCGTAGCGAAGGGACCTCTAGTATACTTTAGTATACTTTGTAAATGGGACAGGGGAGGTGCACGCGCTTTCCCTCGCCGATTTGACCTCGTGGGCGCGCACGCCCAGGCCGGCGCCGTGCACATCCCCTGTCCCACTTTCACTGCAAGTCAGCCTCTCGCGCGCAGACACACAGCCACACGCATACACAGGCACACGCATACACAGGCACACACACACACCCCCCCCGTCGCCGCCGCACCTACACGCACACACAGAGACCCCCCACACACACACCAGCGCACCTACACACACGCACGCACACATACAAAGACCTCCCTCCCCCCGCCGCCGCCATTGGCTGAGCACACACGGCATACGGGGCACGGGCAGTACTACCAAGCACACACGGGCCATTGGCTGAGCACACAGGGCATACGGGGCACGGGCAGTACTACCAAGCACACACGGGACCCTGGGCCTGAGCGGTGCAGCGGAGCACACACGGGCGGTGGTACTGAGAGCATACAGGGGCGCCCCGGGCAGCCGTGCTGAGCACAAACAAGCAGAGCAAAATAGAGGGCAAGGCACAAATGAGACACAGAAGGAGAAAGCACGCAGTGACACAAATGGAGAAAGCAGGGATGAAAAACAAGAGTGAGGTGACCGGAAGTGTAGAGCGGTAAAAGAAGGCTACATCCCGTGGAAGGATAAACCCGCAACCTTGATGTTCATCCCCCCTGGCATTCGGCTATAGAGGCACTTCTAGCCAAAGAGCAGTGCTTTTAAGCACACACAGGGCAGAGCTGTTCAAAACACGCAGGGCAACGAGCAGTGCTGCTAGGCATGCAGTGGGTAAGGGGCAGTGGTTGAACACACACGGGACAGTGTTGACGAGCACACACAGGACAGGGCATGGCACACCTTTCTGGCCCCCAAGAGGGCTGTTTGTTTGACCCCCACTCGCGATAGTCAGAGTATGTGTGAGCAGCCACCACCTTGCATGTATACAACCCCCACCCCACACTCGCGCTCCCGATCCCTAAAGCCAGCATGCCAACCAACCCACCCGCGCGAGGTTAGAGACCAACCGGAAACGTAGATAGTTAGAAAGTGCAATAACTGAACGATGCCAGATGTGAAGGAGGGACCCACGATGTAACGCTGCCAGTGCTGCTTCTGCGGGTTCCCCTCTGCTCCTATGGGAGCAGCCGCTCAATCATATGATTTCCTCCAGTGTTCCTGTGAGATTCCCTATGCTGTTTCTGTGAGTCTCGCTGCGGTCCTGCGGGTTCCCTCTGCTTCTCCTACAATTCTCCAGTGTTCCTGTAAGCTTCCCTAGCCTATGTCTGTGAGTCCTCGTGTGGGGTTCCCTCTGTTGCTCCTACGATTCCCTCCAGTGTTCCTGTGAGTTTCCCTATGCTGCTTCTGTGAGTCCCCCTGTGCTCCTATGGGGTTTCCTCTGTTGCTCCTACGATTCCTTCTAGTGTTCCTGTGAGTTTCCCTATGCTGCTTCTGTAAGTCCCTCTGCGCTCTTGTGGGGTTCCCTCTGCTGCTCCTGTGAATCTCTCCAGTGTTCCGGCGAGTTTCCCTATGCTGGTTCTGTGAGTCCCTCTGCTCGCCTATGGGGTTCCCTCTGCTGCTCCTACGAATTCTTCATTATTCCTGTGAGTTTCCTTAGTCTGTGTCTGTGAGATCCCCTGTGCTCCTGTGGTGTGTTCCCCTACTGCTACTACGATTCCCTCAAGTGTTCCTGCGAGTTTCCCTATGCTGGTTATATGAGTCCCCCTGCGCTCCTCCTATGGGGTTCCCTCTGATGCTCCTACGAAATCTTAATTGTGCCTGTGAGTTTCCCTGTGCTCCCGTGGTGTGTTCCCCTGCTGCTACCACGAGTCCCTCCAGTGTTCTTACGAGTTTCTCTACTGCCGTGAGTGCTCTGAAGCTCCTCCTGTGCACTCCTCTATGCTGCTCCTTTCACCCCCCTTGCTGGTCTTATACGTTCCGCCATGCTGGTCCTGTGAATTATCCTAGGATGACCCTGTGAGTTTCCATGTGATGTCCCCGTGAGTTCCCATGCGCTCCTGTGAGTTCCCCTAAGCAGTTCCCCTGAGCTTCTGGGTCGCAGGGGCACCATTTGGCCATAAATCCCCTTACTTGCACCTCGTTATGAATGAGGCTGCTTGGAAGACAGGCAAGCGTCAGTAACCCTTTTTTTTAACCCTTTGTGGTCCTTGTTGTGGGGTTTGCTCGTTTGTGTGGCGCAAGACACTGTTGGGTATTCTTGCGCACTGTGATCTACAACAAAAGGAGCCCTGATTGGGTTGCTTCCCTGGGACCCATTCATTACACCCCTGCCTTTGTAATCTGTTCTCGTGTAATGTTCTCATCTTGTATCATTTCTGTTCATATTGTGAAGCCTAACAAATCCAGCCTCTGCCTCACAGAATGAGCCGTGTTTACACAATGTTGATCATTGTAACCACCCGCTGAATAACGCACAGCAGGAATTAACACATCTGGGCAAGGCTGGGCAAATCACTTAATCTCCCCGTGCCTAAGAAAAATGAATGTGTCTCTTGTAACGTTACTGGTGCTTGTGTAAAGCGCTCTGATACTCTATACCTTTGAGTCAAGTTTGCGCTATATAAAACGCTAAAAAAAAACACCAACATTTCCATGAGACCTGTCCCGGTGTGTGCATTATCATGCAGTTAAGGTATAGAAGATGCATGCACAGTACCGCTGTCTGTCGCATGGTTTTCTCTTGTCCATCTTCCCGTTTTGAAATCTGTACCACCTTCTTCATTGCGCTTTCCATAATTACACCTGACTAGGGTTGCCACCTGACCGATTTTTTTAGTATTTTTTTATTTTTTTACTGACTCCGCAGATATTTTAATGTCCCAGATAGTACAAAAATTAGCATGTACATATCAAATTTATTTCTATCTATCATTAAAATTTGATACTTTTGTACAAGCCATATTTTATATGTTCCTTTTTATACAAACAAAACTTAACCACTGCATAAATAAAAAGACATTGTCATTTACAATACTAAAAGCTCAAACTTTCCTAATGCGAGACCTATTGCATTGCAAATGCTTGTTAAAAATTGCCCTTTGGGATCCAGTTTCCTGAAGGCATGAACAGTCTTCCACGATCAAGCAACTCTTAAACACCACTCCATTTTCGAAATGTATTACATGGAGATAGCAGGTCTGGAATGAAACATTTCAGCCAATTCTGTCCATCAATGGATTTTGATGGGGCAGTATCGCCCGAACAGTTAGCATGTCAGGATAAAGATCTTTACCCATTAGGTAAACAGTCATAAAAGTAATTTTCAAAGTTCCTTATTTCTGGAGTTAACATCAGAATTTATTAAGACATATCCATAATGCAGTTGTGCTGATTATATGAATTGCATATGCAAGCCAGAGATAAACGGGAGTTGGACGTAGCTTCAATAGAATTAGTCCTTGTTATATTTTTCTTTCGATGTTTTTCAGCTATAGCTACAATAGGCCTTGCCTGGTGTGGTGTGAACATGTTGGATGCCAACGAATGGCTTGGAGGAAAGTGTCCTATCTTACAACATGGATTTTCTAGTGCAATCCACTGAAATAGCAACCTGCCTTTCTTCTCCATTGTTTTAAACCCTGCGTCTAACAGACACTAGACTCTATATACTACTTCATCTTCTTTAGCTCACAAGGTTGTCTTTGCACAATTGATGCATTGTTTCTATGGTGTCTTCTAGTTTCTGAGAGTTTTTCTTTGTTGTAAAGGTGTTGTGGGATCTGACCAATGTCAGAGCCATTCAGCAATTATGAATTTGTTTTGAAAAACATTTGTTTTTTTAACTTTACAACATCTTTAATGCAAGACCCTTAAAATGTGATCATTTTACTATAGTCATCAAAAGTTTGCATAACATCAGGTATCAGTATGGGAGTTCACCCTTGTTCATTCCCCTGTACCTTCTTATTCATACTTTCTTCCTTTCATTAGGAGCATGTGTACAGCTGATCCATCTACCCAGGGATCTCCAGTCATATATGTCCTCTGCCTATTTACTCTGCTTTTTCTAGCATATCATAATAGCATGATCTTCATTCCCCTGTTATGCCCTCTCTGCCATTTTCCCAACATGTTCTTATATTTCTATTTCTGTGCGCATCCGGTCTCCTCATAACAGAATTAGCAAAATTAATGAATATACCTATCTGAAAGAGACTACTAGCCGCAGATTCCTTCACGTAGAATAATCCCCAGGCGGGAGACTGGATTTGGATTTTTTTTGCCACCGCATCCCTGCGCGGGACGGCATCACGCGACTCCGCCCTGGCGTTGTCCGCATACGTGACGTCAGTGAGGTCCTATAAATCCCACCCCGGCGTGCCTACATCAGTTTTTTCCTTTTCTGCTTGCAACGCGGATCCAGTTTGTGCTCCGGGCCTGTTTAGGCCTTTCCCTTCGCTATTGCTAGTGTTTGTGGGAACAGTGTGTGGATGCTTTCAGGCTTTAAGACGTGCTCGTCTTGTGGACGCCTGATGTCGGCGACGGACCCTCACGTCATTTGCTTGTGGTGCTTGGGGGAAGATCACTGCTCCACTGATTGCAAGGTGTGCCAACAGTTGAAGCCAAAGTCGCGGTGGGAGCGCCAGATGAAACTTCTCTCAGCTCACCTGTCCAGATCAGCTATGTCACCTCGATCAGCTTCTGTGGAAGGTTTTTGAAACAGCCATCATCGTCCTCATCCATCTCCTATGCCGCAAGAGCATCACTCCCCTGTCGGTAAGTGTTGCAGTTTGTCCCCGAGGGCTTATTTCCGGCCTGTTGGGGGTGTGGGCTCTCCACGGTTCTCCCTCAGACACACAAAAGAAACAAGAAGTGCAGGAACTGTGAATCGGTGGTTCTAACACAATACCACGGGACAGGGAGTGAGGAGATCACCAGTGGTTATCCAGTATTATGGGTGTCTTTCATAGATTCACATGCCTGAATAATTCCCCGTCGCTGAGACGGGAGTCTCCGGTACATAGAAAAGTAATGTCCTATAGACATATATAGACAAAAGTAGGTCAAAGGGCCTCACCTTAGTAGCCTATCTATGTCCTTTTGTAAAAAGGACCAAACTCTAGAAGAGAGCCAATCAGCTAACACCTCCCTCTAGAACCTTCCTGTCAGGAGCCTCAGTCACTCAGATTTTCTACCGCACGTTGTGCTAAGGGAGTCTCCACCTGAGTTCCCCTCAGGTTTCTTTCTTCAATCTCATCTCTTCACAATTTTGGATTACTTTACTAAAAAAAGTAGATATGGCTGATCCTCAGAAGAAAGGTTTTTTCAGAGCGTGTAGTTCTTGTGGTAAAAAGAGGTTACATGTGGAAGACCAGCATAAGACCTGCTTATATTGCCTGTATCCAGACCATTCCCCAAAGGATTGCAAAATTTGTAGAACATTTTCTACAAAAACACTTAAAGACAGAGAAGGACGTCTTTTACTCTGGCTTAACAGGCTCAAGGACAGAGACAATTTGGAATCTTCAGAGGAAGGTGAGGATTCTTCAGTTTCCTCTAAGCTGTCTTTAAAAAGGCAGAGGGTGGCTTCCCCTAGCCCTTCGGATGCCCCTCCAAAGAAGGCTACAAAAAAGTCTTCAGAGGCCCAGTCATCAGTGTCTGACAAGGAGGTTCATACCTTCAAAAAGCCTGCGCCGTCGTCGACGACGACCTCTTCGACGCCATCATCGGCGCAAAATAAGGCTATGTCTCCCGTCTACGTCTCGACGTCGACGACGACAGTATCGACAACGACGATACAGAAAAGGGGGTGGTGATGAACAGAGTGTCTGAATTAAGCAGACCACTCTTACCCAGTCCAAAGATCAGGGCTTGATCCATCACCGTTATTTATCTCACTGCCCCATCCCAGCTCAGAACCTGGCTATATGCAAATTAGTCTGTCCCTGGCCCAGTGCATCATGGGAACAGGGCAGACCAAACTACCAAGCCAATTCTTCACCAGAAAGGAGACAAGCTACCGGGGACCGGTTTCTGGCATTTCAGCCTCTTCGGCCCGGCTTGCTTGAATCCTGATGGAGCAGTGAGAAAGGGACTCATGTCTGAGTATACCCTGCCACACCTATAGTGGCCAAAAACGATACAGAAAAGGGGGTGGTGATGAACAGAGTGTCTGAATTAAGCAGACCACTCTTACCCAGTCCAAAGATCAGGGCTTGATCCATCACCGTTATTTATCTCACTGCCCCATCCCAGCTCAGAACCTGGCTATATGCAAATTAGTCTGTCCCTGGCCCAGTGCATCATGGGAACAGGGCAGACCAAACTACCAAGCCAATTCTTCACCAGAAAGGAGACAAGCTACCGGGGACCGGTTTCTGGCATTTCAGCCTCTTCGGCCCGGCTTGCTTGAATCCTGATGGAGCAGTGAGAAAGGGACTCATGTCTGAGTATACCCTGCCACACCTATAGTGGCCAAAAACGATACAGAAAAGGGGGTGGTGATGAACAGAGTGTCTGAATTAAGCAGACCACTCTTACCCAGTCCAAAGATCAGGGCTTGATCCATCACCGTTATTTATCTCACTGCCCCATCCCAGCTCAGAACCTGGCTATATGCAAATTAGTCTGTCCCTGGCCCAGTGCATCATGGGAACAGGGCAGACCAAACTACCAAGCCAATTCTTCACCAGAAAGGAGACAAGCTACCGGGGACCGGTTTCTGGCATTTCAGCCTCTTCGGCCCGGCTTGCTTGAATCCTGATGGAGCAGTGAGAAAGGGACTCATGTCTGAGTATACCCTGCCACACCTATAGTGGCCAAAAACGATACAGAAAAGGGGGTGGTGATGAACAGAGTGTCTGAATTAAGCAGACCACTCTTACCCAGTCCAAAGATCAGGGCTTGATCCATCACCGTTATTTATCTCACTGCCCCATCCCAGCTCAGAACCTGGCTATATGCAAATTAGTCTGTCCCTGGCCCAGTGCATCATGGGAACAGGGCAGACCAAACTACCAAGCCAATTCTTCACCAGAAAGGAGACAAGCTACCGGGGACCGGTTTCTGGCATTTCAGCCTCTTCGGCCCGGCTTGCTTGAATCCTGATGGAGCAGTGAGAAAGGGACTCATGTCTGAGTATACCCTGCCACACCTATAGTGGCCAAAAACGATACAGAAAAGGGGGTGGTGATGAACAGAGTGTCTGAATTAAGCAGACCACTCTTACCCAGTCCAAAGATCAGGGCTTGATCCATCACCGTTATTTATCTCACTGCCCCATCCCAGCTCAGAACCTGGCTATATGCAAATTAGTCTGTCCCTGGCCCAGTGCATCATGGGAACAGGGCAGACCAAACTACCAAGCCAATTCTTCACCAGAAAGGAGACAAGCTACCGGGGACCGGTTTCTGGCATTTCAGCCTCTTCGGCCCGGCTTGCTTGAATCCTGATGGAGCAGTGAGAAAGGGACTCATGTCTGAGTATACCCTGCCACACCTATAGTGGCCAAAAACGATACAGAAAAGGGGGTGGTGATGAACAGAGTGTCTGAATTAAGCAGACCACTCTTACCCAGTCCAAAGATCAGGGCTTGATCCATCACCGTTATTTATCTCACTGCCCCATCCCAGCTCAGAACCTGGCTATATGCAAATTAGTCTGTCCCTGGCCCAGTGCATCATGGGAACAGGGCAGACCAAACTACCAAGCCAATTCTTCACCAGAAAGGAGACAAGCTACCGGGGACCGGTTTCTGGCATTTCAGCCTCTTCGGCCCGGCTTGCTTGAATCCTGATGGAGCAGTGAGAAAGGGACTCATGTCTGAGTATACCCTGCCACACCTATAGTGGCCAAAAACGATACAGAAAAGGGGGTGGTGATGAACAGAGTGTCTGAATTAAGCAGACCACTCTTACCCAGTCCAAAGATCAGGGCTTGATCCATCACCGTTATTTATCTCACTGCCCCATCCCAGCTCAGAACCTGGCTATATGCAAATTAGTCTGTCCCTGGCCCAGTGCATCATGGGAACAGGGCAGACCAAACTACCAAGCCAATTCTTCACCAGAAAGGAGACAAGCTACCGGGGACCGGTTTCTGGCATTTCAGCCTCTTCGGCCCGGCTTGCTTGAATCCTGATGGAGCAGTGAGAAAGGGACTCATGTCTGAGTATACCCTGCCACACCTATAGTGGCCAAAAACGATACAGAAAAGGGGGTGGTGATGAACAGAGTGTCTGAATTAAGCAGACCACTCTTACCCAGTCCAAAGATCAGGGCTTGATCCATCACCGTTATTTATCTCACTGCCCCATCCCAGCTCAGAACCTGGCTATATGCAAATTAGTCTGTCCCTGGCCCAGTGCATCATGGGAACAGGGCAGACCAAACTACCAAGCCAATTCTTCACCAGAAAGGAGACAAGCTACCGGGGACCGGTTTCTGGCATTTCAGCCTCTTCGGCCCGGCTTGCTTGAATCCTGATGGAGCAGTGAGAAAGGGACTCATGTCTGAGTATACCCTGCCACACCTATAGTGGCCAAAAACGATACAGAAAAGGGGGTGGTGATGAACGTCGACGACGACAGTATCGACAACGACGGCATCGTCGACGTTCACTTCATCGACGACGACTACACCATCATCGACGGCGGGTAAGCCCCTGTCGTCGATTATTATTATTATTATTAAAAAATCGTCGTCGACGACATCAGTGACGACGTAAGTGTCGACGTCGAATCCAGTGCCGTTGACGTCTTTATCGTCGACGAGAACATCATCGGCAACGAGTGTGCCGTCGACGAAGAAGGCACCGTCAACAGTAACATCGTCGGCAAAGGCATCGTCGACGAAAGCGGCGACGACGACGAAGGACATACCGTCGACAGCCACTCCGTCGTCGACGGCTCAGTGGAAACAGTCGACGGCGATTACCCCGTCGACGAGAAAGTTCCAAGAGCTACAATCTGTGGACAATATGTCGTCCACGATCCTGCCGTCGACGAGGTGACGACTGAACCTGAGTCAAAACCCGCCTCTCTAAGGGTAAAGATCTCAAAAACGGCAGTCACACTGGAATTGACGTCCCCAAGCCGAGTGCAAGGTTTACCTCCAGCTTGTCTCCTGCAAGATGAGGAGTCGGATGAGGAGGATATCATGCAGGCTCACAGCCCATCTGATCTGATAGTCAAATGCCAGAGCTCAGACGAGGAAATTGCCCAGGAGCATACTGTTCAGACGCAGGTTCAGACGCAGGTTACGCCCATGGTCTGTCTTCCAGCATCTATAGTGGCTGATTTGAGATTTCTAATACAGGACTATAAACAAAGGTTCCCAGAGTCATCAGCTCCTCCAGCAGCGGAGACTGTTCCGTCTCCACGGCCTAGACCATCATCCTTGGTGCTCCAACTGGAAAGGGAACCATTGCCAGATCTCAATCATATGACAATGAGGAAGAACAACAAGAAGAGGGTGAGGTCCAGGATGACCAATCTAATCATAATGACGATGATGATTACATCATTTCTTCTCCAGCATCCCCTGAGCCAGCTACTTCAGATTCTCCTCCTGTGGACATAGGTGGTTTCCACAATCTGGTGGAGAGGGCGGCAAAAAGGTTCCATATGACAATGGAGTCCCAGGAAAAAGACAGTTTCCTGTATGACTTTAAAGAGCCGCTCAAGAAAATAAGATCAATTCCGATAATCGATTATGTATGGGATCAGGGTGTGCAGTTGATGCAGACTCCAGCCTCAGTCTCGGCGGTTGTTCCAAGCCTGGACAAAAAATACAAGGCCCCAACATCGGCACCAACCTGCCTTACAGGACACCCCAAACCGGACTCTGTGGTGACACAGGCCGCGCAGAAAAATTCAAGGAATCCTTCCTCTCCGTTGACAGCTCCACCAGACAAGGAGGGCAGGAAACTGGACAATATTGGAAAGCATTTTTCCACCATGTCTGCAATGACAGTGAAAGTGGCAAATACTATTGCGCTCTTAGGAAGGTATAATAGGCAGTTGTGGGCAGATATTGCTCCGTATTTATCTGAACTGCCAGACACGACGAAAGAGGAAGTTCAATCTCTTCTTCTGGAGGGTCAAACCTCGGCATCTGAATTGATTGACTGTGCTATGGATGTAGCAATGACTGGATTCAGACAGCTGGCAGGAGCAGCGGTATTGCGAAGGCCGGGATGGCTCGAGGCTACCTCATTTCGACAGGAGGTGCAATCTAAAATCTTAGACATGCCATATGATGGACAACACCTGTTTGGAGCCAAAATCGATGAAGCACTTCAAACATTAAAAAAGGACACGGACACAGCTAGAGCGCTAGGCACGCTACAATTTAAAAACCAGTCCTTTCGAGGGAACAGGGGCAGAGGACAATCCTCTTACAGAGGTAATTTTCAGAACAGATCCTCGTATTCTTACAACCAGGGTAAATCCCAATACCAGCAACGTCAGCAACAACAAGGGCGACAGTCCTCTTATGGGAAGTCCAACTTTAGAGGCAAAACCCAAAGGAAGAACACTGGCGGACGCCAATGACCTATTCCTACAGCCAGTCCATCCCTCATCTCCTTCTTTGAAAATTGGAGTAAAACTGACCCATTTCCTCAACAAATGGAGAAGAATTACAAGGGACCGGTGGGTCCTTCAATTGATTCAATTTGGCCATTCCATAGAATTCGAAAATGTCCCTCCAAAAGCTCCTCCTCGCCCAATGAGACACAAAAACTTGTGACTACTTCTTCAAGAAATCTCAATTATGCTCAAGAAAGGAGCAATGGAGAGAGTACAGTCGGCTCACCAGGGGAGAGGATTTTACTCCCGCTTCTTCCTGATTCAAAAGAAGGAGAAGAAATGGAGGCCCATTCTAGACCTCAGGGCGCTGAGTGCATTCTTAAAGAGGCAGTCGTTCCGCATGGTCACGATTCAGGAGATCTTGGGTCTCCTAGAGGAAGGGGATTTCATGACGTATTTAGACCTACAAGACGCATACTTTAACGTCCCAATCCACAAAGCTCACAGAAAATTCCTGAGATTTGCAGTGGCGGGCCAACATTTTCAATTCTGTGTCCTCCCTCAAGTCTGCGCCCCTTATCTTCACCAAGTGTCTTTCCCCGGTGGCAGCATTCCTCAGGCAGCATGGCCACCAAGTCTTCCCATAGTTAGACGACTGGCTGGTGAAGGCGCCATCCTTGGCAGGCGCAACCAAATCTTTCAACGCCTGTCTGAATCTCTTCAAACACTTAGGTCTTACACTCAACCAAGAAAAATCCACTTTGCATCCCTCTCGGGTCATCACCTTTCTTGGAGCGACACTAAATACAGAAGTGGCAAAAGCATTCCCATCTCAGGAGAGGAAATGCAAGCTTGTCTCTCTGGCTGCATCAGTGGCTTCAAATCCCTCTTAGGAATGATGTCCTCGTGCATCCTCCTCGTACCACACTGTCGTCTTCGAATGCGTCCGCTTCAGGTGGCTTTGTCCAGACAGTGGATGCAGAGCACAGGATCGTTCGAAGACCGCATAACGATAACAATGCAAATCACCAAGGCATTGCAGTGGTGGAGGTCCATCAAGAACCTCTCACGGGGATTGCCGTTCCTGCTTCCAGCAGCTCCTCACGTCATTACAACGGACGCCTCCCTGGAGGGTTGGGGAGCAGTCCTGCAAGAATTAAGGATAAGTGGCAGATGGTGAGAGCCGGAAAAGCAGCTTCACATCAACCTGCTGGAGCTGAGGGCCGTTTTCCTGGCCTTGCAGTCCTTCTCGCCAAGGATCAAGAACTCCCTAGTGCTAGTCAGGACCGACAACAGTACGACAATGCACTACCTGAACAAACAGGGAGGAACGCGTTCGCTAACACTCTCTCGCGAATCGCAAAAGATCTGGAATTGGCTCAATCTCCACAACGTATCGTTGAAAGCGGAGTACGTCCCAGGCAAGGACAATGTCCTCGCAGACGCGCTGAGCAGGTAGAGTACTCTGTCGCACGAATGGGAGCTGGACCAGACGTCCATCGCTCGAATCTTTTCCAAGTGAGGATCGCCGCAAATCGATCTATTTGCGACCAGGTAGAATGCCAAAACTTCGCAAGTTGGCATCCCCAGTCAGGGTCTCTCGGGAATGCATTTTCCATCGCATGGCGCAACGTCTTTGCGTACGCATTTCTGCCATTTACAATGCTTCCCAGAGTCCTCAGAAAGATGAAAGCGGAGCCTTGCACTTTAATTTTGATAGCCCCATTCTGGCCGAGGCAACATTGGTTCACAGAACTGCATCGCCTATTGCTGAAGCCGCGGATCCATCTACGTCAACATCCATCTCTGCTCACGATGAGCAACAAGCAGGTTCAACATCCGGATCTGAAGTCTCTCAGGTTATCAGCCTGGCTCCTGACTACAGAGAATTTAGCAGTCTAAACATTCCGCAGGATTGTAAGGATATTCTGGCTATTCAAAGCAAGAGCGGACAGCACTAACAAGACTTATTCCCTGAGTGGAAACGCTTTTGCATCTGGTGTGCGGACAGGGGTCTACGTCCTTTTTCCACATCTCCAGAACAAATTTTACCCTACCTGCTACATCAGGCGCAGTCGGGCCTTGCCCACTCCTCCATAAAGGTACACATGGCGGCGATATCAAGATTTAAAAGATCCTCGAAAGGGCACTCTCTCTGGTCTAGTAGACTAATAAAACAATTCCTTAAAGGTCTGTATAGATCTTTCCCTCAAGCAGGGATGGTCCCTCCAACATGGCATCTCAATGTGGTTCTTAACCAACTGATGAAACACCCTTTTGAACCCATTCACAGGGCAGACATAAAGTACATCTCGTGGAAGCCTGCTCTCCTCCTGGCGCTTACATCAGCAAGGAGGGTCAGTGAAATGCAGGCTTTTTCCATCCAAGATCCTTTCTTGCAGTTTAAGGACGACAGTGTGATTTTAAGAACCAATCCTAGGTTTATTCCTAAGGTCCCGTCGGACTTCCACTTAAATGAGCCTGTGATTCTCAGAACATTCTTTACAAATCCCAGCACTGCAGCTGAGAGATCGCTGCATTCATTGGACCTTAAAAGATGTCTAAAGTTTTATATTGATAAGACCAAGAATTTCAGAAAGTCTAATAAACTCTTCATAGCCTTTAGTAGACCTAGGAAGGGTCTACCGCTTACCAAACAAAGCATCTCCAGATGGATCTCCTCGGCGATTGCTTTTTGTCACGACCGAGCCGGACAGCCTTTACACTCTAAAATCAGGGCTCACTCTACAAGAGCCATGTCTACATCTATGGCACTATTTGCAGGAGTGCCAGTTATCGACATCTGCAGGGCGGCAACATGGAAGTCGCCGCATACCTTCACCAGGCACTACTGCCTTGAAACAGAACTGATGAAGGATGCAGCAGTGGGACAGGCAGTGCTACGCCATCTATTCCAGTAAGGTGAGCCTTCCTCCATCCCTCCATCCTTTTCTGGTATGCACATTTCTTTGCTAATGCTTATTGTTGATGTCTATTGATGGTTCATAGTCGCATGATATGTATTATCTAAGGACTTATATATAGTGTTCCATCCGAAATGTGCAAAATATATTGCTTGCTACTCTGATTCAGGCATGTGAATCTATGAAAGACACCCATAATACTGGATAAGAAATGCGTAACTTACCTGTAACTGCAGTTATCCAGTATTGGTGTCTTTCATGGATTCACATGCAACCCTCCCTCCTTCCCTGGAAGGACTCACCTCTCTCTCTCTACCAATGTCACGCCTACTTAGCTTAGTGCGTATGAAAATCTGAGGGACTGAGGCTCCTGACAGGAAGGTACTAGAGGGAGGTGTTAGCTGATTGGCTCTCTCCTAGGGTTTGTCTATAGGACATTACTTTTCTATGTACCGGAGACTCCCATCTCGATGACTGGGAATGATTCAGGCATGTGAATCTATGAAAGACACCAATACTGGATAACTGCAGTTACAGGTAAGTAACGCATTTCTTCCCTTAGGTACGGAGGACATGAAGGACTGCACGAGGAAGGATCAAACAGGCAGGAGCAGTATGTATAATACCCGCTAATCGCCGATCTTCCCCACTCCTCCCAGCCCACCCTGGGAAGTGTTCACGTACCTGACTAAGCCACACTCCTCCTGGGGTGTGGCTGGGCGCAGCACTGGGTCTTTGGCCTCTTGGCTCTTCCTGTCTGCCGCCTTTCGCGGTCCTCGCAGGTAGCACCGGAACCGCGGCATCTCGCGTTTGCGATTCTTCTCTCCTCGCTCTACAGACGCCGTCTTCTTCCGGGTTTCGCCTTCCGTGGTTTGACCACACCTCCTCTGACTCGGGAGCGACATCTTTATTCGTGGCTTCTGGGGCAGTGACGCTATGTCCGTCAGCGAGGCTTTTGCTGCAAGATTCCCAATTAAAGGAACCCTGGTAAGCACCGACTGAGTCCTCTGAAGTTGCGGGCTCCCCAACCTAAGTCTGGGCCGGATGTTCCTCTTGCTGTGGAGAGAGCAGAGAACCGATCCTGTGAAGTACAATACAAAATTTTCCAGCTATCGCAACAAGAATTTTAGATTGTATGAAGGACACGGAGGCTAGTATTATGCTTCTGATTATGCTTACTCAATTCCTTTACTGACTCACAGCAGCCAATGAAAAGTAAACTACAATATTAAATAACATAATTTCCCATGAGGCTTTGAACCAGGCATCCTCAACCAGCCAATGGCAAAACATCATAATGCACAAAATAGAGAGGCACCCTTCTGGCTTCCTCTTTCTTTGCAAACCCAGTCCATAATGTCTGATCGAAAAACAGTTCCAATCTCTGAACGGAGAGACAAACCGCAGAGTCTAATTCTCAACGGAGAATATATTCCAAAAATCCTGAGAACAGCATCCATCCTCCAACAACGAGGTGGTCCATCTCCAGCCAACGCGGCACTTCAGTTCTGTTTAGAATCGTTCCCTGAAACAGAAACAAGTTTGAAATAGGGAACCCACAAGATTTGACTTTTCAGTGTGGATATTAACAAATTTATGAATATTGAAATAATACAGCATAGCAGTTGATATTAACTGTCCCAACGGGTGGGATATTCCTCGCCTCTGTGTCCTTAATTGAATCTAAAATTCTTGTCACGATGGCTGGAAAATGTTGTATTCTATGTCTGGACTGGAGGCTTCTGATTATGCTGGTTGAAAGCTCATCAATACCAACAGATGAAACATGAGAAATAGGCTAGTAGTAAAACACCTTAAACATTGAATCGGACAACCAGTCAGCCGCCTTCAAGATATCCTCTAAACGAGATCCTAACATGTATGCTTTAGAGGCCATGGTGCCTCTAGCGGAATGAGCACCATACACAGAGATATCAATGCCTGCTTCTGACATCACCCATCTGACCCACCTAGCTAAGGTGGCAGCTGAGACCGGTCTGAAAGGTTTTTGAACCGCTAACAACAATTGACCTAAAGGCTCAGACCTATGTGCAAGTGTGCGTTCTTCATAAACCTTTAAACATTGCAAAACACATAGTTTACTATTGTGTGGAAAAGCAGGATACTCAACCGAACGTGACATTGTTTTCATCCGTCTCGTAATGATGAAAGAGACACCCTGTAGGAAGAAAATCCTTCCTGCCAAATCCAGAGCGCGCACATCAGACACTCTGCGACATGGGATTAAGTATAACAACTTGGTGAGCTTAGCCGATAATTGTTTCAAAGATAAATCATTATTATCCGGCCAAGATTCAAGTAAGGAAAGAACCTTAGAGACATCCCATAACATTGAATACCTGGGACGAGGAGGCTTAGCCACCCTAATACCTTTAAGTAACTTACACCCTAGGGGATGCATTCCCAAAGGTTTACCATCAATAGAGTTATGTCCTGCCGAGAGTGCTGATCTGAAGTTGTTTACTGACCTGTATGAAAGACCTGATTCAGCACATTTAGATAGAAAATTCAAAACCTCTTTTACATCTGATCCCACAGGATCCACCTGCCGTTGAAGGCACCAACCCACCCATCGCTTCCAGGAAGCTTAATATCGTTTCCGGGTAGATGGAGCCCAAGCTTGTTGTATAAAGTCGGCAGCCGCCGGTGAAAGGCCATCAATGCTCTCATGTCTCCTACGAGCCTCCACACCATGAGAGACAGTTGGTTCTGCAGGACCAGCGGATGGGGTGCTCCCACTGGGTCCTGGAGAAGCATCAGGAATACCTGAAGTTTAAAGGGACGATCCACAGACAATTCCAACAGTGTGGGAAACCAAGACTGAGTCTTCCACAACGATGTCACCAACACTATTGACGCCGCCTGTCGACTGACCATGGCCGCCACTCTCGGGATCAGAGCAAAGGGAGGAAAGGCATAATTCCTCTTAAACCCCCAATGCTGAAGGAACGTGTCCATTCCCATCGCCATTGGGTCCGGTCCCCAGCTGAAGAAAAACGGGAGATGAGCATTGAGACAAGAGGCAAAGAGGTCTATCTTGCAGGGACCTTGCATATTCATGATCTCCACAAACCAAGAAGGATGAAGCCTCCGGTCGCTGTAATCCCTACGGAATCTGGAGTTCCAATCCGCCACCTGATTGAGCTTGCCCGGCAGGTATTCCGCTATGATATTGATCTCGTGATTCAGTCAGAAATGCCAGAATTCCTTCACAATGTTGACCAACATACGAGACCTCGTTCCTCCTAGGCGATTGATGTATCTCACTGCCGACCCATTTTACTTCCGGAGGAGAATGCAACAATTGCTCTTCAGAGGAGATATTGATTTTATCGCAAATGATCCTGCTAGTAACTCGAGGCAGTTGATGTGCAATTTTAGCTTGTTGGCTGACCAACGTCCCCCTGTGGCAAAATCTCCACATCGAGTGCCCCAACCCCAACTACTGGTGTCGGACTCGACAATGACGTCCAGGGAGGCGCCAAAAATCGCTCTTCCGTCATGTGCTCCAGCCACTAAAGAAGCTCCTCTTGAGCGTCTCGAGATAAGGGAATCAGGTGATCGTAATGAAACCTCTTTTGTATGTAATAAATCTTGAGGCCTGGAAAGATGGCTTGGATGGATGAGACCAGGAGATCCACGATCCTCGCCAATACTCTCAATGAAATAATCTGTTTGGACAGAGTGTTTTTGATTTCTCGTTTGATAGATCTTCTCTTGGTCAATGGAAGAAGTAGTTGCGCTGAAACTGAATCTATTTGGAAGCCCAGGAAGTCTATCTGCTGGCTCAGAATGATCATTGACTTTTTGATATTTATGACGAAGCCCAGTTCCTGTAATAGGGACATCGTCCACTCCAAATGAGTGAGGAGAAGATTCCGATCCTGAGCCAGGAGCAGCATGTCGTTGTGGTAGACAATCATGTGCACTCCCATTTCTCGAAGGCGGGTAACCACTGGTTTCAAGAGTTTGGTGAAATCCCATGGGGCTGACAACAGGCCAAAGGGGTAACAGTACCATTGCCCTTTCCATTGGAATTGGAGGAATTTCTGATGAGAGGGGCAAATTGGGACTGTGAGGTAGGCATCTTTCAGGTCCAAGCGCACCATCCAGTCCTGTTCTAACAGGAGATCTCTCAGAAGATGGATGCCTTCCATCTTGAAGTGCCTGTACACCACAAAGGGGTTGAAGTCTCAGAGGTTTAAGACCAGTCTCTGACCTCCTCCTTTTTTTTGCACCAGGAAGATGTTGCTGCAAAACCCTCCGGGAACGAAGGATCCTACGGCAATTGCCTGCTTGGCAAAAGATCTTGAAGTTCGGAGTCTATAAAATTCTGTTCTTGAAAGGAAAAAAGGAGAGGCCTGGGAGGAGACATCTGACAGTGGGAATCTAGAAGCTCTATCTGGTAGCCCTGTACAGTATGAAGGACCCACGCATCGGTGGTCAGACGTGTCCAATTTACAACACACGTAGCTGCTGGACGAGCATCCCCTGCCACGCCCGGCCCTACCAGAGATCTGATGGAAAATTCTCTTCATGGAGGACTGTGATTTATCCAGTGAGGCGAAGGTACTCACAAACTTGGCCATCTCTTTAACAAACGTCTTGCCAAACAATTGTCCTTCGGCTAGCAGGCCTGGTTCGGACACAGCCAGTTCCACCACTTGTGGGTCACTTCTGAGTAGAACAGAATTGCGCCGTTCAGAGGACAAGGCGCAGTTAGCTTTTCCAAGGAGACAGGTCGCCCTTTTGGGCCCACCCCGCCAAGACCTCGGGATGAATAGCGGCCCCAGGTAACTGCCACCTTATGCGCCAAATCAGGGCGTGGGCATTCTGACTTAAGGCGAGCCCTCACATCTTTGTCTAAACTCTTTCGCAAATGAGTTTGCATGTATTTTGCTACTGTAGGAGGAGGGACCCAGTCAGTTGAGCGAGGGTGGACAATGTCGAAAGGGTTGAACAAAAAAGGAGAAGGGTGGACAGGGGAAGAGGAGTTTTTGCATTTCTTAGAGCATTTACGAGCCCTAGACTCTTGGGATGAGTCAGTGTTGGTACCAGTGTCGGTAGTGGTATCCGGGATCTGGATGGGAGAGGGGGAGGGCCTGGGTGCCATCTTTAGCTTGCTCTTTAGATTTGTAGAGCTTGGAATATGTGTGCACATGGGGCCATCGAAGACCGGGGGTTCTGGGGGAGGGAGGAGCCTCGGAGCTGGAGAAGCACCGGAGGGGCTAGGGTTATTAGCCACCAGGCGTTCCAGTCGTTGTGAAATAGGTAGTAAGGCGGAGGAGAGCACTTTATCTAGTTTGGCATCAAGCTTCTTATCTATAATGTCTTCCATGGACTCATAATAATATGCATCCTCATCAGGGGCATCACACAAAGCTACCTCCTCGTAAACATCACAGTCTGACACGGTTCACCAAAATATATCTAAATATATATGATTCGAAATCCCCAGAGGGAAGCACAATTTAACCAACTCAAAACCCTCTGAAGGTTAGGGTGTCAGTTGGGAGCAAAGCCGGGGCAGTGGAGCCACAAGGATACCTGAAAGTTGGAGCTCAGGACTAATGGAGGGTGTAGAACAAACCCCCACGTGCCTGAGCTAAGCAGGGGTTTCAAAAATTGTTTGCCAGAATAACTGGTGATGCAAGGTGTGATAAGTTGGCCAGGCATATGCTGTCCACTATTCTTTGGGGCACCTTGCAACAGTCCAAACGACCCTTATTGATGGTAGGTTTAAAGACAACCTATATAGAAAGCTATTCTAGTGGTAGCTGTGGAGAGCAGCCTTCAGGCTAAGTCTTGAAGGAATGTAAAGCAGCTTGTTTTACCAGTCTATAATCTCGTGAATGACCAAATGAAAGGAGAACCACACCAGGTATATATATAAAATATATGTATTTAATCTAAACACCTCCCTCTAGTCTCCTTATGAGGCTAGACGCAAAAGTACACACAATAAACTTCTTTAGCACACAGTAAATTAGCACAATATATGATTAGCCCTAGGGGCGTCACAAACCATATACTAAGTAAGTGGTATAAGAACCTCGACAGATTTAGAGACAAGGCCTAGGGCCTGTAGAACCGCTGAGGCAACCAGGAAGCACCCACGGTAGTGACGCAGGAGACCCATGGGAGACGCGTGCAGTGTCTAAACACAGCCGCGAATCACCATTGACTTCTATGGAGAAAGTTGCGATTAGATTTTCAAATATTAGGGACACTTAGGAGTGGACTTGGAGCAAACCCCTTTAAAACTAGACAATTCGAGAGTCAACATCCACGGGAGCACCAAAGTACTTGTGTTACCTCACCCAGGGAAGCCGGGTGTCTTTTCGTGTCGGGTTTTGTCATCGTTTTCTATGGCGAGCTGCGGAAATGTGCTGCAGGCGACCAAGTGGAAAGTGTCCGGATGGATTCCAGGGTGGATCGGAGATCTGAAGAACCTGAAAGCAGAGGGGACAGTGTCTGGGTCACTAGCCAGTGATCAGAAAGGCAATGAGCGGATGCCCACCAATGTTGGGTGATTTCAGGTGCAGGAGGTGAAGCTTGACTCTTCAGCCACAAGGACCAGGAGGCGTCGATGACAACCAGGAGCTTGATTCGCGCTGTCTCACGACGGATGTCGAGTGCTGCGGTGTCGGTATCCGGATTGGACCCAACAAACCTTAAAAGCAGCAACCCACGCAGAATGCAAAGATCAGTTTCAGAGCAGAACAGCAAGGTCTGAGGGACTCACCCTTTGGAGGGGAGTCAGGGCTCGTCTGGAGCAACCAGAGAAGCCCAAGAAACAAAAGAGTTACCTTCGTGGGGACCCACCTGACGACAGACCAGAGATCGCGAAGGGGCCTCGAGCAGAAATGCTAGAAGCGGGCCCCCGGAACACTCGTGGCGTGTAGGCCCACAATCTTCGTTGCAGATGGTGCTCAGGGCTTGGACTACAATTAGCCCAATGCATAACTTCAGGAAAGCTCGGGAAATGGGTCCACTAGCAAATGTGCATGGTGTCCAGGAGTTCCAGTCCCACGTCTCTCGTGGGGGCTGCAGGTCTCAGCTTTGCTGTGATCTCGTGTCGGCCTCTGAGATGTCTGGAAGTCCGTGTCCTGTGTTGCAAATCCTTCGAGATCCAGCGGGAGCCTTGGAAATGCAGACCGGCAAGATGCTTCGTTGGTGCATGTTTAAACAGGGGAGTCACTCCTTGACCCCAAGGGAGATTCTTCCATCTTCTAGACGAAATAGAATGTCGAAGTCCCAGGATATATTTTGCTGATTTTCGTCTAGGGTAATCTGAAGTTTTAAGGACGGGGTCCCTAAGCTTGTACTAAGTTTAGGGGTTGGACTTACTCTAGGGTCCCACCTATGGGAGGACCCGGGGTAGGGGTGGTTACACCCCTTCCCCTTTGTCCAGTTTCGCGCCAGAGCAGGGGCTGGGTGCTCCTGCAACCGGTTTGAACTGGAGTATGCACAGCGACACCAAGTTTGCCCCCAGCAGTGTCTGAAAAGCATTCTATGAATGCAGCCACCCAGCCCCAATACACTAAAGCCTGTCTGGGGAGGTGGTTACACCTCCCTGTGACAGGAAACCTATTGTCCAGGCCTCCCCTGCCGGAGTTTTGTCCAGCAGTAGGAGGTCAGACTCGTATCTGTGGCTGCAGCATCCATTTTGTGATGCTGGAGCCCTTTTAAACTATTACCGGTCAGGTAAGTGTGCACATGTCTTCTCCTTCTAGAAGGGTGGAATTCTACCCCCGCCGCCAGGACTGGCGGGGGGGGGGTAGGATTCCAAAGTGTTTGACATCAAACACAACATGTTTCCGTGCAGCCATTCCAAAGTTAGCATTTACCGCGAGGTTAAAATGCACTTAAGAGTATATAGTCTTGCTGCATCACAGAACAGCCTCAGAGAATAGATTCCGAAAGCTGCAGAGGGGCTCAGCTCATGCTTGAGCACCCCTCACACAAAACCAAGCACTCATGTCTTCAGTATTGATAGGGCCTGCCATAGGAGTGACTTATAGGTTTATATGTGTCAGTGATTAAAGGTAGATATAGGTAACCTATATCTTAGTAATGGGTGCAAGCACCACTTTACTCAGGCTGCAGTAGCAGACCTGTGGTGCCATTTTGGAAAGCTTCCCAGGCGCGGCATAATGCATGCTTCAGCCCCTGGTAGGCCTCTGGGGTACCTATGCCCTTGGTACCTAAGGTACCATATACTAGGGACTCACAAGGGTAACCCAGTAACCAATCTGGAGTGTACCTAGAGTACATGCAATCAATTTATAGAGGAAGCAGCTAGGCTGGGGGCCTGAATAGCAGGGCCCCAGCCAGACTAAAGTAAAAAAAACAGTGAAACACCAGAAAAAGGTGGGGGTAACCATAGTAAGCAGATCCTACTCTCCTACACAAGGGTTAAACTCCCCCAAGCGCAGACTGAAGAAAGCTGCCAAAAATATATTAAACTGGGCCCGGTATCAGCCTGCTGCGTAGTACCCACGATCCAGCCTGGGGCGAGGCGTCTATCTGGCAAAGTGCGGGTTCCCAAGACGCGCGCGGGCTGGGCAGACCTCCTCGAGCGGCCTGCTCCCTGCGGGGGCGGAAGCAATCCCGGCCCACACTCTGAGTGTGAGCGGGCTGATGTGTGACAGTCAGCAGCGGGGAACAAGTAAGGAGCCTAAAGCGCAACACGTGCTCGTGGGGAAAAGTGACAGTTGCTGGACACGCGCTTGAGGCGAAGCGCAAGTCAGCGATGCAAGCGGCAAAAATTAACAAAGCAGTAGGCTTCAAGCACGATCGCTGCGCAGAGCAGACAGCCACTGAAGCAATAACATTCAAAAATGCATAACAATGAAGGGCTTAGCAAAAACAGTCATCATAAAGCATATGTGCCAACTTGAATCTCTTGCAGTTAGTGGAACAGCCCACCCATCAAGGGGGCCACATTCTTGACTTGCTGTTCTCCAATCAGGCTACCTTCAAGATATTAAACATACTACCCCAACCTTGGACCGACCACTATTTAATTCAGTTTGAGGTCAGGCAGCCCTGTTTAAAGGTCAAAGCTAGCCTGCAGAATTACTACAGGAGTGGTAGGGACTGGGCAAAACTAGATAAGATTGGCTCCCACTTAACTGTTAAGGAGGATAATTATTTTTCACCTATGGTGATGGCTGAAGAGAATTAGAAGATCTATACGAGCTAAATAACAGACACTCTAGATCAGATAATCCCAATAAAGAAGTTAAAAAACAGGAATAAAATCATGGCCCCCTAGTATAATGAAGATATGAAACAGCTGCGTACACTCCGTAAGAAGGCAGAAAGGAAATGGAGAAGGGGATATACTGAGGAAGATAAAAAAGAACTGAGATCAATACAATTGAAATATAAATAACTTATTCTTGAAACAAAGGCCGAATTTTATGCCACCTCTATCATACAAGCGCCGAACGGAGCAAAAGCCCTTTTTAAATTATTAAGGACTTGTCTTCCCCTACCTGCCTAAAGAACAAGGTAGCAGCATCACAAAAACTATGTGATGACATCTCTCTTTATTTTCAGGACAAAATCACTAAAATTGTCAACACACTTAATTCCAACAATGAGTGCCTAGATGATCTAGAACAACTGATGGCTGAAGACTTTCCCCAGCCAATGGTCCTGGATAACTTTCCGGTCCTCACTGATGACGTTTTTAACAGCTTGGCGCACAGTGTTACATCGGGGTCCCTTCTCGATCCCCTCCCTCATAAAGTCTGGAAGACTTTTGGTGAAGAAACCTTCCCGTGGCTGAGACAGATTTGCAATCAATCAGTGGTGGAAGGAACTGTCCCAGATAGCTGGAAACAGGCGGTGGTGGCCCAGTTGTTCAAAAAACCCACCCTTGATCCATCAATCCCGGCCAGTTTCAGGCCTATCTCTCTCCTGCCCTATCCGGTCAAAATCCTGGAGAAAGCAGTCAGTAGGACACTGTATGGCTTTCTGGAGGATAACCTCCTGCTTGCTAGAGATTAATTCGGGTTTCAACTAGGCCACTGGACCGAGATGGCGCTTGTCACCATGATGGAAAACCTGCGCATGCGAGCCGACAACAGGAATGCTACTGTTCTAGTGCTTCTTGACATGTCGGCAGCATTCGCTACGGTGAATCCTTCCATCCTAGTGGAGAGACTTAGGAGGCTAGGGGTGAAGGGGTGAGCACTGCAATGGCTCCAGTCCTATTTGATCGGGAGACAACAGGTAGTGTCGTTAGCACCATTTTCCTCCAGCAAATCTCCGGTAATACACGGAGTGCTGCAGGGTTCTGCGATCAGTCCTATTCTCTTTAATGTATATCTGCAGTCTCTGCTTCCTATTATTAAATTCTTTGGAGTCAGTTAATTATGCTGATGATACTCAACTGGCGTTCTCCTTAGAAGGTGAACATGCGATCTCCCTGGACACTTTCCAGCAGTGCATGCAATGCACGGCTGGCTGGCTCGGGAGAAATTCCCTTCAATTTAATTGCGGAATGACCGAGGTGCTGTATTGCTCCTCTGAGGATACCTAACCCCCTACCTTGTGAATTTAAATTCACTCCTGAGGAGGAACCAATAGCGCTGGTTAAGAATGTACGCAACCTGGGGGTTTTGATTGATGACAACCTTCAGATGGAGTCTCATGCAAATAAGACCGCTAATGTTTGTTTCTCCTTAATACGTATGCTATGAAAAATACTTCTGTGATTACCAACTGAGTCACGCCCACTGGTGGTAAGAAGCACTGTGTTAAGCAGGCTTGATTACCTGAATTCTCTGTATTCGGGTGCCCCACAATACATCATCCAGGGATTGCAGAGGGTACAGTCTGCAGCAGCCAAATTAGCACTCAATAAGCCGCGATGCTCATCCTCCACCACGGCTCTGAGAGAGCTGCACTGGTTGCCCATTAAGGAAAGGTTCCAGTTTAAATCCCTATGTCAGAGCAGTGCATAGGTTGGGCCCAATCCCTTTGCAGGAAAAGTTCATGTGGTATCAACCCAAGAGGCAACTTCGCTCCTCCAGTGCCGGCCTATTGTCGGTCTCCCAAGTTCAAACATGCCAGGTCAGGAGGGAGTGTTACAAAAAGGGGGGTTAAACCCATATAGTCACGGGGACCTGGGTGCTATGTGATACATGTATAGGAGAGGGTCCCCGTAAAGGTAGTGTATGCCAATGGGCCACACTAAAAAGTGATTAATTACAATTTAGAAAAAATTATATACAACGAAATTTCCGTTGGTAGTAAGGTTTTATTACCAAGGAATAGAAGACAAAAATTATCTATTACAATACAAAATTTCATATATTGACAAGCCCCAAAGGGGGGGGGGACAAAGGGAGAGAGAGGAAAGGAAACTAGAGGAGGAGGTAATGAAACAAATAGACACAGTATAAATAGTGACCTGATTATTACAAGGTTAGTGACACTGTACGAAAAATTGACAATACAGAGGCCAAAATACGGCCAAAATCAAACAATTAACAAATAGTCCAAAACATCCGGCACATAGGATAATTCAAATTAATAAGGGTTGTGCCCGGTGTATCAACAAAAAACAAACAGTCGACGTTTCGACCCCTAGTAACAGGCTGGGTAAAGTCCTTTCACGGGGTCTTCATCAGGACGTCATGCGGGGAGGGGGAGGGGGCCACACTGTGGGGAAAAACATTTTTAACTTTAATACATGGTAAAGACGGCAGTTTATCCAATAGTCTAAACCAAGCAGTTAATTTAAAGCTATTACAGCAAAATTGAATTACCATGGGGTACGGCCTGGGGGGGCTCTGTACACAGGGTTGGCGCCACGCAATTAAGTCGCGGTCAGTCACTAATGATGGAAAAATCCACAGGAGAGGAGAAAATCAACAGTTAAATCTGTACATGCGCTATGTCAAATTACATCTTATGGTAGGTAAAAGAAGGCACTAAGGGCCTTTTTTTTGAGGCGGTCACAAGAGCAGAACAACAGGTCTTGTTACCACTCTTAGAGTCATAATCATGAGATTAATAATTAAATACTTAAATACCTCGGAACTCTGGCGAAATTGTTGCACCAGGAAACAGCGAGTGGGGCACTCTTAGTGGAATGTAACCATTCGGACAAGCTGGAATTAAGTAAGTGGAAGCACTCGTGTTACTGAATACAAAAAATGATGACCCAAGAAATTCAAAAATTAATTAAAGGCCAATATTGACGAACTTACAAGAGATTGTTTTGCGAACAAGGTAATCAGAGGCCTCCGTCACCGTTGTAATGTGAGGAGCCGTCTGTTTGGAGAGACTGCTAACACGGGGGCGGGTAGGCGTGTGTTGTCAAATCCAACCTGCCACTGAAAAAATTAAAGAAAAGAGCTGGAATATATACTTGAAAATTGCGTCAGACAAAACCGTACAAGATCGTACTAAGGCTCTTACTCACAAGAATTTGTGGTACGTGAGCTTTCCGTCTAGGTGCAAAGCCGATGTGTTACTGCAAGGCTCCACAGAAGGTAGAGATTAATTCGCGGGGCTCGTAGTCCCTTGGTTCCTAAAAAAGGCGGAATAGCGATTAATTTCGGAGCTCTAAGGAGCCGATAGGAGACGCCCGCCAAATATTCACTTACATTAGATCGACTGGTAAGCGTCTGCAAGGATCAGGCCTGAGAGGTGTCTGCAAGAATCCGGACAGCAACTCCGCAAGACCGCAATGCGGAGTTTGTGGGCGGGGCCAGCTAATGTTGGTTCCATCAAAATGGAAAAAATACTCAAGGCTACCGCGGTGAGGGAGGATAATTTAAGGCAGCGATATTAAATTTGTAGAGAGTGTCTAAACCAGCATAAAAAAATATATATATATTATCACAGGATAAATCGGTGCAGCTCTCATCTAAGAGGATATCGACCACAACTGCAATTTACAACACCTAGATTGTCGTTTGTTACAAATGGTGCTTCTCTCACACAGGAGGAAGTAGACCCATTCCTTAATTACATACCAAACTACAAATTAAGTAGCATCACATATTTTAAGGAAAGTATTGTGGAAAATGGGTGCATCTCTCACACAGGAGGATGAAAACCCGTTCAACCAATATTCCAAGAGACATAATTAAATTAAATTCCAGGCTAGAAAAGAAAAGCAACACATAATTTAAGACAGATCCTGAACCATGGGTGCATCTCACACGCAGGAGGATGAAAACCCATTTGGCCAAAATTCAAAAAAAGTGTGTGCCCAAGCATTACAAAGGTAGACTTCAGAGTCTCAGTTACTGGAGTCAAGGTGTTCCAATAAGGGACATATTAGATGGTTCAACCTAACGCTGCCAGTTGTGATAGACTGCTATCCTGTTCATTCAGTCCGTTTTTTATGGAGTCCAGAAGTGACATCCATTTGGACTCCCGTGTGTTCAGGATAGATAGGAGGTTACCTCCCCTTCTCCCGAGAGTCACCTTTTCAACAGCAAACCACCGCAGGTCGGTGACCAAATGGCCAGCTGTGAGCCAATGGTCCACAAGGGGGGCGCCTGCCACTTTGCATCTCAGTCTACTACAGTGGGAAGAAATTCTAGCCTTGATTTTTTGTTGTGTCTGACCTACATACAATTGACTACATGGGCAACGGATGATGTATATCACTCCAGTGGAATTACAATTGGTGTAGTGTTTGAGGGTATACGTACGTCCACGGTGGTCAAATGTTTTGGTCTGGATTGTGGTGTCGCAGGCAGTACATCCACCACATCTGTAGTGGCCGATCACAGGGGGCAAATTCCAGAGGGATGTTAGAGTGGGTTGGCTCTCGCCTTCAAGGAAAGAGTGAACAACCATGTCCCTTATGTTTTTAGCTCTCTTAAAAGAGTGAAGGGGCAACTCTGTTTGGTTGATGACATCAGCCACCATTGGCCAGTTATGGTTGATGATCTTCTTGATGTCGTTACTGCGAGTTGAAAAGGTCGTACGTGCTTGGTATAACCCCCGGGATTCCCTACTTAATCCAAGTGACGCTTCACGTGCCACAACTGATCGCGTGATTTGCGTTACGACCTTTTCAACTCGCAGTAACGACATCAAGAAGATCATCAACCATAACTGGCCAATGGTGGCTGATGTCATCAACCAAACAGAGTTGCCCCTTCACTCTTTTAAGAGAGCTAAAAACATAAGGGACATGGTTGTTCACTCTTTCCTTGAAGGCGAGAGCCAACCCACTCTAACATCCCTCTGGAATTTGCCCCCTGTGATCGGCCACTACAGATGTGGTGGATGTACTGCCTGCGACACCACAATCCAGACCAAAACATTTGACCACCGTGGACGTACGTATACCCTCAAACACTACACCAATTGTAATTCCACTGGAGTGATATACATCATCCGTTGCCCATGTAGTCAATTGTATGTAGGTCAGACACAACAAAAAATCAAGGCTAGAATTTCTTCCCACTGTAGTAGACTGAGATGCAAAGTGGCAGGCGCCCCCCTTGTGGACCATTGGCTCACAGCTGGCCATTTGGTCACCGACCTGCGGTGGTTTGCTGTTGAAAAGGTGACTCTCGGGAGAAGGGGAGGTAACCTCCTATCTATCCTGAACACACGGGAGTCCAAATGGATGTCACTTCTGGACTCCATAAAAAACGGACTGAATGAACAGGATAGCAGTCTATCACAACTGGCAGCGTTAGGTTGAACCATCTAATATGTCCCTTATTGGAACACCTTGACTCCAGTAACTGAGACTCTGAAGTCTACCTTTGTAATGCTTGGGCACACACTTTTTTTGAATTTTGGCCAAATGGGTTTTCATCCTCCTGCGTGTGAGATGCACCCATGGTTCAGGATCTGTCTTAAATTATGTGTTGCTTTTCTTTTCTAGCCTGGAATTTAATTTAATTATGTCTCTTGGAATATTGGTTGAACGGGTTTTCATCCTCCTGTGTGAGAGATGCACCCATTTTCCACAATACTTTCCTTAAAATATGTGATGCTACTTAATTTGTAGTTTGGTATGTAATTAAGGAATGGGTCTACTTCCTCCTGTGTGAGAGAAGCACCATTTGTAACAAACGACAATCTAGGTGTTGTAAATTGCAGTTGTGGTCGATATCCTCTTAGATGAGAGCTGCACCGATTTATCCTGTGATAATATATATATATATTTTTATGCTGGTTTAGACACTCTCTACAAATTTAATATCGCTGCCTTAAATTATCCTCCCTCACCGCGGTAGCCTTGAGTATTTTTTCCATTTTGATGGAACCAACATTAGCTGGCCCCGCCCACAAACTCCGCATTGCGGTCTTGCGGAGTTGCTGTCCGGATTCTTGCAGACACCTCTCAGGCCTGATCCTTGCAGACGCTTACCAGTCGATCTAATGTAAGTGAATATTTGGCGGGCGTCTCCTATCGGCTCCTTAGAGCTCCGAAATTAATCGCTATTCTGCCTTTTTTAGGAACCAAGGGACTACGAGCCCCGCGAATTAATCTCTACCTTCTGTGGAGCCTTGCAGTAACACATCGGCTTTGCACCTAGACGGAAAGCTCACGTACCACAAATTCTTGTGAGTAAGAGCCTTAGTACGATCTTGTACGGTTTTGTCTGACGCAATTTTCAAGTATATATTCCAGCTCTTTTCTTTAATTTTTTCAGTGGCAGGTTGGATTTGACAACACACGCCTACCCGCCCCCGTGTTAGCAGTCTCTCCAAACAGACGGCTCCTCACATTACAACGGTGACGGAGGCCTCTGATTACCTTGTTCGCAAAACAATCTCTTGTAAGTTCGTCAATATTGGCCTTTAATTAATTTTTGAATTTCTTGGGTCATCATTTTTTGTATTCAGTAACACGAGTGCTTCCACTTACTTAATTCCAGCTTGTCCGAATGGTTACATTCCACTAAGAGTGCCCCACTCGCTGTTTCCTGGTGCAACAATTTCGCCAGAGTTCCGAGGTATTTAAGTATTTAAGTATTTAATTATTAATCTCATGATTATGACTCTAAGAGTGGTAACAAGACCTGTTGTTCTGCTCTTGTGACCGCCTCAAAAAAAAGGCCCTTAGTGCCTTCTTTTACCTACCATAAGATGTAATTTGACATAGCGCATGTACAGATTTAACTGTTGATTTTCTCCTCTCCTGTGGATTTTTCCATCATTAGTGACTGACCGCGACTTAATTGCGTGGCGCCAACCCTGTGTACAGAGCCCCCCCAGGCCGTACCCCATGGTAATTCAATTTTGCTGTAATAGCTTTAAATTAACTGCTTGGTTTAGACTATTGGATAAACTGCCGTCTTTACCATGTATTAAAGTTAAAAATGTTTTTCCCCACAGTGTGGCCCCCTCCCCCTCCCCGCATGACGTCCTGATGAAGACCCCGTGAAAGGACTTTACCCAGCCTGTTACTAGGGGTCGAAACGTCGACTGTTTGTTTTTTGTTGATACACCGGGCACAACCCTTATTAATTTGAATTATCCTATGTGCCGGATGTTTTGGACTATTTGTTAATTGTTTGATTTTGGCCGTATTTTGGCCTCTGTATTGTCAATTTTTCGTACAGTGTCACTAACCTTGTAATAATCAGGTCACTATTTATACTGTGTCTATTTGTTTCATTACCTCCTCCTCTAGTTTCCTTTCCTCTCTCTCCCTTTGTCCCCCCCCCCTTTGGGGCTTGTCAATATATGAAATTTTGTATTGTAATAGATAATTTTTGTCTTCTATTCCTTGGTAATAAAACCTTACTACCAACGGAAATTTCGTTGTATATAATTTTTTCTAAATTGTAATTAATCACTTTTTAGTGTGGCCCATTGGCATACACTAGGTCAGGAGGGAGGGCATTCAATGTGGTGGGTGCCCGCCTTTGGAATGAACTTCCCCTGAATCTTAGACAAACGGACACTCTGATTGAATTTCGAAAGAGCTTAAAGACCTGGTTCTTCCCGAAAGCTTAATCTCCACCTCCTATACACTCGGCCCAACCTCTTTTCCACTCTGGTCACCCTGTTCAGTCGGAAGCACCAGGATACCCGTAGGGTGACAGTATGCGCTATATAAGTATTAAATCATCATCATATCTGTGAACAAGTAGTAAAAAGACACTTATCTCGGCTGCGGAGCAGAAAAGAAAGAGGAAGCCAGAAGGGTGCCTCTCTATTTTGTGCATTATGATGTGTTGCCATTGGCTGGTTGAGGAGCCGTGGTTCAAAGCCTCATGGGAAATGATGTTTTTTACTATTGGAGTTATTTTTCATTGGCTGCTGTGAGTCAGTAAAGGAATTGAGTATGCATAATCAGAAGCATAATCCTCGCCTCCAGTCCTGACCTAGAATCCACCATTCTTGGGTATTGTTAGTTCCCTCCCGGGACTCAAGTGACTCGTGACACATGGGTACAAGTATTTTATAAAGGAACAAGAGGTCCCATAGCAGAATATAGATAAGCATAAACCATAGAAGTAAAATGAGTTCTGTGTCAGAAGATCCATATCTATATATACATTTATTTATTCACTCATGTAGCACTCAATAAATAATGAAGTGGGGAACAGCAGAACAAGAAATAAGAATTTCAAAGCTCAGACATTTTTTAATGACTGTAGAATTAATAAACAGGTCATGTCCCGTCAGTTTAGAGTACAAGTGCTATCATAACTTATTTACAGAACATTTACAATAGTCATGGTACTATTTGTCAACAACTTTTCGATCACTCCTTAAAATATGGGGATCATCATCAGGACTTAATTAAATATGCCTGATCCATGAAAATGCCTATACATTAACACCCTGTAGGGTACTATAGTCCCTAGAAGGGCGGGAGTCCAGTCTCTGTTGGCCGTCTGATGGAAAAGTGAGTATCCAGGCAGGTTTAAAATGAACAGTGAGAGAACGGTGATTTGGTGGGGCTGCTGATCGTATGCAAGTAAAATCGGCAACAATTGCCAATTTAAAGGACGGGCGCCAAGCCTGTACCATCTTCATGACAATAATAATTAAAGTAAGGACGCAACACGATAATCTTGTAGCGTTGAAATGGCAACCCACTGTCGACAGAGGAATTCTGTGGTAAATGTTATGACACTAATATTAGTAGCTCAAGATGATTTTTAATAAACATAGGTAGCTCTTATTACAGAGAAGGTTGGAGACCTCTGATTTACAGCCTAACAGCACACATAAGAATAGTCTCTGCAGATTTTCTAAATCTCCAGTAAGAGTGCTGGTTGAGTCAAAATAATTTCTTAGATTTGACAAACAAAAGGAGCAAAGAAAGTCTCGGACAGGGCTTTGGACTGGAAGGCTAAGATGTTATGTTATCTGTGCTTATATAGCGCACGGCTGCCCCAGCAAAGGGGCGTCCCGGCGCTACCAACAACAGAGAACGAACCTAGATACCACGGCAGGAAGACTCCAATACAGAAACAGAGACCAGAAAAGCTATTGTACTGGGAAGAGATAGGTTTTAATAGCTTTCCTAAAGTCCAATATACCCTCCAGACCATGTATCTGAACCGGCAGTGAGTTCCATAGTTTGGCCGCCATACAGCGGAAGGAACGTCCTCCTGCTCGACAGTGTTTCACACGACGAACAATGACCAGATGCTGCCCTACAGAACGCAGCGGACGGGATGGAACATACATATTTTGCCCCCCGCTGGCAGAACTCCATGGTCTCTCTTGCATTTTTTATGTAACTCCATGGAGCTCTGCAGAGTGAAACTCCACAAGTTCTCCCACCCCTAGCTATGAAGTACCTCTGGATTTCTTAATGACCCACACTTTTCATTAGCAATGAACCCTAGTGACCCAACTGATTTCCTCAGTTTTCTTAACCCTGATGATACACAATTTTTTGTCCAATTTATATGACCCGTCCGGGCATACAAAGAGTACTTTGCGAAGTGCCTTCAGACATTTGTTAGCTGGGCCATGGATGGGTGGCCTAGGGAGAGTGGAGCTCACCCATTCTGGTGCCAACAGTGTAAACCCATCTATTACTTTGTTGCATAACATTTCATTTAAAGATCATGTTTTGTTCATCGGGCTCGGGCCTACTAATGTACACTTTATCTGCAGTCTACATTTCATCTGTACACTCCAGCTACAATTCTTTAATCTTTCACTTGTCACCTGGTGATAGTTCTCAAATCTGCAGAAACAGGATTGATGGCTTGTCGGTTTCATTCTTGGCGCCAAACATTGAAAAAATGTGCAGCTGACATTGTGCCCTCAGGGTAATGATTTACAATTTTTAAAGCTTTGAAGGGTTGGCACTTCTCAAGCACTAGTTAGGTGTTTTATGAATGTCATCTTCAACCACTTCAGTGTCATGGCAGTAATTGAGTAATCGAGCACTTTATAATTCAGTTTCAGTCAATTAAATAAGAGGCTTGGACAGTCTTTGGGTAAGAGGCATGATCTTTACTTTTGCACAGGAAGTGATCCCAAACACCTTAATGTGTTCTTATCTTTACTCTATTCGTTTCCAGGAAAAGGTTCGGAACAATTTCCAATCCTTGCAGTGGTCATAGGCGTTTACCATAACAAAGTAGAATGGGTATTGTTTAAAACGTATGAATTTCTGTGAACATGAACGATTTCAGGGAAGCTCAGTGGATGTTCCAAGTGGGCAATTATATAAATAAAGGTAATATTCCGAACTATGATGGGTGGGCCAAGAGGTCCGTTCTAACACCAGCTTGTGTGTCTTACTGTTGTTGTTGAGCAACCCTTGCACACGTGCTGCTCAAATCATTGCTAAGATGCTATTTGCTGAGCACTTGTTCTCTGTCCACCTTCAGTGTATAGAATAGATACTTCATAAGTAACCTGATCTGAGCAAAAAGCAGTTGATGTGTGTTCTTCTACTGGTTATTTATGGCTTTCTTGTATTTTTGGCTATTGTGTCAATTAAGTTAATTATGATAAGAATCAGCTGGCTTTGTTGCCTTTACAGGAAACAAAATCTAGAGGCATATGAGCTGCAGACCACACACTATTGCATAGATCACATCTGGTAGTGGGCCCCAACCAGATGGTGATCTATGCAATAGTGTGTGGTTTTGCAGCCCTGCATGCCAAGAACAGATGCATACTGGTAAGAAGCATTTTCCGTTATTTAAAATAAGGGTGGCGCTGAGCCTAAAGCATGTTTGTTTCCCAGCCTGAGATGCATTTGGTCTTTTGCAGGTGAAATTAAACTTCCAAAAGGTGTCTGTGATACTACCCTGACTATGGAAAGTGACTTTGACATCCTGCTTCCACGCCGGCAGGGACCCGGCCTCTGTGCTACTGCCCTGGTCAGCTACCTGATCAGCATCCACAATGACTTCGTGTACACAGTGGAGAAATATACCAATGAAACCAGGAAGTATGTGTATTCTCTACCATTGCTTTCTTTTTAAAGCAATAATGTGTTGAAACGTGAATTCTGTGTATCCTTGGTGTGTGTATTAGTAATAAATAACTCTGATCAGTGGATTATGTTTTTACTGAATTACAGTTGTAAGTGTTGGCTTTAAACCTTACAATCTAGTGGCCTCATAGACAATTTGCCCCGATTTTATACATTTAATTTTATCATAGGGGATCTGACAACATTATATGAATTCATTAATGACACATCATTAATGAACACAGCTTTTAATTTGTTCACAGCATGCATTATCTTTTTTCTTAGGCAACAATCATTTTAAAGTGTGTTCCATAGTTTTCTTCCCCAAAAGCCTGCAAATTGTTAAACGCGGGGCTCTACTGCTGCGTAAACTGCTACATAGGAGACAGTCCCTTTCTTTGTTGAGGCACTTAAACCAACATAGGCCCTTAGTAAGCAGACGTCAAAACCATGGAGCGCCTTTTACAAATATTGCACAGTTCAGTACTGTGAATATTACACTGTTCAGTACTGTGAATGTTAAACAGATTAGTACTGTGAATATTACACTGTTCAGTACTGTGAATGTTACACAGTTCAGTACTGTGAATATTACACTCTTCAGTACTGTGAATGTTACACAGTTCAGTACTGTGAATATTACACTGTTCAGTACTGTGAATGTTACACAGTTTAGTACTGTGAATATTACGCTGTTCGGTACTGTGAATGTTACACAGTGCAGTACTGTGAATATTACACTGTTCAGTACTGTGAATATTACTCTGTTCAGTACTGTGAAGATTACACTGTTCTGTACTGTAAATGTTTGGCTTATTACTTACTGAGTTTTTCTTCAAAGTCATATAAGGGCAGTCAGCTGCCAGCCTTTGTCAGTGGATGGGAATCCTCGCATCCGGGTTTCCCAGCTGTTGGAACACCAGACACGATTTTACCAGGTGGTTATTCCGCCTGTAAAATCGCATGAGACATTGGCTGCAGCAGCTAACCCTCGTCCCCTGATCACTATCTTTCAGGCAGGGGGAACATGACATCATTTCCTCTGTTTGAAATGATTTACCCCTTCCCCACTCTGCTCCTGACAGCCCTCACCAGACCCCCCACCGCACACAAAGCCCCGCATACATTTACCGCCTTCTTAGAGATGTGAATTCGGTGCGCTTTTGAAACTAATAAGTCCGGTCCCACGCTGTAATTCCCAATCACATAGGATTCCAATAACTCGTAATTGCATGGTGCTGGTGTTGTGTTACCACACAGTATAGATTTTGATAGACATTTTGATTTACCACCACCAGTACCGTGCAATTAGTAATCATAGCCTAAAATGTCATTTCTTTACTGTATCAGTTATCGCCTTTCATCATTTCCCGGTTGATAGGTGTTTGTTGTAGCCCAGGGCATTAAAACGTACATTTCAGGAGGGAGGGCACATGCTTTCTATAAATGAAGAGTGGATATTAAGCCCTGTCTGCTATCAGATTAGTAAAGTAACGGCCGGCCTGCCTTTTATTTATTTTTCTCCTCAGATACTCAGTCAGTCCCTCAGAGGTGTCAGACCTACACGTCATCACTTACGAGGTGGAGAAAGACCTCATCCCGATTATCCTGTCTAACTGCCAGTACAGCATTGAGAGCGGAGGGCAGATGCTGCAGGAATTTGACTTGGAGAAAATTCAACGTCAAGTTACCAGCCGGTTCCTCCAGGGAAAACCCATCATTACCATCAAGGTGAGGAAGGAAAATCATACACCCAACTCTAGAAAAAAAAATACCGCTCCAGCATTGGCTAGATTTGCAAGCTTTTTTGAATTTGCACTGTATGTTAAAGCTGCTACTGTTGTACCTCAGAAGCTAGTGTGCATTTTATTTCAGTCTCGTTCTCAAAATAGGTTACCAGTGTCAACTCGTGCTCATCTGAAGATAAATAGGGTAAGTAAGGCAACCCTTACACAAACGTAAGTAAGGCCCAGAGCAGAGCATTTGTTTCATATGCTGAATGGTTCCAGTGTTAATTTCCCAGCACTTCGGGCTACTGGTTTCATGCCCTAGCACTAAGAGCATGTATAGTTTCATCAGAAAATTCATTTTGAAAGCCTCATTTTGAGCCTCGGATAGTGAAACAGAGAAGCTCTCTTTTGAGACTACATAGCCAGCAGTCAGGAAAACATTGCTCTGGAACATCCTTCTGAACAATGCATTTATTGCATGTACCCTCATGGAGGTCTTCGAATCCTGGCCTTGCATTTTCAGGATCCCCTCTCAAACTACTAGTTATTTCCACGAACATTAGGAGCCATCCTCCTTCGACCTTTTTCCTCCTTCTACCATTCTACTGTGACAGGTGCAGGTTGAAGTGTAATGCGACATTCATCCTCTGATAGGTTGTGATATCCTTTGCAGAATCCACACTCCATTGCTTTCCTCCCCGAGTCTGTGTCACAATTTATTCTTAGCCTTACTCTGTTAATTTCAGAGCATCTTGGGTATCATTAGTTTTATTATTCAGCCTTCATTTAGCTTCACTAAATCTTCTATCTTGAGGTCAAATTGCAAAGACTTAACAAGAAAATAAGGAATGAATACACATATTCATCTTCATAGAGGATGGACCGTATCTTTTTCAGTCCAGTACCACAATTGATATACAAAATGGGAAGTACAGACATTCCAGGGAACTATAGGCCAATAAGCCTGATTGACTCTACACAAAAAGTAGCTGGAAAAGTCATTCTGGGGAGAATTCTTCAATGGGTGGATGAGAACCAAGTCCTATCGGACTTTCAAGCAGGCTTCCGCCCAGGAACTGGTACAATTGAGCAGGTCTTTAGGCTAACATTACTGCACTGGAAGGTGGTGGAGCTGGGCAAGGGCAGTCTTTATTTGGCCTTCATTGACTTGAAGACTGCCTTTGACCTAGTTCCCAGGGAAGAACTCTGGAGGGTTCTCCATCGCCTGGGCCTGCCCCCGTACATTTTGTTCCTTCTAATGAAACTCCACATGAGAAATTTTGCTCAGGTTCGCTGGGGTAGAAATGGCGAAACAACAGATAGGATTCCCGTCTGTAGGGGAGTCAGACAGGGTTGCGTGTTAGCTCCCACACTTTTTTCCCCCTATGTAAATGGTGTGGTGGAGCATCTGCTACAGGAACCTGCGGACGCACGCTGTCTGGGGGGTGTGCGGATCCCAACATTATTGTTCGCGGATGACACTCTGCTCATTTCAAAGACCCCTCAGGGGCTCCAGAAGTTGTTGACCCGCTTTCAGGACTTTTGTGAATCTAGAGGGCTGGTGATAAAGGTAGAAAAAACGAAATATCTTATACTACGCCCGCCAAGGAAATTAGGTCGCCCTCCTATTCTGAACTCAGTCCCTTTGGAGAAGGTGACCGAATTTGACTATTTGGGTTTACGCCTGAATGATAAAATGAGTTGGCCTTCACACATTGACAAGATGGTGCTCTGTCACAAAAGGGTAGGAGGTGCTTTACTCAAGGAATATCATGCATCTCCCAGATCCTCAGTGGCGCCTGCAATTGAGATCTACAAGGCAAGGGGGGTCACATCTGCCCTGTATGGTGCGGAGTTATGGGGTCACTGCAATTTTGAACCCTTATCCAAGACTGAAAACAAGTTCCTGAAGGACCTCCTAGCTCTCACACTGAGCACCCCAACAGTTCCAGTGCTCTTGGACTTGGGCTGCAAAAGTATTAAAGACCAGGCCCGCCTTCGTCCATTTCTCCTGTGGTCCCGCATATGGAGGCTCCCGGAATTAAAATCCTATACCGACGGCCTATTGGAAATATTGAACATGGGGGGTTGGAACAAGATCAAGTGGCTGAGGGACACAAAAACTCTTTTGGGGGAACTGGGCCTAGGAGATTGTTGGACTTCAAGATCTGCCCCTCCTAAGGCAGTCCTCAAAAAATTATATTGGGATTGGGTTTCGTGTCAACTAATTGGGAATCCACATCATTGTAATTCGACGGTAGCGTTTCTCAAAATAAAGGATGTGGTATTATACGAACCCTACATGGACCTAATTACAATGCCAGTGGATAGGGCCCTTTACTTCAAGTTTAGAGTTGGCACCCTTCCGCTAAAAGCAACTATATCGAAGTGGAAGTCCTATGCCCATTTATCCCCCTTTTGTGCTTGTTGTCCAACTAGGCCTGAGACGGTGGTACATGTACTCTTCGAGTGCCCAGACTATATCCATCCAAGGAGATACTGGTTGAAACCTCTTTTCAAACGCTTGGGAACACGTATACATTCGGTGGCTCTTCGAATTTTATTGACTGATACCTCTCCACCTATAGTCTGTGGTGTCTCTAAATTTTTAAAACGTTCCTGGTTGATTCGTTGCAATAGATTGACTATATCGGTTTAATTCTTTCTTAGCTAATTTATCTTGGGGAGCTCCCTAAAAATTTTATATATTTTAAGAAATGTATGACATACTTGTATTTTCACCTAAAATGTTGTTTTTAATGTATGTTATGCTTGTAAGATATCTTTTGCATATCGAATAAAGCTTTCAACCAAGAACAATTGATATATTGACTTTGCAACTTCAACAAACATTAAAGAAGGTCTCTCCTTCTTCCCTCTCACAGTTTCCACAAGTGCCATGTTTAAAAGGCCCCACAAAATGAACATCTGATAGACATCTAGCCGCGGATTCCTTAACTGAGAATATCGCCAGGCGTCGGACAACTTTCCGCAGCAGCACCTCTGCGCGCTGGGGGCGGCGCCGCATGGCTCCGCCTTGATGTCGTCCACAGAGCCATATAAGCCCCTCTCGGCACTCTGACATCAGTTTTCCTTTTTTTCTGCGTCTCCACACTGGTCAAAGGAAAACCAGCGGTTCCTTGGCCTGTTTCAGGCCTTCTCAACGCCTTTGGCGTCACGGAACAGTGTGCGATGCCTTCGGGCTTTAAGGTGTGTGAGATCTGTACGCTGCAAATGTCTGTCATGGATCTGCACCACTGAGAGTGCACCACGACTCCTAAAAGTACGACGCCCGTCGCAGAATGAAACCAAAATTCCTAAGGGAGCATCGTATGAAGCTGCTGGCTGCCCGCTTGTCCGGTCCTGCACCTTTACGCCGACGATCTCCCTCTCGGGATCTGGGCTGCTCCCGGGGTCATTCCCGCGGATGTCGTTCGGAGACAGGTAAGCACAAGCATAAGTCACAGAGGTCATCCCCCCCGTAAACGTAACGCTGGGGCCCGCTACTCTCGGTCTTTGCCAGGCACAGGCGCCCAGGAGTGGTCTCCCCCAGACCCACCCTTTCTGGGTGTTGGAGCGACAAGGACCCTGATGGAGGCCTATTCAAGGGCTAGCCAGTATTTCTTTGGGTCACCCCCTCTCCCTGGTGCGCCTTCGGGTCACACAGAAGAGGAAGGCACTCATGTCGGGTCTCGGCCAGCGGATTTGTCCCCGGCGCCAGCTGTGTGCATTGACTGCGGTTCCGGAGTACATGCGACGTCGGGACACGGCCCGGAGAGGCATCCCAGTCGTCTGTCCAGCCCATCCGTCCAGTCACCGCAAAGCCCTGTGCGACTTCCTGCGCTGACTTCGGCTGCGGCATCGAGTTAGACGCCCTGTCGACCTCTTCCATTTCTGTAGGTGGAGGTCGAGTCGCCGCCGGGCCACGCCCAGATCAGGTCCTTTCTGGAGGTTGTCTACATCAATGCGACGCCGTCTCAACGTAGTGCTGGCGCTTACGGCTACTCTGTTCCTGGATGATGAAATCCCTCTGGGTTCACCATGCTCAGGGTCGCTTTGCTGCCCCTTTGTACAGGTGCCAGGGGTTCCATGGCCTTCGTATCAACCTCAGGCTCCTCCACCTTTACTGTCTAGTGAACGAGTTAGTCTCCAACTGTCCCCAACCGATGGTTAGTTGTCGCCCCCCAGAATGGCGACAGAGGCTAGTGCTGCTTTTGTGAGGGCTGCTCGCAGGGCTGTGGATATTCTTCAATTGCAGCCCCCTGTGGTTTCTTTGCCCTCTGATTCTTTACTGGATTTTCTTTACATTGAGCCTGTGGACGTGGAGCTTTTGCTACCCCTTGGTGGGTCTTTGTTTGACATCCTGCTTTGCAGCCTTCTTCCGCTCTACCGTTGCTACCTCCCATTAGGGATTCTCACTGGCTGGAGACCTGAGGTCGCCACATTTTTGCCTCCGCCAGTGCAGGCATCCGTGCCTTTAACATCTCTTGCGTGTTCGCACATGCTTCTTTTGCCCTTTGGGACTAAGGGCTAGATGTAGGTAAATCATTTTTACCGATTCTAAAATACTGAATTTTACCGATTCGGTATTTTAGAATCGGTAAATCTGATGTAGGTAAATTTTCTGTATTTTTTACAGAATCGGTAAGATTCGGTAATTACCGAATCAGTATTTACCGATTCGGTAATTGCCATTCATTCCTATGGGCCTGGATATACCGAATAATTCAAGGGTGTCACTTTGACACCCTGTTGCACCCCTGATTAGGGCTTGTGTGCCATGTGGCACTCATACATGCCCTAAGGTCATGTATGTGTGCCACATGTCACAGGTGTACATGCACAGATTTGCATATACACAGGTATTCGTTATTTGCCACCAACTAATAGTTGGTTGTAAATAACGAATCTTTAAAGCCCTGTGGCACGGTTTACAGTGCCACCTACATCTCAAAATAGATTCGGTAATTTTACCGAATCGGTAAATCTGTATTTTAAGATGCCCTACATCTCAGTATCCAAATACCGGTCGGTAACGGCCGAAAATCGGTATTTTCAGGCATTACCGACCGGTATGTGGATACCTACATCTGGCCCTTAGTTCAGCTCCTTCTTCCTTCTCTCCCAGAAGGGCCCCGGGCCGACTTGCATCGCCTTCTTCTTGATGGCCGGGGAATGGCACAACTTTCCCTTTGATCAGCCTTGGACGCTACAGACTCTGTGGGTAGGGCAATGGCCCAGTCGGTTGCTTTGCGCCGCCATGCATGGTTGCACGATAGTTTCCCGACAATGTTCAGGACATCCTTCAGGATCTGCCATTCAATGGCGTGAACTTTTTTGATTGTCACGCTGTTTCAGTGGTCTCCCTCCTCATGTCTGGTCTCTTGTGATTTTCTGGCCCTTGCGGCCTAGCTTTTTCGGCCTTGTGGCTTCTCTTTTTCATACCTTGTATGACTTTGTGTTGCCTTTTCCTGCGCACTGGCAGCGTTGCCTTGTTTGTTTGGGACCCTGGGTTCATGACGTAATGCCCAGATTGTCTAGGCGGCTACTCCGCCATGTTTGCCTTTATTCAGTGCAGCTGGTCAGCAGGTTCTGCCTTCATTTCGGTCCTCTGTCGGTGCTTGTCTCAAGAGGAGCCCCCTGGCCGGGGTTAAGACTTACCCTATGTGGGGTTTTCCTAGCTATTGTGTAGCTGCCTTCCTACAAGGAAGGTTTAGTACGCTACTGTGGAGTCTTCTTCACAGAGGTTCTTCTGTGGATCAGCGCTCTTTCTGCTGTTATGCGACCCACAGGTTGGCGTCGCTCTATTGCACTTTCAGTTGAAGTTGGGGTCTATGGTTGGCCGTAGTACTTTGTATCATCGGTAGAGGTTCCCTACCGCAAGGTTTCTGCCTCACCTGCCTTTCCCAGGGGCGTATATCAGCTTCGCTGTGTTTCTTTTTCTCCATGTTGGCTGATCTTCTTTTCCCCAGCCATTGTCCCTTGGGACACATAGTTCTGTTCGTTCAGGCACAGTCCTTCCGCAGCTGACGCCCTGCCATCATATAGCGCAAGGGTAGAGCTGCTGCACGGCACACTTCTTCAGTGTTTGCGCGTATTGTGAGTGTACCCTGGCATGTTCGGTATTGTGAGGTGCTTGCGTTCTTCTTCCGCTTCTGCGGTGACTGGTTCTACCCTCCACTCTCCGGGATAGGTATTGCTTTCTCGTACTTCAGCCCTGTCTGGACTAGTCTATAGGCGGTGGCGTCGTCGCCACTTGCGTCTATGCAGTTCACTGCCTTGTGCCCTCATTTTCTCTGCAGTTTCCAAACAGGAGTTTTTCCTATTTCCCTGCTCCTTTCTGCGCAGGTGTTTTCCACGCTTCTGCTTTGGGTTCCTGCTGTGACACTCTCAGGGGAAGTGTTCTCTATAAGATACTCGCTTTCTTGGGTGGTCTTGTCTGTACATCCGTAGGTAATTCCCTGACTTTCGTGTCCTGCTCCATCTCCTCGTGTGTCTAGCGGGGGACCATGGCTCCTCCCGGACGGGTGGCTGTTGTCGCTTACGGATCTGGATATTATCCTGTCCAACTCTGCTTCACCATGACTGTTGGTACGTATGGCCTACCCTTGTCTTGTTTTATGCAATACATCCTTTTTCAATGTGTATCTTTCTTCATGTATATCTGCTCTGTGCTCTTCCCACAGCACAGTCGCGCAGACACCGTTCCGTGCTGCGGTGTCTGTGCGGTCTGCTCATGGTGCAACCTCTTGTGTGTGTCGGGGCTGCTTATGCTACCCTACAGGAGGATTTCCCTATACTTGGTGTGGTTCTGGCATCCACACTCTAGGCTTATATGTATTCCTGACTCCCGCATTAATACCAGTCTTACTGTGTTTGTGTTCTGGGTGCTTCTACTTGTTGCCGTCCACACTCTCGCATGTCTTTGTGAAGGAGCAACTGCTTACTGCATTGTCTTGTGTTTTTGGTAATGCCCGCATTTTCTGGCCTAAGTCGGCATCCTGCCAATGCTACCTCACGTATCTTAGCTGTGCAGGTTCAACAGTGCTTTTTACCTACTGTTGTGCATACTCGGACGATATGCGCTGACTCTGTAATGCCTTTTTGTTCTTTATCTGGGTCTTGCTTCCTGTCGATGCATGGGATCCTGCGGATCCATTGGACCCTAGGCTCAGTTCATCTTCTTTACAAAGCCATGAACTCTCACTTCCGCACCGGCATTCCTGGCTCTGTGCTTCTTTTCTCTCCACCCAGTATACACACAAACGATATTGTGCTGTTCTTTCACAGCTTGTGGTGACTTTGGCTCCCATTGTTTTCCGCTCTTTTTGGAGCTTCATGGTCTGGTATTGGCTGCGCCGGCATTGCTGTCTCCACTGTGTTTCGTCACCTTATTGACGTTTAAGTTCTCCCTGGAACTTGGTGGGCTTCAGTCGCAGACCCCCCTCCTAAATGGGTATGGCTTTGGTATCTATTCAAAGTTAAGGAACCTGCGGCTAGATGTCTTTATCAGATGGACGACTTACTTACCTTCGTTAACAATGTATCTGGTAGAGACACAGTCTAGCCGCAGATTCCTTAACGCCCACCCATGTTCCCTGTTCTGCGAGGACCTTTTCAGGTTGGGTTTTCTGCACTCGCCTCCCTTCGGGTGACTGTCTTCCTGCAAGGTGACATCTTTCACTTCACTCCTCAACGGGATGCTGCATTCAGTTTTGCTTGCTCTGCTACACCCATTCTCGTGATTGGGTGGTATGCTCATGTGTCATGTGTCCTTTTGCATCCCTACCACCTGGCTCATACAATGTGGGGTCTCCTCATTCCCCCTCCCTTCTCTCAATAGCCTTGAGGTCTCTTACTTCCCTGGTGGTCCATTGCTTTGAAGTCTATTCGTTCTGCCTCAGTTTATAGGTCTCTTACAGGGGATACAAAGTCCCTTTCTGGTGCCGACTTGTGGTGGATTGTCATTGCTCATATGATCCAGGCTTGTTGCCCTTCAGGGTTATATATTGTGATTGCAGACTTCTATCATCTGCCATGATGTCTTTTTACATATTCTTCTGCCTCCAGGGAGAGTTTAGCCTTTGCCTTTGTGGAGTTGCTTCTCAGAGCAGTGCTCTGCTCTTCCCTACACTATTTTTTAGTCTACAGTGCCTGTCACTGTCCTTTATGGTGCTGTTTTTCACCATTCAATTTCTTTTTTCTTTTTCATCTTTTCCGCACACTGGTCCATTAATTTCACAGTTTTTGGTGGTGGCTCTGCGTTGTGGCGCGGAGAAGTATTTCCAATGAAAACTGACATCAGCGCGATGGGATGGGCTTATATGGCTCCGCTGACGTCACGTTCATGGACGACGTTGGGGCGGAGCCATGTGACGCCGCCCCCGGCACGCAGAGGTGCTGCTGCGTAATGTTTTCCGGATTCAGTCTGACCCCTGGGGATTTTCTAAGTTAAGGAATCTGCGGCTAGACTGTGTCTCTCCCAGATACATTGTTACTCAAGGTAAGTAATTCATCCAACAAGGCTCAGCCCTCAATCTTGGAGGATCCTCGTCTTCTCCTTTGACATCCGTATTATCAAAGGCCTGAAGAACTGGCTCAGATTGGATTCTGATGTCCTTCAGGGGCTTCACAATGTTGCACATCATAAAGATAATGATACGGGGGTAGATTATTTACTCTCCATTCATTACAGCAATGCCAGTTGAATTGACACTTCCGTTGCGACAGAGTTGGACTCCCCACCAGGACCCCCCACAAAACCACCCTTCACCACAAACCCCATAGAATAAATTCTGTCAAAGGCAACCCTTGCAACTCGTGCAACATCCAGCACAGTCATTTCATGGCTCCTGAGGACATAATGGTAGCAAAAGTTGTGCACACCAAAAAGAACACAAGTCTTCCTTTTCCTCCTGCCCGCTTCAACTAAAGCAAAGCCACTTTGATTTCCCTTCCCATGGTCCTGTGCTACAAGTATGCAGAGTCTACTTTTCATACCCTGCTGGACAGGTTACTAAATCAGATCACTGAGTGTTGCAGATTGTTCTGTGAGGTTACACCCTGCCCTTCACTTTTCTCTCAAACTTCAGCAGATCATGCTGTCTACCTTCTGTAGGTGGCTCAGTCACGTTTGGCCACAGGGGCCCTAGAAAGGTCCCAAAGGTAAAGAAAGGCAAGGAGTGCTGCTTACATTAATTTGTAGTGGCTCTTTGCCCTTTGAACACCTTCTTGCTGAAGGACAAGTTCATTATGCTGACCCTGGCCCAAGTCCTTTGTACCTCTGGATGCAGGTGATAGGATGGTGTACATAGACCTGCAGGTTCGGTTCGTGGTGGTATCAGAGTACTTCCAGTATGTCGGCTTACCTTTCGGCCTCACCTCTGCCCCTCGGGTGTTTATATGTTTACTAAGGTGATGTCGGTGTTCGTCGGTAATATTCACAGATCGGGGATATATGTATTCCCATATGTTGCTGCAGATAGGCTTGCTGCAGTTCGTTGCTTACCATCTACAAATGATGCCCACCCTTCTTTCACCATTCTTTACCCTCCACGTGAAACGTCCTATCTGACACCTACACAGAGCCTTCACTTCATAGAGGCCATCCTGAACACAGTGACTTTCAAGGCTTTTCTGCATCTGCAGCGAATCTTGGACATTCAGATTATTATACCTGGGTTCCAGCATGGACAGTTCTGAGGCTTCCTATATTCTACACTTGGTCTCGTCAATCCTGCTGGTCCCACTTGGCTGCTAGTCAAAGTCAAAAGTAACTTTAATCGGTACAAATAACACCATAAAAGTCGAATAAATATTTTAAAAAATACGTACAGTAATTCACACAAAGAATTAAAGCATTCTAAGTACTACAAAGATAAACCGCTTCTATAAATAGGAACATAAATAAATTAATATAACATTCCAAATACTTCATCGATGATCAGTTTATGGCAGTAAACGCACAATAAACATTCATGTAGCACATCCTAATTTTTTTTAAAGCCAGTAATAAAATGCACATCCACAATCAACTTCTTCCCAAAGGTGACAACGATTATTTAATTAAAATCACTCCCCTCATCAAACAACTTTCTTAACCTCAAAAATGAGGCAAGAAAGCAAGCTATAACATACGTGGAATATGCGTCCAGGAGCAACTTGTTACATTAAGCCAGGCTTTACTTGAACAAAGTGCAAAGTTTTCAGTGATGGAATTAAAAACATCCTTCTGGGGGTCTCATAAAAACAACAACAACAAAAAATGTAAGTGCAATAGGACCTTGGGTGAAAAGTTTTCATAAGTACAGGGCCTTAACTTTGTACACCTGACATCAGGTTTGGGAAAGACTAACAACATGTGGAACTGTCCAAACCTCAATCTAGTGAGGAGAAATCTGTGGTGAGCAAATAGGGCTCAATGGCAGGACCTGTTTTTATCAGTGCTTTGCCACAAACCATGGAGTTTTCCTACGCAATAGCTTTCCACTCAAATGGCCTCCACTGCAAAAAGTTGTCCCAGGTCCAGCCAATATCTGCTTTTAGAGATGGAAGAGGGCAAGTCAAACAGATAAGGCCTGCCTAACCTAGGAACGGTGTCCCTAATGTATATCAACCATTTGATTAACCTCCACCAATCAAGCTTCAGACAGTCGTTAATTATTTGTCTGCCAAGATGGTTTTTCAGTCAAACCTAGATATTGAGCCATCAAATTAGGGGGTAGCATGCAATAGTGCCTGAAAGATAGGGTAACCCAAGTTCCTCATGGACCATAAAAACAGGGCTAGCAGACGGTTCCGACAGTAGGCACCTACAAAAGCCACTTTCAGCCACGTGGAGTTCCCTCAGCTTGATAGCCATACATCACTACCATAAGTAGATACTAGGACAGATTTGACCTGGTAAATCTTAATCAGGACATTCAATGGATTATTGCCAATTCTAGTGGAGAAAGAGAAGAGTGTGGCTAATGTTTTTGAGAGAGCTAGTCTCTTAGCTTTTATTTTAAGTAGTGGGCCCACGTACTACAGTCATCAAAAATCACACCTAAGTAGGTGTACAAATGCCCCCTTGTACACCTGCACCCATGTATGGCCCTGTACATGGAACGATCTTACTCCAGTCATCAAAAATCACGCCTAGGTAGGTGTACAACTGCACCCTTGTACACCTGCACCCATGTATGGCCGCCCTGTACATGGAAAGACCTTAACTTGGTTTTTGGGTCCCAACCCCATTACCTGTGCTTTTATTTAATTGGTGAAAAAATAAATGATTGTATCCCACCGTCGAGCGGGGAGGGGAGGGAAGAATTGGGATGGCCACCAACCATCTGTCCAGAACCAGATCCCATGCTACAATAGGTTCAGTGGCCTGGACCAGGTCAACTAACTCACTAGGGTCGACCAGGATATACAGGATAAGGCCCAGACTCACTGTGTGGTTGTTGGGGATGGCCAGACTTTGGTGGAGAGAGACCAGGTATGCGAGCTGTCAGGAGCCCAGAATCACCCAATAGCGAGCTTTAGGAGGGGTAACATGTATGTTCTGGATAGGGCAGTCGAAGATTACTCACCAGTATTGTCCCTACCTACCAACAACGCTGAACATTTAATGGGGAGAGCTAATATCACGCCGCATCGCCTAGAATAGGGAACACAAAGTGTATGTCAATTCTATCTTGGAATGTGGCAGGTTTGCCAAATAAATTGGCCTGCCCAGAGTGGGGCACCTTTGTGGACGGTAGTGATATATGTGTATTCCAAGAAACCTGGGCCAGGGAGGACCAACACAGAGTGGGATTTGCAGCATATAATATTGCTGCACGTTGGGGAGGCAAAGGACGCCCATCGGGTGGCCTCACAATCTGGGTTGGCCTACATTTGGGCTGCTCGGGCGAGATTATCCTGACCCACTCTGATGATATTCAGTGCGTTCTCCTGTCCTGGGCAAACCCCTACAAACTTGCCATCGTAAATGTTTACTCACAGCCGACAAGCGTGGCAAACGAGTCCAAAACCATTGAAGAGTTATCATTTTTCCTTGGCTCCCTTAGTAGGGACATACATTACTTCGTCGCCGGGGACCTGAATTGCCATTACGAGCCACTTAGTGGTCTAAATGAGGGAGCCCTGACGGGCGAGGACGAACACAGGGGAATTCCGCCTTGCCAGTCCCCACATCCGAAGTCCTGGCCCCCTCTGGCCATCCAGATCATGACCCTAACTCTGAATAATTCTAATAGGGCTTGTAACGGTCGCATGCCATCTCACACTCCGTCCAAGTGTACGTTTAATAAAAGGGGCCAGGAATCAAGATTGGACTATATTATGGTGGAGGCATGTTTATGGCCGAAGGTCGTTGACTTTGAGGTATTGTCTAGGGTGGACAGTGATCACAATGCACTGAGCCTGAGGATAGAGTGCCCACGGCCTAGGGCAAATAGAAAGGAATCTGGCCTGGATGTGGTAGAAGGGTTGGCCATAACCAACAGGCGCAGAGTCAAGTGGGATAAACTGTTCGTATCACGAGATGCACTGCCTAAACTATACAGTGCAGTTGTACCTTTTTTTGAGAAGGTGGGCTTTTTAATTTCTCAGCCTCCGGTACCAGATTTTAACGACAACATGCAGTGCTTGCACCAGGACTTAGTAGCCTGCCTAGCAGAATTTCTTAATCCCCCGGGCTCCAACAGGAGGCGTAGGGTGCCTGTATCTACGTGGTACAACGCCTCATGTAGGAAGGTAAAATCAGAGCTTATCGGGGCCCTTAAAGATGGGAGAGACAAAATAAATATTCGCTCCCTAAGATCACAATACAAAGAAATAATGAACCATGCTAGGAAGGAGTGGGATATGGACAAATGGTCTAATCTTTCCTCCTCATTAGACTCTAGAGATGCACGTAGATTCTGGGCAATAGTCAGTACAGGGTCAGGAGAGCCTAGATCCGCAATCGAACCCAATATAGAGGCGGGGTTTTGGGAGCTCCTTTTTAAGACCCTATACGCAGTAGCCGCAGGTGTAGAAAGTTCGCTGGTACATACACCTAGACTGGAGGAAGGCGATGAGCAGGAATTCTCAGTCGAAGAAGTCTATACTGCCATAGGAAAGTTGGCCATGGGTAAGGCCCCTGACCTAGACAACCGCTGATTTGGGCCCCTTACCTTTGTGCCCTTTTCAATGCAATTTTGGGAGGTATGGAGATACCGGGTACTTGGTTGGGAGCGGAGATTGTCCCAATCTTTAAGAAGGGTTCCCCTCTGCTCCCAACCAATTACAGGCCCATTAGCCTCATAGACGTTCCTCAAAAAATCTTCTCCCGACTAATTCTGGATCGTTTACAAGAGTGGATTGAGGAGCATGATATCCTCAGTCCTTATCAGGCCGGATTTAGGAAAAAAACATCAACCGTGGACCAGATTTTCCGTCTCATAATGCTATTTTGGAATACGGCAACACTGGAGGGTGGCAGCCTCTATATGGTCTTCGTGGACCTCCGGTCCGCGTTTGACCTAGTACCTAGGGGCAAACTGTGGGCGGTGCTCCTGGATATGGGAGTCCTAAACGCAATACTGGTGGTCCTGATGAGGCTGCATACACAAAACTATGCACAGGTTAGATGTGGGACGGATAGGGTGCTGTCGTCCCGGTTTCCAGTTTCCAGGGGGGTCAGGCAGGGGTGTGTCCTGGCACCAACCCTGTTCTGCCTTTATGTGAATGGTGTCATATCGCACTTGGATGCGGTTCCCAACAACGACGCACCCAGATTGGCAGGCAGGAGGGTGCCAGCGATAATGTTTGCCGATGACACCCTCCTGCTTTCCAAGTCTCCCATGGGGATCCAGCGAGTGCTGGGTGGCTTTATCGACTTTTGCTGCCGTGGACTGGTAATCAACGCCGATAAGACAAAATGTATGATCTTCAGTCCTCCGGCACTCACCCGCCCAACACCGCTCCTGGGCATGGTTAGATTGGAGAGGATACAGACTTTTCAATACCTGGGGGTGACGATCAATGAAAATCTTTCCTGGGGTCCCCAACAGGTGAAATCCCAACTCAAACTCTCCCAACTAGTGGGTGGCATCTTTACATTGTCAAATACATCTACATTCAAGCCAGTGAGCCCCGCACTGGAGATCTACAAAGTCAAGGCGAGGGCATCGGCCCTTTATGGTGGGGAACTTTGGGGGCACTCCTGTTGGCCTGAAATCGTTAATGTGGAGAATAAGTTTGAGGCAGTTACTTGCACTCCCTCAAAGTACTCCTCTCCTCCCATTGAGATTGGACATAGAACTGAGTTTTATCCAGGATGAGCTAGCTCTGAAACCCTTAAGGTTTTGGCGCAGGCTATGGATAACCCCAGAACTGTCCAATTATAGGCTTGAATTAAAGGATGTGTTGAGCCATGGTAGTGCAGCAAAAATCCCCTGGCTTGCATTCGTGAAAAACGAACTAGGGAAAATGGGACTATCGGACCTCTGGTATGATCCTGAACGGGCATGCAGGGGGGTTTCAGGCAAAATGCTTGCGAAGTCCTTCATTGATTATAAACAGAATATATGGTTGCATGACTCCAAAGCTGGCTCTTTGACAACAACTTTTTTAACACTCAAACACTCATATGCCTTTGAGGAGTTTGAATGTTATCTATCCAGTAGGAGCATGGAAGTTATACATCCAATGGAGGCATGGAACACTACCACTAGGGGCATTCGTAGGCAAATCCTGCCCTGGGTGTGGTGCGACCAAGGAGGATGAATTGCACATGCTCTTCTTCTGCCCTGTTTACAGAAAAGCCAGAAAATATTGGCTGGTACCCCATATGTAAGAATATGGGATTTGATAAATGCTCTGTTGCAATGAGAGTCCTTAAGACTGATACATCACCACATATAGTCTTTGCACTCTCAAAGTTCCTTTTAGCAATGTGGTCTAAAAGATGTTCCCTCATTACAGCGGTACCCAGGGGTGTCTTTACATAGTGACTGCATAATTTGCTTGATCATCTGTTTTTATGAAATGATAATTTTATGTTCTTTGCTTTTGCTTATTGTTTTTACTGTAATCTTTTATGACTGAAAACATGTCGAAATAAAGATTCAATGAATGATTAATATATCTGACAAATCCATCTAGCAAAGTCTGGAGACCCAGTGTGGGTCCAGCCAATAGAACAGTATCATCTGCAGATAGTAATGCAGGGATCTAGTGTAAACATATTCAGTGGCAATCACCCTGCTTATCAAGTAACCTAGACCCTGAATCATTCATCTACAGTGTACACACAAAAAGGGGCCATGATTCATCCCTGCCTAATACCACTCCTAAAAACAAAAGGGCTTGTACATATCCATCCATGTTAAACTGAACGACTACCTTCATATCCTTGTGTGGCTTAATTAGCATGGTTGTCTTCTGAAGACACCTATGCCAGCAACGTGTCAGTCCATGGAGTTCACTGGTGGCATCTGGTTGAATGCTGCCCACCTTCAGTAACACTTTCATTAGCACATCAGGCTCTGGTACAGAAGGCCTCACCATTTGATCCTGCGCCTGTTGACCTGCCATACACTAACGTGAGCCATTGCAATTGTCCTGCTAGGTGATAAGTCTCGAAGTCTGGGACCGCCAGTTCTCCATCATAAGTTGGGTGTTTTTAAATTGAAATAAGCCACCCTCTTTCGGCCTGTCTCCCTGATAAATGTTATGATCAGGGAGCCCAGCTGTACGAATGAATCAAGCTCGCAGGATCCATATGGAAAGGGTTATGAAGAAGTGCAATACCCTAGGGAGTGCCACCTTTTTCATAAGCGCTATTCTCCCACCACTGACAAGGGAAATGCCCTCCAGAAGTCTATATTGGTTATCTGAAAGAAACACGTTAGTGATAGATTCCTTACCTTAGAATTAACCCCAGGAGTCAGACTGGATCCAAAAAGTTTTCGCCAGCAGTACCCCTGCACGTCAGTAGGCGTTGTCGTGCGGCTCCGTGTACGTCGTTGGCGTTGTAGTCGCTGTGATCACGTTACTGGACCTACTTAGACGCGCCCATGTGTTCTGACGTCAGTTCTTTCTTTTTCCACGCCAGGAAGCGCAGATCCGGAGAGAGCGGTACCCCCAGTCAATTTTTGACTGAGTTATTTTTGGGACTTTTGTCTTTTTTTTTTTTTTTTTTGAGTCTTTGACTCCTGGTGTATAGGGATGCCTGGTTTTAAGTCTTGCGCAGCTTGTCCTCGTACAATGTCTGTGACATACCCGCACCGTGAGTGTCTCTACTGCTTGGGGCGTGACCACGACTCCGATTCGAGCCCCGAATCCCGGGCCATGTCTCCGAAAACTTTGCGGGAGCAGTCCCAAAAGTTGCTGGAGGCCCGGGAGTCGGCTCCGCGCCGTTCAAGGTCCCGGTCCCGTGGCAGGTCGAGGGACCTGTCGCGGAGCCACCACCAACATCGTTTAATGAAGTCTTCGCACTCGGAGTCAGGTAAGGCAAAGCACAAGAAGTCAAAGAAGCATCATCGCTCTTTGCCTTCCCCTAGCCTGTCGTGGGACATGGCTGAAGGTGCGGGTGGTGCCACCCCTGCGGCTCCAGCAGAGCCTCCCTTTCTATCTGTTCATCCGGACAAGGTTGTGCTTCGCACTCGTCCTTCCAAAGGTTTACTGCCTTCGAGCAAACTATCACCTTGCCCACTTTCTTTCCGCCTCCATACCCTTCCAGAGAGGAAGAGAGGCTCCACCGTCTGGACCCAAAGCGTGCGCTCTCATTCTACCTGAATCGCACACAACAGTTCCGGGTGGATGACCAGCTCTTTGTTGGCTACGTAGGCGCCAAGAAAAGGCCAGGCTGTACACAAGAGGTCTATCTCCCGATGGGTCATCTTGTGTATCAAGCCCTGACAAAAAAGGAACCTCCATTGGGACTGCGCGCCCCAAGCAGCTACTATGGCATTTGGATGGGGTGCCCCCCGCACAAAATCTGCCAGGCAGTTACATGGGCCTCACTGCACATTTTTACTAAGCACTACTGCCTGGACAGCCAAGTCTGGAGAGATGGCTTTTTCGGCCGTTCCGTTCTCCAGGACTTTCTGGTGTGATCTTGGTTCGCAGACTCCCCACCGGGATTGGTATTGCTGGGGTATCTTTTCTAAGGTACGGAATCTATCACAAACGTGTTTCTTTCAGATGAACAAGTTACTTACCTTCGATAACGATATATCTGTAAGAAACATTAGTTAGTGATAGATTCCTTATGGCCCCACCCACCCTCCCCGTTCTGCAAACTGATTTCTAGGGTTAAGGTCATCCCTTTCAGGGGCCTAGTTTTAATGCACCAGTGGTCAGTATCTTTCCGAGCCAGGAACGCAGAGCATGACTCTGCGTTCCTGGCTCGGAAAGTCGTGTACAGAACTGAAGTCTGCGCACGTTGGTGCATATAAGTACCTCCAGCGACGTCATCTCGGTGACTACGACGCCAATGATGTACGCGGAGCCGCACGACGACGCCTATCAACGTGCAGGGGTACTGCTGACGAAAACTTCCGGATCCAGTCTGAAGCCTGGGGGTAATTCTAAGGTAAGGAATCTATCACTAACTAATGATTCTTACAGATTTATTGTTACCAAAGGTAAGTAACTTGTTCTTCAGTGACCTGATGACTGGCACCACATTCTTCTCTAGCAAGTCCATCTGAGAGTGTACAATTTTGACCCCCACATATGCCAGGCACCAAGGTTCTAGCTGACGGGTCCCTCTGGCGTGTTATGCCCGTCCGCAGTTGGGAATAGTTTAGATTTCTGCCAATTAACTTTGAGTATGGAGAGTGTCCCAAACTCCTTTATCATTACCCGAACTCCCTCCAACTCATCTCCTACATTGCGCAGGAAGATCGGTATGTGTCTGTGTATAGCGCAATGTGATGGTGGTGCCTTCCTATTTGTACGCCCAGGTATTGGCTCCCAGTTCTAGCCAGACTGGCTAGGGGCTCCATAGCCAATGCAAAGAGCAAAGAAGACAGGGGACAGCCCTGTCATGTCCACCTGCCCACCTTGTATCACTCAGATATTGTTCAACCTGTCCGGACCCTGTCCAAAGAATCTGCATTTAGCAATTTAACCCGTGCTAAGAACCTTCCCCATATGCATCTGACCAATTACCTCATATAGGAAACTCGATTCAAGGCTGTCTAAAGCTTTTTTCTATGTCTATTCCAAAGACATCGGCATCCCCCCATTGTAGGCTTCCAGTATATATTAAGCGCCGTATTGCGTCCCGGGATGAATTCCGTTTGGTCCCGATGTACCTGTTTAGTTATGAATGGGATGAGTCTCATGGCCAATATTCTGCTCAATATTTTAAAATCTAAGTTGAGCATTGACAGCAGGCTGTATGCTCTGTAGTCAAACGGTGGTTGGCACGGTCTTTAAGAGCGGTACAAACAGGGCCTCCCTCGTAGTACCAGTGAGAGTCGTGGTTCTAGCCGTCTCGGACAATTCCACTAATTTAGGGGCCAGGTCCTCCATGTTTGCTGCATAAAACCCCACCGGGAACCTGTCTGTACCTGGGGTTTTACCCTTAGGTAGTAACTTGTTCACTTCTTTAACTTCCTGTATCATAATGGCTGCAACCAATGGCTCTGCCTCATTGGCTGTGAGGCAGAGACATCTAAGTTCCTGTAGAGGGAGGCATAATATTTAAAGAACTACTGATCTGAAAGAAACAGGTGAGTGTTAGATTCCTTACCTTAGAATATCCCCAGGCATTAGACTGGGTCCGGAAAGTTTTGCGTAGCAGTACCCCTGATCGTCGTTATGCGTCGTCTGCGGCTCCGCGTCATTCGTCGGCGTTGTTGGCGCCGGGATGACGTCATCAGAGTACTTAGACGCCGCCCTCGCACGCGGACGTCAGTTCTTCTTTTTTCCGCGCCAGCAAGCACAGATCCTGAAAAAGCAGTGCTCCTTAGTCACTTTTTGACTAACTTTTTCGATCTTTTTGATCCTGTTTCGAGTCGAAAGACTATCGGTGCCGGTAGGGATGCCTGGGTTCAAGCCCTGTGCCGACTGCAACCGAATGATGTCGGTTACCGACCCCCATCGCCGGTGCCTGTATTGCCTTGGGGTCGACCATGACGATAAGTCGTGCCCCGACTGCCGGGCCTTGACGTCGAAGGCTAGGCGGGAGCGGTCCCGTAAGCGCCTCGAGCTCCGGCGGTCCGCCCCGCGCCGCTCATGGTCCAGGTCGAGGAGGAGGTCGAAGGACCGGTCACGGGGCCACAGTCATTGAAGCTCTGCGAGTCGACATCATTCGTCGGGCTCCAAGTCCTCAGATAAGAGGCACAAGAAGTAGAAGAGACGACATCACTCTTCCGACTCCCCCCCGACGCTCGCGCAATGTGGCCGGGGGTTCAGGTGACACCACCCACGCTGCTCCGCCGGAGCTGCAGGTGCCGCTGCCAGCTCCATACCCGCCGGTTCCTGGGCTGAACGCGATGCCGGAGGAGATCGATGCCTTCCTCATGGTCATGAGGTCGCTCTCTCCTCCGTCGGGTCCCGCTGTGGTGCCTTCGGGCCCCGGCGCCGTCGGGTGCTCTGGCCCCGGCACTATCGACGACTCCGGTCCTGACGCCGCAGGGCCCCACAAGATCCGGGTCACCGATGGTCGATCTTACGACCCCTCCGCCAGCGCCCCCGACGCCGTCCCAGGATGACGTCGTCCCCGGTCCCTCCCTCGGTCTGGATCCGGCGTCAGACCGGCGTCGCTCAACGCCGCATTCGACGCCGAGAGAGGAGCAATTCTTCTATGATCCGGCCCCATCCTTTGACCCTGACTAGTTGGGAGACGAGGGGGATCGGGAGGGATCGAGGACCCTCTGACACAAGAGTGCCAGTCGTTTCAGGGCTGGGCATTGGATCTAGGGGAGGCCAGTGGTTTGGACACTTCGCCTGACACTGGCTTTGTCTCCCCTCCTACCGTGGCTACGGAGGAGGGGGCTGCTTACAGCATGATGCTAACGAGGGCTGCCAAGGCCCTGGGTCTTGAGCTCCCTGTCGCGGCGTGAGGACTAACCTCCTCACCGAGGTCCTTAAACCGCAGGCAAGCTCTTCGGAGCCTCTACTGTCGTTTAATGAGGCCCTTACTGACGTTCTGTTGGGCACTTGGTCCAGGCCCGGTACAGGTCCCCCTGTTGATCAGAACGTGGCCAGGCTCCAGCGCCCGGCCCTGGGCGACCCTAGCTTCCTGTCCACCCACCCCACCCCCGAGAGCCTGGTTATCCAGGCCTCTAACTCCCAGACCGCATTCCCGACTGCACCACCTGATCGGGAATCCAAAAGGTATGAGCAGTTCGGTAAGAAACTATTCTCCTCATTTAGTTTGGGGTTGCGGTCGGTCAACACCGCTTGCCTTTTGGGCCGTTATACCCACTCGCTGTGGGACACGGTCGCGGACGTGCTGCCAGCTTGCCCAGAGGAGGCCTGGGTCAAACTCGCTCAAGCCCTTGCGGAAGGGCGGGATGCAGCACGGTACTCTATCTGATGAGGTCTGGATACCACGGACTCGCTGGGCATGGCAATTTCCACAACGGTGGCGGTTCGCCGCCACGCCTGGCTGAGGTCTGCCAACTTTTCGGCTGATGTCCAGAATTCCCTCATGGACATACCGTTTGATAGCCGTCGCCTTTTCGGCGACAAGGCAGACCGTGCGCTTGAGCATTTCAAGGACTCCAGGGCTACGGCCAAGTCCTTGGGCCTGTCGGGCCAGCGCCAGCAAACTTCTGCCTTTCGTGGCCAAGGAATCGGCGGCCCCTCACATCCTGCCAGCCACGGCCGAACTCTGACATCCAGCGCGGCGGCAGTTGTGGTAACCGGCGTGGCGGTGCCAGGGGACAGCGGCGAGGCCAGTCCACATCCACCCCCGCAGCATCCGCCTCAAAGCCTTCCTAGTTCGAGCTTTCAGGCCCATTCGACGGCAGTGGGGGCAGGGTTCGCCATCACCTCCTCCACTGGCGCTCCATCACATCGGACAGGTGGGTGCTGCAAATTGTCCGAAGGGGCTACTCCCTCCCCTTCGAGGCAACTCCTCCAGCCATGACACTGCAGTACCACCCCGTGTCGCGGGATCACTTGCAACTTCTGCAAGAGGAAGTTACGGCCCTCTTGGCCAAGGGTGCCATCGAGCACGTTCCTGGGTCAGAAGTAGGGTGTGGTTGTTACTTCCACTACTTTCTGGTTCCCAAGAAGGGCAAAGGGGGCCTGCGCCCTATCTTGGACTTGCGGAACGTCAACGGCTTCCTCCGGAAGTAGAAGTTCAAGATGCTGACTTTGGCTCAGGTCTTAGCTGCCCTAGACCCAGAAGACTGGATGGTAGCGTTGGACTTGCAGGATGCATATTTACACATTCCCGTCCTGTCCGCCCACCGGCGTTACCTGCAGTTCACGGTAAGCCGTGAGCACTTTCAGTTTACCGTGCTCCCCTTCGGCCTTACCAGCGCTTCTCGGGTGTTCACGAAAGTGATGGCGGTGGTCGCAGTCCATCTGAGAAGATTAGGGGTGTCAGTCTTCCCCTATCTCGACGACTGGTTGTTGAAGGCGGGCTCGCCCCAGACAGTCGTCAGCCAACTCCAGACTACGGCCGACCTTCTGCACCTGCTGGGGTTCTCCATTAATGTGCCAAAGTCACACCTGTGTCCCTCTCAGAAGCTGGTCTTCATCGGAGCCGTTCTGGACTCGGCGCAACTTTGGGTTTATCCTCCCGAACTGCGGGTTCTGGATATTCAGGCTCTGATTCCGATCTTTCGGCATTTATCCCGAGTCACGGTCAGGTTGACGCTGCGGCTTCTGGGGCTGATGGCCTCCTGCATCCTTCTGGTGCATCACGCCAGGTGGCGGATGCGGGCTCTGCAGTGGGACCTGAAGTTTCAGTGGGCCCAGCATCAGGGCAACCTGTCCGACCACGTCCTGATCTCGGAGGGCACTGCGAGACAGTTACAGTGGTGGCTCACGGACAGCGATTGGGTCAACGGCAGAACCCACTCCCTACCCCAACCGGAGCACGTAGTAGCTACGGATGCGTCCCCCCTGGGCTGGGGGGGGGGGCACATGGGGAGGCGGAGATCAGAGGCCTCTGGTCTCCGGCGGAGTTCCGGCTCCATATCAACCTTTTGGAGCTGCGTCTAGCACTGAAGGCATTCCTCCCCTCTGTCCGGGGGAGTGTAGTGCAGGTGTTCACGGACAACACCACCGCCATGTGGTACTGCAACAAACAGGGCGGGGTGGGGTCGTGGACCCTTTGCCAGGAGGCTCTGCGCCTCTGGCAGTGGCTGGAACATCAGGGCGTGACCCTGGTGGTTCAACACCTGGCAGGTTCTCTGAACGCCAGGGCGGACGAGCTCAGCCGTCGGTGCATGATGGATCACGAATGGCGTCTGCACTCGGACGTGGCGCAAGGCCTCTTTCAGCAGTGGGGAGAGCCTTGGTTAGATCTATTCGCCACCGAAGAGAACGTGCAATGTCATCAGTGCTGCACGTTGAAATTTCCAAGGCGGCACTCGCTCGGATACGCTTTTCGTCGCGAGTGGAGTTGCGGTCTGTTGTACGCCTTTCCACCTATGCCACTTCTGCCCAGAGTGCTGAAGAAGATCAAACGCGACCGGGCCCAAGTCATCCTTGTGGCTCCGGACTGGGCACGAAGGTACTGGTATCCAGAGCTACTCAGTATGTCAGTCGATCCCCCGGTTCGTCTGCCTCTTCAGGAGGACCTTCTGTCGCATCAGCAGGGGACGGTCCTCCACCCGAACCTGTCCAGTCTCCACCTCCATGCTTGGAGATTGAGCGGCGACAGTTGAGGCCATTTGACTTGCCTCCTGAAGTCTGTAATGTCATTCTGGCAGCCAAGCGTCCCTCCACAAAGTCGGTATACGCCTGCAGGTGGAACAAATTTGTGGCATGGTGCACAGCAAAGGCTGTGGATCCTCTTTCTGCCCCTCTTTCGGAGGTTCTTCTCTTCCTTCTTTCTCTTGCCCAGCAGGGCTCTGCTCTGGGCACGATCAAGGGCTACCTTTCTGCCCTTTCAGCCTTTCTAAGGCTGCCTGATCAACCTTCTTTGTTCAAGTCCCTTATTGTATCTCGTTTTCTGAAGGGCATCACACACATGTTCCCTCCTGTTCCGTTTGTGATTCCTCAGTGGGACTTGAACCTTGTCTTTACCTTTCTGGTGTCCGCTCCCTTTGAGCCACTTCACAACTGTCCTCTCCGCCTTCTTACTCTGAAGACTGCTTTCCTGGTTGCCATCACCACTGCCAGGAGAGTGAGTGAGCTCCAGGCTCTTTTGTCCAAACCCCCTTTCCTTTCTGTCCATCCGGACAAGGTTGTGTTACGGACTAGACCATCTTTCCTGCCCAAGGTTGTCACGGCCTTCCATATCGGACAGTCTTATCACCTGGCCCACCTTCTTTCCGCCACTGCATCCCTCAAAAGAGGAAGAGCGGCTCCACCGTCTGGACCCAAAATGTGCGATTTCGTTCTGGGTGGATGACCAACTCTTTGTTGGTTACGTGGGCGCTCAGAAGGGACGGGCGGTGCACAAGAGGACCATCTCTCGGTGGGTCGTCTTGTGTATGAAGGCATGTTACTCCTTGGCGAGGAAGGAGCCTCCTGTTGGGCTGCGAGCCCATTCCACTCGGGCCACGGCGGCTAGCACTGCCCTGGGCCGGGGAGTCCCCTTGCAGGACATCTGTCAGGCAGCTACGTGGGCATCCCTGCAAACGTTTGCGAGACACTACTGCCTAGACAGCTAAGTCCGGAGGGATGGCTTCTTTGGCCGTTCCGTCCTCCAGGACTTTCTGGTGTGATTATTGGTTCGCAGACCCACCACCGGGGTTGGTATTGCTGGGGTATCTATTCTAAGGTAAGGAATCTAATACTAACCTGTTTCTTTCAGATGAACAAGTTACTTACCTTCGGTAACGATATATCTGTAAGAAACAGTAGTTAGTATTAGATTCCTTACCGCCCCACCCATCCTCCCCGTTCTGCGAACCGATATCTAGGGTTAAGGTCATCCCCTTTCAGGGCCCTAGTTTCACTGGCACCAGTGTTGGTTTTTAACATGGCTCTGCGTTTCTGTGTGGTATATAAATAAATAATACCGGATCTATTTTTGAATGAATGAATGAATAACAGATAGCTCAATAAAATAAGAGTCAAGATTCGAGGTAGTAGGAGTTTCTGCAGGTTTATTACAGCATAAGGACAGGATCAGGACAACCTGCATAGGAACAGAGGTGACAGGGCCCAGCAGGACAACTGGGGCCCAGCAGCTGCCGGGGCTTGATCTGGGATGAGCGCGCTAACTTTTAATAACAATACATTGACTTATATACATAGCGCAAACACATAGCATTACATTGCAGTAGGCGTAACAGTGGGTGGAGCAGAAGGCGTGACGCGTAGCAGTCGCGAGAGATAACAGTAAAGGTAGGTGTAACTGGGCGTGTACATAGACATGTGATGCAAACGTAACAGAATATGTCATGAAATGGGCGGAAACATAGGAGGGGGCTACCTAAGGAGCCGGGACCTCTAACCTAATGGTGCGCGAAAACTGGCAATGACGTATTACTAGGAGAAGCTGGGGGCTACGAACTCTGTGCTAGGAGCAGAGACTAAAGTCTGGAGGGTCGGAGCGACATGTACCTAAACCCTATCTGGTATCTGGTGTTTAGGGAACATGTGGATATAAACTAGAAGTCATGAGGGGAAAAGCTAACTTGACTCTAAGACTGGACCATGCATTATTCTATATGTAGTGCGTGATGAAGAATATTAAATGACCATTAATACAGTATTTCTCTAACGTGGAGCCGAATAGGCTAGACAATGACGGAAACTATTGATGCAGTTCAGTAGCTTAGGAATGCAGAGAAGGAGGACTGAACTGATAGCTGGAACTATAACATACTTTTGGCAGACTCAGAGGCAGAACCAAGCTGCACCGGGCACTGCGAGGCAGGGAGTAAGTGAAGGGTCAAGGATACAGGTGGGGGCTGTATCGCTCCTCAGCGAGGCTTTCAGGAGACAGGAGCTGAATCTGATGTCCGGGCCCTTTTTGAGGCCTGGAAACGGGGGCTTTATAATGGAATAACGTGCATACTGAGAAACGTGGCAACATAGCTTTACATAGGCCTGATATTCGTAGTATTCACGAGGACTGGAAACTAGCATACTAGAGGTGGACACAACTGGAATTGCGTCATTAATCGGACATGGGGAATAACATATGCATATTGGTCATGCACACATAACATATGATGGATGAGTAGGGACACAGAACATGGCAAAATTTACTTTTCCACATTCCCTCCTTGTCACTACGTTTCCATCAGGAAACATCAATTTTCATGATACCATCTATCATTTCATACAGTATCATTTGCTCGTCTCGAATTGTCTTGGAACGGGATTTAGAACAGGGCTTGGGACTAGGAATACAAGAGGTAGCACACATGCTGCAAATCGCAGGGCCACATTGTATACAGAGGCAGCAGCTAAATATGATCGCTACTGCAATACCTAGAAAGGACAGGACTTTCCATCCCCATGCGGAAATTATATTCCAGAACCAACCGGACCATGTCCAGGTGCCTGGATCTTGGTGTAACAGATGGGCAATTTTATGGAGTCTGGTTATAGCTGAATAAACAGACGGCGCGTTATTTGGAATGAAAATACAGCAACTAGATCCGATGACTCTACAGGCCCCGCCCCTATCGGCCAGTATGACGTCAAGGACGAGACGATTTTGCAAAACGACAAATCTCATAGCAGATTGTTCTTCGGTTAAGTTACCTAGAGCAGAGGCAGTCTCATTTACTACAGCTTCAAGGGTTCTTGTTAACCTACGGATCAGTTTACTATTCTGGACAGGTCCTACAAAGAAGAAGAAACCTTTATTGAAATCTGTATACTGTTCTAGAGTAGTTTCAGTATAATCGACAATTGGGGATTCCCTTCTATGTCTAATGTGTACTAGATGTGTGTTTCGGTGATAATCAGATGGGGCTAGGAAAACAGGTGGCAGTAGGAAGGCAATGTAACAGGTTCCCTCCCAATCGAGGGGCAGACGAACATATGCAGTTTGACCACAAATAAAATAAGAATGACGTGAAGCTTTGAAAACAGATTTCCCACTGTCACTATACTGGATAACAGTAGTACATTCACTATGACCTACATGTATGGAACCATAACTACGGACACATAATTCGCCTTTGACAGGTAGTACTGAAATAGCAGGTAAGTCTGGAGTAGTATCAGACTGAACATTCAGGACCATGAAATTCGACGAATAATTACCTAAATTATATACTTCATTTTCTAGATCTAAACCTGTTCTGTGGGGGAGACCTTGCTTGTCTGGGAAACATGTACTGTTAAGAAAAGACATATCTGTTGAGGATGACGTTAACGTGGACCATGCTCCACACGAACCATTATGTGAGAATGGATAAGGAAAGAGTGGCAGAACTCCCTTCGGTGTCTGGAAAGGGGGGAGTCGACCACACACCCAACAATTAGTGGCGTTGCTGGTCTGGTGTGAATAATGTAACATACGGATAAATGTGTTGTTACGCATAGCGAGGCGGTAAGAATATTCGTGAGGAGGCAGATCACTAAACGTGTGCTCTACTGTAGCATTAGCAGACATATTTACATGAGGAACTGGAAAATACAGATAGAACGCATAGCTGGTGCAGGAAATCAAAATGCTGATGAATAATATGAAACTCAGAAAAACGATACATTGAATTGAGTTATTACTGACTCTCTCACTATGGGGGTCTATTTTATTCATGTCAGAAACAATCTAACCGTTTCACCTAGGGGAGGACTTATACAATCAAACTGACTGACTTATTTTACTAGACCTGAGCTTTAACTTATACTCCTGCTGCGGAGTTTTCTCTAACCAGGGAGGGGTTGTAGTAATGTCTTTTGCGGGACAGTCCTTTAAAACAATGTCTTGACAGTTTTTAAAATCCTGGGAATCCTGGGAAATGTTCTTGGAGACGGGTTTCAATCCATTGAAAAGTTTTACATGAGAAAGATGGACCCACCCCTTCCTGCCTTCCAACTTGACGGCAGTACGGGTGGTCAAGAGGACCTGACGTGGCTCCTTCCAACGTGGTTCCAGCGGACTTGATCTGTCAAAATTTCTGATCATCACCAAGGAGCCTGGAACGATCTCGTGCGGTGCCACCTCGGTATTGTCTGGAAATGCGGCGGCAACCTGTGAACGACATGAGTTGAGGGCAGACATCAAGGAAGCTAGGTAATCTGTCAGCATATTACATGAAACATCGGTAATACTTCGGGGTCTAGGAGTACCCCACATGTTAGGGGGGCGGCCGAATACGACCTCATACGGGGACAGACCTGATCTGGAATGTGCGACCATGCGCATATAAAACAAAGCGACTGGCAGAGCTACTAGCCAGTCCACACCTTTGTCTTTACAAACTTTGGCAATACGGATTTTCAGGGTCTGATTATGTCTCTCGACTAGACCGGCTGCTTCAGGATGGCGTACACAATGGAACTTCCACTGGTACCCTAACAAAAGGGAAACGTGCTTCATTAACTCTGAGGAGAATGGCTGACCGTTATCAGAATACACGACTCTAGGGAGTCCGTATCTAGGGAAGAATTCACGAACCAACTGCTTGGCAGTGGTCGCGGCTGTGTAATCTGGGACTGGATATGCTTCTGTCCATCTGGACAAAGCGCATACAACTACAAGGACATACTTGAAACCTCGACATCGCTCCATCTGAATATAATCCATCTGGAGGACCTCAAAAGGGTGGTCAGGGGGCTGGAAACCACCTTGTTCCACCGGGACACTTTTACCTGGATTAAACTGACAACATATCATACAGGTACGGACTTTCTGCTTGGCTGCAGCTCGTAAATGCTTGTTGAACCAAATGTTCTGGATACTGTCTAACATAGCTTTTTCTCCTAAATGTGCTGGACTATGTGCGGTATTGATAATGACTTGAACCATAGAATCGGGGAGAAACCATGTGGCTCTACCCTTCGTTAACCATCCTTGATCTGTCTGGACCCCTCCTTGTTCAGACCATTTCTTGATTTCATCGGGAGTAGCGTGTAACTGTATATCTATGACGTCTTGTGTAGGGTCCTTAACTGTCATGCATGTAGTCGGATCTGGAGTATGTGTCATGTTAACTGGAATGTCTGGAGTCTGTGCTGTAAGCTTGGCTGTGCGATCTGCTAGATCATTACCTTGAGAAATAATGTCAGTAACTTTCGTATGTGCTTTGCACTTCATGATAGCAATAGATGTCGGTAAATGTATGGCATCTAACAGGGCTTGAATAAGGAGACCATGCTGAATCTTGGTTCCATGAGAAGTCATGAAACCTCTCTCCTGCCAGAGCACTCCGAAGTCGTGTACAACTCCGAATGCGTAACGTGAATCTGTGTAAACATTAACTTTCAGGTTCTTGGCGTGTATACAGGCTTGTGTCAGAGCGACTAGCTCTGCTGCTTGAGCGGACAGGGTATCAATACGGTGTGTTTCAATAACTTCGGTGTCAGTAGTCACTGCATACGCGGCGACTAGTTCTCCTGTACTAGTTCTCATACATGAACCATCCACATAAAGTGTCAGGTCAGGATCTGGTAACGGAATGTCTGTCAGGTCTTGTCTTGGCTTTGTCGTAATGTTAACTACTTCCACACAGTCATGTGTGTCTGGATTTGAATTAACTGATGGTAACAGTGTAGCAGGATTCAGGACGTTGCAGCGTCTAATTTCTATGTGTGGCTGGAACAGTGTCAATTCATAACCTGTTAAACGTGCAATTGTCAAGTGCTGTGTTTGTGTTCTGTTTAAAAGAACTTCTACGGAGTGTGGAACTTGTACTGTCAGGGAGTGTCCTAAAACTATGGAATCACTTTGTCTGATAGCTAGTGCTGTGGCTGCAACTGACTTGAGGCACGCAGGCAACGCCTGGGCGACTGGATCTAATGTGCTCGAAAAATAAGCACAGGGCTTGTATTGTCCTGCTTGATCTTGTGTGAGAACAGATAATGCTGTACCTTCGCGTTCAGTAACGAAAAGTGTAAAAGGCTTACTGTAGTTCGGTGTAGCTAGAACTGGAGCTTGACATAGGGCTTTCTTTAACTCGTTGAAACTAAGTGTATGGTCAGATGTCCAAGGGAGGACAGTCGATACGGCTGCCTCCTGTGTCGTTAACTGTATCAGTGGCTTGGCTAGAAATGCATACTGAGGAATCCATTGTCTACAATAAGAAGTAAGGCCGATAAAGGCACGTACCTCCTTCTGGGTTCTGGGCTGGGGAAGACTCGCTATTAACTGGATACGGTCGGGTGTCAACTGCCTACCCCTCTTGGACAGCAAGTGTCCTAAGTATACCACTTGCTGGACACAGAATTGAAGCTTCGAAGGTGACACCTTGTGCCCCATCTCGGCAAGGAAATACAAAACTGTCAGTGACGCTCGCTCGCAGTCACGTTCAGAACGGGCTGTGATCAGTAGATCATCGACATACTGGAGCAGGGCAGTGTCAGTTGGCATGTGAATGTTGTCTAGTTGTCGCTTGAGTGCTTGACTGTAAATACTAGGGCTTTCTGTGAAACCTTGAGGAGCGCGTGTAAACATATAGCTCCTTCCATTTAAACAAAATCCGAAAAGAAACTGGCTGTCTGGATGAATTGGAACACTAAAAAATGCATTCTTAAGGTCTATGACAGTGAAAAACATGGCTTCGTAATCAATAGCAGTTAACAGGGAAGAAATATCTGGGACAACTGGGTACTGAGGAATAATACATTTGTTAAGCTCTCGTAAATCAATCACTAATCGATATACTGGGGGTGCATTCGGATCAGTACGTTTCATGACTGGAATGATCGGAGAATTACATACATTGGAGTCAGTTTCTACAACTACTCCTTGAGCCATGAGCTCGTCAATAATTTTGGATAAGGCTGCTACAGCCTCAGGTGGCAATCTGTACTGTCTGATTCGTGGTAACACTACACCTGGTTTGAGAGTCACACGATGGGGTGTGATTTGCATGTAACCTACATCAGTTGGACCTTGCGCCCATAAATGCTGCGGAACATTAGACAATCTGGAATCAAAATCTCGTAATACATAGTGACCCTTAAAGTCACGTAGGAACAGACGTATTCCCTCTGGGGAACAGCAAATAACTGCACCTAACTCTTTCAGTGTCTTAATGCCTAACAGATTTTCTGGACATGACTTAGTAAGTAACAGATCAGTAGTGCGGGACAATGGACCTACTTCTAGAGTGACTGGCTTTGATATCTCATTAACTATTGGCTTTCCTGAAAATCCAAGGGAAACATTTCTTGAGCCTGAGAGCGGAGCCCCTGGAACTTCGGCGTGACTAATTGTGGTCCTACTTGCCCCTGTATCGATCAAAAACTTTCTGTCTTTCCCTAATACTTGACTGTGAACATAGGGACCTTCTTGATCTACAGGTATCTCGATGAGAGGCAAGCCTACCTCCCTCTCTAGGCTGTTTCATGAATATGGCTGGTACTCTGGATACTCAGACTGTGCATACTGATACATCTGCGATGTAACGTGCTGTGTTGCAGCAATAGGCTGCGGTGCGGGAACTGTCTGTTGTGCATTCTGTGACTGAGGAATCTGTGAAACTTGTTCGTGTCTAGGCGGACGTGGTCTTTCTTTAGTCTTACCAGTAGCTATGTTATGTTTCAGAACTGCACACTCGTTTATAAAATGACCTGGCTGTTTACAATAATTGCAGTTCCCTTTAACGGGAGCTGCAGGATGACTGGCTTGATTCGGACCCCTCTTCTGACTGTCTTGAGGAACAGATTGTGCAACTAGCACTTTCATTTTCGTATCTTTCATACGTTTTCTCTCGTGTTCTTGCTCTTCCCTAATTCTATTCTGGTGATACTGAAGCATCTGGAGCATCTGGGACGGAGTATTTGCTTGCCAGGTGCTTTCGACTTTCAAAACTCGATTTTTAATTTGTGGACTTGAATTCTCGACTAATTTGGTAACAAAAAGATGAGGGTATGACTCACTACTTGTCTTGAGACCACTATTGATACTGAAACATTTCTCAAATCTAGAATAAAAATCACTAATATCTTCATCTTGTTTCTGTTTACAGGCTGAGATTGCATCCCAGTCTTCCTTCCTAGTTGTCAATAATCTGGGTAAAACTTGAATCAGTAATTCTGGTAATTCTTTACATTTATCTCCAAGACCGGTACCTGGTACTCGTGCCTTGTCTTCAGCTTCTAGAGCTGCCCAATCGATCTTTTTCTCTCCCACCTCCCATTCTTTTTCTTTTAACTTTTCATATACCCCTGCGGGCAGCAGGACTTTTAACATTTTAATGATATCTGGGTAAGTGTATTCTCCCATACGGAGCATGTCTTTTAATTCTCTATGGAACCCTGCTGGATCTTTGTCATGACAGGGAATTAATTTCTTCATTTCAAGAAGTTCCATCTTTGATATTGGAGTGTATACAAACACTCGTTGCATTACGCCACCCGCCCCTTGGACTGGGTGGACTTCTCGTAACGGATTCTGTCTGTCTATGTAGAATGATTTACTTTCTGGGGGTGAGACATGAACAAAATGCGGGTTCAGGAACGTTCTATATTTGTGGCGCTGTTCTAGAATGACACTAATTAAATCGGTACCCAGACCTCTCCATCTATACTGGAGTAACTCGTTCAGGATATCGTGTAACGGGCCTGGATCAGAGTGTTGACCCTCATACAGAGTAATGAGGTACTGGACCATATACATACCCACCAGTCGTTGCTCGGCTGGGGGCAATTTCAGAAACATTTGTGCCACTATTTCGTCTGGAAAAGTGGTAGAATCAGTAATCCATCGGACTGCTGATCGGGCTAGTTCTTGTTCATGCATGGTACTTAATTCACTATAACCGATTCGTGATTTCAGAATGTGATCGGTAGCTTGAAATACTTGTTCTAGAGAACCTTGTTCTGGTGCTGAATGATGACAAATAGACTTGTGTTCTAGGCGTAAATGGCGATCTGGAAATCTAGATTTTCCTACATACGCTATTCTGGCGGGATTCTCGTCTTCCTCTTCTTCGGGATCAGAGATACTTTCTTTCTCGCTTACTTGTGCTGCTTTACGCTGGTCGTGTAACCTTATTATTTCTTTACGAATTTTCTTGTACATACTCTCCATAGCACCGACGGTCTTGTGCTTACCCTCGGCTATATTATCACTCCACCTTGTCAGAATTTTCATCTCGGCGGAATCTTTAGACGGGTAATCTTGTTCTCTTATTAGACAATTGATCAGGAACTTTAATATCATGAGCTGAATCTCGGCTTTCCTTTGAGACATAATCTCGCCAATACTTTCTGGATCATCCCCTGTACGGATGAAACGATATATTCTGTCTAGATCTTCTTTCATATTCGGTAAGGTGACTAGATACTCGGTCACTTTTCTTACGCGGAATGAATATAAAACCATATTATCCTCGCCTGGGACTGGATCATAGCAACATTCGGCAAGGGATTTTCTTATTTCTGCAACAGACTGATATCTAGGCGTACGCTGTGATGCTTGTGCATGTAATTCGGCTAACGTTAAACGCTTGTGTGGCGGCGGGGTTTGAGGAGGACCTCCTCCTGCGGCCCCTAGACTAGAATCGTCGACTGACATTCTTCGTGGCGGAGCGGGAAGTTGAAACGCTGGCTGGACCGGGGGTACCGTAGCAGGTACTCCGGTGTCTGGAAGAGCGGGAAGTGCCTGATTTACAGGGACTGGCGGAGCGCGAACAGGATTTGCATATTCTGGGACTGTGTCGTCCAAATAGGACGAAATAAAAATATCAGCTGCGGTCTGTTTGTGACGTAGCTTGGTCGGAACTAATGGCGGCGGGAAATTACTGGATGCCGCTAGGGTCGCTTTTGGCAAGCCCTCGGCAAGAAGAGGATACATACCCTTAATAAGGGCATGCCTCTGTCTGTCTGACTGTTCGGCTTTGACTTGTTCACCTATCTCGATTAATTCTCTTTCTTGGGCTCGTTCTTGGGATTCTCTACTTAACTCCGACTTTCTGACTTCCTTTTCGGTTCTTCTATGCGCTTCTTTACGCCATAACTCGATGGCATCTTTCTGTGACTGTCTGGCTTTCTTTTTCCATAATGCTTCTTCTACTCGCATGATACATTCGGCATCCCATGTACCCGATACGGGCCATCTATACTTTTCTTCTAACTGTTTGGTATACTCTACCCATAAATCTAGATACAATATGGCGCTTATGCCATGTTTCTGATACATAAAGTGACCTGGACTGTCCCTCGGCGGGACAGGAACTGCTTCTTCTAATAAACCCTTTCTAGTTTTTAACTGACGTAACTTGGAAAAGAGCGGCATTGTAAACTTGAATCGGAACACAATACAATACACAAAGAACAATAACAATTGGGAAAACAATTCAGGCATACCACGATATTGGAAATACATTGAACAACATCATAACATAACAGTTCGGACAGAATACTACCTGAAAATACTGAGAACAGAAACAGAACAGATTTTCTCGAGAACGGAACAGACTAGAGTTACTGGATGCACTGCTGTAACAGTACGGAACATACCGGTCCCATAAAGGGACGCATCAAGACCCGTATCCACCTAGGTGAACGCTTCGTTTGTGAGTCTGGGCACCACCAACCCACGGACCAGGAGTCAATTTAGATTGGTCCTGTCTAGATACTACCCCAGCAATGGTACTCACCGGGCAGCACGGAACGGAAGGCCTCGGACGGGACTGGACTGCTACGACGACGAACTTCGGACTTCGGACTTCAGTTACGGGTGGGCCTCCGGATACCTCGGACCTTGGACTCTCGGCTTGGGCTCTGGTCGGGACTCGCCGCGTTCCTCCACCGTCTCGTTTGGATGCTGGACCGCCTCCTCCGTCTCCTCCGTGGGCCTGAGGGATACTTGAGCAGAAATATCTGCCACTGCGCAGAAGAGTTCCGTCACGACTGCAGAGGGTCAGGGGGTCGGCGTGGCTTCACCGACGCGTGGGGAAAGGGCAAGTCCCTATTCGGGCGCCATTATGTGGTATATAAATAAATAATACCGGATCTATTTTTGAATGAATGAATGAATAACAGATAGCTCAATAAAATAAGAGTCAAGATTCGAGGTAGTAGGAGTTTCTGCAGGTTTATTACAGCATAAGGACAGGATCAGGACAACCTGCATAGGAACAGAGGTGACAGGGCCCAGCAGGACAACTGGGGCCCAGCAGCTGCCGGGGCTTGATCTGGGATGAGCGCGCTAACTTTTAATAACAATACATTGACTTATATACATAGCGCAAACACATAGCATTACATTGCAGTAGGCGTAACAGTGGGTGGAGCAGAAGGCGTGACGCGTAGCAGTCGCGAGAGATAACAGTAAAGGTAGGTGTAACTGGGCGTGTACATAGACATGTGATGCAAACGTAACAGAATATGTCATGAAATGGGCGGAAACATAGGAGGGGGCTACCTAAGGAGCCGGGACCTCTAACCTAATGGTGCGCGAAAACTGGCAATGACGTATTACTAGGAGAAGCTGGGGGCTACGAACTCTGTGCTAGGAGCAGAGACTAAAGTCTGGAGGGTCGGAGCGACATGTACCTAAACCCTATCTGGTATCTGGTGTTTAGGGAACATGTGGATATAAACTAGAAGTCATGAGGGGAAAAGCTAACTTGACTCTAAGACTGGACCATGCATTATTCTATATGTAGTGCGTGATGAAGAATATTAAATGACCATTAATACAGTATTTCTCTAACGTGGAGCCGAATAGGCTAGACAATGACGGAAACTATTGATGCAGTTCAGTAGCTTAGGAATGCAGAGAAGGAGGACTGAACTGATAGCTGGAACTATAACATACTTTTGGCAGACTCAGAGGCAGAACCAAGCTGCACCGGGCACTGCGAGGCAGGGAGTAAGTGAAGGGTCAAGGATACAGGTGGGGGCTGTATCGCTCCTCAGCGAGGCTTTCAGGAGACAGGAGCTGAATCTGATGTCCGGGCCCTTTTTGAGGCCTGGAAACGGGGGCTTTATAATGGAATAACGTGCATACTGAGAAACGTGGCAACATAGCTTTACATAGGCCTGATATTCGTAGTATTCACGAGGACTGGAAACTAGCATACTAGAGGTGGACACAACTGGAATTGCGTCATTAATCGGACATGGGGAATAACATATGCATATTGGTCATGCACACATAACATATGATGGATGAGTAGGGACACAGAACATGGCAAAATTTACTTTTCCACATCTGGTGCAGAAAAGCTGTGTCTAAAAACTGACGTCAGCACGCGGAGGCGGCGTCTAAGTACTCCGACGACGTCATCACGGCGCCGACGACAAACGCGGAGCCGCAGACGACGCCTACCGACGTGCAAGGGTACTGCTACGCAAACATTTCTGGATCCAGTCAGACGTCTGGGGATATTCTAAGGTAAGGAATCTAATACTAACTACTGTTCCTTAAAGATATATCGTTACCGAAGGTAAGTAACTTGTTCTTTAACCTTCTTGTACAGGCTTCTGTAGAGCGAGAGTAAAAAAGATATAGAGGTATCAGACTCAACATAACTGACATACGCCACTAGCATTAAATCATTCACCACCACAGTATTTAACTTGTTCTTCTTGCTCATTATCATTAACTCCATGAGAACCAAAGACCTTTTTGGTATCGAAATCATGTTGGACCACAAAGTTCTTGATGTTGGAGAGCTTTAATATTGATAAGTTTATCACCATCAAAACTATATTCTGATGGATGCTTCTATCAACAGTTTGCTCACTTTGTGAATCCCCCAGACTAAAACTATATTCTGATGGATGCTTTTCCCAACTGTTTGCTAACTTTGTGAGTCCCCCTGATTGGAGCCAGGCCATGTAGTGCCACCTGCTGGTGCTGAGGTTCTATTCAAGATTTTCCAGATTCCATATAGTAGAAAATCCAAAATGCTCATTACTGAAGAAGGTCAAAAATAGTTTTCAACAATGAAGCACTCAACACTAGCAATGGTTCAAAACATTACTTTGCTTTGGACTAACCCACTCCTAAGAAAAAGCCTCAAACATCGGAAAGATGGTATAATATACTAAAAACTTCACATCCACTTTCATTTTAATTGCAGCAATGGCTGAGACGAAGGAAGACAAATCAGCCTTGCAGAACTCTTCCATGCAATCTTCCATGCAATCTTCCCTGCAACATTCTGTCTCTCAACATTAAAAATCTCATCCTCATGTCACGTTTAACTGTTTGAGATTTCGTATGTGCTCTTCTGTGCCCAAACACCTGTGGGAAGGTCATGGCCAGTGAGGATATCAGTAACTCCAAGATACTCAACTTTGCCTTATGCACATAGCAGATCTTCCAGAAGAGCCCTTTCTTGTAGCACACCATGCACTGTTGATGTATCCCTATCCCCAAAAAGATGTTAATCATCTACATCTCTACTGGTTTCACCCTCCAGATTTTCACAGATTAACATCAACAGAACTTGGGACAACCCTTTAAGGCTAGTGACCAAGCCAAATATTCATCTTGTATCACCCAAGATTAAGACGTTAGTATTCATTCAGACTTTGCAGCATCACATTCCAACAAAGCCTCTACTACCGCTGACAGGCTTAATTTCCCAGCACAAACCTGTTCCTGACTCCAGCTACCAACTTCTTGCATGTGTGAAAGTAATGTATATCAAAAAAAGGACATGTCTGTTTTGCTGATGGTCTCAGCTCAATTTTATGATGGTGACAGAAACAATGGTGATGTCAGCCCGTGCCAGATGTGGTTCTCTAGCTAAAGAAAGGAAAAACTATAATGCTGGGACGAAGAGGATCTGTGGAACATTTACTGTGTCTATGAAAATGGCCAGAGCCACAGCACTATTAGGCAGGTTTGACTGAGCTCTTTGGGGTTTGCTGGAGTTGAAAATTTGCTAAGCACCTATCAAAAGAAAAACATCAAGATCCTGTAAGAAGGATCTGCGGTTTCAAATCATATTATCATAATTAATGCTCATCTTCTATTTTGCTTGCACAACACTATTCAACTGGTGTTTGCCTGTGTAGGTCATTGAGGTTTGCCTGACATGTCTTAAACAGTGTGCATAGAAGCACCTTGTAAATTCTGAACAATTTCTACCTATTCTACAACTTCCATCGACCACTTCGGTGGGGGAAACCATTAAATATCCAAGGTTAGATGGTTGCTGAATTTGTGTAAAATGCTTCACTGTTGAAGACTTCGTCTCTGGCTGTGAAACCTGGAACACCGTCTGGTACAAGTACGGCAAGACATTCCAGAGCTTATGCAAAAGTATGCGATGAGCTAGATTCCTTTGTTCATTCCCCTTTTCCCTCTCTTTTTTAAAAAATTTTTTAAAATTTTTTTTATTGTTAGCAGGCTGACGAAGAGAACCGCAAACAGTAAACAGCAAATCCAAGAAAAAGTAATAATTGTACATAAAACACAATACATATATATAGTGGGTATCATATAAAATCAAATCAGTACTGTAATCGGAAACAAGCCAAAAAAAAAAAAAGGGGGGGGGAGAAGGGAACAAAGGGAAGAAAAGACAAGCGAGAAAAGAAGAGATAAGGGCAGAAACAAATGTAGAGAGGAGCAATATCATGTTAACAATCTCAGAGCACCGTAATGATTATCAAATAACATAGTCTTTTCATGAGTAAAACATCAGCGTTCAATGAAAGTTCCCCAGTTTTTTTCATATTTTTTCATTGCCTTTATGCCCCTGATGTTTGCTAAAGCGAGCTCCATTGAGTGTATTTCGGTTACTAATGCCCACCAATCCCAGATTTTAGGTGTTTCTGGGCTGACCCAGGCTCTAGCCAGAGTTAGTTTAGCACAAGATATTAATATCGTAATCAAGGCAGCTTGTGGGAGTGGGGCTGAATAAGTATCTAATAAGACAGACGCAGCTGTTAGCGCGGGTATCTGAATCTGCTTCATATTCAAAACTTTTTCAATTTCGCCCCAGAAAGTTTTCAAATTCGGGCATGAAAACAGCATATGTACCAAATCTGCTGCTTCAGTAAAACATTTAGGACATTTAGTACGATCGCTAAAAGTATTGTTGGAAGACCATTTAGAGATTCTTTCAGGGGTATAGTATAGCATGCATGTTGTTCTAAATTGTTGAAGTCTTAAGCTGGATGATCGTACTCGTTTGTTGATATTCATAAAGGAGCTTGTTATCTGTTTGGGAGTTATATTTATTCCCAATATTCTACTCCATTTATCAGCAAGCTTACTGCAGTCATTGAGTTTGATAGCAGTGAGGGTTCTATATGTCTCACTTATGACAGATTTATTTTTAGATGAGTGTAGGCAGGTCCAGATATCCCGCTCAGGAGCTTCCAGAATTTGTTTTTTGTTGATCAGATAATCATGTATCTGTAAAAATTTGTATCTCATATTTTCAGATAAATTGTATAATTGCTTAAGAGTATTAAAATCCATGAAACCCTGAGTGTTGTATAAATCTCCTAGAGTAATAATACCTAATCTGGACCATCCATGGACTGTGTTATCATTAAAGATATTTGGGAGACCAGGGTTTCCCCAAAGTGGTAGCTCTGAATGAAAAAAATTAGTGTCACAAAAAGAAAGAATATTGCCCCATATCTTTGTTATATCTCTAGCTGTCTTAAATTTAACTCTTTTGAAGTAATTAGGATCGTTAGTTCTATATAAGAATAAGTTTGAATCAGATTTTAGCATAAAATAATGAAAAAATAAAGCCCTTCCTTCATTGAGTAAAGAGCGTATACGATTGATGAAGGCAGACCAAAAGTATAATTTAAAGTCCGGGAAATTAAGCCCGCCATCATGTATATCGTTCTTCATGAGATTTAGGGATCTTCTTGCCTTTTTATACCCCCATATAAAACTGCTAAGTATACCATCCAGTTTCTTAAAAAATTGATTATTTAATGCTAGTGGTATAGAGCGAAATAGATATACATATTTAGGTAATACCTTCATTTTTATCAAATTAATTCTGCCAATTATATTCAAAGGTAGCCTATGCCACTTTTTTAGTAAAACGCTAGTAGATTTAAGTAATTCATCATAATTTATTTTGTTGATGTCTTGTACTGTAGCTGTTATTCTTATTCCCAGATAGGTGGCTACTTTGCATATCTCGGGCACTATCACAGGTGGGGCATAGTTGACTATTATTTGCGTTTTTTGTAAATTTAATTTATAGCCCGCTACCTTGCCGTATTTTTCTGCTTCTAAAATGATTCCTTTTTGAGCCTCTACAACATCTTCCGTGTAAACCGCTATGTCATCAGCGTATGCTGTTATTTTTAATTCTTGATGTCCTGATTTAAAGGGTATTATCTGGGTTTGAGATTGGAGGGCTAACAAAAAAGGTTCCAAAGAAAGTGCAAATAATAGAGGTGAGAGAGGGCAGCCCTGTCGAGTTCCTCGTAAGATCCTGAAATCTGAAGATACCAGCCCCCCATAGCTAGTAAAAGCAGTTGGTTTGTCATACAGAACTTGGGACAACCCTTTAAGGCTAGTGACCAAGCCAAATATTCATCTTGTATCACCCAAGATTAAGACGTTAGTATTCATTCAGACTTTGCAGCATCACATTCCAACAAAGCCTCTACTACCGCTGACAGGCTTAATTTCCCAGCACAAACCTGTTCCTGACTCCAGCTACCAACTTCTTGCATGTGTGAAAGTAATGTATATCAAAAAAAGGACATGTCTGTTTTGCTGATGGTCTCAGCTCAATTTTATGATGGTGACAGAAACAATGGTGATGTCAGCCCGAGCCAGATGTGGTTCTCTAGCTAAAGAAAGGAAAAACTATAATGCTGGGACGAAGAGGATCTGTGGAACATTTACTGTGTCTATGAAAATGGCCAGAGCCACAGCACTATTAGGCAGGTTTGACTGAGCTCTTTGGGGTTTGCTGGAGTTGAAAATTTGCTAAGCACCTATCAAAAGAAAAACATCAAGATCCTGTAAGAAGGATCTGCGGTTTCAAATCATATTATCATAATTAATGCTCATCTTCTATTTTGCTTGCACAACACTATTCAACTGGTGTTTGCCTGTGTAGGTCATTGAGGTTTGCCTGACATGTCTTAAACAGTGTGCGTAGAAGCACCTTGTAAATTCTGAACAATTTCTACCTATTCTACAACTTCCATCGACCACTTCGGTGGGGGAAACCATTAAATATCCAAGGTTAGATGGTTGCTGAATTTGTGTAAAATGCTTCACTGTTGAAGACTTCGTCTCTGGCTGTGAAACCTGGAACACCGTCTGGTACAAGTATGGCAAGACATTCCAGAGCTTATGCAAAAGTATGCGATGAGCTAGATTCCTTTGTTCATTCCCCTTTTCCCTCTCTGTGTGTTCTTGCTTGTGTGCTCTCCAAATGTATCTGTGTTTAGCAATGTACACGTTTCAGTATGTTTGGTACCTGTGTCAGTCTCCGTTTGTTCTGAGTACATTTGTTTCTGGTTTACCTGGCCTCTCTATAACAGTCTACTATGTCCTCCCAGCAGCCTGTTAAACCATGATCCACTCACTGTTCCCCTTCCCCATTTTCTTTCTCCTGTGTCCTTCCTCTCTTGCCTTCTAACTTTTTGTATTGTTTTATTCTTACACCTTAAGAGATGAGATCAGCTGCTCATTACAACTATGTTTTTGTGGAATATCTTTTGATTCTCAAGGTCCTTTGCTCATTCTCTTCTTTATTTGTGTATATACCTCATTGGGGTGGTAAAATGCTGTTTAGCAAACACATTCATAATAGGTTTCTGTTTGTTTGCACTCATGGGGCTTCATGGATGTGTGATTGTTTTTCTGCTGACCATTGTGCTTGGATGACAGAAACTGTAGGTCTGTATGGGTCGGGTATCTGTAGGTATTGTGCATGTGCGAAGAGTCTGTTTCAGTGTCTCCAAATGTGTGTGCCCTATACAAAGTCCTACCTGTGATTGGCTTTCTTATTGCTTGTTACCTTTAAGATTGCTTCCATAGCTTACATCTGGAGTGGTTTTCAAACTACAGATTTAGTGCATGTTTAATAGCAAAACATGATTTTTAGAGCCGATCCTCAAATTGTATCACAAATCGATTCATATTTCCTATTGAGTCAGTCTATACCAGTGCTTTTCCCTGGGCCTCAAAATCCCCCTTCATGTAGAAGATGCTAAAAAAAAACTTGACAATAAAAGACTTGAACATTAATCATGCCAAAAAGAAAAATCTTTCAGGAGAAAATCTCACATTGTGGTGGTTTTTGGAGGAAAGCATTAAAGAAATATGTAATCTTACTAACACTTGCCTGATTAACATATCTGTATAGTTGTACTTAATTGATGTCTTGTTCTCTACATGTCTACATAGCAGAGCTTTGCTCTTTCCTGACTCTCTATAGCCTTGCAATACTTTATTTTCTAGGTTCTTTTTCATTGTCCTATTGTGATGGTTTTCCCAATTTTTTATTCCTAGCATGCTCACTCCTTAACATCCGCTTTCTTTTCTATTATAGTCTACATGCCTCCTCTATTTATTTGTAGCATACATTGGCCAATCTTGGTATGAAATGGAAAATGTAAATCGTATTTCAATTGATGAAAATTGCTCATAAAAACGAATTTATTTAAAAAAAAGCAAAGGTTTTTGCATAGTGAATAAGGGAACTCATTTGTTTTATGTAGAATGATTGTGATTTTCGAGCTTTCATTTCTATACATCTGTAGAAATATTGGTGTTACCAATATCCAACGTTTCATTTTAGTGACCTCAGAATCAAACATTTGGGGGTTATCGTGTTTAAAAGCACAGATGTTAAACTCTTATTTTAACAGTATTTGCATTAACTCACTGATCTTACAGGCAAATAGCCTCTAATATTCAGAGTTTACATTATCAGCAACCACAGTCACTTTGTTTAATAAGTCTACACTCTAGCCTGCCTATGCTACAGTGCTGTATAGTTCAAGTAAGTCCTGCCAAACTTAAAACAAGATGACGGTTAGGAGAGGTCCGTCTTACGCAGACACTTGCAAGGAGTACGGTTATTGCATTACAGATGGAGGAATAAGTGAATCAATGACACTCAGTCTTCAGAGGTTTTTTACGTTTCCCTAACATCAAATAATGAACTATTGGTGGCTTCTTCTTTTGTGGATGTGTTATCAAGAGATGCCTATTAGATTGTACCTATAGCTTAAAGTCCAGAAGTGTGAGCTGTCTCTTGTGCATTCTTTATAACATTTTGCTTGAAGTGGTTTGTTGTGGGATGGTGAGCTTGTTGACTAAGAAACTTTTGTGAGCCTGAGCTGTGCTGATAATTTTATTCGGGTACTGGATGCTAGTCGTTTCTTCTGGCCAATGTCTGAGAGTTTTATATAACACCTACGGCTGTTGTGAAATTTCATTTTTGAACACTGTTGATGATCTAATTCTTGATGCTTGAATCTATGGATTGTCTGCTGGTCATATCCTCTAGTAGTGACCCTCAGTGGCTTGTTGGTATGGTTTGTGAATACTTTCAGCATCTTCCTGAGCTGTGATGCATTTTTCATGTTAGATCCCCATCCAGATGGGCCTTCATTCTTGTAAATAATATAGTCTGATTTAGAGGACATAATTGATGCAATAACCAGTTTAACTTTTACCTTCTGTTTCTCTCTAGGGCATCCCAACTTTGGTGTGCAGACAGGATCGCAACTATGAGAATATATTTGCTGATATTAGGATGAAACTGCAGCAGGTGAGTAACAAGCTGCATAACAATTTTTATTATGATTAGCAGGGTTTATGTAGACCGTAAGCCATCAGTGAGGTACTGCCATTGAGAAATAAAGGTTGGTGATTCATCACATGCACTTCTAGTTCCTTTACCTGTAGAATGTGCTCCAACTGGCCCCTGCAAAGTGTCATATTGATTTCTATCCCTGGTTCGGGAAATCCAGAAGAATATGCAAGCTTTGGCCTCTGCCTTTTCCCTGCCATATATAGTCGGAGATCCTTCTCTGATAACCCTTGAGCTCTGCGAACATCTTCTCTTCTCACATACCACACTCTTCTCCCTCTAGTTCCATGGTATCTATGCTGGTATCCCAGAAGGAAAAGGAAGACCTAACCTTTTGCTCACATGTTAAGGAAATCACTGCCTTAATGTCCTATCTGACAGGTCCGACCTAACTGACATGACTTGAATTCACAGTGATCACTCTATTACTTTTATGACATGACCGTGTTTTCTAAAAAAAACTAAACAAACGAGCAAATTATAGTTGCCATCTTATGAGTAGCTGTCTAAAAGTGTGTCATGTTTCATGTGACTGGTTCCAGTAATATCCTTTAATGCTTTCCACTGGCTCTCGCTACAGACGATTTAGTTCTGGTGAACATCCTATCACAACTCAAATTTGCTACTTCCAATCTGGTGGGAGCTAAATTTACAATAGTGAAAGTCCATGGTGAGAGACTGTATGCTTAGTATACATAAACCAGCATATGTCAAGTTGATGCGTTCACATTTTGTACACACTTCTCATCAATCTGACCGGAAGTGCTGTGATGATATTTATTTCTACATTTACATACCTGTGGTAGTAAACTGAAGCTTTCTGAGCAGGACAGTAAGCTTAAGGAGAAAGATCTGCTGACATGGGTTATGCAAACCATGTGGCTGATAATCTAGGGTTCAGTTTCCTTTTCTTACTCCCAAACTATATAGCTGATTGGTATTATTCACTGCTTGTCTCATCTCTTTCCCTACATTGCACACTGCGTAACTGAGTTCAGAGTTCACTGCCTCACCGCTCACCCCATCTCACACGTTATCTGACTGATTGGCCCCTCTTTAATGTTTCTTCCCCCTAAACTTTACAGTGAACTACACATTTCATCTGACTTACTCTGAAGTTGTTGTTGTACACAATCTCCATCTCTCATCTCTCTTGTACCATATTTGCTTTTAGGATACCATCTCCAATTCCATGATCAACTCCATAAGTGGAGAACTCCATTCATACAGTGATATATGTGAGGCTCTGTCAATGACTGAGGTGACACTTGGCTTTCTGGCCACAGCCGGGGGAGAACCCGAACAACCGCTCATCCAGTATGTTGAAAATGTTCTTCAAATGAGAGGTCAAACAAATGCTCATGTCTTGGAGGTAAGTGTTTTTGGGTAGCGGCCTCCTCCACCCATTGCACTGTGACATGCCTGAAAGGTGGTTATGACTAGATTTGTGCACTGGGCACCAAACTGTTAAATACTGCTTCTTCATTCTGCAAATTGGGCACAAAAATTAGACATCTTTTTGGGAGGGTTGTCCATCAGCAGTGCTCTCATATGACAGGGGGCTGATACGTTCTCATTATTAAAGAAAAATGCAATCTTACACCATAATATAGTTCTTTTCAACATAAAACATACAGTTGAGGCTAATCAGTCTGATGACATATTGATGGATGTATCTAACTGCAAATTCCTCAAATCTTGAATATCCTGAGGAGCCATACCGGAGCTGAAAATTTAGCAGCAGCTCCCTTGCCGGGTAGGTAGCATTGGTTCCATCTTGAATTCAGGATGAAGCATGGGTGTAACATTACTGGAGACATACTACACCACCATGGTGCCCTGACAGATTGTTTTTGTTCCTTCAAATCCTTAATGAAGATCTAAATCTGCTTTCCACAAAGATTTTTCACAAAATAATTCTCTTTTGCAGTGCTGAAGGACGTCTTCCCCTAAAATGTCAGGATTTAAGACTCCTGTTGCTGCTATAGATGGATGTCCATATCGACCTCTGTTTGTGGTGCTTGGGGCCAAACTCATGGTCTCCTGCACAAAAAGGCAATTAAGGAGCAGAAAGCAAAACTTTGAAAGTCATGCGCGCAATGAGCGCCAGGCTCTGCGTTGGTTGCGCTCAAGTGCACATTCCAAATCGCACTTGTCTCTTTGTTCGAAGTAGTTGAAGGAGATGAAGAGAAAACATTTGAAGAGACGATGGGATAACTCCTAACACAGACACCATTTACAGTCAGGTGGTGGGTCCCCCTATTGTCCACTCCTCTCCCTTCAGTGGAGTACTCCTTCAAACCAGAGGTGGTGGACATCACACTGGGGAAGAACCTCTGCTAACCCTGGCCCAGCTTGGCCCACTTGCTGGCCTGGGGCCAATTCAGCACAATTCCTGCACTCCCTGAGTGTGCTGTTCAGGCACACGTCTGTGTCCTCTTGTGTGCTTCCAGTCTGTCTCCAACAAGGTGAAATAACATTCATCCCCATGGTCAGGAAAAAAATCTTTAGATTGCAACTGCAACAGTCCTATATCACTTATAAATGTTCATGTCAAAATTTTAGCAAACATTCTGGTGACTAGATTTAGAAGTGTTGATGTCCTATCTCTTGTTTACCATTCTCAAGTGGGATTTGTTCCAGTACAATTGTCCAGTTGTCATTTAAGAAGCCTTGCACATCTCCTGTGAGATTAAAATAATCTACAAAACGAAAGTCTAGCCCGGAGCTCAGGAGCATTTCCCCTGGTGCCTCTGGATATAGAGTCAAAAAAGAGGGAGGCTATGGGTAAAAAGGTGTTCTGATCTGGGAACCAGGCACTGAGGTTTAGAGATGCCAAGGGTCTGCCAGCTAGGTACACCAATGCACTCTGGGATGTGGTGGGTATGATGATGTATTGTCTGCCTAACCACCTGAAGGAGAATTTGGCAGTGATGGGCAGGGTGGTCCTAGACACTGTGGATTTTGGATGTGGTGGCTAGGACCATGAGATCTTCTGTTACCCTGAAGGAAGCCTGGGTCTGTTTCACACTTTTTTTAGGTGACATACAGGTTAGTGTGATGGGTATGCCATTTGATTGTTCTCACCTATTCTCACCTATTCAGTGACAGTGCTATATCAAGCAGAGAGGCAGGTGTTTGAGGGTCATGGGTACATAGTGAATTTGCATACTTGCAGCTCAGCCACTTCTTCAGAAGCCATGGCCCTTTTAGCTAGCACACTAACCTGGTTTAAGAATGTGTTGGCGAAAAGAAGGCTAGGGTCGCTGTATGAAGAAGGAAGGCGTGCGCTGGAGCCCACCGAGCTCAATCAATCAGCGAATTTGTATAGCGAGCTACTCACCCACTAGGGTGTCAAGGCGCTGGGGAGAGGGGGAGTTGCTACTGCTCGAACAGCCAGGTCTTGCGTTGTTTCCTGAAGGAGAGATGGTCCTGGGTCTGCCGTAGGTGGATGGGGAGGGAGTTCCATGTCTTGGCCGCCAGGTAGGAGAAGGATCTTCCTCCGGCGGTTGTTCTGCGAATTCGTGGGACGGTGGCGAGGGCGAGGCTGGCGGAATGGAGCTGGAGGTTGGGTGTGTAGAATGTCAGGCGGCTGTTGAGGTATTTGGGGCCCATGTCGTGGAGAGCCTTGTGTACGTGGGTGAGGAGTCTGAACGTGTTCCTCTTGCTGACGGGGAGCCAGTGCAGGTCTCTCAGATGTGGCTGTGACGGGGGATGTCCAGGATGAGTCGTGCAGAAGCGTTCTGTATCCTTTGGAGTCTATTCTTAACCAGCCATTTAACCAACAGCTTTTTGGGCCGGCTGTAGACACGGCACTAGAAAAGATAAAGAAAGGCACGGAGACTGCAAAATCTATGGGAGCTTTACAGTCCCCAGAAACACGAGGCTCCTTTCGGCGCTCCATTTACAGAGGAGCCTCTAAACAAATGGGAGCAGACATCTCATCTTCCTTTAAAGCCAATACACAAACATCCCCCAACAGAGGATATTTTAGAGGCGGATATAGAGGAAGGAAGAGGTTGAGGTAACAACACCAATCGTACCTCTCCCACCACAAAACAGTGACTTCCTTCCGCCTCCCCCATAATATTCCACTCCTGTCTGGGGGAGATTAGCACAGTTCCTACCTGTCTGGAATTCCATCACAACAGACAAGTGGATGAAACAAATTATCCAGTGTGGTTACTGCCTAGAACTTAAAGCTACCCCTCAACATATACCACCCAGACAGTGTCCCATGTCCACAGAACATCTTACGCTACTAAAACGAGAGGTTCGCTCATTGCTTCAAAAAGACGCAATAGAGATAGTTCCCTCACAACATCAGGGAACAGGGGCTTACTCGCTGTACTTCCTAATACCCAAGAAGGACGGGACACTAAGACCAATTCTCGATCTCAGGCCCCTCAACCTATATATACACTCAGATCATTTTCACATGACCACTTTACAACAAGTGCTCCCACCGTTACAACAAGGCGATTTCCTTGCCTCACTAGATCCCAAGGACGCCTACTTCCACATTCCATACATCCTTCTCACAGGAAGTATCTAAGGTTTGTACTAGACGGACAACACTATCAGTTCAAAGTCCTTCCATTCGGGGTGATAAAGGCACCAAGAGTGTTCACAAAGTGCCTTGCAGTAGTAGCAGCACATCTCAGAAGACAACAAATCCATGTGTTCCCATATCTAGCCGACTGGCTCATAAACGCCAGGTCATTCAGTCAGTGTGTTCAACACACTCATCAAACAATTCAAACATTACACAACTTGGGGTTCACAATCAACTACACCAAGTTGCATCTCCAGCCCTCTCTTATACACCAATATCTGGGGGCTACAATAAACAGCTCTAGCTTATCCCTGTCCAGCCAGGATAACGAGCATTCAAGCCTTAGTTACAAAATTTCAAGACCAACACTCTCTCCCAGCCAGAGTGTTCATGCAACTCATAGGCATGATGGAATCTTGCATTGTTATTGTACCATATGCAAGACTTCAAATGCGTCCAGTACAAGACCGTCTAGCACATCAGTGGAATCAGGCTCAAGGACAACTTATGGATCTGGTGTTGGTGAACAGCCGCGCACATCGCTCTCTGCAGTGGTGGAACACCAAAAACTTGTCTAGAGGGAGGCCGTCCTCGAATCTGTTCCACAACTAGTACTTACAACAGACGCATCTCTCACAGGCTGGGGAGCCCATCTCCTAGACCATACAACTCACAGAAGATAGACCACTCAACAAACAGTGTTCCACATCAATCACCTAGAGCTGCTAGCGATTATTCCTAGCACTAAAATCTTTCCAAGTACATGTACAGAACAAAGCTGTCTTGATCCGGACAGGCAACATGACAGCCATGTACTACATACAAAAACAAGGAGGCACATATTCTCTGCAACTGTCCCAGCTTGCACAAAGCATTTGGAGATGGGCCATTCCACAAAAAATATATCCACTAGCCGAACGCCTTCCAGGAGTTCACAATCAGATTGCAGATCTGTTAAGTCGACAGACACAACAGATTCACGAATGGGAACTACATCCACAAGCTCTTCTACCATTTTTCCACAAGTGGGGGCCAATCAGACATAGATCTGTTCGCCACACACAAACTCAAAATGCCCAACTTTCGCTGCCTGGTTTCCACACCCGTTGTTCAATGGCAATGCGATATGGATGAACTGGTCAGGCAAATTTGCATACGCCTTTCCGCCACTCCCACTAATCCCACTAATGGTACGCAAGCTCTGACAACAGTCTCTCAAACTAAACTTAGTAGCTCCCACATGGGCAAGCCAACCGTGGTTCGCAACGCTGCTAGAACTCTCACTAGTTCCACACCAAAGACTGTGCCTGTCCCCATCCAACGCAGAACCATGGAGAGATCAGACATCCAGATCCAAGTCAACTGAATCTAGCGATCTGGCTCCTGAAGTCTAAGAGCTTGGGTACCTTAACCTGCCACCAGACTGTATGAACATCATTAAAGAAGACAGACGACCCACTACTAGAGCTTGCTATGCTGCAAAATGGAAAAGGTTTGCCATTTACTGCACTAATAATCATATTAATCCACTAGATTCTTCCATCCAGAATATCATTTGCTATCTACTGCATTTACAAAGATGTAATCTAGCATACTCATCCATACGTTTACATCTTGCAGCACTCGCTGCATACCTACACAGCAGACGACACTTGTCACTATTTAGAGTCCCTGCAATTAAAGCATTCATGGAAGGACTAAATAGGATTATTCCTCCTAGGTTACCAACCTCTCCAGTGTGGAACCTCAATATTATTCTTACCAGGCTCATGGGACCCCCATTTGAACCTTTACACAAATGTGAACTACAATTCCTCACATGGAAATCAGCTTTCCAAGTGGCCATTACCTCTCCTTAGAAGAGTAAGTTTGATTCAAGCTTTCACTATACAAGAACCATTTTTACAATTACATCGTAACAAAGTGGTCCTCAGAACAAATCCAAGATTCCTTCCTAAGGTAATCACCCCTTTTCATCTTAATCAACCAGTGGAGTTACCAGTGTTTTTTCAAAACCCAGACTCTGTAGCAGAAAGAGCTCTACACACCCCAGACGTGAAAAGATCCCTTCTTTATTACATTGACAGAACTAAATCCTTTCGCAAAACAATTGTTTGTAGCTTTCGCTCAACCACATAAAGGCAATCCCATCACTAAATCTGGTATTGCAAGGTGGATTGTAAAATGTATCCAAATATGCTATCAGAAATCAAAACGCACATTATCAATTCCTCCTTGAGCGAATTACACACGCAAACTAGGAGCATCTATGGCTTTCTTAGGGAGCATTCCCCTAGAAGACATCTGTAAGGCAGCAACATGGTCTACACCCCACACCTTCACTAAACACCATTGTGTTGATTTACAAGCCAAGCAGCAAGCGGCTGTAGGCCAAGCTGTTCTCAAAACTCTCTTTCAAACTACTGCAACAGATACAGACAGGGGACCACCGCTAGGGGAGACACTGCTGTATTGTCTATGCTAAGTGTGAGATCTGCAGCTCATATGCCTCGAATGGAAAATGCTACTTACCAGTATGCATCTGTTCTTGGCATGTAGAGCTGCAGATTCTCACACGCCCACCCGTCTCCCCGAGACCTGTATCTGTTCCAGTTCTATCTTAATTAGATATACACACATGGACATCTTTATTCTTTCTACTAACTCCATCATTTCCTATCATGGCGAAAAACAATCTAAGGATGGGGTCGATGCCCATGCGCACTATCTTCCAAGGGAGGAGTCACCTATCTCGTGACTACAAAGACTTCTTCCAAGACGACAACAACATGTAATCATCTGAGCTCAACACCAGATGGCGATCTATTGGTAAGTGTGAGAATCTGCAGCTCTACATGCCAAGATCAGATGCATACTGGTAAGTAGCATTTTCCTTACCTCCCTTGCCCTGTCCAAACTGGATTATGGGCATGCCCTATTCTTGGGCATCCAGAAAAGAATTCTTCATAAACTGCAGAATGCATTGGCCTGACTTTTGTCAGGAATCTCAAAACATCATTGTGTCTTAGGCCCTGATCAAGCTACACTGGCTTCAGGTGACAGAGGATAGAGTTTAAGGCCCTCTGTTTAGCCCTTAAGGCCCTGCACTACATCACCCCAGGCTATCTCCTGGACAGATATATTTGGTATGCTCCATTTAGAAAACTTAGTTCCTTGGAATCCAAGTGTTTAGAGCTACCAAGGACCACATGAGCTTCATGGGTAGGTAGAAGCTTTCTGCTGAGGATGGAAAAGCTATGAAACTCTCTGCCATGGCACTAAATACCTGCTCAGATCTCCTGTCCTTTAGGAAATCTCTCAAGATGAGGCTCTTTAATATTGAGCAGCACTGTTTTAAGGTTCTCATCAACAGCAGTTGCAGTGCCAAAACGCCCCCGGGCATTCAAGCACAATATAAAATTAAAATCAAATCAGAGTCTTGAATAATTTTGACCTGTTCAAGAAGATCAAAATGCTCAGGTGCTTGTAGTGCTGGAAACTGAAAATGGGGTGACGTCCATTACCTTCTAGAACATCTACTTTTTCATACAGATCCTGGCATTGCATTTCGAAGATGAACACAAGTGGCAAGACTAAGGAGGCAGTTAGATACAGGAGCAGACAATCTATTAAGGAACAGCATATAAGTAATGGAAACCCACTTTTACCAGGACCTAGGATGTAATTCACTCAGCCCCCAGCTGTCAACATAATCTCCAAATGACAAATATTAAATACTCAGTTTAATAATATCACACATTTCACATGTTGCACAGCATTTTAAGCCAAGCTAAAACAGAAGACACACCCGGCTAGAACAGGAATTCAGGCCGACCGACACGTCCCCGCAGGGGACACAAGTAAGAGGGCGGCCACCGTAGTGCCACAAGATGGCACACGGGGCAGTCCAGCGCTTTGAGACCCCCGCGCGTCACTTCCGGACTGGTGTGGGCGGGGGAGAGTATATATTCCTCCCCCGCCCATCGAGCGGCCTCTTTGTCCGCTGTCCCCTCACCCTGACGCCGTTTGGGGTGCACTCTGTGCCTCGGCCTGTGGCCTTGTATGGCGACGGTGGGCCTTGTCTGGCGACGGTGTCTACTTACTTGTGGTGAGTCATCCCCCTCGGGATGGTTCTGTGTTTTTTCCTTTTTGGGTGAGGGGACTACGGAAGTGTATTGGCATAGCGGTTTGCGCTATGCCCGGCCACGGCATGTTGGTTTTGGGATCACTTGGGTTGATCGCTTTTCATCAGCTTGTTTTTTCCTCGTAGTGAGACATGGGACTGCCGGAGGGTTTCTATGCACTCTCATCCTTATTGTTCGAGGACGGGGCGGTCTGCTTGTTTCGGGCCGCTGAAGTGGGGTCTTTTCCTCATCCTTTTACTCAGACCCCCTTTTGTGCAGTTTTGTTTGCGGGGGCTGTGCACTGGGGCGGGTTTTAGTTCGGGCCGCGGTAGCTGGGGACCTTCTTAGCAGCTTTTTCACGGTATTCCCTTTGTGTAGTTTTGTACGGAGGCTGGGCACTGAGCGGGTTCCCTTGCCTTGGGGTCATGATTTTCGTTTTATGTGCCCATTATCTCCTGGTGGCCTTGTCAATTTTCCGTGCATGCGGCTTTTGCTACCTTTTTCAGTCTGTTTAGTATCTCTTTGTTATCCCCTTGTATGTCGCGGCGTCTCGCTCCTTAGCTGTTCCAGCGAGTCAGTGGGCTGAGGGTGAGCGCCCTCTTCTCAGCTGGCGGGGGTGGGAGTGTGCGCAGTGCCTTTGCTTTCCTGCGGACACGCCAGAGGTGCTGCCTGGCTGCCCGCGCTCTTTCCTAGACGGTCTCTCGGTTCCGCACGTGGAGCCTGGGGGTGTGGACATGCCTTCGACACTTGCCATTGTTAGGGGTTAGTTTCAGACCCTCCGACCCGAGGAGTCCTCCGGTCGCACTTGTATAGTTTAGTAGGGTCCCGGGAGACCCCCCCCCCCCATCACCGCGGGCCACTGGGTCCAGCTGTGGCCATCATTGCAGCCATTGTCCGGCCACGGGGGCTTGGGTGTCCTAGCGGCCATTTTAGGGGCCTGTCTGTCCCTTCGGTCCTACTGGGGAGGGGCGTGTGTGCGTGGCCATTTTGGGCAGCGTCCGTCCTTGCCCACCAAGTTCTGCAGGGGCCGGAGTGGTACGGGGCTCCCCCGCTTACACTTCGGCTATCACTCTTCCTCAGTTGAGTCTTGGAGTCCCCCACTGCATTTTTTAACTTTCTTCCATCACCCGTTTGCGCCGCCCGGCGGAGGCTGTGGTGGCGTGGCTGGTCAGGTGTTCGCTGACCAACGAAACCCCCCCCCCTCCTCATAGGGTGCTAGCGTGTTCCCATCGGGGCTTTCGCCTGGTACGCGTGGGTTCATCGTGCCAGGGTGGCCTATCCGGTTGGGTGTGCCTCGTCCATCCAGTTGGGCAAGGGTCATTTAGCTCTAACAGTCCCTTGTGCGGGCTGTACTTGGGAGCCTTGCGGCGCTCATGCATATTTCTTACACTCGGTCTGAGCAAGTACATTGAGAGCCCGGGGTGGGGGCCTGCAACTAATTTGTTGCTGGATGTGCTCCATCTGCCCAAGCTTCCCGGTATGCACGGGGTCCCTGGAAGCAGTTTTCCGAGTCAAGGATGGGGACATCAGTCCATTTGTAGGGTGAATGGGTATCTGACGTTTTTGTTAGTCTTGGATACCGCCCGGGGAAGATGTTTTAAGTTTTTGTGAGTTTCGTGAATTTTTCGGTAGGCGTCCAGGCATCGGGGATTGCGGGGCGTCTAGGCACCTTGTTAGCTGGCAAAGCAGAGTTACGCGACATACCGTGGAGTGCCTTGGCTAGTACGTTTCGGGGCTAGCCTTCCTTCTATGTATCGGGTGTGTCCGAGCATACGGGGGCGCGCTTGTCCTGTCCTAACATCCGGGAGTCAGATTTGGAATCATCAGGCAGCTTGTTTCAGTTTCCAATAGGGGGTTTACACATGGACTCGGGGACATAGTACAGAGTTGGTGCTGTTTTTGGGATTGTTTCTCTTTTGCCCCGCGTGGTATGCCGTCCAGGTGCGGCCATTTTGAGGAGTATTATTAGTCCGATGCATGAGGTTTATGGCGTCCAGGTGCGGCCATTTTGAGGGTCAGCATGGCATTACGATACTGCGCGCAGGTAGACTGCTGGCTTACATGGGCACATATGTAGGTCGGCTACGTTTTGGTCTTAGGGATTTGTGCAACCTTTTCGACACCCCCTGTATTTTTTCCATCGCCTCGTGATGTACCGTTCGGCCTGCGGGCCGCGTTGCCGGTCCTCACCAGGGAGAGGCGCAAAGCTTTTTCTTTGATTCCCCGGTCCCATTTGCGCTGTTTGGCACATGGGTGGCGTAGCGGTGCGCACGCCGTGTTCTCTCGCAATATTTCTGAACATTGCTACAGACTCATCCTTTTCAGGCTGGGAGTGTTTTCTCTTGGTGAGTGGTGGCGGCTCTACTCAGAAGGCTGCTGACTCTGAAGCAGGAGAACAGGGTTCGAGCCGCAGCAGTGGATGTATCTTTGTAGTTTGCTTCGTTATGTACATTATCATGTATTTAGCAGGGGTATATGCAGGAAGCTGCCACACCTGGATTTGCCAGCAGCAAGAGTTCCAGCATTTCAATGCAATAGGTCTCGCGGTGGATCTGTTATCTTTATTCGGAACAGGGTTTGCTGCGCAGGCCTGGCAGTTACCGCTTTCCCATGTGACGAGGCTATTTTCAAGCAGTCGCGGCCTTCCTTGGTTGTTTCTTTGGTCGCAACGTAACGTCCTCTCCTCGCTATCAGGCTCCCGCCCTGTGGCGCTCAGGAGTGCCTGCATTATTTAGAGGTAAAGATTTCGTCTTTTGCACTTCGTATGCCCTGAACGGAAGTAGCATTTTCCGGGGACGTTTTCATGTCTCCGAGGTCGATGGCACTGCCCGCAGCGCGCTCGATGACATGCGCAGCACCGCTAGTTTCCCAGGTTCGCTTTTGCGGGCCACCGCGGTCGTTTGTTCGCTGCATCTTTCAGGATTGCCGTGACCTCGTGTATGGCACCTTCTGGCCACCCTCGTGTCGGACGGCCTTGGCTGGTTCAAGGGGCCGCTCCATTGGTGCCACAGTTATTTAAGGGACCGGGTGGGCTATTTTGCAAGGTGTCAATTCAATAGGATAGTGTACTGTCATGGGCCCACATGTTTCCCCTGGGCCTGCATATACCTGTGAATCGCTGATAAGTGCCATAGTTGTGCACGATTAATAAGTTATGCAGGGGAACTGGGTTCGAGGCTTCTCCACGCTTCGCAGGCCGCAGCAGTTCTCTATCTATATTATAACCATTTAGCCTTTATTTAGCGCGTACCCTACCCGTAGGTGTCAGGCGCTTCACAAGAAGGACAGTACTGTTACTCGGGAGCAATATAGTGCACACCTTTCATTTCTACATTGTGAGAAGTTGGCCTGATATATGATGCTCACTAGTTCTAGTGATCACCTTGTATCAGTCCACACAACCCTTATGGTGATTGGTTGTAAGTCAACCTTATAGACCAGCTATCCTAATGGTAGCATGGACAAAGCAGTCTTAGGCTAAACTCTTTTGGCATGTGAAGCCAGCTGTTTTACCACAATATAACCCCTTGAATACCAGATGAAAGGACACCACACAGGTTGTTATGAAAATAAACAGTATATTTATTAATAACAACACCTCTGAACTCTTTATGAGGTCAGAGGGCTAAGCACATGACAATCTCTTCTGAAATATACGTTAAGTGGCACGAAATCACAATGGTGCCCTAGGGGCACGACAAACCATATACTAAGTAAGTGGAATGTGAAAGTCAATAGAAGGAATGGAGCTGTCCAGAGGCTGTAGGATCGGTGGGACCACGCTACACTAACTTCAGGTAAGTAATAGGAGGTCCACGGAACGCCTGTGCAGAGTGTGAACTCACACGCGAGATGCGTAACAAGGGCTATGGACAGTACAGTTCAAGTTAAAGGTGAGTACGGACAATCCTGACTAGATAGGACAACAACGACTGTGGAACTGGACACTAGGACAGTTAAACTACCCTTGAGCACCGAAATGCTCTTGTTACCTCACCCACGGGCCGCGGGTGCATAGGGTTCAAAGTGCGTCGGGTTCTCGCGTTGAAGTCAATGGAGCCTGAAAGAAAAGATGCTGCAGGCGACCAGGAGGAAGATGTCCGGTGCAATCCAAGGGTGGATTGTTGAAGAAGGAGACCTGAAAGCAGAGGGGACAATGTTCACAGTCACTAGCCAGTGACTGGAGTGGAACCAGGAAGGAACCAGATGTCGTCGTCGTGTTCAGGTGAAGAGTGGACGCTTGACTCTGCAGCCACGTGGACCAGGAGGTGTCTTCGACGACCAGGATGGAGGCACGAGCTGTCCCACGCAGGCTCTCGCTGTCGGCGGTGTTGGATCCGGAATCGGCGTCAACAGGCCTTGGCAAAGGCAACCCACGTGGTGAGGAGGAAAAGCGTCTGGTGCGGACTAGGAGAGTCCAGGGTGCCCCTCTTTTGGAAGGGAGCAAGGGCCAGTCTGGAGCAACCAGACCAGCAGTGAAAATTCAATGGTTCGTCGTCTAGGAGGCCACTAGCCAGCCGGCAAGTGACCAGACAACGCGTCGAGCAGGAACCAAGCAGAAGGGCCCCACGCAGATCTCGTGGATGCTGGAGGGCTGATCTTCTGTGCAGGGGCTGCTCGGGACTGGGGCTTCTCAGTCCCCAAAGCACTTGGTCGAGTTTACCTCGGGAGTCGTGCTGGAAGCGAAGTGCAGTTTCTTCCAAGATGGCCGGTACCACGTGTCTCGCGCACCCACGGGTCTCAGCTTTGCTGCAGATGTGGGTTGAGGTCGGAGAGCTCTGGGAATCCGGGTCTCGTCGGGCTCTGAAGTCTGGATCCTCGAAGGAAGACGACAAAGGGAAGCCGCTGGACGCTTGGTGGTGCCTGCTTGTGCAGGGTGGGCACTCCTTGCCCACAAGGGAGATTCTTCAGTCTTCGGTGGAGCAGAACGTCGAAGGCCAGAGTTTCTTCTTCTTGAATAGTTCAGGATAATCTGGAATGGGACCAGCTCCTACCTTTATCCTTCTAAAGGGGGCTGCACTACTGACTAGGTCCCTCCCCTGGGTGGGACCAGGAAGGGGGGTGGCTACACCCCCAATCCTTTGTCCGGCTTCCCGCCAGAGCTGGGGCTGGAGTGCCCCAGCAACTGGTTGGAACCGGTGTATGCACAGGACACCTTGTGTGCCCCGGGCAGGTCTCATTCCTTTCAAGCCTACCCTACCAATACACAAAATCCTGTCTGTGGTGGTGCTAGCACCTCCCAAAGCAGGAAACCCTTTGTCCAAGCCTCCCTCGCTGGAAGGACTCCCAGCAGCAGGAGGTCAGACTTGTGTCTGTGGTGGCAGCATCCATTTTGTGATGCCAAGGCTCGAGTTAACTTTAACCGGGGTTCTCAGTTACATACATGTCGTGTCCCTCTAGAAGGGTGGAATGCTACCCCCCGTCGCCAGAATTGGCGAGGGGGTAGTATTCCAAATCGTATGACACCTTACTCGACATGTTTTGATAATGTTATACCAGAGTTGGCATTTAACCGCGAGGATTATAATGCACTTAAGAGTATATGGTATAGCGTTATCATGGAACAGCTATTAGGACTTGTTTCCGCAAGCTGCAAACGGGCTCAGCTCATGCCAGAGCACCATCTCACATAATTCCAAGCACTCTGCCTTCAGGATTGATAAGGCCTGCCATAGGAGTGACTGATAGGAATATATGTGTCCATTTTAGGGTTAGATATAGGTATACTATATCTACAGCAAAGGGTGTTTACACCACCTTGCCCCAGCTGTCGTGCAGCCAGTTGTGTCAGTTTTAGGTGGCCAGCCAGGGGTGGCATAATACATGCTTCAGCCCCTGGTAGGCCCTGGGTACACCTATGCCCTGGATACGTAAGGTATACTGTACAGGGATTGATAAGGTGGCCCAGTACCAATTGGTAAATGCACCTAAGGTACATGGTTGTCAATTTAGAGAGAGAACAGCTAGGCTGTGGGTATGATTAGCAGGCCCACAGCCAGGGAAAGTCGTAAACCAGTGAAGCAAAAAGCAAAAATCTGGGGTGACCATAGGATTGCAGACCCCACTCTCCTACATACATGATTTATGTAACGGTGCATTACAGGAGGAATATGGGGCAAGGGTGCAAGTACATATGCATACTTTGAATAAGTAGAGGTATAGGGCTACATTACAATGGCAGCCAGCCAATCACACGGACTATAGTTACGTCAGCATCGGTGGCACATGTGATAGGACAGGATGCTATCACGATTTAAGAGGTATCAAACAGGTGTTGCAGGACACAAGTGTAGCGTGCATGGTACATTAAGTACCAATGACGGGTAGAAGGATTAGACTGCAATTTGGCAGCTCTTGATTCTCAAGTCACTGGGAAGATTTTCCAGAGTCAAGGGGTATCGACCTTGCTTTTATTTTGTGGTCCCCTTTCACATTTTAGAAAGGGCACTATGATGTGTTCCTGAACAGGTGGTTAGGGAACGAGGTTGTTGTGATTCTCCACTCAAACTAAGTGCAATGGTCATTCCGACCCAGCATTTGGACGATTTGACGTAGCGTCAAGACACATTACTTCACTACTGCCTCTGTGCCTGGAGGTACGCAAGTGATTGCCCACCCAACTCCTTCAAGATTGTAATTGGTCAATCTAGTCCTCGAACTGTCTACGAGGGTTAGCCTTGGTAGCGTGGGGGAGCATTGTTGGCCCCGGCCTCTTTACAGGGAATAGTGAGGTTATTGATGGGGAGGGGGCAGGGCTTCTAATGGATGTGTTATGTTCGAACCATGCTGGAGAACCGCTCGGCCCACATGGGGGGGGTCGCCTGACCCATCAAAAGGTACAAGGGTCATAGCACACCAGGGGGGCATTGAGCCCGGGTTTGGGACACCCATTTCCGCCCCTGGCATCTTTCCTGTCCCTGTGATTGGGGCGGGCAGGTTACGCCCCATAGAAACAATACAGTGGTAGTCAACGGGCGAACGTGAGCAGGGCAGGTAGCTCCTGTGCATTATTGGGATGTTTTCGCATTTAGAACAACTGTTGAGCCTGGGCCATTCGCTATCCACTAGGCAATCACGGGGTGTTCACTTGGCAAGCAGTGAAATAATGTGGGCTTTCCTCACATCCCCTGTGACACATTTGTTATGCGTGTCTTTTATTCAACGAGCGTGTCTGGGCTATCGTACCTCCCATGTGCACTATTGGAAAGTGTTCTTGTACGCAACTGCCACGTCAGTCCATTTTCATACCAGGCACCTGACTCCCAATTTTGTTTTATGTCGGTCTCACGCATGCACTCTTCAAGATGGGGACATCCCATTAAAGCAGCCTTAAACCAGGTTCTGCTTAGAGTTCCTTGCTGGTCAAAGGGTATTGTCAGAGATAGCAGGTTTCCCTCCTCTCCATTGTTCCATTCTAACACGAAAGTGTCAGTCATAGTCTTCGCAGGTCATTCATAGTGCACCGGTAGGATATGGTCTCACACGGCAGGGGGAAGTGGGCTGCCATGTTTGGTGCGGCTAGCTATAGGTGGGCTACGCTAGGAAGCGATTTGGTAAAAACAACAAGTGATGGACTGAATGTGGATCAATGTCACACACTCCCCCAGTCAAAAGATCTGGGCCCAAATCCATCGTTTTTTTGCACTCCACACCACCCTGGGTTAGACAATGGCGATATGCAAATCAGCTCTGACCCTGTTGCCCCATGGGAACAGTCCAGTCCGAACTACAAAAGCCATGTCCTTCCCAGAACGGAATCAAGCATCCGAGGACCGGACCGGTTTCGAGGTAACACCTCTCTTCAGCCCGGCTAGCTTGACTCCAAGTGGTGTGGAGTGCCTGGGACCCACGTCTGGGCATCCCCAGCGCACTTAGGGCGGCAATTGCAAAAACAACAAGTGATGGACTGAATGTGGATCAATGTCACACACTCCCCCAGTCAAAAGATCTGGGCCCAAATCCATCGTTTTTTTGCACTCCACACCACCCTGGGTTAGACAATGGCGATATGCAAATCAGCTCTGACCCTGTTGCCCCATGGGAACAGTCCAGTCCGAACTACAAAAGCCATGTCCTTCCCAGAACGGAATCAAGCATCCGAGGACCGGACCGGTTTCAAGGTAACACCTCTCTTCAGCCCGGCTAGCTTGACTCCAAGTGGTGTGGAGTGCAAAAAAACGATGGATTTGGGCCCAGATCTTTTGACTGGGGGAGTGTGTGACATTGATCCACATTCAGTCCATCACTTGTTGTTTTTTGCAATTGCCGCCCTAAGTGCGCTGGGGATGCCCAGACGTGGGTCCCAGGCACTCCACACCACTTGGAGTCAAGCTAGCCGGGCTGAAGAGAGGTGTTACCTCGAAACCGGTCCGGTCCTCGGATGCTTGATTCCAGTCTGGGAAAGATATGGCTGTTGTAGTTCGGACTGGACTGTTCCCATGGGGCAACAGGGTCAGAGCTGATTTGCATAAAGCCATTATCTGACCCAGGGTGGTGTGGAGTGCAAAAAAACGATGGATTTGGGCCCAGATCTTTTGACTGGGGGGAGTGTGTGACATTGATCCACATTCAGTCCATCACTTGTTGTTTTTTGCAATTGCCGCCCTAAGTGCGCTGGGGATGCCCAGACGTGGGTCCCAGGCACTCCACACCACTTGGAGTCAAGCTAGCCGGGCTGAAGAGAGGTGTTACCTCGAATCCGGTCCGGTCCTCGGATGCTTGATTCCGGTCTGGGAAAGATATGGCTGTTGTAGTTCGGACTGGACTGTTCCCATGGGGCAACAGGGTCAGAGCTGATTTGCATAAAGCCATTATCTGACCCAGGGTGGTGTGGAGTGCAAAAAAACGATGGATTTGGGCCCAGATCTTTTGACTGGGGGAGTGTGTGACATTGATCCACATTCAGTCCATCACTTGTTGTTTTTAGGAAGCGATTTGGTAGCTTCTTATTCTGATGCAACTGAATAGCATGGACTGTGCCAGAAGAGGGGCTGGTTTTGGATGCTGTGCTCCCTTTGTAGCAATCATAGTGAGGTATTGGTATATCTGGGAAGTACCAGGCTTTTTCAGCACGGGTCCGTGCACACTGGTTAGCCCCGCTGATTAGTTGGGCCTGCATAAGCCGCACGTATACCTCCTTTTTTATGGCTCACGCTGAGACACTCTCAAGGGGAGCACAGCTTCTCCAGTTTCTTATCCACAGGCCCATCGGCACTAAGGTGATGCCGTGAGCAAGCTGCACAAAAGTTGGGTCGGCTATAGCCGCACATACCTCTTTCAGCCTAACCCCACTGAGACCTTTTCGAGTCTGGCCCCGCAACAGGTCGTGCTGATACAACGAAGCCTCTACCTGGCTCCATCGCCATGGACGCAGGTTGGTGCGTTTTTTGGCCAGTTAGGCGTATGGTTTTGCTGACCTCACCTGAAGGGGTCCAGATGTTGGCAGGCATTTTGTTCAGTCAATTTATTTGTACAGTCAAATCAACAGCCAAATGTTGACACGCAGTGGAGGGCCCTTGACTAAGTCCACGGGTAAGCTTTTATCTAGCAGTAATTTATTTGGTGGTTATTCAAGGATTAACGTAGGGTTTCCTTTGCAGGAATCACATGCCAGGGAGTAAGAGGAGGAAGTAACAGTCCCCCCCCCAGTTGCACTACATGTATATACTGTTGTTTAGTTGCTTGGTATTACTTCATAGGGTCCACGAAGGCCAGGCACAGGGGGACGACTGGTGCAAGTGACAAACACGAGGAGAGACCCTACACCATTCCTCCATTCCACTCCTGCCCTCAACTCGTGAGGATTGAGGCAAATCCACACGGGTACATTGGCATAAGACTGGTTGCTAATTTCTAAGGGGGGTGCACAGGGGTCTGTAGGCCCATACTGGTGACGCACTATAAGGTTTTGCTCACAGCAGGGGAGAGGGCCTGTCCAGGTGGGCGGGGCTGCTGTAGCGTTTAGTGTATCATTTTGGCCCATTTTGAGACATCCACACATGTGGCGTCACCTTTTCCTTACACACAGGACTATTTGGCGCTAGGGTGGTGCGGGATCCTTTACACGGAGCTTTGGGCCTGATCCAGCCACACATAACTTGGTAAGCGTTCGCCTGTACAAGATGTTGTTTGATCGTTTTAGGTACGAATTAAGGTTTCCTTATGCAGTTTGCATACGCCTAGAAGTACGAGTGTTAAAGGAACACTCCTGTACACAACTTGTATATACATTTGTATAGGGTGCAGTATCAGCCAAAGGGGGACGATTATACAAGTGATCATCTATGCCTAAGTAAATCAAACCTTATTCTGACCTTAGACTCATGTCGGAGAAGTTAGCGGCCAAACTGTGGGCGGTCCATCCATTGAGTTGATTAAGTACAAGCACGCACCAAGAGTTGGATCCCCACTAACCCCCCAGACACTCTAAGTCCCGCCCTAGACAGGCCTCGGCTGTCTCGGCCAGCCATTTGGGTGTTGTGGTGCATCCTGTCACAGAATTTACTCTATCCCTGTAAGGGGACCAGTGGTTCTACCAGAAGACCAATATGGGAAACTTGTGACACACAGTTTTGTAGTTCGACACCATCTCAGGTGTAAGTATCTTAGGTCACAAGCGGTTAGCAGGGCCCGGGCACCTGTGACCAGTCAAAGGTGCAGCAAGCAGCTTAGGCTATGTAGGTTGACTCGTCACAGGTGTGCAGTGTCTTGTGACGGGCACAGTACAATTATTCCCTCAAACCCGTGTGACACCTCGCGGTATACAGCAGGGCTAATTTGGCATCTATGCATTTGTCTGGTCTTTGTGGCGTAATAATGCATCAGAAGAGAAGTCCAAAAAGAACAGCAGAGGGAATTTACCACCATAGGGTGGGAAGTAGCCGACCGTGGGGGACAGAAGATATTGAGTAGTCAGGAACTCCCTTCCGGCTTTTGTGGGCCAGGTGCTAGCAGGGGAGGCGTTCGAGCCAGCGCGTAGGGAGTTCCTCTGAGCTATGCGTAATTTCTATGGTGGAGGGTCTAACGACTGTCATCAGATACTTATTCCCTCCAGCATGTTGGACACCTTGCTATATGCACCAGTGTAAGTTCATTTAACAAGGGATCTGCCTGGTCAATGTGACTTGCACGAACCAGAGTAGAAGACCACAATGACCACCCAGTGCAACGCTGCACCCAGGGGGACAGTCAAACGTCTGTGGTAGGAATGCACACCAGGCTCCTGTGGCAGGGATCTTGGCAGGGGAGGCCTTGGAGCCTGCGAGCAGGATGTCCTGCGCTATGCGTAATTTCATCAGGCAGAGGAGTCTTGACCCATTAGAACTGGGTGCGACACGCCATATTCTCAGGTGTGTTGGGCAGAAGGGTTCATCTGCCCAGGATAAGCATGAAACGAGTCTTGCGGGTTTAGGAAGAGGCCCTAGAAATAGCAGGATGTAAGTAGGAATGCCGGCCTTGGTGGGGGGGCCCTGGCTGCGACGGTCGCCACACCCAGGGCTGTAGCGGAGTTACAGGACGATCTAGAGGCGGAAAGGTACCCGGGAGTACCCTCTTCAGGAGCACAATCGGATGCTGAGGCCTAATAACCCCTGGAAGTCTGTGCGGTGGACCCTGGGGGTGCGACGGCGCCCCGCTATCCTACGGGCGGTTGGAAACCTGTACAACCGGGGGTCGCTTGAACGCTCCGCCCCTCGTAGGGGGTTGGCGTGAGCAGGAGGGTGGACCAATGGTTCACCGGATATGGGAGGGGCTATTTCCTCACCACAACCGCTAAGCAACGATTGGCTAATGCCACGTTGCAAATTGTCCCTTCAGGTGGTAGGTCGCGAGGGGCGGCTTGCCTCTGGATCGTCTGTAAGATAACCCACCTTGTTGGCATGTGTATATGCTAATAAACCTGCAGCTACTTTTCTCCAACAAAAAGTTGTCTTGTCTGCTTATTTCTGCGACATGCATGTTGCTGCGAGCGGGCTGGTGAGTGGGCCGATATTGGCACTATGCAGGCCGACCGACACGTCCCCGCAGGGGACACAAGTAAGAGGGCGGCCACCGTAGTGCCACAAGATGGCACGCGGGGCAGTCCAGCGCTTTGAGACCCCGGAGGGTACCGCGCGTCCCTTCCAGACTGGTGTGGGCGGGGGAGAGTATATATTCCTCCCCGCCCACCGAGCGGCCTCTTTGTCCGTGGTCCCCTCACCCTGACGCCGTTTCCCTCCCTTCCGCATACCCGGCGCTTTCAGGGTGGGGGGGAAATGTCTTCTAATCTTTTCTCATTTGTGTTGCAGGTGGAGTTAGAGGACGATCCAGAGGCGGAAAGGTACCCGGGAGTACCCTCTTCAGGAGCACAATAGGATGCTGAGGCCTAATATCCCCAGGAAGTCTGTGCGGTGGACCCTGGGGGTGCGACGGCGCCCCGCTATCCTACGGGTGGTTGGAAACCTGTACAACCGGCGGTCGCTTGAACGCTCTGCCCCTCGTAGGGGGGGGTACAAAAGGGGGTGGTGATGGACGGAGCATCTGAATCAATCAAACACTCACACCCAGTCAAAAGATCTGGGTTTAATCCATCACCGTTCTTTAGCCCACTCTGCCGCCCCAGTTCTGACATGGCTATATGCAAATCAGTCTGACCCTGTGCCTCATGGGAACAGTCCAGCCCGAACTGCCAAGCCATGTCTTCCGAGGACCGGTTTCTGGCATTCCAGCCTTCTTCAGCCCGGCTTGCTTGAATCCAGTGGCAAAGTGAGCAAGGGACTCACGTCTGAGCATACCCTGCCACACTTATGGCGGCCAAAAGCGGTACAAAAGGGGGTGGTGATGGGGGGGGCGTGAGCTGGAGGGTGGACCAATGGTTCACCGGATATGGGAGGGGCTATCTCCTCACCACAACCGCTAAGCAACGATTGGCTAATGCCACGTTGCAAATTGGCCCATCAGGTGGTAGGTCGCGAGGGGCGGCTTGCCTTTGGATCGTCTGTAAGATAACCCACCTTGTTGGCATGTGTATATGCTAATAAACCTGCAGCTACTTTTCTCCAACAAAAAGTTGTCTTGTCTGCTTATTTCTGCGACGTGCATGTTGCTGCGAGCGGGCTGGTGAGTGGGCCGATATTGGCACTAAAAAGACTCCACATTTGACTTGGCTAAGTCTGCCCAAGTCCCACCTGGTACAGGAGACAAGTGGTCCTAGACAATATTTTGTGTGATCAATATATGAAAATGTTATACTGAATCAGCATATGCGATTAAATCCTGCAAGATAAAGTGAAAAAGAACAAGCCAAATGCATTCATGATATAAAACAGTACCCACTGATAAGTTTCAGGCCAAAAGCACACAGTATTAGTTTAATTGCAGTTTATTCTTGGTTATTTCAGAACACAAAATATAGCTCCCAATTAAATTGCGGGGGGCGTGGGGGGGGGGTTGGTTACTACCAATAGTGAGTGAAAAAAGTGCAGAGAGTGGTGCTCGTGTGAAGAGGCAAGAAGGGTAGAGAGAATACATTCAAGATTAACATTTTCAATTCTTTATGGTGCCAAGGTTAACTATCCTTAGCAATGAAGAGAGCCTGCCCCTGATGTCAATTAGGACATAGTTACTATTTCTTCTTATCACAGTGGTGTGTTCATCTGTGAAGGTATCCAAAGGGTGGGGTTAAACAAGAGGGCGCAGGCCCAAAGTGGGGGGTTATCGTCGACTTTTCGACCCAGACGCAACGGGTGTAGTTATATTCCTCAGCTACGGGTCTTCCTCAGGGCGGGAGAGGGCAGGGAACCTGGAGAGTAACCATGAAATTAAAATTCTGATTCCACAACCATGAAAGAAGAGGGAACTGACCTAAGTAGAAACATTGAGAGCCCCCAGCAAATCGGTGGGCAACCTGGAATGAAAGAATGCATATGGCTTGAAAGAATGCATATGGCTTAGTGCCTGCCTAAGTCAGACAATGAAAGAACAACATAGGTTCCATCAAAGACAGCACTCACCGTTTAGTGGTGTGCCATGGACATGAAAGGTCCCAAATAACAAAGCAGTAGTCAAAAAGTCCATTCATGGAAATCAATCCTTTGTTAACTACAACGACAAATAGACATGAACATAACGTTACAACCATGATCCTAAAGATCATTTGGAACACTAGATATACTGATTGTCATAACGCCTAGCGGTGAGAAACTGTTCACAAATCAGCATATAACAGCGCTATGTCACTGCTTCCTATGGGAAAAAACACAATAGAACAGGGCTTCGCTCCATTACAGCAGATAGCCACGAAACTGACAGTGAAATATAAACACCATGCTACCGCGTGTCAACATACTTGCTTGCAACGCTATCGCAGGACTTCTGGTGGACTCCGTCATAAAGACAGCCTACGCGGTGACTCAAAACGTTTAAGGAGGAAAATAAGGAGCGCGGCGTGCACGCAGCTACTTGGTCAGAAGATACGGTGATACCGACGTGGCAAGTCACCGTACCGCGGTTTGATTTGAAACAGAGGACAGACTACCTGTCATTGAAACTGAAACTAAACTAAATTCACACCAAAGACATAGAATAGAATAAGGAAAAGATGAATCTGAAAGAAACAGGTTAGTATTAGATTCCTTACCTTAGAATATCCCCAGGCGTCAGTCTGGATCCGGAAACTTTTGCGTAGCAGTACCCCTGCGCGTCGGTAGGCGTCGTCTGCAGGCGTCCCCTGCGGCTCCGCGTCGTCGGCGTCGTGCGCCGTGATGACGTCGCTGGAGTATATAGACGCCGCCTCCGCGCGCTGACGTCAGTTCTTCTTTTTTCCGCGCCAGTTAGCGCAGATCCGAAGAGCAGTACTCCGGTCTTTTGACCAAGTGTTTTGTTAACTAATTAATCTTCTACGGTGCCGGTAGGATGCCCGGTTTCAAGAGTTGCGACGAGTGCGACCGCCTGATGTCGGTCACCGACCACCATCGACTCTGCCTCCGGTGTCTGGGCGCGGACCACGACGTGGAGTCCTGCGTCGACTGTCGGGCCTTGACTGGGAAAGCTAGGCGGGAGCGGTCCCGCAAGCTTCTCGAGCTCCGAGTGTCGGCCCCGCGTCGAGAGCGGTCCCGGTCCGGTCGGAGGTCGAGGGAGCGGTCGAGGGAACGATCGCGGAGCCGCCATGAGCGCTCCGGGAGTCGCCACCATTCCTCCGGTTCGTCAGGTAAGCGTAAGAAGTCGGGGCGTCGTCATCGCACCCCCGACTCCCCCCGACGCCCGCGTGATGCGGCCGGGGGCTCGGGTGGCCCCACCCCCGCGGCCCCGCGTGGGTCGCCGACGCCGTCTGCCCCATACCCGTCGGTCCCTGGGGAAGGCGCGTCGCGCGAGGAGAAAGAGGACTTCCTCCAGGCCATGAGGGCGAGGTCTCCTCCGGCGAGGCCTACGGCGCCTGCGGGCCCGTCGGTCCTGTCTGGGGGCCCGAGCGGTTCGGGTGCTCCTGCTCCGACGCCGCCGGTGGCTCCGGCCCCGGCGCCGCTGGGCCCCTCAGGTTCGTCGCCGGCTGGTCTACCGGCCTCTCCGGCGTCGGTTCCTTTGGGCCAGCCCGTGGTACCGCCTCCGCGCGGTGCAGCGACTCCGCCGTCGGTTCCGGCCGGCGTCGGGTCCCCGGCGCCGACGCCACGCGGCGCCACCCCCATTCCCCCTCTGACTCCTGACGCGGAGTCGGACCGGCGTCGTCCGACGCCGGATCCGGCGCCGATGGGGCCCATTGACCCCGAAGTCTATATCGTCGATCCAGAATACGGCGATGAGGACGAGTATGGAGAGGGTTGGGAGGGGTCTGAGGACCCTTTATCCCGTGCCTGCCAGTATGATGTGGACTGGGTAGGTGATCTGGGTGATGCCAGTGGTCTGGACGAGTCGCCCAACCCTGGGTTTGTCTCCCCGACCCCTGTGGCGTCTGAGGCAGGGGCTGCCTATTCGGTGGTCCTGATGAGGGCTGCCAAGGCCTTGAGCCTTGAGCTCCCCGTCGCGAAGGTCAAACCGAACATTCTGACCGAAGTGTTTAAACCGCAGTCATGCCCTCAGGAGCCTCTGCTGCCGTTTAATGAGGCCCTGACGGATGTCCTTTTGGGCACCTGGTCCAGGCCCGCTTCCGGTGCACCGGTTGACCGGAATGTTGCCAGGCGTCACCGTCCGTGCTCGGACGACCCTGCCTTCCTATCCACCCATCCCTCCCCGGAGAGTCTGGTGATCCAGGCCTCCACTTCACAGTCCGCATTCCCGTCGGCTCCGCCTGATCGGGAATCAAAGCGGTATGACCAATTTGGTAAAAAGGTTGTTTCCTCTTTGAGCGCTGGACTGCGGTCTTGTAATACCGCGTGCCTCTTGGGCCGCTACACCCACTCCCTGTGGGATACGGTCGAAGAGTGTTTGCCGCAATGCCCCCAGGAAGTGCGGGACAAGCTCACCCGGGCCTTGGTTGAAGGCCGGGATGCGGCGCGGTACTCGATCCGGTGTGGTCTTGACACGACCGACTCGCTGGGACGGGCTATGTCCACGACGGTGGCGATTCGTCGCCATGCTTGGCTGAGATCTGCCAACTTCTCGCCAGACGTCCAAAATGCCCTCATGGACATGCCATTTGATGGCAGTCGCCTGTTTGGTGACAAGGCGGACCACGCGCTGGAGCGCTTCAAGGACTCCAGGGTCACGGCCAAGTCCTTGGGTCTTTCGACCCAGCGCCAGCAGACGGGTTCGTTTCGCCCCTTTCGTGGCCAAGGGAGGGGCGGTCCCACGCGTGCTGCCAGCCACGCGCCGCAGAACGCTCCCCAGCGCGGTGGCGGCCGTGGTTTCCGCCGTGGTGGCGGTAGAGGGCAGCGGCGAGGTCAGTCCACACCTCCCCCCGCTGCTGCATCCAAGCCTTCCTAGTCCGAGCTTTCGGGCTCACGTGACGCCAGTGGGTGGCAGGGTTCGCCATCACCACTCCCGCTGGCGCGCGATTACATCGGACAGGTGGGTGCTGCAGCTCATCCGAAGGGGCTACTCCCTCCCCTTCGAGTCCACTCCTCCAGCCATGCCACCGCAGAACCACCGTGTGTCGGGGGACCACTTGGCACTTCTGCAGGAGGAAGTTACGGCCCTCTTGGCCAAGGGGGCCATCGAGCGCGTTCCTGGGCCAGAAGTAGGGTGTGGTTGCTACTCCCACTACTTTCTGGTGCCCAAGAAGGACAAAGGAGGCCTGCGTCCTATCTTGGACCTACGGAACGTCAACGGCTTCCTCCGGAAGGAGAAGTTCAAGATGTTGACTTTGGCTCAGGTCTTGGCTGCTCTCGACCCACAAGACTGGATGGTAGCGTTGGACTTGCAGGATGCGTATTTTCACATCCCCGTCCTGCCGGCCCACCGGCGTTACCTGCGGTTCACGGTAGGCCACGAGCACTTTCAGTTTATCGTGCTCCCATTCGGCCTTACCAGCGCCCCACGGGTGTTCACGAAAGTGATGGCGGTGGTCGCAGCTCATCTGCGCCGGTTAGGGGTTTCAGTCTTCCCCTACCTCGACGACTGGTTGTTGAAGGCGGGCTCGCCCCAAACAGTCGTCCACCACCTTCAGATGACGGCGGACCTCCTGCACGAGCTGGGGTTTTCCATCAATGTGCCGAAATCACACCTGTGTCCCTCTCAAAAGCTCCTTTTCATCGGAGCGGTTCTCGACTCGGCGCAGTTTCGGGTTTATCCTCTGGAACGGCGGGTCCGGGATATTCAGGCTCTGATTCCCATCTTTCAGCCGTTATCCCGGGTTTCGGTCAGGTTGACGCTGCGGCTTCTGGGGCTGATGGCCTCCTGCATCCTACTGGTGCATCACGCCAGGTGGCGGATGCGGGCTCTGCAGTGGGACCTGAAGTTTCAGTGGGCCCAGCATCAGGGCAACCTATCCGACCATGTCCTGATCTCGGAGGGCACTGCGAGACAGTTGCAGTGGTGGCTTACGGACCGCGATTGGGTCAGAGGCAGATCCCTCTCCCTTCCCCAACCGGAGCACGTGGTTGTGACGGACGCGTCCCTCCAGGGCTGGGGTGGCCACTTGGGAGAGGCGGAGATCAGAGGCATCTGGTCTCCGGCGGAGTCCCGGCTCCATATCAACCTGTTGGAGCTGCGGGCGATTCGCCTAGCACTGAAGGCATTCCTCCCCTTTGTCAACGGGAGTGTAGTGCAGGTGTTCACGGACAACACCACCGCCATGTGGTACTGCAACAAACAGGGCGGTGTGGGGTCGTGGACCCTTTGCCAGGAGGCTCTGCGTCTCTGGCAATGGCTGGAACGTCAGGGCGTGACTCTGACGGTTCAACACCTGGCAGGTTCTCTGAACGCCAGGGCGGACGAACTCAGCCGTCGGTGCTCGGTGGATCACGAATGGCGTCTGAACTCGGACGTGGCGAGAGGCCTCTTTCAGCAATGGGGAGAGCCTTGGTTAGATCTATTCGCGACAGAAGAGAACGCGCAATGTCATCAGTTCTGCGCGTTGGAGTTTCCAAGACGGCACTCGCTCGGCGACGCCTTTCGGCGCGAGTGGAGTTGCGGTCTGTTGTACGCCTTTCCGCCTATACCACTTCTGCCCAGAGTGCTGAAGAAGATCAGGCGCGACCGGGCCCAAGTTATCCTTGTGGCTCCGGACTGGGCTCGAAGATACTGGTATCCCGAGCTACTAGGCATTACAGTCGGTCCCTCGATCCGCCTGCCCCTTCAGGAGGACCTTCTGTCGCAGCAGCAGGGGACGGTCCTCCACCCGAACCTGTCCAGTCTCCACCTCCATGCTTGGAGATTGAGCGGCGACAGTTGAGGCCATTTGACTTGCCTCCTGAAGTCTGTGATGTAATTCTGGCAGCCAGGCGTCCCTCCACAAAGTCGGTATACGCCTGCCGGTGGAACAGATTTGTGGCATGGTGCACAGCGAAGGCTGTGGATCCCCTTTCTGCCCCTCTGTCTGAGGTTCTCCTCTTCCTCCTTTCCCTTGCCCAGCAGGGCTCTGCTCTGGGCACTATCGAGGGCTATCTTTCTGCCCTTTCCGCCTTCTTGAGGCTACCTGATCAGCCATCTTTATTCAAGTCCCCTATTGTGTTAAGATTCTTGAAGGGCATCACGCACATGTATCCTCCAACTCCGTTTGTGATGCCTCAGTGGGACTTGAACCTGGTTCTGACTTTCCTGATGTGCGCTCCCTTTGAGCCCCTTCATTCCTGTCCTCTCCGTCTTCTCACTTTAAAGACGGCCTTCCTGGTTGCCATCACCTCTGCCAGGAGAGTGAGTGAGCTCCAGGCTCTTTCTATTCAACCTCCTTTCTTGTCTGTTCATCCTGATAAGGTGGTTCTTCGGACTAGACCTTCTTTCCTGCCCAAGGTAGTCTCTGCTTTTCACATTGGGCAGTCCATCACCTTGCCCTCCTTCTTCCCGCCTCCGCATCCTTCAAAGGATGAAGAGCGGCTCCATCGTCTGGACCCAAAACGTGCGCTTTCATTTTACATGGATCGCACTCGCCAGTTCCGGGTGGATGACCAACTGTTTGTTGGCTACGTGGGTGAGAAGAAGGGAAGGGCGGTACAGAAGCAGACCATCTCTCGGTGGGTCGTCCTGTGCATCAAAGCATGCTACTCTTTGGCTCGGAAGGAGCCTCCTGTTGGGCTGAGGGCCCATTCCACTCGGGCTACGGCGGCTTCTACTGCCCTGGGCCGGGGAGTCCCCTTGCAGGACATTTGCCAGGCGGCTACGTGGGCCTCGCTGCACACCTTTGCGAGGCACTACTGCCTGGACAGTCAAGTCCGGAGGGACGGCTTCTTTGGCCGTTCGGTCCTCCAGGACTTTCTGGTGTAGGTTGTATTGGTTCGCAGACCCACCTCCGGGGTTGGTATTGCTGGGGTATCCATTCTAAGGTAAGGAATCTAATACTAACCTGTTTCTTTCAGATGAACAAGTTACTTACATTCGGTAACGATATATCTGTAAGAAACAGTAGTTAGTATTAGATTCCTTACCGCCCCGCCCATCCTCCCCGTTCTGCGAACTGATACCTAGGGTTAAGGACATCCCTTTCAGGGCCCTAGTTTCAAATGGCACCAGTGTTAGTTCTCACATGGCTCTGCGTGTTCTGGCACGGAAAAGCTGTGTGCAAAGAACTGACGTCAGCGCGCGGAGGCGGCGTCTATATACTCCAGCGACGTCATCACGGCGCACGACGCCGACGACGCGGAGCCGCAGGGGACGCCTGCAGACGACGCCTACCGACGCGCAGGGGTACTGCTACGCAAAAGTTTCCGGATCCAGACTGACGCCTGGGGATATTCTAAGGTAAGGAATCTAATACTAACTACTGTTTCTTACAGATATATCGTTACCGAAGGTAAGTAACTTGTTCGATAGGCACATAGTGGAAACTCTTCATAAAATAGCAATAGGTCATAAAGTGAGGTATGCTTCAACCAGCATTATTCACGTGCAAAGAATATTTACAGTGACAATTATAGTACAACAGTATATACAGGGTTTTCAGCGTGGAGCGAAGTAAAGCTGACCATGAATTAAGAATGTATCGCCAATATTACGATGTAAAATGCAATAATACATACAAAGATTAAAAAACATTTACAGCAGTGGAAATACATTAAAATGGTGACTATACATAATATACATTAGTGTACTGCATACTGACATAGGTAGATCTTCCTACACTAGCCATTATTCAAGTTGGACATTTGCCTGGTGATCTCTTCATATTCATTCAGTCCCTTGTTGACAGTTTCAAAAATATGCATCCATTTACACTCCCTAGTACTCAGGATGCTAGCAAAGTTACCACCACGTGGATTCATGGTTACTTTTTCAATCACCCACCATCTCGGGCTTTCTGGGGGGTGACCGAACCTCTGAAAGTGTTCCACTAGAGGTGCCCCCTGGATTTTACAACGTATCCTACTGCAGTGCTGTAGGATGTGGGCTTTTACTTTTTGTACCGTTTGTCCCACATGCATGAACCCAAAGGGGCAAAGGATGGCGTAAATGACGACCATCGAGTTACAGTTTGTGTGTTGGTGCATAGTATGTGTGTGGTCATTATAAGTACATTGTTTCAGATCAAAGGCCATGGGGCATGCCTTACATGAACCACACTTGAAGTGGCCCAACACTGGCGGTATGTTCCAGAGTGTAGTTTGCCTGTCCGTAGTCCTTTTTGGGAGTAGTGATTGGACTACATAGTCCCTGAACACTCCTTCCTTTTCTAAATACATGCATCGGGTGTTCAGCTATGCCAAGCTCATCAGCCACTAAGTGTCAATGGCTGTTGATAATTTTCTTAATGTCAGTACTGCGGGTATTAAAGGTAGTGACTGACACATGTCATTCTTTCATTAACTGGAGCTCCCACCACTTCCTATGGTCATCTGGGCATTACTAGACACAACATCTCTCCAAGCTTTCCCTATTCCTGTGTGGATCCAGGACATTCAGGATATAAATCTGAAATGTTGGCATGGAGCTCAAGTTTCAGTCATAAAAGTTCTCCAACTGCAAGTTCCTCAACTGCTAGGTCTGCTGGCTTCCTTCATACTAGTGGTCAATCTTGCAGGCTGACACATAAAGGCTTTACATTGGGGTCCATCTTCCCTGGTTCCAGTATGGGAGCAGTCTGACAGACATCAGGACGCCTCATACCTTCTCTGGTGGGCAATAGAGGAAAATCTGGCAGGAGGGTAGTCCTTTTCCCTACCACTGTAGGAAGTTGCCTCTGTATATACTATACCAAAGTGAGGTATCATGTATCCAGAGTCCAGTGGATCCCCAAAGGTAGGCAGGGGAAAAGTTAGATAGCACTACACTTCACTCTCTATTTGTGGTAGTGTGTTTGAGCAGTAAGGCAGTATCAGAGGACAGTGTTAAGCATTTGTTGTACACACTCGGTCAGCAAAGGAATTCACACACTCAAAGACCAATTGTTTTTGTATGAAAATATTCTTTTAGTTATTTTATTTTCTAGAACCAAGCAAGCCTGGCACAGGTAAACAATAAATACTTTACAGTAGTAATGCAATTGAAATGCAGTTTGAATGATAATTGTATATGCACTTTGGTTTGATTTACAGTATGGATGCAGAGAAATACAATACTTTGTAAATGCAGTACATAGACTTGAATATGCTTTTTAGTAAAATAGCGGGGAATTAACTTTTGAGATTACTAGGCTTACACCGAGTAGTGTACATAGATACTGCTCCGGGACGTTTCCTGAAAAGAGGTAAGTAAAATCGTTTTGGTTAGATTATGCAATTTTATAGAATTTGGTTAGTTTCTCAAACTCCACACTTGAAACTTTTCACAGAAAAAACAGTCAATGTTATCCTATGGAGGAAAATAGTGTTGTCGGTTTTGAGGTAAGTACTTGGTAGTAGGAGTTGAGGTTCTGGGGGTAGTCTCGGGTCCCCCAGGGTCAAGGGTGCACTCTAGTTACATCCTTAGTGGCACAAGGGTGGCCGGGTGCAGAGACCTGAGGCCCAATGTTATCCAACGGGGGGATAGGGGTCCTCGGGTTGGTGGCTGCTGGCAAGCAGGCCACTAAAGCTCCTGGACTTTAGCTCAGAGCAAATGGGGAAACAAGTAGCACCAAAAGTGCACCTTCATCGGCACTAGGGCGGCCGGGTCCAGGGTGCTATTTCGACGTCGGGCGCCCTGTTATTTTCAATAGGGAACCTCCGGTTTGCAAAGGCACTGCAGGCTTAGGGACGAAGGTCTTCTGGGTCCGACCACCACTTCGAAAGGTAAGTTGAGAAGTTAGGGATTGGTTAGGCACCGTCGGTTTGGTCACCCAAGGCCGTGAGGCGTCGGGTGGAGGGGTGCCTTTTGGGGTCGGATCTTCTTACCAGCTCCTGGTTGCAGTTGGGGGGGACCTTTTTTGCTTTAGGCTGCAGGACTCGGCTGGAGGTTTGATGCAGATCAGGGCTCGCAGGATCTCGGGCCAGGTTCAGCTCAAGCTCGGGCCATGGACAGTGGGTGCAAAGTGTGGCGAATTTTCGGTGTCCAGCCAGAGGTTGCAGATGAACAAAACCTGTGCAGGGGCAGGTTCGAGGGGGAGACAGGACAGAGGTGGCCCTAAATACTAGATTTAGAGGCGTTACAGGTAGGCAAAAGGCAGGGACCAATGTATCCCTTCCCTGGGGTGGGTACACCCCCTATTATGCCACCCTCCAGTGGGAGGGGGGCATGAGCCTGTCCCTGGTTGGCTGAGTCCCTCCATCTTCAAGATGGTGTGGACTGAGAGATGTGCTTCACCTCACCTCCCCCACCTGAGGGGTGGAGTTGGCAGAGGTGGGCACAACTCTCTTCCGCACTTGTTTTCCCCACCGGTTCTCCCACCCAAAGTGGGGTCAGAACCCGAGGGGACCAGTTGCTGAGAGCAGCAAGGGTTCGGGGAATCTCACAAAGGTGGCAGGCCTTTGAAGCTTCCCCTATGTGAACTCTGCCCATCCTGGGGGAGGATGCATGGCACCTCATCCCAGGATGTGCATTGTTTGAGGCCCCAGAGAACAGCAGGCTCCCGACCCCAGGGGTCCAGAAACATGTCTGGTGGTGGCAGTTGAAAGCAGCCACTCAGCCTGGACACTAGTGGTAGGTTAGTTTTTAGGGGGCATCTCTAAGATGCCCTCTGTGTGTATTTTTCATTAAATCCCACACTGGCATCAGTGTGGGTTTAATGTGCAGAGAAGTTTGATACAAAACTTCTCAGTTTTCAGTGTAGCCATTATGGTGCTGTGGAGTTCGTAATGACAAACTCCCGGCACAATATACTCTTAATGGCAGCACTGCACTTGCAACGTCTAAGAATTGACTTAGACACTGTAGGGGTACAGGGCTTATGGACCTGTACCCTCACCACTGGTATAGTGCACCCAGCTAGAGGGGTGACTGATCTATGGCAGGGCAGTGGGTTGCAGGCATGGCACACAGGGATGTGTGCTGTGTCGACTCTTAACCGCATGCGTGCTGCGGTCATTTTTGCGCTGTGCGGCTTTTTTTCAAAAGCCGCGTTACATGACGAGCTGAGCTCGTCATGAGCATCCGAGCGGCGCAACCCATGACGAGCTCAGCTCGTCATGAGGATGGAAGGGGTTAACTTTGTTCTGCACCAAGACACGCAGACTGCAAAGTCAGTTTGTGTGTGTAAGGGTACAGGACCTCTAAGGGTGGCACAATAAGTGCTGCGGTCCTTTGAGGCCTTCTATGGTCACAGTGCCCTGGGTAACTGTGGTACCATTTACCAGGGACTGACCTGTGGACAGATATGCCACTTGGGTTGAGACTTAAATGCAGTTTTAGGGAAAGAACATAGGCCCTGGGTACCTGATTAGCAGGAGCCCAGGGCACATTCAGTCAAAGCACATCTGCAATTCAGCAAAAAGTGGGGGCAATAATGCATAAAGAGGGCACTTTCTCACAACCACCAGCAGAGGTAACAGTAATAAATTGCATATGGAGAAACTGGAATTCAGATGCCTGTAGGAAGCTGGTGCTGTATATAATATACCAATGTAAGATATAGTGTGCAGAGGTACAGCAGAGGCTAACTTAGGTAAGCTCTCTTTGTGGTAGTGTGGACGAGCAGTTAGGCTTATCCAGAGGGTTGTTTAAGCATTGATAGGATCCACTCAATCAAGCCTGATGCACACATTCAGTATAAACAAGCATTTACAATGCAACGGTCTCGCCTTTGCAAAAGTTAGAGCGATTGGCATTGTAAATGTCAAACTTTTTATTTATGCGTTGGTTTTGAAAACGGATAAATAAATGGCATTGTCATTTACAATGCCAATAGCTTAATCTCTCGGAAATGCGAGACCTATTGCATTGCATTTCGCTGCCTGTGCAAGAAAAGTGTGGGGTGCAGGACGAGATACGACAGGATGCATGCATATTCCGCTAACAAGAAAAGCAATAGTGCTGGGGTTTGACTTCACTAAGTGTGAGGGGGTAGAGGAAGAGGTGCGGGTATCCTCCACGGGAGTGGGGTGGGGGTGGGGGGGCAGGGGGGGGGGTAATTGGGCAGTGATCAGTTTCTGGACTTTCTGGGATATATGCCATTCTAAAGGAGGCCCAGATGTTAAATGTCAAAGCCTGCCTGGGCCGTGACCGCCTTATTCAGCTGTTGGGGGTCTGACACCCCCCTACGCCATGGCTTGGTGTTCTCTCGACCAACAGGTGGAAACTGGGAGGAGTCGTTCATGAGCTGGGGTGGGGGGGTGTCAGGCCTTCTCTGCCAGGGCCTCTCTTAGCTGTGACCTCCTTGTCCAGGGAGCACGTGCGCTCTCAGGCCCCCTCCTCCGGCGGTGAAGGGGGAGCCGAGGCCTTTCCGCTGCCTCAGACCTGCAGGAAGGCAGCTGCTCCCACCAGCTGCATGGGAGATGTTTTCAGATTTCTGAAGTCTGTGGCCTTGTGCCCAGGAAAGGCTCTCTTTGAGTAGAGAGACCGGGAGACTGTTGGAGGGAAGTGCACTGCCGAAGCGGGTCTGAGGTAGCCACCGGGAGTGAAGATGGGGCGAGGAAGAGAACTCACGATGAAGGGCGGCAGCCGCAGGGTGACATGTTCGCTGGATCAGGGAACCCACGGGGCTGTCTCTCTCACACTGCTGTCTCTCTCACACTGCTGTCTCTCTCACACTGCTGTCTCACACACCATGCTCTCCCTAGAACACACACACTGCTGTCTCTCTCACACTGCTGTCTCTCTCACACTGCTGTCTCTCACACACACACTGCTGTCTCTCTCACACACACACACTGCTGTTTCTCACACACTGCTGTCTTTCTTACACACAATGCTCTCTCACAATGCTGTCTCTCATGCACACTGCTGTCTCTCACACTGCAGGTGCGGGTTGTGGGTTTCCAGCGAGTACACATTTTTTTACTGTACGCCCACTTTTCCCACCCAGAAAAAAAGGTGTAGTCCTGTCAAAATATCCAACCTTTTCCAGTGTGGAAAGAGAACACTGTGGAGCTATCAAATACCATCAAACATGCATTGGTAGATATTTACAGATTCACAGTGTGTTCAAATCCTGGAAATTTTGCTTTCCAACCTCTGTACATAGATTTCTGAAAAATGGCGAAACACGAACATCTAACCCTTGATATAATGATCCCTAGTGTAATCTGAGAGGTATTATCAGAGCTCCGATACAATATGAACGCAGCCGTAATTTGTCACCTCGGTAGATTGTACGAAATGTATAAGTGGATTTATTTTATAAGGACCCAGAGTTTTGAAGTATTGTGACCCTTTAACTAGCAGATATTTAATAAAATTCCACACCATTGGATGGGGTACGGTTTGCTCGCCATGCACTGTTGATGGAGGTTTTGCCAGGCTTGATCGGCTAGCGGGGGCTGTTTGTGGAGAGTTGGGAGGGAAGTGGAGGTTTCAGCGAGCGGGTTTGCGGCTCCAATTTGGATGAGTGAGGGAAGTGGGGAGGATCACATGGCTCTGGAGCAGGGGGAGGCTCCTGTAGGGGGGAATTGTGTCCCAGACGGCGGGAGTTTCAATGGCAGTATAGGAATGCTGGCGGGGGGGGGGTCAGGCGGTCAGGAGCACGTAGGGGATGAGTGGGTGGTGGAACTATTGAGGCAGTAAATAAAGAGGTACACGCAGACAGATCTATCAAGTCTGAGGCCCGTGCTCTTTAAGTTATTTCACAGACTCGAGTTAAAAATTTAAGTTTTACCTCACTCTGTCATCATTCATACAGTCAGATATACCCGAAGGAGTATTTGAAACTCTCCAGTCTGACCTCGAACAGCGGTGAGCGTTTACTGTGCCTCCTCAAATGAAATCAACACGTCTCCTACATATAAATCACTCAGTTCCCAGTACCTTCTTGCAATCCACTCTGCTGTCTTTGCCGTCTCTTTCAGGTTTTGAAAGCCTGGGCAGTTTCATATTTCCAAGTGAGGCATAAAGGGGGAGTCCCTGCACTACATGCATAGAGAAGCGCTCAAAGATCCGAGACATCAGTGCTATTAAATAAGGTGTTCCCGGCCACCCTCTCGTCTCAGCATGAAGTGCACCGTGCCCAGGCCCCAGATCATTTAAGGGATAATATCCTGCCAGGAGGTTCCTCGGAGGGCTCATGTGGAAAGGGGCAAGGGGGACACTGTGTTTAGGCAGCCTGGGGAGGAGGCAGCGAGGAGTTTAGTTGTTAAGTTAGGGGGAGCGCTTGGAGGGCCGCATTTCTGCGGTTTTGGCTGCGTGAGGTTTGTGGTCAGGATGGAGGAAACGGATTGGGACGGGGGTGCGGTGGGGGAGGAGCGGTAAGTTGGACAGCTGGGGAGGAGGTAGCGAGCGGTCTGTTGGCAGGACGGATGGAGGGGCGAGGCCATAGCCACAGGGGACCTTTGCGGCTGGGGGAAGGAGTAGTCATGCTAATGCCTTTCATCCTTCAGAGGTCGGTTGGGTAGTGCCGCGGGCATGGCAGGCACGGTCTGTGAGGGGTGAAGAGGGTATTGCAAGGGAGGTTGTGGGGAGGGTGATGGGTGCCGAGCAGATTGTCACCTTCAGAGGTGACATGGATGGAGTGACCTGGGTTAGCCGGGCTGAGGGTGTGCGGTTCTACGGGGCGCAGGGGGGCGGCAGCACCCGAGGCTGGGCCCATGGCCACTTGACGGACCTTGCAGCGAGCGCATGGAGGTTGGGGTACGGTTTGCTCGCCATGCAGTGTTGATGGAGGTTTTGCCGGGCTCGATCGGGTAGTGTGGGCTGTTTGTGGAGGGTTGGGAGGGAAGCTGAGGTTTCAGCGAGCGGGTTTGGGGCTCCAATTTGGTTGAGTGAGGGAAGTGGGGAGGGTCGCATGGCTCGGGAGCAGGGGGAGGCGCCCGGATAGGACACACAGACAGACATACATACACTCCCGCAATAAACTTGAGCATCATGTGTAATAATTTCAGGACAAGTCACACCGACTAAAATTACAAAACGGCGATAAGTGTGTTCTCTTAGATGAATACAGGGGTATGAAATGTGCATACATGCGAATCCGATTAAGGGAACGCCAAAGCGGCTGGGGCCTGTGCGCTGTGCATGCCCTGTGCATTATTCAACACACCAGGTGAGCCTGCTCTGGTGCCCTCTGGATGAGCCTCCACCCACAGCCAGCAATCACCTGGACGGGGGCTGTGTGCTTCAGAGACAACAATACTAAAACAAGTTTCCAGGTGTCTGTGTGAGTAGCTCCGGGAGGGGGTGCAGGAACGGAGACATGGACAGCGGGATGAGGGGCGGGAACGGAGACACGGACAGCGGGAGGGGGGCGGGAACAAAGACACGGACAGCGGAAAGGGGGGCGGGAACAAAGACACGGACAGCGGAAAGGGGGGTGGGAACAAAGACACGGACAGCGGAAAGGGGGTGGGAACAAAGACTCGGACAGCGGAAAGGGGGGCGGGAACAAAGACATGGACAGCGGGAGGGGGAACGGGAACAAAGACACGGACAGCGGGAGGGGGGCAGGATACAACCACGCGGGGGTCTTCAGAGGGGACCGGGAGCGGCAACAGAGACGTTACCAATGACGAAAAAACAGCCCTGTAAAGAAAATAAAAGTAAACGCCACCCCTCCGAATGACGAACAAAAAAGGGCGGGCTTAAAAAAAAGCAAGAAATGCCAACGAATCTTCTCCAGCCCCGCGTGACACATATCTCTTCCAATGGCTAGCCTCCATTTACGAAGCTAGCCAATGGAAGAGAGAGGCGGGTTAAAGCCCCACTGTTGAAGTCATTAAATCTTCGGCTCCGCCCCCACTACTTCGCAGTGCGACGGTAGCCTCGACCTAAAAAGTCCTAACTAGAAAAAATATATATATTACTAAATTCAAGCTGAACCTACTCATTTATAACCCACAGACAACCCAAATCAAAACTTCACAGTTAAAGAGCTAGTATGGGACCATGATCCATTGCAATAGTGCTATATATGCCTTATTACAAATGGGACAGCACTCAAAAGATGGTTTCAAGTCGATAACAGAGATCCAGTTTTAGAAAATCATACTTCTAGGAGCCTTGCCATCACTGTGCAGGCTCAAAGCAAATAGAACGAGGAGTAACGTGGGCTTATATATACCAGAATTGAAAGAAAAACACAAGTACCCCCAACCCTCCTCCAATTGCCTGTAGTCCTTGGCACATAACTGGGCTCATAACATGAGGCAAGATAATTGATTTTTCCTCCAAGAGCTCATTCACTTTTGATCCTAAATACCTTGGCTGAATGCATATTTAGCAACCCTTAAAAACAAGTAGTGGAATAACGTGTGAAATTTAAAGAGCAACTGTAGAGAGACTGAAATTATCATACTATTGATAACCCTAACACAATCCTACTCGAATTTCTCACAGTGATCCTTCTTGCACCCCGACAACGCATGCAGTTCAATCTTACACAGGCCTAAGCCCAAATCCACAGTACAAAGATTAGAGAGAGAGGATTTGAGTCATTCATGCTACTACATTTAAAATTAAAATAAAACACCTACTATTCACTGCCATGCAGACATTTAATATAACAAAACCGTTCCAATGAAGACATTTGTAGAGACATGAAAAGTTCAGAGGCCAGCGGCGTTATACCAACCAATCAACCGAAAAACAGTACGAATTATGCATGCCATAGGATTAACAGGATCTTTGCAGCAGTTAAAAAGTCGGTGTATATATTAATCTGAAAGAAACAGGTTAGTATTAGATTCCTTACCTTAGAATATCCCCAGGCGTCAGTCTGGATCCGGAAACTTTTGCGTAGCAGTACCCCTGCGCGTCGGTAGGCGTCGTCTGCAGGCGTCCCCTGCGGCTCCGCGTCGTCGGCGTCGTGCGCCGTGATGACGTCGCTGGAGTATATAGACGCCGCCTCCGCGCGCTGACGTCAGTTCTTCTTTTTTCCGCGCCAGTTAGCGCAGATCCGAAGAGCAGTACTCCGGTCTTTTGACCAAGTTTTTTGTTAACTGATTGATCTTTACGGTGCCGGTAGGATGCCCGGTTTCAAGAGTTGTGACGAGTGCGACCGCATGATGTCGGTCACCGACCACCATCGACTCTGCCTCCGGTGTCTGGGCGCGGACCACGACGTGGAGTCCTGCGTCGACTGTCGGGCCTTGACTGGAAAAGCTAGGCGGGAGCGGTCCCGCAAGCTTCTCGAACTCCGGTTGTCGGCCCCGCGTCGAGAGCGGTCCCGGTCCGGTCGGAGGTCGAGGGAGCGGTCGAGGGAGCGGTCGCGGAGCCGCCATGGGCGCTCCGGGAGTCGCCACCATTCCTCCGGCTCGTCAGGTAAGCACAAGAAGTCGGGGCGTCGCCATCGCACCCCCGACTCCCCCCGACGCCCGCGTGCTGCGGCCGGGGGCTCGGGTGACCCCACCCCCGCGGTCCCGCATGGGTCGCCGACGCCGTCTACCCCACACCTGTCGGTCCCTGGGGAAGGCGCGTCGCGTGAGGAGATCGAGGCCTTCCTCATTGCTATGAGGGCGAGGTCTTCTCCGGCGGGGCCTTCGGCGCCTGCGGGCCCGTCGGTTCCGTCTGGGGGCCCGAGCGGTTCGGGTGCTCCTGCCCCGGCGCCGCCGGTGGCTCCGGCCCCGGCGCCGCTGGTTCCCTCTGGTTCGTCGCCGGCTGGTCTCCCGGCCTCTCCGGCGTCGGTTCCTGTGGGCCAGCCCGTGGTACCGCCCCCGCGTGGTGCAGCGACTCCGCCGTCGGCTCCGGCCGGCGTCGGGTCCCCGGCACCGACGCCGCGCGGCGCCACCCCCCTTTCCTCCCCGACTCCGGACTCGGAGCCGGACCGGCGTCGGCCGACGCCGGACCCGACGCCGATGGGGCCCGTTGACCCCGATGTCTATATCGTCGACCCAGAATATGGGTATGACGAGGAGGAGTATGGAGAGGGTTGGGAGGGGTCTGAGGACCCTCTATCCCGTGCCTGCCAGTACGATGTGGACTGGGTAGGTGATCTGGGTGATGCCAGTGGCCTGGACGAGTCGCCCAACCCTGGGTTTGTCTCTCCGTCCCCTGTGGCGTCCGAGGCGGGTGCTGCCTATTCGGTGGTCCTGATGAGGGCTGCCAAGGCCTTACACCTTGAGCTCCCCGTCGCGAAGGTCAAACCGAATATCCTGACGGAAGTTTTTAAACCGCAGTCATGCCCCCAGGAGCCTCTGCTGCCGTTTAATGAGGCCCTGACGGATGTCCTTCTGGGCACCTGGTCCAGGCCCGCCTCTGGTGCGCCGGTTGACCGGAACGTTGCCAGGCGTCACCGTCCCTGCGCGGACGACCCTGCCTTCCTGTCCACCCATCCCTCCCCGGAGAGTCTGGTGATCCAGGCCTCCACTTCGCAGTCCGCATTTCCGTCGGCTCCGCCCGACCGGGAATCAAAGAGGTACGACCAATTTGGAAAGAAAGTGTTTTCCTCTTTGAGTGCTGGGCTGCGGTCTTGTAACACCGCGTGCCTCTTGGGCCGCTACACCCACTCCCTGTGGGATACGGTCGAGGAGTGTTTGCCGCAATGCCCCCAGGAAGTGCGGGACAAGCTCACCCGGGCCTTTGTTGAAGGCCGGGATGCGGCGCGGTACTCGATCCGTTGTGGTCTGGACACCACGGACTCACTGGGACGGGCCATGTCCACTACGGTGGCGATTCGTCGCCATGCCTGGCTGAGATCTGCCAACTTCTCACCAGACGTCCAAAATACGCTTATGGACATGCCATTTGATGGCAGTCGCCTGTTTGGTGACAAAGCGGACCACGCGCTGGAGCGCTTCAAGGACTCCAGGGTCACGGCCAAGTCCTTGGGTCTCTCGACCCAGACCCAGCGCCAGCAGACGGGTTCGTTTCGGCCCTTTCGTGGCCAAGGGAGAGGAGGTCCCACACGTGCTGCCAGCCACGCGGCGCAGAGCGCTCCCCAGCGCGGTGGCGCCCGTGGTTTCCGCCGTGGTGGCGGTAGAGGCCAGCGTCGTGGTCAGTCCACGCCTCCCTCCGCTGCGGCATCCAAGCCTTCCTAGTCCGAGCTTTCGGGCTCACGTGACGCCAGTGGGTGGCAGGGTTCGCCATCACCACTCCCGCTGGCGCGCGATAACATCGGACAGGTGGGTGCTGCAGCTTGTCCGAAGGGGCTATGCCCTCCCCTTCGAGTCCACTCCTCCAGCCATGCCACCGCAGAACCACCGTGTGTCGGGGGACCACTTGACACTTCTGCAGGAGGAAGTTACGGCCCTCTTGGCCAAGGGGGCCATCGAGCGCGTTCCTGGGCCAGAAGTAGGGTGTGGTTGCTACTCCCACTACTTTCTGGTACCCAAGAAGGACAAGGGAGGCCTGCGTCCTATCTTGGATCTACGGAACGTCAACGGCTTCCTCCGGAAGGAGAAGTTCAAGATGTTGACTTTGGCTCAGGTCTTGGCTGCTCTAGACCCACAAGACTGGATGGTAGCGTTGGACTTGCAGGATGCGTACTTTCACATCCCCGTCCTGCCGGCCCACCGGCGTTGCCTGCGGTTCACGGTAGGCCACGAGCATTTTCAGTTTATCGTGCTCCCTTTCGGCCTTACCAGCGCCCCACGGGTGTTCACGAAAGTGATGGCGGTGGTCGCAGCTCATCTGCGCCGGTTAGGGGTTTCAGTCTTCCCCTACCTCGACGACTGGCTGTTGAAGGCGGGCTCGCCCCAGACAGTCGTCCACCACCTTCAGATGACGGCAGACCTCCTGCACGAGTTGGGGTTTTCCATCAATGTGCCGAAATCACACCTGTGTCCCTCTCAAAAGCTCCTTTTCATCGGAGCGGTTCTCGACTCGGCGCAGTTTCGGGTTTATCCCCCGGAACGGCGGGTCCGGGATATTCAGGCTCTGATTCCCATCTTTCAGCCGTTATCCCGGGTTTCGGTCAGGTTGACGCTGCGGCTTCTGGGGCTGATGGCCTCCTGCATCCTTCTGGTGCATCACGCCAGATGGCGGATGCGGGCTCTGCAGTGGGACCTGAAGTTTCAGTGGGCCCAGCATCAGGGCAACCTATCCGACCATGTCCTGATCTCGGAGGGCACTGCGAGACAGTTGCAGTGGTGGCTTACAGACCGCGATTGGGTCAGGGGCAGATCCCTCTCCCTTCCCCAGCCGGAGCACGTGGTTGTGACGGACGCGTCCCTCCAAGGCTGGGGTGGCCACTTGGGAGAGGCGGAGATCAGAGGCCTCTGGTCTCCGGCGGAGTCCCGGCTCCATATCAACATGTTGGAGCTGCGGGCGATTCGCCTGGCACTGAAGGCATTCCTCCCCTTTGTCATCGGGAGTGTAGTGCAGGTGTTCACGGACAACACCACCGCCATGTGGTACTGCAACAAACAGGGCGGTGTGGGGTCGTGGACCCTTTGCCAAGAGGCTCTGCGCCTCTGGCAATGGCTGGAACGTCAGGGCGTGACTCTGACGGTTCAACACCTGGCAGGTTCTCTGAACGCCAGGGCGGACGAACTCAGCCGTCGGTGCTCGGTGGATCACGAATGGCGTCTGAACTCGGATGTGGCGAGAGGCCTCTTTCAGCAATGGGGAGAGCCTTGGTTAGATCTATTCGCCACAGAAGAGAACGCGCAATGTCATCAGTTCTGCGCGTTGGAGTTTCCAAGACGGCACTCGCTCGGCGACGCCTTTCGGCGCGAGTGGAGTTGCGGTCTGTTGTACGCCTTTCCGCCTATACCACTTCTGCCCAGAGTGCTGAAGAAGATCAGGCGCGACCGGGCCCAAGTTATCCTTGTGGCTCCGGACTGGGCTCGAAGGTACTGGTATCCCGAGCTACTCAGCATGACAGTCGGTCCCTCGATCCGCCTGCCCCTTCAGGAGGACCTTCTGTCGCAGCAGCAGGGGACGGTCCTCCACCCGAACCTGTCCAGTCTCCACCTCCATGCGTGGAGATTGAGCGGCGACAGTTGAGGCCATTTGACTTGCCTCCTGAAGTCTGTGATGTCATTCTGGCAGCCAGGCGTCCCTCCACAAAGTCGGTATACGCCTGCCGGTGGAACAGATTTGTGGCATGGTGCACAGCAAAGGCTGTGGATCCCCTTTCTGCCCCTCTGTCTGAGGTTCTCCTCTTCCTCCTTTCCCTTGCCCAGCAGGGCTCTGCTCTGGGCACTATCAAGGGCTATCTTTCTGCCCTTTCCGCCTTCTTGAGGCTACCTGATCAGCCATCTTTGTTCAAGTCCCCTATTGTGTTAAGATTCTTAAAGGGCATCACGCACATGTATCCTCCAACTCCGTTCGTGATGCCTCAGTGGGACTTGAACCTGGTTTTGACTTTCCTGATGTGCGCTCCCTTTGAGCCCCTTCATTCCTGTCCTCTCCGTCTTCTCACCTTAAAGACGGCCTTCCTGGTAGCCATCACCTCTGCCAGGAGAGTGAGTGAGCTCCAGGCTCTTTCTATTCAACCTCCTTTCTTGTCTGTTCATCCTGATAAGGTGGTTCTTCGGACTAGACCTTCTTTCCTGCCCAAGGTAGTCTCTGCTTTTCACATTGGGCAGTCCATCACCTTGCCCTCCTTCTTCCCGCCTCCGCATCCTTCAAAGGATGAAGAGCGGCTCCATCGTCTGGACCCAAAACGTGCGCTTTCATTCTATATGGATCGCACACGCCAGTTCCGGGTGGATGACCAACTGTTTGTTGGCTACGTGGGTGAGAAGAAGGGAAGGGCGGTACAGAAACGGACCATCTCTCGGTGGGTCGTCCTGTGCATCAAGGCATGCTACTCTTTGGCTCGGAAGGAGCCTCCTGTTGGGCTGCGGGCCCATTCCACTCGGGCCACGGCGGCTACTACTGCCCTGGGCCGGGGAGTCCCTTTGCAGGACATTTGCCAGGCGGCCACGTGGGCCTCGCTGCACACCTTTGCGAGGCACTACTGCCTGGACAGTCAAGTCCGGAGGGATGGCTTCTTTGGCCGTTCGGTCCTCCAGGACTTTCTGGTGTAGGTTGTATTGGTTCGCAGACCCACCACCGGGGTTGGTATTGCTGGGGTATCTATTCTAAGGTAAGGAATCTAATACTAACCTGTTTCTTTCAGATGAACAAGTTACTTACCTTCGGTAACGATATATCTGTAAGAAACAGTAGTTAGTATTAGATTCCTTACCGCCCCGCCCGTCCTCCCCGTTCTGCGAACTGATACCTAGGGTTAAGGACATCCCTTTCAGGGCCCTAGTTTCAAATGGCACCAGTGTTGGTTCTCACATGGCTCTGCGTGTTCTGGCGCGGAAAAGCTGTGTGCAAAGAACTGACGTCAGCGCGCGGAGGCGGCGTCTATATACTCCAGCGACGTCATCACGGCGCACGACGCCGACGACGCGGAGCCGCAGGGGACGCCTGCAGACGACGCCTACCGACGCGCAGGGGTACTGCTACGCAAAAGTTTCCGGATCCAGACTGACGCCTGGGGATATTCTAAGGTAAGGAATCTAATACTAACTACTGTTTCTTACAGATATATCGTTACCGAAGGTAAGTAACTTGTTCATTTTGTACGCCCGTAACAAATGGATCTAGTGATTAAGCAAGGTATTAAGGAATAACGCCCTTTTGTTCAACAAAGCCATTAAAACTGCGACTGATGCTCAAGTGAAATCGGATCGATCACACAATAAAGGGACCTGCGAAGCCGCCAGCATAATGTAAGTTACAAAAAAATGAGAACCTCACTTCCTCATCCTCGATACAGCTAAGCTCTGCGTTCCATAACACCATAGCCCCACCTTGGTAGTCCTCGCGCATGACGTGGAAGCACTTCTCGCACAGGCAAAGAAAACACATTTAACACACACCACTAGCCTGTATATAACACGTGCGGATAATCCTCAGCGCCCAGCGTAATGGTAGTAAGAGCTATACAAAAAGTATAATACAATGCGATACATATTCTGTCTGTATGCGTAAAAAAAGCCTCAAACCTTTTCCTAACTAAAGAGCTGCGTGAAAATACGTAGAGCAGAAACTTCTGCCAAGAAAATAGATACAGGGGAAGGGTACAGAGCGGAGAGGGACTGCTAACAAACTGAAGCGGGTACTAGTGACACCTACACGGAACTGGCGGGGATGCCTTAGAGACAGAGTCCGGATTTCATTTTTGGAGGGGGTTAGCGAGGACCGTTTCCTTTTAGGGTAATTTTTTGCAGAAACAATGATCGGTTTGATAATTATAGTCCAAATAAGTAGCAGACACAGAACTCGCGTGGAGTCGATGGGAAAGCCTGATAGGTGCTCCCAATAGTTGAGGCACGGCTTGGGGGCCGGTAAACAGTCCCCGCCCGCAGGTGCCGGGCTCGCCCTGTCACACCCCAGGCAGGAGCTGTCATCCAGCGGGCTGGCCTGCGAACACACTGGGCCGCCCCTGGAGGGGCACTGACAGTTGGCGCATTGCCAAAGTGAGGGGTCGCCAGAGCCCGCCACCCTAACTTAAAGTAAACATTGAAAGCAGACCGAATGCTCTTGGGGACAAACTTCACTTTGCAAACCCACAGGCCGAGGTCAGCTGCAAGTACAGGTCTGTGCAGCCCATATTCTGTGCCGGGCACCCCTTGGCTCCACCGCCCCGGCTGAGATATGCACTCCACCCAGTCACTTACCAGCAGACAGTCAGTGTTGACTTGGCTGGCAGGGTCCCGCAGCATTCGACTTTTTGGGGTGTGGGATGCACACCATTTTCACATGATTGCTCTAATCTTGTCCATTATTCAAACAGAGTGCGTGCTGATTGGTGAGTGCCCTGCCCAAATGGCACCTGGATAAGAACATTCTTCAAAAGTGGGGCGACATCTCGCCCCAACCAACCGCACAGCTGAATTGCGCCATTGTGGCGATCATATATATATTCCATATTTGTCCATGTAAACATATTAATCCAAACATATGATTCCCTAGTTTCAACTTTTTCAATTTGATATACATCCACACGTAGAATGGAATGCCAATTTTCCGTTTTCTTATGTTCTAGGTGGGCCATCAGAACCTCTTCCAAAAACATGAATGAATCAAATTCATCGAAGACAGTATTTTATTGTATAAAAAACCCAATGCATTTCGGGCTAAAGCTGCCCTTCATCAGGGGTCACAGTAATCAGAAGCACAACAATACCCATTATCACTTAAAGCCATCATTACATGTAGCGCAGGCGCGCAACACCCATTGGGCTCACGGGGCTTCAGCCCCCCCCCCCCGCCTGCCCCCCCCCCCCCGTCGTGTGTGTCAGCCCGGGCTGACACAGTTTTGCGGGCTGGCGATGATCGAATTGCAGCCGCACCCGAGTACTTAACAGGTCTTTAACCCCTTCGATGCTGATGACGGAACCGTTCCGTCATCAGTCACGGCTGAGCTGTGCTGATGACGGAACGGTTCCGTCACGACCGCGCCCTGTTCTGGAATGTCCAGCACAGGGGCGGAATCGGCGCCGCGGTCAAGGTGTTAAAAGACCATTAAGACCATCTTACTTGTAAATTAGGCTTTTGTTATGTTGTCACCCCTTCTTACAGCCACTCTGTCTATGGTTGTTTGAATTAGCTCCGTCCCGAAATATTGTTCAGCCCCCCCCCCCCCCCCCCGAAATTTGGCTCTAGTTGCCCGCCTGATGTAGCGTAACATTACTAGTCAAAGGTGAAAGTTTATTTTTTTTTGAAACTACATTGCCAAGTACTATGCGTGTCTGACCCCTTTACAAATCCCTCACAAAGTAATCTAATGATCTCAACCAGCAAATCCTGTAAGCCACGTGAACTGTTCCCCCAGTATATTTAGTGTATTTAAAGTGACTCCCTTTTGTACCCACGGGACAATCTTCTGTCTAATTAAGGAGCCGTGTTTTAAACAGGTCCTTCCTCATGTGGCTCATACTCCTTCGCCCTGAATGATTCTAGCTGCTATCTCCCTTTTCCTTGCGTGCTCCAACCACCTTCTACTTTCTACCCACCTCGCTCAACCTTCCTTTCCCCTCGCATGTAACCCAAGTTTCGTTATTTCTCACCTCACATTCCCTCCTTCACATCACCACGCTATAGCGTGCTATTCCCTCCCCGCTTGGCGTACATTCCCCATACCTCCGAGTCACTCATTCAATTAAAAATCCCATCTATACCCTCCAACTACCTTTCATTTGTTGCCTCCTCTAATGCGCACCTTATGCTCCAAACATCACTTCAACCTTCAGCCACATTCCGTACCTGCCATGAATATTTAAAAGCGGCCTTCATCATCTCCCGTCGGCCTGGGCTTTCGCTCCCCACACAGCTGAACTCAACAAGCAATCATTCCCTCCCTTCCTCGACCTTTATTTGATCACATGCTCCCTTTCTACATTGCTCCCGATTGGTGCACACTTCTCACGTTTCTGCCGTCATTATTGCAGCGTTGCACAATTTAAATGCAAAAAAACATAATTTCCCGTTATGCACCTCAATGATAGACGAAAACCTTAACTACGTGCCACTTCATCACTGCTTATAAATAATAATTATCATTATAACTTCTGTTTGTTAAATGAAATTGTTATTAAGTGCAAATGAAGGTTTATCAAGCTCATTTCCATATAAATAAAATGCCCAGACCCAGGTTCGCTCGCCTCCGGCTCTAGGAGAGGCTCGTGCTCGACCGGCTGTCTGCTTACTGGAGCGGGCGCGGAAAGCAGGAACCGCGCACTGAACATGAATCTGTGGCCGGGTGGTCTATTGTATTGGGAAACAAGCCATGAGCGTGCACACTCCCGAACTTCCGGTTTCGGGATGTGCACGCTCACGGCTGTCTTGAGGCGGAGCGGTGGCAGCAGGAGTGGCGGCGGGTGGCAGCAGAAGTCAGGAGTGGCGGCTAAGGCCGCTGCTGCGGTAAGTGGGGCATAGGGGGGGGGGGGTGACTGTGTGTGTGTGTGTGTGCGCGCGTGCGTCTGTCTGCGCGTCTGTCTGTGTGTGTGTGTATGCGTGTGCTCGTGTCTTCAGCTGGCCTGCATAAGCGCGTTCACAGACCAGAAACGCCGCGCGTTCCCTGACCTGTCTCCCTTCAGAGCCAACTCCATGACAAGAGGTCGAGAGAGCTCGACCTAAAAAGGATATACCTGGACACAGAAATGCATTTGAGAATGGATTTGCAATTGTTACAGGTTAGCAACACGTTATAAAGTAGTTTGAATTGCACAGTAATTAATTTTAGAATACTTTTTAGTTACTTTTTGATTACTTTGACTACTGGGGATGGTATGCCTAGATACCACAACTATGGATCTCACAATACAAGGTAAGTAAGATTTTTTTTGAGCTTTGAGTTAAAGTTTCTATTTTCCCGTACAAGATAACAGTTCAACGATAACATTTTAGGCCCTAAATCTCATAACATGAGTTCCTATGGGAATAAATGGTTATCCGTTTTGCAGGTAAATAAACATCATACAAGTGGGAGTTTTGGGGGAGAGGACCAAGGTTCCCCAAGGTCTAGATAGGCACTATTGTTAGCACCACCAGTGGCACTGGGTCGTGAGCAGAGACCCAATGTTAGCCAATGGGGCTAAGGGGGTTTTGGTCAGGGACTGCTTACGAGCAGGCCTCTCGGGTGTGGGAGCAAAGCTCCTGGGGTAAAGGTCAGCACTTCAGGGACAAACGACCAGCACAGGAGCTGCTCCACTAGCGGCACTGGGGTAGCTGGGTGTAGGGTACCAAGAAGACGTTGGGGACACTGTGCTTTTCAAGGGAGACCTTCGTTTTGGCAAAGTTCCTGCAGGCTCGGGCAAAGAGTCTTCCTGAAGGCAACCACTGGCTGGAGTGGTAAGTTGGGTTCTAGGGGGATGCATGGACACCGTTGGGGGGCCACCCAAGGCCCTGGGGCGGCAGGTGCAGGGGTGACTTCTGGTGTCGGGTTTTCTTACCAGCTCCGGTGGCTGTCGGGCACGATTCAGGTTGAGGCTGCAGGCATCGGCTTGAGGGAGATTGGGGCTCACCAGATCCCAGGTCATGATCGCTGGGGAGACCTCCTCGTGATGTTGGGACACTAACTCGGGCCGTGGTTGTTGGGTGCAGAGTGGTGCAGAATCGCGGATTCATCGGAATCTGGATTCTGGTCTTGGAGTCTTTGTTGAGCAAATATGATGTTCCCTTAAGACCAAGTTTTTAAGGTGAGTGCAGGGCAGGTCCTCTGGGCACTGGATGGCTGCTGGACATGCTGGTTTCTTTGCTGTAGGCAGGTCAAAGGCCGACAGCGCTTGGGTCAAAGCAGTAGTTCTCATCTTCTTCCTGGGTCAACACGGTTCTTCGGTCCTTCTTCTTTCTTCGAATCTGAGGAGGCAAGGGTCAGGGTTGCTCCTAAATACTAGATCTGAAAGAGACAGTTAGTTATAGATTCCTTACCGTAGAATTTCCCCCAGGCGTCAGACTGGATCCGGAGAGTTTTTTTTAGCAGGACCCCTGCTTGCCGATGGGTCGGTTTGGTTGACTCCACGTCTGTCGTTGGCGTCATGGTTGCCGGGACGACACTGCGATGCCTATTTTGACGCTGCCCCTGCACGCTGTTGTCAGTTCTTTCTTTTTGCATGCCAGCCTTGCACCGGAGAGAGCTACCCCTAGTCACTTTTTAACTAACTTTTTTCAACGTTTTGTCGACTTCTTTTTGAGTCTATCAACTCCTGGTGCGCGAGGGATATCCCAACGCTGGACCAGGTTCAAGCCTTGCGTCTCTTGTCACAAACTAATGTCTGTAACGGATCTGCACCATGGGTGCCTTTAGTTTCTGGAGCGCGACCACAACCCAAAGTTGTGCTCCGACTGCCGGGCCATGAATCTAAAATCTTTGCAGGAGCGGTCCCGAAAGATATTGGAGGCTTGGCGAGCAGCTCAGCGTCATTCCCAATTCCGGTCTTGTTCGATAAGAAGGTCTCAATAACGCTCACGAAGCCACCACACCTCGTCGCACTCAAAGTCTTCGAGATCTTCAGGTAAGTCGAAGAAGAAGGCAAAGAAGCACCGACGCTCTTCGCCTTCTCCTTGTCCGTCGGCTGACGCGACATGGGACATGGAGCATTGTCGCTCTAAGGCTCCATCTCCGGTGCCTGATTCAGGGACGACTCTGCACCTCCCCCCGTTTTCCAGAGCATGAGCATCCCTGCCCAACCTCGTACATTTTACCAAGCTCTCCATCGTATTTTTGGGCAGCCCGACTCCACCTGTCCGCCTTCGGTCACCACGGAGCCGGTCTGGGGTCCCGGGCTTTTGATGCTGGTGGCTTCTGGCCTGGCACCAGAGGGCCCCGGGGATCCGGTCCTAAATCCGGATCGACACCGGTCGATCTCACTTGACCTTCCCAGATGCCAATGCAAGCACCGGCCGTGCTCCCGGTTAGTGCCACCCCCGTCCTCACCCCCGAGATGGAGCCGGACTGACGCCGACCGATATCAGATATGATACTGGGGGGCACTTTTGTTCCCCTGTTCATCCCTGGTGTTCCCTACCACCCAGATGGTGATGAGGACTGGGAGGTGTTGCTGGACCCCTTAGCAGACCAGCTTGAAGAGCCAGACTGGAGAGAGGACCTGGGTGATGCCAGTGGTCTGGAATTTTCTCCACACCTTAGCATGCTTTCTCCCCCTACCATGGCTACAGAGGAGGGAGCGTCCTACTTTGTGGTGGTGTGAACGGCAGCCGAGTCCTTGGGCCTGGAGTTCCCTTAAGTGGCAAGCAGGACTAATCTCCTGACAGAGATGCTTCAGCCTGCAGCAACTTTCTCTGAACCCCTTCTATGAAGCCCTCACTGACGTCTTCCTGGGCACCTGGTCCAAACCCAGCACAGGGGCTCCTGTGGAGAGGATGATTGCCCGCCGGCATCACGCGACCCCGGATTACCCGGTTTTCTTCACCCAACACCCTTCCCCCGAGAGCTTGGTGGTCTAGGCTTCTTCTTCCAAGGGTACATTCCCTCCTGCTCTCCCAGATAGGGAATCCAAGAAGCTGGATCATCTTGGGAAGTGCGTGTTCTCTTCCTCCAGCTTGGCACTGCGGTCTATTATTACCACATGCCCCTTGGGCTGATACGCCCCTACACTCCGGGATACGGTCACGCAAGTACTGCCTCAGGGCCTGGAGGAGGCCCAGGCCATTCTCTCCCAAGTGGTGGCAGATGGGAGAGACACAGCTAAATTCATGATTCGATGTGGAGTGGATACCACCGACTCACTAGGCAGTCCGATTGCCATGTTGGTAGCCCTTAGGTGGTACGCATAGTTGATGACATCTGGATTTTTGGGGGATGTCCAATCAACCTTGCTGGACATGCCCTTAGATGGCCATCGCCTTTTTGGTAACAAGGCAGACTCGGCGCTGGATTGCTTTGAGGATTCTCAGGCTGTGGCCAGATCCTAGGGGCCTCGCTACGTCTTCCCGTCCACCACAGTTTGCTTTTCGCCCCTCCACGTCTGGCCTAGTCTAGGCACCTGTTCACACAACCTACCCAGCCTCTACGTATCCCCGCACATGGGACCCATCGAACTTGTGAGTCTGGGTGCCAGCGGACGGGCCAGTCCCCCGTCTACTGTGTCCCCCCCCCCCCTCCCCTGCAGCAGCCTCCAAACCTTCCTCGTCAGACGTTTCAGGCCCATCATCGGTCAGTGGGCCGCAGGATTCACCATCACCTTCCCCACTTGCACTCCATCACATCGGACAGGTAGGTTTTACAAATAGTCCGAAGGGGCTACTCTTTCCCCTTCAAGACTGCCCCTACCTCCATGCCACCGTGTTTCGATCGCATGTCGGAGGATCATTTGGCGCTTCTTTGCCAGGAAGTCTAGGCATTCTTGGCCAAGGGAGCTATTGAAAGGGTCCCTGCGTCAGAGGTAGGTCGTGGTTGCTATCCCCACTACTTTATGGTGCCCAAGAAGGACAACGGTCTATGTCCTATTCTCGACCTCAGGGCCCTCAACCGCTTCCTCCTGAAAGAGAAGTTCAAAATGCTTACATTCTCTCAAGTTCTGTCTGCCCTCAACCCAGGAGACTGTATGGTGGTGTTGGACTTGCAGGATACCTATTTCCGTATTCCCGTCCTGCCAGCCCAGAGACGCTATCTACTGTTTACCGTAGGCTACTTGAATTTTCAGTTCATCGTGCTCCCCTTTGGCCTTACCAGTGCCCCTTGGGTGTTCACGAAAGTGATGGTGATGGTCGCAGATCGAAGGTCAGGGGTTCCAGTCTTCCCCTAGCTCGATGACTGGATGTTAAAGGCGAGCCTGCCCCAGGCTTTCGTCTTCCACCACCAGCCTATGGCGGACCTCTACACTGTTGGGGTTCACTATCAAATGCCGAAGTTGCACCTGACTCCCTCAAAGACGCTCCCTTTCATCAGAGCTGTTCTGGACACAGTGCAGTTTCGGGCTATCCTCCTGAGCAGCGAGTCCGGGATATTTAGGCCATGATACTGATGTTTCAACCTCTTTCCCGGATTTCGTCATGGCCTCCAGCATCCTGCTGGTTGGTCATGCCAGATTGCGTATGCAGGCTCTGCAGTGGGATCTGCAGTTCCAGTGGGCGCAGCATCAGGGAAATCTTACCGACTACTTCCAGATCTCGGAGGAACTGCACAACAACTGAAGGGGTGGTTAACAAACCAAGATTGGGTCAGAGGCAGATCCCTCTCCTTTCCCCAACCAGGCTTAACAGTTGGGACTGATACATCACTTCTGGGATGGGGCGGCCACCTGGGAGAGGCGGAAATCAGAGGAGTCTGATATCCGGCAGAGTGAGTTTGGGCTACATATCAACCTGTTGGAGCTCCAGGCGATTCACCTGGCACTGGCACTGAAAGCATTCCTTACCTCCCTCAAGGGAAAAGTAGTGCAGGTGTTCACAGTCAACACCACTGCCATGTGGTGCTGCAACAAACAGGGTGGGTTGGCGTCGTGGACCCTATATCAAGAGGCTCTACGCCTTTGGATATGGCTGAAACATCAGGACATGACCCTGGTGGTTCAACACCTAGCAGGTTCTCTGAACATCAGGACGGACGAACCCAGCAGTCAGTGCCTGGTAGCTCCGTCCATCATCCCCTTTGGTATCGCTTTGTTTGCCCTAAGTTGGCAGGGTATGCCCAGACGTGGGTCCCTTGCTTACTTTGCCACTGGATTGGCTGAAACATGTAGACCTTTTCACTAGCGCGCTCGCACATTTATTCAGATCACGCCTTTATTGCTTTTTAACCCTTGAAACCACAAGATACCTAATAAACTTTTTTCTTTCCTGGTAGTCAATATTAACACACTTATTACATACACTGCACCAAGCTTTTTCACCACACTGCCTTATGTTTCATTGATCTTAGGTGATCTAGTCCTGGATTACATCAAAACATCTGCAAGCCCCTCCTTTACACTTGCAAGGAGTTGTAGCTCCTTGGTTGTACTAGTGTGCAGCCAGGAGGAGATTCCAAATGATGAAGCATGCCACTTTGGTGGGTGATGGGATTCCGTCCTCTTAATTGAGACTCTTCCCCTTTTGCGCTCTCCTGTGGTGTGTACTGCCCATACGTCTGTCTATATATTTCTTTCTGAGACCCGCAAATTCTTTGTTGTTGTTGCATTTCTAGATGGACCTTTTCCTCACTCTTGAGATTGCACACTGCTTACAGTAACATGCACTCCAGTTTCTATTTCAGGGAGCATTTGGAATGGGTTTTGGTTGTGTTTCGTTTTCCCATATCTTTGATACCTTCGGTCTTGAGGAAACTACACCTGTACCAAGCTGAAGTCATCCTTGTCAATCCGGACTGGCCAAGTAGAGTCTCTGAGACTCTCCCTGAGTTTCCAACTCTTGACAGACCTCCCACTCTTGACAGACCTCCTCTAATATTGGGAGCGGAAGGGTCTGGTCCAACATCCGAAAGTCCAGAGCCTCTACCTTCATACTTGGAGATTGAACAGGAACAACTGTTCTCTCTCAGGGGATCTCCATTGATAATCATAAGCACTAAATAGCCCTGCCCATGTGCGGGAAGCCCAGAGCACTTCTTTACAATATGTTCTTAAGTGTAGATGTTTGCCTTTCTTCAGGAAGGCCTGGATAAGCACCTAAGTTATTAAATGTTTTGCAGACTTTAAATGAGTCTATATTAGCCATTTGCTTTCATTTACATTTAGAAAAGGGTTGATATAAAAAATTTAAAAAACAGGAAAATTATCAGGATCTGTCCTTATAAATCTCATTCCACAAACCTTTTTTAAAAGGAAAATAGGGAAGGAGGAAGAAGATAATATAGATTTGTAGGCTGCAACTCTGCAGATATGAAAACACTGTGCCTTTAAGGGCGCTCAAATCTCACCAATATCACATCATGCCCAGTAGGCTCATCATGCCAAGTAGGTGACAGTTCCCGCAGTTCTCTTGTTACTGGGCAAACAGCAACATTACTTCGAGAAACAGACTGTCAATATACTCTGTCTCTTCCACAGGAGAGGAGGCTGGGATGCTTATGATTTCAATGTAGATTCCCCTGAGAGAGAACTAGAATGACAAGCAAGAAACCATTCCTTCTTTCTTAGGGGATTCTCCATAGATGTACATAAGCACTGAATAGAGTAGCAAGCCAAATACGACAAACTGCAGTGGAATAGAAAAGAGACGACCCATAGAGAAAACTAAGCAAATAGATTCCTCAGGGAAGCCTGTCCTACTTGAGCATCTTTTCTCACATCTCATCCCAAAGAATAGTGTTTGGTGAAAGTGGGAACCGATCTCCACATAGCTGCTTTCATATTTTAGCAATGGGAATTATAGCGATATATAGGCTGCCAAACATTTAATAACTGTAAAAATAAAAAATTCAGACCAACCAGCAGCTACATAGCCTACAAATATTACAATTTACAATATTCAGGAGCACATAGTATTTGGTGTTACAGTCTCAACATACACATATCAATTGTCTCTGTAAGCGGTACCCGTAACTGCAGACGATAGCCCGTCTTATATGTGTCTACACTTCCCACCCGCCACACCTTATTTCCCAGCATCCGTTATATGTATAGTATCACAGTCTTGTTATCTTAAGTGCTAATTACTTCATGAATCAGATCGTGAGTCGGATTCCTGCGCTGCCTGTAGGTAATTGACAAGCTGCTCCCAGAAGTCCCTGGGTCGGGAAGCTTCGGAAATGTCCTCTGCATAAGTCTCCAGCGCAGTTTTACAATAGGTCATGTCCATGATCCAATCTCTAAGTCTGGGGGGGTGGTGGTGGGGGGGGGGGGGGCTTTTGCTCCCCCCACCTTATCGCTATGCGCCTTTTCGCAAGCACTAATGCTACCGCTAAAAATTTCCTGTGTCTAGCATGTTTGAGTCTCCTGACGACCAATATGCACACCAAAGGGGTGTTAGGGATCTGCTCTGATAGCATTTCGGATAGTGTAGTTGTGACTTCGTCCCAGTATGTCTGCAGTTGTGGGCATGACCAGGAAGTGTGTAAGAAGGCTCCGTTCGGTGCCCTGCACCTCTGGCAGGTGTCTGTCTCTATTAGGCCTAGTCTGTAACTTAGCCCGTGTATAGTATTGTTGATAAAGGAATTTGAAGTGGATAATGCGCAGGTTGCAATTCGACGTGAGGAGGGAGAGTTGTGTACAGCTGTATTGCCAGTCTTGTTCATCTATTGACTCACCCAACGCTACCTCCCATCTGCCCAGTGCGACAGTAGATTTCTCAGCCTGTTCCTCTTGGGCTGCGTTATATAAACGTGTTACCAGGTTCTTACGGTTGGGAGCCGTTAACATTATTTGTAACGTTTGCAGCTGTGGGGGTTCGTCCTGAAACGTGGTGTATAAGGACCGAACCGCCGTATGTTAACGTATATAAGCAAATTTCTTCAATGGATGTTGATGAGCACAAAGTGAGGGGTCTGTCCATGCAATAAAGGTATTATAAGGGTATAGTTGTCTCATAGAGGTCAGTCCCATTTCCGTCAGTAGTGTGTGCATTTTCTTTTCTTGTGTCACAGTGATCTTAGAGTGTCTCGCCTTGGGCAGCGCCCGAGCATACACCGGCCGCTTGCGCGCCCTGTGTGCCAACGCATGCCATGCCCTTGAGGTGCATTTGGTAGTGTGAATCTCGTCCCTTGGTGTGTGCCTTATCCGGTCAGCTACAAGCACGGACAGAGGCAGAGGAGCCACGCTGTCCGTTTCCACCGCGATGTGTGGTATGTATGCATGTGGCATGTTGTGCTTGTGCGCAAAGATAATATAGGTGGAAATCTGGCACACCAAAAACCTCCTAGGTGGTACTGTTGGGGTAAGACCTTCCAACTAGTTCTAGCCTGTTTGCCTGCCCATGTTAGTGTCTGCAGATTAGAGCGTAGTCTAGCAAAAAACACCTTGCTCAGCCATCGGTATGTTCCAGAATAGGTACAGGAACCTGGGCAATATAATCATTTTCTGTAGTGCTATTCTGTCCGCCATTGAGAGAGGCATCAAACATTTAATAACTTAAGGGCTTATCCAGGCCTTCCTTAAGAAAGGCAAACATTTACACTTAAGAATATATATATTGTAAGGAAGTGCTCTGGGATCCGCTGCACATAATCTGGATTATTCAGTTCTTATGATTTCAATTGAAATTATCGTAAGAGAGGACTAGGATTACAGGTAAGGAACCATTCAGTTCTTTTTTGCCTGCTGCTAGAAGTGGTTGATGTTGTTTGGTTAGCTTGTTACTCCTCCAGGAAATCAGTTTGCACCAGGCAGGGAAACTGCTTCATTGCTTAGTTTGTGATGTTGTCCGTTTTGTCCTTTAGTTGATCCAGCAGGGTTATGTAGTGGGGACAGTTAAAGGTACTGCTTCAGCCTTCTTTACATTTTCAACCCTCTCTGTTGATTTCGGAAGGGGCACCGTACATGTTCATGCCGTTTCAGTTTATTTTGCCCCAATGGCACCTTAAATTGGTTCTAACCTTTCTAATGAAGATTCTGTTTGAACTGTTACAAATCTGCCAGCCGCTGCTTTTGACACTGAAATCTTTTTGTGCACATCATGTCAGCTTTGCGCATCAGGTGCTGTTTGTCTGCCCTTTACCAGGCAAGGTGGTACTCGGGACCAAAGAGGCTTTTTTATCGAAGGCGTTGGCAGGTATTGCCCCCTTTTCATATGGGGCAGTCTATCACACTTATCACATTTTATCCCCTACCGATCTCCCCAAGGAAGCAGAGAGGTTACATCTGCTTTACCCTTGTAGAGCTGTGAGCTTTTTATATTGATCAGAGGAAAGAGTTTAGGTCTGATGATCAGTATTTTCTTTTGGAAATGTTAGCAACAAGAAGGTCAAGGGGGCCTGAAAAGGGACTTATCTCAATGGATTGTCTATTGTATTGAGATCTCTACTTCCTTGCTAAAAAAGAACCACTATAAGGAATGCTGAAGATTGCCCTTAACAGAAATTTTTCACAGTGACATGGGCTTTCCTTCACATTTTTTCAAGCACTATTATTTGGAATGGGGATGGCCAGTTTGGTCATTCTGTGCATTAGGATTTCCTGGTCTGACCATTCCTTCAGACCCACCATGTCGAAGGTGGTATTGCTGTTTTAGCTACCTGGTGATTGTTACTGTTGCAAATTCACTGTTAATCGAAGCTGACGTGATGTATGGCCTCAGGAAGAAAGTTCAATGAGGAACTGATATCAGAGCACCAGAGTGGCTCCAGTGTTATCACATCCATGCTGCAACTGACATTGAGATGTGGAACCAAAGTGTAACCACCCGCACAGGAGGGCTGTTGCAAAATTTCGAGATCACTTTTCCAGTCTGGAACCAGGGGATATTCAATAGATAATGAACCTGCAGGTAGAGTATCCAACAGGAAGATAATTTTTAAAGGTAAGAAACATTTTCTTTACAGATTTGACATTTAGGAGGCCAAGATAGGTGAGGCCCTGTTACATATCAACTAGACCAGGAGATAGGTCAATTTGGCACTTTGAGATATTACTGGGGCAAATTGACAGTGGTGCCTGGCACAGCAAGATTAGGGGCCAAATGTATCAACGGGTTTTGCCCATTCTGTGTCTATGGGGAATTGTGTTGATACATATGGCCCAAAATGTGATGCAGGTAACAGTGCGGCTTGACGAAGTGTGACAAATTCACAGAAGCTTAGCAAGAGCATAGTGTTGCTTAGGAATAGAAAACGGTCTCGAATATACAGGGTTATCCAAACGAGGAGGGCATGCAAAATGTTCACTAGAAATAGAGGTACACAAATGCTTTTGCTGATTAAAAAATGTATTGGAGCGAGAAATTATGAATGATAGAAAAAGAAATGTCAAGATGCTATATAAAAAGTAATTTTTGAGTGCAGTGTGTGTTTTATTGATATTAGGTTCATTTTCTTAAAAAAACAATTTTGAGGAAATATAACACTTTTATCTTTCAGGCTTTGAGTCAATGTCTTCTGAAGCATGCAATTGCTCTGTGGCAACTCCTCTCTGCTCGAAAGTCCGAACACCTGATAAGGCTTAAAAGGGTAGGTTCTGACAATGTCCAGCTTTTGGAAATTTCATAGTCCTTAATTAGAGGAACAGTTGCTCTCAAAGGATCTTCTTGAATTCATGATAATTTGAATATCTTCAACAATGTAATCTCCAAAAACCTTTTTATTAAAGAAAGGCAATTAGAATTCACGTGAAGCATAAAAATAATTTGTCTGACAAGCTCACTCTAATTTGATCTAAAAAAAAAAATAGATGAAAATAAAGCAGGAAATTGTGCAAATCAGCATTACTAAGTTCTTAGATGAAATGTGACACTGCTTCTTTGAGGAATCTAGGAGTAAAATTACACCAGAATGCTTACCAACACAAATAACTCTCCCACCTCTCCCAGTCAGAGAGTGCAGTGGATTTAGATGTCTGTCAAGCGGTAGTCTCTCCTCCCTAATGGAGTTTAAATCATCCCCTAGCAATTTGACTCCTGTCTGGCATATTTGCTATTATGAGTGTCCTGTGTGAAGGGGAGGGATATAAACATTAATTGTTGGCCAATGCTGGCACTATACCTGTCACCGCAGCATAGTGTCCCATGTTATCTGTATGAACCTTGGAAATTACCTTGGAGAAGGATTTGTGGCTTAGATCACACAGCCTTCGGGATCTTTCTGTGCACCCAAAGTGATATACTCAGTCATAGCCACGACTTCTCTGAAAAGTACAGCTGGTGCTCATAAGATGAATTTCTTGTGGTAACAGAGCCCTTCATAGTGAATTGCAATACCACTCCTCGTTTGAACATGTTGTAAATTCTGCTCACATTCTACTATAGAATGCCTATGCGGTATGCAGGTTTGGTAGTATTGAGGTTACTAGTCGTAGACATTTGAGGTAATTCCAAGTGACGGATCACAATTCTTTGTAGTACTCACCGGAATGGTGTTGTGTCCTGCTGTGGCTGTTAAATAGTACTTTGGCTACACGGCGCATTCAACCAACGCGATTCAAAAAGAAGAAACCTCTCCCCACAGCCCTATCTCCATCCTTGCGCTTCTGCCCTAGGAGAATTTAAAAACATTAATATAACCTGACTTGGAGCTATTCTTGGGCGTATGTGTTGTAGATCAACAGATATAGTACCTAACCCTAAGTTGTTTCTGTCTGCGAATGTGCATTTCCTTCCCTGTATATCTGGGTTGAATCCAGTCAACCAGTGGATGTTTTTTCATTCTGGCTATATGTAGGAGTGAACATCAAAGAGAGAGCAGGGATAGCAAAGTGATGAAAACAAGGTAAAAGCGGACACATTTTGGACTGGTTATTCACACAGTTTGTATAGTTATTCAAGTCTATTAGACTTCGTCTTATTCCCTGGCTGCTGATTTAACGGTTTCTCTAGGTTGGAGACAGGTTTGTCCTCGATCTCTGTTTCACTGGGCCGCTTGGTTCATCATTGGTGTTGAGAAATGAGGCTATGTGCCATGCCTGCCACTTTGTCTTCTGTTTATTTTCTCTTTAAGTGCAATATCCCTTGTTTAATAACCTGCTGTATAGGAGACTGTCTCCCAGGTCCCTCATCTTTCATATACTCCCACTTCCTATTCTCACTGCCATTCCCTTGGGCTTAGGGTGAAGTGGGCACTCCAGCCAAGCTCTCTGCTGCAGTTACTCACTTTGGGAATTCGTCAGACTGACTGGGAAACCCAAGCCTAGCCAGTTCGATGCTACTGGGCTCCTACATTTTCTCAATGTTGGGGTTTTCCAGGAAGTGCCCCACAGGCCACTGGCATTAGCCAGTTCCGCGGCTTTTCACAGGCAATCACCACCCTCCTGCCCAAACCCTCATTGGCATGGCGAGCAGTCAATCACCAGAGCGACCTCTGGGCTGCAATCCTAGGGGGAGGCCTTCATTCCTCCTCCTACTCCTATTCAGTTCAAGTCTCAGCACCAAAGGTCACCTCCTCTCAGTATGCTCAGAACCGGGATCACTGACATAATATCAAATTCACAAATATAGAATTACCAAAATATCGTAGAAAAAATATAGAATGCAAAAAAATCGAATTCCTATCTACAAACAGGCAAGTACAAAATATCGAATCAAAAATATAGTTTAAAAATATATAGTTAGTCAAAATATCGATTTTTTTTAAATGTCTTAAAAGTCATTTAAAATTAATGAAATAATAAATATAACATTTACTATTACCACTCCAGTGAGTGCAACAGTAGGGAAAGTGTTGGATAGCGTAGGGGTAAAAATTACTTTTCCCACTCCAGAGAATGCAACAGTAGGGAAAGCGTTGGATAGCGTAGGGGTAAAAATTACTTTTCCCACTCCAGAGAGTGCAACAGTAGGGAAAGCGTTGGATAGCGTAGGGGTAAAAATACTATTCCCACTCCAGAGAGTGCAACAGTAGGGAAAGCGTTGGATAGCGTAAGGGTAAAAATTACTATTGGATATTAAACTACTTACCTTCAAGTCGATATTTTTCACAACTATATTCTGTCCATTCGATATTTTGACTTCGATATTTTGGTAATTCTATATTTTGAATACGATATTTTGTCTTCTTACCTTGTACATATCTAAGGCAGATGCTTCGCCCTCATTAAGCAAACATCTTGCTTGGTTGCACCTCAGCTCAGAAGCTGTTTGGTGCTGTTCAAGTCAGGGCTGCTCACAGTCCATTGGCAGGAGTTCTTTGTTTAGATCTATCACAGCTGTAAAATCTAATTCCATCCTTCTGTGTTACGGATTGTTGGTCGATCATGCCGTGCATGCTAATACTCCATTTCTGTCACAGGATTCCTGCTCCAGGACCTTCTAATGCTTTGTGCACCCCATGCAGCCTCAATCACCTGTGCTGATCAATCCTCCAGCCCCTTCACAGCCACCAGCAATCCCTAGTTCACAGTTGCAACCCCCTTCAGGTTTCAAACCTGTAGGAATAAGGAGGAGATGATGACTATGATTGTGACAATCAGTTGATGGAAAGGGTATATGGTGGTGATGCTTATAGGAAGCCTAATGATAGCTTGCAAGGTCTCCTTCCCAGGAAATAGTGAATGAGATACTTATATAGTGCCCAAAAATGAAGCTCTGAGTCCTCTCTTAGAGACTCGCCTCCTGATGATATATTTCAGTGGCTGTGTCTTCTGGAGCGGGCTTTCAGTTACTTTGACAGAAAAATCTTGTTTCTCCATTGAATTAAAGGAAAATGTCAGAAAATGTATTAGGACCATTCCTATTTTAGACCATCTGTTGGAAGAGGTTCTTGCCCATTTAAATAAACCTGCTCTTGGCATCTGTTAACCTAGTCCAGTAAGAAGTATAAAGTCCTGAGACTTTACCTCACCAGCCTCCTTTATAAGATCGACATGGAATCGGTTATATCTGCAGCAGCACAACTCTTTGCTCCCTTTGCACTGTGCCCACTGATAAAGAAAGTCATAAATGGGACTCCTTGGGTTAAAAAAAGGTGTAGGTCCTGGTAGCCACAGCTATAACAGTTGCCCCTATTTGATTAACTTTGTACATAGTAGTCCACAGGCTCTTATTATGTAATATAGGTTGTACATTATTCTGTTGTAATCTCACTATCTGATAGACTTTTAGCTGCAGATTTCTTACCATAGAATCAGCTCCAGGTGTCTGACTGGCTCTGGAACTTCTTGATTAGTACCCCTGTGTGCTCGTAGATGGGGCTGATCTGTACACACAGGTGTCATCCCCACCGGAAGTGATGTGCGCTCTGCCTATATAGGCACCACCCCAGCGTGCTGACATCAGTTTTCTTTCAGCGTCAGTCAATGCAGATCCAGAGAAAGCTAGCCCCAGGTAATTTTTGGATGACTTTTTCTACATTTTGGCTAAGATTTCTTTTTTTAAACCTTTTCTCCTGTAGTATGAGGGATGTCCCCCTAAGAAATAAACGGGTTTCAAACCATGTGGTGACTGCCGCAGGCAGATGTCTGTGACAGGCCCACACTTGGTTTGTCTGTGGTGCTTGAAGCGGGACCATGACTCCAAGACCTCTGAGAACTACCATACCTTGACTCCCCTTTTAGCTCTTCACCGCTCGACATCAGACGACCCCGTGACATTTATGGGGAAAAACCCAGGATCCCTCATGGAGCTGCTCCCATAGTTCGTCATTCCATTCCAAGTCATCAGGTGAGTCCCATAAGCGAAAGAAGTTGAAGCACACTTTGACTTCCCCCGACCGGCCAAGTTCTCAGACAAGTTGCAGGAAAGAGAACACCACATTACAGGCCTCGCTCCCTCTCTTCCACCACAGGACCTGTGCCTGGGTCTGCCCCACTCCATCCAGTGTTTCCCAGAGCTGGAGCAACCCCCACTCCACTTAAGCAGTTATAGGATGCTCTTTATGTTTGGGACATGCAACCCTGCTGGAGCACCTTCAGGCTCTATTGGTTCAAAAGGGACCCTTACTGGATTCCCCCAGCAGGGTTGCCCTCTGAGCCATTTGGGCTCCATGGATACGTTGTTGGATCCAGAGTGACTGCACCTGCGTGGCTGTGAACTCTTGCAGAGTCTACTCCAGGGCTGCTGTTTTCGGCAACGCCAATGCAGCGCAACAGCGCCAGCCACATCGACTCTCATAGGCAGCTGGATTGGCATTGCCCGACTCTGGCACCGACCAGTACCATGCCTTCTGAGTATGGGCAAGTATCCTTTTATTTTGATAGTCCTAGAGAAAGGGATGATTGGAGGGGTCTAATGACCCTATGGACACCACGACCCCCTTAACGAACCTGAGGACAACAGGCACGGGACACTGGTTGAGGCCAGTGGTCATGGCACCTCAGCAGACACTAGCTTGGTCTCTACTCTCACCGTGGCTATGGAGGGGGGAGTTTCGTTTGCAGTGGTGGTGCAAAAGTCAGCTGAGTTCCTGGACCTTCAGCTGGCCTTGGTGGCAGTCGGGATATATTTATTGACAGAGGTAATTCAGACTGAGTTTGCTCACTCTAAACTCCCATTTAATGAATCCCTTACTGACATCCTGCGTGGGGCCTAGTCCAAGCCCTGCATAGGGGCTCCTGTGCGCAGGACAATTGCCGACCACCATTTCCCCACTCCTGAGGACCCCAGTATCCCCACCCAGTACCCCACTCTGTATCCCAAATTAACCCAGATGGGTTCCCTACCACTCTACCAAACAGGGAGTCCAAAAGGCTGGACACATTTGTCGAGAGGATTTTCTCTTCTGATAGCCGAGTGTTATAGTTGGTAAACATTGCAATTTGGGCGGATACACCTGCACTGTGTGGGTCTAGATTGCAAAAATCCTGCCTATAGTCTCTGAGAAGCCCCAGGTCACACTCACCATTCAACCGATTCGCTAGACAGAGTGATTGCAATGTCTGTGGCACCTAGACACTACACCTGCTTGAGAGCCACTGTCTTTTTAGAGGATGTCCAGGCTTCCCTCATGAACATGCCCTTCGATGGCTCTTTCATTTTGGCAAAAAGGCAGACTTAGTGCAGGAGCATATCTGAAAGTGACACGTTAGTGAAATATTCCTTACCTTCGAATATCCCCAGGTGTCAGACTGGATCCGGAAAGTTTTGCTTAGCAGTACCCCTGCACGTCTGTAGGTGGCGTTCTGCGGCTCTGCGTCCGTCACTGGCATCGTCAGCACCGAGACGACATCACAGAGGGTACTTAGGCGCCACTCATGTGTGCTGACGTCAGTTCTTTCTTTTTCCGGATTGAGCACGTACCTCAGTAATTTTTTGACTACTCTTTGTAGACTTTTTATCTCCTCCTCTTGTCTCCTGGTGCACGTAGGGATGTCCGTATTTAGGTCTTGTGGGTCGTGCCGCCGTAACATGTCGGTGGCGGACCTCCCGCGATGTGTGCCTCTACTGCCTGGAGACCGATCATGACTCCCAGGACTGTCGAGACTGTTGAGCCAGCGGCCACAAAGGCCTTGCAGGAGCAGTGCCGGAAGTTGCTGGAGGTCCGGCATTCCTCTCACCGCCGCTCCGGGTATAGGGGCCGTTCATGAGACCACTCGCGGGACCGGAACCGTCACTCCTCGGGCTCTAAGTCTTCGCAGATTCCAGTAAGCGACACCATAAAAAGAATTCAAAGAAGCGTGTTCGCTAAAGAAGCGGGTTCGCTCTCCGACGTCCCCCAGTCGCTCCCCGGAGGCGGACAAGGGGCTCTGCCCCTGCAATTCCTCTGGAGCCGGGGAGTCCCGCGGCCTACCCACTATACCCATCTGTTCGGCGACTTCTGAACAGATGCAAGAGTTTCTTGCTGCCTTGGACCGCCTTTACAGGCCCAGGCTCCCGCCGGCGCGCCTTAGGGCCCTGCGGTGCCCTGTCTAGATCCTGCTGGCCCGGCGACTCTGCCACCGGCCCCGGTGCCACAGGATCCTGCGCCGCTGGCTCCGGCCCCGGTGCCACGACGAGCCGCCCTGCCCTCGGCTCCCGGACCATTTTGTTCGGCCTGGTATACAAATTGGGATGCGGCTCCTGCTTGGCGCCATTTTCGGCACCGTTCCCAACACCGTTTGTCCCTTCTCCGGCTCTGCCGCTGCGACCGGCTCCCTCTACGCCGAAGCTGGACGAAGACTGGGACGGGTCCGAGGACCCCCTTGCCCGCAGTGTGAATCCGAGCAAGATTTGGTGGACTACGGCCGACCTCTTGCATTTGCTGGGGTTCTCCTTCAATGTGCCGAAGTGGCCCCCGAATCCCTCTCAGACTCTCCCCTTCATCGGAGCGGTTCTGGACTCAACGCTGTTTCAGCTTTATCCTCCCGAGCAGCCGGTCCGGGATTTTCAGGCTTTGATTCCGCTCATTCAGCCTCTATCCTGGGTTTCAGTCAGGCTGACCCTCCGGCTTCTGGGTCTGATGGCATCCTGCATCCTGCTGGTGACATATGCCAGATGGCATATGCGGGCCCTGCAGTGGGACCTGAAGTTCCAGTGGGCACAGCATCAGGGCAACCTGTCCGATCACGTTCAGATCTTGGAGGGTGATGCACGACAGTTGCAGTGGTGGCTCACAAATCGCATTGGGTCAGTGGCAGGTCCCTCTCCCTTCCCCCAACCAGAGCGCACAGTGGCGACTGATGCATCACTCCTGGGATGGGGAGGCCACATGGGAGAGGTGGAGATCAGAGGCCTCTGGTCTCCGTGGGAGTCCCGGCTCCATATCCACCTTCTCGAACTGCGGGCGATCCGGCTTGCACTGAAGGCATTCCTTCCCTCTGTCCGGGAAAGTGTGGTGCAGGTATTCACTGACAACACCACCACCATGTGGTATTGCAACAAACAGGGCAGGGTGGGGTTGTGGACCCTATGTCAGGAGGCTCTGCGCCTCTGGACATGGCTGGAACCTCAAGGCATTAACTTGGTGGTTCAACACCTGGCAGGTTCTCTGAACGCCAGGGCGGACAAACTCAGTCGCCGATGCATGGTGGATCACGAATGGCGTCTGAACTCTGACGTGGTGCAGGGTCTCTTTCAGCAGTGGGGAGAGCCTTGGTTAGATCTATTCACCACCGAAGAGAACGTGCAATGTCATCAGTTCTGCGTGTTGGAATTTCCAAGGCGGCACTCACTCGGAGACGCTTTTCGTCGCGAGTGGTGCTGCGGTCTATTTTACGCCTTTCCGCTTATACCACTTCTGCCCAGAGTGCTGAAGAAGATCAGGCGCGACCGGGCCCAAGTCATCCTTCTGGCTCCGGACTGGGCACGAAGATACTTGTATCCCGAGCTACTCAGCATGTCAGTTGATCCCCCGATTCGTCTGTCTCTTCAGGAGGACCTTCTGTTGCAGCAGCAGGGGACGGTCCTCCACCCAAACCTGTCCTGGCTCCACCTTCATGCGTGGAGGTTGAGCGGCGGCAGTTGAGGCCATTTGACTTGCCTCCTGAAGTCTGCAATGTGATTCTGGCAGCCAGGCGTCCCTCCACAAAATCGGTATACGCCTGCAGGTGGAACAAATTTGTGGCATGGTGCACAGCAAAGGCTGTGGATCCACTCTCTGCCCCCCTTTCTGAGGTTCTCCTCTTTCTTCTTTCTCTTGCCCAGCAGGGCTCTGCTCTGGACACTCTTAAGGGCTACCTCGCTGCCATTTCCGCCTGCTTAAGGCTCCCTGATCAGCCCTCTCTTTTCAAGTCCCCGGTTGTTAATAGGTTCTTAAAAGGCATCACTCATATGTTCCCCCCTGTTCCTTTCGTGATGCCTCAGTGGGACTTGAATCTTGTTCTGACTTATCTGATGTGCGCTCCCTTCGAGCCACTTCATAACTGTCCTCTTCGTCTCCTCACTCTTAAGACTGCATTCCTGGTTGCCATCACCTCTGCCAGGAGAGTGAGTGAGCTCCAGGCTCTTTCCTTCCTGTCCATCCGGACAAAGTTGTGTTGCGGACGCGACCCTCTTTCCTGCCCAAGGTAGTCACAGCCTTGCACATCGGGCAGTCGATCACCTTGCCCACCTTCTTTCCGCCACCGCATCCCTCGAAAGAGGAAGAGAGGCACCAGCGTCTGGACCCAAAACGTGCGCGCTCATACTATCTGGATTGCACACGCCAGTTCCGGGTGGATGACCCACTCTTTGTTGGTTATGTGGGCGCTAAGGAGGGACAAACGGACCATTTCTCGATGGGTCGTTTTGTGCATCAAGGCTTGTTATTCACTGGCTAAAAAGGAGCCTCCTGTGGGGCTGTGTGCCTATTCCACTCGGGCCAGGGGTACCTTTCTGCCCTTTCCGCCTTCTTACGGCTACCTGATCAGCCTTCCTTGTTCAAGTCCCCAGTTGCAAATAGGTTTTTGAAGGGCATCACACACATGTTCCCTCCTGTTCCTTTTGTGATGCCCCAGTGGGACTTGATTCAGAAAAGTGGGTGGTGATGAACAGAGTGTCTGAATTAAGCAGACCACTCTTACCCAGTCCAAAGATCAGGGCTTGATCCATCACCCTTATTTAGCTCACTGCCCCATCCCAGCTCAGAACCTGGCTATATGCAAATTAGCCTGTCCCTGGCCCAGTGCATAATGGGAACAGGGCAGACCAAACTACCAAGCCAATTCTTCACCAGAAAGGAGACAAGCTACCGGGGACCGGTTTCTGGCATTTCAGCCTCGTCGGCCCGGCTTGCTTGAATCCTGATGGAGCAGTGAGCAAGGGACTCATGTCCAGTGGGACTTGAACCTTGTTCTTACTTACCTAATGTGTGCTCCCTTTGAGCCGCACCATAACTGTCCTCTCCGTCTTCTTACTCTGAAGACTGCTTTCCTGGTTGCCATCACCTCTGCCAGGAGAGTGAGTGAGCTCCAGGCTCTTTCTTCCACACCTCCTTTCCTCTCTGTTCATCTGGACAAGGTTGTGTTGCGGACAAGACCTTCTTTCCTGCCCAAGGTTGTCACGGCCTTCCACATCGGGCAGTCCATTACATTACCCACCATCTTTCCGCATCCTTCGAAAGAGGAAGAGAGGCTCCACCGTCTGGACCCAAAACGTGCGCTCTCTTACTATCTGGTTCGCACACGCCAGTTCCGGGTGGATGATCAACTCTTTGTTGGTTACGTGGGCGCTAAGAAGGGAAAGGACCATCTCTCGGTGGATCATCTTGTGTATCCAGGCTTGTTATTCCTTGGCTAAGAAGGAGCCCCCTGTTGGATTGCGGGCTCATTCCACTCGGGCCACGGCGACTACCACTGCCCTGGGCCGAGGAGTGCCCTTGCAGGACATTTGCCAGGCAGCTACGTGGGCCTCGCTGCACACGTTTGCACGACACTACTGCCTGGACAGCCAAGTCCGGAGGGATGGCTTCTTTGGCCGTTCCGTCCTCCAGGACTTTCTGGTGTGATTATTGGTTCGCAGACCCACCACCAGGGTTGGTATTGCTGGGGTATCTATTCTAAGGTAAGGAATCTATCACTAACGTGTCTCTTTCAGATGCACAAGTTACTACTTGTGTAACGATATATCTGTAAGAGGCATTAGTTAGTGATAGATTCCTTACCGACCCACCCATCCTCCCCGTTCTGCGAACCGATATCTAGGGTTAAGGTCATCCCCTTTTAGGGCCCTAGTTTCATGGCACCAGTGTTGGTTCTATCATGGCTCTGCGTATCTGGCGCGGAAAAGCTGTGTATCAGAACTGACATCAGCGCGCATGGGCGGCGTCTAAGTACTCCGACGACGTCATTCCGGCGCTAATGGCGCCGCCGACGGACGACGCCTGCCGGCGCGCAGGGGTATTGCTACGCAAAAAATTTCCGGATCCAGTCTGACGCCTGGGGATATTCTAAGGTAAGGAATCTATCACTAACTAATGTCTCTTACAGTTATATCGTTACACAAGTAGTAACTTGTGCATCAGGATTAGCATCTTTTTCTGGAGGTGGTGCAAAGTCTCTTCCAAGATGGGGGAGAACCTTGGTTAGATGTTTCTCACTGCTGAGGACGTGCAATTTCTGCAGGTCTTCAATCTATAGTTTCCACAGTAGCTTTTGCTTAGGAACGCTTTTTGTCTCAAGTGTAGCTCAGGCCTCCTATACGTCTTTCTGCTGATACCACATCTGCCCAGAGTTTTCAAGAAGATCTGGAATGGCCAGGCCAAAATCATGCTTGTGTATCTGGATTGGGCATAGACAGTTTGGTATCCCAAGCTCCTGAGCATAACCATCAGTCCTCCGATCAGGCTGCCCTTTCAAGAGGATCTTCTGTCGCAACAGCCAGGCAGGCTGCTGCACCGAACCTGCTCATTCTCCACTTTCATGCTTGGAACTGAGCAGCAACAGTTGACCGCTTTTCACCTCCACCCCGGAGGGCTGGGCACTGTAAGAAGTTCTCTATCAGACATTTCGGCTATCTTGAAGTTACTGGACCAACCTTCTTTGTTCAAGTCACCCATGACTCGTTTCCTAAAGGAACTTCAAAACCTATTCCCTCCAAAACCATTCATTATGCCCCAATGGGACCTCAGTCTGGTCTTGACCTTTATAATGTGTATGCTCTTCGAGCCTCAGTATAACTGTTTACTCACAATCAAAAACAAATTCTGGTGGCCATAGCATCGGGGAGGATGGTCACCGAACTGCAAGTACTTTCTGTGCACACTTCCTACTTAACAGTCTACCTATGCAAACTGCTTCTGAGAACCTGTGCATCCTTTCTCCCGAAAGTAGTGACACCTTTTCATGGGGGTCAAAATATCAGCCTATCTTCCTTCTTTGCTCCCCCTCACCCATCAAAAGAAGTTGTACATTGATCGTTCCAGAGAGTTTTGAGTGGACGATCACCTCTTCATTGGGTATGGTTGTTTGAAGAAAGGAAAGGCCAAGCGGAAAAGAACCATCCCACGATGTGCTCCTCATTAAAATCTGCTATGCATTGGCCTGGAAGCAACCTCCTGAGGGCTTGCGAGCTCATTCCATGAGAGCCAGAGCTGCGACCACTGTGTTAGCTCGCGGAATCCCTGTCCTGGACATCTGCCAGGCAGCAACATGGGCATCTCTGCACATGTTTACTAAGCACTACCTCCTGGACAGTCAGGTCTGTCATGATGAGCACTTTGCACGTTCAGTACTATCAGACTTTTTGTTCTAATCTGTTTGCAGACCCATCTCCAGGGAGATATTGCTTGGGTTTCTATTCTAAGGGAAGGAATCTTCAGCTGGAAGTCTCTATCAAATGAAGAAGTTACTTAACTCCAGTAACTCTTTATCTGGTAGATACGTTATCTAGCCACAGATTCTGTAACAACCATTCCATCCTTCCGACGATGCGCATGGATATCTCCATAGGGTCACCATTCTGGGGTTAAAGTGCTGCACACCAACACATAGCAATACCAAAGGGGATGATGGACGGAGCGCTTGAGCAAATCAAACACTCACCCCCAGTCAACCGATCTGGGTTTAATCCATCATCATTCTTTAGCTCACTCCACCACCCCAGTTCAGACATGGCCATATGCATATCAGTCTGACCCTGTGCCTCATGGGAACAGTCCAGCCCGAACTGCCAAGCCATGTCTTTCCTGGACTGGAAACAAGCATCCTGGGACCGGTTTCTGACTAATCAGCAGTCATCTTCCAGGCTAGCTTGAATCCAGTGGCAAAGTGAGGAAGGGACCCACATCTGGGCATACCCTGCCAACTTAGGGCGAACAAAGCAATACCAAAGAGATTGATGGACTGAGCGCTTGAGCAAATTAAACACTCATCCCCAGTCAACCGATCTGGGTTTAATCCATCATCATTCTTTAGCTCACTCCACCACCCCCCAGTGACAAAGTGAGCAAGGGACCCACGTCTGGGCATACCCTGCCAACTTAGGTTGAATAAAGCAGTACCAAAGGGGATGATGCACGGAGCGCTTGAGCAAATCAAACACATACTCCCAGTCAACCGATTTAGGTTTCATCCATCATAATAATTTAGCTCACTTTAACTATCTCCCCCCCCCCCGAAAAAAAACTATGGATTCAGCGTCAAATCTCTGTACTGGGGTGAATGTATGACATTGTTCTGCATTTTGTCGATCAATATTTTTTTGCACAGCAGTACATAAGCATCCTTCGTGGTTCTGCGCATCTGGTGGGAAAAGACCACAAAAAGAAACTGATATTAGCGCTAGTGTGGTGCCTATATAGGCAATGTGCACATCACAGTGGAGTGGTGTGGCTCACTGGTTAGAGGCGGCAGACCCGGAAGCAGAGAACGGCCCGGGACCAGGGTTCAATTCCCGGCGCGGCAGGGTCGTGGACCTTGGTCCGCGGACTTGATAATTCTCGCCTCGGGGCCTACGCTAACCAGGGATCACACTCGGCAACTCTGGGCATTAGCTTGCCTCATCTCAACAACGGCCCCCCACATTCGCCGGGGATGCCTGGTTTCACCTTGGAGATACCCAGTAGGGACCATCTCACAGGGATAGCCAGGACGGGTTCCCCAGCGGTCTACAGCGCCACGACCCCTCAGGGCAGCAGTGCGCTTTACAAGACACATACATTTACATTTACATTTACAGCCGATGCAGAGCCAATCATAGTCACCTACTGGTGTGCAGAGGTACTGCTCAAAAGTTTCCGGATCCATTCTGACACCTTGGGAAAATTCTAAGGTAAGGAATCTGTGGCTAAATAAAGTCTCTGCCAGATAAGGCGTTACCAAAGGTAAGTAACTTGTTATTCATGAGCACTGCGCCAATCTCCCGATGTGAAACACCAATATATAAAGTTGTTGTCTTAATATTCCTAAATATAGTGTTTTGATTAAGGGGTTTGATCTTGTAAGTCACTGCACAATCTGTTCAGGGGGGTTCTTGGACCCTTTACCAAATAATTTGTTGCTAAAATTCTTTTTGTTACTTTCCCAACTGAATCATTCTTGATTTTTTTATCTTTGGGAACTGAACACCATCCTACCAGCTTTTAGAAAAGCTCCTTTGCAACCCATTAGTGATTTGATTTGATTTGATTATTGGATTTATAGAGCGCTCGATTGCCCGAGGGCGTCTTGGCGCTAAATGACTATGCTGCAGAAGTGGAAAGAGCCGTGGGACAGCCAAACAGGACTATGCTGAAAAAAGCTAGGTCTTCAGATTCTTACGAAAAGACAACAGTGAAGGGCTGTTTTTTAGTTCCACAGGTAACTTGTTCCAGGTTTTTGCTGTATTCAGTAGGAACCCTCTCCCCCCCACCCCCATCTTAGTTGTTTAAATCTGGGAGTTTTGAGAAGCTTGGCACAACTTGACCTTAGAGTCCTAGGAGGTTTATAATGTATTAAGTTTCTTTTCAGAAAGTGAGGGCCTGATCCATGCAATGTTTTGTAAGCCAGGCACGCTGACTTGAATTGAATTATTTTTTCTACGGGGAGCCAGTGGAGACTTCTCATTTTATGGGCCACTGGTTCAAACCTGGGAATATCCAGTACCAGCCTGGCTGCTGCATTCTGGAGCCGCTGTTATTTTAATAGTAGCTGTTTTTGCAGCCCTACATACAGTGCATTCCCATAATCTATTTTTGATAGAGCCAGCAAGGTTACCAGAGTTTTGCAGGTGTCAGGAGGGATATATGGCAGCAGTTTCCTAATCAGTTTTAGTGTGTACTATACAGAGAAGGCAAGTTTATTTATTTGCGCCTTAAACGTAAGTTTGGAGTCGAATATTACCCCCAGGTTCCTTACGTTGGGATATTCATTCAGCATCTCACTTGAAAGAACTCATTGTTACTGCCTTTCCCTATGTCCCAGTGGATCAGCAAGCTTCAAGCTTTTTCTATGACTGAACCATGAGTGCTACGTTAAAAGGAAAAGGTGTTTTATCAGGAGTGAGTGTAGATCCATACCCCTTAATCTTTCAATATATCCCAACATGTAGTCCTTCTTAGTTTCTTCCAGTAGGCATCCTCAGTGGCTGAAAGGTCATTGCACACATAGATTTCAAGATCCAGAGGAATCAAAAAGACTTGTAACCATAGATTTCCTGCGCTGGTATCTTTCATAGGTTCACATGAGACTTGCTTCTGCACATTTCATAAGGTCTAAATGATTGAGTCTTCATGAACATCTGACTGGTGGAGCCTCTGAGGGCAATTCAGTTTTGTTTCTCTCCACTTTATTGACTAAAATGTGGTCACAAAATGAAGATGATATTCCATACATAGCATAGGGCTAAAGTAATCAGTGTATATGAAAATGGCTGTTTAAACACAAACTATCATATAGTCTGTCTGATGATGCAGAAAAATGATTGCACGTGACAGTCCGAAAAATACCAATGTTGTAGATCTTTAGTTTCAGGTAATTAACTTTGTCTTAGTTTTATACTCCACAACGAGCTTAAAGCAAGATGTGAGCGAGACATTATTTACGAGGATTCTTGTAATGTTCTGACTCAAAAGCATGATTACTAATGGAGCGCCTCACTTTACCTGTGTTTTTTGTTAACATGCAGGATCCGTTTGCAGAAGTGCCTACTAAGTATAAAGATGCTTTGATTCAGGAGGATATCCGGCAGCTGAATATGTTCTTAGCCCAGGCCAATCTTGACATCTTTCTGCTCGAGCTGCACGAAATGATTGTGTTGAAACTGAAGCGCATCCGCACGATGGATGAATTTAAGCCCTCCTGGAGGTATAATGTGTGCCCTGTATGTAAAATCCTAATCTGTTCTGCTGTGGCTATAAATAGCGACTACCAGGAACCCACACACTGCTGCCAAGGGTTGTTGTTTCTGTTCATGTTGATTCTGCTGTTTTGTTGTACATCTTTATTATTGGTGTGTAAATGGTCCCAGGTACCCCTTTCCACCACCCCACACGGTCTTGTATTACTCAATACATTTTAACTACAACGTGGGAGATGCTCGTCCCTGTAATGAATTTAACACAAGTCACTAACAAAAATTGCTCATGAAGCACCGAACATCGAAAACACAGGCTGAGTTCATGGTGGGCATTTCTAAATGTTTAATTTTGAAATTAACTAAGAAAATTGTGAAGTAGTGTACCTTCATAATAGAAAAAGCATACTTGTAAGTATTCATAGTCTCTAAATCCAGTCACTTAATCACCCCCTCAGCAGATTTCCCACTATCTTTGGCTTGCAAACCTTGTTCTCAGAAGCTCTTGGCCAGTGTTGCTCTTGTTGAAGGGCCGGTCTCATAGATCACTGTGTAGGTCGTTATTTGTTGTGGTTGTTCATTGGCTTGTTTGTCTGCTGCTGCTCTCTCTCTCTCTCTCTCTTTCTCTCTTTCTCTCTTTCTCTCTCTTTATCTCTCTCTCTTTCTTTCTCTCCCTCTCTTTCTCTTTCTCTCTCTCTCTCTCTCTCTCTCTCTCTGTTTCTCTCTCTCTCTCTCTCTCTCTCTCTATATATATATATATATATATATACATATATATACACTCTCTCTCTCTCTCTCTCTCTCTATATATATATATATATATATATATATATATATATATATATATATATATATATACACTCATACAGTGTACCCTTACAAATTCAAAACTGCCCCAGTTTGCACACACAGGCTTTTTTTTTTTAGTAATTAGTTCACTAATGGGGGCCACTTTATTTTGTCGCTTGCGTGTATTTTCTGTCCCATTCCGACCCTGGCCTTGCCTGACAAGCTTAATGCTCAGCTCCTGTACAGAATGCCTTGACTAGCCACAGGGCATTTGCTTCCCCCTTTTGCCCTCTTTTTGGTTCAAATCTGTTAAGTTTGAGAGGTATGACATACACTCACCTACAACCAAGGCGGGAAGGGGGGTGGGCATCGGGAGTGGTAGTACTAGTCCGCTCTAGAAAGCAATGGAGAGGGCCGCTGAGAGCGCAAGTATCGAGATGAGCGATGTAGTCCTCACTGCCCATGGAGTACCTTACTAGTCAAACTAAGCACTCGGAGGTACTTGGGTCACACAAGTTCCCAAAAGTCACTAGCCAGAAACTGAAAGCACGGGCCCCACATTCTAACAAATTAGGGCAATGTTCCTTCCACCAATGCAGTGATGTTTTTCATGGCCAGCACGTTCTAAAATTGACGATGCCAGTGCAAGTGTATTCACACTACATCATTACCCCAGTTCACTAGAAATGCTTGGCATGCTGCCTGAAGAGCGAGGGTAATCGCCTTGCCTCTAGAGGATTTCAGTGGATATGCAAGAGGGTTGGGAAGACCAGCAATATGTAGTTTGAAAAGCAGGAAATCTCATTTGAGAAGATGTTGTCTGTGTCTCAGAGGGCCTTCTCCCAGTCCCACTGTAGTTTGGGGCAATGCCAGAGAATGTGGGTAAGGGTGCACCACTGCCCACAGTGGCGCCAGCACAGACCCATGGACAGTAGCGGCCCGTAGAGGGAGTTCCGTGGGGCGGTAAGGAGGGCGGGGAGGGGCAAGGTTCGGGGTAGTAAACACCGGCATAAGGATGTTCGGAGGTAAGTAAACAATTAAATAAATAAAACTAATTTCGTTGTGCGCGCTGCATCGCAAAATGTCATTGTGCGCGCAAAATGCGATGCAGCGCGCACAATTAAATTCGTTTTATTTAATTGTTTACTTACCTCTGATTATCCATATTCTGGTGTTTACTATCCCCGCCCCGCCTTACCGCCCCACGGAACTCCCTACATGCGCCGCTACTGCCCGTGGCACAAACCTTGCTTCTCACCAAACTGTCTGGGGTGAGATACCAGTAAGAAGCCATTTTCAGTAAGGGTTATTTTCCCATATCGCTAATGAGGTGCACACCATGTGGAAGACATCAATCCACTCCTCAGGCATAAAAGAACAGCCTAATTCGGTCTCCCACGTTTTTTGTGCTTGGGATTTTTTTGTTTTCGGTAGGGGAGTTCAAGAGCGTGTAGATGTCGGAAAGTGCGTGCTTATCGTCAGTCTTGGTAAGCTGTGTAACTCAGTGCCTCACTGCAACATAACGCCTAACTTTATTGTCTGGGAGACCGTAATGATCTCTTGGAGCTGTGTGAAGTCAAACGCCCCTTAGAGGTCAAATAAGTCACTCACCTGCTTACAGTTCAACATTTGCCATTGCTGATAGCCTGTCCCTATGTGTGCAGGTGGAAAAGCCAGATCCCCATTGAGAGGGGTGATTAGAGAGATAGGTGAGGGCAGCCCCCTTGACACCATCACTTTGTCCCATCATGGTCGCAACGGGGTGGAGTTTCTTGAGGAACCATTGTACTTTCCAAGCATGAATCCCAGCCATGGCTTGGTTTTTGGGTGCGGGTCCTGTTATGTTCAACCATGTAGCGGAGTTGGCTGGCAAGATAATAGTGGGTGAGTCTGTTGCCTTCTTCTTGTTTGGCTTTAGCCAAGACCATTAGATTTTACTAAAATTTGTATAGTATACTTACATATATGGGCTTTCAGCCACCTCTCTTCGTCCATCGTGTCATTCACATTATGCTTCTGCCCACTACAGCCTATAGCTAGGGGCATTGGGTTCGTCTATTTAAGACACTGTTTAAAATTTTTTTTTATTGATTTTCAAACAAGAGATGACAGCACAGTGTACAACAATAGCGGTTCAAGGTTACATGTTTGCGAGTGCAAAGAGTTTGTATTGTGTCATTTAGCACTGTGCGTCAACAAAAAGCAAGGGGTAGAGAAGTAAGGGGGAGAGGGAAGTACTCCGCAAGCTAAAGTTATTATGGCAACAATGGCAGTCCAACAACGCAATCTAGATTGCCGTTTAACACTCACTCTCTCACCTCATCTGGCCCCAACAGCCACTCTCCGTGGACCTGCTCCACATCCCGAGCAAGGTCCACCACACAGCCAGAAGTAGCAGCCTTCTTCAAGTCTTTTTGGGCCCATAAATACGCCTCTAGGGGAACCACATGTCTTTGGGGCGGGCGCATGCCAGCATCAATTCAATTACTCCTGGCAAAATGCATCATCTTTGAGCCAGTCTGCCAGGCCTGACATCTGACACTATTCCCATCTCCTCCCCCCCCCCCCCCCCCCCCCCCCGGCGGATAGGCAGCAAAAGTAGTATTGCAGTCAGTCTGCGTTTATCTGACGACGCATCCTTCACATATCCTATTAGCTTAACTCTCGGAGAATGCTCCAGCATGCTTCCCACAGTAGTCTTAAGCGCTTCAAATACTGCGTCCCAAAATCGCAATCTCACACGAGTTGTAAGAAGCCAGAGCAGGGAGCTGCACATTGCATGAAGCGCACATCTTCAATTGGTTCAGCTTTATGTAGTCTCTCCGGCGTGCGATCTAGCCTATGCAGATACTTGAAATGGATAAGACGCAGCCGGTATTCAGGGGACAACGCACACACCTGAGGGCAACAATATCGCCATTGGTCATCAGTGAGGGGAGGGGTCAGATGTGCATTCAAAGCTACGTGGCCAGCAGGCGCACTCCCACACCAGCACACTCCACTGCATTCTGGTGTATAGTCACGTAATAAGTTCACGAGGCAAGGTGGCTGTGATGGACATTTCAAGAACCTGTAAGCTGTGCCTCCGGGAATGATCTGTGGGTCACCTGATCTGCCGCCCTCAACTGATAGTACTTAAAATGTCCAGAAAAATGGTGACGTGACCCTGAAGTACCAGCTGTGGAGACACAAACTGGTCATACGTAAAATGTCCAGAAAAATGGTGACGTGACCCTGAAGTACCAGCTGTGGAGACACAAACTGGTCATCCGGGTATAAGGATCCCATGGCAGTTAGCTGCATGTTGTGTAGTCTAGTGACGGTGCCTGCATCCAAGGTAATGGGAAACAGGGGGTGCTCAATGAGCAGCACTGAAGGGGCACACAAATTATTCATTTGTACCCTCCACATTAGCTCCCTCCAAGCCCATACTGTGCCCACCACTTTATCATTCTGCACCCGGGTTCTGGGAAAAAACCATCTGTAGACTGCGCGGTGCAGCATTTTCATGCTCAGGATCGGTATGGGCTTGAAACAGCCAGTAGGGCGCAATTGTGCCTGAACACTGTAATAGTAGAGGTCCATATCAGGGGCATCCTGTTTCCCATGTTCGAAAGGGAGAGTAAATATCTCCCAGGCTCTCCAGGGTTGACCACCAGCCCATGCAAGGGATAACCGATGTAATCAGAGATGGTGTTTGAAATAGAGCGGCATGGGTAGCGGCAGATTTATAAATAAAGGAATTTAGGGAAAAGCACCTTCTTGGCAATTGTCAGCCTCCTTGTCAAAGAGAGCGAGAGACCATGCCAGCTCTCCACATGATCATCTTGCCATGTCATCAAGCACCCATAGTTGTCCCTCCAGAGATCATCAACATCCCCCTAGATACTTCACAGGGCCTTCTACCCATTCAAACGAGAATTTAGGGGAGATTTTTATTGTTACATTTGTTAAGGGAAACAAAATATACTTTGTCCAGTTGATCTGATCCTGAAATGCTACCAAATCTTGTAAATTCCCTGATCAGTGGGTATAAATTGATCTGCCAGACTCTGACATACATCATGTCACCATCATACATGGCATGAAAAAAAGGCCGTACCACGCATATCTGAAAGAGACACGTTAGTATTAGATTCCTTACCTTAGAATATCCCCAGGCGTCAGACTGGATCCGGAAGCTTTTGCGTAGCAGTACCCTTGCGCGTCGGTAGGCGTCGCCTGCGGCTCCGCGTCCGTCATGGGCGCCGTGATGAAGTCGTCGGAGTACTTAGATGCTGCCTCCGCGTGCTGACGTCAGTTCTTCTTTTTTCCGCGCCAGCAAGCGCAGATCTGGAAAAAGCAGTAACCCTAGTCAATTTTTGACTAACTTTTTTGACCGTTGGTTTGATTGTTCTCGAAGTCTCTCGACTCCGAGCGGTGCCGTAGGGATGCCCGGCTTCAAGCACTGTCGGTCACGGATCCTCACCGCGTGTGTTTATCTTGTTTGGGCGTCGACCACGACGACAAGGCCTGCTCCGACTGCCGGGCCCCCTCTTCGAAAGCCAGGCGGGAGCGGTCCCGCAGGCGCCTCGAACTCCGGCAGTCGGTCTCGCGCCGTGAGAGGTCCCGATCCCATGGGAGGTCAAGGGACAGGTCGCGGGCTCGGAGCCACCACAGCTCCGAGAGTAGGCCGCACTCCTCCGGGTCGAAGTCGTCGTCAGGTAAGAGGCACAAGAAGTCCAAGCGGCGTCATCGCTCTTCGGACTCCCCCCGACGCTCGCGCAATGCGGCCGGGGGTTCGGGTGACACCACCCACGCGGCTCCGTCGGAGTAGCGGGCGCCGCGTGCAGCTCCACACCCTCCGGTTCCTGGGCTGAACGCGTCGCAGGAGGAGATCGAGCGCTTCCTCATGGCCATGAGGAAACTCTCTCCTCCGACGGGCTCCGCGGCGCCTCTAGGCCCAGCAGACCCGTCTGAGGCCCCTAGCGGCTCGGCGGATCCGGCCCCGACGCCGTCGGGTGCTTCGCCGACGCCTTCGGGCCTGGCGCCGCAGGTCCCCACTACCCCGACGCCGCCGGCGCCGAGGGGTTCAGTTGTTCCGGCGCCTTCGGGCCCGGCGCCGCAGGATGCCGCTGGACCTCCTTCGGGATCTGGTTCGTCGCCGGTGGATCTTACGACCTCCCCGGCGTCGGACCCTCAGGTGTCGCCTCCGGGGCCGTCCTCGGGCGGCGCTGTCCCCGGTCCTACCTTCGTTCCTGTTCAGCCGTCGGGACGGCCCCGATGGGCACCGCTCCAGACGTCGTTTGGTGAATTTCACTTTTATGAACAGTCCCCATTAGTTGAGAACCCTGAGTTTCAGGAGATGGGTGATGAAGAGGACTGGGAGGGGTCTGAGGACCCTCTGACCAGAGAGTGTCAGTCTCAAGAGGACTGGACAGGAGACCTTGGGGAGGCCAGTGGCCTGGACACCTCTCCAGACACTGGTTTTGTCCCCCCTCCTACCGTGGCTTCGGAGGAGGGGGCAACCTATAGTGTGGTGCTGATGAGGGCTGCCAAGGCCTTGGGCCTTGAGCTCCCCGTCGCGGCCGTGAGGACTAATCTCCTCACTGAGGTCCTTAAACCGCAGTCAAGCTCGGCCGAGCCTCTGCTGCCCTTTAATGAGGCCTTGACCGACGTTCTTCAGGGCACTTGGTCCAAGCCCGCTACGGGTTCGCCCGTAGATAGGAACGTGGCCAGACGCCACCGCCCAGCCCCGGGCGACCCATGTTTCCTGTCCACCCACCCCACCCCCGAGAGCCTGGTCATCCAGGCCTCTAATTCCCAGACCGCATTCCCGTCCTCCCCACCGGACAGGGAATCCAAGAGGTATGAGCAGTATGGAAAGAAGATATTCTCATCCCTTAGTCTGGGTCTGCAGTCTTCCAACACCGCATGCCTCTTGGGCCGTAACACCCACTCCCTGTGGGATACGGTCGCGGATGTGCTGCCAGCGTGTCCGTTGGAGGTACGGGCCAAACTCGGCCAAGCCCTTGTGGAGGGCCGGGACGCAGCCAAGTATTCCATTAGGTGTGGGCTGGATACCACCGACTCGCTAGGCAGAGCGATGGCAACGACGGTGGCGGTCATACGCCACGCCTGGCTGAGGTCCGCCAACTTTTCGGCAGATGTCCAGAACACACTCATGGACATGCCGTTCGATGGCCGTCGCCTCTTTGGCGACAAAGCATACCATGCTCTCGAGCGCTTTAAGGACTCCAGGGCTACGGCCAAGTCGTTGGGCCTCCTGGCCCCGCGCTAGCAATCGGCTGCTTATCACTCCTTTCATGGCCACGGAAGGGGTGCCCCCACACGTGCCGCTAGCCACGCTCCGCAGGGCAATACCCAACGCTGTGGCGGCCGTGGTAACCGCCGTCCGGGCGGTAGGGGTCAACGGCGAGGTCAGTCCACACCTTCCCCCGCAGCATCCGCCTCAAAACCCTCCTAGTCCGTGCTTTCAGGCCCATGTGACGCCAGTGGGGGGCAGGGTTTGCCATCACCGCCTCCACTGGCGCACTGTCACTTCGGACAGGTGGGTGCTGCAAATCGTCCGAAGGGGCTACTCCCTCCCCTTCGAGGCGACTCCTCTAGCCATGCCACCGCAGAACCACCGTGTATCGGGGGATCATTTGCGACTTCTGCAGGAGGAAGTTACGGCCCTCTTGGCCAAGGGGGCCATCGAGCGCGTTCCTGGGCCAGAAGTAGGGTGTGGTTGCTACTCCCACTACTTTCTGGTACCCAAGAAGGGCAAAGGGGGCCTACGCCCTATCTTGGATCTACGGAACGTCAACGGCTTCCTCCAGAAGGAGAAGTTCAAGATGCTGACACTGGCTCAGGTCCTAGCTGCCCTGGACCCAGGAGACTGGATGGTAGCGTTGGACTTGCAGGACGCTTATTTCCACATCCCCGTCCTGCCGGCCCACAGGCACTACCTGCGGTTCACGGTTGGCCACGAGCACTTTCAGTTTACCGTGCTCCCCTTCGGCCTTACCAGCGCCTCACGGGTGTTCACAAAGGTGATGGCGGTGGTCGCAGCTCATCTGCGCAGGTTAGGGGTTTCAGTCTTCCCCTACCTCGACGACTGGTTGTTGAAGGCGGGCTCGCCCCAGTCAGTCGTCAGCCACTTCCTGACTATGGCCGACCTCCTGCACCAGCTGGGGTTCTCCATCAATGTGCCAAAGTCACACCTGTGCCCCTCTCAGAAGCTCCTCTTCATCGGAGCGGTTCTGGATTCGGCGCAGTTTCGGGTTTATCCACCCGAACAGCGGGTCCGGGATATTCAGGCTCTGATTCCCATCTTTCAGCCGTTATCCCGGGTCTCGGTCAGGTTGACGCTGCGGCTTCTGGGGCTGATGGCCTCATGCATCCTTCTGGTGCATCACGCCAGGTGGCAGATGCGGGCTCTGCAGTGGGACCTGAAGTTTCAGTGGGCCCAGCATCAGGGCAATCTGTCCGACCACGTCCTGATCTCGGAGGGCACTGCGAGACAGCTGCAGTGGTGGCTCACGGACCGCGATTGGGTCAGCGGCAGATCCCTCTCCCTTCCCCAACCGGAGCACGTAGTTGTGACGGACGCGTCCCTCCAGGGCTGGGGAGGCCACATGGGAGAGGCGGATATCAGAGGCCTCTGGTCTCCGGCGGAGGCCCGGCTCCACATCAACCTGTTGGAGTTACGGGCGATTCGTCTAGCACTGAAGGCATTCCTCCCCTCTGTCCGGGGGAGTGTAGTGCAGGTGTTCACGGACAACACCACCGCCATGTGGTACTGCAACAAACAGGGCGGGGTGGGGTCGTGGACCCTATGCCAGGAGGCTCTGCACCTCTGGCAGTGGCTGGAACGCCAGGGCGTGACCCTGGTGGCTCAACACCTGGCGGGTTCTCTGAACGCCAGGGCGGACGAGCTCAGCCGTCGGTGCATGATGGATCACGAATGGCGTCTGAACTTGGACGTGGCGCAAGGCCTCTTTCAGCGATGGGGAGAGCCTTGGTTAGATCTATTGGCCACCGAAGAGAACGCGCAATGTCATCAGTTCTGCACGTTGGAATTTCCAAGGCGGCACTCGCTCGGAGACGCTTTTCGTCGCGAGTGGAGTTGCGGTCTGTTGTACGCCTTTCCGCCTATACCACTTCTGCTCAGAGTGCTGAAGAAGATCAAGCGCGACCGGGTCCAAGTCATCCTTGTGGCTCCGAACTGGGCGAGACGGTACTGGTATCCAGCGCTACTCAGTATGTCAGTCGATCCCCCGGTTCGTCTGCCTCTTCAGGAGGACCTTCTGTCGCAGCAGCAGGGGACAGTCCTCCACCCGAACCTGTCCAGTCTCCACCTCCATGCTTGGAGATTGAGCGGCGACAGTTGAGGCCATTTGACTTGCCTCCTGAAGTCTGTAACGTCATTCTGGCAGCCAGGCGTCCCTCCACAAAGTCAGTATACGCCTGCAGGTGGAACAGATTTGTGGCATGGTGCACAGCAAAGGCTGTGGATCCTCTTGCTGCCCCTCTTTCTGAGGTTCTTCTCTTCCTTCTTGCTCTTGCCCAGCAGGGCTCTGCTCTGGGCACTATCACCTTTCTGCCCTTTTAGCCTTTCTCAGGCTACCTGATCAACCTTCTTTGTTCAAGTCCCCTATTGTAAACAGAATTCTTAAGGGCATCACAGACACGTTTCCTCCTGTTCCGTTTGTGATGCCTCAGTGGGACTTGAACCTGGTTCTTACGTTTCTGATGTGCGCTCCCTTTGAGCCACTTCACAACTGTCCTCTTCGCCTTCTGACTTTGAAGACTGCTTTCCTGGTTACTACTACCTCTGCCAGGAGAGTGAGTGAGCTCCAGGCCCTTTCTTGTACTCCACCTTTCCTTTCTGTCCATCCGGACAAAGTGGGGCTGCGTACCAAACCTTCTTTCCTGCCCAAGGTTGTCACGGCCTTCCACATCGGGAAGTCTATCACCTTGCCTACCTTCTTTCCGCCACCGCATCCCTCTAAAGAGGAAGAGCGGCTCCACCGTCTGGACCCAAAACGTGCGCTCTCATTTTATTTGAACCTCACATGCCAGTTCCGGGTGGATGACCAACTCTTTGTTGGTTACGTGGGCGCTAAGAAGGGGAAAGCGGTGCACAAGAGGACCATTTCCCGGTGGATCATCTTGTGTATCCAGGCATGCTACTCCTTGGCTAGAAAGGAGCCCCCTGCTGGATTGCGGGCTCATTCTACCCGAGCCACGGCGACTACCACTGCCCTGGGCACGGGAGTGCCCTTACAAGACATCTGTCAGGCAGCTACGTGGGCATCGCTGCACACGTTTGCAAGACACTACTGGCTGGACAGCCAAGTCCGGAGGGATGGCTTCTTTGGCCGTTCCGTCCTCCAGGACTTTCTGGTGTGATTATTGGTTCGCAGACCCACCACCGGGGTTGGTATTGCTGGGGTATCTATTCTAAGGTAAGGAATCTAATACTAACGTGTCTCTTTCAGATGCACAAGTTACTACTTGTGTAACGATATATCTGTAAGAGACATTAGTTAGTATTAGATTCCTTACCGACCCACCCATCCTCCCCGTTCTGCGAACCTATATCTAGGGTTAGGGTTATCCCCTTTCAGGGCCCTAGTTTCAATGGCACCAGTGTTGGTTTTTAACATGGCTCTGCGTTTCTGGCGCGGAAAAGCTGTGTCTAAGAACTGACGTCAGCACGCGGAGGCGGCGTCTAAGTACTCCGACGTCATCACGGCGCCTACGACGGACGCGGAGCCGCAGACGACGCCTACCGACGCGCAAGGGTACTGCTACGCAAAAATTTCCGGATCCAGTCTGACGCCTGGGGATATTCTAAGGTAAGGAATCTAATACTAACTAATGTCTCTTACAGATATATCGTTACACAAGTAGTAACTTGTGCAACAAGGCGGGACACACTCGATACAGCTCTCTCAACTAGCACAAAGCATATGGAGATGGGCTGTTCCTCAGAACATTTTTCTCCTAGCCCAACATGTTCCAGGAGTCCAAAACAACATAGCAGATCTGTTAAGTCGTCAGACGCAACAGATTCACGAATGGGAACTTCATCCGCAAGTTCTTCAACCATTTTTCCAGTTGTGGGGGAAGCCAGAGATCTCTTCGCCACACACCAAAACACCAAATGCCCAAACTTCGCCGCCAGATATCCACACCCATTGTCCAAAGGCAATGTAATATGGATGAGTTGGTCAGGCAAATTTGCGTACGCTTTTCCGCCTCTCCCACTAATTCCACTGGTGGTGCGCAAACTGCAGCAACACTCACTGACTCATCCTAGTTGCTCCAACATGGGCCAGACAATCTTGGTACACAACATTACTGGAACTGTCTGTAGTCCCGCACCAAAAACTACACCTCTCCCCATGCCTTTTAACCCAGAGCCATGGAGAGATCTGGCACCCGGGCCTAGCACAGCTCAATCTAGCGATCTGGCTCCTGAGGTCTTAGAGTTTGGCTACTTTAACCTTCCCCCTGACTGTACGAATGTTATCAGAGAAGCTAGACGCCCCACCACTAGAGCTTGCTATGCAGCCAAGTGGAAAAGATTTGTCATATACTACAACAACAACAACATCATCCCTTAGATGTGTCAATCCAACACATCATAGGGTAACTGCTACATCTCCAAAGGTCTAATCTAGCATACACAACCATTAGGTTACACCATGCTGCTATAGCAGCCTATTTACAAAACCGACAATATCTGTCACTATTCAGAGTTCCTGCCATCAAAGCCTTTATGGAAGGACTCCTGTGTGGAACTTAAACATCGTTCTCTCAAGACTAATGGGTCCTCCATTTGAACTTCTGCACAAAAGCGAATTGCAATTTTTCACATGGAAAGTCGCTTTCCTAGAAGCCATTACTTCTCTTAAAAGAGTCAATGAGCTACAGGCACTTACTATTCAAGAACCATTTTTATAACTCCATCATAACAAAGTGGTTCTCAGAACAAATCCAAAATTCCTTCCTAAAATTATTTCTGCCTTTCATCTCAATCAGTCTGTAAAGTTGCCAATATTTTACTTGCAACCACAAACAGTCGCAGAAAGGGCTCTTCATACGCTAGACGTAAAAAGAGCAATCCTTTATTATATTGACAGAACAAAACCCTTTTAGCAAAACTCAGCAACTTTTTGTGCCCATCTCACCACCACATAAAGGCAACCCCATTTCAAAATCAGGAATTGCAAGGTGGATTGTCAAATGCATACAAATGTGCTATCAAAAAGAAAAACGTACATTATCTATTCCCCCCAAAGCCCACTCTACCAGAAAAATAGGGGCTTCAATGGCTTTCTTAGGGAACATTCCCTTAGATGGCATCTGCAAAGCAGCTACATGGTCCACACCACACACATTCACAAAACACTATTGTGTAGATGTGCACGCAAAGCAACAAGCTAGTGTGGGCCAAGCTGTACTCAAAACATTATTTCAAACAACTGCAACAGATACTGTGGGTTGCCACTAGGGAGGAGTACTGCTATACAATCTATGTACAGTGTGTGATCTGCAGCTCATATGCCTCGAACGGAAAATGCTACTTACCAGTATGCATCGGTTCTTGGTATGTAGAGCTACAGATTCACATATGCCCACCCGCCTACCCTGCTACCTTCATCTGTTCCAGTATTATCTTATTTAGATACAGCATACATGGGCATCTTCTCTGTTTCTCACAAAAATCAATCATTTCCCTAACTGGCAAAAAAACGACCTGAAGATGGAGCCGATGCCCTTGCACACTATGGTCCAAAGGAGGAGTCACCTATCTTGTGACTTCCAAAGACTTTTCCAGGACAACAACCAGGTGCAAACATCCAGGCCCAACACCAGATGGCAATCTATGCACAGTGTGTGAATCTGCAGCTCTACAGCCAAGAACAGATGCATACTGGTAAGTAGCATTTTCCTTCTTCTCAAACATGCCTCTAAATCTTCATTATCTGATAGAGACTTCTAGCTGCAGATTCCTTACCTTTAAATTTCCCAGGCATCAGACTGGATCCGGAAACTTTTTCTGAGCAATACCCCTTACTGGCGACGTCGGGTGGCTCCATTTGGCTCCGCGTGACGTCTGTAGCGCCTTTTATAACGTTGCAGTGCCTACATAGGCACCACCAAGGGGCGCGGACGTTAGTTCTCTTCTTTCTGTGCCAGTTAAGCACCGATCTGGGAAAAAGCTACCCCTCTGCCACTTTTTGGCAGGCTTTCTACTCGACTTTTGTCAGTGTGCGAGGGATGTGTGGTAGAAAGACAGGTTTTAAACCATGCGTGACTTGTACCCGCATGATGTTGATTACCGATCCCCACCGTGCATGTTTGTGGTGTCGTGCTCCGACTGTCGGGCGATGGCTCCGAAGACCTTGAGGGAGCAGATGATGAAGTTGCTCGCGGCCCGGCAAGAGGCGCCCAAGAAGAAGTCCAAGCAGACTTCAACTTCACCTCAACTGGCGTCCGTCGTCGAGATAGATAAGGAGCACTGACGCTCTAGCACTGTTCTTCAGAGCCTGAGTCGACTTCGCGCCTCCCTCCCTTTCCAGGCGCCAGAGCAACTCCCGCTCAAATTAAAGATTTTTACGAGGCTATGCGCTGCGTATTTGAGCGGAACAACCCCGTTGGTTACCCCTCTGGCCTCACAGGGTCAGATGGTGCCCCATCGGGTTAGACGTCTCGGCTTCGTCCACAGCACTGGTGGAGCCTCAGGGATCGGTCGTACCAACACGACCACCCCCTGCGTCGACCCCGAAGTCAGTGCCTGCAAACTCGCCAATGCCCGTCAGTGGCGCAAGCCCCATCCACATCCCCGACGACACGGAGCTGGATTCCGACATCGATAGAACCCAGGGGTTCTATGTTTTCGCCTGAGCACTTCGTGGACATGGTGGGCTCAGGAGAGGAATGGGAGAAGGCTGGGGACCCATCAGAGAACTAGGATGTCTCTGAGGAGACTATGGACTGGTGTGGGGAACTTGGGGAAGCCAGTGGTCTGGATACATCCCCAGACACTGGCATGCTTTCTCCTCTTGCTGTGGCTATGGAGGAGGAGGCGTCTTATACCCTGGTGGTTAAGAGGGCAGCTGAGGTCCCTGGACTGGAGTTGCCCTCAGTGGAGGTCAGGATTAATCTCCTGACCGAAGTGCTTCAACCTGGGGCTTCCACCTCTGACCCCCTATTTCCCTTTAATGAGGCACTTACGGACGTCCTTCTAGGAACATGTTCTAAGCCTAGCACTGGGGCACCTGTGAATAGGACGATTGCACGCCGATATTGCCCAGCTCCAGATGACCCAAACTCCTTCAGCCAACACCCCACCCCAGAAAGTTTGGTGGTGCAGGCATCCACATCCCAGGGCGCATTCCCTTCCGCCACTCCGTATAGGGAGTCCAAGAGACTGGACACATTTGGGAAGAAGATGTTTTCTTCCTCCAGTCTGGCATTGTGGTCTGTTTAGGAGACAGTTAAGCTGGTGATGCCACAGGTCCTGGAGGAGGCCCGGGCTGTGCTCTCTCAAGCTGTCAAGGACGGGAGACGTGCAGTAAAATTCGCCATACGGTGTGGTTTGGATACGACCGATACGCCGGGCAGGTCTGTTTCAACAACGGTGGCCTTGAGGCACCACGCCTGGCTTCGTACAATTGGCTTCTCAGGGATGTCTAGGCCAATTTGATGGACATTCCCTTTGATGGAACCTGCATTTTTGGGGGAAAGGCAGATTCAGCCCTGGTCAGGTTGAAGGACTCTCGAGCTACGGCCAGATCCTTGGCCTCTCCTCCCTTCCTTGTGGCCAGTCTTCCTTTCTCCCCTTTCATGGCAATTGAAGGGGTTTCCAGCTGCGTCAGCCCTATTCCAGCCTCTGTCCCAGACTGCCCAAGCCGTGCATGGACACAGACTTGGTACCTTTCATCCTCGAAATGGAGGCCAGAAGTCATCTACCACACTGCCCTAAGCAGCCGCCTCCAAGCACTCCTAGGCTGATTCTGCAGGACCACACTACTCCAGTGGGTGGGAGAATTCGTCCTCGTCTCCCCCGCTGGAGATCTACAAAAAGCGGACAAGTGGGTCTTGCATATCGTCCAGGAGGGCTATTCTCTTCCTTTCCTTTCTTTTCCTCCTCCTATTCCGCCAACTCAGGAACGGCTCACGGAGGATCATTTGAAGCTGCTCCAAGAGGAAGTTACAACTCTTTTGGCCAAAGGAGCTATAGAAAGGGTCACAGTTTCAGAAGTAGGCAGTGTCTGTTATTCCTGCTACTTTCTGATTCCAAAGAAGAGCAAGAGGCTTCAGCCCATTTTAGATCTTCGGACCATCAATCTCTTCCTCAAAAAGGAGAAATTCAAAATGCTTACATTGGCTCAGATCTTGTCTGCCCTAGACCAAGAAGACTGGATGGTGGCGTTGGACCTGCAGGATGCATATTTTCACATTCACATCCTGCCGGGCCTTAGGCATTACCTGCGGTTCAAGGTAGGCCACAAGCACTTTCAGTTTACCGTGCTCCCTTCGGTCTTACCAGTGCCCCTCGGGTGTTCAGCAAGGTAATGGCGGTGGTGCGCAGGTTAGTGGTTTCAGTCTTCCCCTACCTAGATGACTGTGTGATGAAGGCGTCCTCGCCCCAGGCAGTCATCTTCCACCTTCAGACTACGGCGGACCTCCTGCATTCGCTGGGGATCTCTATAAACGTGCCGAAGTCACACCTGACTCCTTCTTGGACACCCCCTTTCATCAGGGCTGTTCTGGGCACAGTGCAGGTTCAGGCATATCCTCCTGAGCAGCGAGTCCAGGATATTCAGGTTGTGATTCCGATGTTTCAGCCTCTATCCTGGATTTCGGTGAGGTTGACTCTGAGGCTGTTGGGTCTCATGGCGTCCTGCATCCTGTTGGTTAGACACACCAGGTGCTGTATGCGGGCTCTGCAGTGGGACTTGAAGTTCCAATAGGCAGAGCAGGGGAATTCTCACCGGCGTGGTTCAGATCTCGGAAGGAAATGCGAAGGGTTTGCAGTCGTGGTTAACGAACCGCAATTGGGTCAACGGAAGACCTCTCTTCCTTCCCCAACCAGATTTCATAGTTGTGACAGATGCGTCTCTTCTAGAATGGGGCGGCCACAAGGGAGAGGCAGGGATCAGGGTTCACTGGCCTCCGGTGGAGACGGGGCTCCATATAAACTTGTTGGAGCTCCGAGCGATTCAGTCGGCATTGAAAACATTCCTTCCCTCTGTCAAGGGGAAGTTGGTGCAGGTGTTTACAGACAACACCACCGCCACGTGGTAGTGCATCAAGCAAGCAGGGGAGGGGTCGTGGACCTTTTGTCAAGAGGCCCTGCATCTCTGGGCATGGCTGGAACAGCAGGGCATAACCCTGGTGGTTCAACACCTGGCAGGTTCTCTGAAAGCCAGGGCAGACGATCTCAGCTGTCGATGCCTTCAGGATCACGAATAGCGTCTCCAACCAGGTGGCGCAAGGTCTCTTTCAACAGTGGGCAGAACCTTGGTTAGATTTGTTCGAATACAAAGAGAACGCGCAATGTCAGCTGTATTGTGCGCTGGAGTTTCCAAGGCAGCTATCACTCTGCGACGCGTTTCGTCGCGAGTGGAGCTCAGGCCTGTTGTACACCTTAACACCCATACCACTCCTGGCCATGAAGATCAGGAGCGACCGAGCCCAAGTCATCCTTGTGGCGCCGGACTGGGCAAGGACAGTCTAGTATCCTGAGATTCTGAGCATGAGTGTCGATCCCCCAATAAGGCGGCCCCTTCTGGAGGATTTTCTGTCACAGCAGCAGGGGAGGATTCTCCACCCGAACCTGTCAACTCTGCACCTCCATGTGTGGAGATTGAGCCGCGGCAAATGATGGCTTTTGACCTTCCTCCCGAAGTCTGTAATGTCATTCTGGCGGCCAGGCGGCCCTCCATTAAGTCGGTATATGCCTGCCGTTGGCAGAAATTTGTATCATATTGTACTGAACGGTCTATTGACCCTCTTTCGGCTCCTCTTTCTACTGTCCTTTTGTTCATTCTTACCCCTGCCCAGCAGGGCTCTGCTTTGTGAACTCCCATGGGTTACCTATCTGCTCTGTTTGCTTTTTTGCGGCTGCCAGACCAGCCTTCTCTCTTTAACCCCTTGGGTGCTCATAACGAGCTCAGCTCGTCATGACCGTGCCCGTCCCGTGGAATGCTCGCACGCTGGGCTGTTTCCCCTGCTGTGCTGAACGTTCCATGGGAACGGGTGTGACCATGACGAGCTCAGCCCGTCATGAGCACCGGAGCTCATGACGAGCTGACCTCAGCATGAGCACCAGGGCGCTGTACGAGCCCCCGTGCCCCCCAGCACAGACAAGGGGTTAAACCTCCTATTGTAAATAGATTTCTGAAAGCGTTGGTTCATTTATTTCCACATACACCCTTATGCCACAATGGGACCTGAATTTGGTCCTCACTTATCTGATGTGCGCTCCTTTCGAGCCTTTGCACAATTGACCCCTCCGGCTGTTGACCATCAAAACAGCCTTCTTAGTAGCGATTAATCAGCCCAGAAGCCCGGAGGGTGAGTGAATTGCAGGCGTTCTCCAGCTCGCCCTCTTACCTTATGTCCTTACTGGACAAAGTAGAGCTTCGCACCAGGGCATCATTCTTACCAAAGGTTGTGACCCCATTCAATTTTGGGCCATTCCATTACTTTACCCACCTTCTTTGCTCCTCTAATCCCTCTAAGGAGGAGGAACGTCTCCACCAACTGGAACCAAAAAGAGGGTTGTCATTCTACCTTGACCGCACAAAAGAGTTCCGGGTGGATGACCAACTCTTTGTGGGGTATGTGGGAGCAAAGAAGGGAAAGGCAGGGCAGAAAAGAACCATCTCTCGCTGGGTTGTTTTCTGCATTTAAATCTGTTATGCCTTGGCGAAGAAGCAGGTCCCTGAAGGATAAAGAGCCCATTCCACCAGGGGAAAGGCTGCGAGTACAGGTTTGGTACTGGGTGTCCCAGTTCAAGAAATCTGTCCTGTAGCGACGTGGTCATCGGTCTAGCCCATGAGTCCGCAACCCACTGCCGGGATGGTATGGCTCGGGTATCTGATTCAAAGGTAAGGAATCTGCAGCTAGAAGTTTCTATCAGATGAACAAGTTACTTACCTTCGGTAACGCATTATCTGGTAGAGACTCTATCTAGCTGCAGATTCCTTACAGCTCCACCCTTCCCTCCCCGCTTTGCGGACTGATGTTGTAGGTCTAGGGCTTCTCCCCTTTCAGGGCCCTAGTTTTGCACATGTTTTCATCAGTCATTTCGTGGCTCTACACTTCTTGCATGGAAAAACCGAAAAGTAATGACGTTCGTTCGCCTGGATGGCGCCTTTGTAGGCAAGGCAATGTCATAGCCTATGTCACGGTTGGCTAAACCCGCACTGAGGGCACTGCATTGGTTACCGGTGCGGGAAAGGGTGACATTTAAATCTCTCTGCCTCGCTCATAAAATCTTGCAGGGTAAAGGCCCTCCCGTCCTGCAGAATCTGGTTACTTCTTACAAGGCTAGCAGAACACTTTGTTCAAATCAAAAACATCTGCTCAAGACCCCTAGGGTTAAAAAGGCCCTCACAGGAGGAAGAAGGTTCTCTGTGAATGTCGCGGTACTTTGGAACTCACTCCCCTTAAGCTTGCGCTCTGAGACTTGTCTCTTTCGTTTTCGTAAACATCTGAAAACACACCTTTTCTGTTAACTGCTGACCCTGAACTCACATGAACGTTGCCTTGTTCTGATAACCGCTGGGATGCCCCAGGGTAACTACGCGCTATATAAGACCGTCTAATAATAATAGCCAACACCAATGACGTCACGTGGAGCCGAACGGAGCCACCTGATGTCGCGCGCAAGGGGTATTGCTCAGCAAAAGTTTCAGGATCCAGCCTGACGCCTGGGAAATTCAAAGGTAAGGAATCTGCAGCTAGATACCAGATAATGTGTTACCGAAGGTAAGTAACTTGTTCTTTATTGCGAATCACCTTCAGGACCTTCTCCATTCGCAGTAGCTTTTCTTTGTCTACAGACTGGCCATCTTTTACTTCTGAGGTGTGATGTTCAAGTTAATCGATCCATTCATCATGCTTGTCCACCTTTTCCTTGAAATGGTCAAACCTGTCCTTTAATAAGTCAATTTACGTATCTATGGATGTAAGGCTTGATTCAAATCCAGAAACAGCTTTGATGTCAAGTTCCTGGGCTGGGGCTCCATTGTATGGGTTTGCCATCGGTGTTCGAAGGTCAGTTTGTCTTGCCTAGTATGTACTTTATCCATCATCCATGCAGCAAGTCACCTCAGGCAGCAACGGCCTGTACCAGGCAAATTCCAGTTTCATTTTGCTGCAATGCATTAATGATTTGAAGATTTATAGAGCGCGCGAATGCCCTGAGGCGTCTTGGCGCTAGGGGTCGATATGAGAAAGATTGCCAGAAAGGTAATGAGTGGACTTAAGAGGTAAAGAGCCACGTTTTTACGGCTTTTCTAAAAGAACAAAGTGAAGGGCTGCTCTTTATCGTGATTGGGAGAAGGTTACAGGTCTTGGCTGTCCGCAACAGGGAGCATTCTGCAGACGCTGGAGTTTAGTTAGATGTTGGACTTGTAACCCAGCATACAAGGCGTTGCCATAATCCAATCTGGACAAGGCCAATGCCGTAACTAGTGTTTTACATGAATCGTGGGGGATATAAGGCTGTGTTCTTCAGATCATTTTTAAAATGTACCAAACAGTTGAGGACACTTTATTTATCTGGGCGTTGAAGGTCAATTTATTGTCAAATATACTGCCTTCTTAGGCCCTGTCTCTACTCAATCAGTTGTCAGCAGGGGGACACGAGCAGACCCACATTTGTCTCCTCAGATCGCAGCAATCATCCAATAGAGTCCATTTCCATAGACAGCGGTGACACTTCTGGAGGTTCCAGTCTTTAATCAACTCCCTAATCACTTGGCCTTGCTTCATCCAAAGTCACCGTACGGGAGGGGGGGCATGAGCACGCCAGAGCCCCTTGCCTCAATGTATTGGTGAGTCTAGGACTCTTGTTGGGCCCCAGAGTTCGGTACATCCCATTCTCTCCAAGATCAGTGCATGATGCATGATCGTCTCCAACCGTGGTCAGAAGACGAAAGAGCCCACCAGAATGGTCATGTCGCTGCCTCCGCGCTCTTAGTCGAGGTTAGGCCCACCAAGGCCCGGGCCCTGGTCATGCATTTGGTTTGGAGAAAAATGAGACGAACATAGAAGGTCAAGGGGGGGAGGAATGTAAAGTGAGGTGACAGGTGAAGTGGAGAGGACATTTAGATGTAAAGGCAAAGAACCAGCAAGAGACATGATGAGCCTGGTCGTAGGGAAAAGGGCAGTGGCAGTGCTTTAAATGGACCAGTACTCACAGGATCTGAAATAGACACGTTAGTATTAGATTCCTTACCTTAGAATATCCCCAGGCGTCGGGCTGGATCCGGAAATTTTTGCGTAGCAGTACCCTTGCGCGTCGGTAGGCGTCGTCTGCGGCTCCGCGTCCGTCGTCGGCGTCGTGGGCGCCGTGATGACGTCGTCGGAGTACTTAGACGCCGCCTCCGCGTGCTGACGTCAGTTCTTCTTTTTTCCACGCCAGCAAGCGCAGATCTGGAAAAAGCAGTAACCCTAGTCATTTTTTTACTAACTTTTTTGATGGCTTTTGATCATTTCTCGAAGTCTTTCGACTCCGATCGGTGCCGTAGGGATGCCTGGTTTCAAGTACTGCGAGGATTGCGACCGCCTGATGTCGGTCATGGATCCGCACCGCCGGTGTTTAACTTGTCTAGGCGTCGACGACAAGGCCTGCTCCGACTGCCGGGCCCTCTCTTCGAAAGCCAGGTGGGAGCGGTCCCGCAGGCGACTCGAACTCCGGCAGTCGGTCCCGCGCCGCGAGAGTTCTCGGTCCCATGGGAGGTCGAGGGACAGGTCGCGGGCTCGGAGCCACCACAGCTCCGAGAGTAGGCCGCACTCCTCCGGGTCGAAGTCGTCGCCTTCGGGCCCGGCGCCGCAGGATGCCGCTGGACCTCCTTCGGGATCTGGTTCGTCGCCGGTGGATCTTACGACCTCCCCGGCGTCGGACCCTCAGGTGTCGCCTCCGGGGCCGTCCTCGGGCGGCGCCGTCCCCGGTCCTACCTTCGTTCCTGTTCAGCCGTCGGGACGGCCCCGATGGGCGCCGCTCCAGACGTCGTTTGGTGAATATCACTTTTATGAACAGGCCCCATTAGTTGAGAACCCTGAGTTTCAGGAGATGGGTGATGAAGAGGACTGGGAGGGGTCTGAGGACCCTCTGACCAGGGAGTGTCAGTCTCATGAGGACTGGGCAGGAGACCTTGGGGAGGCCAGTGGTCTGGACACCTCTCCAGACACTGGTTTTGTCTCCCCTCCTACCGTGGCTTCGGAGGAGGGGGCAACCTACAGTGTGGTGCTGATGAGGGCTGCCAAGGCCTTGGGCCTTGAACTCCCCGTCGCGGCCGTGAGGACTAATCTCCTCACTGAGGTCCTTAAACCGCAGTCAAGCTCGGCCGAGCCTCTGCTGCCTTTTAATGAGGCCTTGACCGACGTTCTTCTGGGCACTTGGTCCAAGCCCGCTACGGGTTCGCCCGTAGATAGGAACGTGGCCAGACGCCACCGCCCAGCCCCGGGCGACCCATGTTTCCTGTCCACCTACCCCACCCCCGAGAGCCTGGTCATCCAGGCCTCCAATTCCCAGACCGCGTTCCCGTCGGCCCTGCCGGACAGGGAATCCAAGAGGTATGAGCAGTATGGTAAAAAGATATTCTCATCCCTTAGTCTGGGTCTGCGGTCTTCCAACACCGCATGCCTCTTGGGCCGTTACACCCACTCTCTGTGGGATACGGTCGCGGATGTGCTGCCAGAGTGTCCGTTGGAGGTACGGGCCAAACTCGGCCAAGCCCTTGTGGAGGGCCGGGTTGCAGCCAAATATTCCATCCGGTGTGGGCTGGATACCACCGACTCGCTAGGTAGAGCGATGGCAACGACGGTGGCGGTCAGACGCCACGCCAGGCTGAGGTCCGCCAACTTTTCGGCAGATGTCCAGAACACACTCATGGACATGCCGTTCGATGGCCGTCGCCTCTTTGGTGACAAAGCAGACGATGCGCTCGAGCGCTTTAAGGACTCCAGGGCTACGGCCAAGTCCTTGGGCCTCTCGGCCCCGCGCCAGCAATCGGCTGCTTATCACTCCTTTCGTGGCCGCGGAAGGGGTGCACCCACACGTGCCGCTAGCCACGCTCCGCAGGGCAATACCCAACGCGGTGGCGGCCGTGGTAACCGCCGTTCGGGCGGTAGGGGTCAACGGCGAGGTCAGTCCACACCTTCCCCCGCAGCATCCGCCTCAAAACCCTCCTAGTCCGTGCTTTCAGGCTCATGTGACGCCAGTGGGGGGCAGGGTTCGCCATCACCACCTCCACTGGCGCACTGTCACTTCGGACAGGTGGGTGCTACAAATCGTCCAAAGGGGCTACACCCTCCCCTTCGAGGCGACCCCTCCAGCCATGCCACCGCAGAACCACCGTGTATCGGGGGATCATTTGCGACTTCTGCAGGAGGAAGTTACGGCCCTCTTGGCCAAGGGGGGCATCGAGCGTGTTCCTGGGCTACTCCCACTACTTTCTGGTACCCAAGAAGGGCAAAGGGAGCCTACGCCCTATCTTGGATCTACGGAACGTCAACGGCTTCCTCCGGAAGGAGAAGTTCAAGATGCTGACACTGGCTCAGGTCTTAGCTGCCCTGGACCCAGGAGACTGGATGGTAGCGTTGGACTTGCAGGACGCTTATTTCCACATCCCCGTCCTGCCGTCCCACCGGCGCTACCTGCGGTTCACGGTTGGCCACGAGCACTTTCAGTTTACCGTGCTCCCCTTCGGCCTTACCAGCGCCCCACGGGTGTTCACAAAGGTGATGGCGGTGGTCGCAGCTCATCTGCGCAGGTTAGGGGTTTCAGTCTTCCCCTACCTCGACGACTGGCTGTTGAAGGCGGGCTCGCCCCAGACAGTTGTCAGCCACCTCCAGACTACGGCAGATCTCCTGCACCAGCTGGGGTTCTCCATCAATGTGCCAAAGTCACACCTGTGCCCATCTCAGAAGCTCCTCTTCATCGGAGCGGTTCTAGACTCGGCGCAGTTTCGGGTTTATCCACCCGAACAGCGGGTCCGGGATATTCAGGCTCTGATTCCCATCTTTCAGCCGTTATCCCGGGTCTCGGTCAGGTTGACGCTGCGGCTTCTGGGGCTGATGGCCTCCTGCATCCTTCTGGTGCATCACGCCAGGTGGCGGATGCGGGCTCTGCAGTGGGACCTGAAGTTTGTGGGCCCAGCATCAGGGCAACCTGTCCGACCACGTCCTGATCTCGGAGGGCACTGCGAGACAGCTGCAGTGGTGGCTCACGGACCGCGATTGGGTCAGCGGCAGATCCCTCTCCCTTCCCCAACCGGAGCACGTAGTTGAGACCGACGCGTCCCTCCAGGGCTGGGGAGGCCACATGGGAGAGGCGGAGATCAGAGGCCTCTGGTCTCCGGCGGAGGCCCGGGTCCACATCAACCTGTTGGAGCTCCGGGCGATTCGTCTAGCACTGAAGGCATTCCACCCCTCTGTCCGGGGGAGTGTAGTGCAGGTGTTCACGGACAACACCACCGCCATGTGGTACTGCAACAAATAAGGCGGGGTGGGGTCGTGGACCCTTTGCCAGGAGGCTCTTCGCCTTTGGCAATGGCTGGAATGCCAGGGCGTGACCCTGGTGGCTCAACACCTGGCAGGTTCTCAACGCCAGGGCGGACAAGCTCAGGCGTCGGTGCATGATGGATCACGAATGGCGTCTGAACTCGGACGTGGCGCAAGGCCTCTTTCAGCGATGGGGAGAGCCTTGGTTAGATCTATTCGCCACCGAAGAGAACGCGCAATGTCATCAGTTCTGCGCGTTGGAATTTCCAAGGCGGCACTCGCTCGGAGACGCTTTTCGTCGCGAGTGGAGTTGCGGTCTTTTGTACGCCTTTCCGCCTATACCACTTCTGCCCAGAGTGCTGAAGAAGATCAAGCGCGACCGGGCCCAAGTCATCCTTGTGGCTCCTGACTGGGCGAGAAGGTACTAGTATCCAGAGCTACTCAGTCTGTCAGTCGATCCCCCGGTTCGTCTGCCTCTTCAGGAGGACCTTCTGTCGCAGCAGCAGGGGACGGTCCTCCACCCGAACGTGTCCAGTCTCCACCTCCATGCTTGGAGATTGAGCGGCGACAGTTGAGGCCATTTGACATGCCTCCTGAAGTCTGTAACGTCATTCTGGCGGCCAGGCGGCCCTCCACTAAGTCGGTATACGCCTGCAGGTGGAACAGATTTGTGGCATGGTGCACAGCAAAGGCTGTGGATCCTCTCAATGCCCCTCTTTCTGAGGTTCTTCTCTTCCTTCTTTCTCTTGCCCAGCAGGGCTCTGCTCTGGGCACTATCAAGGGCTACCTTTCTGCCCTTTCAGCCTTTCTAAGGCTGCCTGATCAACCTTCTTTGTCCAAGTCCCCTATTGTAAATAGATTTCTTAAGGGCATCACACACACGTTTCCTCCTGTTCCGTTTGTGATGCCTCAGTGGGACTTGAACCTGGTTCTTATGTTTCTGATGTGCGCTCCCTTTGAGCCACTTCACAACTGTCCTCTTCGCCCTCTGACTTTGAAGACTGCTTTCCTGGTTGCCATCACCTCTGCCAGGAGAGTGAGTGAGCTCCAGGCCCTTTCTTGTACTCCACCTTTCCTTTCTGTCCATCCGGACAAAGTGGTGCTGCGTACCAAACCTTCTTTCCTGCCCAAAGTTGTCACGGCCTTCCACATCGGGCAGTCTATCACCTTGCCAACCTTCTTCCCGCCACCGCATCCCTCTAAAGAGGAAGAGCGGCTCCACCGTCTGGACCCAAAACGTGCGCTCTTATTTTATTTGGATCGCATGTGAGAAGTTGGCCTGATATATGATGTTCACTAATTCTAGTGATCACCTTGTATCAGTCCAAACAACCCTTATGGTGATTGGTTGTAAAGTCAACCTTTGTAAAACCAGCTATCCTAGTAGCGTGGACAAGTCTTTAGGCTAAACTCTGAATGGCATGTGAAGCCAGCTGTTTTACCACAATATAACCCCTTGAATACCAGATGAAAGGACACCACACAGGTTGTTATAAAAATAAACAGATATTTATTAGTTAACATACACCTCTGGACTCTTTATGAGGTCAGAGGGCTAAGCACGTGACAATACTACAAAAGAAATAAGAGTTCGCACAATATCTACACGTGTGCCTGAGGGGCACGGCAATCCATATACTCAAAACAATGGAATGCGAGGAAAGAAAGTACTGTAAGGAGATCCAGAGGCTGGAGGATCGCTGGGACTACGCTACGAACTAGGTAAGTACGGAGCAGGAGGCCCACGGGACTCACGTGCAGAGTGGAAACTCTCACGCGGGATGCGTACCAACGTCTATGGATGCTACAGTTTACAAAGTTACGGATTCCGGACGAACCCGGCTGGATGGAGGGAAAACAACAGTGGACCTGAACACTAGGATAGTGAACACAGACTTCAGCACCTAGAAGCTTTAGTTACCTAACCCACAGGCTGCGGGTGCATAGGGCTGAAGTGGTGTCGGGTCTGCTGTGTTGATCCCGGTGATGCCTGAAACAAGAAGTTGCTGGCAGGCAGCCAGATGGAGGAGTCCGGTGGTTCCAAGGATGGAACTAGGAAGAAGGAAGTCCTGAAAAGGAAGGGGACAGAGTCTTGGTCACTAGCCAGTGACGGTGCTGGAACCAGGAGGGAACCAGGAGCTGTCGCCGCGTTCAGGTGAAGGAGGGGTCGCTTCTCTCTGTAGCTGCGCGGACCAGGAGCTGCTCTTCACGACCAGGCTGGAGGCACGAGCTGTCCCACGTAGTCAGCTGCTGTTAGCGGTGTCTGATCGTCGATCTGGACAACAGGCCTTGGCTAATGCAAGCCACGCGATGGAACAAAGATGGTGTCTGGTGTGGACCAGGAGGGTCCGGGGTGCCTCTCTTTCACAAGGAGGCAGGGGCCAGTCTGGGGGACCAGACTAGCAGTGTCGAAATCTTCAGGTCGTCGTCTCAGAGGTCACTAGCCAGCCGGCAAGTGACTAGACAACAGGAAAAGCAGCAACCAAGCAAAAGGGCCCCACGCAGATCACGGGGATGCTGGGGGGCTGGTCTTTGGTGCAGGAGCTGCGTCGGTGTAGGGCTTCTCAGACCCTGATGCACTTACTCGAGGGTCACTCGGTGGTCGTGCTGGAAGCGCTGTGCAGGTTTTCTCAAGATGGCCGTCTCCACGTTGCTCGTCGCACCCACGGGTCCCAGCTGTGCTGTGGATGTGGGTAGAGGTCAGAGAGGTCTGGAGGTCCGGGTCTTGTCGAGCTGGATCGTCGGATTCCGGGATCGAAGGACTTTGCAGCAAACCGCACAGGAGCTTGATGGTGCCTGCGAAGCAGGATGGTCACTCCCTGACCATAGGGGAGATTCTTCAGTCTTCTGATGATCAGGAGGTCGAAGGTCAAGAGTTTCTTCGTGGAAGTTGTCAAGATTAATCTAACTTGGAATGGGTCCAGCTCCTACCTTTATTCAGCTAAAGGGGGCTGCACTACAACTAGGTCCCTCCCCTGGGTGGGACCAGGAAGGGGGGTGGTTACACCCCCTATCCTTTGTCCAGTTTCCCGCCAGAGCTGGGGCTGGAGTGCCCCAGCAACTGGTTGGAACCGGTGTATGCACAGGGCACCTTGTGTGCCCCAGGCATGTCTCATTCCTTTCAGCCTGGGCCTACCTAATACACAAAATCCTGTCTGGGGTGGTGCTAGCACCTCCCAAGGCAGGAACCGCTTTGTCCAAGCCTCCCTCGCTGGAAGGACTCCCAGCAGCAGGAGGTCAGACTTGTGTCTGTGGTGGCAGCATCCATTTTGTGATGCCAAGGCTCGAGTTAACTTTAACCTGGGTTCACAGTTACATACATGTCGTGTCCCTATAGAAGGGTGGAATGCTACCCCCGTCGCCAGAATTGGCGAGGGGGTAGTATTCCAATTCGTATGACACCTTACTCGACATGTTTTGATAATGTTATACCAGAGTTGGCATTTAACCGCGAGGATTATAATGCACTTAAAAGTATATGGTATAGCGTTATCATGGAACAGCTATTAGGACTTGGTTCCGCAAGCTGCAAACGGGCTCAGCTCATGCCAGAGCACCATCTCACATAATTCCAAGCACTCTGCCTTCAGGATTGATAAGGCCTTCTATAGGCGTGACTGATAGGAATATATGTGTCCATTTTAGGTTTAGATATAGTGAACTATATCTAAAGCAAAGGGTGATTACACCACCTTGCCCCAGCTGTCGTGCAGCCAGTTGTGTCTGTTTTGGATGGCCAGCCGGTGGCATAATACATGCTTCAGCCCCTGGTAGGCCCTGGGTACACCTATGCCCTGGATACCTAAGGTATGCTATATAGGGACTGATAATGTGGCCCCGTACCAATTGGTAAATGCACCTAGGGTACATGGTTGTCAATTTAGCGAGAGAACAGCTAGGCTGTGGGTCTGATTAGCAGGCCCACAGCCAGGGAAAGTCGTAAACCAGTGAAGCAAAAAGCAAAAATCTGGGGTGGCCATGGGATTGCAGACCCCACTCTCCTACATCGCACACGCCAGTTCCGGGTGGATGACCAACTCTTTGTTGGTTACGTGGGCGCTAAGAAGGGGAAAGCGGTGCACAAGAGGACCATCTCCCGGTGGATCATCTTGTGTATCCAGGCATGCTACTCCTTGGCTAGGAAGGAGCCCCCTGTTGGATTGCGGGCTCATTCTACCCGAGTAACGGCGGCTACCACTGCCCTGGGCAGGGGTGTGCCCTTACAAGACATCTGTCAGGCAGCTACGTGGGCATCGCTGCACACGTTTGCAAGACACTACTGCCTGGACAGCCAAGTCCGGAGGGATGGCTTCTTTGGCCGTTCCGTACTCCAGGACTTTCTGGTGTGATTATTGGTTCGCAGACCCACCACCGGGGTTGGTATTGCTGGGGTATCTATTCTAAGGTAAGGAATCTAATACTAACGTGTCTCTTTCAGATGCACAAGTTACTACTTGTGTAACGATATATCTGTAAGAGACATTAGTTAGTATTAGATTCCTTACCGACTCACCCATCCTGCGAACCAATATCTAGGGTTAGGGTTGTCCCCTTTCAGGGCCCTAGTTTCAATGGCACCAGTGTTGGTTTTTAACATGGCTGTGCGTTTCTGGCGCGGAAAAGCTGTGTCTAAGAACTGGCGGAGGCGGCGTCTAAGTACTCCGACGACGTCATCACGGTGCCCATGACGACGGACGCGGAGCCGCAGACGACGCCTACCGACGCGCAAGGGTACTGCTACGCAAAAATTTCCGGATCCAGTCTGACGCCTGGGGATATTCTAAGGTAAGGAATCTAACACTAACAAATGTCTCTTACAGATATATCGTTACACAAGTAGTAACTTGTGCTACATAAACACTTTTTATGTTTTTGCTATGTGCTGCAACTGGTACAGAAGCCAATATGTACCATCATAGCTTGCCCTTAGCCCTGCCTCTTGCTCCACCCACTTGCCACACCTCTAACTTATTTTAATGAGTACCTGCACTTATTTTTTTTCCATTCAAAGCACTGATCAGGGGTGTATTTTTGGTTGTTGTGCGCCCTGATGCCCCGTAAAGAAAGGATAAAAGCTGGATTACTGACTCCAGCCGGCAGAGCCTCACAAGGGGGTGATTATGGACAGTCTCATTAGTGCCCTCAAGTCACTGATTAACTTCGTTTTGAGTGACTAAATTTTGCTTCTCACAAGGAGCACATCCGCGCACAAGCTAGTTCCCTACAATGCCAGTGTTTTTGTCTTTACTATATAATAACTTTAGTTTTGCCTTTGTGTTCAGAGCCTGGTGTGATATCAGGAGCCTTCTTTTTTTTTACCATCTTTATTGAACATATCATATGTAAGCATCACTTTATACGCATTCATGTACTTAATTACATCAACCCGACGTTTTGTGCCACAACCATTTCGCCTGTTATACATATTCCGCTTTTTTGTATACTTAAGTCTTTTACATGTCAATGTATCGTTCAACTTTCCTCTGGCAATAATCCCGGAGGCGGTAATGTACAAATATTCCCTCTATGCTTGTTTCACACTCCCCACACTTGCTCCCACTTCTTGGGGCATCCTCTATTTATATGTACTGCCTTTTCGGCTACCATAGCCCAGTCCATATTGTTACACCATTCGGTATATATTGGTGAATTTTGCACTCCCGAGTGTTTAGCAATATTGAGGATGCTTCTTAAGCACATTCCATCTTCATCAGATCCCATCTTCTGGCAATGCAATTCCTTTTGGAGTGTTCTGATTACTGCTATTTCACAGCATACGGGATTGCATCAATTTAAAATTGTTCTGTATAAAGTTATCCTCTTTTTTACCTATCTCATTTCCTATTGTCTTTCTTTCTTTCTTTCCTTCTTTCCTCCTCTTTTCCTTTCTTTGTCGTTCCTTGCATTTTCTTTCTCCCTCTTTCCTTCTGTCTTGCCTTTTCTCTTACCTTTTCTCTTACCTTCTTTATTTTTTGGCACCCCTTTAACACTCAGTAAATCGCCACCCACCTCTCTTATAAAAGCACTCCACATAGGCCAGGGAATCCTTCTAGACCCCAGCAGCCCTTCCACCCCTCACAGAGTCCGAAGTCGCCCCTCATAGCCACAGTAGCACGTCATTGAGACCCACTACTCCTTGTTAGTCGCTAAAGGTCTTCATATGACACCCAATGACCAGTTTTGTCTTATTCTGTTCTAGCCTGAGGGACACACTCGTCGCCTACATCGAGAGGAAGAGAGAGGAGGCCTACCACGAGCTGGAGGAGCTGTTCCCGGAAGAGATCGCCCTGTCCAAGTGCGTGGAGGCCTGGAAGGCAGCGGCGAGCCTGAAGCGCGATCGTCTCAGATAAAGTATCTTCTATTCGTTCCTTCCGAGCTCTTCAAGCACGGACTCTGGGGCTGTGCGATGTTCTGACGTCCAAGCTGATGGGCGCCATGCTGCTTTTAACCATCTGCGACATTCACGGTCAAAAGGCACGTTCCTACACACAAGCTCAGGTGTAAACAAAACAAAGATACGATGTTGTTTCAAGTCGACAGATGAACTCTCTACAAGAACATAAAAGCTGTGTTTTTATTTTTAAAAATACCGACCATGTCTGCGTAACTGGTGTGTAAATTGCAAGTCTCCTGATGGCATGTCGGGGTTCATACAGTCCTAATATCCGTGACTATTCCAGAACCGGTGGCGTCACTCACAACAGCTCAGGATTCCTGACCAAACTGAGGAATCCAGCTGTTGTCTCCCTCACCCCATTGCACTTGTTCCACGTCTTTGGAGTGTCGGGAATGGCAGAGCACAATGTTCTCTTTTTGTTACAGGCACTTTCATTTCGTGGGAGGCGAATGACTTCGCTGCCCTCCCAGAGATGGCTTTTTATATGCACCTCAGTGGAACTCTACCTCCTCCATTTTGCACTGATACGGATATAAGTGCTTGTGCTTATTTCTTTTTCACTCTAGAAGCCTATGCAGAACGAAAGCGATACACCCTGGAAAAGCACTTGCAGCAGGCATGGGCTCCTGTGTAACTAGACTGCGAGCACAGCCCTGAGGACCGTTTGTGCCTGTCTTTTTTTTATAGAAATAACATTTCACGGTTTTCTCCTATCAGTGATGTCTTCAGTTTATAAAATGTTTACAGTGACCTCTGCACACCTTCATTTTCATTGCTTGGAAGTGTACTACAGTAGCGCCTCTGAAGCTGTGCTGGTGTCTGGCATGTACCAATTGAAGAAGCGGGCTTTGTTTAGCATCGCTAATCAGTTATGTAAATTATACATTAAGCACAGACTCGACCAGTAAGGTCTAATTATCGTGATAGTGTCCGAAGAAAAGCAAGCATTATTTTTTGTCTGACTGTGATCCAGCCTTGCTGTTCTTTCAAAGGTATTCACTTGTGGGTACATTTCCAGATAAACTTACAGTTCAGTCAGTTTCTGGATCTCATCAGTCTGTAGTAATGACCTAGAGATATTAATGAACACCCTTATCTGAGGGGACCGACTTGCCTGCTTGTAGTCACACTCGTGATTTTATCTCAAATGTTTCCATACATTGCAACCACACTTAATGTGAAATCCTATTTTTTAACATATAATACAGCACTTTGCTCTCCTGAAGCATAAAAGCATAGTAACCACATTTTCTTAACATTCCTAATGGTAGAAGCAGCTGAACTAGCCTTTGGCAGCCGCATCAACACTTCCAGGGGTTTGGTGTCCTAAATCCCTGCATTCCGTGTTCTAGTCGCCTGGTTTAGCGTAACTTGATTTTTGGCTTCTCGGGTGATGAACACCTTGGGTTTTGAGGGAGGGGGAGCTATGAACATTTTTAGCTTGGCCGAAAGTCTTCAGTACCCCACACCTTAGCCATTCTCAACCATTTCCGATACAATCATTTTTCGTCACAGATGTCTTAATATTTGTATTGCCATTTAGAGTCGTTAGAATGGATGTGTAAGAGAATAACACGTGCAGGCATTGTTCCCATGCATGAACTCTAAAATTTGAAAAGGTAGCGTACAGCTGCGTCAGCGCTCCTGCTGACAATATTCCCGTGCCATTCACAGACCATCATTTAATTACATATGTTTGATTATTTACTTCTAAAGCATGATTGTCTCCTGATTTCAAACTGATCTGCATGATCTATGGGTAGATAGTACAATTAAGCACAAAGAACTCCACCCACATAATTTTGTAGTTAGTTTCAATACTTAGAAGTACATAGTTTTATATATTTTTACCAGATTATTATGTAATCGATCCATACATCCCATGATGACTTTGCGTTTATGATTATTACATGTCTAAATTGTATGTGCCTGATTCTTTTTTACTGGATCCAAATGCTTTCTTTTTAAATCGTGATATAAAAGCCATGTGAACCCTAATTGGTCCTAAAGGAATTGTTTGTGGGCAATAAACTTTAATATGATGGTTTAATGTTGTAGAGGTCCAGCTGCTCTCTCTCGGTTGGTTTTCCTTAATTAGAGACCAGGAGGCACTCTCCAAATAACAATGCCTTAATGCATGCTAGCCGAAAGTTAAGATAAGAACGTACATAAACTGTGTTTCTCTAAAACAAAATTATATATATATAAATATAATACTAATGAAGAATAATATTTTTTCTGATACCTAATTCTGTTCTTTAAAGCAAAAGTTACGAAAGAATTTACACTTGTTTGTATATTTTGACGAGGTTTATTTTTTATTATGCTTGTTAAACAGCAAATATCTTTAAAAATGTGGTCCTTCAATAAATCCATTATGCTGCAAAAGATTCTTGTATGTGGTTCTTTTCAAGGTGTACAACATTACCTATGTTAACTCCGTTAGAATCAATAGTATAGCTATACTCATCGGTATATATTTCTGTATGTATCTTTTCCTTGTGAACTTTTATGATTCATATTTCTGTGTGCGTACCGGTGAACAGTGCAGTGACTGATATTGCACTATGGCGATCAGCTGTAATAAATTTGTCAGTGGCGGAGCTCCGCCTACCTACTACCGGTCGCACTTCTCTGGAAAACACGTATGTTTTCTTATCAACGTATTATCAAGAGATTCATCATTTACTCAGGATTCAATCATCTGTATCCAACTTTATTGAAACCAATTTCATTATTCGGTGGATGAAATTGGTTTCAATAAAGTTGGCGGGTAGTCAGTAAGTGGAGCTCTGCCACTGAAAAATGTATCCCAGTTCTTTTCAAGGTGTCATGTACACAAGCGTTAAAAAGTAATTGAGGGAGTTTTTTTCTTTAATTTATAGCACTACATGTCGCACTGAGCAGGTTCTGTGAGACCGAAGGAAACGATCAAGATAACTGCTGCATTCTGATGAGCATTATTCAAGAGGGCGATAAAAAGCAGTCTTGGAAGACTCTCCAGAAGATAGTCTGTGCTCAGTGGATGGAAAAGCATGTCACAGGACTGAGCCCCTGAACATGCAGAGTGTGACATGGCTTAACAGATGTAATTGTAAAGTGCACATTTGTCCGCCACCCCCGAGGAGATCTTTTGGTGTTATTTGCAGATAATAGATATTTATTGTTACCCAACTTGAAGATACTCCTACTTTACTTTGTCAGTTCTGATACAAAACACCCATCGACACAACCACATAAAATCACAAAATTACAAAACTATTAAAATTACAAAATACAATTCAGGTTGAAAGACATAAAAATCAATTAATAAAGTGCATTAGAAGACTTAACCTCCTACAATCGTCATTTTAGTTCTCTAGATCTTATGTACAAATCTGACTAAAGGTATTTGGAATTTGCAAATACAACACAAATGCTGTTGAGACTAACATGTTCTCAAATAAGATGGCATTGTCCTAATCTCCATTTGTAAGCAGAGTGGCTTAATCCATTTAGTTTAAGTTTCTTGTGTGGGATGCAAAATAAGATCATGTTTCTCAGTTTAATCTGCAGATTTACACAATGGACATGTCTTGCTTTCAGGGTCAGTCTCGGATCAGGTGCTATTAAAAACAGCCAATGGTAGGACCCCCAACCTAAACTTAATGTATAAACTTCACTCTGTGGGAGATCTTATAAAATCCATGTACTTAAATCTATTTTTTTTTGTTTTGAAACATTGTTTATTGATTTTCTCAACATACAGCCCCTCACATAGCATTTATCAATTTGGGTTTACAGTATCCCCATTGTCAGCTTAATATGTATAACATGCTGCACAATCCCAATATCAGTTTGACCGTACAGTTACAATAAGAAGTAGTCGTGCATCGTGCAGCAATGAGAAACAGCACAGGGAAATGCAGTCGTGTCAAACAGTGCTATACATAAAATACCCAACAACATAAAAGAAAAACAAAACTATAAAGTAAAAAGTTCTGAAGAAGGGAACAACCCTCTATGAACCCCAACTACCCCCCCCCCCCCCCCAGGTCGCGGTCAGGATAGCCCTTAAATGTAAACTGCAGGAAATGCCAACGAGCGGGCAGTATCACAAAGGTGAGCAGGGTGGGCCAACATCCATTAGCATGCCGCAATACGAGTCTACAGTATACCCAGTGGCCTTAACAATAACTCCAAGATACTTTGACATAACATATTAGAACACTGCCACTACTTACGCTCGTAAGCCTTCCAACATAATTCCCCATTCGAGGGAGATCAGTGTTTTCCGCAGTCCCCTAGTTTCCTCCCTGTGGAGTGTTGCACCCTCTGCCGCAGCCCAGCGTAACATTTCCACCTGCCAGGTATGCAATTAAGGGGGTTTGCAGGATTTCCACTTTCTAGTTATATTTCGGATGGCTAGTATGCATGCCAGTTTTATGAAGCGGTATTGCACCTTATTAGTGGTGATCCAGGCATGAAGCCCTAGGATACATTCCGCTGCCGTATCCATGACGGCAAGCTGTGTGGAAGATTCCAATAATTGTCGCACCATTTCCCAATAGTTCCTCAGTTTAGGGCAGTCCCGTACCATGTGGTGCCCCCACCAATAGGCAGCACGGGCAGTGATGCTGTGTCTGGGGAAACATCACATCCAGTCTATGTGGGGTGAGATATGCCCGGTGCAAGATCATTGTTTGTATGATTTGAATCTAGCATTCCGAGGGAACTTCCTGGGGTGGTCCAGCACTATCTCCCACTCCCTGTCCGAGAAGTCCCTCCCTATTTCTGCCTCCCATTGAATCCTCAATGCGTGTAGGGGGATTCCTGTGTGTGTGCTAATGCCCGCGTATAATCATTTAACCAAATGTCGCCCTCCGCCCATATAATACACCATCTTGATCAGTTCATTTTCATGGGGAGATTGTCTTTGAGGAGCCCAAGTCTTCTTAACAAACCCAAGCAGCGTCGTATATGTGAGGAACATGGATGCCGGGGCGCCGCTACAATGCATAAATGTGTTGTGGTCCATTAATGTTTCCTCTCCAAACAGGTCAGCCACTGTACTCACACCAACCTCCAACCAGGGTGATAGAATTAGTTTCGTCAGCCTTCCACTGGCTAGCGGAATCCCCAGTAAAGGAGTATTCCCAGCGTATCTACCACCCAAATGTGTGTATTTTAGCGCCGCCACCCAGCATCGCAGAGCCGTTTGCAATAGTGGGGGGAGGTTCGTTGGAATCCTACCACCCGGCAGCAAGAGGGCGTGCAGCCTACCGCTATCCAAATCAGACATCGTATAATCAATTTCGTGCAGATTACGTCCTGCCGTCCAATATGACAGCCACTGCAATTGACAAGCATAATAATATGCACGGAAATCTGGCACTCCCAATCCACCCGCCGCGGTACCAACTTAAAGTTTCTTGAGACTAATACGCCTCCTTGCCGTACCCCAAATGAGATCAATTAGTAGCGTGTTCAGTAATTTAAAAGTGTGCCGTGGTACTATCAATGGTAGGTTCGTGAAGTAATATACCAAACGGGGCAACACAACCATTTTCGATATAGCGGCCCTGCCCGGAGCACAAATGGGTAACGTCGCCCAGAATGCGACACTAGCTTTCAGCGCCCTGATTGCCTTATTTAGGTTACCGTCCAACATGTCTGCGGGTGCCCTGTAAACTTGAATGCCTAGGTAGCGAAATGTTGTAGGTGTAACCTGGATTGTGGTGTCACCAACGTCCAGTTCCTCAATGTCAACCCCATCTGTAAAGAAAAAGGCATGCATTTTGGGAGTGTTTAAAGCTAATCCTGATATGCACCTAAAGCTGCGGAATACTTCAAATAGTGGAGCAAGCTGGGTGCGAAGGTCAGACACATATAAAAGAATGTCATCGGCATATGCCGAGAATAAATGTGGAGTATTACCCAAGCATATTCCCTGCTCTGTGAAATCACGGCGTATCTGTATGGCCAGGGGATCTAGCGATAATATAAAAAGAAGGGGAGATAGTGGGCATCCCTGTCGTGTACCCTTGTGTATAGTGTATTCTTCCGATATATGACCTCCCGTCGTAGTGCGCGCCGTAGGGGAATCATACAATATTCGCACCCATTTAACGTATTCCTCCGGGATACTAAATTTCCCCAGCACCTGAAACATGTATTCCCACTGGATAGAGTCAAAGGCCTGCCGTAAGTCCAGGGAAATACAACCGGCATACGGGCAGGTCTTCGGGGCTTCTGTTAGCAAATAATGCAATTTCCTGATGTTGAGAGATGTGCTCCGGGCAGGTACAAAAACAGTTTGGTCATGGTGAATCAGTTTTGGTAAGTGTGGAACTAGCCTGTTCGCGAGTACCTTACTCAAGATTTTATATTCCGTGAATAGCAACGATAGAGGGCGATAATTCGCCATATCAGTGTGATCCCTGCCCGGTTTTGGGAGCGCAATAACCAGTGCCTGTGCCATCGTAGCAGGTAGGAGCCCCTCTCCCACACCTCCTTATATAAGGCCACCAGCTGGGGTACCAAAGCCTCCGCATAAGTATCATAGAACTCTATGGGCAAGCCGTCAATGCCAGGCTTTTTGTTTCGAGGCAGTCCCTTCATAGCCATTTTGATCTCTTGTGTGGTGATATGACCTGTTAGACTCTTAAGGAGCGGTTCTGGAATCATCGGGCATGTTACATTCGATAAGAAGGCGTCTATACGTGTCTCTGCATGGCCGACAGGCGACCCATATAAAGTAGCATAATAGGCACGGAATGCTGTGTTTATGTCCCCTTGTGCAGTGAGCATATCGCCCGTATCTGTTATAATGTGGGGTATTACCACAGACGGGGGAGCGTCCTGTAATATTCGAGCCAACAAGGCCGCCTCGCTATGTGCACGTTGTGTAAACGCTGCATGGTCTATTACTCTCAATGATTCCAGCAGTTCCGCGTGTCATATCCGCGCTTCTTGCAGTGGCTCTTTTTTCCCCTCGTCTGTGAGTACTTCCTTCTCTAGGGTGACCATGTGACCTTCCACCTCTACGAGCGATTTATGGAGCTCCTGCCGTGCCCCTACCGTTATACCTATAGCCCTACCCAGCACCACCACCTTAAACACGTCCCACTCTATCAGTGCATTGGATGCGGTATGGCTGTTTTCCACAAAATAATGACCTATAGTGTCAGATAGGGTGCTACGGAAAACTTGATCTTCTAGCAGTTGCGGCCATAGACGCCAAGTGGAGACTGGTGTAGGCATTCTACCCCATGTGATAGTTGTTTCTAGCGGGTTATGGTCGGATAGCGTCTTTGATAGATAAGTGGAGCCTAACACTTGCATAGCTATCCTACCCGTACAGAGGAATCTGTCTATTCTTGTGTGGAGGTCATGCACTCTAGAGTAGTATGAGTATTCTCTTACTTGGATGCTAGTCCTCGTCGAGGATTTCAATGTAATTTCCATTGAAATCAATGGAAACTCCATGACGAGTTACCCTTGTCATTAGCATCCAAGTGGTTTTAAGGGGGTGTCTCATGCGCCACACATCCCTTAGGTCCCAGCCCATCAGCCAGTGTGAGAAAGCATCTGCCTGTTTTACGACCATAGTGCCCTGCAGGGGAGGATGTGAAGTATCCATTAATACGTCCAACACTACATTACAGTCCCCCTCCCCCCAATAACCAGGGGTATTCCTCCCAGCCAGCTAGGGCCCCACTCAGTGTAGGCCAGTATTGGTCTTGTTCGTAATTAGGGGCATAAAAAGTGCCTAGCACCACCAATTGGCCATCCAAAAGCCCTTTAATGAACGCATATCTACCATGTTTATCAATTCGCTGGTCCTGGGCTATAAAGGGTACACCGTGACGAATCCAAATCGTGGCACCCCGAGCATAATTGGAGTACCCAGTGGAAAATACTTGACCCCTCCACTTTTTCCTGAGCTTTGCAACTTCGCTTTCTATCATATGTGATTCTTGGAAGTAGACTATGTGCGCTTTGCGGCGCTGTAGTTGCGCATGTATCCTGTGCCTTTTATGAGTCGTGCCCATACCCCTTACGTTCCATGTGATGATTTTATACTTTCCCGGTGTATGCATTTAACCATCAAACATGACATGTAATAACAGAACGATATACATCCGCAGTTGCGCAGACCTGAAACAATAAACAATTCAAGACCGCGACACAACCCTCCCCCAGCAATATTAGGTCCAACCAAAAACAAGCATCGGACCACAACTCCCGCAAACTGATCCAATATACATAGGAAAATCTGCAATGAATGTACAAAATGAATAAACATAACAATCAATAAATTAAAGAAAATTACATCACGACTTCGCCATGTATGGGATTGTGGCGTTGCCTTACTTATGCTATTGCGCAACAAACAATTGCCAGATCGAGCTACTACAGCACAGGAGCACTAATGCCGAGTGCCTAATTACAGGAGAGAAATAAGATTCATGCCACCCGGGGTAGGGGAGCAATGCAGCCGCAGTGTACGAGAATAACAAATTAAGGTCTACAATACTTGTGTGAGTTCCTCAACCAAACAGGTTCGTGATCAGCTGCAGCGTTGCCGAGGGAAACAGAGCCACACTACCCTCAGAATCTGATTCATGAGTGTCTTCTGCAGCCGATGATGAGTGATGAGGTTATCTCAGCGCATTCGTGAAGGTCACAGTGGCCAGGACCGCCTGTTGTTTAGTCTGCTGGGCTTGTTGTGAGGTGATCCTCATGTTGTCTTTGGCACTCTGCTGTCTCCGGCCTCTGTGTCTGGGTGAGGGAGCCGCCAACGAATTCTGCCTTTCCTCTGCAAGCAGGGTCTTCTCTTCCGCATTAGTGAGTTCCATGACCTCCAGCCAATCCTCGACATCGCCAGGGCTCTCAAAAAAGTAAGATTTTTGGTCATATAGGATCTTGAGGCGTGCCGGAAATAAGAGATTGGAGTTGCAAGTCCCGGAGAAGTCTTTTCACTGCCAGGAAAGAAGCTCTTTGTTTTTGCACCAGCACAGTATAGTCCGGGAATAACGAAATCCGGGTGTTTTCAAAGTTAATCGGTGCTGCCGTTCTAGCCTTCTGGAGTAAGACATCACAGTCGCGGTAGTTTAAGAACTTCACTATAAGGGGTCTCGGGGGGGCTCCAGGTTTTGGGCGACCTGTTGGAATTCTGGGCGCCCTTTCTATGTAATACTGCGTAGACAGGCCCTCTGTCGTGATGTTATCCTTGAACCACTGCTCCATAAACGCAACCGCGTCCGGCTCCTCACTTCTCTCTGGAAGGCCAATGACGCGGACATTATTTCTGCGCGCTCTTCCTTCTACATCCTCCACTCTGTCCATCAAGGTGGCCACTTGCGTTTGGAGCTGTTTCACGTCAGATTCCGTCTGCTTTTGTTTGGGCACTAATTCAGCCAGTGTCTCCCCCTGTTCCTTAACCGTGTCCGCAGTTTTTACGTAGTCAGCTCTAAGTAAATTCAGGCTCGTGGACAGAGACCCTATTTACGTCTCTAGCGCCTTGCGAGTGTCCCTTAGTTCATTCAAGATGAGGTCTAGCTTATCCTCTTGGCCGGGTTCCTTAGTTGGGGGCACGCAGTCAGCACCCATTGCTTCACCCGTACTCTCCAGACCTCCCTGGGAGTGTAGCGCACTGCGGGAGTCAGGCATCGACAGTTTAGGGCACCCCACTTTACCCATAGTCCATCCAATAGGCGACAAATAGGGGAGGCACAAGACAGAGGGAGGGCTCTGTGTGAGGAAATCAGTAATGCGTTGTGAGAAGTTGGCCTGATGTGCAGTGCTCACTATTCTAGTGATCACTATATATCAGTCCAAACAACCCTTATTGATGATTGGTTGTAAGTCAACCTTATAGACCAGCTATCCTAGTAGCATGGATACGAGCAGTCTAAGGCTAAGACTCTAGAGGGCGTGTTAAGCCAGCTGTTTTACCATCCCATTACCCCTTGAACACCCAGTGAAAGGACACCACACAAGTGTTATGAAAATAAACAATGTATTTATTAGAATCACAACAACCCTGTACTCTTTATGAGGACAGGGTGCTAAGCACACAACAAAACTCTTACGAAAATACTTTTAAGTTAGCACGTTACACAAATGCCCGAGGGGCACGAAAAACCATATACTTTCAAAGTGGAATGCGAATTACTAGCAGGTAAGTAACGATTCTCAGAGGCTTTGGGATCGCTAGGACTGGACTACTGAACCTTTAGATTACTAGCAGGAGGCCTAGGGAACTCGGGTGCAGAGTGTGCACTCTCACGCGGGATGCGGGACAAAGTCTATGGAAGCTAGAATTCACAAAGTTAGTGTTCACGGGCGAACCCGACCTGGTAGGGAGAAAACGACAGTGGATCCTGACCCTTGGATAGTGAGGCTATGCTGGGACACCGGAGTGCCGAAGTTACCTAGCCCAGGGGCTGCAGCTGCATAGGTCTGAAAAGACGTCGGGGATCTCGTTGCCGGACCAGGAGCCTGGAAGGAAGAAGTTGCTGGCAGGCGACCAGTGAAGGAAAGTTCGATGGATCCAAGCCTGGATCAAGGAAGAAGAAACCTGAAAGCAGAGGGGACCAAGTTCTTGAATCACTAGCCAGTGATTAAGTGGGCACCAGGATGGCACCGGGCGAAGTCACCGCAGTCAGGTGAGTGGGCGCTGCTGGGCTCTGCAGTCTCTCGGACCAGGAGGCGTTGTCGGCGACCAGGATGGAGGTGCGAGCTGTCCCACGGAGGATGAAGTCGTTGGCGTCGAAGTTACCCAGGATTGGGCAACAAGCCTTGGCTAATTCAAGCCCACGCGGTGGACTCAAAATGGCGTCTTGAGTGGACCAGGAGGGTCCGGGGTGCTCCTCTTCTGGGAGGGAGCAAGGGCCAGTCTGGAGCAACCAGACCAGCAGCAGAAATGTCGTCGGGCGTCGTCAGGGAGGCCACAAGCCAACGGGCTAGTAGCCAAACAACGCGGGGAGCAGCGGAAAGCAGAAGGGCCCCACGCAGATCGTGGAGATGCTGGGGGGCTGCTCTTCGGTGCTGGAGCTGCTCAGGGTGGGGGCTTCTCGGACCCCAAAGCACTCACCAGGAATTCACTCGGCGGGCTTGCTGGAAAGAAGTCGTGCAGTCTTGCAGATGGCCGGTCCCTTGAGGTCTCGTCGCACCCACGGTTCTCAGCTGGGCTGTAGAGGTGGGTAGAGGTCAGAGGTGCCAGGGAAGCCGGTTCTCGTCGAGCTGGGCAGTCGGATTCCGGAGGAAGGACTTGCAGCAGACCGCAGTGTTCTTAGATGGTGCCTGCGGATGCAGGGTGACTACTCCTTAGTCACAAGGGAGAAATCTTAGGAAGAAGTCTTGAGTTCCTTTCGCAGAAAGTAGTTTCAGGATTCAAAGATGATCTGATTTGGAAGGGGGCCAGTCTCTACCTTTATCTGGGAAAAGGGGGCTGGCACGCGACTAGGTCCTGCCCTATGGGTGGGACCAGGAGGGGGGTGGTTACACCCACTTCCTTGGCGGGCTTTTCCCCAGGCCAGGGGCTGGAGTGCCCCTGGAACTGGTTCCAGCCAGCCTATGCACAGTGAGCACCGGGGTGCTACTTGCAGTCACCTTCCTCTAAAGCCCTGCCTACCTACAATACACAAAACCCTGTCTGGGACGGTGCTGGCACCGCCCCTGGCAGGAAACCCTTTGTCCTTATCTCCTGCTCTGGGAGGACTCCCAGCAGCAGGAGGGCAGACTTGTGTCTCGGTGGCAGCATCCATTTTGTGGATGCTAAGGCTCTGTCTGACTTTTAACCGGGTTATAGGTTACAGGCATGTCGTGTCCCTCTAGAAGGGTGGAATGCTAACCCCGTCGCCAGAATTGGCGAGGGGTTAGTATTCCAATTCGTATGACACCTTACTCGACATGTTTTGATAAAGCGATACCAGAGTTGGCACATAACCGCGAGGATTATAATGCACTTAAGAGTATATGGTATGCGATATCATGGAAACGGCTAAGGGATGGATCCCGAAAGCCGCAGACAGGCTCAGCTCATGCCAGAGCACCATCTCACACGATTCCAAGCACTCTGCCTTCAGGATTGTTAAGGCCTGCCATAGGAGTGACTGATAGGAGATCTGTGTGTCCATTTTTAGGGTTAGATATAGGTATACTATATCTAAAGCAAAGGGTGATTACACCACCTTGCCCCAGCTGTCAAGCAGGCAGTTGTGTCAGATTTGGATGGCCAGCCAGGGGTGGCATAATACATGCTGCAGCCCCTGGTAGGCCCTGGGTACACCTATGCCCTGGGTACCTAAGGTACACTGTACAGGGACTGATAAGGTGACTCAGTATCCAATTTAGATATGTACCTAGGGTACATGGAATCCATTTTACAGAGAGAGCAGTGGGCCTGAGGTCCTGAATAGCAGGGCCTCAGGTCAACTAAGTCAGGAAACCAGCAAAACACCAGGCAAAAAGTTGGGGGCAACCATAGTCAGGGATCAACCTTCCTACATAACCCCCCCCAAACGAAAGGAGATAAGGCTATCCTTGTCCAGGTAAGCCTATATTGCCTAAGTGGCCATTTAAGGAAGTACCAGCACTGGCATGGTTACCCCCTATGTCATGGTCCACTAAGCAATCCCTCGCCCTAAGGGTGTCTGAGGGTCTCCACCATAGGGAATCTCTACCTGTGGTGTGTTTTGTCAAAGAAAAAGGCTGGTGCTGAAATGGAGTACTGAAGTGAGGCTCCACTAATTTTGGGCTCAGCTTCCTCCAATCATTTTCCACCATATAGGCCTTTCTTTCCAAGACTGAGTTGTTTTGGGCTCTCAGGGTCAACCTCTGGCTACCTACAGCTGGAGGTTGGGTCCCTCTGTTTGGTTTACTGGAGGGACAGGTCAGGTCTGGGGCCCTCAGGTCCCAAGTTTGGCTGTGCCCAACAGTGTCCATCTGTGGGAGGTCCCTAACTAAAATTAAGGGGGATCCCTCAGGAGTCTGTTTTATTTTCACTTGGCTAGGATTACTAGCTTCAGTGCCCTTAATCTGCTGATTGGGAAATTCTTTTGGACAGGGGGCCCTTGGGGGTCCACCACTGGCCTCCCTGACTTCTACAGCCCTGGGCTGACTGAGGCAGGGTAGAGAGGGGCAGGTTACCTGCTCCAGACTGGGTCCCACCTTGGAAGGGTCCACTGACATCAGGGGTTCTGCCAGGCTAGGCCTGACTACCTCTGTGGCAGTTTCTTCACAAGGGGTCAGATCAGTTCCCTGAGGAGGCTGAACCTTTCCTAAAGTCTGGTGGGAGGGAGATTTCTCTTCCTCCTCAATACTCTCTGTCTGAGTGGAGTGATCCATAGTTTCAGGCTTCACAACACTGTCATCTGTCTGAGTTTGAGCTGTGGCCATCACAACTCTCCCAACCTTTTCAGGAGGGGGCTCAGTTTGGGTGTGGGCTGTGACCATCACAGCCTTGACAACCTGTTCTGGGAAGGAAGTTGTCTGAGATTGGGTTGTGACTGGCACAACCCTCCTGACCTGTTCAGGGAGGATATCTTGGACTGGGGCTGTGGCTATCACTGCCCCACTAACCTTACCATGGATGTTTACCATTTTAGAATGGGTTTCTTGCTCAACTTCAGCCCAGGCTGAGAGCTCTAAATCATTCCCCAGTAGGCAATCTACAGGCAAGTTTGGTGACACTGCCACTCTCTTGTGGCCAGTGACACCTCCCCAGCTGAGATTGACCACTGCCATGGGATGATCTCTCTGTACTCCATCAATATTGGTCACCTGGTATGTGGCACCAGGTAAAAGTTGCCTTGAGGGGACTAGACTCTCAGTCACCATAGTGATGCTAGCCCCTGTGTCTCTATAGGCCTCAACTTTTATACCATTGATGAGGGGCTCCTGTCTGTACTTGCCCAAAGTGTTGGGACAAGTTGTGAAGTTGGCAAACCCCATGCCAGTCTCACAGACAAGAGTATCTAAGTTTGGGGACCTGGTTAGGCCAGAGTCCCCAGGAACTCCCAAAGTAAATGCACCCAAATTCTTGGGGGCACTCCCACCACCTGGGGGATTACTACTAGTAGTAACAGGAGGTTTGGGAATGTTACTTGGGGGTATGTTTTCCTTATTGTTATTCTTGGGGCAACTGCTGTCAGTTTTTAAATGACCCACCTGTTTACAGGGATAACAATAAGGTTTCTTCTGGTTGTTGGAATGATTCTGGGACCCACCCCCCTCAGAGGATTTTTGGGGCCCTGATGTGGTTTGATCTGTAGATTTATTCCCACCCTTCTCTTGAGGCTTGGTTGATTCCTTTTTCTGGTCACCACCTTGGTTCTTGGGCCTAATCCTGGTTCTGACCCATTTGTCTGCCCTCTTACCCAATTCTTGTGGAGAGGTCAGATCAGAGTCTACCAGGTGCTGGTGTAATAACTGGTTCTGACAATTATTTAAGACTTGCTCTCTCATAATAAGATTATACAATCCTGTGAAGTCCGTAACCTTGCTACCCAGTAGCCAGCCTTCCAAAGCCTTAGTGGCACAATCAACAAAGTCAGACCAGTCCTGAGACTGAGTTTTCTGGGTGTCTCTGAACAGCAACCTGTACTGCTCAGTGGTTAAACCAAACCCATCAACCAGTGCATTTTTCAGGACCTGGTAATTGTTAGCATCCTCAACTCTAGTAGTGAGGAGCTTATCTCTACCTTTACCATCAAAGGAGAGCCACAGTATAGCTGCCCACTGACTCTGGGGAATGCCCTGCACAGTGCAGGCCCTCTCCAAAGCAGCCATCCATTTCTGGATGTCATCCCCTTGCTTAAAGGGGGGCACTATTTTAGTCAGGTGTTTAGTATCTAAACCCTTCTCTCTATCTCTTGGGAGATTGCTGCCACCAGTGGGAGCTAGCCCACTCATCTGCTGCTCACTTGCCAGGGCAAGCTTCTCTTTGGCCAGGGCAATTTCTTCCCTTTCAATCCTCAGTTCAGCTTGTCTCATCCTAGCCTCATGCTCCCTTCTCTGAGGGGAAGTAAATCTCCTCTGTGGAGGATTCCTTCTCCCCTGAGAAGAGGCATTAGAGTGCAGAGATCTATTGGAGTCCCTAGAAAGAGATCTATCTCTCCTAACTCCAAGGTTAGGCCCACTTCGGGTTAGTACTGGGGGGCCCCCAGATCCTAGCCCAAGTAAGTCTAAGTTGGTCCTAGTTAGCCTTCTGACTACCTCAAGACCTTTGTCTACCTCATCCCCAGAGAGTACCTCCTGATCCTCCTCCTCAACTGCTGAATCAGTGTTGGGGAGGTCTGGATCCCCAGAGGTTCCCTCTAAGGCTGGCATGCTCTCATGTAACTGAGAGAGCTTTCTGGCATCATATGTCTCTAAGAGACCTATCAGAAAGGGAATGGTGGGGTTAGACCCCTGCTTCAGTTTCCTGGAGACACAGAGTTGCCTCATCTCCTGAAAATTGAGAGCTGCATATCTTGAAGTGACCTGTGGAGGGTCAACACTGACCAGGGGAGTCTCAGTAGAGTCCCCCTGAGTCGACATGCTTTTCTAGCGAGGTGTAAGTGGTGCACTTACCTACACTATATGTTTGCCTACTGATCCCTTGCTAGAGTTGTAGTTTAGGGTGTGCTAGGCCCTAGGAGCTACAACAGCTGGTTCAGTAGAACTCAGAGTATTCTAAGCTAAGTTATATGTACCTTTAGTACTTATGTGATCTTTCACAAGATATTCTTAGGGCATGTGTGGTAAAACAACAGCAAGCTCAAATCCCAACCGCTGCTCACCAATGTGAGAAGTTGGCCTGATGTGCAGTGCTCACTATTCTAGTGATCACTATATATCAGTCCAAACAACCCTTATTGATGATTGGTTGTAAGTCAACCTTATAGACCAGCTATCCTAGTAGCATGGATACGAGCAGTCTAAGGCTAAGACTCTAGAGGGCGTGTTAAGCCAGCTGTTTTACCATCCCATTACCCCTTGAACACCCAGTGAAAGGACACCACACAAGTGTTATGAAAATAAACAATGTATTTATTAGAATCACAACAACCCTGTACTCTTTATGAGGACAGGGTGCTAAGCACACAACAAAACTCTTACGAAAATACTTTTAAGTTAGCACGTTACACAAATGCCCGAGGGGCACGAAAAACCATATACTTTCAAAGTGGAATGCGAATTACTAGCAGGTAAGTAACGATTCTCAGAGGCTTTGGGATCGCTAGGACTGGACTACTGAACCTTTAGATTACTAGCAGGAGGCCTAGGGAACTCGGGTGCAGAGTGTGCACTCTCACGCGGGATGCGGGACAAAGTCTATGGAAGCTAGAATTCACAAAGTTAGTGTTCACGGGCGAACCCGACCTGGTAGGGAGAAAACGACAGTGGATCCTGACCCTTGGATAGTGAGGCTATGCTGGGACACCGGAGTGCCGAAGTTACCTAGCCCAGGGGCTGCAGCTGCATAGGTCTGAAAAGACGTCGGGGATCTCGTTGCCGGACCAGGAGCCTGGAAGGAAGAAGTTGCTGGCAGGCGACCAGTGAAGGAAAGTTCGATGGATCCAAGCCTGGATCAAGGAAGAAGAAACCTGAAAGCAGAGGGGACCAAGTTCTTGAATCACTAGCCAGTGATTAAGTGGGCACCAGGATGGCACCGGGCGAAGTCACCGCAGTCAGGTGAGTGGGCGCTGCTGGGCTCTGCAGTCTCTCGGACCAGGAGGCGTTGTCGGCGACCAGGATGGAGGTGCGAGCTGTCCCACGGAGGATGAAGTCGTTGGCGTCGAAGTTACCCAGGATTGGGCAACAAGCCTTGGCTAATTCAAGCCCACGCGGTGGACTCAAAATGGCGTCTTGAGTGGACCAGGAGGGTCCGGGGTGCTCCTCTTCTGGGAGGGAGCAAGGGCCAGTCTGGAGCAACCAGACCAGCAGCAGAAATGTCGTCGGGCGTCGTCAGGGAGGCCACAAGCCAACGGGCTAGTAGCCAAACAACGCGGGGAGCAGCGGAAAGCAGAAGGGCCCCACGCAGATCGTGGAGATGCTGGGGGGCTGCTCTTCGGTGCTGGAGCTGCTCAGGGTGGGGGCTTCTCGGACCCCAAAGCACTCACCAGGAATTCACTCGGCGGGCTTGCTGGAAAGAAGTCGTGCAGTCTTGCAGATGGCCGGTCCCTTGAGGTCTCGTCGCACCCACGGTTCTCAGCTGGGCTGTAGAGGTGGGTAGAGGTCAGAGGTGCCAGGGAAGCCGGTTCTCGTCGAGCTGGGCAGTCGGATTCCGGAGGAAGGACTTGCAGCAGACCGCAGTGTTCTTAGATGGTGCCTGCGGATGCAGGGTGACTACTCCTTAGTCACAAGGGAGAAATCTTAGGAAGAAGTCTTGAGTTCCTTTCGCAGAAAGTAGTTTCAGGATTCAAAGATGATCTGATTTGGAAGGGGGCCAGTCTCTACCTTTATCTGGGAAAAGGGGGCTGGCACGCGACTAGGTCCTGCCCTATGGGTGGGACCAGGAGGGGGGTGGTTACACCCACTTCCTTGGCGGGCTTTTCCCCAGGCCAGGGGCTGGAGTGCCCCTGGAACTGGTTCCAGCCAGCCTATGCACAGTGAGCACCGGGGTGCTACTTGCAGTCACCTTCCTCTAAAGCCCTGCCTACCTACAATACACAAAACCCTGTCTGGGACGGTGCTGGCACCGCCCCTGGCAGGAAACCCTTTGTCCTTATCTCCTGCTCTGGGAGGACTCCCAGCAGCAGGAGGGCAGACTTGTGTCTCGGTGGCAGCATCCATTTTGTGGATGCTAAGGCTCTGTCTGACTTTTAACCGGGTTATAGGTTACAGGCATGTCGTGTCCCTCTAGAAGGGTGGAATGCTAACCCCGTCGCCAGAATTGGCGAGGGGTTAGTATTCCAATTCGTATGACACCTTACTCGACATGTTTTGATAAAGCGATACCAGAGTTGGCACATAACCGCGAGGATTATAATGCACTTAAGAGTATATGGTATGCGATATCATGGAAACGGCTAAGGGATGGATCCCGAAAGCCGCAGACAGGCTCAGCTCATGCCAGAGCACCATCTCACACGATTCCAAGCACTCTGCCTTCAGGATTGTTAAGGCCTGCCATAGGAGTGACTGATAGGAGATCTGTGTGTCCATTTTTAGGGTTAGATATAGGTATACTATATCTAAAGCAAAGGGTGATTACACCACCTTGCCCCAGCTGTCAAGCAGGCAGTTGTGTCAGATTTGGATGGCCAGCCAGGGGTGGCATAATACATGCTGCAGCCCCTGGTAGGCCCTGGGTACACCTATGCCCTGGGTACCTAAGGTACACTGTACAGGGACTGATAAGGTGACTCAGTATCCAATTTAGATATGTACCTAGGGTACATGGAATCCATTTTACAGAGAGAGCAGTGGGCCTGAGGTCCTGAATAGCAGGGCCTCAGGTCAACTAAGTCAGAAAACCAGCAAAACACCAGGCAAAAAGTTGGGGGCAACCATAGTCAGGGATCAACCTTCCTACATGCGTGCCCTGGTACAGTATGGGACCAAGAAGTGTGCCGCAGATGTCCAGCAGTACCGCTATTCGGACCGTTGCTCCCACAACTCTAGTCGCGTCCCTTTGCTCCGCGACCGGTGCACTCCCTCCACAGCAAGGATCCGCACAATGTCCATATATAGGGGGGGTGGTGGTGGTCAGTTCCACTTGCAGGGGATGCGCCAGATAGGTAGATACACTACGATAGGACCCCGATGTTATGTCGGGCCCTCCGATGAGGACAAGGGCACTTGCGCGACTGGCAGTAGTTCAGGAGAATCAAAGCGTGCTGGGCCTGCTCGCAAAAGGGTTGGCGCGGTTGCAGACAAATGACCAACAGCGCGGGAGCACTCACCGCCCTCCACTTTGTAGAGATATGCATCAGGACGTCCAGCACCACTTGCCGTGCTGGGAAGGAAGCAGCGGGGTGGCGCACTGTAGAGGAGCAACTCAGTGCCTCAGGCCGCCGTTATGGAGAAGGCCCCAGGAGATCCCCGGACTCGCGTAGATACGCGTCCCGGGTGTCGGGCAGGGAATGAGTTAACGTAGCGGTCGCGGCCACAGTCACGGGACAGCCAATCGCGGCTCGCTGCCAAAGTATCTCGCCCACCTCCACTGCAATCTCCGTCCTCTGTCAGCCCCTCACCAGTGTCGCAGCTTCAGGAGCACTTTGCGCTCACGGCCGCAGTTCAACTCGCGGCCTCCATGCCCCTCATGCGCCCGCAGCGATCCTCTGCAATCGGGGAACACACCAGTGATTTGCACAGCTCCGTGCCGTCTGATCCGGCTACACTGCCCCGCTCCACCACCGGAGGTACAGTATAGTCTATTTTTGGCACATATATGCAGGATTTTGAATGCTCGAGGCCGGAGCTCGTTTATCTAGCGTCCACCATGTCCGGCAGTTGGCCACGCCCCCTCCATATACTTAAATCTATATTCCTACTTCATCAATAGAAATTTACTTCTAACATAGCCCACCAGTGTCTCAACAGTTTCTCAAGTGTACAAAGCCAGTACCTTTGCTTTATTACACAATAAGTTCACTTGGTGATACAAAAGGCATTAAACCAGTGCCCCCCAAACCCTAAAGTAGTTAATAAGCACTTTACAGCACAGATCTCATGATTGAAATATATAATCGGGATCGGGAAGTAGAATAGGACACAATTCAGCATGGCCAATAATTGGTATCTGAAAGAAACAGGTTAGTATTAGATTCCTTACCTTAGAATATCCCCAGGCGTCAGTCTGGATCCGGAAACTTTTGCGTAGCAGTACCCCTGCGTGTCGGTAGGCGTCGTCTGCAGGCGTCCCCTGCGGCTCCGCGTCGTCGGCGTCGTGCGCCGTGATGACGTCGCTGGAGTATATAGACGCCTCCTCCGCGCGCTGACGTCAGTTCTTCTTTTTTCCGCGCCAGTTAGCGCAGATCCGAAGAGCAAGACTCCGGTCTTTTGACCAAAGTTTTTGTTACATCTAACTCTTACAAGTTTTTGTTACATCTAACTCTTTCAGGTGCCGGTAGGATGCCCGGTTTTAAAAGTTGCGACGGGTGCGACCGCCTGATGTCGGTCACCGACCACCATCGACTCTGCCTCCGGTGTCTGGGCGCGGACCACGACGTGGACTCCTGCGTCGACTGCCGGGCCTTGACGAGTAAGGCTAGGCGGGAGCGGTCCCGCAAGCTACTCGAGCTCCGGGTGTCGGCCCCGCGTCGAGAGCGGTCCCGGTCCGGCCGGAGGTCGAGGGAGCGGTCGAGAGAGCGATCGCGGAGCCGCCATGAGCGCTCCGGAAGTCGTCACCATTCCTCCGGTTCCTCAAGTAAGCGACACAAGAAGTCGGGGCGTCGTCATCGTACCCCCGACTCCCCCCCCGACGCCCGCGTGATGCGGCCGGGGCCCCGCGTGGGTCGCCGACGCCATCTGCCCCATACCCGTCGGTCCCTGGGGAAGGCGCGTCGCGCGAGGAGATTGAGGAGTTCCTCATGGCTATGAGGGCGCTGTCTCCTCCGGCAGGGCCTACGGCGCCTGCGGGCCCGTCGGTCCCGTCTGGGGGCCCGAGCGGTTCGGGTGCACCTGCCCCGACGCCGCTGGGTGCCCCGACGCCGCCGGCGGCTCCGGCCCCGGCGCCGCTGGGCCCTTCAGGGTCGTCGCCGGCTGGTCAACCGGCCTCTCCGGCGCCGATTCCATCGGGGCAACCCGTGGTGCCGCCTCCGCGCGGTGCCGTGACTCCGCCGTCGTTTCCGGCCGGCGTCGGGGCTCCGGCGCCGCGCGGCGCCACCCCCATTCCCTCTCCGACTCCGGACGCGGAGTCGGACCGGCATCGTCTTACGCCGAGTCCGGCGCCGTTGGGGCCCCTTGGCTCCGAGGAGCCGGTCTATATCGTTGACTCAAACTATGGCGATGAGGACGATTATGGAGAGGGTTGGGAGGGGTCTGAGGACCCTCTGTCACGAGAATGCCAGTACGACGTGGACTGGGCAGGTGACTTGGGTGATGCCAGTGGTCTGGACGAATCGCCTAACCCTGGGTTTGTCTCGCCTCCCACTGTGGCGTCGGAGGCTGGGGCTGCCTATCCGGTGGTACTGATGAGGGCTGCCAAGGCCTTGAGCCTTGAGCTCCCCGTCGCTAAGGTGAAGCCTAACATCCTCACCGAGGTATTCAAACCGCAGTCATGCCCACAGGAGCCTTGCTGCCGTTTAATGACGCCTTGACGGATGTCCTTTTGGGCACATGGTCCAGGCCCGCTTCCGGTTCACCTGTTGATCGGAACGTTGCCAGGTGCCACCGTCCGTGTTCGGACGACCCTGCCTTCCTGTCCACCCATCCCTCCCCTGAGAGTCTGGTGATCCAGGCATCCACTTCCCAGTCCGCATTCCCGACGGCCCCGCCCGATCGGGAATCTAAGCGGTACGACCAGTTTGGCAAGAAGGTCTTCTCGTTTCTGAGTGCAGGACTGCGGTCTTGCAATACCGCATGCCTCTTAGGCCGCTACACCCACTCTCTGTGGGATACGGTCGCAGAGTGTCTGCCGCAATGCCCGCAGGAGGTGCGGGACAAGCTCGGCCAGGCCTTGGTTGAAGGCGGAGACGCGGCGAGGTATTCCATACGGTGTGGTCTTGACACAACCGACTCGCTGGGCAGAGCGATGTCCACGACGGTGGCGATTCGTCGCCATGCTTGGCTGAGATCCGCCAACTTCTCGCCGGATGTCCAGAATGCCCTGATGGACATGCCATTCGATGGCAGTCGCCTGTTCGGCGACAAAGCGGACAACGCGCTTGAGCGCTTCAAGGACTCCAGGGTCACGGCCAAGTCCTTGGGTCTCTCGACCCAGCGCCAGCAAACGAGTTCGTTTCGCTCCTTTCGTGGCCACGGAAGGGGCGGTCCCTCACGTGCTGCCAGCCACGCACCGCAGAACGCTCCTCAGCGCGGTGGCGGCCGTGGATTCCGCCGTGGTGGCGGTCGGGGACAGCGGCGAGGTCAGTCCACACCTCCCCCCGCAGCAGCCTCCAAATCCTCCTAGTCCGAGCTTTCAGGCCCATGTGACGCCAGTGGGTGGCAGGGTTCGCCATCACCACTCCCGCTTGCGCACTATCACGTCGGACAGGTGGGTGCTGCAGCTCGTCCGAAGGGGCTACTCCCTCCCCTTCGAGACCACTCCTCCAGCCATGCCACCGCAGAACCACCGTGTGTCGGGGGACCACTTGACACTTCTGCAGGAGGAAGTTACGGCCCTCTTGGCCAAGGGGGCCATCGAGCGCGTTCCTGGGCCTGAAGTAGGGTGTGGTTGCTACTCCCACTACTTTCTGGTACCCAAGAAGGACAAAGGGGGCCTACGTCCTATCTTGGACCTACGGAACGTCAACGGCTTCCTCCGGAAGGAGAAGTTCAAGATGTTGACTTTGGCTCAGGTCTTGGCTGCTCTAGACCCACGAGACTGGATGGTAGCGTTGGACTTGCAGGGTGCGTATTTTCACATCCCCGTCCTGCCGGCCCACCGGCGTTACCTGCGGTTCACGGTAGGCCACGAGCACTTTCAGTTTATCGTGCTCCCATTCGGCCTTACCAGCGCCCCACGGGTGTTCACGAAAGTGATGGCGGTGGTCGCAGCTCATCTGCGCCGGTTAGGGGTTTCAGTCTTCCCCTACCTCGACGACTGGTTGTTGAAGGCGGGCTCGCCCCAAACAGTCGTCCACCACCTTCAGATGACGGCAGACCTCCTGCACGAGCTGGGGTTTTCCATCAATGTGCCGAAATCACACCTGTGTCCCTCTCAAAAGCTCCTTTTCATCGGAGCGGTTCTCGACTCGGCGCAGTTTCGGGTTTATCCTACGGAACGGCGGGTCCGAGATATTCAGGCTCTGATTCCCATCTTTCAGCCGTTGTCCCGGGTTTCGGTCAGGTTGACGCTGCGGCTTCTGGGGCTGATGGCCTCCTGCATCCTTCTGGTGCATCACGCCAGGTGGCGGATGCGGGCTCTGCAGTGGGACCTGAAGTTTCAGTGGGCCCAGCATCAGGGCAACCTGTCCGACCATTTCCTGATCTCGGAGGGCACTGCGAGTCAGTTGCAGTGGTGGCTTACGGACCGCGATTGGGTCAGAGGCAGATCCCTCTCCCTTCCCCAACCGGAGCACGTAGTTGTGACGGACGCGTCCCTCCAGGGCTGGGGAGGCCACTTGGAAGAGGCGGAGATCAGAGGCATCTGGTCTCCGGCGGAGTCCCGGCTCCATATCAACATGTTGGAGCTGCGGGCGATTCGCCTAGCACTGAAGGCATTCCTCCCCTTTGTCAACGGGAGTGTAGTGCAGGTGTTCACGGACAACACCACCGCCATGTGGTACTGCAACAAACAGGGCGGTGTGGGGTCGTGGACCCTTTGCCAGGAGGCTCTGCGCCTCTGGCAATGGCTGGAACGTCAGGGCGTGACTCTGACGGTTCAACACCTGGCAGGTTCTCTGAACGCCAGGGCGGACGAACTCAGCCGTCGGTGCTCGGTGGATCACGAATGGGGTCTGAACTCGGACGTGGCGAAAGGCCTCTTTCTGCAATGGGGAGAGCCTTGGTTAGATCTATTCGCCACAGAAGAGAACGCGCAATGTCATCAGTTCTGCGCGTTGGAGTTTCCAAGACGGCACTCGCTCGGCGACGCCTTTCGGCGCGAGTGGAGTTGCGGTCTGTTGTACGCCTTTCCGCCTAATCCACTTCTGCCCAGAGTGCTGAAGAAGATCAGGCGCGACCGGGCCCAAGTTATCCTTGTGGCTCCAGACTGGGCTCGAAGGTACTGGTATCCAGAGCTACTCAGCATGTCAGTCGGTCCCTCGATCCGCCTGCCCCTTCAGGAGGACCTTCTGTCGCAGCAGCAGGGGACGGTCCTCCACCCGAACCTGTCCAGTCTCCACCTCCATGCTTGGAGATTGAGCGGCGACAGTTGAGGCCATTTGACTTGCCTCCTGAAGTCTGTGATGTGATTCTGGCAGCCAGGCGTCCCTCCACAAAGTCGGTATACGCCTGCCAGTGGAACAGATTTGTGGCATGGTGCACAGCAAAGGCTGTGGATCCCCTTTCTGCCCCTCTTTCCGAGCTTCTCCTCTTCCTTCTTTCTCTTGCCCGGCAGGGCTCTGCTCTGGGCACTAACAAGGGCTACCTTTCTGCCCTTTCCGCCTTCTTAAGGCTACCTGATCAGCCATCTTTATTCAAGTCCCCTATTGTACTGAGATTCTTGAAAGGCATCACGCACATGTATCCACCTGTTCCGTTCGTGATGCCTCAGTGGGACTTGAACCTGGTTCTGATATTCTTGATGTGTGCTCCCTTTGAGCCGCTTCATTCCTGTCCTCTCCGTCTTCTCACTTTAAAGACGGCCTTCCTGGTTGCCATCACCTCTGCCAGGAGAGTGAGTGAGCTCCAGGCTCTTTCTGTTAAACCTCCTTTCTTGTCCGTTCATCCTGACTAGGTGGTTCTTAGGACTAGACCTTCTTTCCTGCCCAAAGTAGTTTCTGCTTTTCACATCGGGCAGTCCATCACCTTACCCTCCTTCTTCCCGCCTCCGCATCCTTCAAAAGATGAGGAGCGGCTCCATCGTCTGGACCCAAAACGTGCGCTTTCATTCTATATGGATCGCACACGCCAGTTCCGGGTGGATGACCAACTGTTTGTTGGCTACGTGGGTGAGAAGAAGGGAAGGGCGGTACAGAAATGAACCATCTCTCGGTGGGTCGTCCTGTGCATCAAAGCATGCTACTCTTTGGCTCGGAAGGAGCCTCCTGTTGGGCTGAGGGCCCATTCCACTCGGGCCACGGCGGCTACTACTGCCCTGGGCCGGGGAGTCCCTTTGCAGGACATTTGCCAGGCGGCTACGTGGGCCTCGCTGCACACCTTTGCGAGGCATTACTGCCTGGACAGTCAATTCCGGAGGGACGGCTTCTTTGGCCGTTCGGTCCTCCAGGATTTTCTGGTGTAGGAGTGTATTGGTTCGCAGACCCACCACCGGGGTTGGTATTGCTGGGGTATCTATTCTAAGGTAAGGAATCTAATAATAACCTGTTTCTTTCAGATGAACAAGTTACTTACCTTCGGTAACGATATATCTGTAAGAAACAGTAGTTAGTATTAGATTCCTTACCGCCCCTCCCATCCTCCCCGTTCTGCGAACTGATACCTAGGGTTAAGGACATCCCTTTCAGGGCCCTAGTTTCAATTGGCACCAGTGTTAGTTCTCACATGGCTCTGCGTGTTCTGGCGCGGAAAAGCTGTGTGCAAAGAACTGACGTCAGCGCGCGGAGGCGGCGTCTATATACTCCAGCGACGTCATCACGGCGCACGACGCCGACGACGCGGAGCCGCAGGGGACGCCTGCAGACGACGCCTACCGACGCGCAGGGGTACTGCTACGCAAAAGTTTCCGGATCCAGACTGACGCCTGGGGATATTCTAAGGTAAGGAATCTAATACTAACTACTGTTTCTTACAGATATATCGTTACCGAAGGTAAGTAACTTGTTCTTCAGGCCCAATCTAATATAGCCTTAAAGCCCGACGTCGTGGGCTCTACTTGCCATTAAAGGCCCACTCCAGCATTAAAATCCCAAGCTGAAGGCGAGGAACAAGGGAGCGGGCCATTAAAGGCCAGTAGTGCCCTTTAGAGGGCAGAATGTTCTCATTTGTAAAACAGAGGTCTCACGGAGATCGAGGCGGTTGAAATCCCCTTGGGTTCTGTGAAGCCTTTGATCTGATAGAGACTACTAGCCGCAGATTCATTAACGTAGAATTATCCCCAGGTGTGAGACTGGATGCGGAAAACTTTTCTGCCACAGCATCCCCGCGCGCCAGGGGACAGCACCACGTGACTACACCCTGACGTCATCCGCGTACGTGACGTCAGTGAGGATACATAAGTCCCACCCCGGTGTGCCTACGTCAGTTTTTTCTCTTTTCCGCGTGCAACGCGGATCCGCATTGTGTCCTGGCCTGTCTTTAGGCCTTCCATTCTTTTTCACGCTTTGGCGTTGGTGGAACAGTGTGCGAATGCCTTCGGGCTTCAAGTCGTGTCCGTCTTGCGCACTTCCCATGTCAGCGACGGACCCTCACCCAGTCTGCATGTGGTGCCTGGGTGAACACCACGACTTGACAGATTGCGACGCCTGTCAGCACCTTAAACCTAAATCACGGCTGGAGCGCCGAATGAAATTGCTGTCGGCACGCTTGTCCAGGTCGGTGTCATCCCAGCGTCTATCTCCTACCTCAGAAGCAAGGAGCCGCCGGTTTCGGCTGCGGCATCGCCCTTCGCCACGGCCCCAGGGGCGTGGCTAGCCAGCTGGTAGGTCCTTCAGTTTGTCTCCGAGGCCCTGTCTTCCTTCAGCGGTGGGCGCCGACTCCCCTCGGGACATGCGCCCCTGCTAGTGGCAACCCTACCTGCCGTTTCCCAGCATAGGGCCCAAATGACAGCCTACGTTACGGCTCTGCAGGCTTCTTTGGCCCCTCCTCCACCTCCTGAGACGTCCGAGGATCCCTTTCCTCGAGCGGGGACTTCAGCGGAGTCGCTGGAGGTTCCGGCCCGGCGCCAAAGGTTTCGGCCTCAGGTCGTAGGAGGGTGGTGTCGTCAAGATGTGGTCCTTTGGGGCTCCCCTCTTCGGCACCTGGCATTCCTGCCTCGCCGCAAATCCCTACGGGGCTCCCTGTGGCATCGCAGGAGATCACCCGCACAATGTCCATATATAGGGGGGGTGGTGGTCAGATCCACTTGCAGGGGATGCGCCAGATAGGTAGATACACTACGATAGGACCCCAATGTTATGTCGGGCCCTCCGATGAGGACAAGGGCACTTGCGCGACTGGCAGTAGTTCAGGAGAATCAAAGCGTGCTGGGCCTGCTCGCAAAAGGGTTGGCGCGGTTGCAGACAAATGACCAACAGCGCGGGAGCACTCACCGCCCTCCACTTTGTAGCGATATGCATCAGGACGTCCAGCACCACTTGCCGTGCTGGGAAGGAAGCAGCGGGGTGGCGCACTGTAGAGGAGCCACTCAGTGCCTCGGGCCGCCGTTATGGAGAAGGCCCCAGGAGATCCCCAGACTCGCGTAGATACGCGTCCCGGGTGTCGGGCAGGGAATGAGTTAACGTAGCGGTCGCAGCCACAGTCACGGGACAGCCAATCGCGGCTCGCAGCCAAAGTATCTCGCCAACCTCCACTGCAATCTCGGTCCTCTGTCAGCCCCTCACCGGTGTCGCAGCTTCAGGAGCACTTTGCACTCACGGCCGCAGTTCAACTCGCGGCCTCCATGCCCCTCATGCGCCCGCAGCGATCCTCTGCAATCGGGGCACACACCAGTGATTTACACAGCTCCGTGCCGTCTGATCCGGCTACACTGCCCCGCTCCACCACCGGAGGTACAGTATAGTCTATTTTTGGCACATATATGCAGGATTTTGAATGCTCGAGGCCGGAGCTCGTTTATCTAGCGTCCACCATGTTCGGCAGTTGGCCACGCCCCCTCCATATACTTAAATCTATATTCCTACTTCATCAATAGAAATTTACTTCTAACATGGCCCACCAGTGTCTCAACAGTTTCTCAAGTGTACAAAGCCAGTACCTTTGCTTTATTACACAATAAGTTCACTCGGTGATACAAAAGGCATTAAACCAGTGCCCCCCAAACCCTAAAGTAGTTAATAAGCACTTTATATATTTCAATCATGAGATCTGTGCTGTAATCGGGATCGGGAAGTAGAATAGGACACAATTCAGCATGGCCAATAATTGGTTTCAGGCCCAATGTAATATAGCCCTAAAGCCCGACGTCGTGGGCTCTACTTGCCATTAAAGGCCCACTCCAGCATTAAAATCCCAAACCGAAGGCGAGGAACAAGGGAGCGGGCCATTAAAGGCCAGTGGTGCCCTTTAGAGGGCAGAATGTTCTCATTTGTAAAACAGGTCTCACGGAGCTCGAGGCGGTTGAAATCCCCTTGGGTACTGTGAAGCCTTTGATCTGATAGAGACTACTAGCCGCAGATTCATTAACGTAGAATTATCCCCAGGTGTGAGACTGGATGCGGAAAACTTTTCTGCCACAGCATCCCCGCGCGCCGGGGGACAGCACCACGTGACTACACCCTGACGTCATCCGCGTCAGTGAGGATACATAAGTCCCACCCCGGTGTGCCTACGTCAGTTTTTTCTCTTTTCCGCATGCAACGCGGATCCGGATTGTGTCCTGGCCTGTTTTTAGGCCTTCCATTCTTTTTCACGCTTTGGCGTTGGTGAAACAGTGTGCGAATGCCTTCGGGCTTCAAGTCGTGTCCGTCTTGCGCACTTCCCATGTCAGCGACGGACCCTCACCCAGTCTGCATGTGGTGCCTGGGTGAACACCACGACTTGACAGATTGCGACGCCGCCTGTCAGCACCTTAAACCTAAATCACGGCTGGAGCGCCGAATGAAATTGCTGTCGGCGCGCTTGTCCAGGTCGGTGTCATCCCAGCGTCTATCTCCTACCTCGGAAGCAAGGAGCCGCCGGTTTCGTCTGCTGCATCGCCCTTCGCCACGGCCCCAGGGGCGTGGCTAGCCAGCTGGTAGGCCCTTCAGTTTGTCTCCGAGGCCCTGTCTTCCTTCAGCGGTGGGCGCCGACTCCCCTCGGGACATGCGCCCCTGCCAGTGGCAACCCTACCTGCCGTTTCCCAGCATAGGGCCCAAATGACAGCCTACGTTACGGCTCTGCAGGCTTCTTTGGCCCCTCCTCCACCTCCTGAGACGTCCGAGGATCCCTTTCCTCGAGCGGGGACTTCAGCGGAGTCGCTGGCGGTTCCGGCTCGGCGCCAAAGGTTTCGGCCTCAGGTCGTAGGAGGGTGGTGTCGTCAAGATGTGGTCCTTTGGGGCTCCCCTCTTCGGCACCTGGCATTCCTGCCTCGCCGCAAATCCCTACGGGGCTCCCTGTGGCATCGCAGGAGATCACCTGGACTCCGGGCTTGCCCCGAGTCCCCCTCGGTCCTCTACGCAGGCGGCTGCCTCGCTGGAGACCGAGCTGGCGCCGTTTCGGCCTTCCTCCCCGGCTCCGGTGGAGTCGCGGGTGGACGATGGGCCCTGGGGTGCTTTTCCGAGTGCCTCTCTGTCCTTGACGCAGGCGGCTGCCCTGTCCAAGGCCGAGACGGCGCCTTTTCGGCGCTGCTCCTTCACAGTACCGGCGTTGACCCCGCCCCAGTCTTCTTTGGCAGAGGTCGAACCGGCGCCGTACATGTCCTCTCCGGCGCCGATCGACGTCGATCAGGCGCATGTAGCGGACTCCACAGAGCTGTGCCGGCGGCAGGTTCTTGATTCGTGTCCTGAGGTTCCTTCCTCTCTAGAGGTCTGTCATCTGTTGGTGTCTTCCTCCCCGGAGAAGGTCCGTATTGTTGCTTTTTCACAGGCATCTTCCAGGGAGGGCTCCTCACCGTCCCCTCGGCCTAAATCTTCAAACCCCTCTTTACGTGGCCTTTCCACCGACCTCTCCGCCTTCCCCTGGGGCCCCTCAGGTTCCCCATTCTTCTGTGGATCCCCCACTATTCCAGGGTTGGCCGCTTCCTCCTATAGCTGGACTTGTAACGGACGGCTCAGTCTGCAGCCGTCGCCCACGGAGGAATTGCTTTCTCCTCCGCGGCACCCTACTGAGGCCAGTGTTGCCTTTGTGAGTGCTATTTCCACAGCTGCTGGTATTCGGCAGATGGGTGAACCTGTCACTTCTTTTCCTACAGACGACCTCTTGGAAGTTCTCCATCAGGGCTCTGGTAGATAAGTGTTACTCCATAATTCTCTTATGGGGGCTTGGGAGAACCCCGCCACAGGCTATCTGGTGCCTCAGGCTCTCCTGCATCACCACCGTCATGCTCCATATGACCCGGTCTGTCTTTCCTTCTACCCTTCTACGTAAAGCGCTCTTCTGCGCAATGCCTTTCCGTGCTTGCCTCTGGTATTGTTTCCTCCGTCTCGGGAGGCCCAGTGGTTGGATTCATTGGGGTGTAATGTCTTTGCTTCTTCCAGTGCTGCCTTGCGGGCGCTTACCACTTTGTGTGTGTTGACCATGGCTACTTTCAACCTGTGGGACTATGTGGAGTCCCTTCTTTCTCATGTCTCTCACGAGGGTGCCCGTGCTGATCTGTGGGGCCATGTGTTGGATTGTAGAGAGTTGGCCGTGTTTATTCTTCGCGCGGCTTTGGTTGTTGCCGATGCTCTCGGCCGTGCTATGGCCACTTCTGTGGCTCTCCGACGCCATGCTTGGCTCAGTGACGGCGTTTTTCCTGAAAATATTAGGTAGCATCTGGTTGACCTACCCTTTGACGGGGTCCTTCTGTTTAACACTCATGTGTACTCCGCCATTCAGCGTCATCTTGCGGGGCTCTGTCCTCCTCCTCCTCCTCCTCAGTAGGCAGTTTTGTTGATCCTCCAGGACTTGGTGGGAGGTGTTATCCCACTTGCTTCAGGTATTCGGTGTTTGGAGTGGCTATTACACTTTCTGTGAGGTTTTCTGTGCCCTCGGGCTCCTTGGTTGCCTCCCCCCCCCTTCAGTTGGCTGCTGGTTCAGCCCCTTTTTGGGCGAGGATGTGTTTTTTTTGGCTGATTTCTAAGCCTTCTGTGGTTTCTACCGCGGGTTTATGATTTTGTTCTCTGATGCAGGATTTTCTTCCCCAAGAGTGGTTCCCATGACTTCTTTGGGACGTGTCCTACCCTATGTGGGGCACTTGTAGCTATGGTATAGCCCTGGCTTCCGCTGGGAGGGTGTGGACTCCCCCTTGCGGGTTCCTTGCCTTTCCTGGTGGTGTTGTATTCTGCTGGTGCGGTCCCTCTTCACCTGGGCATGGCTTGACCATCTATGGCATTGTGCTGCGGTGTTTTTGCCCTTGTCCACCATGTGTTCTGGTCCTCTGTCTGGTGTTCCAGGGGGGGATGCTTTCCTATGTTGACGGCTTGGTCCGTCCTACTTATTTGTGCCCGACATGGTCTGGGCGTTTTGTTTCATGGTGTTTATCAGCGGCTGTCTGCGTCCGCCTGCTCTTCTGTTCTGTGGCCGGGGGCCTTGGCGTGGCTTTGGAGCTCCTGCTTCTTGTTCTGTGGGAGCCCTGGGAGATTACGTCCTTCTCCCGCCTGCCTTATTGCTGAGGCGCCGTTCTGTCTTGTCTGTTGACTTCCAGCTGTGATATGCTCGGCTGCCCTCTTCACTGGGTGTGTTTCCCGGTGGGGGGCTTTGCCTTCATTCTAGCTCTTCTTCCTTGGTCCTCCTCTGGGTTGCCTATACCTCTGGTGGAGATCCTTGGTACCTTAACTGGGATTGGGGTGCTCTGGCCTCCTTCCGACTTGTCCTTGTTTCCTCCTGCTGGGTGAACGAACCGCCCTTCCTCCCCGTTCTGCGAGGACTCTTCTTTGGTCTTCAGCACTCGTCTACCTCCGGGTGGTTGTCCTCTGCGAGTGCCTTTTCTACTCCCTCCCCAGGGGGATGCTTATTTTTTGGTTTGCTCCATTCCTTTCTGTTGATTGGTTGATGGTGTCATGGGTGCTTCGGCGCCTCTGCACCCTGGTCTCCAGTGGGAGGTTGATTGTGTCCTTCTTCCTCTCGTGGCTTGCACTTCTGACTCTTTTGTAGTCCTTGGGGTTGGGGTCCCTTGGCGGGTCTCGACCCTTAGTTCTTTTCAGAAGCTGTCTCTCCCTCCTGGGGTTGTCTGGGGATGAATTGTTGTTCCTCTTCCATTCTGGCCTTTGTACCCTTCTCTGTTCTGGGTAAAGGGGTTGCAGACTTCTTTGTCTGCTGTGCAGTTTTTCACATGTCTCTGCCCCTGGAGGGGTGGTTCCTGTTGTGTTTGTTGCAGGCTTGCTTACAAGTAGCTGTGCTCTGTCCCTTCATTCCATGTCTTTTGGTGTCATAGTGCCTGGCACTGTTCTGGGTGGTGCTGTTCCTCACCATTCGTTTATTCTCTTTCTGTTTAGCTGTTTTTTCGCACACTGTTCCAGTATTCTCCCAATTTTTGGTTTGTGATGGCTCCACGTTGGGGCTTGGAAAAGTTCTCTGAAGAAAGCTGACGTAGGCGCACCGGGGTGGGACTTATGTATCCTCGCTGACGTCATGTACGTGGACGACATCAGGGCGGAGTCACATGGTGCCGTCCCCCGGTACGCAGGAATGCTGTGGTAGAAATGTTTTCTGGATCCAGTCTCACGCCTGGGGATAATTCTACATTAAGGAATCTGCGGCTAGAATAGTCTCTACCAGATTCATCGTTACCGAAGGTAAGTAACTCGTACTTTACAGCAGTAGCTGTGAACAAACATTGGAATGTTGATGCTACGGGCTTCTACCAGCCATTGGAAGCCAGGAGCACTCCATTGTCTTTAATGAAGCACTCAACATTCCTATGTTCTAATAGGGGATAGTGAGACACTTGGTACTTCACCAAAGATCTTATGAAGATATTTTCTGTCCTGCTATCTCAAGTCTATCCTTAAATCTGTAACTCCATAGTTCAGATCCAAAAAGGGCTGCACTAATGGCCTTGGTTCTATATGTCTCAAAGGCTGGCAATATTGGGTATTAACACAATTAAGAAATGTAATTAACACACTTGATCTGTGTTTTAACAATGATGTACTTTCAACAATCTGCTCACACTGCTTGTGAGAATCTGGCAACATAACACCCTAATAATCAAACTTGCATACTCTTTCAAGTGCGCTGTTACCCAGTTTTATTTTCCTTCTTAAGTTTATCTGGGTTGAATGCCGTACATTTTGTTTTTGTGGGTGTCTTTTTCCAATCCGTGTAAATTATAAAAGGTGACAAACCTTTTGGAATAAGGTTTCCAGCCTTTTCTGAATTTTGGAGATGAGTAAGGTATTGTCTGCAAATAATATGGGCAGACACATTTCTGTCTGCCAAGACAGGCGAGTCATTCTCACGATTGGCTACAATCAGTAGAGCTGTATAAAAAGAAGAAAAGGGTGGGCTACAAGAGACAGCCTTGACATACATCTTTTTTACCTTAATCCTTTGAGTCAGCTATTCATTTGTGCCCCACACCACTTGTTCAAAATTATCTGTATGTTGCCGTCTAATTACACCCAATAGATTACAGAGAATTCCCATTTCAGCCAAAACCCTCCACAACTTCTCTCTTGGGACCTTATCAAAGCGAGCTCGAAGGTCGAAAAACGCATAATATAAGCTGCCTCTTGCGATTTCAACAGGCTTCCACCTAAGCAAAAGAAAACTAATGACCTGGTCAATAGTACTTATCTTGGGCTTGAACCCAGCCTAGAACTCACTAAAGATGTTATCAGTCATTCTGACTGTAAGTTTTCCCAACACCCGCTTGCAGAATATTTTGGAAAAGTTATTAAGCAGATTTGTAGGTTGATAGTTACTAAGATCAGTACAGCAGCCCTTCTTGAAAATGTATACTATCTCAGCTCCCATTAAGTATTGGGAATTGGGGCTCCAGAGACAATTGTATTAGAAGCTGTGTTTTTGTAGGGGGCCGAGAAGTCCAGTGCAGAAAAAAAAGATCCACGGGTATTTTATCCTAACCTGGATCTTAAGCCTTATTTTGTGCTTTAATAGTCTTCAGGGTATACTGCTGGGAAAAAAGCTGGATTTACTAAATTTGCTAGAGATATCTAGCCACAGATTTTTTGATCTTAGACTCCTTCCCAGGAGCCAAACTGGATCCAGAATGTTTTGCAGCAGTACCTTTGCGTGTGGGTAGAAGGAGTTGAGTGACTCCGCAGCAACGTAGTCTCCTGAATGTGACATCTACCTAGTCGATATAAGCCCTGCCCCAAAGTTCCTTTTTTTGTCTGCGCTAGCAGCGCGGATCAGCACTGCAGTTCCTCTGGCCATTTTTCGGCTTACTCAACGTGTTTTGGGCGACAGAGCAGTGTGCCCTTTTCTACTCTTCAGTGTCCTCTGGGGTTTAAGCCTTGTGACTCCCATAGATGACAAATGTCTTCCACGGACCCTCACTAGGTTTGCATGTGATGCCTTGGTGAGCACCATGAGTCCGAAGAGTGAGACTCCTGTTGCCAGCTCTGACTGAAAGCGTGCAGGGACGTCGCATAAAGCTCCTTGCGGCGTGGATGTCACAGGCATCGAAGTCTTCTCGTCTTCGTCAGTCCCCTATTCTCTTCAAAGACCGACCACACATCCGCTGTAAGAGCCGTTCCCGCTGGAGTCATTCTCCATTGACATCCAAAGGTAAGTCTCAGTATCGGCGGTCTAAGTCACTGTGTCGGCCACCTTCGTCGTCTACCGCTTGACCCTGCGCTTCTGTTGAAGTGTCAGGGTGTGAGTCTACCATGTGTCTCCCCACCTATACTGGGGCTGGGGTGTCTTTTCCTGGACGAGACAATATTCTCAATCTCTTCATGTAATTCTTGGGTCATCACCTCTCTCTTGGAGTGCCCTTGGACCCCGTGGAAGTGCATACGGTCATGCCTGAGACCTCAAAAACGGGTTCTCACCCCAGCTTCAGGTCGGCCTCTGGTGTCTGATGCCTTGGCAACGCCGGTGCACTCTGAATACTTCTTGTGTTCTTGCTCGCTTCTCCCACGCCTTGTGGGAAACTGTGTAAAGCTTCTTGACCTCCCTTATGGAAGAAGCCTGGAATGCTCTTGTGCCCCTGGTACAAGAAGGGCATTAAACTGCAGCTCTTAGCATCTGCTGTGGTATGGGTACCACCGATTTGGTTGGTTGGACTATGGCCTCTTTCATAGCCCCACGTCGGTGTGCATGGTTGAATACTTCCAGGTTTTTGAAGGCTGTGCAAGATACTTTAATTGACATGCCTTTTGATGGCGCCTCTTTTGGTGCTCATGCTGACTCCGCTTTATGGCGCTTCAGAGATACTCATTGTGGGACTGAGTCTTAACTCTGTTGTACTGGGGTTGTTGGGACAATTTGTTTCCCCTTGTTTTTACCTTTATCCGCCTTCATAAGGCAAAGTACTTCTCCCTTCAAGGGTTACACATGGTGTGATGTTCCTGCTTCTGCAGGTACTTTTCTCCTCCTTTATGCTGTCGGTGACAGGTTTAATTTCCTTTCTATAGCTCCTTTGCCCAAAAGAGCTGTACCTTCCTCTTGGAGCAGCTTTAATTGATCCTCCGCCATCCGTTCCTGACTCTGCAGTATAGTAGAAGGAAAGGAAGAGATTAGGCCTCCTGCACGATCTGCAGTAATAGATCTCCAGCAGGGGAGAAGATGATGAATGCTCCCACCCACTGGAGTAGTGTGGTCCTGCAGAATCCGCCTAGGAGTGCTTGGAAGCTGCGCCTGCTGGGGGCAGTGTGGTAGACGACTTCTGGCCTACATTCCGAGGACGGCATGTATCGCATCCACGTCCACGCACGGCTTGGGCAGTCTGTACGGGACGGTGGCTGGGATAGGGCTGACGCAGCTGGATACCCCTTCCGTTGCCACGAAACGGGTGAAATGAAGACTGGCCACGAGGAGTGGAGGAGAGGCCCAAGGATCTGGCCTTAGCTCAAGAGTCTTTGAACCTGACCAGGGCCGAGTCTGCCTTTTCCCCAAAGGGCATGTCCATCAAATTGGCTTGGACATCCCCCGAGAAGCCAGTTGCATGAAGCCAGGTGTGGCGCCTCAAGGCCACTGTAGTTGAAATAGACCTGCCCAGCGAATCAGTCGTATCCAAACCACACCATATGGTGAATTTTGAAGCATCTCTCCTGTCTTTGACAGCCTGGGAGAGCACAGCCTGGGCCTCCTCCAGGACTTGTGGAAGCACCTGCACTACCGTCTCCCAAAGAGAGTGGGAGAAACAGCCCAATAAGCATGCAGTATTCACTGACTGCAATGCCAGACTGGAGGAAGAAAACATCTTGTTCCCAAATGAGTCCAGTCTCTTGGATTTCCTATCCAAAGGAGCGGAAGGGAATGCGTCCTGGGAAGTAGAGGCCTGCAAAACCAACATTTCTGGGGTGGGGTGTTGGCTGAGGAACTTTTGGTCGCCCGGTGCTGGACGATGGCTGCGTGCAATCGTCCTGTTCACAGGTGCCCCTGTGCTAGGCTGGACCAAGTTCCTAGTAGGATGTCCGTAAGTGCATCATTAAAGGGCAAAAGGGGTCAGAGGTGAAAGCCCCAGGTTGAAGCACTTCGGTCAGGAGATTAGTCCTGACCTGCACTGAGGGCAGTTTCAGTCCAAGGACCTCAGCTGCTCTCTTAACCACCATAGCATAGGACACCCCCTCCTCCATAGCCACTGTATGTGGAGAGAGCATACCAGAGTCTAGGGAAGTATCCAGACCTCTGGCTTCCCCAAGTTCCCCATACCAGTCCATTGTTCCCTCAGAGACATCCTGGTCCTCTAGAGGGTCTCCAGACTCCTCCCATTCTTCTCCTGAGCCTATCACATCCACAAAGTGATCAGGCGAAAACATAGAACCCCTGATTTCTGTCAATGTCAGAATCGGCGTTGTACAACATTGTTTCAGCTCTGTGTCGTCGGGGATGAGGATGGGGCTTGCGTCACCAACAGCCGCCAGCGATGCCTCTGGCACTGACTTCGGGTTCGACACCGGGGAAGGCCGTCTTGGTACGACCGGCGTCGAACCGGATCCAAGATAGGATACCTAAGGCCCCACCGGCGCCGTTGTCGAAGCCAATGGCGCGAACCCGATGGGCCCCCATCCGACCCCATGGGGCCTGAGGGATCACCAAAGGGGTCGTTCCGCTCAAATACGAGACGCATGGCCTCATAAAAATCCTTAATTTGAGCAGGAGTCGCTCCGCCTCCCGGAAATGGAGGTAGGTACAAAGTCGACTCCGGCTCCGCAGAACCGTGCCTATAGCGTCAGTGCTACTTACCTCTTTCGATGACAGACGCCAGTTGAGGTGAAGACGAAGTCCGCTTGGACTACTTCTTCTTCTTGTGCCTCTTCTCTGAGTGTCCAGATGACCTCGAATGGGAGGAAGAGGACTTAGGGCTCCGTGAGCGATCCCGCGACCTCCTCTTCTTTGAACGGGACCTCTTCAGAGTCTCGCTCAACGGTGTCGACTGCTGGGACGCGAGCAACTTAAACGCCCACTTCCTCAAGATCTTCAGAGCCATCGCCTGGCCGTCTGAACACGACTTCAAATCGTGGTCGCGTTCAAGACACTATAGACATACGGGGTGGGGATCAGTAACCAACATCGTGCGGGAGCAAGTCCCACACGGTTTAAAACCTTTCTTCCTACCCGACATCCCTCGCACACACAGTCATCAAAAATATTGAAAAAAGTCGAGAAAAAAGCATGCCAACAAGCGGCAGAGGGGTAGCTCTTCCTGGATCGGCGCTTAACTGCAGCAGAAAGAAAATAACTGATGTCAGCGCACCTGGGTGGCATCTATATAGTCACCGTGTTGTCATAACTGACGCTACCAACGCCATCGACGTCACGCGGAGCCAAATGGAGCCACCCGACGTTGTGCGCAAGGTGTTTTGCTCAGAAAAAGTTTGCAGATCCAGCCTGATGCCTGAGAAATTCAAAGATAAGAAATCTGCAACTAGACGTCTCTATCAGATATCAGGGGACAGTGAGGTAATAAAAGCTTCTAAGGTGGAATATAGGTGGTCCGTAAAACAAGCTAGTATTAGACTGGGGTTGTAAAACGTGGGAAGACCTCCTTGATGCCTTGAAAAGTAAAGGAGGTAGTGGTGGTACATAGGATAGCACATCAATTCCAAGTACTATATTGTCTAAGTTTATCAGTATTAGAACCAGAGTTTTGGTGCCGCTCAAGGTAACAAAAAACACCCCTCTATCACAGGTGTCACCACACAGAAATTCCCAAGAACCTCTTGTGCAAAGCTTAACACAACTACTATACCTTGGCACTCTCCAATAATTATTTCACTATTGTTAATAGTGTAACACATTTAGAATTCAAAACCAGTGTGACTGCACGGGAAACCAATTCAATCAACTTGTTTGTGCAAAATTCTATTTAATGTCAAATTACAATGTTTCATTAAAACTTTTTTAAGAAACCCAGAAAACAAAATGCAATCTTCAACAAGGACATGTGTTGTTTTACAAAAATGTCGATATTGCTTGTTTGTCCACTAAGGTCGTGTTCATAAAGCCCTCCTGATGAAAACAGCTGACACGTTTTTCGTTACGATTGTAACTTCTTCAAGGCTTATACACAAGAAAATATCGATCCAACGGATTTGGATTGTTCAATATACAAATATCCTGCTGTGTAAGAGACAAAAAAGGGAGACCATTAATAGTACATCTGTCTTTAGGCCAGTCATGAGGAATATCCCCAACTAGGGGAAGATGTATTGTGGAAGGATGTGTTCAGTGTTAATCCTCCCTTCAAAATATTCCCTGGAAATGTCCCCGATATATGTAAGTGTCCCCAATAGAAAAATTTCATTTAGAGAGGATTAATTTAGTTATTGTCCTCCCACTTTAGGTACGTACTGTCATAAGTTGTGTCTACCACTTTGAGTTGTTGACGAATGTGTTAAAATGCAAATGTATTCATGTAGCAGTCTTGTCAGTGATACGAAAAACACGAGCGCTCTCTATGTCCGGCGCAGACGCCGAGTCCCGGCATTGTGTCCTCAATCAGGGGTGGAATGCAGGTGGTCCGTAAAACAAGTTAATATTAGACTGGGGTTGTAGAACGTGGGAAGACCTTGACGCCACTAGGCTCAATGATGCAGGAACGTTTTGGAATATAATATCCCACGGTGCATGAAACAAGAGGTTTGTGTCCAGGCAACCAAATGGGTTAAGCATTTTGATGTCCTTTATAAAGACATGGTAGTAACTGAGGCCTCTAACCCCTCACTTAAATCTTGCTCGGATAGGCGTAATCTTGAAGGACAAATTTCTTACCTTCAGTAACGCCTTATCTGCCAGAAACAGGCTCTAGCCACAGGTTCCTTATCTTAGAATCCTCCCCAGGCACCAGACTGGATCTGGAAATGTTTTGCAGCCATACCTCTGCGCATCTGTAGAGGGCGTCCAGTGCCTCCGCAGTGACATCGTCACCCGAATATGACATCAACAGAGTCCATATAAGCCCTCCCCAATGTGCTGAGGTCAGTTTCTTCTGACATTCCCGTACCAACAACCTGGAGCCACTGAGAAAATTTGTAACAGGAAATAGTGTCCCTTAAAGGGAAAATCTTGCATCAACAAGTACAGACTGAAAGAAATGCAGGTGACCACAGGACCCTTAGTTCGCAGAGTGGGGAGGATGGGTGGGTCGAGAAGGAATCTGCAGCTAGATACTGTCTCTACCGGATAAGACGATACCAAAGTAACTTGTCCATCTGGTAGAGCCATCCAGCCGCAGATTCCTTATCTTAGAATTAGATACCCAAGCAATACCATCCTTGGAGGAGGGACTGCAAACTGACCTCACCAAGAGCCCCAAGAGGAAAAGCCCGTCCAAAAGATAAAAAAGGGACCAGACTAACCGAAAAAAAGGTAGGTGAAGCAAGATGCCCGAAATGATCTCGAAGAAGTACTACCGGAGGCCCATAGGGAGTAGAAAGCTTAAAGACCATGAGAAACACGGTATAAGATCAGTAAAAGAGGAACCTCTGATGGAGCGAGATAGAAAACAAAATTTTGTTTAATCTCGTGAAGTCACATTTCCATAACATGAATAATAATATTAATGATTTGTGATATGTCGTGCTAATACAACTTAGATTAAACTTTACACATGGGGGGACTAACATGTGTGCTCATAAACGTGCATAATTGTTGCATCTTTTTGTTCGTGCAAAATAATAAAATAATTTATTGTTTTCGTTTTTGTCATTACTAACTGCTGCAAACTTAAGAGAAGCATGTGCTTGTTTTGCTTTTCCTTGTCTGTGTGATGTCATTTCTACTATTCTAGGTGCATATGAGTCTCATGGAATAACGGAGACTGGTAGATATAAACGCTGCTTTATTTGTTTGCTTTGGCTAGGTAACATTTTGATTAATCGGGTGGGTTAATTAATTAGTAAATCTTGGGGTGGATACAGAATCTACATTATTTCTTACATTAATACTTTTCTTGTGTTTGTTTTATATTAGAAATCATAAGTTGTCTGCTTTTGGGCCTTGTCTGCCCGAACTACAATATGCTGAATTTTACTTCTGCAAAAGTGCTGAGACGCCCATTCTGAAATAAATTATTCGTCAAAAGCTGCGTTCACAAAGCAAAAACTAACGTGCTATCGTCATTCTGTCGGACATGGCCAAGGTCGAAAAAGAACATTTTGTCAGTCCTTAACTTGGCATCCGCGGAAGTCAATTGAAAGTCAATGGACGCTGCGAGAATGACTTTATACAATTGTTGCAATACAAGGAAGCTCCTGGTTGCACTCGGAAGGGACAATGGTCTCTAAGAAATATGACTTAATGGAAGTTTTGAAAAGTGGGTGACATGTCACTTGTCACTCTCAGCCAATGGGACGTCGAAGATTTCTGAAAACTTTCCTTTGCGTAGTTTAGTTAGCATAGAAAGGTATAAAAAGTCATGCCCCTAGGGATGGGCTGGCTGCTGCTTTCTGACTTTCCGATGAGGGTGATGTGCTGACGGACTTTGCGTGGAGCACGTAAGAATCCTCAATGAACTTTTCTTTAATTTCTATCTATTTAGTTCAGTTAGGGAATTAGGTTTTAGAAATGCTAAACTTTAAATATTCACTTTGATTTTGATTCACTTGCTTAAATTGTATTTTTCTCATATTTCTTTACAATCATGCTTGCTTTATTGCAAATAAAATTCATTTATAAAACTATCAACTTATATACCATAATTTAGTAAATAAAATCTTACTTTTGACAAACAAGCTGGTCTTGGTTATTCAGGAGTGTAGGTTACTATTAGCTAGATCACATCGCCAATGGTGGTCATCTAAATGGTTAAGTTTTATTCTAATGACAATATTCCTTTCGCAGAAGTATAAAATGTATATAGTTTGTAGATAATGTGTATATAGATTCAATCTGACCACCTGATTCAGTAGGCCCAAATTATGTCAGGTTTATAAATGGGTCCATATTTAGTATAAAATTTTGTTTATAGGTTATGAAGTTGGGTAGCGTTGTTTATGATATATTTTCTATAGGCCGCTGGATCAATTCTCTGGTAGCAGAAATTGATGGTTGCTAAGAGTAACCAAGGTAATATGGTGGTTGCTAAGGGTTACTAAAACGTTATGGTATGGAAATAGGATCGATGTTTTAACACATGTTGAGTTCGTTTTTCGTGCTATCTGTAAGCTATACCGGTATAGATTGTGTGGCGAGAAATTAGTCACGCAAGCCATCTGTTCTGTTTGTAGTGATATCGCCGAGTATCACAAGAGGTATCGCCGTGTACCATAGTGTTGTCGCCGAGCAGCACAGTTTTAGGGCTAGGTGTGAATCTTGTATAGTGAGGGTTTTCTAAGAAATTAGAGCAGCATGAGAATAGGGACAAAGCGCCTTCCATAAAACTCACTGTAATGAGAGTATTAGTTATATCCGAGCTTGAGTGAAGGGTAAATTAGCGTCGGTGCATGATTATCTATAAACAGGTTAGAGTCCTGTACGGGTACATGTTTCATATCTATAAACAGGTGAGAGCCCTGTACGGATAACGTCGTTATTTTGCTAACGGTGCATGATTTCTATAAACAGGTGAGAGTCCTGTACGGATTTCATGTGTGTTTGAAATTAGGGAAATTTCAGTGTGAAAGTGCGAGTTTGAATTGTATTTTATGTTCAAGTGGAACTCTTAGAACTTTCACTTCGCGGTGGGTTCAGAGCTAAGCGAGTTCATAATTATACGTGTTAGAAGGGTGGGGTAAGGGTTACTCTACTGACAATTGAATATTATCCTTAGTGTGAATAGCGCCGTCTATTCCGAAGTGTGGATACTTGAATGTATGTAAACTATCCTAAATAGTGAAACGAACAGATGTTGTCTTAATAGTCATTGTTAAGAATTAATTTACACTGAAAAGTGTTCTTAAAATGGCGCTGTGAAAAGATTTTGTGAAGGAGGGGTAAGCGCCAGGAGTGAGAAACGAGAAACCGCAGCTGCTGTGTACGTCACAGAGCCGCGCTGGGATTGGGCGACCTACGTCACAAGCTATATTCTGATTGGCTCTTGAGTCTCTGACGACTTGTGAGCTGATTGGTCTTTCGGAAAAACTCCAAATTTATTGGTTGAGCAGAAAAGTGACGTAGCTCAACTGTCATTGGCTTGTTGGTGTGTTTCGCGCACGGATTGGTTGTTTTTCGGAACATCCCGGAAATATTTTACGAACGATTTTGTGAATTAGTTTTAACTCTTAAAAATGAGTTATCATTTTAAACATGTTGAGAAAAAGCCAACATTACTTCAGAAGTTTAAGAATTTATTTTCACCTGACAAGAAAATCGAAACGCGAGGTGGTAAACTACTTCATAAGTATAAAACACCTGCAGCGTACATGGAAGGTGAATATGGATATCATACTGTCTTATGGTTCGATAGTTGGAAACGATATACTAAGAACGACGGTGTTTTAACTTGGCCTGATGATGGTTCATTTAATGTAAAAGTTTTAAGAAATTTACGAGAGAAAATGAACGCTCTTGTTCCGAAACCGAGACCAACTCAATTTGAAGCTTTAGTTGAGTGGGAAGACGAGATGTATCAATTACAAAGAGAAGCTAGTGGAATTAAAAGACCTTCTAAAAATCCACCTTGGAGAAGAGAAACTCATGAAGATAGATTGCGAATGTGGAGACAGGGAAACATGAGTGAAGGATTGTATTTAATTCATGAAATGGTAATGGGTACTCCTACAGGGAAATCTATGGAAAGTGAATCTGAGGATGCAGTTATGGAAGAAATATATACAACTGCTAGAAAGAATCAGCCTTTGAGACCTCCTAGATCATGGTCTACTCCGGTGGTTTCTACTGAATCTTCACCGAGTGCACCTCCAATTAATGAAGCTCCTAAACTTTATCCTAATAATTGTGAAATCATTGAAACTCCTAGAAGACCAGAATTCGAGAATGCTCGAAATGAAGGTAGACATTTTACAATGGCTCCAAGAGCAAGAGAACCTCCAAAAGATTATACAAGAGAGGCAAGAAATGTTGAAGATATTGATTATAATGAATATTTAAGATCTAAAGAAGAATTAATAAAAAGAATGACAAAAGGCATGGAAGCTGTGACAGTTCCAGTAACAATTGGTCCTGTTCAACCCGTATTTGACCAAAAGGAAACAAACAAAACTGGATTAACTATTCCTTTAAATACAGAAATTCAAAAGGCTGCTGAAAATTTTTATTCAGACTTATCTGAAATAAACTCTTCTAAATCGAGAATGCCTGATTTAACCTTTAATGAGGATTTATCTCCAAAAACACCAATGGGTGCTATATCAGATATAGGGAGTCCTGAAGTCAGGGTAACCACACCAAAACTTGATGTGGCCAAATTAAAAGCGAATATCGAAGAATTAATAATTGGAACAATTGGTCCAGATAGTTTAAATTACTATCGAGATGATGAACTACTGTTCATTTGTAAAAGCATACAGTGGAAAACGAAAAACAAATATGATCAACTAGAGGATCTAGCAGCAGAACTTGAAATTGATGTGAGTAAACAAAAGAATTTTGCGAAACATTACAGATTAGACTTTTCAGAAAGTGACATTGAGAGTTTAAACTCAATGGGAAGAATAGTTCATATTAAAGATTTGATTGTCTATATCAAAAAGCTAGGAGAACTGAATAAATGGAGAGTAAAATGGACGAAAAAGAAGGAAGATGAAAGATTGGAAAAATTGTCAAAACAATTTCCAATGAGAGAAATTGCAGGTGGAGGATATGTTCATGTCCCTTGGTCGAGACAGGACATTCTGTTATTTACAAATGACTTTCCAAAATTGAGGGAAAAACCAGTTGAGTGGTACAGGCAAGTCGATAGATTTATTAAAGTGTCAAAAGTTCTGTGGATTGATTTAGATGGATTTTTTGATATTGTCGTTCCATCTGATCTTTGGACAGAATGCAAAATATCGATTAGTTGGCCAAAAACAGAACCTGAGCGAATTAAAGAAACAGGTGCTCCAAATCCACTTGTAATGGATTTCTATGAGAAAGTAATTGTTTGGATGAAAAACAAAATTCCACCCAAAGAAGTCGATTGGGTTAAAATAGAAAGAACAGAACAGGAAACAAAAGAATCAGTTCATTCTTTTTATGAAAGATTACTGTTAATTTTTAAACAATACAGTGGTTATGAAAAATTAGATGAAAAAGACATGAGCCATTTTGTCTATAGATTTGTTTATGGACTAAAACCTGAAATTGGAGAAATGATCAGAAATAGTATTGTCGGATGGAAATCACTATCTGTAGATGATATTCTAAGGAAAGCAAAGTATTGTAGCGATGAAATAGAAGTAAAACAGAAGAAGCTGAAGGAGAAAGCCATGTGGGCTCAGGTAAAGGTGGCTGAGCAACAGATTGCCAGCATGGGAAATAAGAACACTAATTTTGTTCAAACTGGAAATACAAACCAGATACAAGGAAAGTTTAAAAGTAATAATTTCCCAAAGAAATTTAGCCCAAAGATTGAGGAGTTGAAACAAAGATTACCTTGTTTTAATTGTGGCGAAATTGGACATTGGAGAGACGAGTGTCCTCATCCTCCTAAAAACTTAAAGAATCCCTTATTGAATCCACAGATGCAGAATGGTGTTGACCTGCAGCGACAGCTACAGATGCAACAGGGGTTAAACGAATTTAATATTCAGCGACAGTTACAGCAACAGCAACAACAACAGGTGAATAATCGTCAAGATCAATTGCCACAACCACCTTTTCCGAATTGTGGGGGAGTTCAAAAATATAATCCAAACGTGGGATTTCAGGGAAGTGAACAGGTAATAAAACCACAAAAACAGCAAAAGCAGCAAAGGGTTCAAATGCAAAATGCTTCACAACAATTTTTATTAGCAGAAAGTCAAGACAGCGATTCTTATGATTATTGTTGACGGTGCCCGAGAGAGGAGGAAGAGTGTGTTGTTGGAGCCACTCTTGAGGTTGACCAGTCTGGTCCTTTTGTAAACGGGAAAGTTAACGATGTAGACATCACTTTTCTAGTGGACACTGGTGCTACCCGTTCTACTGTTAGATCAGTGGAAATTGAAAACCTACCTCTCTCTGGGGATACCATCCAAGTTGTCGGAGTAAGTAATCAGCAAATTAAAACTGACTTAACTGATCCAGTACCAGTTGAAATTGGAAATTACAGAGACAAACACAGATTTGTGGTTTGTAATAGTAGTCCAGTAAATCTATTGGGCAGAGACATCCTATGTAAAATGAATTGTAGAATATATTGTTCTCCTGATGGAGTTGAGTTACAAACAATGGAGGAAGATGGTTTATACAGAATGACAATGATGATGATGGAAGCAGAAGAAACAAAATTGTTTCCTGCATTTGAAGAAAAAGATTTACCTGAAGAACTCAAAGAAACAGTGAAATCTGAAATATGGGATTTTACTGGAAATGAGATGGGTCTAATGAAAAACGTAGATCCAGTAAAAATTACATTGAAACAGGGAATAGAATTTCCAAACACTCCACAATATAAAATGAAAACAGAAACAATAGAAGGTATTACACCTATAATTGAAAAATTAATCAAGCAAGGTGTATTAAAGGAAATGGAGAGTAGCTCTTGTAATTCACCAATTATGGGAGTTAAAAAGTCTAACGGAACATTTAGAATAGTACAAGATTTGAGAAAAGTTAATCAAATTGTCGTTCCATGTTGTCCTGTGGTTCCAAATCCAGCAGTAATTCTATTTCAGATTCCACATGATGCTGAATGGTATACAGTCATTGACCTTTGTAATGCATTCTTTACTGTTCCCTTACATCCAGACAGTTATGAAATATTTGCTTTCAGATTCCAAGGTAAGACCCTCGGATGGTCAAGAATCCCTCAGGGCTATACAGAAAGTCCTTCAATTTTTAACGAACTGTTAAAAAGATCATTAGAAGACCTGGACTTACCTGGTAGGTCTACGCTAGTGCAGTATATTGATGATTTGTTAATAGCTGCAAAAACAAGAGAAAATTGTGTAACAGACACAATAATTCTGTTAAATCGCCTTGCAGAAGAAGGACATAAAGTGTCCCCAGCAAAACTACAGTTTTGCAAACAAGAAGTAAAATATCTTGGTCACAGAATTGCAAAGGGAAAAAGACAAGTAACAATAGAAAGAATAAAAATGATTCAAGCAATGTTACCACCAAGAACACAAAGACAGGTCAGAATGTTCTTGGGAATGGTTGGTTACTGTCGACAATGGATAAGTGGATTTTCAGTAATTGCAAAACCACTACAAAGACTGACAAAGTCAGATGTAAAAGATCCAATTATTCTCAATGATGCTGAGATGGATTCTTTTGAGAACCTGAAAAAGAGCTTATGCCAAGCTCCTGCTTTAGGTATGCCAAATTATGAGAAAGATTTTGAACTGTATTGTAGTGAGAGAGAAGGATGTGCATTATCTGTGTTAATTCAGAGACATGGAAATTTAAAGAAACCTATTGCATACTTTTCTGCAGTTCTTGATCCAATTGCAAAAGCATTACCAGGTTGTTTGAAAGCAGTTGCAGCTACAAGTATCAGCCTCGAACAAAGTGAGGGGATCATAATGGGATTTCCAGTGAAAGTTTTTGTGCCTCATTCAGTTGAAATATTACTGACAAGAGGTAAGACTCAACATTTAACAAGTAGCAGATTGACAAAGTATGAGAAAATCATACTGGGAGCAGATAATGTTTCGATTTCAAGATGTTTAAATCTGAATCCTTCTACATTATTGCCTGATTCTGAAATTGTTGATGACATTGAAATAGAACATGAATGTTTAGATGTCATGGAATTCTGCACTAAACCAAGAAAAGACATCAAAGACAGACCTTTGTCTGAATCGGATTTTGTCTACTTTGTAGATGGCTCATGCTTAAGATCCGAAGGAGGTGTCTTAAAAGCTTCATATTCAGTTTGTACAGTCGTAGATGTTGAAGAAGCATCATGTCTTGAAGGAGTTCGTTCAGCACAAGTGGCTGAATTGATTGCTTTAATTCGTGCATGTGAAATATCAAAGGATATAAGAGTTACCATCATTACTGATAGTCAATATGGATACGGAGTTGTGCATGATTATGGACAACTCTGGTCACAGAGAGGATACATGACATCAGCAGGATCACCAATTAAAAATGCAGTTTTCATTAGGAGATTAATCGAAGCAATACAATTGCCAAAAGAAATCGCCATTGTTAAGTGTGCAGCGCACACTAGAGGAACTGATTATATTTCCAAGGGAAATGCCTTCGCAGATGAAACAGCTAAATACTGCGCAAGGAAAAATTATTCATACAATCGGGAGAGGAGTAAAGAAACTGATTCAAATTCATTAATGCTAACAACTGTTGTAGAGACATGGCATGAGATTAGAGATTTACAAGATGAAGCAGAAGATGAAGAAAAAGACTTGTGGTTAAGATCAGATTGTAGACCACGTGAAGAAGATGGAGTGTGGGTTTACAAAGATGGCAGAGTAGTCTTACCAAATTGTTTGATTGCTGATATGGCCAGATTATATCATGGTCCAGCACATCTCGGAAGAGATTCTATGGTTAGACTTTTCAGAGAAACATGGTTCAATACCAAGTTTAGAACTATTGCTGAATCTTTTTGTCAAAGGTGTTTGTCATGCCAACAAATGAATCCAAACAGAAAATCAGTGGTGGGGACAGGAATAATTGGTCGAGAAGGTGGTCCCTTTACCAGGTTACAAATGGATTTCATTGAAATGCCATTACACAATTGTTTGAAATATGTGCTTGTAATTGTGTGCTTATTTTCAAGATGGGTAGAGGCTTTCCCTACACGACATTGTGATTCAATTACAGTGGCAAAACTAATGCTCAGAGAAATCATCCCAAGGTACGGTTTTCCAGTCACTATTGAGAGTGATGGAGGAAGCCATTTTGATAACAAACTGATGAAGTTAATTTGCGAAGCTTTGAGTATTGAGCAGAAAATACACTGTGCATACAGACCAGAGGCATCAGGAGTAGTTGAACAAATAAATGGAACAATTAAAAACAGAATTGGAAAAATGTGTCTTGAAACAGGTATAAAATGGACTGATGCTCTTCCACTTGTTTTAATGTCATTAAGAAGTACACCAGATAAAAAGACAGGTTTGAGTCCTCATGAAATTTTAATGGGAAGAGTTATGAGACAAGCTTTTGTACCTGTAGGTAAACTGTTGAGCATAAATGACAGTGCTATTTTGGATTACTGTAAAAGGTTATCTGATATGGTAACTTCTGTGTCTAATCAGGTGGGAACTGAAGCTCAGTCAGATGAAAAAGTTTTGACACATGATCTGAGACCTGGCGATTGGGTCAGAACGAAAGTACATCGGAGAAGGAATTGTCTAGCTCCTAGATGGCAGAAACCTAGGCAGATAATTTTGATCACTACTAATGCTGTAAAGTGCAGAGGATTGAAACGTTGGATTCATCCTAGTCATACTATTCCAGTACCAACTCCTGAGAGTTCTGACGTTGAAAGTGATACCACAGATGATTCTGATTCTGAGGCAGAAGGCGAAACAGAAGGTGAAATAATTCCAGATTCTGAAGATCGACAAGAAAGTCGACATCTGGAAACTGTGCCAGTGAATGGAAATTTGACAAGAAAAGACTTGGAAATAATTGAAATAGATTCTGAAGGTGAAGAGAATCTGTTAAAAGGAAAGATAACTGAAGATTCGGTTGTCTCCATTGAAGAAAAGGAAGCTGAACAAAAAGAAGTTTCAGACCAGGAGAGTATCGAAAGGCAGAGAACAAACTCTGAAGTAAGGAACAAAAATCCGAAATCTGGGAAGTTGGGGGTAATTGAGGAAGAGGAGGAGAACGAATTACCAAGTACCAGTGATGGAAGACAAAGTGAAGTTCCTGAAGGAGTGAAATTGCCGAATAGAGAAGTTCCTGAGTCAATTGAAATTTCAGACTACGAAACTGAAGAAAGTGACGTGGAAGGTGAAAGTGAAAACAGAAAGAAAAGGACTTGGAAGTCAGAATCAAATAATTCTGAACCAAAGAAGAAGTACGTGAGAAAAGCAGACTACTGGCCAGGTGGAAGATTGAGAGTCAGATTGATCAAAAAGCCAAAAGAACAAGTTGAAGAAATCAGTAGTCAAAAGAGTCCTGGAAAAGAAGTTGGAGTTGGAAGAAAAATTGAAGTGATATCGAGAAAAGGGAAGAGAATAATAAGACCAAACCAAAAATACAAGTCTCCTGAGTGGACTTACTTAGTAATTCCACCTGTTATTGACATATATGATAGTAGTGAAGAAGAAAACGAAATCCAAGAAATTAGTGACAATGATTGAGATACAAAAATATTAAATTGGCAAAAGGCTGAAGAAAATTTGTTAGTTGACACAAGGTCGAAGAAAAACTGTTTAGTTGAAGAAAACTTATGTATGACATAAGGTCGAAGAAATCTTGTTTAGGGTTTTAAAAAAAAAATATATATTTTAAAAGGGGGGTGTAAATATAAATTTAGAATTTTAAAATTTATTTTTATTTTTTGAGGCTAAAATTAACCAAGAATGCCTTATGTTAAGGAAAGCACTTCAAAGTGTTCTGTTTTTAAAAGATGCTGTAAGATGACTCTGGTGTGTCTGCTCATTTTAGTTCTGCTCTGGTTGGTTCTAGCTGTAATTATCCCTTTGGAGATGAATAGAGAATTACACAAAGTTAACTTAACAAGCAAAGCTCTGGTTAGCCAAACTAAACATAGTGCGTCTGCAAAAGTTATTGATCATCAGCCTAACATTCATCAAGATAAATCAATTGGTGATTTTTCAAGTAATACATTCACAAAGCTATTGAGTGAATATGTTAAGGTAATGGATGCAAAAGACTGCTACGTCTGCGTTAAGTTACCTGCTTCTGTTTCTGAGGGAGTAACATATAATATGCTTCCTCTCACTTATGCTGTAACATGTAGTGTATTAACTAGTTTATTTTATCAAACTGGACGTTTAGAATATTACTATTCAAATTATGATGAAATTTTTGCAAATATTAAGATTGATAATACTTTAAATAAGCATAAGAAAGCAAAACAAATGAGAGAATTTTTCCTTGTTACTAATGAACTCACTTATGAGTATGCTTACAAGAATAATCTAACATGTAAATTAAGTGCTGAAGGAAAGAAATTTTTGAACATGGTTGAGGAGAGAAGAGCAATTTATAAGAGGAATGAATTAGTCAAGCAGACTAAGTCAGGTTTCTGGCAGAAAGAGGATGAGAAATTAAATGGCAAAATGCTTGAAAATATTGCAATTCACATAGACAAACCAGTTAGTGGAAAACTTTGCATTAGAAGAGATAATACACTTTTTGATAATTATTTTGTAGGTGCAAGTAACTGTGAAGATACTTATCAGATTTTGGGAGGTTGGGGATTTAAAGGTGGAAAAGATCCTATCTTTCCTGGGATTTATTTTGTTTGTGGTGACAAAGCCTACTACAACCTTCCAGACCACTGGTATGGAACTTGTTATGTGGGAATTGTTTTTCCTAAAGTGTTTCATGTTGACAGAGATTCAGAAGGATTGTTTAAAATTCATAATTATGTAAATAGAGTTAAAAGAGAAACTTTTACTGAAGTTCTGGGAGATATTTTTCAAGCTGTAATACCTTTTGTTGGTATAACCCTAAATGCAGGGAGAATCAGAAAATTGTCCACTATAGTTGATAGATTATCGACTGACACAGCTGATGGGTTTCAATTAGTGAATGTTGAAGTTATTGCAATTAGATCTATGGTAATTCAAGACCGCCTTGCTTTAGACATACTCCTAGCAAAAGAGGGAGGAGTCTGTGGCATTTTACATGTACAACATTGTTGTACATATATACCTGATGAAAGTAAGAATATTGAAATGTATATTAAGAATATTACACAAATGCATTCAGAGATAATTCCTTTAGAAGAAGATGATTTTACAGGGAAACTTTCAAAAAGGTTTCAAGCAATTAAAAACTGGTTTCATAATATCGGAAGTTCAATTCTTGGCAAGATTCTGGCACCTTTGATTATAATAGTATTTATTTTTATTTTGACCAAAATAGGTTGTTTGTTACATAAAAGAAAGAAACAGTTGAAAGAAAAGAAAAGAAAATATAAACTCAGAAAAGAAGAAGAAAGGGAGATCGAATTACAGGAGTTACATAGAGAGCGTTATGCTAATTCCAAAGATTATGCAGAAACAGACTTTTAGGTTTACTGATACAAATGAATTTGAATCGATTTCTTAAAAATTTAAATTATCAAAATTTTGAGTGCTGGTGTGGTGATTTGTTAATCACCAGATGAGGGAGTTGATGGAGCGAGATAGAAAACAAAATTTTGTTTAATCTCGTGAAGTCACATTTCCATAACATGAATAATAATATTAATGATTTGTGATATGTCGTGCTAATACAACTTAGATTAAACTTTACACATGGGGGGACTAACATGTGTGCTCATAAACGTGCATAATTGTTGCATCTTTTTGTTCGTGCAAAATAATAAAATAATTTATTGTTTTCGTTTTTGTCATTACTAACTGCTGCAAACTTAAGAGAAGCATGTGCTTGTTTTGCTTTTCCTTGTCTGTGTGATGTCATTTCTACTATTCTAGGTGCATATGAGTCTCATGGAATAACGGAGACTGGTAGATATAAACGCTGCTTTATTTGTTTGCTTTGGCTAGGTAACATTTTGATTAATCGGGTGGGTTAATTAATTAGTAAATCTTGGGGTGGATACAGAATCTACATTATTTCTTACATTAATACTTTTCTTGTGTTTGTTTTATATTAGAAATCATAAGTTGTCTGCTTTTGGGCCTTGTCTGCCCGAACTACAATATGCTGAATTTTACTTCTGCAAAAGTGCTGAGACGCCCATTCTGAAATAAATTATTCGTCAAAAGCTGCGTTCACAAAGCAAAAACTAACGTGCTATCGTCATTCTGTCGGACATGGCCAAGGTCGAAAAAGAACATTTTGTCAGTCCTTAACTTGGCATCCGCGGAAGTCAATTGAAAGTCAATGGACGCTGCGAGAATGACTTTATACAATTGTTGCAATACAAGGAAGCTCCTGGTTGCACTCGGAAGGGACAATGGTCTCTAAGAAATATGACTTAATGGAAGTTTTGAAAAGTGGGTGACATGTCACTTGTCACTCTCAGCCAATGGGACGTCGAAGATTTCTGAAAACTTTCCTTTGCGTAGTTTAGTTAGCATAGAAAGGTATAAAAAGTCATGCCCCTAGGGATGGGCTGGCTGCTGCTTTCTGACTTTCCGATGAGGGTGATGTGCTGACGGACTTTGCGTGGAGCACGTAAGAATCCTCAATGAACTTTTCTTTAATTTCTATCTATTTAGTTCAGTTAGGGAATTAGGTTTTAGAAATGCTAAACTTTAAATATTCACTTTGATTTTGATTCACTTGCTTAAATTGTATTTTTCTCATATTTCTTTACAATCATGCTTGCTTTATTGCAAATAAAATTCATTTATAAAACTATCAACTTATATACCATAATTTAGTAAATAAAATCTTACTTTTGACAAACAAGCTGGTCTTGGTTATTCAGGAGTGTAGGTTACTATTAGCTAGATCACATCGCCAATGGTGGTCATCTAAATGGTTAAGTTTTATTCTAATGACAATATTCCTTTCGCAGAAGTATAAAATGTATATAGTTTGTAGATAATGTGTATATAGATTCAATCTGACCACCTGATTCAGTAGGCCCAAATTATGTCAGGTTTATAAATGGGTCCATATTTAGTATAACATTTTGTTTATAGGTTATGAAGTTGGGTAGCGTTGTTTATGATATATTTTCTATAGGCCGCTGGATCAATTCCAAAAAGGGAAGCCACGTTCGAGCTGGGAATGCAAGGACAAAGGCCACAGAGTCCAGACTCAAGGCCAATAGAAGCATACACAGCGTGCTCAGCCGCAGCACACCTACATTGAATAAAGAGCACCCACCAATCATCAACTAAACTATCCTAAGAAACAGATTTCGAAAAAAGAAAGCTCCAATTATAGAATGATGGAGAAAGAGAAAAGAGAAAACAGGGAATGCTGAAGAGATTTGCTAGAAAAACAAGAACAGTCAAAATAAATCACTACTGAGAACCTGGAAGATATAGGAAACAAAGAAGCACAACTAGAGGGTTGAACCAAGGCACCAAGAAGAGATTAGGTAAAATGCAGCAATGTACACCGTACAGATAGTGCAAAAGACATCCACAGAGATCTATTCAAGAGATAGGTATTAGATGAGTATTCGACCTGCGAGTGCCTGATCTTGCTGCTAGCTCTTTTGAAACTGCGCTGACTTTCTATTCAGATGTTGCTTTCTGTAAATGGAAATTGCCGCTTTTACTAACTCTGTTAGAGTAACATTTTAATACATAGCGCTGACATTGTGTGAGTGTTAGTGTAACATTTTTAATACATAGCGCTGACATTGTGTGAGTGTTAGTGTAACATTTTTAAATATATAGCGCTGACATTGTGTGAGCATTCTCTCTACTTACATTGTCAGGATTCTAGTTCTGTGTCCTTAGCGTTCGGCCCCAGCGGTCACCGGAAGTGAGGCGGGGCCGCATTGCACCGGGGTTGACGCTCTATCCTTTTGCTCGCCCGCCCATATTAATTTGGAGTTGGGAGGCGAGCGCGACTTGTATGTGAGTATTCGACCTGCGAGTGCCTGATCTTGCTGCTAGCTCTTTTGAAACTGCGCTGACTTTCTATTCAGATGTTGCTTTCTGTAAATGGAAATTGCCGCTTTTACTAACTCTGTTAGAGTAACATTTTAATACATAGCGCTGACATTGTGTGAGTGTTAGTGTAACATTTTTAATACATAGCGCTGACATTGTGTGAGTGTTAGTGTAACATTTTTAAATATATAGCGCTGACATTGTGTGAGCATTCTCTCTACTTACATTGTCAGGATTCTAGTTCTGTGTCCTTAGCGTTCGGCCCCAGCGGTCACCGGAAGTGAGGCGGGGCCGCATTGCACCGGGGTTGACGCTCTAGCCTTTTGCTCGCCCGCCCATATTAAACGCCGTAATGAGACGTGCGCGCAGCGGACGCGCGCAGCAGGCGCGCCGTCTTCGCGCCGAAGGAGCGCCAAAGGAGGGCCCGTCTGTGCCCGTCCGGGCTCTGGCCGGGCACAGGGCCACGACTCCTGGTTGTTTCTTCTCCAATTCTGCCCCTTCTGTCCCACCTCGGTACACATCGGCAGATCTTAGGACGTTAAATGTCCCCCTTTGTGAGGCCGCGCATTCTTGGGTGGTTACTGACAGTCGGTTTAGATCTTGTCCCTTCTGTAATTTTCAACTTAATGGTCCTGTTTCCTCGCCTACTCAACCCTGTAATAAAATTAAAACCATTCAGGCGGGCCTGATCAACGCCAGATCTTTGGTGTGTCACACAGCTGAGGTCTTTGACCTATTAGCAGAAAATGACTTTGATCTACTCTTTGTCACTGAGACCTGGATGACCGACTCCTGTTCACCGGTAGTCGAGTTAGCTATCCCCCGGGGTTTTAGGATTTGCAGAGTAGATCGCCGAGCAGCTGTGGGCCGAGGTGGAGGGGTTGCCGTGATCTATCGGGATCACTGGACTCTCACCTGCGATCATCTGGATGAATTGAAAGAGGCAGAGCTGCTCCATTTCTGTTTGGAGCTTAGTCCGCATTTCACCTTAGGCGGCACGTTAGTGTACCGTCCCCCAGGCCATGTTGGAAACTTTATTGGATCCCTGGAGGAGGTAATCGTGCCACGAGCTGTACGGTTCTCTCGCTATCTACTGCTGGGTGATTTTAACATCCATGTGGATTCTGAGAATACCGCTGAAGCTACTCGTCTCAGTGAGACTCTTAGCATGGCTCACCTTTCTCAATGGGTTGATGTCCCCACTCATTCAGGTGGCCATGTTCTCGACCTGGTATGCACTAATTTTGACATCAGTCTGTCCCCCCCGATGCCTATGTTGTGGTCCGACCACTGCCTGATTAAGTTCGCTTGGCAGTTTGATGAAGATCTGAGGAAAATTCCTTCTCTGGTACATCGTCCACGGATTAATTTGATGTCCCTATCCGAGTCCCTTTCCGTCTCCCGTCCGGTCCCTATGAAGGACCTGGAAGTGACTGTTGGCGCATTCAATGTCTGGATAGCGAATGGTGTCGCTGCCTCCACTAATGTGGGGGGTATCCGGCGGATGCGATCGAGACCGTCCCAACCATGGTTCACACATGCACTGCGGGAACAGAAATTGGTTTGTAAGAAATTGGAGCGAGTTTGGAGACGAGCTTACCTGCCAGCCGATAAGAAGTCCTTACGTGCAGCCCAAAAGGACTATTACGCTGCGATTAAGACAGCTAAAAGCAGGTATTATTCGGACCGAATTGAGAGGGCGGATAATAACAGTAAAGAGATCTTCTCTATTGTCCAAAATTTTTTATCTCCATGCGCTGCTCAACCCCGGCTCCCTTCTTCCGCTCAGTGGTGTGAAGAATTGTCTTGTTATTTTACGGACAAAATTGAAAAAATTCAATTGGACCTAGAAGTGGCTCAAAAGTCCTCTATGACTCCACCAGCCCATTTACTATCGGATAGCCGATGTCCAGAAGATCAGTTTGTTGCTTTCCGGCCGGCCTCGGAATTAGACACACGGCAAATCCTGGCAGCGTTGAAGTCTGGATCTCCTTCAGACCCCTGCCCAGCCAGGGTTTTGGGAGGGATAGTGGATATTATTAACCAAGAGGTGACTCAAATCATTAACCTCTCCCTCTCCATGGCCTTGATTCCGAGAAGTTGGAAGGAAGCTAAACTGCTCCCACAGCTAAAAAAGGCTGGTCTAGATCCAGCAATGCCATCAAGCTATCGGCCCATCTCACTGCTGCCAGCTTTGGCGAAGGTGTGTGAGAAGGTGGCTTTTAAACAGCTGGATAGCTTCATTGAGTCCTCCCACGCTCTACATCCTGCTCAGTCAGGGTTTAGAGCGGCTTATAGTACCGAGACAGCTCTAGTCGAGGTTTCGGAGGCAGTTCGAGAGTGCCTGGATGGGGGCGGCAGAGCGGTCCTGATCTTATTGGACCTCTCTGCCGCCTTCGATACGGTGCCTCATGCCTTGCTTATTGCAAGATTGCGAGCCATCGGTATTTCGGGGTTGGCTCTCGACTGGCTGTCATCGTTTTTGAACGATAGAACTCAGCAGGTCTGGATGCCCCCTTATTCATCGGCCCCGAAAAGACTGACAACTGGAGTCCCGCAGGGTTCTACGTTAAGCCCTTTACTGTTTAACGTTTATATGACCCCTTTACTATATCTGGCGGAACAGCTGGTAGCCAAGATAATGGCTTACGCAGATGACACACAGCTGCTATTCACCTGGCCTAAGGGTGTGTCTGATCCATCAGCAGTCCAGCATTGTTTGTCGGAAGTATTTCGGTGGCTTGCACAAGTCCAACTTAAGTGCAATGAAGACAAGTCCGAAGTACTGTTCTTCGGCTCTTTTCCTGACAACTTCAAGGATCAGATTTGGCCTCCTGACCTGCCCTGCCCTAGTATGACGGGAGGCCCAGCTAAGAACTTGGGGGTCTGGTTCGGTCAGGATCTGAAGTTTTCGGACCATATAAAAAAATTGACTGGCATCTGTTTTGGTACCTTGCGGTCCTTGAGAAGATTTTTCCCTCTTCTGCCCAAGGCAGCTAAGGAGACTGTTCTTCGAGCCCTGATTTTATCTCGGCTCGATTACGCTAATGCTTTATTCAGCGGCCTACCTGCGTACATGGTTCATCACCTTCAGGTGTTACAAAACGCTGCAGTACGTCTGCTTTTTTCTCTCCCTAGGAGGTCGAGCGTGCGGAGCCATTTACGAAGCCTGCATTGGCTCCCAGTATCACACCGAATCCTGTTTAAAATTCTTGTGTTGGCATTCAGAGCTGCTCATGGCCTGGGGCCGACGTATCTACAGAAACGGTTTTCCTTTTACACTCCTAACCGTGCTTTACGATCGGCCAGCCAATGCCTATTGGCCATTCCCAAATATAAATACGCACGCTTGGGCGGCCAATCAATTTCAGTTAAGGCAGCTTCTGCCTGGAATGCCCTCCCCTTGTTCCTTAGAGCTTCGCCGACCATTACTGTTTTCAAAAAGGAACTTAAGACTCATCTGTTTAATGCTCCACTCTAATTCTCCGTTCTGGTGCAGATCCATCACCCCTGCTGTCAAATCACTCACCGCGCCAGGATACCCTGTGGTAATTGAGCGCGCTATAAAAGTTTTAATAATAATAATAATTTAATAATAATAACATGCAGAGACATCCAGGGATAAATGTATCTAAGGATAAATATGCATATAAGAACCTAGAAAGTCCCGTAGACACACAAGTCATGCAGTGTACTGCAAAAGTGTATCCACTCCTCCGAATGTAACTTAGGTCCTCGGCCAGTAAGTGGGAGGACAAAAAGTGGAGGAATGAGGGACACTCCAAGAACAGGGTTAACCAAGGGCAGGAATAAAACCGCATACCATCATAAAAAAAGGGGTACAACAGCAACTGATGTGGAGACAGAAAGACCAAGCTAGCAAACTGCAACACAATGCAGTGCAAGGAAGCACCCACTACTGGAAACAAGGGCAACCGTCCAAGAACCAACACCACCCTCTGAGGAAGGATTCCAGCCGGTGGTAGAAAGAGAAGCAAAGAATAAACAGCATGTGGAAAGGACCCCATGAAAGAGAGAAAGAAGAAGTGTGCCATGGTGAAATGAAGGGCTGGCAGAAATTAAGGGCAATAGATAGTTGATTAAGACAATCACACATTGTCCAAGTTATGGAAGCAGGAGAAACAGGTAAGAACCCTGACCAATGATTCATGGAAACTTGAAAAAAGATAGGACACGCCCCGAGAAAAAAGGACAGAAATATCTCACACCAAAGAGGGGGGGGGGTTAAATGGAATCTCTCCCTTAGAAACAGGGATGCCTGGAGTGGAGGGAGAAAAAATACACGAAAGAAAGAGAAAAGCCAGCCTCTTGTGAAATAAGGATACCAGACAAGGATCCAAATACTCAAAGGGGACTTTTTTTTATATAGTTTTATATAGCACGAACAAGATCCCGAGGGATATCGGAGCGCTTTACACAAGGCTGAAAAAGGGAATAAGACTCAAGTAACGATATCAAGTAACAGTACCAAAGAGCTGTAGACCCATTAGTCACAGATAAATGGTACACAGTGAGTAATAAGATTAACAGGTAAATAACAGCTGCTACGGGGGGCACAACATACAACTGAAAAAAAAAGTTGTAGGGTCAATGCAACACATGTTGGTGCACTAGTTGAAGGATCAGTGGTCACAAGCAACTGCACATAGCCCAAATTAAGGTAGAAATGTGTTCATTAGGAATCTTTTGGCTTCAAGTTTGAAAGCAGTTATTGATGAGATTCTGCACAATTCAGGAGGAAGAGAGTTCCAGATCTTTGGGGCTGCACCCGAGAAGGCTCGACAACAAGTTCTCTTTTTGTTCATGAGACGTGGTTTGAGGAGGAAATTGTTAGCACTTCTTTTGGCTCTCTCGCCACAGGATAATTCAAGCGTTTGCGCTAGATACCTGGGGGTGTTGGCGTGCAGGGCTTTGTGCACTAGAACTGACAAGATGAGCTTACAATCTTTAACTGAATTCGAGCTTCGTAGGGCAACCATTTAAGAGATTTTAGGACTGGGGAAATGTGCTCATTACGTTTGGTACTAGTAACTAGTCTGGCTGCCACGTTAAGTGCTGATCTTAATGGAGCCAAGGTGTATTTGAAAAGGCCACAGAGCGTAGCACTGCCATAATCTAGCCTTGGCAGGATCAGTGCTTGGACCGCCTGTTTGAAGTCATTTTGAGGAAGGAAGGGCTTGATATTTCTAAGTATCCTCAGCAGGTGATTAGCTCCCTTACATACATTGCTGATATGATCTTTCATATTGAGGTGCTTGTCCAAGGTGATTCCAAGAGATTTGGCAGAGTCTATGATGAGAGTGGTGCAGTTGAAAGCAGTGAGGTGAGTTAGCCAAAGGTGCGGCTTGAGGGGGTGGTTCGGAGGAGAGATGAGGAGGAATTCAGTTTTGGAGGTGTTGAGCAGGAGGTGCTTCTCAGTTAACCAATTTTGAGTAGACGTTAGGGTAGAGTTGAGTGAGATGTTGTCCAGGGATGAGATTTTCATGTAAAGTTGTGTGTCGTCCACGTACATAGGGAAGGGAATGTTCATGTAATTTAGAGAATTTGCAAGAGGTTCCAAAAAAAGGTTGAAGAGGCTAGGAGAGAGGGCCGACCCTTGGGGGACACCCATGAGTACTGGAGCGGGCTGAGAGAGGGAGTGGTTTGCCTTAACTCTTTGTGTTCTGTGGTGGAGGAAGGAGGCGAACCATTGTAACACCAGACCTGAGAATCCCATCCTATTCTTCAGAGTGGAAAGGTGGTTGTCCTGATTAACCGTGTTGAATGCAGAGGAATGATCAAGGGGGATCAGGAGGCAGGAGTCATTTTGGTCAAGCATTTTTAAGATGTCGTCCATAACATGCGTGAGTGCCGATTCTGTTCTTTGCCCCTTCCAAAAGCCTGATTGATGCTGGTTAAGGAGTTGAAAATCCTCCATGTGAGCATAAAGTTGGGATTGTACGCATTTTTCTAGTAGTTTGGCTAAAGTGGGGATGTTCGATATGGGGCGGAAATTATTGAGGTCAGATTTATCTGCAGTTGTTTATTTTAGTACGGGAGATACCTGCGCTGCTTATAGACAGTCTGAGATCATACTTTGTGATAGAGAAGCGTTTACAATCCTTGTCCAGGTGGGGATGAGTACGTTCTTGATCTCTTTGAAGATGATCGGTGGCAGTGGGTCACTGAAGTGGTTGGAAGGATTGATGTTCTGAAGAATCCTGTTGATGTCTTTTTCACTGAAAGGGGTGATGGTGCTCCATCGGGCATTGTTCTTAATGATCAGGCTTGTGATATTGGGCTTTTCTAAGAGGACAAGAGGTGGCGCGGACCCTGACACTGGCAGAAGAGCATTCTTGAAGGCAAGTTCACTGGAGAGGAGTCTTGATTTCTCAATGAAGAAAGCAGAAAAATCTTCGCCAGATGGCGGGCTGACATCGGAAACAGCGTGATTTGGACCAACAACTGATTGTTGTTTGACCAATTCAAAAAGTTTCTTGGGTCGATTTGCGGCTCGATCAAGTTGTTTCCTGAAGTAATCTGCCTTAGCGCTCTAGATTTGCTTGTTGTAAATACTCCTGACCTCTCTATGGAATTTTAGTTGTTCATTGGAGGGATTTGACCACCAGGCTCGTTCAGCTGCCCTAAGGTTGCCTCGTTCCGTGTTTAAATTGTCGATGTACCATGGTTTTGATTTTTATTTAGGTCGTTTTGTAATTGAAGCGGTGCAATGTCGTCCAAGATGTTAGAGATGCCAGAGTTGTAGGCGTCGGTGAGTAACTAAACCTCACTGGAATCAGCATGGGAGGAGAGGGCAATTTTACAGCGGGCAGCTAATTCAACTGGGTTTATTGATCTGAAATCCCTTTTCCAGATCTTAGCTTTCGTGGAGGAGCCTTCATCATCGCTATCGCCAAGTTAATATAGAAGAGAATATAGAAGAGAATGCAGTGGTGGTCTGACCAATCATAAGGGGTAATGGATTCCAGTGTGATAGACTGCCCTTTCGCGATAATGAGGTCTAGAGTTTCACCTTTGTTGTGAGTAGGTTGAGTAGGTTGGTCACTATGCTGCGTCAGTTCATGAACATTCAGAAAGTCTTTCAAGCAAGTTACCGCTTGGTCATTAGGGTTAGACCAGTGGAGATTGAAATCTCAAAGAAAGATTTGAGACATGACTGAGTCAACATTACTCAGGATGATCTCCATTAGTTGTTCAATGAAGGGGAGGTTGTCTCCCGGGGGGTGATAAAAGGTGTGAAGTTTGCAGACTGGCCATTGATTACTTGAGATGTTGAGGCTGATATTCACAGGCAGATGGCGAAGAGGAATCCATGTGGGAAATCAAGAGTGTGCTCCTATGAATGCAGGTTAGAAGGTTGGGCACCTCCACCCGGGACTCAGCCACTCTGTGATCATCTAGCAGTGAGGAATGATTCAGATGGAGTGAGGGTCTCTGCTGAGAGGTGGGGAGACGACTGGTGCTGACCTGATTGCTGGAAGGATGAAGGTGGGTGTCATTGGGCTTCGCCGAAAACACGAGCTTGAGTGACGGGAAGATAGTAGCTACCTTAATCAGATTGATATTGGAAGCTTGATAAGAATGATCCCATTGTTGCAGAGGGTGATGGTGGCATTGACTTTGAGCGTGGGCGAAGGCGCTGTAGTCAGTTTGAGACCATGAGGAGTTTTTCTGGTACATGATATTCTGAGCATAGAGTTGAGGACTTTTCGCCAACCTGCTCTTTTTCTGGTGTAGAAAATAAGGTAATTAACTCTACTACCCTTGTTTGCACAATAATAGACATCTGAGATTAAAATTTCGGACCTAGACCTGAGTAGGTGATGCTTGTGATTTTTGGTGGCGTTTTTCTAAAGGTTAGGTGGGTAGTTGATGATGAAAGCGTTAGGTCCTGAAGGTCAGGACTAATCCAATTTGAGAGTGGGGCTATTACCAGTTGGTAGTGACTTCTCCGTAGAACAAGGATGGTGTTAAGAGGAGAGCTCCTTGGCCAGGAAGGTGGTATATCCGTAGGGCATGGATGGGGTTAAGAGATCTTCCCATTCATTTGTTGCCGTTGCCTGCCATTTTCAACAGGCAAGTGTATTATTGTAGCCCCTGCTGGAGACCTTTATTATCCTCTGTTTCCTATGACCATGACCAGTTAGGATGGAACACAAAGAGGAACTAGATGATTTGAAATGGTTAGACAAAAAGGAAGATAGGAAATCCTTGAGCCAATTGCAAAAACCAACCAGACTTTCATTGAGAACTAAATATGGACCAAGCAATTCCAAGATGGCTGCCACTTTGTCCTGTCTCAGACTGCAGCTGTAGTCCCTTGTTATTTAAAAAGTGCAGTCCTCTTTTGATTGCTCTTGACCCTTGCAGCCCTTTTTGTGGAGAATAGAAACAAGGCATTGAGGAGGAGCCTCCCTGTTCATCAAATTGGCCGGGCGATGCAATTGCTGTATCATTGTGCAAACAGACAGAACTGTTCAGTTATACAACTTGTATCTTCAGATCTGAAAGAAACAGGTTAATATTAGATTCCTTACCTTAGAATATCCCCAGGCGTCAGACTGGATCCGGAAACTTTTGCGTAGCAGTACCCTTGCGCGTCGGTAGGCGCCGTCTGCAGCTCCGCGTCGTTGGCGCCGGGATGACGTCGCCGGAGTACTTAGACGCCGCCCTCACGCGCTGACCTCAGTTCCTATTTTTTCCGCGCCAGCAAGCGCCGATCTGGAAAAAGTGGTATCCTTAGTCAATTTTTGACGTAACTTTTTTCGATCATTTTTGATCTTTCTTCAAAGTCGAACGATTCCGACTGTGCCAGTAGGGATGCCCGGGTTCAAGCCCTGCATCGACTGCAACCGACTGATGTCGGTTACCGACCCCCATCCGGTGTCTTCATTGCCTGGGGCCCGACCACGATTACAAGTCGTGCCTGACTGCCGGGCCTTGGCGTCGAAGGCTAGGCGGGAGCGGTCCCGCAAGCGCCTCGAGCTCCGGCAGTCGGCCCCGTGCCGTTCGAGGTCCCGGTCCAGAAGGAGGTCGAGGGACCGGTAGCGGGGCCGGAGTCATCACGGCTCGGAGGATCGTCACCACTCCTTGAGCTCCAAGTCTTCAGGTAAGAGGCACAAGAAGTCGAAGAAGCGACATCGCTCTTCCGACTCCCCCCGACGCTCGCGCGACGCGGCCGGGGGTTCGGGCGATACTGCCCACGCGGCTCTGCCGGAGCCGCGGGCATTGCGGCCTGCTCCATACCCGCCAGTCCCTGGGCAGAACGAAACGCCGGAGGAGATCGACGCCTTCCTCACGGCCATGAGGTCGCTCACTCCTCCGTCGGGTTCCGCGGCACCTTTGGGCCAACCGGCCCGACTGGGAGCCCAAGCGGGCCGGGTGCTTCGGCCCCGGGGCCGTCGGCGACTTCGGTTCCGGCACCACAGGGCCCCGCTGGATCCAGTTCTGGATCCGGGTCGTCGCCGGTCGATCTTACGACCTCGCCGGCGCCGGTCCCTAGGGTGACGCCTCCGGCACCGTCCATGGACAACATCGTCCCCAGTCCCCCCCTCGGTCCGGTTCCGACGCCGGAGCGGCGTCGCTCGACGCCGCATTCAACGCCGATGGGAGATTTTTTCTTCTATGATCCGGCCCCATCATTTGACCCTGAGTACCAGGAGATGGTTGGCGAGGCGGATTGGGAGGGGTCTGAGGACCCTCTGGCACATGAGTGCCAGTCTTATTAGGACTGGGCAGGTGAGCTATGGGATGCCAGTGGTTTGGACACTTCACCAGACACTGGTTTTGTCCCCCCTCCTACAGTGGCTTCGGAGGAGGGGGCTGCCTATAGTGTGGTGTTGACACGGGCGGCCAAGGCCTTATCCCTTGAACTCCCCGTCTTGGCCGTGAGGACTAACCTCCTCACTGAGGTCCTTAAACCGCAAGCAAGCTCTTCGGAGCCTCTGTTGCCGTTTAACCGCTTCAGCGCGGCGCAGATTCCTGCGCTGTGCTGAACGTTCCATTGGGCTTATGGAACCATGACGGAACGGTTCCGTCATGAGCACAGCTCAACCGACGCTCATGACGGAACCGTTCCGTCATGAGCATGGAAGGGGTTAATGAGGCCTTGTCTGACGTTCTCCTGGGCACCTGGTCCAGGCCTGCTACAGGTCCCCCTGTAGATAGGAACGTGGCTAGATGCCACCGCCCGGCTCCGGGCGACCCTTGCTTCCTGTCCACCCACCCCACTCCCGAGAGCCTGGTCATACAGGCCTCTAACTTCCAGACCGCATTCCTGACGGCCCCCCGATCGGGAATCCAAGAGGTATGAACAGTATGGCAAAAAGATGTTCTCCTCACTGAGTTTGGGGTTGTGGTCTGTTAACACCGCGTGCCTCATGGGCCGTTCTACCCACTCTCTGTGGGACACGGTCGCGGACGTGATGCCACAATGTCCGGAGGAGGCCCGGACTAAACTCGCCCAAGCCCTTGCGAAGCGTCGAGATGCGGCACGGTACTCCATCCGATGTGGGCTGGATGCAACGGACTCGCTAGGTAGAGCGATGGCAACGACTGTGGCGATTCATCGCCACGCCTGGCTGAGGTCCCCCAACTTTTTGGCTGATGTCCAAAACACCCTTATGGACATGCCGTTTGATGGCCGTCGCCTCTTTGTCGACAAGACAGACAGTGCGCTTGAGCGCTTTAAGGACTCCAGGGCTACGGCCAAGTCCTTGGGCCTGTCGGCCCGCGCCAGCAATCTGCTGCCTTTCGCCCCTTTCGTGGCCAAGGAAGGGGCGCCCCCACACGTCCTGCCAGCCACGGGCTGCAGACTTCCATCCAGCGTGGTGGTGGACGTGATAACCGCCGTGGCGGTGCCCGGGGACAACGGCGAGGCCAGTCTACATCTACCCCTGCAGCATCCGCCTAAAAGCCCTCCTAGTCCGAGCTTTCAGGCCCACGTGATGCCAGTGGGGGGCAGGGTTCGCCATCACCTCCTCCACTGGTGCAACATCACATCGAACAGGTGGGTGCTGCAAATCGTCCGAAGGGGCTACTCCCTTCCCTTCGAGGCGATCCCTCCAGCCATGCCACCACAGTACCACTGCGTGTTGGGGGATCACTTGAATCTTCTGCAAGAAGAAGTTGCGGCCCTCTTTGGCCAATGCGGCCATCGAGCGCGTTCCTGGGCCAGAAGTAGGGTGTGGTTGTTACTCCCACTACTTTCTGGTTCCCAAGAAGGGCAAACAGGGCCTACGCCCTATCTTGGACCTGTGGAACGTCAACGGCTTCCTCCGGAAGGAGAGGTTCAAGATGCTGACAATGGCTCACTTCTTAGCTGCCTTGGACCCGGGAGACTGGATGGTAGCGTTGGACTTGCAGGACATTTATTTCCACATCCCCTTCCTGCTGTCCCAACGGCGCTACCTGCGGTTCACGGTAGGCCACGAGCACTTTTAGTTTACCGTGCTTCGGCCTTACCAGCACCCCACGGGTGTTCACGAAAGTGATGGCGGTGGTCGCAGCTCATCTGCGCAGGTTAGGGGTTTCAGGCTTCCCCTACCTCGATAACTGGTTGTTGAAGGCGGGCTCGCCCCAGACAGTCGTCAGCCACCTCCAGACGACGGCCGACCTCCTGCACCTGCTGGGGTTCTCCATCAATGTGCCGAAGTCACACCTGTGCGCTTCTCAGAAGCTCCTCTTCATCAAAGCGGTTCTAGACTCGGCGCAGTTTCCTCCCGAACAGCAGGTTCGGGATATTCAGGCTCTGATTCCGACCTTTCAGCCTTTATCCCGAGTCTCGGTCAGGTTGACGCTACGGCTTCTGGGGCTGATGGCCTCCTGCATCCTTCTGGTGCATCACGCCAGGTGGCGGATGCGGGCTCTGCAGTGGGACCTGAAGTTTCAGCGGGCCCAGCATCAGGTCAACTTGTCCGACCATGTCTTGATCTCGGAGGAAACTGCAAGACAGTTGCAGTGGTGGCTCACGGACCGCGATTGGGTCAGCGGCAGATGACTCTCCCTACCCCAACCAGAGCACGTAGTTGTGATGGACGCGTCCCTCCAGGGCTGGGTAGGCCATATGGGAGAGAAGGAGATCAGAGGCCTCTGGTCTCCGGCAGAGTCCCAGCTCCATATCAACCTTCTGGAGCTGCGGGCGATCCGGCTTGCACTGAAGGCATTCCTCCCCTCTGTCCGGGGGAGTGTAGTGCAGGTGTTCACGGACAACACCACCGCCATGTGGTACTGCAACAAACAGGGTGGGGTGGGGTCGTGGGCCCTATGCCAGGAGGCTCTGCGCCTCTGGCAGTGGCTGGAACATCAGGGCGTGACCCTGGTGGTTCAACACCTGGCAGGTTCTCTGAACGCCAGGGTGGACGAACTCAGCATGTCTGTTGATCCCCAATTCGTCTGCCCCTTATGGAGGACCTTCTGTCGCAGCAGCAGGGGATGGTCCTCCACCCGAACCTGTCCAGTCTCCACTTACATGCGTGGAGATTGAGCGGTGGCAGTTGAGGCCATTTGACTTGCCTCCTGAAGTCTGTAATGTCATTCTGGCAGCCAGGCGTCCCTCCACAAAATCGGTATACGCCTGCAGGTGGAACAAATTTGTGGCATGGTGCACAGCAAAGGCTGTGGATCCCCTTTCTTCCCCTCTTTCAGAGGTTCTCCTCTTTCTTCTTTCTTTTGCCCAGCAGGACTCTGCTCTGGGCACTCTGAAGGGCGACCTCTCGGCCATTTCCGCCTTCTTAAGGCTACCTGATCAGCCCTCTTTGTAAATAGTTTTTTTTTTAAGGGCATCACTCATATGTTTCCTCCAGTTCCTTTTGTGATGCCTCAGTGGGACTTGAACCTTGTTCTAACTTTTCTGATGTGCGCTCCCTTTGAGCCACTTCATAACTGTCCTCTTCGTCTCCTTACTCTGAAGACCGCTTTCCTGGTTGCCATCACCTCTGCCAGGAGAGTGAGTGAGCTCCAGGCCCTTTCTTCTATGCCTCCTTTCCTTTCAGTCCATCCGGACAAAGTTGTGTTGCGGACGCGACCCTCTTTCCTGCCCAAGGTAGTCACAGCCTTCCACATCGGGCAGTCCATCACTTTGCTCACCTTCTTTCCGCCTCCGCATGCCTCGAAAGAGGAAGAGAGGCTCCACCGTCAGGACCCAAAACGAGCGCTCTCATTCTATTTGGATCGCACACGCCAGTTCCGGGTGGATGACCAACTCTTTGTTGGTTATGTGGGCGCTAAGAAGGGACGGGCTGTGCACAAACGAACCATTTCTCGATGGGTCGTCTTGTGCATCAAGGCTTGTTACTCTTTGGCTCGAAAGGAGCCTCCTGTGGGGCTTCGTGCCCATACCACACGGGCCACGGCGGCTACTACTGCCCTGAGCCGAGGAGTCCCCTTGCAGGACATCTGTCAGGCAGCTAAGTGGGCCTCGCTGCACACGTTTGCAAGACACTACTGCCTGGACAGCCAAGTCCGGAGAGATGGCTTTTTCGGCCGTTCCGTTCTCCAGGACTTTCTGGTGTGATCATTGGTTTGCAGACCCACCACCGGGGTTTGTATTGCTGGGGTATCTATTCTAAGGTAAGGCATCTAATACTAACCTGTTTCTTTCAGATGCACAAGTTACTTACCTTCGGTAACGATATATCTGTAAGAAACAGTAGTTCGTATTAGATTCCTTACCGCCCCACCCATCCTCCCCGTTCTGCGAACCGATATCTAAGGTTAAGGTCATCCCCTTTCAGGGCCCTAGTTTCATGGCACCAGTGTTGGTTTTTATCATGGCGCGGAAAAGCTGTGTATAAGAACTGACGTCAGCGCGTGAGGGCGGCGTCTAAGTACTCTGGCGACGTCATCCCGGCGCGCCGACGACGGACCGGGAGCCGCAGACGACGCCTACCGACGCGCACGGGTACTGCTACGCAAAAGTTTCCGGATCCAGTCTGATGCCTGGGGATATACTAAGGTAAGGAATCTAATACTAACTACTGTTTCTTACAGATATATTGTTACCGAAGGTAAGTAACTTGTGCTTTACAATCAGCCTTATTCATTTACGTCCTGCCGCAATCCCCGTCCGGTCAGACCTCCCTCGGCAGGGCCGAAGCTCACATTGAGATGCCCAGACTCATGGTGCCGCGGTAACTCTCCATTAGACATCCAGGGTTACACCACAGATAGGCAGGGGACTCACATGGTGGTTCCCGGTATGGAGGGCCTCACACGGCACTCCGTGACCAACCCTGCTAATCACTGTCTTACATATTCCGTGATCGGCCCTGGTGGGAGGGGCGCGATTGATCGTCCCCAGTGTGTGCCTGGGGTGGCGCCAGCTACACAGGGATACATCTCTCGCTGGATGCTGCACCCACTAGCCAGAAACTTAACATGAGCATCGTACCAACGTGCCAGATCGTTACCGGCAGTAGGCCCCAGGATGGCGAGCGGACTGACGCGCGGGGACCACTGCTTCTGATTTCTGGGTGATCGCCCGTGTGCCGCGATCAAACCCCGCAGCGGAGATGAACTCCCGGCCTCCCACTGATGTCCGCCGAAATCACGGTGCAGCGATCAGACAAAGGAAAAGAGGCATCTGTCAGGATTCTTATCACGGATTCTTATCACGTCCAACTGGGATGGGGACCAGACCGTCAGATAGAATGTAGTCGTCCAGCGGCCCGCACAGCTGATCAATGGTCCCAAGTGAGGTGAGAGGGGTCCGTGACCGAAAGTCGAAGCGGAGGGTCCACAAATGCAGTGAGAAGACGTCAGGGGGGGGGGGTGGCAGCCAGATGATGGGTGGCTGGATTGAACAGGGATATCCACCGATTTAGTGATCCCTAACCCAGGAGCTCAGTGGAGGAGCTCTTATCCAGAGGCCATCTTGTCAGCTCATGATAAATGTACCTAAGAGATTAGAAGTGAAAAAAGTAGACACAACAGTTACCCCACAGGTGCAATGACAGCTATGTATAAAAAATACCCTCAAAAGGAACAGCAGCTGTCGTAACCCAAGTAGGTAGGTAGAACACCGAAAGGGTATGAACACATACAAGAATTCCAGATTGATGAAGAGAAACAGCATTGAGAACATGATAAAGTAGAAAAGGGCTTACACCAGAAAGCAGTGCCCAGGCGCAATTCCAAATAAGGTGCCAAAAAGATATCGATGCCACAAGGGCATAAGAGAGGTGGAGACATGGAACCCAGGCCAGAATCAAGAACACCACGATCATGAATAGGAGAAAATCCAAGTCTCCCACAGAGTAGAACAGGACAAAGATAACGTCCACCCAAAGAGGGACTAAGATCAGAATGAAAGTTAACCAGGCGAAAGAGCGTGCCTGCCTGTGGGACTGGTGTAGCTCATATGGACCCAAGGGGCAGAGAAAAGACGAAGTTAAAGTCTCTATAAGAGATACTAGTTGCATAGACAGCTCAAAAATGCTTCTAAGGCATACAAAATAAGTTCCCCGAAAATGGGGAACAAGACTTAAATGAATTCACACAACAGAACAAGAAAACCCGCCAGAGTAAGTTGTACTCCGGTAGGAAAAAAAACAAGCAGCAAAAGCTGTAAGCACAGACTCCTACAAGACCGCGAAGCAAGATGTGTTCCAGAAGATGGCAGTGGCTATTATTCCCGCTAATTTCTGATTCCGAAGAAGAATAAGGGGCTTCTGTCAGGATCGCGCTGTGGAAAGGACTACGTTTCCCTGCAAGACGCGGTTGGGTACTACCGCTCCCATGCTCCTTTGCGGTTCTCGCGAGACTTGTTCTCGGAAGCATATGGAGGAAGACTTTCAGAGCTCGGTGTCGGAATTCCTCCGGTCCGAGCTGTCGTTTGCGGTTGCTGTTCGTTGTTGGGTGCGGTAAGGGTGCTTGCACCAGGATTCCATTACCGCAGTGTTACTATTTTGATTTGGCTCGTGTTAGCTTCCAGGCTATGCACGCATGTTCTAGGATCCTCTGGGGTAAAAACTTCAGAGCTGTAAGGATTTGACCCGGTCGGTATTGTCGATCGACGGAGAGGTGGATGATTAGAAATCCACAGATATCTTTGATTACCATAGAATTGTCTTTATGTACTTTGGTCACCAAGAGGTAGGAGCAGAAGGCTCTTGACTTCATTGAAAGAATCTTTCAAGGATCTTACCACAAACACTTATTGTCCCCGTGTGTTATGAATACAGGGGCAACTTCTTTTGCAGTATCGTTTATAGTAGATGGATGTGGTATAATGTGCATGGTGTTTAACCCTACTGTCTCTGGCTCCTTTTATTAACAGGGATTGATCAGGAGTGGTAGTCTTCTACTCTCGATCCTTGTGAAGAGTTGAAGGAGTGAGCTAGGGGTATGTTCATACTTCCTCTGATACTTGTTGCTATACCGACATGTATGCATTTATGTATTGAGGTTACATGTCCCTGTTGATTTTGTGTTACTGCAGCAACACCTCTATCCTATCCTCTACCATCACCTACCTATCCCCTACCTATCCCCTGAAGTGTTATTTTTCTTTACAGGTATTTAGAATGGTATAGGTGTTACTTGAGATTATACTGTATGCAGAACGCATTAATAGTAAAGGTATTCATGAGATTTGTTCTCTTTGTGTTTTCCAGATCTCCCTCCCTGCTGTCCCTTTCCTTTCCTTACCCTTTCCCAAAACCCCCTCCCCCACAAAATCCGTCACTTAATCCTTTCAATGTGCTGTGCCATTACGCCAGTTCAGACATTGGCTAGACTGAGAGGTGGAACATAATCTTCAAACCGATCCCGAGGACGTTTGACATAACAGAATTCCCGACCCACGAATTTTGTCCTCCCGGTCGGGTTGAACCTTATGGCTACCATGGAGGAAGTTATAGCTGCCTTGGCTAGTCTTCAGTTAGAAGTGGCAGCTTCTAGACCAGAGACAGCGGATTTGAGGGCCAGGTTCGATGGTCTGCCACGAAACCCGTTTGATGCAGGTGCACCGGCTCCTTCCACGGCAGTGGTGGTGGAAATGCCAGTCTCTATCCCTTTGGCATCTCCTGAATGCTTTCAGAGGGAGTCTGAGAAGGTGCAAGTGTTTCTAACTCAGGTAGCGCTCCATTTTTCGTGTAAACCGAAATCGTTCCCTACCAACCAAGCTAAGGTGGCCTTCTTAATCTCTCAGTAATCACACACACAATTTGATCAACAATTATTCAAAACATCAAAAACCATACATAAATGAGCTAACATTGTTTTATTGCAATGAAGCTAAGCAACAATAATTTGCTATGAATTGAGGTACAATAAAGGTCTATTCTAGATATCGGTGCCCTGATAATGAAGTATAGTATTTGGAATATTGAACCTCTGTGATTTCAATTCACAGGAACGTGATTTAACGTTATGATGGGTCTGACTTATGCATATCCATGTGCCTAATCTTGTCCAACACACATACGGTCAAGTGGAATTTTGGACTTCGTCCCATTTGAAAAATTGTAAGTTTTTAATAACGTTTTTTCAAATCTATCCCCCAAGTGGTAGTCTCAGTACCTGTGTTGATTGTTCCCTCGTTTCCATCTAGGGAGATTATTGTCCTTGGTGCCAGACATATCTGGACCTGCCATCTTTCAATTTATTGAGGACAATATCTGTGTTTGGAACACACTGTCTAAGAGGCCCTTCTTCCTCCACCGTCTACAAACGAGCATCCTGGTATGTCTTGTTTGGTTATCAATCTAGTGATATGCTCTCAAGTTTTGACATTTTCTGGATTCATTCCTAATGTATATAACTTTATACTTAAACAGGTTGGTGTCCCTATCTCTGTCCTGATGAAGACCCCACAGCAAGGGAACTAATTAAGCCTGCGTTTCTAAAGGGGTCGAAACGTCGACTACTTTTGTTTCCAACTTCATTCTTCAACATTGTGTTATTGATTACACCTTTTTGAAGTCTGGTTTTTTTCGAAGCTAAACAACAGAATGTATGAATAGCCAGTCTATAAGTTGTAAAATAGTTTTGTACATAGTAGTGTGTAGCCCCCTTTTGGCTACTGTATTTATGTCACTTATCCCCCCCTACACTCACCTATTGCAGGTACCCCCTTCCCCCTCCCAGGGCACCGATATCTAGAATAGACCTTTATTGTACCTCAATTCATAGCAAATTATTGTTGCTTAGCTTCATTGCAATAAAACAATGTTAGCTCATTTATGTATGGTTTTTGATGTTTTGAATAATTGTTGATCAAATTGTGTGTGTGATTACTGGGGCCCCTTCAGCTCTTTTCATTGTCTACCCAGGTCCCAGTGACTTTCATGGGTCAACCCCCCTTTTGGTAATCTTCTTAATCTCTCACCTGGTTGGGACTGCAGCACAATGGGCAGTGCCTTTAGTCAATCGTAACGATCCACTATTGCATGACTGGGACGCCTTTCGGCTGGAATTTTTGAGAGTGTTTGACAGAAGGGCTGATTCGTACACAGCAGATCGTGAATTGCTAGAGTTGCGACAGGGTAGTAAGGATTTGGTGGGTTATCTCAACGCGTTTAGGAGGTTAGTGGCAGAAACCAATTGTCCCGAAAATAAACCGGCCTCTCTGTTTCATCAAGGATTGAGTGAGGAGTTAAAAGATGTCATAGCTCAGATTGACCCTCAACCTACTACTGTTGAGGATTTGATTAATCTGACATTACGGCTTGACCATAGGCTGAGCGAAAGGAGAGGTGATACTCGTAGGAAGCCTCTAGGTGACTGGGGCAAACCGGTTGAATTACCTACAGCCTCTGCCCCTGAACCAATGGAAATAGGAGCTGTTAGATCGGCTTTAACCCCAGCTGAAAGAGAGTCGCGTCGCAAGCAGGGGCTTTGTCTCTATTGTGGTAAACGTGGACATTTTGTAAGAGAGTGTCCCGTGAAACCCAAGGTTAATCGTTTTCGCTCTACGCGAGTGGCCTCAGCTACTGCTGAATCGGGGGCAGAAAACTGACTGACTCTAAGACACAGGAATGGGTTTCTTGGAGTCCTTTATACGTCCCTTCGTTGTGTGATGAAAAGGTTGTTGCGAAAGGTCATATTTTTATTCCTATTGTGGTGATGATTGCTGGTAAACAAGTGTTCATGTCTGCTATGGTTGACTCAGGGGCCACAGGTATGTTTATGGACATTCAAGAAGCGCAGAGTAAGGGTATCGTATTGATACAGAACGAATCCCCTGAGGAAATCTATGCTGTTGATGGGAGGAGGCTGTGTACTGGCCCCGTTGAGTATAAAACTGAGGAATTAGAGGTTCTGTATGGGGATGCACATGTTGAAATGATATCCTTTAGTGTGATCAGGGCCCCTCAGTATGGAATAATATTTGGTCTACCGTGGTTGGAGAAACACAACCCGAGCATCGACTGGGGCAATAGGACTTTGCTCATGGGGTCTGAATACTGTTTGGAGCACTGTCATGCTACGTCTATGAAACCCGCTAGGGCGTTGTCTAGTGTTTCCAGTATTGCTACTGCTGCAGAAAAATGCATGTTACTCCCTGCTGCATACGTTAAATTTGCGAAGGATTTTAGTGAAATCCATGCTGAAGAGCTTCCCCCACATAGGCAATATGACTGTCAGATCGATCTGATACCTGGGGCTGTGGTTCCTAGTGGGCGTATTTATGCATTGACAGAGCCAGAGACTATTCATCTGAGGGCCTATCTAGACAAATTGCTAGGATTGGGTTTCATTCGCCCGTCTAAATCACCTGCCGCCTTGCCCCTTTTCTTCATTCCAAAATCCAATGGAGAATTGAGGGCTTGTGTAGATTTTCGCGCATTGAATGCCATAACAGTCAAAAAACGGTACCCTTTGCCGCTTATTAGTGTTTTACTGGAGCAAGTAAAAGGGGCCACTGTGTTCACCAAGCTTGACCTGAAAGGGGCTTACCACTTGGTCAGGATGAGAAACTGGGACGAGTGGAAGACTGCTTTCAAGACCAGGTATGGTCTTTTCGAGTACTTAGTGATGCCGTTCGAGCTATGTAATGCCCCTGCGGCATTTCAATTCTTTCTTAACGATGTTCTTCGCGAGATTTTGGATCATTACGTGATTGTATACATTGATTATATCCTGGTGTACTCCGAGTTTGAGGAGCTCCATCGTCATCATGTTGAAACTGTATTAGGTATACTTCAGGCGCACAACTTATATTTTATGTTGAGTAAGTGCGATTTTCACGTCCGGTCTGTGGAGTTTTTGGGGTGATTCTGAGTCCTGATGGCCAGGAGATGGCGGAAAGAAAGGTTTCAGCTGTGATGAACTGGCCTGTCCCATGCAATGTCCGTGATGTACAGTGCTTCATTGGCTTCGCAAATTTTTACAGGCGCTTCATTGATCAGTTTTCGAAGTTGGTAGCACCCATCACTCAACTGCTAAAGAAAGCCAGTGTTTTCGAATGGACAAACGATGCACAAACTGCTTTCTCTGCTCTCAAGCAGGCTTTTGTGTCGGCTCCTGTGCTTGCTCATCCTGATCCTGACAAGGCATATGTGGCCGAGGCTGATGCTTCGGATGTGGCGATTGGGGCCGTTTTGTCTCAGAGAAGCGCCGATACGGGTCAACTCCATCCGGTGGCATTTATGTCTCGGAAACTTACCGCTGCCGAAAGAAACTATCATATTTCCGAAAAGGAACTGTTGGCGGTCCGTGACTCCTTTTTGGAGTTGCGGCATTTTCTCATGGGTGCCAGACATGTGGTCACTGTTTACACGGATCACCGGAATCTGCAATTTATGACGGCAGCACGTCATCTCTACCCTAGACAACTGAGATGGATGATGTTCTTCTCCGAGTTTCATTTTGTCATCACATATCGGCCTGGGGCTGATAATCATAAGGCAGACGCTCTTACTCGTCAGTCGTCTGTGGTTCTTCCTGAAGGGGTTCCAGTGGCCAGCATCATCGACCCTGGAAAGGTTCTGTGTGCCATGCAGCCAGATTCCTTTCTGAAAGATGTCATGAGAGGTGTTGCTTCTTTTTCATGGAAAACATGGCTTCGGGGACACCCTGAATGGAGAATGCATGGGGGTCTCCCATTTGTATTTGTATTTGTATTTGTACTGGGTTTTATATCGCGCCAACTCACCGACAGGTCTCAAAGCGCTACTAACCAAGTGCAGCTACAAGAGGCAAGATGAAAAAAGAGAGATTATAGATCTAATAACCAAACACTAGGAGGTAAATGCGTCTTTGAAGAGTAGAGTCTTCAAAGACTTCCTGAAGTGGAGGAGGTTGGACTCTCTGCGAAGCACCTCCGGTAACTTGTTCCATTGTACAATAATCGTTTGCTGGTACCCACTGTGCAGTTGCGGAAGCAGGTTTTTGTGTGGGGCCATGACTCCCCGTGTGCGGGTCATTTAGGGGTAGCCAAGACGGTTGAACATGTTCTCAGACATTTCTGGTGGCCCTCCTTGAGACTCGATGTCGGGAAGTGGGTTTCCGCCTGCGAGCAATGCACGAGAATGAAGTCTGATCATGGTCGTCCGCAAGGACTCCTACAACCTCTTCCCACCCCTTCCGATCCTTGGGATAGGATATCCTTGGATTTCGTGGAGGGTCTGCCGAAAGATCAGGGGTGTACGGCAATACTGGTGGTGGTCGACTATTTGACCAAGATGGGGCACTTTATCGCTTGTGCACAAGTACCCTCTGCGGGGCAACTGGCAGTGATGCTTATGACTAATGTGGTGCGCCTGCATGGCTTGCCCAGTGTTATTGTGTCCGACAGGGGTTCGCAGTTTACGGCCCAATTCTGGAAGAAATGGTGTTCTGTACTCCACATACAAACTGCCCTTTCTACCAGTTTTCATCCGCAGGCGGATGGGCAGACTGAACGTCTGAATCAGACCCTCAAACAATATCTGAGGTGCTACGTGGATCAGAGCAAAGATAATTGGGTGGACCATCTATGGTTGGCTGAGGTGGCTTATAACAACGCCACGCATGGTTCCACCAAGGAGACGCCTTTCTATTGTAACTACGAAAGACATCCCAGATTCCTTCCTTTTGTCACTCCACGAGCTGATCCTGCTCTACCTGAGGTTGCACGGAGAGTGGTGCATATTCGTGAAACTTTGTCCAAGGCTCAGGCGCATCTTGAGGGGGTCAAGGTCAAGTACAATGCTGCTGCTGATAAACATTGGAGGCAGGGTCCATTGTATTGCAGAGGGGATGTTGTGTGGCTGTCCACTAGGAACCTACATTTCAGGAAGCGCAGCATGTTTAACCCTAACTACATTGGGCCTTACACCATTGTTAAAAGGGTGAATCCGGTTGCTGTGAAATTGAAGCTCCCTTCGCATTTGCGTATCCACCCAGTCTTTCATGTGTCTCTGTTGAAACCATCACAAGCGCGGGGTCACTCACGGCCTCCTCCGGTGATGGTGGATGGTGAACTTGAATATGAGGTTGAGAGACTGTTGGATTCTAAGTACAGAGGCCGTAAACTTTGGTATTTGGTTTCCTGGAAAGGGTACTGCTCAGAGGAAAATTTGTGGGAACCGGCCGAAGGGATTCATTCACCTGCACGGGTGGCGGCTTTTCATAGGAGGCATCCTGCAAAACTGGGGCCTTGAAGTTGCCTTCCATGTGGGGGGATGTACTGTCACGATCGCGCTGTGGAAAGGACTATGTTTCCCTGCAAGACGCGGTTGGGAACTACCGCTCCCATGCTCCTTTGTGGTTCTCGCGAGACTTGTTCGCGGAAGCATAAGGAGGAAGACTTTCAGAGCTCGGTGTCGGGAATCCTCCGGTCCGAGCTGTCGTTTGCGGTTGCTGTTCGTTGTTGGGTGCGGTAAGGATGCTTGCACCAGGATTCCATTACCTCAGTGTTACTATTTTGATTTGGCTTGTTTTAGCTTCCAGGCTATGCACGCATGTTCTAGGATCCTCTGGGGTAAAAACTTCAGAGCTGTAAGGATTTTGACCCGGTCTGTATTGTCGACCGACGGAGAGGTGGATGATTAGAAATCCACGGATATCTTTGATTACCATAGAATTGTCTTTATGTACTTTGGTCACCAAACACTTATTGTCCCCGTGTGTTATGAATACAGGGGCAACTTCTTTTGCAGTATCGTTTATAGTAGATGGATGTAGTATAATGTGCATGGTGTTTAACCCTACTGTCTCTGGCTCCTTTTATTAACAGGGATTGATCAGGAGTGGTAGTCTTCTACTCTCGATCCTTGTGAAGCGTTGAAGGAGTGAGCTTAGGGGTATGTTCATTCTTCCTCCGATACTTGTTGCTATACCGACATGTATGCATTTATGTATTGAGGTTACATGTCCCTGTTGATTTTGTATTACTGCAGCAACACCTCTACCCATCCTCTACCATCACCTACCTATCCCCTGAAGTGTTATTTTGCTTTACAGGTATTTAGAATGGTATAGGTGTTACATGAGATTATACTGTGTGCAGAACGCATTAATAGTAAAGGTATTCATGAGATTTGTTCTCATTGTGTTTTCCAGATCTCCCTCCCTGCTGTCCCCTTCCTTTCCTTCCCCTTTCCCAAAACCCTCTCCCCCACAAAATCCCTCACTTAATCCTTTCAATGTGCTGTGCCATTACGTCAGTTCAGACATTGGCTAGATTGAGAGGTGGAACATAATCTTCAAACCGATCCCGAGGACGTTCGACATAACAGCTTTGGCCCATTTTAGATCTTGGGACCGTCCATCGCTTCCTCAAAAAGGAGAAATTCAAAATGCTCACGTTGGCTCAAGTCTTGTATGCCTTAGGCCATGGGTACTCACAAACTTTCTCTCGGGGGCCAAATTTACAGTGTGGTTTGTGTGCGAGGGCCGCACCAGTGGGGGCGGGGTCAGAGGGGGCGGGGCTAGAGCAACAAAAAAAACTGACCATGAGGTTGATCACTGTTCTCTATCTCTATCTCCCTCTCTCTCGCTCTCTCTCCCTACCTCACTCTGTCTCTCTTTCCCTCTCTTACTCTGTCTCCCTTTCCCTCCCTCACTCTGTCTCCCTCCCTCACTCTCCCTCTGTTTCCTTTTCCCTCCCTCACTCTCCCTCTGTCTCCCTCTTCCTCCTCCACTCTCCCTCCCTCTCTCACTCTCCCTCTGTCTCCCTCTCCCTCCCTCACCCTCCCTCTGTCTCCCTCCCTCACTCTCCCTCTGTTTCATTTTCCCTCCCTCACTCTCCCTCTGTCTCCCTTTCCCTCCCTCGCTCTCCATCTGTCTCCCTTTCCCTCCATCCCTCTCCATTTCCCTCCCTCTCCCTTTCCCTCCCTCTCCATCTGTCTCCCTTTCCCTCTCTCCCTCTCCCTCTCCCTCCATCTGTCTCCCTCCCTCACTCCCCCTTTCCCTCCCTCTCCCTCCCTTTCCTTCCCTCCTCTGTCTCCCTCTCTCTCTCTCTCTGTCTCCCTCTCCCTCCTTCACTCTCCCTCTCCCTCTACCTCTCTCACCCTCTGTCTCCCTCCCTCTGTCCCTTTTCCTCCCTTTCCTCCCCTCCCTCCCCCTTTGGCTTCCTCTCCCTCTGTCTCCCCCCTTTCCCTCCCTCCCCCTCTGTCTCCCCCCCTTTCCCTCCCTCCCCCTTTCCCTCCCTCCCTCTCCCTCCCTTCCTCTCCCTCTGTCTCCCTCTGCCTCCCTTTCCTTCACTCCCTTTCCCTCCATTTCCTTCCCTCCCTCTCCCTCCCTCTGTCTCCCTTTCCCTCCCTCACTCTCCCTCCCTCTCCCTCTGTCTCCCTTTCCCTCTCTCACTCTCCCTTTCCCTCTCTCATTCTCCCTTTCCCTCCCTTTCCCCCTCACTACGTCTGTCTCCCTTTCCTTCCCTCAATTTCCCTCTGTCTCCCTTTCCCTCCCTCACTCTGCCTCCCTTTCCCTCCCTCCCTCTCTCTCCCTCCCTTTCCCTCCCACCCTCTCCCTCTGTCTCACTTTCCCTCCCTCACTCTCCCTCTGTCTCCCTTTACCTTCCTCACTCTCCCTCGTCTCCCTTTCCCTCCCTCCCTCTCTCTCCCTCCATTTCCCTCCCTCCCTCTCCCTCTGTCTCCCTTTCCCTCCCTCCCTCTCTTTCTCTGTCTCCCTTTCCCTCTCTCACCCTCCCTCTCCCTTTCCCTCTCTCACTCTCCCTCCCTCACTCTCTCTGTCTCCCTTTCCCTCCCTCACTCTCCCTCACTCTGTCTCCCTTTCCTTCCCTCACTCTCCCTCTGTCTCCCTTTCCCTCCCTCACTCTGCCTCCCTTTCCCTCCCTCACTGTCTCCCTTTCCCTCCCTCACTCTCCCTCTGTCTCCCTTTACCTTCCTCACTCTCCCTCGTCTCCCTTTCCCTCCCTCACTCTGCCTCTTTCCCTCCCTCCCTCTCTCTCCCTCCATTTCCCTCCCTCCCTCTCCCTCTGTCTCCCTTTCCCTCCCTCTGTCTCCCTTTCCCTCCCTCCCTCTCTTTCTCTGTCTCCCTTTCCCTCCCTCACTCTCCCTCTGTTTCCTTTTCCCTCCCTCACTCTCCCTCTGTCTCCTTTTCCCTCCCTCACTCTCCATCTGTCTCCATTTCCCTTCATCCCTCTCCATTTCCCTCCCTCTCCCTTTCCCTCCCTCTCCATCTGTCTCCCTTTCCCTCCCTCTCCCTCCATCTGTCTCCCTCCCTCACTCCCCCTTTCCCTCCCTCACTCTCCCTCCCTTTCCTTCCCTCCTCTCCCTCCCTCTCTCTCTGTCTCCCTCTCCCTCCTTCACTCTCCCTCTCTCACCCTCCCTCTCTCACCCTCTTTCTCCCTCCCTCTGTCCCTTTTCCTCCCTTTCCTCCCCTCCCTCCCCCTTTGGCTTCCTCTCCCTCTGTCTCCCCCCTTTCCCTCCCTCCCCCTCTGTCTCCCCCCCCTTTCCCTCCCTCCCCCTTTCCCTCCCTCCCTCTCCCTCCCTCCCTCACCCTCTGTCTCCCTCTGCCTCCCTTTCCTTCACTCCCTTTCCCTCCATTTCCTTCCCTCCCTCTCCCTCCCTCCCTCTGTCTCCCTTTCCCTCCCTCACTCTCCCTTTCCCTCTCTCATTCTCCCTTTCCCTCCCTTTCCCCCTCACTACGTCTGTCTCCCTTTCCCTCCCTCAATTTCCCTCTGTCTCCCTTTCCCTCCCTCACTCTGCCTCCCTTTCCCTCCCTCACTCTCCCTCTGTCTCCCTTTACCTTTCTCACTCTCCCTCGTCTCCCTTTCCCTCCCTCACTCTGCCTCTTTCCCTCCCTCTCTCTCTCCCTCCCTCCATTTCCCTCCCTCCCTCTCCCTTTGTCTCCCTTTCCCTCCCTCCCTCTCTTTCTCTGTCTCCCTTTCCCTCTCTCACTCTCCCTCCCTCTCCCTTTCCCTCTCTCACTCTCCCTCCCTCACTCTCTCTGTCTCCCTTTCCCTCCCTCACTCTCCCTCACTCTGTCTCCCTTTCCTTCCCTCACTCTCCCTCTGTCTCCCTTTCCCTCCCTCACTCTGCCTCCCTTTCCCTCCCTCACTGTCTCCCTTTCCCTCCCTCACTCAGCCTCTTTTCCTCCCTTTCTCCCTCTCTCTCTCCCTCCATTTCCCTCCCTCCCTCTCCCTCTATCTCCCTTTCTCTCCCTCCCTCTCTGTCATCTCACCCTGCCTGTGTGTCAGCCCGGGCTGAGACAGCTTCCGGGCACACACACACACACACACAGAGCCGCACCCAAGCGCTTCACAGGTCTTTAAAAGACCATTCGCATGTTAATGAGGCTGTGTTGTATTTCACCTTTTAGCGCCGCAGCTCCACTCTGACTATGGCTGGCCCCCACAGAGCAGCAGAGTCTCCGAGTCACACTGGTAAATGTCTGCAAGGTCCTCGGGCTGCCAGGGAAGGTTTGCCGGTCCACTGGCGGCCCGCAAGCCGTACTATGAGTACCCGTGCCTTAGACCAAGACTGGATGGTGGCATTGGACCTGCAGGATGCGTATTTTCACATTCCCATTCTGCCGTGCTACAGGCGTTACCTGCAGTTCAAGGTAGGCCACGAGCACTTTCCATTTACCGTGCTTCAGTTCGGCATTACCAGTGCACCTCAGGTGTTCACCAAGCTGATGGCGGTGGTTGCAGCTCATCTGCGCAGGTTAAGGGTTTCAGTTTTCCCCTAGCTCGATGACTGGCTGTTGAAGGAGTCCTCGCCCCAGGCCATTGTCTCCCACCTTCAGACTGCAGCGGACCTCCTGCATTCGCTGGTGTTCTCTATAAACGTGCCGAAGCCACACCTGACTCCTTCTCAGACGCTCCATTTCATCGGAGCTGTTCTGGACACAGTGCAGTTTTGGGCTTATCCTCCCAAGCAGCGAGTCCAGGATATTCAGGTTATGATTCCGATATTTCAGCCTCTATCCTATCCTGGATTTTGGTGAGGTTGACTCTGAGGCTGTTGGGCCTCATGGCCACCTGCATCCTGTTGGCAAAACATGCGAGATGGTGCATGCGGGCTCTGCAGTGGGACTTGAAGTTCCAATGGGCACAGCACCAGGGAAATCTCACCGACATGGTTCAGATCTCGGAAGGAACTGCAAAGAACCTGCAGTGGTGGTTAACAAACCGAGATTGGGTCAAAGGCAGACCTCTCTCCCTTTCCCAACCAGATTTCACAATTGTGACGGAGGCTGCACTTCTGAGAAGGGGCGGCCACTTGGGAGAGATGGAGAACAGTGGTCACTGGTCTCTGGCAGAGACGGGGCTCCACATAAACTTGTTGGAGCTTCGAGCGATTTGCTTGGCATTGAAAGCATTTCTTCCCTCTGTCAAGGGGAAGTTGGTGCAGGTGTCCACGGACAACACCATCGCCATGTGGTACTGCAACAAGCAAGGCGGGGTGGGGTCATGGATCCTTTGTCGAGAGGCCCTTTAACTCTGGGCATGGCTGGATCAGCAGGGCATAACCTTAGTGGTTCAACACCTGGCAAGTTCTCTGAGTGCCAGGACAGACGATCTCAGCCATCAATGTCTAGCGGCTCACGAATGGCATCTGCAGTCCGAGGTGGCGTAAGGTCTTCAGCAGTGGGGAGAACCTTGGTTAGATTTGTTCGCCTCCGAAGAGAAGACACAATGTCAGCAGTACAGCGCTGGAGTTTCCAAGGCGGCTATCGCTCGGCGATGCGTTTTGTTGCGAGTGGAGCTCAGGCCTGTTGTAAGCTTTTCCGCCCATACCATTCCTGCCCAGGGTTCTGAAGAAGATCAGGAGCGACCGGCCCAAGTCATCCTTGTGGCGCAGGACTGGGCAAGGAGAATCCGATAGAGACTACTAGCCGCAGATTCCTTAACGTAGAATTATCCCCAGGTGTGAGACTGGATCCAGAAAACTTTTTTGCCATAGCATCCCTGCGGCACCACGTGACTCCTCCCTGATGTCGTCCCCATTCGTGACATCAGCGAGGATACAGAAACCCCACGCCGGAGCGCCTACATTCGTTTTTTCTCTTTTCCGGGGTGCAAAGCGGATCCGGATTGTGTCCTGGCCTGTTTTCATGCCTTCCCTTCTTTTTCACACTTTGGCGTTAGTGGAACAGTGTGCGAATGCCTTCGTGCTTAAAGACATGTACTTCTTGTGCACGTCTCATGTCGGCGACGGACCCTCACCCGATTTGCATGTGGTGCTGGGTGAGCACCACGACTCAACGGATTGCGACGCCTGTCAGCACCTTAAGCCTAAATCACGGTGGGAGCACAGGATGAAATTGCCGTCGGCAAGCTTGTTAAGGTCGGTGTCATCTTAGCGTCCGTCCCCTACCTCGGAAGCTAGGAGCTGCCGGTTTCGTCTGCAACATCGTCCCTCGCCACGGCCCCAAGGGCATGGTTGGCCGGCTGGTAGGTCCTTCAGCTGTCTCAGAGGCCCTGTCCTCTTTCAGCGGTGGGCGCCGGCTCCCCTCAGGACATGCGCCCCCGCCTGTCGCCTTCCTACCCGCCGTTACCTGGCATTGGGGTGACTAGGGCCCAAATGACAGCCTACGCTGCAGCTCTGCAGGCTTCTTTGGCCCCTCCTCCACCTCCTGAGACGTCCACGGAACCCTTGCCTCGCGCGGGGAATTCAGCGGAGTCGTCAGCGGCTCCGGAGCCGAAAGTTTCGGCTTCAGGTCTTAGGAGGGTAGTGTCGTTGAGGTGTGGTCTTTCGGGGCTCCCCTCTTCGGCACCTGGAGTCCCTGCCTCGCTGCAAATCCCTACGGGGCTCTCTGAGGTTTCGCAGGAGATTGCCGGGACTATGAACTTGCTCCTGAGACCACCTTGGTCCTCTGAGCAGGCGGCTGCCTCGCCAGAGGCCAAGCCGGCGCCGCTTCAGTGCCAGGAGCCTTCCTCCCCAGCTCCAGTGGAGTTGCGGGTGGAGGCTGGGACCTGGGGTGCTTTTCCGAGTCCCACTCGGTCGTCGACGCTGGCGGCTGCCCCGTCTGAGGTAAAGCCGGCGCCTTTTTGGCACCGCTCCTTTGCCATACCGGTGTCAACCCCGCTCCATTCTTCTGGGGAGCACGTGGTGGCAGAGGTCGACCCGGCGCTGCAACCGAATCCACTTTAGACGCCATATTGGGCGTACCGCAGGCTCAGCGGGCTGGTGTTTAGGGCGATTAGGCCCTTCACTACAAAATGCACCTCCCACCTCGGCCGCGCAGCGGGCGCGACGATGGCGCGCCAGAGGTCCACCATATGCACCATTTGTCCACTCTTTTTTTCAAAATTTTCTCAGTAGGTTTTTCAGGCTCGCTCGCTCGCATCAGTGCCGTACAGCTAAAATTTTACGCCTCACCACTTTCAAATGTCACCAGCCGTCACTGCTAGTAGGTGTCCCTCTCCAAATTCACCGTTGAGAAGACGCCTGTGGATGCCACTGTGTCGGAATATGTATGTGTCATGTGTGCTTCCAGGAAATTGTGCTACAATGTCTGTTATGATGTTCTTGCCATTGCACACGACCTGCACGTTAATGGAGTGATAGGACTTCCGGTTGTGGAATATGTATTCGTTGGCTGAGGGGGGGACAGATGGGGACATGCGTGCAGTCAACGCATCCTATCACATGGGGAAATTGTGGTAGAAGTCATGTTTGGTTCAACTGCTGTGGGGTTGTGAGGAAGGTGATGTGGTTATGAATCATTGTCAGCATGGCATCTAGGAATTTTAGAAGAAGCGTGATAGTGCGCTTTGCGACACACCTCCGGCTACTGCTACAACCCCCTGGAAACTTCCAGACGCCAGCAGGTGCAGGCTGCATAGGACCTGGACATGGGCAGGGATGGCGTTGGTCCTACCGGTATGGTGCTGCAGTAGTGGTTCCAGGTCAGCAATGAGGCGCATGATCATTGCCCGATTCAGTCTGTACTTGTCATAGATTAGTTCCTCTGTCTGGCCCAGCAATGTGATGCGCACCCTGAACACCCTCTCCTGGATCCTCCTCCTGCGCTGTGCAGCAGCTTTGATTCTCATCCTCCTAGCAATCACGTTGAGGGCAGCCATTTTGGAAGACATACAGGGTCTCCAGAGGCATATTTGAAGGGTTTCTGATTGTTTCCACCTGTCTTTTTTTTTTTTTTGCTTTCCACCAACTTTACCTCCTGGTTGAAATTTCCCTTATTTTGCTCATGCTAAATAGCGATTTGGTGCATTTTTGTTATTTGCGATTTTTGGTGCATATCGTAGCGACTTATTAATAGCGATTCGGTATTTCCCGGGGGCAGATTTCATTTTCAGTATTACCGATTCGGTAATTTACCGCGGGAGTTATTTAGCAATTCTTTATTTTTTTCGGAAATGGGGATGATGCATTGGGATTTCAGGTTTTGTGTTCGGTAACGGCCTGTTTTACCGATTCGCTATTTTACCGGGAGCTATTTTGTTTGATGCATCTGCCAGTAAGTAATTTTCTATTTTGAACAAGTGCTTCTGGGTGTTTTCGGTGTTCAATATGTCTAATTTTGTGCAACGCATTTAACTCTATTATACCCAAGTTTTCACAGCCTATTTAACGTTTGTCCCATGACGGGAGTCCCTTCCTTTGCTCTCATTATAAAGGCGGATTGTAAATAAACTCACCAGAGCTCATTGTATCGACTCCAGAAGGCTAACAAGCACAGGCATAGCCAATAGGTCTCGCCTCTGGGACCTTATAAGTGTTTTGCCAGAGGTGTTTGGAAGTTTGGTAAGCGATGCAATTTAACATAAAGGGAAACCACACCTCGTTGATACATTCAGTACCTGCAGTTTAATCAAACGAGAACAGGGCATGGGGAAGCCTCTTATAATATCACAATCAATGGAGAAGGCACGCTTTACTGCAACTTGTGCGTGCTTTCACCTTATAAATATTTAACACACGATCCGAGGCAGTTGAATGCTAGAAGCGAGAAGTGAGGGAGAGAGGAAGGGAGGGAAAGAGAAAGAGATGGAGAGACAAAGGGAAGGAGAGAGGGAGTGAGTGAGAGAGAGAAGAAGGGACAGAGAGTGGGAGGGAGGGAGGGACGACGGAGGGAGAGAGGAAGGGAAGGAGAGTGTGAGAGAGGAGGGGTTGGAGAGGGAGGGAGATAGGCAAGAAGAGCGGGAGGGCGGTTAGAGAGGGAGGGAGAGAGGGAGGAAGAGGGATGGCGGGAGGGATAGAGGGGGAGGGAGAGTGGGAAGGAGGGAGAGAGAAAGGGGTAGATGGAGGGAGAAAGGAAGGACGGAGGGTGGGGGTAAGGGAGGTAGGGACGGATTAAGGGAGGGAGAGCAGGAGGGAGGGGGAAAGGAGGGAGAGAGGAAGGGCCAGAGGGAGGGAGAGAGGAAGGGCCGGAGGGAGAGTGAGTGAAAAAAAGAAAGAATGAGAAATAGCAATGAAGAGAGGGGTGAGAACGAGAAAGAAGACAAGATTTAAAGAGAATAGAGAAAGCAGAAGAGAAGAAAGATGAAAGGAAGAGAGAGAGACACACATGTAGCGCAGAAGTGAGACTATGTGAAAGAGAGAAAGAGTGACCGAAAGAGAGGGAGTACGAGAGGGAAACAGGGTGAATAAGAGAGATGAACAGCTAGAGAGGGAGAGAGACAGGGGCGGAGACTGTGTGAGAGAGGCAGGTAGAAGTCACCGGCTGCAGAGCTGACGCTGTCCCCTTGGGTCGGTAAGTACTCACACAGATCAGAGGTGAGAGTCGCAGCCTTTCAAGCTCTACGTTACACAGTCTAACTAAATACAAACAAAACTGTTAAGCAAAACAAACCGGACATTAAAATGATGCGTAAGAAAGAGAAACAAATGATAATCCGAAATGCAGTTTTAGCTGGACCCCCTCGAAGCACTGACATTTTACTGTAGCGCTGACTGTGGCGGTGTCTTGCCATCTAAACAAAAGGACAAGTTGAGGCATCAGGTGCGCGGAGGGCAGCGGAAAAGGCAGGGGCCATGACTGGCGAGGTATGTGTGCACTGCATAATTCACAGGCGAGGTATGTGTGTGCCGCATAATTCACAGGGTCAAAACCGAATCCTGTTTCCTGGCTCACCACTGACGCCCACTGACCCAGCTGTGGAATTTAAAGACTCTCAATTTTAGGAAGGACGCGATCTCTGATGGAACGAGAATTAGGCATTTTTTAAAGAAAAATAATTAAAAGAACAAAATTTCAAAGCCACAAGAGAGGGGCAGGTTCTCAGTAGGGGCCGGGGGGGGCCTTTGATGCTAAATCAACAATGGCAGTGCCTTTCTGTACCATAGGCTCTTCACTGAGAGTCATAAATGTTAGAATAGTTGCAGGATGAAAGTGTGGCAGCAAAAGTGAAAGCTACAGCGCTAATTAGAAAAACATATGGCACCCTGCGCGTCGCTGCTCACTCCCGACAGCAAAACACCATGGGAGTGAATATTTTAAGAAGAGGTGGGACATGCACCCGCCTTTGGCCAATTGCGTGCTTTCATTTTTTGAAAGCCACACGCAAAGGCCAATAGAATTTGACAATCAGACGCACGAGCTTTCAGAAAGCTTTCTAAATGTCTGCAGTGATTACAAGAGGCCCTCTCCTAGAGCAGCACATGCGCGCTCTGCTAGGCAAGACCTAAAAAAGAAATGAAACAGTGTATGCATATCTCCTGAACAGGGACTGAACAAAGTGAAAAGCTGCCTCTCTTAAGTATGTGTGAAGTGCTAACAAGGTGTGAGCCTTTGTTTCCCCTCCGCTTCTTTTGCAAGGTGTGAGGATCGTGACTGCTCCCAGGCAAGACACTTGAACAAAAGGAGGCTTGATGACCCCTCGAATTCGGCCTTTGTTATGGGCCCAGTAGGAGTCTAAATTAATAAAAGCCCTTCCTAGCACTTTGTATGTTGCAGAAGGAAGCAGACAACGTGCAGGCGCTGCTGACAGTGTCCCAGTGTTTGAAAATTACACCGGGACGAGTTCAGCACATTAGTCAGTGGGGCCCAACTTCTTGGCAGGGTTGACGGCGGTCACCCTGTGAAAGAAATGGGTGGATGCCGTCCACCCGTATGTACACCTCTACTCAATCAATCAATCAATCAATCAAAGCATTTATATAGCGCACTACTCACCCGGAGGGTCTCAAGGCGCTAGGGGAGGGGGGGTCCGCTACTGCTCGAACAGCCAGGTCTTGAGCTGCTTCCTGAATGCAAGGTGGTCCTGGGTCAGGCGGAGGTGGGTCAGGAGGGAGTTCCAAGTCTTGGCGGCCAGGTAGGAGAAGGACCTTCCTCCTGTGGTGGCTCTTCGGATGCGGGGGACGGAGGCGAGGGCGTGGCTGGTCGATCGTAGCTGGCGTGTGGGAGCGTAGAAGTTGAGGCGGCTGTTGAGGTATCCTGGGCCTTGGTTGTGTAGGGCCTTGTGTGCGTGGGTGAGGAGATGGAAGGTGATTCTCTTGTTGACCGGGAGCCAGTGCAGATCTCTCAGGTGTCCGGAGATGTGGCTGCGTCGGGGGATGTCCAGGATGAGTCGTGCTGAGGTGTTTTGAATCCGCTGGAGTCTCTTCTGGAGTTTGGGGGTGGTTCCGGCGTAGAGGGAGTTGCCGTAGTCCAGACGGCTGGTGACGAGGGCCTGGGTGACCGTCTTCCTGGTCTCGGTGGGGATCCAACGGAAGATCTTACGTAGCATGCGCAGGATGTTGAAGCACGACGAGGAGACGGCATTGACTTGTCTGGTCATGGAGAGGGAGGAGCCCAGGATGAAGCCCAGGCTGCGTGCGTGGTCTGTTGGTTTGGGTGCGCTGCCCAGGGCGGGGGGGGCCACCAGGAGTCGTCCTAGGCGGAGGGTGAAGATCCCAGGATGAGGACTTCCGTCTTGTCCGAATTCAGTTTCAGGCGGCTGTTCATCATCCACTTGGCTACGTCTGTCATCCCTTCGTGTAGGTTTGCTCTGGCGGTGGCGGTGGCGGTGGCGGGGTCGTTGGTGAGGGAGAGGATCAGCTGGGTGTCGTCGGCGTAGGAGATGATGTTGAGGTTGTGTTGGTGTGCGATGGCTGCGAGGGGGCTCATGTAGACGTTGAAGAGGGTTGGGCTGAGCGAGGAGCCTTGAGGAACGCCGCAGATGACTTCGGTGGCTTCTGATCTGAACGGGGGGAGGCGGACTCTCTGTGTCCTTCCGGCGAGGAACGAGATGATCCATTCCAGTGCCTTCTCCTGGATTCCGACGTTGCTGAGGCGCCGCACTAGGGTACGGTGGCAGACAGTGTCGAAGGCCGCGGAGAGGTCTAGGAGGATGAGGGCCGCTGTTTCTCCGTTGTCGAGCAGGGCTCGGATGTCATCGGTGGCTGCGATCAGGGCGGTCTCGGTGCTGTGGTTGGCCCGGAAGCCAGACTGCGAGAGGTCGAGGGATCCGTTCGTCTCGAGGAAGGCGGCCAGCTGTTTGTTCACGGTCTTCTCGATGACTTTTGCAGGAAACGGGAGCAGCGAGATGGGGCGGTAGTTCTTGAGGTCGGTGGGGTCGGCTGATGGCTTCTTTAGTAGAGCGCTGAGTTCGGCGTGCTTCCAGCTCTCCGGGAAGGTAGCGGTGTTGAAGGAGGTGTAGATGATGTCCCACAGGTGGGGTGCGAAGACAGCGTCAGCCTTGTTGAAGACGTGGTGAGGGCAGGGGTCGGTCGGAGATCCGGAGTGGATGGAGTTCATCGTGCGGATGGTGTCTTCGGTGCTGATCGGGGTCCAGGCGCGAAGGGTGGTGGTGGGGGGCGGTGGTTCAGTCGTGGCGTGCGTTGGTTGAGTGCTGAAGCTGTTGTGTATGTCCGCGATCTTGTTGTGGAAGTAGGAGGCGAGGGAGTTGCAGAGGTCTTGCGAGGGGGTGATGTCGTTGATTCCGGCGTTGGGGTTGGAGAGCTCTTTAACGATGTTGAAGAGTTCCTTGCTGTTGTGAGCGTTGTTGTCCATTCGTTCCTTGAATGCAGTTTTCTTGGTGGCGTGGATCAGTTGGTGGTGTTTTCGGGTGGCGAGCTTGAGGGCAGTCATGTTGTTCGGTGTTGGGTCTCTGCGCCAGGCTTTCTCAAGTGCTCGGCAGTTCTTCTTGGAGCTCTTGAGTTTGTCGGTGAACCATGGGGCTTTCTTGCTGCCGGGTCTGCTAGGCGGGGTCTTCAGAGGGGCGAGGTTGTCTGTGCAGTTGCTGATCCACTTCGTGAGGTTGGTGGCCGCCTGGCTTGGGTTAGTTGCGCTGGTGGGAGGGTTCATGCTCAGGGAGGTCGCGAGCTGGTCGGCTGTGATCTTGTTCCAGCTTCTGCGTGCAACCTGTTGCTGGTGGTGGTGGTGGATCGTGGTCCTTCTGAAGCTGAAGTGGACGCAGCTGTGGTCCGTCCAGTGGAGTCCGGTGGCGTGGCTGAAGGTGATGTCCTTGCTGGATGAGAACACAGGGCCGAGTGTGTGTCCTGCGTAGTGGGTGGGGGTGGTCACCAGCTGCTTGAGACCGAGGTTGGCGAGGTTGACCAGCAGGGTGGTGGTGTTGCGGTCGTTGTTGTTCTCCAGGTGGAAGTTGAGGTCCCCGAGGAGGATGTAGTCAGCGGAGAGGAGGGCGTGCGGGCTGATGAAGTCGGCGATGTCTTCGCTGAATTGTGTGCGTGGTCCTGGGGGTCTGTAGATGAGGGTGCCTCTGAGGGTGGTCTTGGGGTTGATGTGGATCTGGAAGTGCAGGTGTTCGGCGGGTGCGAGGGTGTCGTCGGTGTTGGTCGTGATGCGTATGGTGTTCCTGTGGATGATGGCGATGCCTCTTCCTGTCTGGTTGACGCGGTCCCTCCGGATGATCTTGTAGCCGTCCGGGATGGCGATGGCGATGTCGGGCGCTGAGGAGGCGTTCATCCAGGTTTCCGTGAGGAAGGCGACGTCTGGGGCTGTGGTGTCGAGCAGGTTCCAGAGCTCGACGGCGTGTCTGTGGATGGAGCGGGTGTTGAGCAGGATGCACTTGAGATGGTTGCTGCTGGTGTTCGGCTTGGTCGGTGCTGGTGTAGTGCAGGTCCGGATGCAGGTGAATTTGCAGGAGCGGCAGCAGAAGGGTCCGTGGGTGCGTCTCGGGGTGGCTCGATAGCAGCCCGGGATTCGACCGGCGTTGAGTGCGTAGAGTTCGGTGGCGTCGTAGGTCCGGCGGGTGGGCTGGTGTCGGCGGGAGCCAGGGGTCCTGGCACTGGGCGCGGTCCAGGTGCGGACGGGCGCAGACGGGCTTACCTTTGGCGCACCTTCGGCGCTCAATCGGTGCTCTCGCTGCGCGCGTCCGCTGCGCGGTCGCTCTGGGGGCGTCATAAGAGAGGAGCCGGGAGGGCGGGTCAGCTGGGTGGCTGGAGCGAGGCGGCCAATGGGCAGGGGGGGCGGGGTCGGCGGAGATCTGTGGCGGGAAGGGGCTCACAGGGCGGCTCTGCGGCGGCTGGGTCGTCCGGCGGAGGCCCAGCCGCCCTGAGTTTGTAACCCCTGTGCAAACGCAATTACAATAAATCTGTAACCCTGTTAAACTCCAGCATGGCCAAACATGTTGAATTCTGAGAGGTGAAAAGGGCTCAGCAAAAAACAGGACATTTAGATTTTTAAGAGGAAAGAACCAAATTCTCTCTCTTAATCCCCATTCCTGGGAGAAAACGAATATATAATCTATTTACCAATCCCATGGCATCAGATATTATCAGGTGCAATAAATAGCACAGTCAGAAGGACGAGTGTCAACCTTGTCCAGGCTAGACCTGTAGCCTGGCTTTTAATTCAACCGGAAGGAATCTGCGCTTCCTCCGAGCGCAATGATCGTGCCAAGCTGTGATCCTGATTGTAGCCACAAGGAGGCACTGTAGCATCACAAAACAGTCCATTAATTACAAATGTAATAGCCTTAATTCAGTGGTCTTCAAACTTTTTTGCTCTGAGCCCACCTTAAGCAAAATGTTTTGAAGTCAGGCCCCCCACTAAAACTTCATGGCATGACTTGAGGGCAGAGGGGTGCTTATGCGATCATTTTCAGGAGTGCTTTTTTTGCTGCTAATAATCAACAATAAATGGAAAAGAGCAAATACATTACAGTTGAAATTGACAAAAATACTTTACTCCCCAAATTTGGGCGATTTTAGCCCCTCGCGCGCCTCTTCCCCAGTTCAACTTCAACTGCTACACTAATGACAGCTATGTCACTGAGGAGCAATCTACTACTACTGCCTGGCCATCAATAAAATCTCGAAACATAATTGAAAGGAGCACCCACATGTTGTCTACCTCTTTACAGCAAGAGTGTCCTCAGCCCTAATGCTTGCAAGGATAATGAGCCTCCATGCCTCTTTTGTAAAGTATGACAGTCAGAACTGTGATGCCCTCTCACTCCTGAACCCCAGTGCCACTGCACCTGATTCATAAATAAGAGCTACCGTCCTGTGAAGAGGGCAGTCTCCTCTGCCGCTTATTAGGAAAAGGGCCTCCATTTGCCCCATCCCCATTGTGTCATTTCTGTGAGGCCTAATTTAAGGTGTTTCCTCTGCTTCAGTTGTGCCCTCTCGTTGGCCATTGTTCCGAGACCCAAAGCATCACTGGCACAGGGTGGGTGGACTGGTCCCTAGTGAAAGCAAGAAAGATCGTAAAACAACCATAATTGGGGTTTAGTTGGGAACTGACCCCCTTGGGCTCCAGTTCCACTGCATGTGCAGCACCATTGGTATGTATTTCACTGCCCAATCTTGTAGGCCAGCACTCTTAGGCCAGAGGCCCGACAAAGGTGGTCTGCCCCTTCGTCAGAAAACAGGAGAAAGACCCAAATGTTGGCCCCGTATAGCTCGGAGACTGTTACCAGCACAGCTAGAGTGACCTGCCCCCAATTCCAGCAAGGCATATGGCTCCTCAACCTCCTCTTTGCTGGTATCCTAACCATATTTGGGGAGTAATGCACCTTCACACCACTAAACCAGTACCACTGAAACTGCTGCACTAATGGTAGTGCTGGTCAATTAAGAAAATAAGCCTGAATATCCTGCCATCTTCCTCAGGACATCTCTCTAAGGAACCAATCTTTGTTCATTTGTAAATGAAAAAATGAGTCCCCGCTGCACCCTATTCATTGAGCCATCACTTGCCTAAAATGAATGTGAATGTGTGCAGTTGCTTACCCACCAAAGGTAAAGGTTGGCTGGGAGCAAATATAGGATTACATTTTTGCAGTCACTTCAAGATTCATGGTGACCGTTTTATTATTTTTGAGAGATAATATAAAGGTGCCGGGTTTTTTAAAGTCTTTTATATGGACGTATAAAAACGTTCACACCAGGTACTGTCTGGCTGCTTATTACTAACAGTATTTTTTTAAGTGCCTGTTTTACCTAAAACATGAAATAATTTCGTGCCAGTGTATCGTACTGTGCATAACACAATTTTAAAATAATGACAAACCTATCCAGGATTATTTTTGTTAAAGGCTGGGACTTCATAGCAGTATAAATCTAGAAGTCACTATACTGCACTGCGCCAACCAGGATTCAAATCTGTAGCTCTCTGGTCTCACAAACAAACAAGACATGGCAGTGATTGTGCTAACCAATTGAGGTTTCATAACCTAAAAGAGAGAACTTCCAACTAATTACTTTCATTGGCATTTACTCTTTGTTTAAAATGTGTGCATTATTTTATAGGCCGTTGCCTGAAGGGGAACAAAAACAACTAAATACTTACAGAATCTTTCATTGTTATTGCCGCATCTTTGCCCGTCCAGGATGTGTTCAGGATCACACTTGTCATACTTTTTGAATTTTTTTTGTTGGAAAGCAAAATCCCTGAATTGTTAATGAGGACCTTGTTGTGTCTCTGCATGAGAATGAAATTGATGGGCTAAACAATGGCAGTACTTTATGTAAATGAAGGCGGCCTTGAAACGCGAAAACGCACTTCCAGGCCATCTTCATCTACAAAAGTGTTTACTGAGACATTTGCGCCCCCCTGGGAATGCAGCCACAGACGCCCAGGGGGGCGCGCCCCACAGTTTGAATACCTCTTCCTTAATTCCATCCTCACTCTCTAAACTTCGCTACCTCATACAACTTGATGCTAATAATTCAATGCGGCTTCAACACGGGCACAGCTGCTGCCCCTTCTCGTGGGGGCACCTTCAGCCACGCCTGTCTTGTTCACAAAACCAAGCTTCAATCCAGAGCTCCTGGGTTCCTTTTTAATCGTTGGTGTTATTAAATTAGTATGTAAAGAATTCTTGGCTGAAAAGGCCTGGATAGGCCGACGGTCACAGGCGACACCAGGTCACTTGTCAGCAATCAACTGACCTCTCCCACGCAGCTTTGTGAATCCCGGAGGCTGCTGCCTTCGAGTGTCAGCGAGTAAGCGCAGTTGTCTGCATTAACATGCCATTCATTCATTCATTTACATCTAGCTCTTCCTGTAAAATATGTACATCAACATATCCCTAAGTGTCCATCCAGGTATAAAAAAGACCACAAACTTTAACAGGCCCCTTGTGCAAGACACCTGCAGAGATCGGTGTTTAGCACAATACGCCCTCTCTATACATTCTATGCACTTGTAAGATTCTGCACAAAGAAAGCACCTCGAGGTGCTATACGATCCACCAGTCACAAGCAATGACTCCAAGGTCAGAAACGTTGCATTAGGCCACACTGCTAAAGTATGATAAAGAAGTGAGCTCCGCAATGGCACTGTAGGCGGTTCGGCGAGGAATTTTGCTATAGCCTCATTCGGCCCTTTTTCGTTTTTTTCCCCCGAATGTTCTCTCTCCAAAATATGGACCTTTAACATCTTCTGATTCATCGCCACTAAAAACTGTGCCTAGTCGTAAAGGTTCCAGTTTTGCCCCAGTTCTAGCTCAACAGCCTAACTTCAGCTGCCCTTGAAAATACGCTTTCCTTTGTACTGCTACCGTCAGCTTGTAAATTATAACCACGTTCTTATCAGTTAAAAATGCAATAACGCACGTAAAACAGACGCACGTATGCCATAAAGTCTTTTTTTTTAAACAGCAATGCGTAATTTGCAGCCCAGGGCATTAACAAAACAGGGAGCAGGTGGCTTTTGCACCTCTTATTGCAGTTGTGACTGTTATGAGCTGAGCACAATTTGTGCTCCAACACGTTTTCCATCACACACTTCCACTACTGAAAACTTCCCGCATAAAATGTAAAACGACACTAACATTTGCGCACATACCTTCCCGTTTATTTATTTTACCCCTTAGGTAGCAGTCGGTTGCAAAAACTAACCCGAAATCAGAAGCAAACGTCATTTACACCGCAGTGGTTTGTGCCCACAGTTAACGTCAGGCTGTAAATGACGCATTAAGGCGCAACGCGGCAGCAACATTAGAACTAGAAGCAAGTCGGAGGAGGAGGGTGAAGCACTGGCTTGCTAACGAAGGTGAGTCTGGGACAGCGCGCCTGCTTCTACCAAAGTGAAAGGGGGTACTCGCAAGATAACATATGGCCCTGACGCTGAGGGGGAGGGATATAGGGGGAGTACTGCCAAGAGCACTGTAGGAGAGTAGGGTCTGCTTCCTATGGTCATCCCCACCTTTTGCTTTTGCTTCTCTGGTTTTCGACTTGGATGTGGCTGTGGGCCTGCTAATCAGACCCACAGCCCGGATGCACTCTCTAAATTTACACCAGGTACTCTAGGTACATCCACAATTGGTAATTGGTTCACCTTATCAGCCCCTGTACAAGTGCACCATAGGTGCCCAGGGCATAGGTGCAACCAAGGCCTACCAGGGGCTGCAGCATGTATTATGCTACCCCTGGCTGGCCATCCAAACTGACACAACTGGCTGATCACTCAGCTGGGGCAAGGTCGTGTAATCACCCCTTGCTTAGGTATAGTATTCCTATGTCTACCCTCATATACAGACACACAGTAACCTATAAGTCACTCCTCTGGCAGGCCTTAACAATCCTGGAGGCAGAGTGCTTGGTTATGTGTGAGATGGTGCTCTAGCATGAGCTGAGCCTGTCTGCAGCTTTCGGAACCATGTCCTTACAGCTGTTCTATGATATGGCCATACCATATACTCTTAAGTGCATTATGAACCTCGCGGTTAAATGCTAACTTTGGTTTGGCTCTATCCAAACATGTCGTGTAAGGTCTCATACGCTTTGGAATACTACCCCCTCGCCAATTCTGGCGACGGGGGTAGCATTCCACCCTTCTAGAGGGAGAAGACATGTTAGTTCTGACTATCCCGGTTAAAGTTAACCAGAGCCCCAGCGTCACAAAATGGACGCTGCTGCCACAGACACAAGTCTGACCTCCTGCTGCTGGTAGTCCTTCCAGTCTTGGAGGTTTGGACAATAGGTTTCCTGCCTGGGGATGTGCGAGCCCCACCCCAGACAGGACTTTGTGTATTGGGACAGGGAGGGCTGAATAGATTGAGACTCTGCCTGGGGCACACTAGGTGCTCCATGCATACCCCAGTTCAAACCAGTTGCTGGGGCACTCCAGCCCCAGCTCTGGCGCGAAACTGAACAAAGGAGAGGGGGTGTAACCACCCCCCTTTCTGGTCCCACCCATAGGAGGAACCTAGAAAGTAATCCAGCCCCTTTTAGTTGTATAAAGGTAGGAGCTGAGTCCTGAGACTTTAGATTAATCCTGAATCGAAACTTGACACGAAACTCTGGACCTTCGACATTATGCTGAAGCTGAAGACTGAAGAATCTCCCTTGTGGCCAAGGAGTGACCACCCTGGGCAACCAGGCACCATCCAGCAAATCAACGGCTTGCTTTGTCGACGTTCCTGCCGGAACCCGAGCGCAGAGCCTGACAAGACCCAGACTTCTAGACCTCTCTAAGACCTCTCTTCACGACTGCAGCATAGCTGAGATCCGTGGAGGCGAGGAGACACGTGGGACCAGACATCTTGGAAAGCCTGCAACTTGCTAACTGTGCAGCTCCTGAGGCATCCTCGAAGCTGTGCACTGGGGACTGAGAACCCCCGAACCCGAGCTCCATCTGCACCGAAGATCAGCCCTCCACACTCCACGAGTTCTGCATGGGGCCCTTCTGCTTGTGTTCTGCTCAATGCGTTGTCCGGTTGCTGGCCTGTTGGCTAGTAGCCTCTGTGATGACAATCCTTTTGAACCACCTCGCTGGTCTGGTTGCTCCAGACTGGCCCTTCCTTCCCTGCAAAGGTGAAGTACCTCAGACCTTGCTGGTCTGCACCAGAAGCCTTTGTTGTATCCTGCGTGGGTTGCCTTTGCCAAGGCTCGCTGACTCCAATCCGGAAGTCGACCCCTCCATCTGCGAGAACCTTCATGGGACAGCTCGTCTCCAGCACCTGGTCATCATCGACGCCTCCTGGTCCACGTGGCTGCCAAGACAAGCTTCAAGACAGCACCTAATTGTTCCTCGACGTTGTCTGGTTCCTTCCTGGTTCCACCCGGTCACTGGCTAGTGACCCAGACTCTGTCCCCTCTGCTTTCAGGTCCTCTTCATCTCCGATCCACCCGGACATCTTCCTCCTGGTCGCCTGCAGCATCTTTCTTCAGGTCTCCATAGGATCCAACGACGAAACCCGACACATCTTCACACCTATGCACCCGCCGTCCGTGGGTGAGGTAACGCGAGTACTTTGGTGCTACCAAGGGTATTGACTATCCAAGTGTCTAGGTTTTTTGTTGTTTCCTCCTAGCTCAACTGTAAGTGTCCTAAATCCTCATATATCTAACTTCTAAGTTCCCATTGACTTTGCATTGACTAACGCGTGTGTGTAAAGACACTGCACGCGCCGCCTGTGGGCCTCCTACTCCTAACCTAAGGTTCACATAGTGTGGCCCCAGCGATTCCCTAGGCCCTAGGCGTTTCCTTTTCTCGTGACGTGGTACTTATACCACTTTCTTAATATATGGTTTGCTTCGCCCCTAGGGCCTAACCGTAAATTGTGCAACTTAACGTATTCTGACTAAGTAACTTGTTATGTGCTCTGGCCTCTGATCTCATAAAGAGTTCAGAGGAGTGTGTTAGTAAATAAGTACATATATATTTTATATATATCCTGTGTGGTGTCCTTTCATTTGATATTCAAGGGGTTACATATGGTAAAAAAGCTGGCTTTACACGCCCTCAAAAGTCTTTTAGCCTAAGACTGTTCTGTCCACGCTACCACTAGGATAGCTGGTCTATAAGGTTGACTTACAACCATCACCATAAGGGTTGTTTGGACTGGTGCAAGGTGTTCACTAGAATAGTGAACATCATATACCAGGCCAACTTCTCACATTGGTGTGCAGCGGTTGGGATTAGAGCTTGCTGTTGTTTTACCACTTGTAATCTTGAGATATCATTTGAAAGATCACATAGGTACCTGTAGGTACATATAAAAACAAGTGTTAGTATACTTAAGTTCTACTGAACTTAACTGTTGTAGAGCCTGAGCCTAGCACACCTTGACTACAACTCCTAGAAAGGTTCTGTAGGAAAACAAATAGTGTAGGTAGGTGCAACACCACACCTCACTAGAAACCATGTCTCCGCCAGTGAACCCCAGTGGTTCTCTGCCTGCAGAGGTAGATCCCTTGAGGACTGCTTGGAGATATGAAGCCTTAGCCTTCCAAGAATAGAGACAATTGTGTACTCCGAGAAGGCTAAAACAGGGTTCAAACCCTACCCTCAGATTCCTGATTGAGCTCTTAGTAGAGTATGATGCTCAACAGACACCTAACTTAGGTGCTTCAGGTAGTGCAGATGCAGTCCTTCCCTCCTCAGATGATAATGCTGATACTATTCAACCAGAAGAAGAGGAGGGGGTAGAAGAGGAAGATTCTGATCTAGAGGCAAACAGCCAGGTCCCAGTCAGAAGACTTAGCCAGGCTAACCTAAGCATACATGGGAGGATGGGCAGCCCCCATACAGACCTCTAAGTGGGCTTAACCAGAGGCAGAGGAGAGGAAGATCCCACTCCAGGGAATCTCTCCAATCTCAGGCCTCAAATGGCTCTCATGGCCCTGCTCAGAGAGGAATGACCTCCCCTCAGAGAAGGGAACATGAGGCCAAAATGAGAGAGGCTGCTCTGAGGATTGAGAGGCAAGAACTTGAGGTTGCCTTGGCCAAAGAGAAGCTTGCTCGTGCTAGAGAGCACAGAGAGAGTGGGTTAGAACCCACTGGTGGCAGCAATATCCCTAAGGATAAAGATAGGTCCTATGAGAAAGAATAGAAACCTAAGCAAGATTATGCCCCCCCTACAAAGAAGGGGATGACATCCACAAATGGATAACTGCTTTGTAGAGGGCCTGCAAAGTACAGCAGGTACCCCCAAAGTCAGTGGGCAGCAAATCCTCTGGCTCTCCTTTTCAGAAAAAGGTAGAGATAAGCTCCTCACAGTTAGTGATGGGGATGTTAACAACAACTCGGTCCTGAAGAGTGCTCTGATTTATGGGGTTGGCCTAACCACTGAACAATATAGTTTGTTCAGAGATACCCAGAAGACACAGACTCAGGACTGGACTGATTTTGTTGATTGTGCCACTAAGGCTCTGGAAGGCTGGTTATTGGGAAGTCAAGTTAGGGACTATACAGGGTTGTATAATTTGATCATGAGAGAGCAAATCCTTATCAACTGTCAAAAACAGTTATTGCATCAATACCTGATTTGACTCTGATCTGACCTCTCCCCAAGAATTGGGAAAGCAGGCAGACAAATGGGTCCGAACCAGGATTCAGCAGAAAAACCAGAACCAGGGGGGTGATCAGAAAAAGGCAGACCAGAAGGGTAATGAGCAGAAACCAAAAGACCAGAAGTCTTCACCAGGCCCCCAAAAGGCACAGGGGGAGGGTAGCTTCAAAAAGAACAAACAGAAACAAGAAGGCACAAAGAAGCCCTGGTGTGGATACTGTAAATCAGTCTCTCACTGTTTAGTGGTTGCACCAAGAAGGGCACAGCACCAACCACCATTGCCCCTAAGGCAACTATTCCCCCTAGTCCAGCTGTTATTGGTGGTTCCCAGCAAAAGGGTGTAGTAGGGTTGACCCTGGGAACTGAGGTGGACTCTGGCCTAGTCAGAGTACCAACTCAGGCTGTTCTTGTCTGTGATGGGGACGTAGCAATGTCCTCTCCTGTAAGTCCCAGTAATCTGAGCAAGTACAGGCAGACGCCTTTTATTAATGATAAGATGGCTCAGGCCTACAGGGACACGTGCCAGTGTCACCATGGTGACACCTAACTTTGTGGACCCTGACCAGATCATACTAGGTGAGACCTACCTAGTGACCAACGCTAGCAATGCCGCTACCTCCCATAGTATGGCAGTTGTTAACTTCTCCTGGGGAGGGGTAACTGGCCTCAAAAGAGTTGTGGTGAGTTCAGACCTTCCCGTAGAGTGTCTGTTAGGTAATGATCTTGAAACCTCATTTGGTCTGAGGTGGAGTATAGGGCCCATGCAGAAATGCTGGGAATATCAGCACATGTTCTTGCTGTGACCAAGTCACAGGCCAAAAAGTACTTACCTGAACAGGTGCTGGATCTTGGAACAATAGACCAGACACCACCCAAGAGAAAGAGCAAGAGGGTTAAGGCAGTGCCTTCCCCCCTGCCTCAGGTTGAGGATCAGCCCTCCCAGGAGGATGATTCTGAGATCCAAGAGGGAACTGTCCTAGAAGAGCTTGAGCCTGATCAGGTTGAGTTTCTTGGGACAGGGGGACATTCAAGGGCAGATCTGAGGCAGCCACAATTAGATTGTTCCTCTCTTGAACCCCTCAGACAGCAGGCTGCTGCTGCAGCTGCTGGGAATGCTCAAGGTACCCATGAAGTGTATTGGGATGATGGGCTCCTTTATTCAGAGGCTTGAGACCCCAAGCCTGGTGCTTCCAGGAGGTTGGTTATACCTCTGCAATTTAGGGGCTTCCTTCTTACCTTGGCCCATGATATTCCCTTAGCAGGACACCTGGGCCAGAACAAGACTTGGGGCAGGCTTGTCCCTCACTTTCACTGGCCCCACATGTCAGAAGATACCAAGGAGTTTTGTCGCTCCTGTGTTACCTGCCAAGCCAGTGGCAAATCAGGTGGCACAACAAAGGCCCCCCTCATACCACTACCTGTGGTGGGGATACCCTTCGAGAGAGTGGGGATAGACATTGTAGGACCAATGGACCCCCAAACAGCATCTGGGCACAGATTTATACTGGTGGTAGTGGATCACACCACCAGGTATCCAGAAACTATTCCCCTGAGGACCACAACAGCTCCTGTTGTGGCAAGGGCCCTACTTGGAGTTTTCTCCAGAGTGGTGTTTCCAAAGGAGGTTGTCTCTGACAGAGGTGCAAACTTCATGTCAGGATATTTAACTGCAATGTGGAAGGAGTGTGGTGTCAACTATAAGTTTACCACCCCCTATCACCCACAGTGCAGTGGGCTTGTGGAAAGATTCAACAAGACCCTCAAAGGGATGATAAAAGGGTTACCAGAAAAGCTGAGGCGAAGATGGGGCATCCTTTTACCCTGCCTTCTGTTTGCTTACAGAGAGGTCCCACAAAAGGGGGTTGGCTACAGCCCATTTGAGCTTTTGTTTGGGCATCCTGTAAGAGGACCCCTATGTCTTGTGAAGGAAGGATGGGAGTTACCTCTCAAAAAGCCTAAGCATGACATAGTGGACGATGTACTTGGTCTCTGCTCCAGGATGGCTGAGTATATGGAGAAGGCTTCTAAAAACCTTGAGGCTAGCCAAGAACTTCAGAAAGTTTGGCATGACCAAAAGGTTGTGCTGACTTTCTACCAGCCAGGACAGAAAGTGTGGGTGTTGGAGCCAGTGGCCCCAGCAGCACTCCAGGACAAATGGTCTGGGACCCACACAATAGTTGAACAGAAGGGACCTACTTGGTGGACCTTGGGACTCCCAGAAGCCCCCACAGGGTGCTTCATGTCAACAGACTCAAAGCATTTGACGACAGGGCAGACATGGGCTTGCTCATGGCTACTGATGAGGGGCAGGAGGAAGAGAGTGCCCCTCTCCTAGACCTGCTTACTCAGAACCCTGATGATGGTTCAGCAGATGGTGTAGTCTTTGCTGACAGCCACTCTGAACATCAGCAACATGACTGCAGACAAGTTCTTCAGTCCTTCAGACATCTGTTTTCCCTGACCCCAAGTCAGACAAGCTGGTGCACCCATGAGGTGGACACTGGATACAGTGTGCCTGTCAAGAGTAAAATCTACAGGCAACCTGACCATGTCAGGGACTGCATTAGGACAGAGGTCCAAAAGATGTTGGAGCTGGGAGTTATTGAGCCCTCAGAGAGCCCTTGGGCCAGTCCAGTAGTCCTGGTGCCAAAACCTCACACCCAAGATGGTAAGAGAGAGATGAGGTTTTGTGTGGACTACAGAGGTCTCAATGCTGTCACTAGGACAGATGCCCATCCCATCCCCAGGGCAGATGAGCTCATTGATAGATTGGCTTCTGCCGAGTTCTTGAGCACATTTGACCTGACAGCAGGCTACTGGCAAATCAGACTAGCTGAGGATGCAAAAGCCAAGACAGCATTTTTTCGACCCCAGGAGGACATTATCAATTTGTGGTAATGCCCTTTGGTTTGAAGAATGCACCTGCCACTTTCCAAAGGCTGGTGAATCAAGTTCTCACAGGACTGGATGACTATTGTGCAGCTTATCTAGATGATATTGCTGTCTTTAGCTCCACCTGGGAGGATCACCTGGTCCACCTGAGGAATGTTTTGGAGGCCCTGCAGAAGGCAGGCCTCACTATCAAGGCCACTAAGTGCCAGATAAGGCAGAGCAAGGTTGTGTACCTGGGCCACCTGGTAGGTGGGGGTCAGGTTCAACCACTGGAGAGCAAGATCCAGACCATCAGAGACTGGATTCCTCCAATCACCCAGACACAGGTAAGAGCTTTCTTGGGCCTGTCAGGGTACTACAGGAAGTTTGTTAAAAACTATGGGTCCATTGTGACACCACTGAATGATTTAACTTCCAAAAAGATGCCAAAGAAAGTTCAGGGGACAGTTAGCTGTCAAAAGGCATTTGATGACCTGAAGCAGGCCATGTGTACTGCACCTATTCTGAAAAGTCCAAATTACTCCAAAGAGTTCATAGTCCAAACAGATGCTTCTGAGTTGGGTGTGGCAGCTGCACTTTCACAACTGAATATAGATAGTCAAGACCAGCCCATTGCTTTCATAAGCAGAAGGCTGACCCCTAGAGAGGAACGTTGGTCAGATATAGAGAGGGAGGCCTTTGCTGTGGTTTGGGCCCTGAAGAAGCTGAGGCCATACTTGTTTGGCACTCACTTCAAGATTCAGACAGACCACAAGCCCCTCCTATGGTTAAATCAGATGAAGGGTGAAAATCCCAAACTTCTTAGGTGGTCCATTTCCCTACAGGGGATGGACTTTACAGTGGAACATAGACCTGATACTGACCATGCAAATGCAGATGGACTCTCCAGATATTTCCACTTAGAACAGGAAGACTCAACTGGGTAAGGTTAGTTTAATGTCCCTAAGTTTGGGGGGGGGGGGGTTGTGTAGGAGAGTAGGGTCTGCTTCCTATGGTCACCCCCACTTTTTGATTTTGCTTCTCTGGTTTTCGACTTAGATGTGGCTGTGGGCCTGCTAATCAGACCCACAGCCCGGATGCACACTCTCTAAATTTACACCATGTACTCTAGGTACATCCACAATTGGTAATTGGTTCACCTTATCAGCCCCTGTACAAGTGCACCATAGGTGCCCAGGGCATAGGTGCAACGAGGGCCTATCAGGGGCTGCAGCATGTATTATGCTACCCCTGGCTGGCCATCCAAACTGACACAACTGGCTGATCACTCGGCTGGGGCAAGGTCGTGTAATCACCCCTTGCTTAGGTATAGTATTGTCATATAGCTACTGTATATCTTTATAATGTGTTAAGTTAGCATGGGCTCGTTATATGTTTAAACACCATTTTTCCTTTTGCTGCTTCTGCACACGACACTTAATTGTTGATTTAGCTTTCAACCTAGTAGTTCGTTGCGGTTTACATGAGAATAATATGTTATTGCTCTGATATCAGCTTTGCTTAATAAACCATGTCTGTACAGAGAGTGCTGAAGCTTCAGGAATAACACGATACAGAATTGTTATGAGGTCTGATCTTCGCGCCTTCATAGACATAACATAAGTGCAGCTTCTGCCAACTTTAGGCGGGTTTTATATTGCTTTGCTTGAGGTACAGATACACACTTGATGCGGTTCGCATGCAGAGAGAGCTGGTGCAAGCAGATGTGATCTCTTCATACTAGGATCCTGAGGTATGGGCCCGCCCTGCTAAAACCCAACGAGACCTTCTAATATATTAATATAATATAACAGTTAGGGAGGGTGAGAATTATGTGTGGTTAGCACTTATTCATTTCAGCATAATAGCATGCTGTCCCCGTTTGCTTTCTATGGACTAGTAACTATGCTGATAACTTTGCTTCTGATAATATGTTTCCTTGTATTATCTAAGATACTGCGCTTGAGAAAACGTCATTAGTGAATAAATATTTCAAATGTGCACGTGTCCTCATTTACTCCACGTTCTGGGTTGAAATGATTGTATAACGAAAGAGTGTTCATGTGTTCCACGTAACCTGAGGTATTGTAAGTTCATGTTCTGTTTTGTCTAAGCATTGGGAGTTTTGTTATGACCAATGAGACACTGTAGCTATCTCGGTAAGGGGTTTGTTGGGTACTGAGGTGAGTTTTGGGTCACCCTAATTCGCCGAGGTTCCAATCCTCTGTGCACAGTTCTGTGGGAGAACGGAAACCCTGCTACAGTATTCCTATATCTACCCTTATATACAGACACACAGTAACCTATAAGTCACTCCTATGGCAGGCCTTAACAATCCTGGAGGCAGAGTGCTTGGGTATGTGTGAGATGGTACTCTATCATGAGCTGAGCTTGTCTGCAGCTTTCGGAACCATGTCCTTATAGCTGTTCTATGATATGGCCATACCATATACTCTTAAGTGCATTATGAACCTCGCGGTTAAATGCTAACTTTAGTTTGGCTTTATCCAAACACGTTGTGTAAGGTGTCATACGCTTTGGAATACTACCCCCTCACCAATTCTGGCGACGGAGGTAGCATTCCACCCTTCTACAGTGAGAAGACATGTTTGTTCTGACTATCCCGGTTAAAGTTAACCAGAGCCCCAGCGTCACAAAATGGACGCTGCTGCCACAGACACAAGTCTGACCTCCTGCTGCTGGGAGTCCTTCCAGTCACGGAGGTTTGGACAATAGGTTTCCTGCCTGGGGAGGTGCGAGCCCCACCCCAGACAGGACTTTGTGTATTGGGACAGGGAGGGCTGAATAGATTGAGACACTGGCTGGGGCACACTAGGTGCTCCATGCATACCCCAGTTCAAACCAGTTGCTGGGGCACTCCAGCCCCAGCTCTGGCGTGAAACTGAACAAAGGAGAGGGGGTGTAACTACCCCCCTTTCTGGTCCCACCCATAGGAGGAAACTAGAAAGTAATCCAGCCCCTTTTAGTTGTATAAAGGTAGGAGCCGCCTGTGGGCCTCCTACTCCTAACCTAAGGTTCAGATAGTGCGGCCCCAGCGATTCCCTAGGCCCTAGGCCTTTCCTTTTCTCGTGACGTGGTACTTATACCACTTTCTTAATATATGGTTTGCTTCGCCCCTAGGGCCTAACTGTAAATTGTGCAACTTAACGTATTCTGACTAAGTAATTAGTTATGTGCTTTGGCCTCTGATCTCATAAAGAGTTCAGAGGAGTGTGTTAGTAAATAAATACATATATATTTTATATATATCCTGTGTGGTGTCCTTCCATTTGATATTCAAGGGGTTACATATGGTAAAACAGCTGGCTTTACACGCCCTCAAGAGTCTTTTAGCCTAAGACTGTTCTGTCCACGCTACCACTAGGATAGCTGGTCTATGAGGTTGACTTACAACCATCACCATAAGGGTTGTTTGGACTGGTGCAAGGTGTTCACTAGAATAGCGAACATCATATACCAGGCCAACTTCTCACAAGCACACAGAGCGATTCTCTTGCGGGAGCGAGCAAGGGCACCATCCAAAGCTCACTCCCGCAAGGAATCGCCAAACGTGCACGCGTTGGCATTGAATGCAATGCAACGCGTGCATGTTTTTTGCCGAAAAAGCGAATCGTTGCAAGAAGTCCCCTACGCAGCGTAGGCTCGACCTAAAAGGAACCCGCCGAGATTCATACGTGTGACTGCAGGCTGAACACCGTTTTCTGCAGCACAAACAACTTTCTGAGTTATTTTATCAGCAACGGGGCCACATTGGTCGTAGACTAACCCACAGTGAAGTAGCTACAGCCGCTTCGCATACAGATTTAAATTGAGTTTTCACAACAGGAAACAATGCTATTGTGGCCTCGAGGAGCATGCTCTGTTTGTGCCGGGAGGCTCCAAATAGTAGTAGTTTCTGGAACTGTCATCAGTGCTGTGTCTATAATATATGGAGTGTATCTCATGCCATCGAGACCGCCTCAGGGCAGGGGGAGTGGCCACAGGTACAATAAGACGGGATGTGTTGGTTCAGGAACATTGTTTTAAGTGACCTTTAACTTATCAGAGCAATAGAATAGAACATAAAGTGTGTTAATTCCGTAATATGTGCTAAATACAATTGACGGATGATCAGGTAGTGTAGATTAGAAGAGATGAAACAATCTGCTTAAAACCTGATACCACATATCTACCTTTGTCCCGGCAATGGAAGCTTTGTTCTTTCAATACCAGCCAATCATTACATTAAAAAGAAGCACGCGCCCCTCGCGCTAAAAGTTTAAAAACAAAAGTGACGTAAAAAGTGAAAGTGTTTCGCTTGCGGGAGCGAGCAGCGCCAAGAGCGATAATTGCTAACACATGGCGCCAAAGCTCGCATCCACAAGGAAATCGTCAAATGTGCACGTGTTGCCATTGAAAACAATGCGACGCGTGCACGTTTTTAGGGCGAAAAGCCAACCGATTCCAAAAGGTAGGCGAGACATAAAACAACGGTGGGTCTTCTGGCTGGCCACGAATAAGACTGAACTTAATTATGATATACCATAGAGCCATTTTGACAAGTAAAAAGGTTTTCCTTGTCAATTATAAAACTAAGTGTAGCAAATGCTCGACACTTACAAGTGTTACCAAGTTTAATAGAAGTAACCAGCCTTCTCAGTTGGGCTCATCACTCCAACTCCTCATCACAACTATACACAGTCAATATACATCAAATTACTTGCTTTAACATTACAATACAAAACATCCACCCTCTGTATATATTAATACATTTCCTAAATGTAAGCGTTATGTTGTAAAAAGTGCATAACTCTCACCCATATATATATATATATATATATATATATATATATATATTTTTTTTTTTCATACAGAAAATATCAGGTATCAGAGCACTTTACATAGCACCAGTTTCGTTACAGGAGGACACATTCATTTTTGTTAGGCACAGGGAGATTAAGTGATTTGCCCAGAATCAATGGATGTTGAGCGTCGTTGCTGAGACTCGAACCTGGTTCCCCAGCTTCCACGCAGACCGCTCTAGCCCTAAGGCTACATCCTCTCCCCGGTATGGTTAGGGTAAAAAGGATATTCAATGAGCATAACCATGTATAATCATTCTGCTCACAAATGTAATTTTTGAGCCAATTTGGTTTGTTCACACACTACCAATACCTTCCATACTTCGTTCCTAAATGCTGTTGATTAGAATCAACACCCTGGTTTTAGTTCAATCAATCAATCAATCAATCATTTATAAAGCGCGCTACATACCCGTGAGGGTTTAAAGGCGCTGGGAGGCGGGAGGGAATGGGAGCGGGGTGCTCTACTGGTCGAAGAGGCAGGTCTTGAGAAGTCGTCTGAAGGCTAGCAGGTTCTGGGTCTGCCGTAGGTTTGTGGGGAGGGTGTTCCAGGTCTTGACGGCGAGGTAGGAGAAGGATCTGCTGCCGGCGGTGGTTTTCCGGATGCGTGGGACTGTGGCGAGGGCGAGGTCAGCAGAGCGGAGGTTGCGGGCGGGGGTGTAGAAGCTGAGTCGGTCGTTGAGATATGCTGGTCCGAGCAATAGAATAGAACATAAAGTGTGTTAATTCCGTAATATGTGCTAAATACAATTGACGGATGATCAGGTAGTGTAGATTAGAAGAGATGAAACAATCTGCTTAAAACATGATACCACATATCTACCTTTGTCCCGGCAATGGAAGCTTTGTTCTTTCAATACCAGCCAATCTGAAAGAAACAGGTTAGTATTAGATTCCTTACCTTAGAATATCCCCAGGCGTCAGTCTGGATCCGGAAACTTTTGCGTAGCAGTACCCCTGCGCGTCGGTAGGCGTCGTCTGCAGGCGTCCCCTGCGGCTCCGCGTCGTCGGCGTCGTGCGCCGTGATGACGTCGCTGGAGTATATAGACGCCGCCTCCGCGCGCTGACGTCAGTTCTTCTTTTTTCCGCGCCAGTTAGCGCAGATCCGAAGAGCAGTACTCCGGTCTTTTGACCAAGTGTTTTGTTAACTAATTAATCTTCTACGGTGCCGGTAGGATGCCCGGTTTCAAGAGTTGCGACGAGTGCGACCGCCTGATGTCGGTCACCGACCACCATCGACTCTGCCTCCGGTGTCTGGGCGCGGACCACGACGTGGAGTCCTGCGTCGACTGTCGGGCCTTGACTGGGAAAGCTAGGCGGGAGCGGTCCCGCAAGCTTCTCGAGCTCCGAGTGTCGGCCCCGCGTCGAGAGCGGTCCCGGTCCGGTCGGAGGTCGAGGGAGCGGTCGAGGGAACGATCGCGGAGCCGCCATGAGCGCTCCGGGAGTCGCCACCATTCCTCCGGTTCGTCAGGTAAGCGTAAGAAGTCGGGGCGTCGTCATCGCACCCCTGACTCCCCCCGACGCCCGCGTGATGCGGCCGGGGGCTCGGGTGGCCCCACCCCCGCGGCCCCGCGTGGGTCGCCGACGCCGTCTGCCCCATACCCGTCGGTCCCTGGGGAAGGCGCGTCGCGCGAGGAGATCGAGGAGTTCCTCCAGGCCATGAGGGCGAGGTCTCCTCCGGCGAGGCCTACGGCGCCTGCGGGCCCGTCGGTCCCGTCTGGGGGCCCGAGCGGTTCGGGTGCTCCTGCTCCGACGCCGCCGGTGGCTCCGGCCCCGGCGCCGCTGGGCCCCTCAGGTTCGTCGCCGGCTGGTCTACCGGCCTCTCCGGCGTCGGTTCCTTTGGGCCAACCCGTGGTACCGCCTCCGCGCGGTGCAGCGACTCCGCCGTCGGTTCCGGCCGGCGTCGGGTCCCCGGCGCCGACGCCACGCGGCGCCACCCCCATTCCCCCTCTGACTCCTGACGCGGAGTCGGACCGGCGCCGATGGGGCCCATTGACCCCGAAGTCTATATCGTCGATCCAGAATACGGCGATGAGGACGAGTATGGAGAGGGTTGGGAGGGGTCTGAGGACCCTTTATCCCGTGCCTGCCAGTATGATGTGGACTGGGTAGGTGATCTGGGTGATGCCAGTGGTCTGGACGAGTCGCCCAACCCTGGGTTTGTCTCCCCGACCCCTGTGGCGTCTGAGGCTGGGGCTGCCTATTCGGTGGTCCTGATGAGGGCTGCCAAGGCCTTGAGCCTTGAGCTCCCCGTCGCGAAGGTCAAACCGAACATTCTGACCGAAGTGTTTAAACCGCAGTCATGCCCTCAGGAGCCTCTGCTGCCGTTTAATGAGGCCCTGACGGATGTCCTTTTGGGCACCTGGTTCAGGCCCGCTTCCGGTGCACCGGTTGACCGGAATGTTGCCAGGCGTCACCGTCCGTGCTCGGACGACCCTGCCTTCCTATCCACCCTTCCCTCCCCGGAGAGTCTGGTGATCCAGGCCTCCACTTCACAGTCCGCATTCCCGTCGGCTCCGCCCGATCTGGAATCAAAGCGGTATGACCAATTTGGTAAAAAGGTCTTTTCCTCTTTGAGCGCTGGACTGCGGTCTTGTAATACCGCGTGCCTCTTGGGCCGCTACACCCACTCCCTGTGGGATATGGTCGAGGAGTGTTTGCCGCAATGCCCCCAGGAAGTGCGGGACAAGCTCACCCGGGCCTTGGTTGAAGGCCGGGATGCGGCGCGGTACTCGATCCGGTGTGGTCTTGACACGACCGACTCGCTGGGACGGGCTATGTCCACGACGGTGGCGATTCGTCGCCATGCTTGGCTGAGATCTGCCAACTTCTCGCCAGACGTCCAAAATGCCCTCATGGACATGCCATTTGATGGCAGTCGCCTGTTTGGTGACGAGGCGGACCACGCGCTGGAGCGCTTCAAGGACTCCAGGGTCACGGACAAGTCCTTGGGTCTTTCGACCCAGCGCCAGCAGACGGGTTCGTTTCGCCCCTTTCGTGGCCAAGGGAGGGGCGGTCCCACACGTGCTGCCAGCCACGCGCCGCAGAACGCTCCCCAGCGCGGTGGCGGCCGTGGTTTCCGCCGTGGTGGCGGTAGAGGGCAGCGGCGAGGTCAGTCCACACCTCACCCCGCTGCTGCATCCAAGCCTTCCTAGTCCGAGCTTTCGGGCTCACGTGACGCCAGTGGGTGGCAGGGTTCGCCATCACCACTCCCGCTGGCGCGCGATTACATCGGACAGGTGGGTGCTGCAGCTCATCCGAAGGGGCTACTCCCTCCCCTTCGAGTCCACTCCTCCAGCCATGCCACCGCAGAACCACCGTGTGTCGGGGGACCACTTGGCACTTCTGCAGGAGGAAGTTACGGCCCTCTTGGCCAAGGGGGCCATCGAGCGCGTTCCTGGGCCAGAAGTACGGTGTGGTTGCTACTCCCACTACTTTCTGGTGCCCAAGAAGGACAAAGGAGGCCTGCGTCCTATCTTGGACCTACGGAACGTCAACGGCTTCCTCCGGAAGGAGAAGTTCAAGATGTTGACTTTGGCTCAGGTCTTGGCTGCTCTAGACCCACAAGACTGGATGGTAGCGTTGGACTTGCAGGATGCGTATTTTCACATCCCCGTCCTGCCGGCCCACCGGCGTTACCTGCGGTTCACGGTAGGCCAGGAGCACTTTCAGTTTATCGTGCTCCCATTCGGCCTTACCAGCGCCCCACGGGTGTTCACGAAAGTGATGGCGGTGGTCGCAGCTCATCTGCGCCGGTTAGGGGTTTCAGTCTTCCCCTACCTCGACGACTGGTTGTTGAAGGCGGGCTCGCCCCAAACAGTCGTCCACCACCTTCAGATGACGGCGGACCTCCTGCACGAGCTGGGGTTTTCCATCAATGTGCCGAAATCACACCTGTGTCCCTCTCAAAAGCTCCTTTTCATCGGAGCGGTTCTCGACTCGGCGCAGTTTCGGGTTTATCCTCCGGAACGGCGGGTCCGGGATATTCAGGCTCTGATTCCCATCTTTCAGCCGTTATCCCGGGTTTCGGTCAGGTTGACGCTGCGGCTTCTGGGGCTGATGGCCTCCTGCATCCTACTGGTGCATCACGCCAGGTGGCGGATGCGGGCTCTGCAGTGGGACCTGAAGTTTCAGTGGGCCCAGCATCAGGGCAACCTATCCGACCATGTCCTGATCTCGGAGGGCACTGCGAGACAGTTGCAGTGGTGGCTTACGGACCGCGATTGGGTCAGAGGCAGATCCCTCTCCCTTACCCAACCGGAGCACGTGGTTGTGACGGACGCGTCCCTCCAGGGCTGGGGTGGCCACTTGGGAGAGGCGGAGATCAGAGGCATCTGGTCTCCGGCGGAGTCCCGGCTCCATATCAACCTGTTGGAGCTGCGGGCGATTCGCCTAGCACTGAAGGCATTCCTCCCCTTTGTCAACGGGAGTGTAGTGCAGGTGTTCACGGACAACACCACCGCCATGTGGTACTGCAACAAACAGGGCGGTGTGGGGTCGTGGACCCTTTGCCAGGAGGCTCTGCGTCTCTGGCAATGGCTGGAACGTCAGGGCGTGACTCTGACGGTTCAACACCTGGCAGGTTCTCTGAACGCCAGGGCGGACGAACTCAGCCGTCGGTGCTCGGTGGATCACGAATGGCGTCTGAACTCGGACGTGGCGAGAGGCCTCTTTCAGCAATGGGGAGAGCCTTGGTTAGATCTATTCGCCACAGAAGAGAACGCGCAATGTCATCAGTTCTGCGCGTTGGAGTTTCCAAGACGGCACTCGCTCGGCGACGCCTTTCGGCGCGAGTGGAGTTGCGGTCTGTTGTACGCCTTTCCGCCTATACCACTTCTGCCCAGAGTGCTGAAGAAGATCAGGCGCGACCGGGCCCAAGTTATCCTTGTGGCTCCGGACTGGGCTCGAAGATACTGGTATCCCGAGCTACTCAGCATGACAGTCGGTCCCTCGATCCGCCTGCCCCTTCAGGAGGACCTTCTGTCGCAGCAGCAGGGGACGGTCCTCCACCCGAACCTGTCCAGTCTCCACCTCCATGCTTGGAGATTGAGCGGCGACAGTTGAGGCCATTTGACTTGCCTCCTGAAGTCTGTGATGTAATTCTGGCAGCCAGGCGTCCCTCCACTAAGTCGGTATACGCCTGCCGGTGGAACAGATTTGTGGCATGATGCACAGCGAAGGCTGTGGATCCCCTTTCTGCCCCTCTGTCTGAGGTTCTCCTCTTCCTCCTTTCCCTTGCCCAGCAGGGCTCTGCTCTGGGCACTATCAAGGGCTATCTTTCTGCCCTTTCCGCCTTCTTGAGGCTACCTGATCAGCCATCTTTATTCAAGTCCCCTATTGTGTTAAGATTCTTGAAGGGCATCACGCACATGTATCCTCCAACTCCGTTCGTGATGCCTCAGTGGGACTTGAACCTGGTTCTGACTTTCCTGATGTGCGCTCCCTTTGAGCCCCTTCATTCCTGTCCTCTCCGTCTTCTCACTTTAAAGACGGCCTTCCTGGTTGCCATCACCTCTGCCAGGAGAGTGAGTGAGCTCCAGGCTCTTTCTATTCAACCTCCTTTCTTGTCTGTTGATCCTGATAAGGTGGTTCTTCGGACTAGACCTTCTTTCCTGCCCAAGGTAGTCTCTGCTTTTCACATTGGGTAGTCCATCACCTTGCCCTCCTTCTTCCCGCCTCCGCATCCTTCAAAGGATGAAGAGCGGCTCCATCGTCTGGACCCAAAACGTGCGCTTTCATTTTACATGGATCGCACACGCCAGTTCCGGGTGGATGACCAACTGTTTGTTGGCTACGTGGGTGAGAAGAAGGGAAGGGCGGTACAGAAGCGGACCATCTCTCGGTGGGTCGTCCTGTGCATCAAAGCATGCTACTCTTTGGCTCGGAAGGAGCCTCCTGTTGGGCTGAGGGCCCATTCCACTCGGACTACGGCGGCTTCTACTGCCCTGGGCCGGGGAGTCCCCTTGCAGGACATTTGCCAGGCGGCTACGTGGGCCTCGCTGCACACCTTTGCGAGGCACTACTGCCTGGACAGTCAAGTCCGGAGGGACGGCTTCTTTGGCCGTTCGGTCCTCCAGGACTTTCTGGTGTAGGTTGTATTGGTTCGCAGACCCACCTCCGGGGTTGGTATTGCTGGGGTATCTATTCTAAGGTAAGGAATCTAATACTAACCTGTTTCTTTCAGATGAACAAGTTACTTACCTTCGGTAACGATATATCTGTAAGAAACAGTAGTTAGTATTAGATTCCTTACCGCCCCGCCCATCCTCCCCGTCCTGCGAACTGATACCTAGGGTTAAGGACATCCCTTTCAGGGCCCTAGTTTCAAATGGCACCAGTGTTAGTTCTCACATGGCTCTGCGTGTTCTGGCGCGGAAAAGCTGTGTGCAAAGAACTGACGTCAGCGCGCGGAGGCGGCGTCTATATACTCCAGCGACGTCATCACGGCGCACGACGCCGACGACGCGGAGCCGCAGGGGACGCCTGCAGACGACGCCTACCGACGCGCAGGGGTACTGCTACGCAAAAGTTTCCGGATCCAGACTGACGCCTGGGGATATTCTAAGGTAAGGAATCTAATACTAACTACTGTTTCTTACAGATATATCGTTACCGAAGGTAAGTAACTTGTTCATCATTACATTAAAAAGAAGCACGCGCCCCTCGCGCTAAAAGTTTAAAAACAAAAGTGACGTAAAAAGTGAAAGTGTTTCGCTTGCGGGAGCGAGCAGCGCCAAGAGCGATAATTGCTAACACATGGCGCGAAAGCTCGCATCCACAAGGAAATCGTCAAATGTGCACGTGTTGCCATTGAAAACAATGCGACGCGTGCACGTTTTTAGGGCGAAAAGCCAACCGATTCCAAAAGGTAGGCGAGACATAAAACAACGGTGGGTCTTCTGGCTGGCCACGAATAAGACTGAACTTAATTATGATATACCATAGAGCCATTTTGACAAGTAAAAAGGTTTTCCTTGTCAATTATAAAACTAAGTGTAGCAAATGCTCGACACTTACAAGTGTTACCAAGTTTAATAGAAGTAACCAGCCTTCTCAGTTGGGCTCATCACTCCAACTCCTCATCACAACTATACACAGTCAATATACATCAAATTACTTGCTTTAACATTACAATACAAAACATCCCCCCCTCTGTATATATTAATACATTTCCTAAATGTAAGCGTTATGTTGTAAAAAGTGCATAACTCTCACCCATATATATATATATATATATATTTTTTTTTTTTATACAGAAAATATCAGGTATCAGAGCACTTTACATAGCACCAGTTTCGTTACAGGAGGACACATTCATTTTTGTTAGGCACAGGGAGATTAAGTGACTTGCCCAGAATCAATGGATGTTGAGCGTCGTTGCTGAGACTCGAACCTGGTTTCCCAGCTTCCACGCAGACCGCTCTACCCCTAAGGCTACATCCTCTCCCCGGTATGGTTAGGGTAAAAAGGATATTAAATGAGCATTTATTTTTATTTTATTTTTAGAGTTTTATATAGCGCGAACTTGAACCGATTAGGTTATCAGAGCGCTTTACATAGCACCAGTTCCGTTACATGTTATCAGAGCACTTTACATAGAATCAGTTACGTTACATAAGGAACACATTTCTTTTTGTTCTAGTGAATAGGGTTATCCCTTCACACGAGGGAAGGGATACACCTGGCTATACTCCAACAGTCACACAGGCGACTAGTCGTTAAAGCTATATCTCTAAACACAGCGGGGGGATACACATGGATACAATCTAAAAGTCACATAGGATACTAGTCATAGAGTTATCTTCTATCTACACAGGAGGGATATGACTGGAAGTACTCTAAGGGTCACATAGGAGTGGTAGAGAGTATAAAGGTCCACTGCAAACACTAGTGATAAGAGTCAACTACATACACATAGGAAGGGATATGACTGGTTAAACTCTGAGAGACGCATAGGGGTGGTATATGGTGTAAGGACTTCAGCGAATACCAAAGCTTAGCATTATTGCATAAGGTCCAAGATGCAGTCACAGTATAGAGGAATGGTGGGTGGGATGCAAGGTATGGAGGGAAGGGCTAGAGTCCAGCGAAAACTGTCCGAAAAACAGCAGCAAAGTGTCAATCAGGATAGCACGCAAGTCGAGAAGTCCCGGAGAGAAGGTGGGAACCCAGGGGGGAGATGGTGGCCAGCTGCAGTCGCATCGCCATCTTGGAGAGCTTGCGATCAGCAGAGTTCACCAGAGGCACTGTCCTCACAGCGTACCGGACACAGCCGCAGGCAGCAGAAGGTGGTGGATCGGCTCGGGAGACCTGTGCCCAGCAGAAGTAGTCGCTGGCGCTGCGGGGCGCGAGGGCCAGGGTCCCCTCGAGCAGGGCCCCCCCTCGGAAGTTGCTTTACCGCAACGCTGTTCGGGGCTGGAGGCAAGTATTGCTGGGTCCAGTCGGCAGAGTTGATGGAGCAAGGACCCACCCTGGGGGACAGCCTGGAATCAGGCTGAGAAATCGGGGCTAGACCAGAGGCCGGGGAGAGGCAGGGGTGAGCCAGAGGAAGCGGCGATCGACATTCTAAAGTCGCCGCCAGCCGCCATCTTGGAGTCAGGCAGGCGCTAGGATGATTCCCCCGGTGAGTGTCGCCGTCCCGGTAGGGCTAGATGGTGCCATCTCCCATCAGCAGCCGCCGCTACAGTCAGCGAGAGTCTGGCCAGGCCGGGGGAGCGCAGGTCTCAATCCTACCTCCCAACGGCGGCCGCAGTCGGCGGAGTCGAAGGCGAGGTGCCGGCCGCCATCTTGAGCGCCACCGTCCTCTCCTCATACTCATCCGGAGATCGGACCTGTCCGCTTATCTAGGGGCAATCGCCGATGCTCTGCAGAAGCCCCACTCGCTCCGCTTCACGTGTGGAGAAAAGGTGCGCACAGCAGAAGGGCCGTAGCAGCCCAGAGCCGGGGTGGAGCAGCTCGTGACCCGGGAGCCGAGACAATCCATGTCCGCTCGGCTCCCGGCTCCGCCCTAGGGCATAACCATGTATAATCATTCTGCTCACAAATGTAATTTTTGAGCCAATTTGGTTTGTTCACACACTACCAATACCTTCCATACTTCGTTCCTAAATGCTGTTGATTAGAATCAACACCCTGGTTTTAGTTCAATCAATCAATCAATCATTTATAAAGCGCGCTACATACCCGTGAGGGTTTAAAGGTGCTGGGAGGCGGGAGGGAATGGGAGCGGGGTGCTCTACTGGTCGAAGAGGCAGGTCTTGAGAAGTCGTCTGAAGGCTAGCAGGTTCTGGGTCTGCCGTAGGTTTGTGGGGAGGGTGTTCCAGGTCTTGACGGCGAGGTAGGAGAAGGATCTGCTGCCGGCGGTGGTTTTCCGGATGCGTGGGACTGTGGCGAGGGCGAGGTCAGCAGAGCGGAGGTTGCGGGCGGGGGTGCAGAAGCTGAGTCGGTCGTTGAGATATGCTGGTCCAGGGTTGTGTAGGGCTTTGTGTGCGTGGATGAGGAGTTTGAAGGTGATCCTCTTGCTGACGGGGAGCCAGTGCAGCGTTATTGAAAAAACAAAGGCACTGTAATTTAAAAATTGGAGACCGCACCCTCGCAAGCGGCAGCCTAATCAGAGGCACCTAGCGAGCGCGGCGATCAGAATGTCATTTTAATAGCACTGCACATTTGTATTTTAATTCACTAAGTAACCGAGCACTGTCTGTATTTGTATTGATTTACCTGTGCTGCCTGACGTGTTCCCCATCCACTACTGGAAGTCCAGCGAGAGTGGAGGGAACGAGCGCCACAGCCGGAAGTGTCCCCCAAGCACTTCCGGTTTCACAGAGGTCAGCCCTCTAGTTCTCCGCCTCACCCCCTGCATAAAAGCCAATGCCTCCTGTCCAGCGCAGCGGACGAGCGCAGCGGGCGCGACGAAGGCGCGCCGGAGTTGCGCCTGAGTCAAGCCCGTCTGCGCCCGTCCGCGGCCGGCAGGGGCTAGGGGCATCCCACTCTGCCCATCTGATTACCTATTCGCTACCTCAGCTTTGCTCCTATTGGACCCCAGGTTCTATCCTACCCTCTGTATCCTTCTGTGTGACTTCCCTTGGCTTGTTCACTTCGCCCCCTCGCTGTCCCCCGGATATTGTTTCTCAGCTGATATCCTTGCCCTTTTCCCCACCTCCCACTCCCCTCCCTCCTTTCACTTCTCATACACCGGTATTTAACATCTCGGCTTCCCTACTCAATACCAGGTCAGCTGTTCAACATCAGTACGAGCTATTCGATTATATTGATACGCATGAACCCGACCTCCTGTTTTTAACTGAGACCTGGTTCAAGGCTGACTCCCTGCCCAACGTTCTATCTGCATTGCCCCCCTCACACTCTGCCTTCCGAGCGGACCGGCCGGAGGGCAAGATGGGCGGTGGAGTGGCCTTGATAGCTCGCGCTGATTTCCACTTCCAGATCCTCCCCCCCAATCCCAGAAGTAGACTACTCAGTCGACCTCATATCAAATCCCCTTGACCTGCGTTCTCATCTATCGTCCCCCACATTCCACCCCATCTTTCATTCCTAGCTTCCAAGAGCACCTGGCTACACTGGCGATAAACAATTCGTCAGTTCTAGTCTTAGGGGAACTCAATTTCTGGCCAAACGATCCTGCTGAAAGCTCCCACTCTAAGGAGTTCACTGATCTCATGACCAGTCTTAATTTTGTACCTCATATTCATAGCCCCACCCACATTCACGGTCATGCGTTGCACCAAATTTGGGCTCTAAATGTCCCCACGACGCCCCCCATAATCTCTCCCTGTCCCTGGTCGGACCACTCACTTATTTCATTTTCCCTTGCCCTAGCCCCCAAAGTCAAGCCCTTGCTCCCCAAGAACACCTGGATCAGGAAATGGGGCAAAGCCGACATGCCGTCCCTCTGCTCGTCCTTGTCCAAGACCAGTCCTGACCTCTCAGGTCTTGCTGCCCCAGCCCAACTGGTAACCATCAATAACTGGCTGACTCAAACGGGCGATTAATTCGCCCCCCTGAGACGGATCACGGTCAAACGGGCCCATGCAGCTAACAGGTGGTTCAATTCTGACCTCAAGGCGAAAAAATTAGCTACACGGAGAGCTGAGCGAGCCTGGAGGAGAGCCTATTGTCCTTCACTAAAATCTGTATACCTCTCTGTCCTACAGACTTATAAAAAAGGCATCCTCGAGGCTAAGACAGAATACTACTCAGGCAGGATACTAGCGGCGGAGTCCCAGTCCAAAGAGATCTTTGCTGCCGTTCATGAACTGGCAGCATCTGACAGAGCAACGGCTAAGATTCCCCCCTCCCAACATCTGTGCCACTCGCTCAATGAGTTTTTCATTGAGAAGGTTGCGCAGATCAAAATTAACATACCACCCTCTTCGTCAACATTTGTCAATACCTCCCCCCCATCAATTGCCTCCAAATTGGCCAGTATTCCCCTGCTGACCAAGGACTCACTTCTTCCTCTGCTCCGACGGGTGAAGTCGGGTTCCCCCCTGGATTTTGGTCCTGCCCACGTCCTAAGAGAGATTTTCTGGGCTTGCCCTACCCCCCCCCCTTACCTTCCTCAATGATTCATTAAGCAATGGCGTTGTTCCTAGCTCTCACAAATCAGCGATCATTATCCCAATTCTAAAAAAAGCTGGCGCTGATCCTCTATCCCCATCCAAATACCGCCCCATTTCCCTTTTGCCCTATTTGGGAAAGGTCCTAGAAACACATGTCACCAGCACTTTGAGCACCTATGTGGAGGCAAACCATTGCCTCTCTCCCTGTCAGGCGGGCTTTCGACCTCTGCACTCCACGGAGATGGTAGTGATCTCAGTGATGGACGGACTCCGCAAGGGTATTGACACCAACCTTTCGCAAGTCCTTGTCCTGCTGGACCTGTCCGCCGCTTTTGACACGGTGGATCACTCCATCCTTCTCACCCGTGTCAAGGCGGCGGTCATAGAGGGGTCAGCCCTCCCTTGGCTTAAATCTTTCCTGTGCGACAGGGCACAGGCTGTCCATCTCGCTGGCTTCGCTGCCTCTTCACGAAAGGTGGAGTGCGGCGTCCCCCAGGGCTCTTCTCTATCCCCTCTTCTGTTTAATTTATACATCTATCCCCTTATTTTTATGTTGCAGCAACTCGAGGTCACGGTGTTTAACTACGCCGACGACCTCCAGCTAATTTTCAATCTTTCCCACTCCCCTTCCTCTGCCCAGAACTTTCAAACTGTTATGTTATTCATTCAGGACTGGATGAACTGCAACCACCTCAAACTCAACCCTGACAAGACTGAGTTGGTCTTGACAGGAGGTGGTTGCAGCCCCTCGTCCCCTTCCTTTTGGCCCCCTTCACTTGGTGTCCCCCCACTTCCAGTTCCTAAAGTTAAAACCCTCGGGATCTTCCTCAATTATCAACTTTCTGTACACCCCCAGGTCAGTTCGGTGGTATCCTCCTGTTTCTTCTCCCTCCGGACAATTAGGAAAATATCCCGCTTTTTCTCCCTCCTGCACTTAAGATAATTGTGATGGCAATGGTGCTCTCGCGCCTCGATTATGGGAACATAATCTATAATGGCGCGCCGGCCTACGCTATCCACCGCTTGCAACTAGTGCAAAATCAGGCTGCCCGACAGAACCATGGGCTGCCCAAATTCCACCGGGCTACCCCTCTGTTGAAGTCGTTGCACTGGCTGCCTGTGAGAGAGCGGGCCCTATTCAAGCTAGGATGCCTCACTTTTCAGGCAAGGATGGGCACTGCTCCTGAGTTTATTTGCTCAGCCATCAGGCCCTATTTGCCGGGCAGAGAACTCTGCTCTACCCATATGGCACTCCTGGTTACACCCCGTTTCAAGAAAAAGAAAGCTGGCGGGGCAAAATTCGTGGCCCTTGCACCTGTTTTTTGGAACTCCCTCCCTATGACACTCAGAACCTCATCCTCCTATTTGGAGTTCCGAAAAAACTTGAAAACATTCTTATTCTCCAGAGCCTTCACTGCCTAGTTTGTCCTTCTGCTGTTGCCGCTGGTCGTAGTCCTTAAAGCGCCATGAAACCGCTGGGTATAAGTGCGCTCAATAAATGTTTTTAAATTCAAAAATTCAAGTGCAGGCCTCTCAGGTGGGGGGTGATGTGGCTGCGTCGGGGGACATCGAGGATCAGTTGTGCCGAGGCGTTCTGGATACGTTGTAGCCGTCTCAGGAGCTTGGTTGTTGTTCCTGCGTAGAGGGCGTTCCCGTAGTCCAGTCTGCTGGTGACGAGGGCATGGGTGACGGTTTTTCTCGTGTTGGAGGGGATCCATCCATTTGAAGATTCTGCGGAGCATCCGGAGGGTGTTGAAGCAGGACGCAGAGATGGCGTTGACTTGCTTGGTCATGGAGAGGGCGGGGTCGAGGATGACCCCCAGGTTGCGTGCGTGGTTGGTGAGTTCTGGGGTTGTTCCTAGCAAAGTGGGCCACCAGGAGTTGTCCCAGGCTGATGGGGTTGGGCCGAGGATGAGGACCTTCATTTTGTCTGAGTTCAGCTTCAGCCTGCTGTCCTTCATCCATTCTGCAACGGCCCTCATTCCTTTGTGGCGGTTGGCTTTGGCGGTGTGGGGGTCTTCGGTGAGGGATATGATCAGCTGGGTGTCGTCGGCGTAGGAGATGATGTTGAGGCTGTGTTGCCGTGTGACGCGGGCGAGCGGTGCAATGTAGATGTTGAACAGCGTCGGGCTTAAGGAGGTGTAATGTATTTACTATGGGAACTGTATCGATATTCCTGTTTCTGACCCTTGTCCGGTTAATAAATCACTAGTGGCCATACAACGGCACAGAAACCCGTTTTCTGATTAGGTCATAGCGCATGCTATCACATTAGGCAAGCACTATCCCTCCAGCCCCCCTAGAAAGCATACCGAGTTCTCAAAACAAATCAAACCTCCAGCAACCTGGGAAATCCCCCGCAGCTATTGTTTTGATTTAGCCAAGAACTCCAGTAAAGAATGTAAGAACGACCAGTTCCTATGACATCCTTATTGACGTATTTATGTCCATCCTTACGTCAATCTCGGCACCTTTCAGGTATAAATAATACCGACATTGCCCTAAGCAAACACACGGTGGTGACGAGATTGGAGCAGCGCGACTTGCCGAGGAGCCCAGCTGATGCAGAAAAAGCCCACGGACGCTGCCCGTCCCTTTTGACGCGCTGAGAGAGAGACGCTGCCTTTTCTCTTGCCGAGAAATCCAGCTCCGGCGTTTCCAGCCGCCCTCGCAGGCAGCTGGGATATCAAGTCCTGAGATAGAGATACCAGCCCTCCAGCCTTCTAAATCCCAGGTACTGAACTGAATAACCCCTTACAGAGAATTCTTGAGTCAGACCCTTGGCAAAGCAAACTTAACTTAAACTGCTACTTATCTACTCCCACCCACGTATTAGGCTTAGGTCAGGTACACTGAGGTAGGCGTAGTTAGAAGCACCAGTTGAGTACGATTAGTCAATGTATATATGTATGTATCTATTTTATCCATTTCAAAGTATCATATGGCTAAGAAACCATATCAATGCTTTTACAGTATTATTTTATAATTCTGCTTTTACTGTATGCACTGTACTTAACTATAAGTATTGCAATAATAGCGATTCATTTCTCTTGTATGAGAAAAGAGACTGATAAATAAATAACACCTTTTTATTGAACACGCCCGTCTCTTCCTTTTCTCTACAATCTGGTGAAACTAAGTATGCACGTACTGACTGAGTAAAATAGTTGTCTTTTGTTTTCACACGACTCTAGAGATATAGTCTTGATTAGGGAGAGCAAAGTTGTCATGTTCTATGGTTGTCAGAAACTAAATCCCTTCTTGTCTATCCAGGGAGGTTAAACTCCTCCTTGCCTATTCGAGAAAGTTTCTAGTGAACTCTGAGCTAGCTGGCACACATAACTTTAAGTCTAATATCGTCAGTAGAAGACCTAGTTAACCACAGTCCTACGTCTATACTATTGAAGATATTATTCCAATGCGCAGAGCCTATTGGGATAATAGGAACTACACTACATGGCGCCCAACGGTTTGGATAGGTGCTAAATCTAACGTAAGACATTAAAGTAACTCAGTCGTGCTTTTTCACACAGACCCTTTTTTCCCATAATACTCCAAAGACATCTGGAGTGGGTGAAAGGTTAAATCCGCCAAACTTCGTAGGAGGAGACTCCTATGTATGGTTCTTGGTTTATTCAACGTTGAAGGATACACTGTTCCAAAATATTGTGCATCTAATCTTTGTTTCCGTAAAAACCTGACCTGCAAATAAAAAAAATAACCTTCCTGTCAGTAAAATATCAGACAGTGAAGAAGGAAGGGAGACAGCTAGAGTAGCAGCTCAACTCCTAGCGGATGACAATAGTCTCCTACAGCAAGACCCGGAGGCAATACTAATCCCGGTCAACATAAGAAAAACTATAACTTTAAAACTTATAGAAAATGGACTGACACCGAGAGGTGGTACAGTAATATTCGTAATTGAGGCACACGAATATCGGCAGACAGAGGTATTCTACTCATGGATAAACTTTCCAGCAGCAAACACTGTAACAAAGGAGTTCCACTACTACAAAATAGAGGAACCTCCGAATGAGTACACTCCTTTCGAGGAAGTGGAGATATCACTCAAATACCAAGAGCACCTGCTCTGGTTTAATGGCGCCTTAAAACATAATAATCACATCACCAGGCTCGGTCCACTAGGTAGACCAGGAGCAACGTGGCCGGTCCTAGCCGGATACACACCACATCCAGACATTGAAGAAATGTCAGCACCAGATCTTTTAGCACAGCTAAAACAACTAATTAAAATACATAGACATTTAGTCCAATATGTAATGCGGACTTCAACAGTCCAACCAGCTATTAAAATTCCACAGCTGACCTCTCATCAGGGAAACACAAATAAAATTACACCACAGAACATACAGTCCTGTCTAGGTAAAGTACCCGCAAAACGGGAACAAATTCCATTCTGGTTAGCACAAAAAATTACTCTAATAGAGGCGGTATTTCCAGATACCACCCCTGTTGAGAAACACAGAATTCTGACTATCTGTCTTCCAATGGGAATCGCACCACATGTGGAGGACTGTGACACTTGGGGTACAGTCTTTGCTTCCGTTTACACAAAAACACATGGTGTTCCATCCATGTCAGTAATACCAGATGTGCTAAAACACATTCAAGATGAATACGGTCCAGAACCGGCCCTAACTCTGGGTATGAAATTACTGAAAGACTTCAAGCAGGTCTCGGCAATATTACTAGCCAATATAAAGGGAGAAGCAGCAAATGTGGCGATCCGCCAGAGGTTGAAAGACACAGATATAGCAGACCAACTATTTGAAATTGCCAGAATCATAGAAAAATCCTATGACGAACTAGGAAGAGATAGTTTGGGTGGAATACCGGTGAAACCCCAACTAATAGAAAATCCTGAAAAGGTATTTATTAAAAATAATCTAAACACTCAAAAAAAGAGCTGGGATGGAAATAAACAATCCACTCCAAAGGAAAAAAGATTCCAAACCAGAGGAAGGTCTCCTCGGCGGAGAGAAAGATCTCCGGACCAAGGACACAAGTCTCCCCAAAGGGAGCCCTCTGGGAAAAAATACAACCTTAGAAATAGGGATAATATAAAGAAACCTGATAGATATCAAGATATTGATACACGTCCCTCTCGATCTTTTCAGACTTCCTCGCAGAAATCGGAAAGAAGAGGACGATCAGAACACAGGGAAGAGCACGTCAAGTCCAAAGACAAGGAACCTGCTCATCAAAATAAAAAATTACAATTTCCAAAGAAGAAGGTAGCCAGTATTAAAGTAATCACCCATGCCAAGAATACTGAGGACACAGCTGAAAAACGGAGAATGGGCTCAGACAATGCTAGACAGCGCAGCAGAAGTGAGCATAGCTCGCAAGATCCTGATGAATCATCTGGAGACAGTGGACATGAATGAATACATTCAGGTGGAAACTGCAGATACCAGAGTTAGCAAACCTCATAAAATATATGAAATAACATTGCGTATAGAGGGGGATAAGACTAGGAAAATAAGGGGTCTATTTTGGGATAATCTCTCCAAGGGCTATGACATCCTTCTAGCTGAAAAAGACTGGCCACCAGAGTTTGTCAGGGAGTGCCCTCATGGCGAAGAAATAATTATGCCTGCCTTCTCAAATCATATTCCAATACATAAAAAATATACACTTGCAAGAAAGTGGGCAGTAGCCCAAGCTCCTGCATTATATAAAAACCATGTGGGATGGGATGAGGACTCTCCTCCTCACAAAATCCAGTTAAAATCACAACCTACTGCACAGAGGCAGTACCCATTTAAGCAAGAAGCTAAAAAACAGGTAAAAGAGATCCTAGATCAACTTGAATACCAGGGGGTGATTGAAACTTGCACCTCACAAATGAACAATCCTTTGTTTCCTGTCTCCAAACCAGATGATTCATATCGTCTTGTTTTGGACTACAGACACTTGAACTCATGTTGCAAAACTTTTGCAGTGCAAAACTCACACAGTGCAGCACTAATGAATAACATAGTGCGCAAAAAATACAAAACAACATTAGACATCTCTAATGGATTCTTTTGTCAAAATATAGCACCAGAAAGCAGATATTTGACCGCGTTCTCAATAAACGGCTCGCAAAAATATTTCTGTCGTTTACCACAGGGGTTAAAGAACAGCCCAGGATTATTCTCAGCGAGAGTAACAGAGTTACTATAAATATATGATGATGAGGCATTATCTTATGTCGATGACATCTATCTAACAGATTATGACTTGGATACTCACTTGAAAAGAGTGAACACCATAATACTTGGGTTCGCAGCAGAGGGTTACAAATTCAACTTTAAAAAGTCAAGAATTGCCCATCTAACTGTCCTGTTTTTAGGATATGAACTATCAAGTGAAGGCAAAAGCCTGGCTGACAATTTCCTAGAGAAATGTGCTGTAATCCAAGCACCCAGAACACTAAAAAACTTACAATCAATTCTAGGTTTCCTAAATTTCGGAAGAACTTACATTATAAATTATGCAGAGAGGGTCAAACCCCTCTATGATCTAATAAAACCAGATTTTAAACGAATCAACTGGACTCAAAAACACACAGAAATTTTGAGATCTTTACAAACAGACATGTTAGTTAAAACAAAACTACAAACACGCGACAACACACGCAACCTTGTGATTCTAGTCATCCCAGGAAGATGCGGATTCACATACCTGACCTCTAATGAGGGAGAAAAGGTACCAATTGCATACAAATCACACTTGTACGCAGAAGCTGAAAAAACGTTCAGCATTAAGGAAAACATTGTTCATGCGGTTTAAACGGCTATAGCAAGAGAAAAATACCAAGCTGACGGTAGATGTATTACAGTCAGAACAGCAGAATCAGCTTTTGAGGCATTAACAAGCCCATGTAATTTACCTACTATGGCATTAAATCCAGAATGGATACAATGGGTAAATTCTATTGCTACAGACAAAGTGAAATACTATTTTGATCCAGAAATGAAAAAATTGAAACATCTTGAATATGAGAGAAAATACCCTCTGCCAATCGACATTCTGCCCTTACAACAATACGCCTGTGTAATCTATACAGACGGACATGCTCAACCCTCAGTTTGGGGAGAGCAAGCATACAACGCCACATGCGAAATTGTAAAAGACGTGTGGCGCGGAGGTAAACTGAGACCTCTATTTACGAAAACACACTCAGTGGAAAATAATTCAGAACAACAAACTGAAATAATAGCGTTAAAAATGGCGCTAGATAATGCCGATCGCGAATTGCCGACACTTATAGTGTGCGATTCGTATTACTGCGTCAAATCATACAATAACGATTTACAGAAATGGATTCAAAACGGTTACAAAGATGACACAGGTGCCACAATAAAGCAGAAAGCGCTTTGGGAACAAGTAGTTCTTTTACAGAAAGAACTACCAAAAACTCACGTGATACACTCACTGAGTCATCAGCGTGATGGCGTTCACGTTGCAGGGAATTCATTGGCTGAGACAGCCATAGCGGTAGCAACTAAATCGGCTTCCATAGCTACAAAAAAGCGTTCAGTAAAATACATTGACGGTGAAACAGTGCTGGCGGTAAAAACGTCATCAAAAGGCGACTGCTCAGCGCTACCGATCAACTATCCACCCAATTATACATACATAATCGATGCAAACTCCGTTCCTTTTGCTCGAATCCCTGGAGTGGGGGATAGAGTAATTCCAAACATGGACAGGAGAGGCTTGTTAATAGCAGATGCACATATGGGTGTGGGTCTTAGACACCTTAAGCTTAAAGATTCTCTGGAAGAATTACAATCAATGTACTGGTGGCCAGGCATGAGCCTGCATCATCACACTTTTGTAAAAAACTGCCCAGACTGCAACAGAGATCGCAGTGGCGACCGAGACGGTATATTACCATGGCGTTTCGCTCCAGATTGGATCAAAACAATAAAAAATAAAACCCAATATGAATAATGCGTCACATTAACATGTAAAGACTATTTTCACTTATAATGTAGACCCCAACTCTCGGCTGACGTCTGAACTGTTATAAAAGATTTGCGAGTCTATAATGGCATATACGCTAGAAGCATGCTACGTTCTGACCAATATCTTTCCTTTAGCTCTCGAGCTTATGGGGGGTGCCTGGCCAGAATGAGCATTGCATTGCGGGATTCTTCTCACTTCCTTCCTGAGGAAAACGGGATGGTGTAAAGAAAAAACCAAGGCATAGAGCAATCTGTAATGGAGAAGGTATTAGGTTCGGGAGCTGGGTGGGTCAAACATTTAATAAGTGTCCAACGTAGTCTTAATAATCTGCCAAGAAATTCTCTGAGAGGTCTCAGTCCGTACGAACTATTGTTTGGGACTAGAATGTTAGTCCAGGACCTTGATAGTCAGACTTCAGTGGTTAAAGAAAAATTCTTTGATATCAAAGATCGTTTGGCTATTTTGCAGGACTTAAATGAAACAAGAAAAGACCTGAGCAACATAAAGTTGAAACAACAGCCAACAACCACTGAAGAGAAACCACCTGTCCCAGCAAGGCCTGTCTGGATTCCAAAGATCGGGGATCTGGTCAGAGAGAAGATCGCGGTAAAGAAGGAATTTGGGCCTTCTTACAGAAAAGCAGTTCCTGTCTTGTCTGTCAACGGGACAAGATCAGTAGTACTACCGCCCCTTGCTGGTAAAAAGGAGAACCGAGTTGTATCCATTGACCTGGTTAAACCACAATCATGTGGCCGATAACAAGTAGTAGGCCAAGTGGACTCCCAAGAAGTAGCAGAACACCAAAGTTTGCTACAACCACAGAGGTTCAAACTGAAAGACTAATCACACCTGATAAACCTACAGTGATTCAACAAGGGCTATGCAACAAAGCAATGGAACTTAAACTTCTTAAAACCCAAATCAAAGCTTTACATCAAGAAATTCCATTCTACAGTGATGTAACCACAGACTATTCAGTTGAAACAAGACAAATTCCTAAAGCAAAAAGGAACACAGAAGCAATTGGAACAATTGACAGAACAGCATCCGGCTACTTCATCAACTTCGATGATTTTTCTGAGGATCCAAGTGAACCAGAAGTACAGCCGACAACAAAAACTTTTAAAGACAAAGCAAAGGAACTTTTTCATCAACTCAAAGAAACCTATCTGATTTCTCCATGGATTGAAATTTGGGTGGCACTAGGTGCATTTGTCCTCATACTTTGGCTCATCATGGTACTATGCTTGGGACATTTCATTGAGGGAAAATATGCTAAAATGGACACAGCAAGCCAGAATATCAACTTGGTCCTTAAACCTCACACGTCTTCACACGTCGAGAAAAGAGAACTTTCTTCAGTAAACTTCACAGCCAATCCTATACCCGGCGGGGTAGCATGGGACAATACTGAATACGAAATATATGGCCCGGTTGAGATCCTGAAGTACCCACACCAATTTAAGATTTCAATGAGTGACTTTGTAAAACCAAGCACATTTGCTGATGATTGGGACTTTGAAAGTATTAATGATATGATGTCTGATCTAGTGATGTCAGCTAAATTTACAGAACATGATTATTTGCAAGGTTCATCTAATTATGATGAGATGTTTTGCTACAACCACTATGGTAACCATTATCTGCATAAATCTTCTCAACCTAGAAATGTTTTAAATTATAACCAATGGGAACATTGTGCAACTCCGCCAAAAGGCAGTTAAAAAACATTTTATGATAAATATTCATACTTTTCAGGGTTTAACACAAGTAATGCAGAAACATTCTATTTCAAATTGTTAAATAAGACAGGAGTGAAAATCATGCTTACAAACACAAAATTGATATATTCGGACTCATTTTTTGAAAAAATGAATACATTTGGTTTTGATTTCTGGAACAATAACATTGATACGAAAACGATCTGGGGGACAAAAGATTGGCAAGTGCAAGGTGTAGAATCATTATTTAGAGCCTGCATGATCCCAGAACAAATTATATTTTTGAATGACACGATTCAACAGACTACCTGTCTTGGCCTAGCCAAAATCAAAGACTTAAATAAACCGTCTATTCCAAAGCCAACAACGGACAGTAATAGCACTACGGATGTTGAGATAGACGTAACCCATATTTTAAACCAAAACAGAACACATCCTGATTGGAAACAATGGTTGATCTGGCCCACAGACACAAATAACTGTCAAGACAGATTCCTGAACAAAATACAGGGGTTCACATTGACCAGGCCAGACCCTAGATACTCCCAGAGACAACATCCAGGGATTGTAACTACTTACAGTGTGGGAAAACTCTGCCTTCAATGGCTACATACATCCACACTGGCAGAAATTAAGCAACACCTAACTTTACTTAAAGAAGGTGCTGACTTGCATGATTTCATTATGGGACCACGCAAACAGCGTCAAAAACTTTTCATAGCGGCCTCTATATATGCAGCTTATAACGAAGCTTGGAAAGAAACTCAAATTGAGACAGCAGAAAAAATACGGGAAATTGACCGTATTAATTTGGAAAAATCACTTTCTGTTGTAGACAATGGGTTAATGACTCTGTCTTCCAGAATATATTCACTGGACAGTATTGTGTCTTCAGCAATCGATATAATAGAGCAAGACTTACTGAGGTTACAACACGGTCAGTCTCAATTACGTTCTATTGTACAGCTTGGCTGGACGTTACAAAATCTGCGTTCAGGCTATGTGCCTTGGCGTTTAATCAACACAACATCACTATTTAATATCTTTAACCTTACTGATAAACAAATCAGTTTGGCACAGAAGGGTGCTGACTATACAATTCTGAGCATTGAAAAACTTGAGAGATTACCATTGACAATGTCAGAACGACCTGTCATTGAACGGATAATACATGGGATAATAAATATTCCGATAACAACTTTCCAGTTTCAATACTGCCAAAAATATATACAGGCAGGCCAGTATGAAAGGTTGGGTAAAGGATACATTAAGTCAACATGGGACTTGCCCTATACACACACATGTGTCAGTAATAAAGGACAGAATGTATTTCTTAGTGGCAATAATTGTGCAAAATCACTAAGTGGTATACTTCTGTGTCAGGGTATAAGTTTGCATGGGGCCTGTGAAGGGACTTCAAATAACCTTTCATGTCACCAGTTAGGCACACCTGCAACACAAATAGAATCATTCTTTAGAAGACTTTCGAACAGGAGTTACATTCTAATTGTAGATCACAGATGTTGCAGCCTGCTGCCAGGAAAACCTTATCTCGTAAGCGTGACTACCAGGGTCATGTGCTGTGAAAGGGTATTGTTCCCGAATGATGCTCCAGACAGAGAGGCAAGGTTATGGCCCAGTTTGAAAATCTCTTCTATTCGAATTGATACTTTAAGCAGAATGAAGACTGTGCTCCTACAGACGCCAACCCAGTTGACGTCATCAAAAGAAACGTATGATCTCCAAGTTGCAAGGACAACGGCAGAGATTCATTCACTGTTATCAACAAATAGCAGAAATACTAAACGAAATCTTAAATATTTCTGATACAAGTGGTATCGCAAGTGTATTTAAGACAGTTTTTTCAGGAGCTTTGACCCCATTCAAAGCCATCCTGGGTATTTTTCCTAACTTCGTCCATTCCATCTTTGGCGGACTTCCTCTCCTGTTGGGACTAGTAGCAGGCGTCCTATTTTTGCTACTTTTGCTTCGCTATGGCAAACCGTGTCACAGACATGACTCCAGCAACAATGGACGAAACGATCCTAGCTATCCGCTACCGGGACCGCATAACTAAAGTCCTTGGATTAGCACGGCTACGAGATTTAAATATGACCTGGTTTCTTTCATTCAGACCCTTGTGGCAGAATTGTGTTATGCCTGTATTAAGGTGCATGCTATGCGGCGAAGAATGCGTGTTGGACACCTGTCTCACACTACAATCAGAAGTACCATTGGATGCAGAGACTTTGTTGAGTCCAGTTAAGGCTCATGCATTGTGCTGTCCCCAGCGGCTACCTATCCTGATGACGGCATTCGTGGAGACTTCACCACTACGATTGAAGGGTAGTGAAGTAAAAGATGAAAGCAGCATCGATCAGGTACAACCTTCTGTCAGCTATGCTGATCAAACCATCACTGAAAGCAATCATGCTCATGACTGCATGGTAGCGTCATTTTCCAACCTAGTCGAACTCTCACCAGAAGCTGTTGACTGTTTTTTCGAATGTCTTAATGATATGATGTTTTCACCAGAACAAAAAGAATGACTTTAAGCAACGTGCACACAGCGTTCCCTGAACTCTGAATTTGGCCTTCAAACTTTGATAACAAAGCCACTAAGAATTGTTTCCAGTTTTTTGCAAGAAAAGTAGAACTTTTTTTCCAAAACCAAAATATTGACATTTTTTTTTGGGCACTTATCTTCTGCTTAAAGTAAAACTATTCTTAGAGAACAGAAAACTTCTATTTTTAGGTAACTCTAGAAAACGTTACCTCGACCTCTAGGTTGTTTACAAGTAGAATTATATTTTATGTGATGAAGTGGTCTCGCAATTTTACTTCTGTATTAAGAGCCATTTCATGTGTTATTTTCGCAAATCATTCATGCTGATATAATAATGTGCATCCTCTTTGAATGATTACACTGCTTAAATGCATACAGTAGCTATACTGATTTTCATGTATTGCGCAAAACCATTTTTTAGGTACAAATTAATGTATTTTGGGGTGGTTTCGTGTACACTTACACTATTAAGTTATGTTTACTATGTTAGGTTAGTAAATATGGACATAGACTCCGTGGAGTGGGTGTAATGTATTTACTATGGGAACTGTATCGATATTCCTGTTTCTGACCCTTGTCCGGTTAATAAATCACTAGTGGCCATACAACGGCACAGAAACCCGTTTTCTGATTAGGTCATAGCGCATGCTATCACATTAGGCAAGCACTATCCCTCCAGCCCCCCTAGAAAGCATACAGAGTTCTCAAAACAAATCAAACCTCCAGCAACCTGGGAAATCCCCCGCAGCTATTGTTTTGATTTAGCCAAGAACTCCAGTAAAGAATGTAAGAACGACCAGTTCTTATGACATCCTTATTGACGTATTTATGTCCATCCTTACGTCAATCTCGGCACCTTTCAGGTATAAATAATACCGACATTGCCCTAAGCAAACACACGGTGGTGATGAGATTGGAGCAGCGCGACTTGCAGTGGAGCCCAGCTGATGCAGAAAAAGCCCACGGACGCTGCCCCTCCCTTTTGACGCGCTGAGAGAGAGACGCTGCCTTTTCTCTTGCCGAGAAATCCAGCTCCGGCGTTTCCAGCCGCCCTCGCAGGCAGCTGGGATATTAAGTCCTGAGATAGAGATACCAGCCCTCCAGCCTTCTAAATCCCAGGTACTGAACTGAATAACCCCTTACAGAGAATTCTTGAGTCAGACCCTTGGCAAAGCAAACTTAACTTAAACTGCTACTTATCTACTCCCACCCACGTATTAGGCTTAGGTCAGGTACACTGGGGTAGGAGTAGTTAGAAGCACCAGTTGAGTACGATTAGTCAATGTATATATGTATGTATCTATTTTATCCATTTTAAAGTATCATATGGCTAAGAAACCATATAAATGCTTTTACAGTATTATTTTATAATTCTGCTTTTACTGTATGCACTGTACTTAACTATAAGTATTGCAATAATAGCGATTCATTTCTCTTGTATGAGAAAAGAGACTGATCAATAAATAACACCTTTTTATTGAACACGCCCGTCTCTTCCTTTTCTCTACAATCTGGTGAAACTAAGTATGCACGTACTGACTGAGTAAAATAGTTGTCTTTTGTTTTCACACGACTCTAGAGATATACTCTTGATTAGGGAGAGCAAAGTTGTCATGTTCTATGGTTGTCAGAAACTAAATCCCTTCTTGTCTATCCGGGGAGGTTAAACTCCTCCTTGCCTATTCGAGAAAGTTTCTAGTGAATTCTGAGCTAGCTGGCACATATAACTTTAAGTCTAATATCGTCAGTAGAAGACCTAGTTAACCACAGTCCTACGTCTATACTATTGAAGATATTATTCCAATGCGCAGAGCCTATTGGGATAATAGGAACTACACTACAGAGGAACCCTGAGAGACGCCGCAGATGATCTTGGTGGTCTGAGATCGGAAGGGAGGGAGGCGGACGCCCTGGGTTCTGCCGGAGAGGAAGGATGTGGTCCAGGCCAGGGCCTTTTCCTGGATTCCGGCGTTGTGGAGGCGTGTTGCTAGGGAGCGGTGGCAGAGCGTGTCAAAGGCTGCGGATAGGTCCAGGAGGATGAGGGCGGCTGTCTCTCCTTTGTCCATCAGGGTCCTGATGTCGTCGGTGGCAGCGATGAGGGCGGTCTCGATGCTGTGGTTGCTCCGGAATCCGGACTGGGAAGGGTCCAGGATGTTGTTCTCCTCGAGGTAGTGGGTCAGCTCTCTGTTGACAATCTTCTCTGTGACTTTCGCTGGGAAGGGGAGCAGGGAGATGGGCCGGAAGTTTTGGAGGTCCTTGGGGTCCGCCTTGGGTTTCTTCAGAAGGGCGTTGATCTCGGCGTGCTTCCAGCTCTTTGGAAAGGTTGCTGTCTCGAAGGAGATGTTGATTGTCTTCCGGCGGTGGGGTGCGATGGCTGTGCTGGCTGTGTTGAAGATGTGGTGAGGGCATGGGTGAGAAGGTGCTCCGGAGTGGATGGAGTTCATGGTCTTGATTGTTTCTTCGACGCTGACGTTGGTCCAGGAGGTTAGGCGACTGGTGCGTGTGGGGGTCTGCGAGCAGGTGGTCTCGGGTGCTGATGTGGGGGTGTCGGAGTTGAAGCTGTCGTGGATGTCGGTAATCTTACGGTGGAAGAAGGTGGCCAGAGAGTCACAGAGGTCTTGTGACGGCGGGATGTTGTTTGTGTTGGAGCTGGGGTTGGAGAGTTCTTTCACGATGCTGAAGAGCTCTTTGGAGTTGTGTGCGTTGTTGTCAAGGCGGTCCTTGAAGGCGGTCCTGATGAGTTGGTGGTGTCTGCGGGTGGCGTTCTTGTGGGCGGTGTAGCTGTCTGGTGTTTGGTCTCGGAGCCAGTTTTTCTCCAGCTTCCGGCAGGTGCACTTGGAGGTCCGGAGGTCATCGGTGAACCATGCGGCTTTCTTGTTGGTGTGTTTGGCTGTGGAGGTCTGAGTGGGGCGAGCGTGTTGGCGAAGTTGCTGATCCATTGTTTGAGGTTGATGGTGACGACGTTAGGGTCGGTGGGGTCGGCGGGTGGTCCTAGGGCAAGTGTGGTGGTCAGTTGGTCCTTGGTGACCTTGTCCCAGCAGCAGTGTGGCAGACGTTCGGTGCGGTGATGGGTGGCGGGTTTTCTGAAGGTGAAGTGGACGCATCTGTGGTCGGTCCAGTGGGGTTCGGTGGTGTGGTTGAAGGAGACGTGGGGGCTTGCGGAGAAGATGGGGTCCAGTGTGTGTCCGGCGGCGTGGGTGGATATTGTCACGAGCTGTTTGAGTCCGAGGTTGGCGAGGTTGTCGATCAGGGTGGTGGAGTTGATGTCGTTGTTGTTCTCGAGGTGGAAGTTCAGGTCTCCGAGGAGGATGTAGTCCGTTGAGGCGAGGCCATGGGTGCTGATGAGGTCGGCGAGGGTGTTGCTGAATTGCTGTCAGGGACCAGGTGGTCTGTAGACGAGTGTTCCTCTGAGGGTGGTGTTGGGGTTGGTGTGGAACTGGAAGTGCATGTACTCTGCGGTGGTGAGGGTGTCGTCTGTGCTGGTTGATACTCTGAGGGTGTCCTTGTGGTTGATGGCGATTCCTCGTCCCACTCCGTTGGTGCGGTCTCTGCGGGAGATTTTGTAACCTTCTGGGAATGGCTATGGCGATGTCTGGCGCCGAGGTGGTGTTCAGCCAGGTCTCCGTCAGGAAGGCGACGTCGGGGTGGTGGAGTCTAGGAGGTCCCAGAGTTCGATGGCGTGCTTGCGAGCGGAGCAAGTGTTGAGGAGGATGCAGCGGAGGTGGTTGGGTTCTCTGGTGGAGGGTTCGGCGTGCCGGATGCTGGTGAAGCAGCCGTTCTGACAGGTGAAGGGCCCTTGGGTTCGTTTCGGGGTGGCCTGGTAGCAGGGGTGGTTTCGTCCGGGGTTGAGTGCGTGGAGGGTGCTGGAGTTGTAGAGCAGTCTGGTGTTGTGGCGGCCTCGGGGTCCAGGGGTCCTGGCGTTGGGCGCGGTCCGGGTGCAGGCGGGCTTGCCTTTGGCACGCCTTCAGCGTCCGCTGCGCGCTTCCGCGCGGTGTCCTCTGTAAATGGCGAAGTGGGAGAGAGGAGCAGCTGGGAGGCGAGCGTGGGGCGGCCTATGGATGGGAAACAGAAAGCAAGGGGGTGGGGCCGCAGGGGAGTAGCGGCGGGAAGCGAGAATCGGGGGGCTACAGAAGCGGGGGGTACAAATACAGGCACAGGGGGAACAATAGGGCTGGAAAAAACGCACTAAATAATACAGAAGAAAAAAAAAAAGGCAGAACACAGATCAGGCAGCACAGGGCTCACCAGCGGCGAACTCGTGGCAGCAGCGGTGAGGGGCAGAAGACACAGGCGAACACGAGGAGCCGTGCGGCGTGTGGAGCGACCGGCCCTCCGTGCAGGGTCAAGGGTCACAGCTCACCGCCACGCGGTCTCCTCCATAAATGGCCAAGTGGGAGGGAGGAGCAGCTGGGAGGCGGAAGCGGGGCAGCCAATGGGCAGGAAACAGAAAGCAAGGGGGCGGGGCCACAGGGGAGTAGCGGCAGGAAGCGGGAATCGGGGGGCACAGAAGCGGGGGGAACAAATACAGGCACAGGGGGGAACAATAGGGCTGGAAAAAATGCACTAAATAATACAGAAAAAAAAAAGGCAGAACACAGATCAGGCAGCACAGGGCTCACCAGCGGCGAACTCGCGGCAGCAGCGGTGAGGGGCAGAAGACACAGGTGAACACGAGGAGCCATGCGGCGTGTGGAGCGACCGGCCCTGCGAGCAGGGTCAAGGGTCACAGCTCACCGCCGCGCGGTGTCCTCCATAAATGGCCAAGTGGGAGGGAGGAGCAGCTGGGAGGCGGGAGCGGGCGGACAATGGGCGGTAAACAGAAAGCAAGGGGGCGGGGCCGCAGGGGAGTAGCGGCGGGAAGCGAGAATCGAGGGGCACAGAAGCGGGGGAACAAATACAGGCACAGGGGGGAACAATAGGGCTGGAAAAAACGCACTAAATAATACAGAAGAAAAAAAAGGCAGAACACAGATAAGGCAGCACAGGGCTCACCAGTGGCGAAATCGCGGCAGCAGCGGTGAGGGGCAGAAGACACAGGCGAACACGAGGAGCCATGCGGCGTGTGGAGCGACCGGCCCTGAACATTTGGTTCAGATAAAGAAGTGGAGTTGTCACCTTCTCCTTCAGTTTGCTCCGACGTTGAAGTATTATCCTGTGAAAGCCAATCATTATTGACATCAATGGGTACTTTGTGTTTACATGACTCCTCCTTACACGAGATACGGCTTAAATGCCAGACTTTACCATCAGTGAGGAGGAGTGAATTACAAAACACTTTTCTCACCTGTTATACTTGTTTGGAAAACCTGCCCTCTCCCTTGGTGATCAACCCTGTTTTTCACTCTTACACAATCACCAATCGTTGTTTGCAAGTTTGCTTACAATCAAAATACTCCTTATATGCATTCTGAGCTCTGATCAATATGTTCTTTACCGCAGCTGGAGACAAATCGACCCTCCTTGACATCCTACCTAAATTGTCTTTGGATATTGCCGTCCTACCCTTCAACAGTTCATACTGACTTTATTCTGTTGGATCACAAAGGAAAATTCCCATACCATACCTTCTCTTTTCCTATTCAACTTTGCATTATTAGCAAGTTGAATTGTGCCTTTTAATATCCTGTTGAATCTTTCAACTGCACCATAACCGGCAGGATGGTCGACTGATGTAGTTTTATGCAAGATACCATTCCTTTTGACAAACAATTTTAATGGCCATTGTCTCTAAATATAACCTTGGTTTATCCCTCTGTAGTAACGAGGCTGCTGCTGAGAGCATGCGCAGTAAAAGCACCCTCAGCACTACTGCAAAGCCAGACCAGGATGTGAATTTCCCCTGAAAGTTCCAGAGCTCCAGACGGGTCAATACACGGTATCCTCCTGCTATTCAGTCAGTCTGACTCCTGAAAGTCAGGACTGTGTGACTGCCGGTTCTTGCCTATGAAGCAGCATCTAGAGCTGAAAACGCCAGTGCAGTACTAGTGCCCCTTTCCCCTCTGGGTCCAGGTGCCAACAGCGGTAGCCGCTGCATATCCACCAGCATTCTACAAGGGACTAGATGCAGAATAAAGCAACAAGTAAGGAAGACAAGCAGATGGGCTAGAAGGAATCAATAGGAGAGGAAACCATTGAGATGAAAGGAATACTACAGTTGCTAGATTACAACACCCACCTTGCCTTCACGCAGTCAAAAGGCTACTGAAACAAACGCTTGCTCTGGAACTCTCACAACACAAGATGGGTCAGTGACATCATTTGGAAAGCAATACTATAATAATCGGAGTAAAAGGAATCGTCTGAAAGGTACACAGTACTTAAACTACCAAAGAGTAACTAGAGAGTAGCTGAGAGGAAATAGATGTGGCTAGAGAGCCTGCTCAGAAACAGGTGATATTAGATCTTCCCAAAGCTAATGTAACTAACTTGAAAACTCTTATACCCCCTAAGAAAATAGATTGTACAACATTAGCGTCTTGTAACCAGAAAGCGGATGAGTCCTCTTCTGATTTCTTTATACTATTTGAAGAGACATTCCATGACTTTAGTGGGCAGTCATTGACAGAGACATGGATAAACATCTGTTCATCGACAAATATGTCGGTAACATGTTTACAGAAATAACTAGTCTAAAAAATTTGTTCCTAGGGCTTCCTTGTCTGATAATATCAATAGGATTCGATGGGACACCTATACTTAGCCCACTGTCACAGCCACTTGCATTTAGTCTTGATAAATTCACTGCAGCATGTCCATTTCTGCTTTCCCCTAAAACGCTGGATAACATTGTGGGTATCGATATGCTTAAACATTTCCGTGCTACACTACTTTGTTCCCAAGAAGGTGTGCGTGTTATAATAAATGATAACTATCCCATGGTTGAGAGGTCTTATCTCATTAAAGAGGATGTTGCTCTTACCTAGTACTTTATGGGCTACATCAGATACTGATGTGGGACAAATGGAACACTGTCCCTATTATCATTCCTTGCCCATCATCATCACAAAGTCTCTCAGAAGAAATTGCAATATTGTAGACAACAGGTTACCTACTTAGATCACCTCCTGTATAAGGAGGGACGGACGTGCATTCACACCAGATCGCATTCAAACTATTTGGACACGCCTTTGCCCTGTACTCAGAAGGATGTTCGTGCATTGATTGGCCTTACTGCTTTCTGTAGGCAGTGGATCCCTAGTTTTGCTCACATTATTAAACCTTTGTTGGCCCTTTTGGCTCAAGACACTCCGATGCCTTACCCATGAACCACTGAGTGCCAGAATGCTTTTCAACAGTTACGTCACACTCTTTGTTCTGCACCAGTAATCAGGAACTCCGACTACACTAAGGCCTTCACACTCTATGTACACAAGAGGGACGGTTGAGCTCTCTCAGTTTTAACACAGACACACTGATAAGCAACGTCCTTGTGCATATTTCTCAGCTGTCCTTTATTCAGTTACTCGTGCGTTGCCTGGCTGTTTTCGAGCAGTGGCAGTGACAGGTGTGTCCATAAGTCAGAGTGAGGGAATAGTCTTATGACACAAAGGGATGTACAAAAGTTCCCCGGGAAGAGTGATAAAGGGGTGTGTGTGTGCTAGTGAGTGGGGGGAATCCCCTAGTTGGAACTAGAACCCTCACACACCCAGCAAGCTAGGTGTCATGCTTCATCATATGGGCTCTGCTCCTCGTCAGACTGGCGCTGCAATGTCTGACGGGCTCCCGAAACCGGGGCTCTTTATCGGAGATCTTTTGTTCCCGCCATATGGTGCATGTGTGTGAGAGGGCCTGGGGAGACACACCGGAGGACTCGCTTGCTTAGGGCTAGTAGGGAGGCTCTCTACCTTACCTCGGTTGACAGGCCATCTGGTTAGTCCACACCTACCTGCCAGCAACTCAAAATACTATTGCTATGAGACCATACACTGTACACACTACTATTGTCTCCTGCAAAATAGGTACTATACCTCCCCAGCCAGTCCCACGGGAGCAGACTGAGGGGTCCACCAGGGATCCGGTTTAGGGTAAGGTTTCCCTGATTATATTCCTCAGACGGTACAGCTTTACACCATGTTGTTTCCTCATGCCTAATCTGACCGACACATGTAATGGCTGGTACTAATCTATCACATCGATGGTTTGCCACTGATAGCAATTTTATGTTCGGTCTTTTAACTAGCACAGTTATTGTGGGTGTGTGTGTGCTCACTATACTTACAGGGTGATAATCTTTATCAATGCAGCTGCTCTGTATTATGTCTGTTCTTATGAACGTTATCTTATTTCCACAGGCTTTGCAAACTGCAGCAGGACTGACTAGCCTGCATCTTGGTATTTCTGACTACAATACGGTCACAGACATACCTGCAAGTTTCAACCCTTCACTTTTGTATATATATTTGTCACTAGCATTTTCACAGTGTGGTACGATCTTATTTAGGTCCTGAAGAATTGCCATCAGGCAAGAAACATGTCGACCAATAATTGAGGGTAGCAGTCCAATTGACCCTAGCAGAACTGGGGTCATTGTTTCTCCCCTCCCACACCACCTTCATTTGTTTTTAACCAAGGGAGTCTACTACGAGAATAAATTCTGTATGTGGACTGACTCACCTTTTTTAACTTAACACTCACGTCACGACCACACTCCCCAGGCCCTCTCACACACATGCACCATATGGCGGGAACAAAAGATCTCCGATAAAGAGCCCCGGTTTCGGGAGCCCGTCAGACATTGCAGCGCCAGTCTGACGAGGAGCAGAGCCCATATGATGAAGCATGACACCTAGCTTGCTGGGTGTGTGAGGGTTCTAGTTCCAACTAGGGGATTCCCCCCACTCACTAGCACACACACACCCCTTTATCACTCTTCCCGGGGAACTTTTGTACATCCCTTTGTGTCATTAGTCTGTAGGACAAGTACACTGGACCCCGTAAAATATTGTCCTTGCTTAGTTCCCTTCTTGTATTGAGGGAATAGTCTTGTCACATAGATTGCTTGTGCTAGTAACCCATTCAGTTGATGCTTTGTTAAACCAAACAAGAGCTACATGACTGTATATCCCTTACTGAAGAACAAACAAAGGGTCGTGTTGACCTACAAGATACACCTCTTTCTAGTGTTGATGGGGAATGGTAGGTTGAAGGGTCTTGCCTGAAGTTGCCCGATGGTACTACATCTGCTGCTTATGCAATTACAACACTTCAGACAGTAATTGAGACAGCTCATATCCCACAGAAGTCAGCTCAAGCTGCTGAGCACTTACAAGAGCATGTGAGCTTAGTACAGATTTGCTTGTTAATATTTACACTATTTACACTGATAGCCAATACGCCTTTGGCGAGGTGCATAGCTTGGCCCAACTCTGGAAAGAAAGAGGCTTTCTCACTTCACATGGGACACAAATAGTGCATGGGGAATTAGTGCATAATCTCCTTACTGCGCTAACCCATCCTAAGAAAGTAGCAATTGTTAAGTGTAGCGCACACAAGAAAGTGACTGATAAAATAGGAGCAGGCAATGCATTTGCAGACTATACAGACTGCAATGCAACAAAGTACTACATCTATGTATGTAGTTAAATCACAGGCTGAACGATAGCATGATGCCAGGCAAGAAGTGCTGAACATGCAACAATCTGCCTCTGTTGATGAATTAGACCAATGGTCCAAGGAGGGAGCATTGGACGATGAGGGCTGGCTGTTGGAGGAATAAAGAAATGACAAAATGGAAGTTACCTGCAGCCTTTTTACATCCTATGATTCACATGGCACATGGGCCGGCACATGTTGGAGCATCCTCAATAGCACAGCAACTTATGCAAGTTTGGGATCATCCAGACATTGTTGGTACAGCTAAGAAACTAGTCCGGTCCTGTCTGATTTGTCTTCAGTATAATCCTGGAAAGGGAACACAAACTCCAACAGGAGTGTTTGCAATACCTACTGCACCTTTTGAGGTTCTGCAAATGGATTATATCCAGCTTGAACGCTGTAATAATCTGAAGTATGTTCTGGTAGTGGTGTGGGCCTTTAGTAAATGGGTGGAGGCATACACCACTAAGGATAATACAGCTCTTACTACAGCAAAGGTGCTCCTGAAGGAGTTTTTCCCCAGATTTGGAATTTGTCGAGTTTTTGGGAATGACAACGGACCCCATTTTATTGGACGAGTAGTTGAGTATCTCATGAAAGGGTTAAGAATTAAACTGAAGTTTCATGCTGCTTTTAACCCTCAATCAGCAGGACTAGTGGAAAGTTACAACTCTACCCTCAACTTAAAACTGGCCAAAATACAGGCTCCACCATCTTTGAAATGACCTGATGCACTGCCTTTAACACTGCTATCCATTAGATCGATACCACATACACGATTTGGCCTCATACCATAAGAGGTGGTTTGCGGAAGGCCAATGAATATGTGGGGGATTCCTAAGCCACGCCCTATGCATGATGTGCCCTATGTATTGTATTTGTCTCAGTTGACTGACAGTTTGTCTTCTATTTATCAACAGGTTCGGGAAACTCTTTCAGACAGCTCGCAAGGTGAGGGCCACTGCTTGCACCCTGGAGATTTAGTAGTGACAAAATCCTTCCAGAGAGCCAGTTCACTAGCACCCAGATGGCGAGGCCCTGAGCAAGTGCTCTTGGCTACCAGGACTGCGGTTTGAGTGACCAACCGGAAAAACTGGGTCCATGCGACTCATTGCCGGAAAGTGTTGCAAGACCTAAGCCCAGCTGCTTTGGCAGATCACCGCCACATTCTGGCTACAGAGAAAGGGCAAGCTATGTCACCTGAAGGACCTGAGGAAATCTTCTCGGACCACACGATCCCTGGTGCATCTCGATATCAGCTGCAACCCTGGAAGAAAGACACTTGTTGCTGAAAAAGACTGTTTGAGCCACTGTCCTGGTGGTTAAAGACTGACTACAAAGGGGGTAGCCTTTTACTCAATGTTCGTCTCAACTTCAGTGAAGGAAACAATGTCTGCCCAGGACCTTAGGGCACCATCTGTTTTATTGTTCAACGACGAGATGAACATGCCTATAGAGAAGAAGAAAACTGCAGCAAGAGTCTGACATCGAAAGAGTATGTTCATAATTTTTTTAATTTTTTTATTAAAACCTTTTATTAATCTGTGCCAGCAATCAAATACATTAAGGAGGAGTAATAAGGCAGATCACAAGATGACAATAGGTTACATCAATCAATACAAAATGTCATTCAGAAGGTCTAGGGCGAGGGTAGGTCATCCCCAATGGGGGAGAGAGGTGGCTGACATATATCTCCACAATAGGAGTTCCACATGCCCCACACACGAGTCCACTTCTTAGGGCAACCACGGGCCACATATACCGTTTTTTCTCTAAACATTTACCAGTCTAAGTCCTTCTCCCAGCTGCCCACCTCCGGAGGCTGAGACGCTCCCCACCTCTGCTCAATGTTTCTCTCGGCAAGCATTAGTCCCAAAGTGGCCCACTGTAGCAAACAATCATTCAAATCGTTTGGCTCCCAAATATTTAATAGACATCTACGAGCATTCAGGCTGAGTTGTGTGGACAGGACAGTGTTGATAACGTCATGTACTTTACGCCAGTAGAATTGAATACTATCACAGTCCCAAATTATGTGCATAAAGGTACCTATCTGGCCACATCCACGTCTGCAGTTCCCCTCATCCATTCTCAACATCCGCACCAGTTGGGGTCCTGTTACATATACCCTATGGAGTATTTGGAGTTAAACAAGTTGGAGATGTGCTGGTACTGCCATTCCTCATCATCCATCTCAATTCCATCTCTGGATCATTTCTCCCGGAGGGACAGGAGGGGGTCTGGCATGTTGTTTATCAATTTTTTATATATCAATGATATGGTGTTGTCAGGTAAGAGACCATCTAAGACTCTGTTTTCCAGTGGAGAGGACTCTAGGAGGGCGGTACTGCTCTGCAGGTGGGAGCGCAGAGCATGCCTAACCTGTGTGTAACGGAAAAATTCCGAATTTGCTAACTCAAATTGTTGCTGCAAGGTGGCGAATGACTTGACATCCGCTTTATCCCATAGATCACTGATATGCGACATTCCTATAATGTCCCATTTGGCGAACCCTTCGCTTTTCCACAGGCTGCCCAGTTGTTCGGAGTCCCACAGCGGTGTCGTGAGGGTGAGCCTGCAAACCCACCCGAGACATTTAGTGGCCGTATGCCAAACATGGACTGAGTGTTTGGTGGGGCCTGTGAGAGCAAAGCGGCGTGGTCATGAATAAAGGGCTCTATTATAGTTCTCACCCGGTAGGAGCCACCTATCCATGTTATAACCTGGGTTTCCGGGGCAAGTATAAGTGTCATGGTTTGAGGCAGCCAGATGGGGTATCCAATAATACTGCTTGATATCGGGGAGGCTGATGCCCCCATCATACCAATTCAAAGTGAGCTTTTGAAGGGCAATAAGTGGCTTTCCTCTCCACAGCAAATCTCGCTGGAGACCTTCCACCTCCCGGAAGTAGGACGCTGACGCTGGCACTGGTTCAAGGGAATTTTGCAGAGCATATAAGAACCGAGGCAAAGACATCATCTTGAAAAGTGCAGTTTTCCCCAGTAGGGAGAGTGGAAGCGATTTTTAGTTGCTTATATCCTTATGCAGCCTAGCCAGGGGGGGAGTACGTTCTGGGACTAGCGGAGTGCTGGGCTCAGGGAGAGAAAAATCCCCAGATATTTAAAGCCATCCGTTTATTGGACATCCTCGCAGTGGGATGGGCGGCTACCCAGCCAGAACAGACCACAGAGATTTACCCCAATTAATAGAGTATCCGGAATACCTCCCAAAAATGGCAAGAATATCAAGAACCACTATCAGGGACCGCCTCAGAGAAGTCAAATAAAGCAGGATATCATCCCCGTAAAGCGAGATGCGGTCCTCCCAATCTGGGGACCAACGCATACCCCGGCTCATTGGGTCTCTGCCTATCCATGCCGCCAATGGCTCCAAGGATAGGGCAAACAGGAGGGGGGACAGCGGACATCCTTGCCTGATCCCCCGGCCCAACTCAAAGGTGGTGGATTTCTTATTGTTAACCACTACTTGTGCTAGTGGTTTAGCGAATAGGAGCTGTACCCATCGAATTAAGTTCGGGCAGAATCAATGGTGTCAAAAGCCATGGTGGCATCTAGGGAGACTATTGCAGCTGGTTCTAGGATGGAAGTCGCTCTGCCCAGTACCCCGTGCACCCTACGCAAGTTGAGTGCCGTATTGCGATGCGGGATAAAACCAGATTGATCCGAATGGACTAGAGTTTCAATCACTGTGATCAGGCGGTTGGCCAATAGTTTAGCCAGAATCTTGGGCTCCGCATTCAGGAGGGAGATCGGTCTGTATGACCCACAATCAGTTCTAGGTTTCCCCTCCTTGTGGATAGTGATAATGGTGGCCGTCCTCTGGTATACTGGTAGGAACCGTTTTTCCCTATAGTCCTCATACATACCCTTAGGATAAGGGGCCAGCCTGTCTGGTATAAGTTTGTATAATTCAACCGGGAGCCAATTAGGGCCGGTGGCCTTACCCGATCTGATGGATCTTATCGCTTTCGCTATTTCATCATTGGATATGTCACTGTCCGAAAAGTTGCGGTCCTCTGCCAGGAGTCCGGGCAATGTTATGTCTGTTAGCATTAGATGGGAGCCCTCTATCGAATAGGGTGCTGCCAATGAATAAACAGTGCTATAATGTGCAACAAATTCGTCAACTATAGCTTGTGGGTCTGTAATAGGGCTGCCTCCCTGTCCGCGGAGTTCCGGCACTAGACGACTTGCCCATCCCTTCTCATCCAACAATGCTAGTAATTTGCCAGCCTTGTCTCCCACTTCATATATCCGCCCCTGCACAGCCCTTCCCAAGGCCTTCTCCTGGTCAGTAGCTAGTGCTTTGTACTCATGCTGTTGGAGTTTTAAATAGTGGAGTTTATCTGGAGTGACCTCCGAATCCAGGTCGGCTTCTAGTTGGCTAAGTTCTGCCTCAATGGCCACTATCTCTCTATGGCAATCTTTCTTTTTACCCAAAATCAGGGATAGGGCTTGATCCCGAATCACCGTATTGAAGGCTTCCCACAATACCTGCGGGGAGTCAACAGATCCCTCTTTATCAATAAAGTAGTTATCTATTGCCGCAAGGAGAACTTTACGAATTTGTGGGTCTCGGAAATACCATGGACTGATGGGGGCTATCCGTCCCACCTGTTTAAAGTTAAGAACCACATAGAGCCAGACTGGCAAGTGGTCAGGGATACCCCTGGCTAAATGCTTAATCTCATGGATATGGGCTTTCTGAGATGCAGGGACCGAGAAATAATCTATACGTGAGAGGCTCCTGTGTGCACCTGAGTGGAAGGTGTGCTGCACCGTGTGTGGATAATAAGTCCGCCATCCATCCACCAACCCCAAGGTCTCGAGATTTTCAGGAAGCCAACATTCTGCAGGGCTCATAAGCCGGGGGTATTCCAACCTTCCCCGCAGAAGTAACTAAAAATGTCGCTGGCACAATGAATATAACCAAAACCAAACAAAACTCCCCAATCCAACAACCCGCCTCCCCGCTTCCCTGCACTCTGGGCCTGAAACTGCCCATTAAAACTTGCAGGGTGCCTGTCGCCCTAAATGAACTAAAAGTAGAGAAAAAAGGGGGGTGAAAATAGAGCGCTCCGCCTCCCTATCTTCAACAACACAAAAAATACTACTGCATCGGACTAGGTGTGTCGGGTCTGAAAGGAACCACCCTCAGCAAAAGATCACATGTAGGAATTCCCACCCAAAGAGCCCCCCCACCCCATGCCAAACACACTCAACCCGGAAACCATTGTCAATGTGGCCCTCTTCTCAGGCCGGACCAGCATCCTTGCTCTCCCTTTCGGTGTGGTTACCTGGGCTCCTTCTTTCCCAGTATTCAATCCAGTCCGCCACTGCCTCTAGTTGCTCAAAAAACCGGCCTTCCCATCCGCCTCGACCCGGAGACGCGCCTGGAAAAGCATCGCACACTTCAGACCTCTGTCTCTAAGCACTTGTTTCACGGAGAGGAAGCACCCTTTGCGTAAAGTCTGGGAAAAAGGTTATGTCCACATTTTCAAAGCGGAGGGGGCCCCCTGCCCTGGAATTTTGAAGGATGACGTCTCTGTCCCTAAAGTTCAGAACTCTGGAAAGGATAGGCCGCGGGGGAGAGCCCGGTCTGGGACAGCCGTCCGGGACTCTATTTGCCCGTTTGAACTTACTGAGACCTTTGGGCTGGAGATGTGTCTGGATAAGGTCCTTGACAAACAGGTCAGGGGACTGACCCTCTGCTTCCTCCGGTACACCCAGGATGCGGAGATTGTAGCATTGTAGGCGACCTTCGTAATCATCAATTTTTAAATCTGTGAGTTTGCGGGAGTCCTGTAGATCACAGACCACTCCCTGGAGCTGGGTGACTTCCCCGACAAGACTTGTAGCGGTGATCTCTACCTGCTTGATCTTTTTGTTCAACTTCCCTAAGTCCACCCTGATGAGGTTCACGTCGATAGCCATGGTGTCCATCCTCAAGGGAGGCTTTTACTCCGGTGATTGACTCCATGACGTCCTTCAGGGATAATTCCTGTTCCTCTTCTCCCGTGCCCCCCTGGGTGCCCCTCCGGACAGTCGGCTCGGTTGCGAGTCTTTGGGGACAGTGTAGCGGTCTAGCTTGTTAGTTTGCGCCTCTTCGATCCCCCGGGCCCCAGAGCCCATGCCCGATACAGGGTACAGCCTGGTTGGCGATCCGGTCCCTCGCAGTGAAGGCGTCTGAACAGGCCACTGGTCGCACCCCACCGGCTGTTGAGCTAGTCATCTCACCAACTCCAACGGCACAGGCTTAGGAGGGTTCAAGGCAGTCCCAGATCTCCCACAGGGAGCTCACTTCAAGATATCGAGGCCATGGGGGCATTGTCCAGGTGCCAGGGTTAAGACACTGATCTCACTAGGTCCAGTGCGCCCTCCCGCAAAGGCTGTTACTGGCCCCTAGCACTGTGCTCCTAACGTCGGCTAAGTGACTGCGCCCCAACCGCCTGTCCCAGTGGCGAGAGTACTCAGGGGATCCCGCTCCCCCGCCCGAGCTGTCTTCCACATGGTCATCACGTTTCTCAGGTCTCTGCCCGCGGTCCCTGGCCAGGCATGAAGCAGCAGGCCCTCCTCCTCCACCCACAGTGCATGCTATCCCCGATTACTGCCGCAAGTGGGGAGGAAATTAAGGTGACTGTCTCTGGTCCCTGCAGTAATGCCCCACAGCTCACCAGGTCGCAGCACCTCTCTCGCGTGCACCGCTGCGGCAGAGTCCTCTCCACCACAGGGAGCGTCGTTGCCTGGCCTCTTTAACCACCAAAGCACTGCTGGGCATTGATGTGTTCACTGCTGGTCACAAGCACGCAGGGCTGTGAGTCAAATCAAGTCCACCGCTGGCGCAGGCCTCCCAGTCACCCTGGAGCCGCGTCCCGGCTCCCCTCCGCACCGTGGATCCCCGCCTCAGGCCAGAAAGCAGGCCTCACTATGCCCGTCAATGCGGGGCACCGCTACTATTGTGGCTGCGTGTGTACTCCAAAAGCGGTGAAAGGATCCAGGCTCTGCACCAGCGCTGGGGACATCCGATCCCGTGGAGCTGCGCCTCGGCTCCATGCCGTACTGTGTCCCCAGGCCGAAAGACAGACTGCTCTGCGCCGATCGTTGCACCGCTGGCCCCGGGCATCGGGCGCGGGCCGGAGCCTGCGGGATGGCACCCACAAAGTCTTTGATGCGGAGTCCCACCATCAGGCGGTGCGGATAAGTGTAGCGGATATACGTTTAAGGAAGTCGGGCAGCAGAGCTCTGCTCTGCGCGGCCATGCTGGATCGCTGCCTGGCCACGCCCCAGTATGTTCATTATTGGACTCACTTTGACTGTTGTTATTGTTGCTGCAATAACATGGGTTATAGAGGGAGTAGCTTCTGCTAAAAATCTGCTGACTGCTACTACTCCTGTCCCCATTGAACACCATTACTTTACTCTTCCGTATCATGAACAGAAGCACAGAATGTCCTACCTCAATAACACTTTCATTCAGATGTTGCACCATACACACAATGCTACATATGTTACCAACTGCTGGGTATGTGGAAAGATGGCAGCACATCAGAACAAGCATTTACAATGCAATGGTTGGGAGAGGGCAGGGAGGGGACAGGCTGGGAGAGGGCAGGCTGGGAGAGGGCAGGCTGGAAGTGGACAGGCTAGGAAAGGGCATTGAGGGGACAGGCTGGGAGAGGGCAGGCTGGAAGTGGACAGGGAGGGGACAGGTTGGGAGAGGGCAGGCTGGGAGAGGGCAGGCCGCGAGTGGGCAGGCCGCGAGTGGGCAGGCCGCGAGTGGGCAGGCCGCGAGAGGGCAGGCCGCGAGAGGGCAGGCCGGGAAGCAGAGAGGGTCTTACCTGAGAAGTCTGCCAGCGCAGAGCTCTCCGGGGCGCAGAGCAGCAGCAGGGCCCAGCAGAGCAGGGCGGGCGAGCCCCAAGCCTCTGGTGGTGGTGCTAGTGCTGCTGCTGGACACGACTTTTACGTAGCTGCTGCTTTGTGTTAAGAGTAATTGTAATAATCTTGTAACTTAATTACGTAATTTGTAAACCCATAAATAGTTTACCCTTGACAAACGAGCAGAGTGGGCGATGCAAGTAAAATGTTAAAAGAGTCGGTGGCCGAGCAAACACTGAGAAGGGAGATGGCGGAAGGGAAAAGAAGTTTGTTAGTCACTTTCCCGCAATATTAGCTGACCATGGACGGCACAAGAGGCCTCTGGGGACAGGGGGCTGCTGGGGGTCCTCGTTTTGCTGGCGCAGGACGGTGGGGTCAGGCATGGGCTGGTGGGGGGTGCCTGCTGGGCGACCTAAGGGCAGATGGGGAGGGAGGAATGCGAGGAAATGCAAGGCCTTGTGGCCTGAGTTGCGGTGCTGTCTGAGGGCAAGAGGTCTCGTGCCACACTCGGGCAAGGGGGCATCGCGTAGTTGACAATGGAGTGGATCCACTCCCGGACTTGACCCGATGCAGGAGGGGGGGGGCTCGTAATTAAGGGGTAACAAAGGTTTCGGAAAGTGAAGGGACGAGGCAGTGTCTTGCGGGACAGTGGCGCGCGGCAGGATGGTGCGGGGGCGCCGCGGAGCTCAGCACAACATCAATAGGAGCAGAGGGGAGGGGGCGATGACAAGGAGATCAGGCGCGAAGCAGGGGATAGGCGGGCACATGGCCTGGAAGGACAGGGGAGGGGTGGTCTTTTATGGGGCGGGCAGGTTGGGTTGCGATGGGGATGGACATGCGAGAGATTCATGCGGATGCATTGGGTGCTGTTTATACAAGTTGGTAACAGCATTAGAAGAAGAGAGTGATGTCAACGCGTAACTATGACTCATTCACTGCCGATTAAGGTGCAGGAACGCCAGGTAGAAAAGACACTTCACTGGTTTCTAAATATTTATTTGTTTATTAATTGTTTATGCATTTTTGTGTATCTCGGACTTTGCCCAGTGGCGTCGGAGCGCTTCACAGTGGGAACAGAGGTGATGCATGATGAGAGCAGATTGCAGAGGCAGACGTGGCGTTACATGGGGTAGAGGTGACGGTTGTGAGCAAGCATAATGCATGGGGTGGTAGGGAGTGCACAGGAGGAAGGGGTGACGGGCTCAACCTTCACCAGCAAACCTACTCCAAAATAAAACAACAAACAAAATATATTGGATCACCATAACGCCACCACCTCATTAGCCCCATCTTGTCAAATGCTCGTCGCACGAATACCCAAGAACAGAAATGCCACTGGTACTATTTTCTGGTTTCACACGCATTAGCGAAAATTGAAAAACAAAAGAGCACAGTGTGCAGTGGAACACGGGGTCTCTACGACAGAAGGAAAATCCCAGCGCCGCTTTGCTAATCTGGCAGCCTGACAATAGTAGCAAAAGATGGGGTGAAACTGACCGTAAACAGCTAGAAGCTCAAACCAGGGGAATGACTGCGCTACTCTCGCGTACTGCCCTGCACGAGAATGCTGCCCACCAAGTCCACGGCAAACCTCGGGGAGACAGACGACTGCGCGTGCACAACCACAGCTTCTAGGCACCGCCGCTGAAGTTCTTTAACCCGCCCCTGGGGAACAGCGCAGTCATGGATTGGGTGAAAGCATGTTGTCAGGGATTGGCAAATGCTGTACACACACAAAAACAAGCACCTACGAGGACACAGGGGGCGGGAGAGGACACGGACGGCGGGAGGGGGGCGGGAGAGGACATGGACGGCGGGAGGAGGGCGGGAGAGGACACGGACGGCTTGAGGACACGAACGGCGGGAGAGGACACGGACGGCGGGAGGGGGCGGGAGAGGACACGGACGGCGGGAGGGGGGCGGGAGAGGACACGGACGGCGGAAGAGGACACGGACAGCGGGAGAGGACACGGACGGCGGGAGGGGACACGGACGGCGGGAGGGAGGAGGGAAACGTGCACAGGACAGCGAGGGGGGGCGGGGAGGCACACGGAGGGGGCGGGAATGGACAGCGCATCTGAAATCACTTTCAGTGAAAGGGGAGGGAACGGGAAAAAACGTAACTCCGCCCAGGGAAAAAATCTCGGGAACGCCCCCGAATCTAGTCCGGACTTGACGGACAGATCCGGCACCCAATGGCTAGCCTCCATTTATGGAGCTAGCCAATGAGAGCCGGGGGACGTTCCCGAAGTCCTTATTGTAAACAAAGGATTTCACCTGCGCCGAAAAGCTGCGCAGAGCGCAGCCTTCGGCAGGCGAAACCCAAAAAGGGAGGAACGCCTTTTATTCCCTTGCTGTTTTCACACAATGGCTCCTGCAGAGCATGGTTTGCATTGTTGCGGGCTTCTGAAGTTTCTAACATTACTTATGCTGATGTAGGAAGACTAAACTTTCAGTTGAATAAAGTGTGTTACCCTGATGAGGAAGGAGATCCACAAGCTAATGGAACTGTATGGGAAATGGAGGAGTATCATCGAGGAAATTCCTCTGCACGCTATGTTCTCCCTAACAATCGAACAACCAAGGGAAATGGGACTTCTGTTATCGCTGTTACTAGAGCTCGAGTGGATCTCAGTGTGAGCAGTATTGGCAGTATTCCTGTGGGAAAAAATGACTGTACTTTAGTATTGAACATTACTGGAATAAACAAGCAGAAGCTGCTATGTGTCCTTTTTGCTTCCACCTGTGTTTTTGGCACCTGCATCCTACCATAAAGATTATAAACTGTATAATGACATTTCTTAGAGCCGATTTAAGAGGGCAATAAACAATGATGAGGTGGATCTAACTGATACTGCACTGCAGCAGTATATAAACTTTGGACTATTCTTCTTTGTTGGTGCAGCCTTAAACAGCAGGATGATCAGGCGTTTGACACATGTTGTAGAGCCTTTAACCAACCAGACAGCCATGGCACTTGGAAATATCACAGAAGACCTACAAATTTCTAGAATTGTGGTGCTCCAAAATAGGATGGTCCTCGATGTCATCCTGGCCGACCGTGGTGGAGCATATCGCATCATTGGGAACAGCTGCTGCGTATACATCCCTGACCACACCCCTTCAGTTTTTGAAGCAATTTCCAAGATGCACAAAATACCCACTGAAATCCACCAGAATTAAGGGACATGGACTTTGACTGGATGGCTATGGAATGTGTTTACTGTATGTGGCTGGAAATTACTGTCAGTTCTATGTATATTTGCTGCGATTCTTTTCATTTCTTGCCTATGTATTCAATGTGGCCCGATGCTCTGTTCCCTTTGTATTTCTACCTGTACCTCGTGTATACCGACTAAACAAAATGCTAAGAATGTAAATGCCCGCCTAGCAATGAAACAGGAAATTAATGAACTCATGAGAATAGATGTAATTGATATCTTCCATGTACATTCCAAATCATAGAGATGTCTTCAGCTAATGCTAAAAGGGCTATCTGTGGAAATCTAAAATAATTGGCTTTAGCATGCGCTGAAGCCATCTTGTTTGTGGCATCCATTTTGTCAGCTATGTAATTCTTCCGTCTTCACTGTTACTTGTCTTTCTATTCTGCTTGTGTGATCAGCTTTAGTTAACTCCTTCTGTACTGAGCCAAAGCAATGTATGAGAAAAGGCCTGTGGCTGCTAGAATGCACCTGGCTAAAAATTTCACTGTCGATTAGTCTTTGCTACTGTAAGCAGTTCTGTACCCCCTCCCACTTTGCTGATTAAGTGATCTCCATCTGCCCATGTTTGTCGGTAGTTATTCCTGTGTATGCTTGTACCTTCTATTTGTAACTACATGGCTACAGTGCAGAAAAAGTTGTATGTAAGGGCTGTGTTCTGTGACTTCAGTGTACTACCTCAGGCAGCACTCCTGGGTCATGTATGGATGTAGTCCCACTCATGAGTGATTAATAAACTTGTTCTTTGAATTCCAGCTTCAGTGCCAAACTCTATTTTGTTGGTCTATGGACCTGTGGACAAGATAAGGGTGATCCCTGCAGCGGTGTGCCCCTTAAAAAGGCACATTTCCATAATAATATTGTGGCCCTAAAGGAGACCTAGAGGAGACTACCCTAAAAATGGACACTCCGGGCTGAAAGTCAAGGCCAACATTCAGCATTGGGGAAGCTGTGCAGTTTCACAAGCAGCATAAAGTAGATTCAACCTATGACCACGCCCAGACAAGCCTACTCTATTGATATAGGGGCATTGCTTTTTTTGTTTGCTAAAAATGTAAGTTATTTTAGATTTTTACCACTTAAAACTTAGCAATGCAAGTGAAATGAAATGAAATGAATTTGTACTTGTAAAGCGCACTGCTGCACCAGCAAAGGGGCGTCCTGGCGCTGTACTCATACCACTGTGGAACCCTTCCTGGCTTTTCCCTGTGAAATGTCCACTCCTGGGCACCCCCAAGGTGAAGCCAGGCATCCCAGCGCTGTTGAGGCCGTTGTGGAGATTAAGTCAATATTGAAATGAAATTAGTCCCTCCAAATTTACCACTGTGTTGTTACAGTATGTTGACAATATGGACACCTTTTGTATGTATTTATGCATGTGGTATTTGTATAGTGCAAACGTACCCGAAAAGGCAGTGGAGTGCTTTACAGGGTGAAAGTAAGCCTAAAGTCCACGAACGATGGGAGAGGTAGATCGTTATTGGATTGTTATTGCATTGTGATGGAGTGATCTTTAAAGAAATAGGTCCTCAACTCTTTCCTAACTTTGAGCAGCACTGGGGCAGTCATGGATACCGGGATCTAGTACCAGATCCTAGGTGCATGCAGAGAAAAGATGTGCTGCTCTGTGCTTTTCTTTTTTACGCTTCTTAAGTCTCCAGTCGGATGGTGTCAGACTTATATAATGTCAGAAGTCTATAAGATTACGAACACTGTAATGAATAGCTGTTCCAATATCAGCACATAGCAGTATGAACATTGAAGTGTATAGCTGGTTCACTGTCCGTATATAACAGAAGGAACATTATAAATGAATAGATGTTTTATTACAGCACTTTATTATTGTGCTGCCATGTAAAGCTATAACAGTTCCATTGCCAGAATCCTATTGTGTACGTGTGTTAACTGGTTTATTATCCTGTTCTTGCGCCCTTTGGCATCCTTAATAACACATGAGCCTTGTTGAAATACATTACATGGAGAATGCTGGTATATTGTATGTGGAACTCCAGTTTAGCACCCCCAAAAATATCTGACTGCAATGCCCAGAATTCCATCAGCTGCGGCAATTTAGGGTGTGGTTCAGTAGAAATACTGAACATATGCAGGAACAAATGCTCAATCTACAATGCTTCCATCATGCAAGGGAAACTTTTGGAGAACTCCCAAAGGCGGTATCTAATAGAGTACAACTTATTGTTTGCTGTCCCTGCAGAAGAATTTTCACGGGTGGAAATTGGAGACAACTTGATTGAGAAACCGGGCAGGCCATTGTTTAACGGTAGTGTTCTCAGTATAAGAATAATTACACATAATACAGGCTTTTAGATGAGGCAAAAGCCTCATCTAAAAACCAGCTATTCCATGGAACCCAAACCACTGGGTCACAGAATCATTTTGCACATCAAATAGAAAGTCAAAACACGAACTCCAAACCATGAGGCTGATGGAGCAGGGTTTGTGCAAAAAGAAACCTGCTCGAAATTAACACTCAGTAACACTTACTAATTGTGTGTTGTGAAAACATATGCGGAAATGGGTCTAACATGAGGGAAAATTCTACTGCACAAAACTAAAGCACTGAAGTAGGCCGCAAAGGCTTTTCTAGCCGGCAAATGCTTTTGGCTAATAAAAGGACTAATGCTCCTTTTTTGGCACTTAGTAATGTATGTTAGGAAAATAACATTAACTCAGGTTGCGCTTGGGTGGATGCAACACAGGGTGGGTGCGTAAAATGGAAAACATTATAAATGATTAATAATATCTGTTTGTTTTCCGAAGAAGTATGGTTTTCTGCACTGCAGGAAACATTTGGGTTAATGAAAGAAATAAAGTTGTTTAATTCTGAGCGAGAAGGGGAAGGTGGAAGACAAATGTCCTTCACGGGTCCTATGTGCCTGCCAAGAGTCCACATGAAGAAACAGTGTTGTTTATCGAGAGAAGGAACACTTCCTTTGAGAATTGACAGAAACGGACAATGTGACACAGAGTTTGTTACATGAACGGGTTGGAGGAAATGTGTACTATGACAGCGATTCGAAATTGTATTTCCTGGGATGGAAGTTGATAAGATGGATAAATGTACAATAAATCGGTGAGCTAAATGGACATGACATGGTGGTGTGACAGTACACCCCCTCCCTTAACCAATCAAAATGTTGAGAAATTGTCTGTTCCGACACAAGTGTAGGTTGGACATTTGCGTTTTAGGGTACAATCTGAATTTGCATAATCAATTGCAAATATAATTTGTCTCTGAAACTTCTGTCACTTCGCCTTTCCACCCCTTTATGCACTGTCAATGAGATATGATTTTTTTCAGTTTCTCTAATGTTATTTCTCATGATGGTCTATGATTCATACTGTATTTGATATTGATGAGCATTTTCACATTATTTTAGATAAAGCATTACAAAAATACAAATGAGTTTGTCTTTATTAGAGGTGTTTATTCTTGATTTATGAGTATATTTAGAATCGGGTATTAGTTTGCCAAACCCTGTCAACTTAAAAAAGATTGCATCGCCATCAATTATATGTAGGATCAATGATACAAATTGGATATTGGTAAGTTGGAATTTCACTCACCCAGCGTGAAGGGACTTGTTGGGTAATGAATTTGGGCCTTGTCAGTAAAAATGTATCAGTCCCAAATTGCTGGATCAGTTTTGGTATAAGCCTGAGGGTTAGCCGCTTCCCTGCGGCGCACATTTCGCCGCTGTGCGGGCAAATTCTACACGCGCGCAAATCGGACGGACCCCGGCCATCTGACACACACGCCCACTGTGACTTCAGGTGGCCGAGGGCCGTCCGACGCATGGAAGAGGTTAAAATTTATTATTTTGGCAAATGAATGGTTGAATTAATGATTTTGGTTACTAACATGAAGTGTTAGTGTCTTGTTCCATGTAGTCTGGAAGTATGGGTACGGAGTTGCCTAAGATCCCGGGATGTTATTTTAGCCTCAGAGGAAGAGTGTGGTAAGTAACTCACTAGGGAAGTACTTTGTCTGTTGTTGTAATATTGAACAATGAAAGGCTGTTGATATTATCTAAGGGACCTATTCTGAAGTAAGTGAGTAAGTTGATTGTGATAGTGAAAGTCCTCTTCTGAAACTTTAGAAAGTACACCTAAAGTAGTACCAAGTCCTCTTTTCACTTAATTGAGAGTGGAGTCACGATGGTCATTATTCTACTCTTTGAGAGAATAAATTATCTTTTTATTTAGTGAAGCAGACAAAGTAGCAGTGTTTGTGTTGTTTCTAATATGTATTTATTTAGAAAGACTTCGTAGTACATTGCCATATTATTTCGTAAAGGGAGGGTCAGTTGAAGGAGTTATACTGACGTCACAAACAGCTGCGCTGGCATTGGTTAGATAGCAGGTGCATAAGCAGCGGGTAGTTATGCTGTAATTGGTTGGTTGGTGTGATTCGCGCTAGTATTGGACGAGTGTGAGCGAATAGCGTGAGCAGAATTACAGAAGGATTTCCTTCTAAAAATAACTAGCGAAGACAGAGAGTTGGAAGTGAAGTGGGTAAAAATGGTGGAAGCATTCTTTAAAAGAGATAGGCCAATAGTTACTAGAGAGCGAGTTCCTACACCACCTCCTCGATCACCTGTTGGTTATATGTCTTTGGAGCGTAGATATCATTTGTGTACATGGTTGGAGAATTGGGTGAGGTATACTGAAGGTGATGGAGTTTTAGCTTAACGTGAGCATGGTACCTTTAATGTTCGGATTCTAGAAAATGTTAGGAGTCAGAAGAATTTGTTGAGACCAAATCCCAGACCTATGCAGTATGAGGCACTCGAAGAATGGGAACATGAGGCGTACAGGAGAAAAAGGGATAGGAACAGGATAAAATACAGAAATACATTGAGATGATATAAATTGGATGCGCTGATGAAAAGAGGGAGGAGACATGTAATCACATAGGGATTATATCCAGTGATGTTGCCTGAGGATCATGCTGGAGGGTAGTGCAAAGAGAAAAAGAATAATGTAGAAGGTATTGAAGATATAGATCCGAATGAAATTGATGATGAGTTACCGGATGAGATGTTATTGAAAAGTACTCCGCCATATCAGGAGAGCCTGGAAGGGATCACTCCAAGTGCACCATTAATTGAGGTAGAAGCTCCACAAGTTCGACAAGCTTCACAAGTTCCGTTAGCCTAAAGTCTTCACAGGCTATACGAGCGTCCCAGGAAAGAGAGATTGATATACTTTATAAAGCAAAAGAAGAATTGACACAGAACATTATTCAGATGAGCTTGATTGCAGAAGTGTTGTCAGTTCCGGTGACAAATTGGTCATATAGTCCCATTGTATAGTGAGGGTCAGAATATTTCAAGAGTGCATTGACAGTTCCAGTGAATAATGTTAGGAATGGTAATGGATCAGGATTGGATGAGATGGGAATACCATTGATTGACATTTCAGAAAATCTGAATGTGATAGAGACACCAAAGAGGCATCCAAACGTTCACTTCCAATAGAGGACGTCATTGAGCCTACATTAACACAGTCTCAGTTTGATCCAGAACCAAGGGGCAAGAGATTAAGAAAGAACAAAACCCTTGAAAGGAGCAATTCGGGAGGTCTTGGCACTTCAACAAACAATGGAGGTCTTGGCACCTCAACTAACAATGGAGGTCTTCGCACCTTAAATCCCCAAGGTGTCCATGGCGGCACAAAAATTCAGGTTCCCTTCACGACACAAAGTTTCAAAGAGCTCCTTACATAGTGGGAGATGACGATTCAAATGATTCCTCTGAATTTATGGACGAATACGTCCTTGATCTTAATGACGATGAAGAGGGATTCGATGAATTGACAGAAGATCTCCCTTCCTCCTCTAAGAGTGCCATCTTTAACCCACTAGGAGAAGAAATGTTCTCTCCACAGAATGTAAAACACCCTAGAAGCTATGATTGGCTACCACAAGAGCATGTGTCAAAGTTTATAAAGAAAAGTGAATTAGAAACCTCTTAGAGAGAGAAACACGGAATGTGCTTAGAGCTGAGTGCTCAAGCCTTTCCTTAGAGGACAAAACATGTTATACCCCCAACCTGGACCCAGAACTTATTACATTTTTATTTAAACTTGGCCGTGACCGGAGCCAGGTCGTGGACCAAGATGGCCGCATGGGCTCCCGGCTCCGTCGGCCTCCGTCTCCCACCACCATACCCAGCTTCCTAGCCGGCGCCCCAACTATGCTCCCGCACGGCCGAGATAAAGCGGCAGAGATCCATGTGCGTCCGAGGGCTCTGACGGCTTCCTGGCCGGAGATATGCCGTCTTGAAGATCGCGGCCCGCCCCCGACATGAAGCCGGGGTCTAGAGTGCTGAGGTGCTCGGCCTCGGCCTCAACAACAACGGCAGGGTGTGTGGCGGAAGTACCGGTCTGGCGAGATGGGGACTCGGAGTTTCCCGATTTTGACGGCGATCCTCCCACAGTACTGCAGCGATGGTGATGTTTGATCCGCCGCTTTCTGTGGACGCTCGAAGGAATGCCCCCCCCCCGTTGGTGGCTCCGTGATGGTCTGCCCTGTGCCAACTGTGTTAATCCTGACGGGGGTGGGTGTCTCCCAGAGCCCCCCCATTGGGATTATTTGCCAGCTACCCGATGGGCGGCCTCGGGTCACGTTTCACCGAGTGGAGTGAACTCTGTGGTGGGACCGCCTTGCACGCAGTGGTGCCTGAGAGGATCTCTGACTTGATCCTAATTACTCTGCGGGGGCCACGACAACGATGCGATCTGACAACCGGCGTGGATCTGCCTGGCATGATGAAGCTCTACTTGCTGCTGGGACTGGTGTTGCTGGGTGAGAGACAATGGAATTGCGGTTGGGAAACATCATGGCGGCCATTGCGGCCTTGTATTCCTCTCTACAACATCGGATGCGACCGTGGGGGGGGCCCTGAATACCGACGTGTGAGAGGGTCGTCTCGTTGACGCAGATTAAGCCCGATGGATGGACCTCTATAAGCAGTGGGACATGGGGCTTATTGGCAGACGGCTCATGAGTAACCCCGGGACCGTGTGTTTTCGGGGCCAGATGGAGGCACCTTGTGTGCCCATGCCCGATAGGGGGACAGCAATGTTGCGCGGTGTTCTGCTCCTGCAGCGGAGACGGAAGATCTTACGAAGGTACTACTCCCGGGAGCGTTGCTTTGTTTCAACCATCAACCGATCTACAGCTACGGGCAGCGGTGACGCTACGGCATATTTATACTTTGTTTTGGATTGGTGGTAAAGTGTGAGCGCCACCACTTGTGATCCCTGGTGGCCCCTGAGCACGTTGATGAAGACGTCCTTCGAACAACATTATCGTATATTACCGCATTCCAAGATGACATCCTTGTCCCAGTCTGGTATTTTGACTCATTCACACCTGTGGCGGAGGGTCTGAGCAGCGTCAATACTTTGGTCCGGGCGGGCCTGGGTTAAACATCGTAGTGCTGTTTTTTGTGTGAGGCTGGTGCGGGACTTTTCATCTATTTCACTGTTGCGCTAGCGGGGGGCTGGCGAAAATTGAACCCACTCAGATTACATTCATTGTATTTCCCTCGGCTTTTTGCATGGGGTGGGTATTCTTGTGGTGGGGGAGGGGGGTAGGTGTGGGCTGGGGGTCTGTCCTGGTGTCCTCCTCCGTTTTCTTCTCTTCCCTCTTTTGGGGTTTTTCTTTACTTTAGTTGGGCGATGATTCGCTTCCTCTCCTTTTTCTCTTGTTTCTCTTGGCTTCCCCGCTATTCTTCCCTAGGCCACTCACCGTGCGTTCTCATGGTTCGAATTGCAAGGGTGGACGTTTCTCTAAAGTTTTAAGTTATAGCGGGCACATTCTGTATGGGCGGGCGAACTGTTCTGTCTATTATCTATCCTGATTACTATGCGCTGGCACCAACGCCCTGCCTCTATTAGTCCTGACTGTGAAGATCCTGATCAATGATAACCCCTTGCATTGGTACTATTTGGCTGTACGGAAATAGATCCTGCTCTCTCCGTAAACCTTTATAAAAGGAACCTCTCTCATCCTGGTACCGATATGATACGGTCATTATCCTGAGCTGCAATAGGGCTTTTAGGAAATGGAATGCTGCATGCTTATGGCTTTGTTGATTTGATTGCCCGTGATTGTCACTGCTTTACGTACCACTACAGGTTACCATGTTTAGAGGAGGGGAGGGAGGGAGGGAGAAGGGATGGGGAGGAGGGAGGAAGAGAGGGGAGTAGTGGATAGTATGTTCTGGGGAGGTCGCTGGTGGCGGGGGGTTAAGGAGACCGGGAGTGTGTTTTATCGTTCTCCTCTCTTTCTGTATCTTTTATTTCTTTCTTTAGGGTACTTCTGGGGCGACAGGCACGCTGTTAGTGGGGTAGGCCATAGCCATTACGGTGATGTAGGGTGGAGGGAGTTGGGGGGGTTTTGTTATTTTAGTTTGTTTTGTTCTATGGTCCCTTTCTCTCTTCCTTTCTTAGTAGGGTCGGCAGTATCTCCTTCTTTCATCCTTTTCTATGTTGGGCATCTGCACTTGCCTCTATTTTCCTGTCTCGGAAGGGTGGGTTTTTCGGATGGTCCTTATCGTTACACTGCTTGCTATTGTCTGACCTTTTCTCCTGGCCTGACTTCGGCAGGCGTAGTGTGTTTTAGACCGTATTGCTCGTCACCGATTCCCGATTGAGTGGAGGGCTACGCCCCTCCCGTCTCTTCTTGCTTGTCGTGTAGTGTGATGCCTTCGATGGTATAGCCACACCTACTTCATCGAAACTATATAAAAATGAAACCTTTTCCATCCTTGTCCTTCGTGGTGCCTACAACCATGTGTTATGATTACACCGTGATTATCCTTTGAATCGCAAACATGTATAATGCTTCTGTTTATATTTTCTGAGTTTGCGGCCAGCCCCCGTGGTTGTAGGCCTGCGCCTGTAATGCTTTGATCGACTAAATAAAGGTTTTACAAAAAAAAATAAAAAATTTGGCCGTGACCCAAGAAAGGGAATGGAAAAGTCACTCAAAGGTTGTCAAGATCGTCTCCTGGAGGTTCTGGGTCCGCTAGCCAGAATTCTAGATTCAGCAGAAGAGAGCCACATTAACGGTACTCAACTGGATACCGAGATGATTAGAGGCTGGAGCCAGAGAGCTATTATCCTCCTGGGTAATGCTAATGCCAGCATTATTTCTGAAAGACGTAGGATTGTCTTTATGAGGATAAACCCCAAATTAAGCGATTTGGCCGACAAAGAGCCCTCTCAGAGCCCTAAAGGACTGCTCTTTAGTAAAGTCTCTGGGGAAATATGTTTCCACCTTCACTGCAATTGATAAAGCACAATAGAATATGCGCAAAGTTTTCAATAACAACCTTTTTGGACGGGCTGGAAGACTGGGCCTCTCTTCCGGCCGCTTCAATCAAAGGCCCTATTCAAGAGGCCGTGGCTATGACAGAGGATACCAACAACAATTCAATACTCCTCAGTTCTACCCTCTAAGAGGTGTAGAGGCCAACGAGGCAGAGGATTCAGATCACGTGGAGCAAATAATTCCAATACATCCTCAGGTGAGTGTTCTCCCTTCTCCTTCTTCCCCCTTAAAGGTGGGCGGCAGACTCAGACTTTTTTTAAACAATTGGAAGTCAATTACTCAAGATTCTTGGGTTTTAAATACGGTGAAAGGTTTTATGATAGATTTCACACATACACCTATTCAGACATCTTTCCCAAAGGAAATTCACCTGACTCTGGACCAACAAAAGATTATAAAGGAAGAGATCTCCTCTATGATTCAATAGGGTGCAATTTTAGAAGTCCCAATCGAACAATTGAGCTTCATAAGCAACCTTTTTTTGATAGAAAAAAGGACAAAGGATGGAGACCCGTCATAAACTTGAGAGACCTGAGCAAGTTTCTGACGTACAGACATTTCAAGATGGAGAGCATCCATCTTCTCAGGGATTTACTACTAGAGAAAGACTGGCTAGTCAAACTAGACCTGAAAGATGCCTACTTCACTATCTATACGGCAAAGATTCATCAACCCTTTCTCCAGTTTCTTTGGAAGAATCACTTATACCAATTCAAGCTCTACCTATCCCGCTGGACATATTGGTAGGTATTGCTAGTTGACACGCGATTAGCAATGCGCGTTATTTAAAAAAAAAAAAAACTACAATGCTCCCTCACACATCTATTTTCAGGTGAGTTTTCTGACGATAAACATCGTTTTTTCTTTACCTTTATTTATTTTCGAGTTGCGGGCGTCCTCGTTCTTCCTCGACTTGGGCACTTAGAGGAATGAACATTAGCAAGGTCAACGTCCCGTCGTCCTGTTGCTAAACGCTTTCCTCTTTTCTCCCCTAGCCCTCGCTGACTCAACGAGGCCGGGGGAGGGTTCCCATAGGAACCGCAAAACCGTTTTCGCTCGAGCACACCGATTCAGCCTCAGAGGCAGTTGGCAATCTTTTACTCCGTTTTTTTAATAAAGATTTTATTCCATATCTCCCTAACAATATCCTTTTTATTATAATTGGGAGAGAGTGAAGATCAAACCTTGTTAAAAAAAATACTGTTTTCTACTGGCTCCCCCCTAAAAGCCTTTTAATCCTTCTTTTACCTCCTAATGTCTACCACTGATTCGGATGAGGGTTCTGCCCCTACCGCAAACATAGATAAGGATTCCTTTAAAAAAATGCTCCATTCAGAGGTTAAATCATGTATGATGGAAAGTCTTTCCCATCTTATACCTTCTAAACGTCCGTCACCAGACAGAGAAACAGTACATTTTTTACAATGTGGCCCTGGAGGTAAAAGGCTTAGAAAGAATAATCATATTGATATGGGCATCGGAGGTCTTGGCACCTCAATTAATAAAGGAGGTCATAGCACCTCCTGTGATGGAGGTCTTCGTTCCTGTAATGACCTACTTCTCTGTATGTTTTGGTGCTTCTGTCAGTCACCAGGTCATTACTTACCACATCCTTTCTCAGGTTTCAGAAAGACACCACATTTCACAATAGTTACCCAAGAAAGGAATAAACACTGACAACATATAAGACTATTGCTGAGGAGCTCGCAAATAACAAGTCACAACACCTCCCTTTCCGAGAGTGTACACAACGCATGCTCCTCCTGGCAATGTATTGGATAGACTTTAGACATCCCTGATGGGAGGCACTTTCCCTTCCGTATCAACAATTACCCATTAGAGGGGAATCGCCCATCCCTCTGTAAGTATTTGGTAAGAAAGGGGCCTCAACCTTCCCTCACAAGGAATGCAAACAAATGATATGCTCTAGGGTTTTTTTATTACATGATAATAGGATGACAAAAGAAAGAAATAACTAGACATCACAGTACATATACATAGAGCCTGAAAATAAAAGCATAGTTAGATAAAGTTCGATATACATAGAACACCTCACCATAATCTTAGGCATCTTGTCATCTGAAGAAGGGTCCGTCTCTCTTTCCCTCTCTCTCTGGTTGGTTCCGGACTCTCTGTTGCACAAACACGACTGCACGTCTGCACTGTGATGTATCATCAGACTGCCAAAACACCAGACCAGCATCTCAGCATCTCTCCAGCTCTCAGCATCTCAGAATCTCTCTGCCTCTCAGAAAACTCTCTGAATCTCTCTCGGACCCCCTTTCTCTAATATAGAATGCAGCTCTCCATCGAAGTTTCTAGCTAACTCCACCCACAGTTCTCACTGGATTCCTGTACCACCTCGTACCAAGAGCACAACAAGCAGCTGGCCAAGCGTTTTGCTCTGACTCGGCACGAAGAGAGCACATTCCACCCGATAAGAACCGGTCCTGTCTGGTTCACTACTGGTGGACAACACATGTAATCTAAAATATAACCTCTCACCCACAGAGGCTCGGAAGATGGCTGTAGTTTAGAATATGGAGTTGCTCAAGCATAGGCCTCTACAACTTGGAAAGCAGAATGATATTAGACCACGTCAAAGCCAATAGGCTAAAGTCATCATTCACCTAGCTCAAATAACACTATGCCCTTAATCCCTCAGTATCCACTATGGAGCACATGTGTGCACCAACACCAACAACTCTGCACCTCGACATCCCATACCTTCTGTTCTTTGGCAAGATTATTGTAATGCAAGACCATCCTAAATTAAGGCTAAAGTAACATAGCACACTAAAATCAGTACACAATGGTGGTGATTGAGGGTCATCACAGATCATCAGACCACTAAAGTGGCTCATTCACTACATTTCATCAAATAGTATGGGTGTCCTTGGCGGCACAAAGGATACAGGTGTCCAAGGCGACACACATGCAAGAAATGCTCATTTCAGCACTTATGATGATGATTCAGATAACTGAGTTCATAGATGAATATGTCCTCGACCTTAACGAGCACGACCAAGATTTTGGGGACCCTATTGAGGATGCACCGTCCTCCTCAAAAGATGTTATTCACAATCCATTGGGTGAAGAAATGCTCTCACCGCAAAATTTGAGACATCCGCGAAGCTCTGAATGGTGCCCCCAGGAACATGTTGCCAAATTGTTAAGAAAATGGGTTAGAAATCGCTTAGAAAGGGAAACACGCAACATTTTGAGAGCCGAATGCTCGAGGCCCTCAGTTGGGGATAAGACCTGTTATACCCCCCACCCTAGACCCAGATTTGATTAAGTTCCTTTTAAGATGGGTCGTGACCCTAGAAAGGGTATGGAAAAATCCTTGAAGACCTGTCAGGATCATCTCCTTGATGTCCTAGATCCTCTCACTAGGATCCTTAACTCAGCCGAGGAGAGCCATACCCAAGGCTCAACTCTCGACCCAGATTTGATAAGGGGATGGAGCCAGAGGGCCATTATACTTTTAGGAAACGCAAATGCAAGCATCAATGCCGAGAGGCGTAGAGTTGTCCTTACTAGGATCAACCCAAAACTTAGTGATCTTGCAGATAAAGAACCCTCTAAAAACCATAAGGGTTTACTATTTGCCGAGGAACTGATAAAATCGATAGGGAAATATGTTTCGACATTCACTGCCCTTGACAAGGCGCAACAAAACATGCGCAAAGTATTCAACAGTGGTAACAGCCTTTTTGGAAGGGCCGGAAGACGGGGCCTACCTTCTGGTCGTTATAACCAAAAGGCCAACTTCAGAGGTCGTGGGTCTGGCAGAGCCTACCATCAATACCACAACCCACAGTTCTACCCCCAAAGAGTCAGAGGGACAACGGGGCAGGGGTTTCAGATCACGCGGATCAAACAACCAAAGCAATGCCTCAGGTGAGTGTTCCCCCTCCACTTCCCCATTCTTCCCCCTTAAAGGTGGGCGGCAGGCTAAAATACTTCCTAAAAAATTGGAAATTGATTACTCAGGACCATTGGGTTCTAGACACAGTAAGAGGTTTTACGATAGACTTCGAACGTACACCTACACAGGATTCTTTCCCGAAGGAAATTCCCCTGTCACCAGATCAACAAAAAATCATAGAGGAGGAAATCTCGTCCATGATTCAGAAAGGTGCTATTTTAGAAGTTCCTATTGAGGAACTAGGCTTTATAAGCAATCTTTTTCTAGTCGAAAAGAAAGACAAAGTGTTGAGACCGGTTATAAACCTGAGAGAACTCAACAAGTTCTTTTTCTATTCTCATTTCAAGATGGAAGGGATCCATCTTCTCAGGGACTTACTCCAGGAAGAGGATTGGCTGGTCAAATTAGACCTAAAGGACGCCTATTTTACCATTCCCATGGCAAAAATTCATCAACACTTCCTTCAGTTTCTCTGGAAGGGTCATCTATACGAGTTTCAAGCTCTCCCTTTTGGCCTTTTTTTCGCCCTTGGTGTTTCACCAAGGTGATGAGAGCCGTGGTTTCTTACTTAAGGTCAAGGGGTATTTGTCTGATCATCTACCTGGACGATATTCTCATCATGGCCCAGGATCGTTCACAACTGATCAAAGATCTAAACTTTGCTATGAATCTTTTAGAGAGTCTGGGTTTCATCATAAACAAGGAAACATCATGCCTGATTCCCTCACGATCTCTAGAATTTCTGGACTCCACGGTCGACACAATTCGTTGCCTCCTTCTTCTTCCCTCAAAGACAATATCAAAGATAAAAAAGCAAATAAAGTATGTCCTCAAACGTCAAGACCTATCCCGCAGGGATTTGGCGAGACTCCTAGGCCTTCTTTCGTCTTCCATACAAGCAATATTTCCTGGTCCCCTCAATTATCGAGCTCTCCAGAGAAACAAAACGAGAGCTCTGAGATCCAGACTTTGGTACGGGGATCGTATCTCCCTAGACCAAGATTCTCGCTCAGAACTCATTTGATGGTTTGACAACCTAGAAGCTTGGGATGGGAAAGCTATCTTTGGTTCAACCCCGGAATTTGTCTTGGAATCAGATGCCAGCCTTCATGGCTGGGGTGCTTGCCTTCTAAATCAGAACACTGGAGGTCTCTGGTCGCGGGAAGAATCTCTCCACCATATAAATTTCCTGGAATTGACCGCCGGTCTTTATGCGCTTCAGACATTCCCTTCAAGGGAGATCTGTCCTTCTGAAAATGGACAATATCTCAGCTGTAGCTTATATCAACCGCTTAGGAGGGGCGAAATCTGCGGACCTTTCAGACCTAGCCAAGAAGCTCTGGATGTTTTGTCTAGAACACAAAATCGCGCTCAGAGCGGAGTACCTTCCGGGAGCAGTGAACACCTCTGCAGATTGGAACTCGCGCTTTCTCATAGACTTCAGCGATTGGAAACTTGACATTTCGATTTTCAACACTCTGAACCAAATCTGGGGCCCACTAGAAGTAGACCTTTTTGCGAGCAGATTGACCTTTCAAATCCCCACTTATTTCAGTTGGATGCCCGACCCCGGTGCTCTGGCAGTCAATGCCTTTCTTCAATCATGGAAGGAGATCCGGGGTTATGTTTTCCCCCCTTTTGCTATGATTCAGAGGGTCCTTCAGAAGGTGAGACTGGAACAGTGTTCTCTTGTCTTGATATACCCCTTCTGGCCTTCCCAGGCATGGTTTCCAACCGCTCTAGAACTGACTTGCAGTATTCCCTTCTTGATTCCTTCCATACGGAATCTACTTACAGACATAGACGGGCAATTCCATCCTCTAATTCAGAACGGGAGTTTATCCCTTCTTGCCTGGAGAGTGTCAGAGATCTAACTAAATCTCAGGCCTTTTGGAAACAGCTTCAACTCTCCTCAGAGAATCTTGGGCGCCAGGCACACATTACAGATACAATAGAATCTGGAAAGTTTGCGTATGTTGGTGAATGGAAAGGGTCCTGGATCCCTTGGAGGTCCCTATTGTTAACATAACCAACTTCCTTGTTGAACAATTTGAAAGGGGTCTTAGCTACAGATCCATCAATTGTTTTAGATCTGCAATTTCTGCTGGTCATTCTCTCGTTAACGGGAAGACCATTGGTAAAAATGTCCTCATTTGTAGAGTTATGAAAAGTATACGTCTAAGGAGACCTCCTAAACCCAGATATGAAACGCTTTGGGATGTTAATTTGATTCTCAATCTCTTCAATAATTGGCCTTCCAATTCTCTCCTTAATAGGAAGAGTCTTTCTATTAAATTAGCTACCCTCTTATGCTTAGTTTTTTGCAGAAGAAGTTCCGATGTCAGAGCTCTAGATGTTACTAACCGTTCGTACAATATGGTTGGTGTCAAATTTGATATTCATAAAAGAACGAAGACAATGTCTGATTCAATATTTTATCCTCGTTTTGACCTTTGCCCAAATCTCTGCGTTGTCCGATGCATGAGAGAATATGATCTTAGAATGGCTGATCTCCGCCCTCCACGTGTAAATCAATTGCTTATTTCTTTTATTAAACCTCATAAAGGAATTAGCTCCTCTTCTATCGCTAGATGGATCAAGACCGTTATGAGTTTGGCGGGTATAGATTTAAATACATTTCAAGCTCACTCTCTTAGAGGTGCTATGGCCAACAAATCCCTTTGGTCTGGAGGTAAGTTGGACGACATCCTGAAGGCCGCAGACTGGCCTAATGCCTATACTTTCGCACGTCGCTATTGTAAACCTATTCAACACATGTCTAATGTTGTTTTAGAGAGCTACCAACATGCATAATGTAGCCTCCGGTCTTGTAATGAAATTGCGATTCTCATATTAACATGACTAGAGAATCTGGATTTCATTAAAGACACAGAGGCTGACATTATCCCCCCCTCCCACCTCTGGTGGCATTTCAATTTATAATGTTATCTAATACATTTTATTGTGATGCATTCTTTTGACTTTTAATATGTTGTTTACTATGTTTATGAATATTTGAATTTCTTACTCTTGTTCTTAGACTAATTTCTTTATCTTTTCAGATAATCCTTGATTATGGACTTTACCACCACTTCATCGTTGATTTATTATTCCATGGATTTCTTCACCTCCATCTTCCTTCTTCCATTCAAGATTTGGAGAACTTTTCAAGTTTCTAAAGATGTTTCAAGTTTTTTGTCTCAAGTTCATCTAGGACTTATCTACTACTCATTTAAAAGGGGCTGTTTCTTGTTGCCTTGTAGTCTTTACATGTTGCCTTTGTTCTATTTGGAATGCTTATATTGTGATGTATGGGGCTGATGCTTGGGTCTGCATTAAAGGTAAATGCATAATGTCAGCCTCCGTGTCTTTAATGAAATCCAGATTCTCTAGTCATGTTAATATGAGAATTGCAATTTCAAGAGTGCACGCATAGACAGTTCCAGTGAATAATGTTAGGAATGGTAATGGATCAGGATTGGATGAGATGGGAATACCATTGATTGACATTTCAGAAAATCAGAATGTGATAGAGACACCAAAGAGGAGTATGCAAATAGATACTAAATTAGTGCAGAATGTGAGAGGAATGACTCTAGTATCAGGGAGTTCGGTGGGACCTTCACCGGAGGAGTTGGATGATTGGATTAGAGGAATGACGCCTAGCAAGTTTAAACAGAGTATGGATGTAGGTAGACTGAGAGTAGATCTAGAAGAAATTATTATTGGTACAATCAGTACAGACCGATTGAGTAAATATCAGGAAGATGAGTTGCTATTTTTGTGTAAGAATATTAAATTTATTTATTTATTTATTTATTATTAAATTTATATTGCGCACAGCTACCCGTAATGGGTTTCCCGGCGCCAGGGACAGACTGAAGAAGAAAAGACAGGTGATTGCTGAATAAAGAATACACAGAGCCGTGATCAGTTAAACAACAAAGTTTTCAGTTTTTTGCGAAAAGCAAAAAGATTAGTCTCCATTTTTAGCGCCAGCGGAAGAGCATTCCACATCTTCGGCCCCAAATGGGCAAATGAGCGGCCTCCCATTTTTGCCAAACGAATTCTAGGAACTACAAGGTTGGCTTGATTAGATGACCTGAGGGGACGACAGGGCTGGTAATCCTGAACAAGATTGTGCAGATAAGTGGGGGCAGAGCCCTGGCGAATCTTGAACAGAAGATACAAAGTTTTGAAAGCTACGCGGTCGGGAATTTTTAACCAATGAAGGTCACACAGGGCTTGCGTAGCAGACATTCTTCGTGGGACATTGCACAACAGGCGGGCAGCTGAGTTCTGTACAACCTGGAGAACATTCATAGTGGCTTTATCGGCTCCCAAATAAAGCACATTACCGTAGTCGATACGGGACATTACAAGAGCCTGAACAACCATTCGACGAGTGGACTCAGGCAACATCCATAGGATCTTCTGCAACCAGCGTAAGGTATTAAAGCAGATTGCAGCGACCTTAGTTGCCTGCTGTCGCATCGAGAGTTTCTCGTCGATTAGAAAGCCGAGGTTACGAGCAACTGGCACGGGGGTAGGCAATGGACCCATGTCACTGGGCCAGTGTCTGGAGCCCCACAGATCTTTGTGTTTGCCAAGTATAATAACTTGAGAGCGAAACATTTGCATGAGAAGTTTGCAGAAGCTGCACAGGTATATGGAGTAAAAATTGAGAAATCAAAGGCTTTGCAAAAGACATACAGGTTGGATTTTAGTGACAAGGATCTAGAGACTTTGAATGCATCTGGTAAGCGATTGCAGATAAAAGAGTTGATTAATACTCTGAAAAGATGGGGTGATTTGGATCGATGGAAAGGCAGATGGGCAAAAAAGAAAGAAGAAATGCTTGCAAATAAAGGTGTGACTTCATTCCGGCGCCGTTTCTTCCCTGCCAAGCCGCCGAGGTCTGTGCCGACTGTGCCGGCGGCGGAGGACGATTGGGAGGGTTCAGAGGACCCTCTTGCTCGTCAGTGTGATTTTGAGCAGGACTGGGTGGACAACTTGGAGGAGGCCGGCGGCCTTGACGTCTCCTCTGATCTGGGGTTTTCCTCTCCCTCCGCCCACTATGGAAGAAGGTGCCTCGTATATGGTGGTGCTCTGTTGGACAGCTGAGGTCCTTAACCTCGATCTCCCGCATGGTGACCCTTAAGACTAATCTCCTCACTGAGGTGCTCCAGTCAGCGTCCACTTCATCGGAGCCACTGCTACCCTTTAACTACTTGGTCGCGGCCAGCCACAGGGACTCCTGTGGATAAGAACGTCACCAGGTGTCATCGCCCAGTGCGGGGTGACCTGCCTTTTTGACCACTCATCCCACATTGGAGAGTCTAGTCATTCAAGCTTCGACATCCCAGAGTGCTTTTCCCTCGGCTCCGCCGGATAAGGACTCTAAGAAGTTGGAACAGTTTGGCAAGCAGTTGTTCTAGTCGGCCAGCTTAGGACTGTGGTCGATGAACACTGCGTGCCTTTTGGGCAGCTATTCCCACGCGGTGTGGGATACCGTTGCTGAGGTGTTGCCTCAGTGCCCGGAGGAGGTCCAGACTGTGCTGTCTCAGGCTGTGGCTGAGGGTAAGGACGCAGCTAGGTTCGCCATTTGTTGTGGCTTGGACACCGCAGACTCCCTCGGTAGGGCAATTTCCACAACCGTGGTGCTTCATCGCCACGCCTGGTTGCGGTCCACCGGATTCTCCCTGGATGTCCAGAGCTCGCGCATGGACATGCCTTTGATGGCTCTCGCCTGTTTGGTGATAAGGTCGACTCTGTACTGGAGCGTTTTAAGGACTCTCGGCTAGAACCAAGTCCTTGAGCCTTTCCATCACGCGCCCGGCCACGTCTACTTTTCATTACATTCGTGGCCAGGGCAGAGGTGCCCCTGCTCGTTCGTTCAGCCAAAAGCCTGCTTAGAACCAAACTCAGTGTGCCCGTGGGCGTGGAGGTCGCTGGGGTGGCTCCGGGGACCGGCGTGAGGGTCAGTCGACCTCCGCCCCCGTGATGTCAACCTCAAAACCTTCCTAGTCTGAGCTTCAGGTCGCACCCCACGCCGGTGGGTGGCAGGATTCGTCATCACCTTCTCCATTGTCGTTCTGTCACTTCCAACAAGTGGGTGCTGCAACTCGTCAGGAGGTTTTACTCCCTCCCCTTCGAGCCTACCCCCCTGGCCATGCCACCTCTATTCTACCATATGTCGGGGGATCACTTTGTGCTTCTCCAGCAGGAAGTCATGGCCCTCTTGGCCAAGGGGGCCATCGAGCGCGTTCCTGGGCCGTAAGTAGGATGTGGTTGTTATTCCCACTACTTTCTGATCCCCAAGAAGGACAAAGGGGGCTTGCGCCCCATCTTGGACCTCAGGGACGTCAATCGCTTCCTCGGGAAGGAGAAGTTCAAGATGTTGACTCTGGCTCAGGTCTTGGCTGCCCTCGACCCTGCAGACTGGATGGTAGTGTTGGACTTGCAGGACGCATATTTTCACATCCCGGTCCTGCCGGCCCACCGGCTTTACCTGCGGTTCACGGTAGGCCAGGAGTATTTTCAGTTTGCCGTGCTCCCGTTCGGCCTTACCAGTGCCCCTCGGGTGTTCACGAAAGTGATGGCGGTAGTCGCAGCTTCTCTGCGCAGGTCAGGAGTGTCAGTCTTCCCCTACCTCGACGACTGGTTGTTGAAGGCGGGCTCGCCCCAGGCAGGCGTCACCCACCTTCAGACTACAGCTGACCTCCTGCACTTGCTGGGGTTCTCCATCAATGTGCCGAAGTCACACCTGAGTCCCTCTCAGAAGCTCCTCGTCATCGGAGCGGTTCTGGATTTGATGCAGTTTCGGATTAATCCCCCCGAGCAGCGAGTCCGGGATATTCAGGCTATGATTTCGATCTTTCAGCCTCTATTCCGGGTTTCAGTCAGGATTACCCTCCGGCTCCTGGGCCTGATGGCCTCCTGCATCCTGCTAGTGCAACATGCCAGATGACAAATGTGGGCATTGCATTGGGACCTGAAGTTCCAGTAGGCACAGCATCAGGGCAACCTGTCCGATCACGTCCAGATCTCGGAGGGCATTGCGCAACACTTGCAGTGGTGCCTCACGCCTAAGTAGTCTCCGTGACGTCATCTCGGCGCATACGGTGCCAGCGATGGACGCGGACCTACTGATGCGCAGGGGTACTGCTAGCAAAATTTTCCGGATGCAGTCTGACGCCTGGGGATATTCTAAGGTAAGGAATGTATCCCTAACTAATGTCTCTTACAGATATATTGTTGCACAAGTAGTAACTTGTGCAGCAGGTATAGAGCTTTGTGAAAGATTCAAAAGTGCTGTTGAAAGACTTGGATGGTTTGTTTGACATTGTGGTTCCAGCTAACGTATGGACGGAGTGTAAGATTGCTGTTGATTGGCCAAAAGAGGAATATCCTAGAGATGTTAAAACTGGAGCACCATCGGAAGAGGTGATGAAGAAATATAATCAAGTAATTACTTACTTAAAGAGTAAAATTTCTCCAAAAGAAACATATAGGGTTAAGATCGACAGGACGACACAAGAGTTGAAAGAATCAGTTCATGCTTATTATGAGAGGCTTTTACAGGTGTTTAAACAGTGTATTGCTTTTGAGAGTATAACTGATAAGGATATGGGACATTTTGTATATAAGTTTGTGTTTGGATTAAAACCAGAGATTAGTAATATGATTCATCAGCATCTGATTTGCTGGCAGAACAAAACGGTTGATGAAAGTTTGAGGTATGCAAAGTATTGTAGTTATGATATTGGATCAAGACATAAGAAGTTGCAAGAGAAAATGATGTGGGCACAGGACAAAAGCAGCACAGCAGAATTCTCAGACAGATTTTCAGATGATAGGTCAGAATCAGAATTTTCAAAATGGTCAGGTGCCTAATATAAATGTTGTACCAAATGGTGGTGTGCAAGTACAGATTCAGGGAAAAGACAAAGGTAAAAATAATAGAGAAGAAATTAAAGAGAAATATCCTTGTCATACAAGTGGAAAGATGGGACATTGGAAGAACAAGTGTAAGTCCTTTTTGGGAAATAATGGAATGGTTCAAAATTTCAATCCACAGATACAGAATGAAGTGGTTATGAATCAACAGCAACTGCAGCAGCAACAGATAGTTACACCTCAGGTACAACAGGTACAAGTACCTCAAGCTCCTATACCTAATAATGTGAGTGCTCAAGTACCAAGATACAGTGCGAATACTGGATTTCATGTGGGTGAACAAGTTGGTAAGAATCAAAATGTACAAATGGTTTCACAATGCTGGTTGCAGTATCCTGAGAGTGATTCTGATTCATCTCAATGACGGTGCCTGAGGGGGGAGTAAGAGTGCATGCTTGGCGCATCTCTAGATGTAGATCAGACTGGTCCTTTTGTGGATGAGAAAGTGGAAGGTAATGATATTACATTCCTTGTGGACACTGGTGCTACCCTTCTGACAGTGAGAGCAGTAGAAATTCCAAACCTACCCCTCACGGGAGAAACTATCCAAGTTGTGGGAGTCTCAAATAAGCTCATCAATCCTCCGGTGAGCAAGCCAATGGTGGTTCACATTGGAGAATTCAGAGATTTACATTGCTTCGTGGTGTGTGATTCAAGTCCAAATAAACCGTTTAGGTAGAGATTTGTTGTGCAAAATGAACTGCACCATCTACTGTACTCCAGATGGCATTGCTTTTCAAATGGGAGATGAGGATGTTGCTTTCAAGCTGATGATAGCGAGACAAGGGACAGATGTGAATGATTATATCCTTTATTTACAGCAAAGGATTTGCCTGTTGAATTGAAAGATACAGTGATGACTGATGTGTGGGATTTTACAGGGTAAGACATTGGATTGATGAAAGGTGTTGATCCTATACAAATTTCAGTCAAACATGGGGCAGAATTTCCAAAAACACCACAGTACAAGAAGAGTCCTGAGACTATTGCAGGAGTTACTCCTGTAATTGAGCAAATGATTGAGCAGGGTATTCTGAGAGATACTAGGGAGTCCTTGTAATTCACCTAATATGGGAATTAAGAAACCAAGTGGTAAGTATAAGATCGTGCAAGATTTGAAAAGGGTGAATAAGATTGTGGTACCCTTTTGTCCGATAGTGCCAAACCCAGCAGTGATTCTTTATCAAATTCCCTGTGATGCAGAATGGTTCACAGTGATTGATTTGTGCCAAGCATTTTTCTTGATACCCTTACATCCAGTTAGCCAATATCTTTTTGCATTCCGGTTTGGAAACCGTGTTTTGGCATGGTGCCGAGGTTCTTAAAGGGTATACAGAGTCCTTCAATTTTTAATCAGATTTTGAAAAAATGTCTGGAGTCATTGGTAATGCTGTAAGACTCAGTATTGGTGCAATACATGGATGACCTATTGGTGGCATCAAAGACACGAGAAGCATGTGTGACAGATACAATTGCTCTGTTGAACCATTTGGCAGTGGGTAGGCATAAAGTGTCACCAGCAAAATTACAGTTCTGCCATGCACAGGTTCAATAATTGGGACAAAAAATTGAAACAGGAGTCAGGAAAGTATCACAAGATCGGATTATTGTGATCTTCCAAATGGGTCCTCCCAGAACACAGAAAGAAGTTCAAATGTTTCTGGGCATGATTGGATACTGCAGACACTGGATCAGTGGTTTCTCGCTGATAGCCAAGCCATTGCAGAGATTGACTCATAAAGATGTAGTTGATCCAATCCAATTGGATGAAGAAAGCATGAAAGCTTTGACTGAGTTGCGAGACAGTCTTTGTCGAGCTCCTGGGTTGGAAATGCCAATTTATTGTAAGGATTATGCGTTGCTCTGTTGCGAGAGAGACGGATGTGCACTTTCAGTTTTGACGCAGACACATGGAATCGCACGTCTTCCAGTAGCATATTTTACTGCTACCTTGGACTCCGTGGCTGCAGCATTGCCACTACCAGGTTGTTTGAAAGCAGTGGCTGCTACTTGTGTAAGTCTGGAGCAGAGTGAATCAATTGTGATGGGACGTCCAGTGAGAGTGTATGTGCCACATTCTGTAGAAATTTTGCAGACAAGGACAAGAACGCAGCATTTAACGAGTAGTCGTTTGACTAGATAAGAGAGAGTGATCTTAGGTGCTGAGAATGTGACAGTAACAAGAAAAACCAAAGGTGATGATGGACGGAGCGTTGACAATACAAACACTCACCCCCAGTCAACTGATCTGGGTTTAATCCATCACTGTTCTTTAGCTCACTCCGCCACCCCAGTTCAGACATGGCCATATGTAAATCAGTCTGACCCTGTGCCTCATGGGAACAGTCCAGCCCGAACTGCCAAGCCATGTCTTCCCTGGACCGGAATCAAGCTTCCCAGGACCGGTTTCTGGCATTACAGCCGTCTTAAGCCGGGCTTGCTTGACTCCAGTGGCAAAGTGAGCAAGGGACTCACGTCTGAGCATACCCTGCCAACTTAGGGCGAACAAAGAAAAACCAAAGGTGATGATGGACGGAGCGTTGACAATACAAACACTCACCCCCAGTCAACTGATCTGGGTTTAATCCATCACCGTTCTTTAGCTCACTCCGCCACCCCAGTTCAGACATGGCCATATGCAAATCAGTCTGACCCTGTGCCTCATGGGAACAGTCTAGCCCGAACTGCCAAGCCATGTCTTCCCTGGACCGGAATCAAGCTTCCCGGGACCGGTTTCTGGCATTACAGCCGTCTTCAGCTGGGCTTGCTTGACTCCAGTGGCAAAGTGAGCAAGGGACTCACGTCTGAGCATACCCTGCCAACTTAAGGCGAACAAAGAAAAACCAAAGGTGATGATGGACGGAGCGTTGACAATACAAACCCTCACCCCCAGTCAACTGATCTGGGTTTAATCCATCACCGTTCTTTAGCTCACTCCGCCACCCCAGTTCAGACATGGCCATATGCAAATCAGTCTGACCCTGTGCCTCATGGGAACAGTCCAGCCCGAACTGCCAAGCCATGTCTTCCCTGAACCGGAATCAAGCTTCCCAGGACCGGTTTCTGGCATTACAGCCGTCTTCAGCCGGGCTTGCTTGACTCCAGTGGCAAAGTGAGCAAGGGACTCACGTCTGAGCATACCCTGCCAACTTAGGGCGAACAAAGAAAAACCAAAGGTGATGATGGACGGAGCGTTGACAATACAAGCACTCACCCCCAGTCAACTGATCTGGGTTTAATCCATCACCGTTCTTTAGCTCACTCCGCCACCCCAGTTCAGACATGTAACAAGAAGCACAACACTTAATCCACCGACTTTGTTGCCAAGCATAAGTTGCGAAGAAGATGGTTCTTGAAGCATCTTGTCTAAGAGGGATACATTCATCACAAATTTCGGAACTGGTCGCTTTGACCAGGGCCTGCATAATTGGCAAGAATTTGAGAGTAACCATATTTACAGACAGTCAATATGGTTTCGGGGTGGTGCATGATTTTGGACAATTGTGGATGCAACGTGGGTTTCTGATTTCTTCAGGATCTCCTATAAGAAACAGCAAAGATGTAAAAGATTTGCTGGTTGCATTACAGTTACCCAAAGAGATTGCAGTGGTCAAATGTCCTGCACATAAATCAGTACATGATTATGTGACTAGCGGTAACAGATAGGCTGACCAAATGGCTCGTTTCTGTGCAGAAAATGTCAATTTAAATCAACAAAGGGACAGAGAAAAAGAATACAAATTGTCACTTGATGTTCTTTACTTCGGAAACATGATAAGAAATTAGACATTTGCAAGAAGAAGCCTGAGGAAGTAAGAGAAATTTGGATTAAATCAGGTTGTGCATGAAGAGCTGAGGATGACGTGTGGGTGTGAACAGATGGTAGGCCAGTAATGCCAGATTGTCTAGTTTGGCAGATGGCTAGGATTTACCACGGACTGTTTCATGTAGGAAGAGATGCCATGATCAGACTCTTCAAGCAGTCCTGGTAGAAACCTAAATTTATGGTCATTGCAGAGAGTCTTTGCCAGAGATGTACAGTTTGCCAGCAGCAAAATCCAGGGGGAAAAACTGTTGTTAGTTGGAGACGAATTGGAAAAGCAGTAGGACTGTTTACATGGTTACAGACTGACTTCATAGAGCTCCCTCATTGTAATGGACTGAAATATGTGTTGGTTGTAGTCTGTCTGTTTTCTCGTTGGATGGAAGCATATCCAACAAGAATAAATGCTAGCTTAACACTTGCTAAAAGGCTTTTGAGAGAGATCATTCCTAGATTTGGATTTCCAGTTTCTTTAGAAATGGATAGAGGTACACATTTTAATAATGAAATAATTTGGATGATTTGTGCAGCATTACAAATTGAACAAAAGCTGCATTGTGCCTATCGACCAGAAGCCTCAGGGGTGGTTGAACAAATTAATGGCACTATCAAATCCAGACTATCAAATGTGTGTGCAACCACAGCACTGAAATGGCCTGATGCTTTACCCCTGGTTTTGATGGGTCTGAGAAGCAATCCTGATAAAAAAGACTGGATTATCACCCCTAATAATGGGAAGAGCAATGAGACAGCCGATTGTACCAGAAAATCAACGGATGAATATTACTGATGATCTAGTGCTCGATTATTGCAAAGGATTGCCTGATGTGGTGCGTTCTGTGTCTCATCAGGTTGGAGAAGTTGCAACCACAACACAGCAAGAACAAGCACATGATTTAAATCTAGGAGAGTAGATCCTGGTGATGAAGCATGTAAGAAAGTCGTGTTTGGAGCCTTGTTGGCACGGGCCATACCAGGTAATACTGGTGACAATGAGAGCAGTGAATTGTGGTGGCTTGCCAAATTGGATACATGCAAGTCATACAAGAAGAGTCCCAAGTCCACTTTAAAGACTAGAAGAGGAAGAACAGTAACAGGCAGCGAGACAAGCAGAGCCTGAAGCAGCAGAGCTTGAAACTGCAGATGCTGAAGCTCGTAAGACTTCTGTTGAAGTCAATGTTTGAGAAAGTTTGAGTGAAGATCAAGAGCAAGTGCAACAGAGAAAATAATCGAATAAGAGGAGTTTTGAAATTGACTCTGAATCAGAGGAAACTGTAAAAGTTAAGAAAGCAAGAAAAGGTAATGTGTGGCAAAAGGGAGTGAAAAGACTGAAATACACTCTGAAAAATAAAACACCAGACACAATAGTAAAAGTATCAAGCCAGACTGAACAGAGTGAGTCGGAACAAGATTCAGTTAGGAAAACAAAAATAGCAAGAATTCCGAACAAGAAATACATAGCTCCTGAATGGACATATGTGGTGTTGGAAGAAATTAAGCACACAAAACTGAGCAAAGAGAACGCTTTTACAGAGCTAAGTAAAGAAAACAGTTACGAGTAACTCTAAAAGAACTGTGCAAAATTAAAGGTGCAGAAAATTTAAAAGTTTGTTCGCAGAAGTGCAGAGAACTATAGCAGAAATTGAATTAAAGGCTGTGTCGATATATCAAAAAAGAGAGGTGATGAAGCAAGTAGTCTTAAAGTGTTTGGATACACTACTTGGATAGTTTTGATATTTTTTAATAGTTTTTTTTGTTTTTATAGTTAAATTCTAGAAATGGCAGAGACAACAGAGACTGGATATCAAAATCGTAGATTCAAACGTAGAAGTTTTAATGGTTGCTTCCTTAGTATTCTATTACTAATGATCGTGTGATTATTAAGAAAGTAGATTCTAATGGTCTTAAAGAAGTCTCACATACTAATATAAAGAGAAGGGTAGATGACCGTATCAATCATCAAGATAAGTCGATTAATACATTTTCGTTTATACCAAGTTTTTATATGAGTATGTTGATACAATGGATGCAAGAGATTGTTATGTGTGCATGCAATTACCATGGTCTGTCTCAGAGGGGGTGACCTACCTTTAACATATGGAATGTCTTGTAGTGTCCTAACCAGTCTATTTTATGAGAAGGGTAGCTTACAATATTATTATTCTAACATGGATTTAGTATTTTCAGAAATTCCCATTAGAAAGAACAGGAATAGAGTAAGTAGTGCCAAAGATGCAGAGTTTATGAGGGAATTTTTCCATTCAACATAGACAATAGATACAGTATATGCACATCGCAATAACCTTACCTGTAGTTTAGGGTTTGAAGAAATAGAGTCTAACATAGTAGAGGATAGAAGCCAACATTATAAAAGAAAAGCTGCTGAGCAAAAGACTCATGAACCTCCATGGTCTTGAAGAGAAGGCAATCATAAAAAAAGGGTGATACATATGCTGCCATGGCCCTGGATTGGCATCGTGGAAGGAAGCTTTGTTTGCTTAGATTAAAAACTGATTTTAACAACTATTTCATTGGTTCTAGTGAATGTGATCATGTTTTCCTAATTACGGGAGGATGGGGCATAAGAGGAGCAACTGATCCGGTCTTTGTCGGAATTTATTATGTGTGTGGTAAAAATGCCTATTATAGGTTGCCTGCACATTGGTATGGATGTTGTTATATGGGCTTAAAGCAAACACAAGGAGATGATGGACGGAGTGCTGAAACCTTTCAGACACTCACCCCATAGTCACAGGTCTGGGTTGAATCCATCATTGTTCTTACTTCACCACCCCAGTTCAGACACAGCTATATGCAAATCAGTCTTGACCCTGTGCCTCATGGGAACAGTCCAGCCCGAACTGCCTAGCCATGTCTTCCCTGGATCAGAGACAAGCATCCTGGGACCGTTTTTTTTTTGGGGGGGGGCAAAAACTTGTATTAAGTGCTTAAAAGTTGCAATACATACTTTATAAGGAAGTGGTACCTCACCCCTTAGGGAGGGCAGTCCACTTACTTTTCAATCAATGTATTTTAACATTTACATTCCATCAGTTTGGGATTCATCAATATTTGTAAATAGCGTTTACGGTTTTAATGGGGCAGCCACTTTAAAGAGTACAGTGGGGAAGGTGGGTTTTGTTACAGTTCTTCCTGTTCCTCACTTTCCTTCTTGTCCATGACTTCATAGTCTCCTAGCAGGCTGGGCACCATCCTGCGGCACATTTCTCTGTTTACCACCTCTCCATTGGTCACCAGGCGGGTCCTGGCATACAGGAGAATGTCCTTCATACAACAGAGGATTCTCTAGCACCCCTGGATAGCTTCCTCTGTGTGTCCCTGGAAACAGCCCGTACAGCATGGACTGGTCCGTAATGTTCTTGTAGGGGATGAGGGCTACCAGTTCTTGTCGTAAGGCAGCCCGTACTCTCTGGGCAAAGGGGCAGGCCCAAAAAAGATGGTGTGCAGATTCCTCTGCAGGGCAACCCCTTGGGCAGTTCCTGTGCAGGCACAGGCCTTTGCTGTACTTGAATGATCTCACTGGCAGGCCCCCCTTCACGGTCATCCATGCAATGTACTTGTGTCTGTTGGTCAGAGTTGGGGAGGATACATTTCCCCACACGTGCGTTGCCATTTCTGGTGGCAGGTCTCTCACTGGTTCAGTAGTGTCCCTGGTACTGATAAGTTTGTGGATTGTCTTGGGCTTCCAAAGGCTAGGAGTAACAAAGTCCAGCCCAAATTCCTCCACAAACTTTTCTACCTCCCTGTAGTACCATGTGAGGTCCCAGTGGAATTTCACAGCATTCTCCCACTTATCCCATCCCAGCCGTCTCCACACCGGGAGGAGAAAAAAGCAGACCACCTTGTAGGCAGAGTGGTCTTTGTTCACATTTGACAGTGTTATTCGGATGCAGCCACACACAAAGAAGACCCTGAGGATTGTTGAGATGTCGGGGACTGCCTCTTCCCTTTACGGTGCTCCTTGTGCATGACTGACCTTTTCACCCTGTCCATCTTCGAGTGCCAGACAAAATGGAACACCATGCTGTTGATGTCCTGTGCTATGTTGCTATGTTGGCCAGGAGTAGCCAGGCCTGTGTCACATACTGCAGCATGGGCAGTGCGTCGTTCCTGAGCACCAGAGCCCAGAGCCTTCCCTTCAATGCTCGGGTTTCTCAGGCTCCAGAGGCCCAGTTTTTGCTTTACCTTGGCCAGGCGTTCATTCCAGCTCTATACACAGCTGCCCTGGCCCTCCAAACCAGACACCGAGGATCTTCATCAGTCCGGCCTCAATTGGCAAGGGGAGAGGCTTGTTGCAGAGGTCCCATCGCCCGAAGAGTTTCACCTGTGACTTGTCCACGTTGATTTTCACCCCGATGCCTTGCCAAAGTCCATGCATGCCTCCAGCAGGCATTAGACCAATTTCCCATCCGCACAGCAGAGAGTGACGTCATCCATGTACAGTAAACACTTGACCTCCTTGTTCGCGTCACCAGGTGTCGGGATCCCTCTGATGTTTGGGCTCTTCCTGATGTACTCAGCGAATAGCTCTATAACCAAAACAAACAGAGGTGGCGAGAGCGGGCAGCCTGGTCTTACCCCAGACCTGATAGGAAAGGGGTCTGTTTTATAACCATTTACAATGACTGAACTGAAGATGTCTTTATACATTACTTTAACGTAACCGCAGAAGCCCTCCCCCTGCCCAAAACTGTGCAGTACCCTCTCCATGAACTCATGGGAGATGCGGTTGAATGCCTTCTCCTGATCTAGACAGACCAGGGCAGCTCAGATCTTGCGGTCCGGGATGTACTGGATCGTGTCCCTTATCAGCGCCTGGCACCCCGGGACCCCACAGGTTTGGTCTGGGTGAACTAACTCTCCCATGGTGCCCTTCAGTCTATTTACTAGTGTCTTTGCCAGGATCTTGTAGTCTACATTCAGGAGCGAGAGGGGGCGCCAGTTCTTTAGGTCACATCTCTCCCCCTTATGTTTATACAAGAGTGCAATAATTCCTTCCCTTAGAGTGTGGGGCATGATTCCCTCCCTCTCCATCTCCTCATACACCTGCAGGAGATCTGGTCCCTCTAGGTCCCACAGTGAGGCGTAGAATTCGACTGGGAGACCTTCACTACCTGGTGTCTTCCTGACTTGAAGGATTTAACTGCAAGGTGCAGATCCCCCAAAGTGAGGGAGGCATTAAGGGCTTCTCTCACTGTTGGGGAAACAGTTCTTGGGATACCAAACAGAAACTTTTCTGCTTGATCTCCCTCTGACCTCTTCTCTGAGTAGAGGTCCCCTTAGAAGTCTGTTACAACTTTCCTAATGTCGTCTCGTGTGTCACAGAGAGTTCCCTCATTATTGCGCAGTTGTACAAGAGGGTTGTGCGCAGAGTGGATTTTCTTAACCCCTTCCATGCTCATGACGTGCTAAGCTCGTCATGAGTTGTGCCTCTTGCATGCTCATGACGAGCTCAGCTCGTCATGTAACGCGTTTTTTTTTAAAACCGCCGCACAGCACGAAACTCGCGGCTGCACGCATGCGGTTAAAGAAGAAGGAGTTTAATTTCTCCCCCTTCTCCAAGTTCTCCACCTTGGAATGGAAAATGATCCTCCCGGATTCGTCATGAAAGTGCTTGCTTAGCTCTCTCTTGACTTCCTCCAGAGGACTCATGACGTCCCATCCCCGAAGTTGGAGGTTGTGCAGTTCTTGCAGCTCTTGCTGTAGTCTACTGTACTCCCTCTTTCTCTCCCTTGCAACCTGCCTGCCCACATTGTTGAAGAGATCCTGGATCCTGCCTTTGGCCCATTCCCACCATTACCCTGTTGACTGGAAGGTGTCTTTAATGGCTTCCCACTGGGTGTATGTCTCCCTCAGCTCCTCCGCCACCCCCTCTTTCTCCAGCAGAGAGCTATTCAGTTTCCAAGTGCCTGGACCTGTCAAGAACTTGCCCGTCAGTTCCCCTCGGAAGTAGATAGCTCTGTGGTCAGAGAAATGCACTGTCCTCATTGAATGTTGCTTGAGCCTCACTGATTGAGAGATGAAGATGAAGTCTATCCTGTAGCGCAAGGAATAATCAGGGCGACTGCAGATGAAGTTCCTGGCGTTCACCCCCATGGACCCAATGACATCTGTTAAGGAGGCCTCACCCACCTCCACCAGTAGTTTCGCCTCATCATCCATCTATCCTTCCCCAGCCCTAGCCCCCCATTTTCCTCCTGCTTCTAGAATACAGTTGAAGTCCCCACCCATCAAAATTGTTCTTGAGGTGACAAGCTGTGGCCTGAGGCACTGAAACAGCTCCCGTCGCTCGCCTACGTCAGAAGGGGCATACACATTGATGAATTCTAACTGTCTCTCCTGCCCACGAACCGTCGACGACAAGAGCCCTGCCGCCCTCTAGTTCGGTGACTGAGTCCACTGTGAAACGCTAGAAATGAGCGACAGCAGTGGTTATCTCAACAGAATAATCAGCACCTCTTTTGTAGTTGGCACAAACGTCAATTATAACATGTCTTAGTGTGCTCTATGTCAACACTGTGCCGCCTCCAGTGCTACTCAGTGCAGTGAGGAAAAATTCCCTCAATGTTCTTTACATTAAACCTAAACAAAGACAGAGCACTAACCAATAGTAAGGACTGTACACAGAAAGTCAGTGTTTTTTTTTTTTTAATAAACAAAAATGTAGTATATACACAAACAATCAAATTTGGCAAGAGCATTAGAATGCCTGATAATATTTCACAATGTTGACACGTAGTTGTCGTAAGATAACACCCAATACGTGTTTCGTCGCAGATCGGTTGGACTCTCCACGGAGGTTTGGCAGCTTGGGCGTAGGATTTGGCTCTTTTTGGGCAGTTCTTATAGGAAGGTTGTCAGGTCTTGGAAGTTGATGTGTGGGTTGTAGACGTGCATGATCATTCTCTTAACCTCCAGCATGAGCTGGCATTCCAGGTGGAAGTCAGAGAAAGGTTTCTCCTCCCGTTGTGACCAGCACATCTGCCAATACCTTCTGCAGATTTGTTCAGACATGAACGTAAGCAGGTAAGTGCCTTTGGGTGCATCTGACATGATGCACTAGATTTACGCTGCTGTGAACCCTGTTAACAGCCGCTCAGTGAAGATCTTCCTGCTCAGGTGTGGTGTGGAGCCGTCTGACTCCACCTTCCTCTGCTGCTTTATGGTGTTGTGGAAGCATGGATTCAGCGGTCTGCTCATCCTGCTGCTCTGCTGTGCCCAGAAGACGAAGAAGAGGGATTCCTCAGGGACCTGGTAGCAGATAGGTAATCCTCAGGCCAGTAGACAGGGTCCCCTTCAGGTGGGTGGGGACACAGGAAGACACTCGGCTCCAGCAGGGTGGGTGTCCTGGCAGGGGTGGCAAGGGATCCCCAGCTGGCAGTCAGCGCCTACAGGTAGCCCACAGCAAACAGGCAGTCCACAGCAGGCAGGGAGCTCCAGCAGTCAAAGCAGCCCCAGCAAGTGAGGCAGCTCCAGCAGGTCAGGAAGCCCCAGAAGGCAGACCTCAGCAGGCAGGCAGCTCCAGGCGCCGCTTGGCTTCAGCAGGCAGAAGTCCTTAGCAGGTAGTGGTCCTCAGCAGGCAGGAAGGTAGGTCCAGAAGGCAGGTGTTCTCAGCAGGCCAAGCTCCAGCAGTAGCACTTAAAAGTGCATTTGTGTGCATAAAAGCACCAATTAGCTCTATGCAGAACAGTGACCTCGAGTGGCGACTAGAGGTACTACAGGCTGGTGATCATGGTGTCTCACTTGCCAGGTTACGGTTTTAGGCTCACAGCCTTCATCACCCAGGCTAGCTTGAATCCAGTGGCAAAGTCAGCAAGGGACCGTCTTCTGGGCATACCCTGCCAACTTAGGGCGAACAAAGCAAACACAAGGAGATCATGGACGGAGCGCTGAAAGTTTTCAGACACTCACCCCCAGTCACAGATCACAGATTGTTCTTTAGCTCACTTTACCACCCCAGTTCAGACACAGCTATATGCAAATCAGTCTTGACCCTTTGCCTCATGCGAACAGTCTAGCCTGAACTGCCAAGCCATGTCATCCCTGGAACAGAAACAAGCATCCTGGGACTGGTTTTGTGCTAACAGCTCTCATCAGCCAGGCTAGCTTGAATCCAGTGGCAAACTGAGCAAGGGACCCACGCCTGGGCATACCCTGCCAACTTAGGGTGAACACAGCAAACACAAGGAGATGATGGATGGAGCACAGAAACTTTTCAGACACTTACCGCCAGTCACAGATCTGGGTTGAATCCATCATCGTTCTTTAATATACTTCACCAACCCAGTTCTATCACACATCTATATGCAAATCAGTCTTGCCCCTGTGCCTCATGGGAACAGTCCAGACCGAACTGCCAAGCCACCTCTTCCTTGGACCGGAAACAAGCATCCTGGGACCGGTTTTGGGCTAACAGCCCTCATCAGCCAGGCAAGTTTTTCAGAAATTATGGGTGATATTTTTGGAGCATTGATACCTTTAGTTGGAATTATTCTAAATTCACACAAAATTAAAAAATTATCCACAGTGGTTGATGGTTTATCAACAAACACTGCTGGTGGGTTATTGATGATTGATACTGAAATGATTGCGATTAGGTCTATGGTTTTACAAAATCGACTTGCCCTTGATGTACTGTTGGCTAAAGAGAGTGAAGTCTCTAATATGTTGAAAATACAACAATGTTGCACATATTTCCCTAATAAGAGTAAGAGTTTAGAGGGGCATATAAACAATATTACAAATCTTCGTGAAGATTTGGCAGAACTGAAAGTTGATGGTGCTTGGGAGAAACTTGGTAAGGGTTTCTCCTCTATGGGTAATTGGTTTGCTACATTAGGGAACAGTGTGTAAGGGAGAATATTAGCACCAATCATTGCATTGGCTACAGCAATATTAATGGTTTTCTGGATTTATAAGTGTTGCAAGTGCAAAAAAGGAGTCACTTGATGTTAAACGAAGAGCAAGAAAGAGAGATGAGATAGAGTTAGAGGACAAGAAAGGAAAGGAAATTACTATGAAATAATGAAGGATTTAGGTGGAATTATGATGAAACGGGATTGAACAGATTTCTGAAAGTGATAATTTGTATTGGTGGGTATTTTGGTGATGGCTCAAAAATGCCATCAAATAGGGGATTGATGGGGCAGGGTTTTTGCAAAATAAAACCTGCTCGAATTGAACCCTCAGTAACACTAACTAACTGTGTGTTGTGAAAAACGTATGCAGAAAAGGGTCTAACATGAGGGAAAATGCTACTGCGTAAGCTCAAAACGTAAGCACTGAAGTAGGTCAGAAAGGCTTTTCTAGGCCGTGAATGCTTTTGGCTAATTAAAGGACTAATGCTGCTTTATTGCACTTACTAATGGATGTTAAAAAAATAACATTAACTCAGGTTGTGCCTGGGTAGATGCAACATAGGGTGGGTGTGTAAAATGGAAAATATTACAAGTGAATAATAATGTCTGTGTTTGTTTCCCTAGAAGTATGTTTTTCTAGGCTGCAGGAAACGTTTGCGTCAATGAAAGAAATAAAGTCATTTATTTCTGAGGAGAAGGGGAAGGTGGAAGACAAATGTTCTTCACGGGTCCTCTGTGCCTGGAAGAGTCCACATGAAGAAATAGTTTTGTTTATCGAGAGAAGGAACATTTCCTTTGAGAAATGGCACAAATGGACAATGTGACACAGTTTGTTACATGAACGGGTTGGAGGAAATGTGTACCAGGAGAGCGATTTGAAATTGTATTTCCTGGGGTGGAAGTTGATAAGATGAATAAATGAACAATAAATCACTGAGCTAATGGACATGATGAGAGTGGTGTGACAGTACACCCCCTTCCTTAACCAATCAAATATTGAGAAATTGTATGTTCTGACACAAGTGTGGGTTGGACTTTTGGGTCTTAGGGTACAATTGAGGTTTCTGGTGGGAGGGGTTTGGGAGAGAGATTGCGGTTCCTACCTGCGTGAGGAGAGGTCTGTGTTGCTGTCTCCTATTCTTGGGCTGTATGTTCTTGTCAGCTGATTCCTGACATAGTCTTTGCCTCTTCAAATCTTCTTGCGGGGCCTTACTGCTCTCATGGCCAGGGAGTAGTTTTCCTATTTGGGTTAGAATAGACAGTAATCTGAATTTGCATAATCAATTGCAAATGGAATGTGTCTCTGAACCTTCTGTCACTTCTCCTTTGCACTCCTTTATGCACTGTCAATGAGATATAATTTTTGTCATTTTCTCTAATGTTGATTTTCTTGATGGTCTATGATTCATACTGTATTTGGTATTGATAAGCATATTTAGAATCAGGTATTAGTTTGTTAAACCCTGTCTACTTAAAAAAGATTGCATTGCCATAAATTATATTTAGGATCAATGATACAAATTGGATAGTAGTAAGTTGGGATTTCACTCACCCAGCGATAATGGACTTGTTGGGTAATAAATTTGTTTACAACAAGGGGTGGTGATGGACAGAGTCTCTGAATTAAGCAGAGTACTCTCACCCAGTCAAGAGATCAGGGCTAGATCCAACACCGTTTTTTAGCTCATTGCACCATCCCAGTTTCAGAACCTGGCTGTATGCAAATTAGTCTGTCCCTGGCCCAGTGCATCATGGGAACAGGGCAGACCAGACTACAAAAGCCAATTCTTACACTGGGAAGGAAACAAGCTTCCGGGGACCGGTTTCTGCCATTTCAGGCGTCTTCGGCCCGGCTTGCTTGAATCCTGATGGTGCAATGAGCAAGGGACTCACATCTGAGTATACCCTTCCACGCTTAGGGTGGACAAAATTATTTACAACAAGGGGTGGTGATGGACAGAGTCTCTGAATTAAGCAGAGTACTCTCACCCAGTCAAGAGATCAGGGCTAAATCCAACACCGTTTTTTAGCTCATTGCACCATCCCAGTTTCAGAACCTGGCTGTATGCAAATTAGTCTGTCCCTGGCCCAGTGCATCATGGGAACAGGGCAGACCAGACTACAAAAGCCAATTCTTACACTGGGAAGGAAACAAGCTTCCGGGGACCGGTTTCTGCCATTTCAGGCGTCTTCGGCCCGGCTTGCTTGAATCCTGATGGTGCAATGAGCAAGGGACTCACATCTGAGTATACCCTTCCACGCTTAGGGTGGACAAAATTATTTACAACAAGGGGTGGTGATGGACAGAGTCTCTGAATTAAGCAGAGTACTCTCACCCAGTCAAGAGATCAGGGCTAGATCCAACACCGTTTTTTAGCTCATTGCACCATCCCAGTTTCAGAACCTGGCTGTATGCAAATTAGTCTGTCCCTGGCCCAGTGCATCATGGGAACAGGGCAGACCAGACTACAAAAGCCAATTCTTACACTGGGAAGGAAACAAGCTTCCGGGGAACCGGTTTCTGCCATTTCAGGCGTCTTCGGCCCGGCTTGCTTGAATCCTGATGGTGCAATGAGCAAGGGACTCACATCTGAGTATACCCTTCCACGCTTAGGGTGGACAAAATTATTTACAACAAGGGGTGGTGATGGACAGAGTCTCTGAATTAAGCAGAGTACTCTCACCCAGTCAAGAGATCAGGGCTAGATCCAACACCGTTTTTTAGCTCATTGCACCATCCCAGTTTCAGAACCTGGCTGTATGCAAATTAGTCTGTCCCTGGCCCAGTGCATCATGGGAACAGGGCAGACCAGACTACAAAAGCCAATTCTTACACTGGGAAGGAAACAAGCTTCCGGGGACCGGTTTCTGCCATTTCAGGCGTCTTCGGCCCGGCTTGCTTGAATCCTGATGGTGCAATGAGCAAGGGACTCACATCTGAGTATACCCTTCCACGCTTAGGGTGGACAAAATTATTTACAACAAGGGGTGGTGAGGGACAGAGTCTCTGAATTAAGCAGAGTACTCTCACCCAGTCAAGAGATCAGGGCTAGATCCAACACCGTTTTTTAGCTCATTGCACCATCCCAGTTTCAGAACCTGGCTGTATGCAAATTAGTCTGTCCCTGGCCCAGTGCATCATGGGAACAGGGCAGACCAGACTACAAAAGCCAATTCTTACACTGGGAAGGAAACAAGCTTCCGGGGACCGGTTTCTGCCATTTCAGGCGTCTTCGGCCCGGCTTGCTTGAATCCTGATGGTGCAATGAGCAAGGGACTCACATCTGAGTATACCCTTCCACGCTTAGGGTGGACAAAATTATTTACAACAAGGGGTGGTGATGGACAGAGTCTCTGAATTAAGCAGAGTACTCTCACCCAGTCAAGAGATCAGGGCTAGATCCAACACCGTTTTTTAGCTCATTGCACCATCCCAGTTTCAGAACCTGGCTGTATGCAAATTAGTCTGTCCCTGGCCCAGTGCATCATGGGAACAGGGCAGACCAGACTACAAAAGCCAATTCTTACACTGGGAAGGAAACAAGCTTCCGGGGACCGGTTTCTGCCATTTCAGGCGTCTTCGGCCCGGCTTGCTTGAATCCTGATGGTGCAATGAGCAAGGGACTCACATCTGAGTATACCCTTCCACGCTTAGGGTGGACAAAATTATTTACAACAAGGGGTGGTGATGGACAGAGTCTCTGAATTAAGCAGAGTACTCTCACCCAGTCAAGAGATCAGGGCTAGATCCAACACCGTTTTTTAGCTCATTGCACCATCCCAGTTTCAGAACCTGGCTGTATGCAAATTAGTCTGTCCCTGGCCCAGTGCATCATGGGAACAGGGCAGACCAGACTACAAAAGCCAATTCTTACACTGGGAAGGAAACAAGCTTCCGGGGACCGGTTTCTGCCATTTCAGGCATCTTCGGCCCGGCTTGCTTGAATCCTGATGGTGCAATGAGCAAGGGACTCACATCTGAGTATACCCTTCCACGCTTAGGGTGGACAAAATTATTTACAACAAGGGGTGGTGATGGACAGAGTCTCTGAATTAAGCAGAGTACTCTCACCCAGTCAAGAGATCAGGGCTAGATCCAACACCGTTTTTTAGCTCATTGCACCATCCCAGTTTCAGAACCTGGCTGTATGCAAATTAGTCTGTCCCTGGCCCAGTGCATCATGGGAACAGGGCAGACCAGACTACAAAAGCCAATTCTTACACTGGGAAGGAAACAAGCTTCCGGGGACCGGTTTCTGCCATTTCAGGCGTCTTCGGCCCGGCTTGCTTGAATCCTGATGGTGCAATGAGCAAGGGACTCACATCTGAGTATACCCTTCCACGCTTAGGGTGGACAAAATTATTTACAACAAGGGGTGGTGATGGACAGAGTCTCTGAATTAAGCAGAGTACTCTCACCCAGTCAAGAGATCAGGGCTAGATCCAACACCGTTTTTTAGCTCATTGCACCATCCCAGTTTCAGAACCTGGCTGTATGCAAATTAGTCTGTCCCTGGCCCAGTGCATCATGGGAACAGGGCAGACCAGACTACAAAAGCCAATTCTTACACTGGGAAGGAAACAAGCTTCCGGGGACCGGTTTCTGCCATTTCAGGCGTCTTCGGCCCGGCTTGCTTGAATCCTGATGGTGCAATGAGCAAGGGACTCACATCTGAGTATACCCTTCCACGCTTAGGGTGGACAAAATTATTTACAACAAGGGGTGGTGATGGACAGAGTCTCTGAATTAAGCAGAGTACTCTCACCCAGTCAAGAGATCAGGGCTAGATCCAACACCGTTTTTTAGCTCATTGCACCATCCCAGTTTCAGAACCTGGCTGTATGCAAATTAGTCTGTCCCTGGCCCAGTGCATCATGGGAACAGGGCAGACCAGACTACAAAAGCCAATTCTTACACTGGGAAGGAAACAAGCTTCCGGGGACCGGTTTCTGCCATTTCAGGCGTCTTCGGCCCGGCTTGCTTGAATCCTGATGGTGCAATGAGCAAGGGACTCACATCTGAGTATACCCTTCCACGCTTAGGGTGGACAAAATTATTTACAACAAGGGGTGGTGATGGACAGAGTCTCTGAATTAAGCAGAGTACTCTCACCCAGTCAAGAGATCAGGGCTAGATCCAACACCGTTTTTTAGCTCATTGCACCATCCCAGTTTCAGAACCTGGCTGTATGCAAATTAGTCTGTCCCTGGCCCAGTGCATCATGGGAACAGGGCAGACCAGACTACAAAAGCCAATTCTTACACTGGGAAGGAAACAAGCTTCCGGGGACCGGTTTCTGCCATTTCAGGCGTCTTCGGCCCGGCTTGCTTGAATCCTGATGGTGCAATGAGCAAGGGACTCACATCTGAGTATACCCTTCCACGCTTAGGGTGGACAAAATTATTTACAACAAGGGGTGGTGATGGACAGAGTCTCTGAATTAAGCAGAGTACTCTCACCCAGTCAAGAGATCAGGGCTAGATCCAACACCGTTTTTTAGCTCATTGCACCATCCCAGTTTCAGAACCTGGCTGTATGCAAATTAGTCTGTCCCTGGCCCAGTGCATCATGGGAACAGGGCAGACCAGACTACAAAAGCCAATTCTTACACTGGGAAGGAAACAAGCTTCCGGGGACCGGTTTCTGCCATTTCAGGCATCTTCGGCCCGGCTTGCTTGAATCCTGATGGTGCAATGAGCAAGGGACTCACATCTGAGTATACCCTTCCACGCTTAGGGTGGACAAAATTATTTACAACAAGGGGTGGTGATGGACAGAGTCTCTGAATTAAGCAGAGTACTCTCACCCAGTCAAGAGATCAGGGCTAGATCCAACACCGTTTTTTAGCTCATTGCACCATCCCAGTTTCAGAACCTGGCTGTATGCAAATTAGTCTGTCCCTGGCCCAGTGCATCATGGGAACAGGGCAGACCAGACTACAAAAGCCAATTCTTACACTGGGAAGGAAACAAGCTTCCGGGGACCGGTTTCTGCCATTTCAGGCGTCTTCGGCCCGGCTTGCTTGAATCCTGATGGTGCAATGAGCAAGGGACTCACATCTGAGTATACCCTTCCACGCTTAGGGTGGACAAAATTATTTACAACAAGGGGTGGTGATGGACAGAGTCTCTGAATTAAGCAGAGTACTCTCACCCAGTCAAGAGATCAGGGCTAGATCCAACACCGTTTTTTAGCTCATTGCACCATCCCAGTTTCAGAACCTGGCTGTATGCAAATTAGTCTGTCCCTGGCCCAGTGCATCATGGGAACAGGGCAGACCAGACTACAAAAGCCAATTCTTACACTGGGAAGGAAACAAGCTTCCGGGGACCGGTTTCTGCCATTTCAGGCGTCTTCGGCCCGGCTTGCTTGAATCCTGATGGTGCAATGAGCAAGGGACTCACATCTGAGTATACCCTTCCACGCTTAGGGTGGACAAAATTATTTACAACAAGGGGTGGTGATGGACAGAGTCTCTGAATTAAGCAGAGTACTCTCACCCAGTCAAGAGATCAGGGCTAGATCCAACACCGTTTTTTAGCTCATTGCACCATCCCAGTTTCAGAACCTGGCTGTATGCAAATTAGTCTGTCCCTGGCCCAGTGCATCATGGGAACAGGGCAGACCAGACTACAAAAGCCAATTCTTACACTGGGAAGGAAACAAGCTTCCGGGGACCGGTTTCTGCCATTTCAGGCGTCTTCGGCCCGGCTTGCTTGAATCCTGATGGTGCAATGAGCAAGGGACTCACATCTGAGTATACCCTTCCACGCTTAGGGTGGACAAAATTATTTACAACAAGGGGTGGTGATGGACAGAGTCTCTGAATTAAGCAGAGTACTCTCACCCAGTCAAGAGATCAGGGCTAGATCCAACACCGTTTTTTAGCTCATTGCACCATCCCAGTTTCAGAACCTGGCTGTATGCAAATTAGTCTGTCCCTGGCCCAGTGCATCATGGGAACAGGGCAGACCAGACTACAAAAGCCAATTCTTACACTGGGAAGGAAACAAGCTTCCGGGGACCGGTTTCTGCCATTGGCTTTGTCAGTGAAAATGTATCAGTCCCAAATCGCTGGATCAAGGCTTAACCAAAAACTTTAAAATAATCTTTTGCTTTTGACTCAACTGGAGTTAGTTTTGAGAACAAAGACTTACAAATGGTATGTTGGTAAAGTTAACATGTTAAGCATACTTTGTAAAGAGTTAACATTATATTGTATTAGGTGTTAGAAAAATGATCTACATGTATTTAGTTAAATTAAAATCATTTTAGTAAAAAGACCTTAAGCAAACTTGAACAGCTAAATCCTCACTGTAAAGAACCCTTTAGGAGTGAAGGAGAGAAATGTCACAATTGTTTGCATCCTAAAAAGGTAGGGAAGTCATAAAAGTTATGTTACAATCAAAGATGTCATCTTGTAGGTTATAACAGATGAAAGTTTATTAGGTTCAGATCAGGTTACAAGTAAATTAGGTAAACCCCCACCAGGAGCAGCATCCTGCTGATCAGCCCTTCGCACTTCAACTGTCCACTCATCCAAGCACAAACGTTCTTAACATTCCAACCATCTAATGACCTCACTCACTGGCCAAGCAGCAGGGACTTGGAACTCTGGGGAGGGTGCATAGTAACCAATACAAGTCACAGCACATCTCCCTCTGTTAAAGAAACAATAGAACATTCAAATAAAACAGTCAACAAGTCCCTTTAATATTACTTCTAGATTCACATCAAATCAAAAGGACAAGAGATAACACAATATGATAACAGTCCTATGAAGATTAGATTACATAGGTAATCATCATAATAAAATCTTTATTTCTGTAGAAAATACCATAAAAGCACAGGTTTAAAAGACATACAACATTGGTATAGTTGAATAGTTATCATTATTAAAACATGGCAGTTGATTATTGCAATCACATCAAAATTACGTTAAAATAAGGGCACATTGTAGAATATAGTAAGGCACACCTCAGTAACAGAATGAATCGTTTGTCTACTATGGCACGCTTAGCCCTAAGTAATTAAAACTCTCCTTATACGCCACATAGCTGCTAAAAAATGCGAAACTGCGAAGACAATGGGTCCTGAAGTGTCATTTTGCATAACTCTAAGCGCTTGCTTGCACTGCCGAAAGCCAAGATTTTTACATAGTGGAACGAGCCAGTATTTCCTTGGTTTAATGTATGCGGGGCAAAAGAAAAAGACATGTTGCTCTGATTCACTGTCACATTAACAAAAAGGGCAATTTTTCGGGGCGGACATGCTCCAGTTGCATGTAAAGTCCCGTATGGGTAGTACACCGTGCCGTACAATTTTCTTGCTATGACAGGATAGATGACATTTAAGAAACCTTCAAAGTGATATGTGTCTTTTGCCATGAGAAAGGAAACAGTTCTGGAGCCGTGTTTGGGGTTGCGCATAGCCGTGTTCAAGCTCTCAGCACGATATTCTTTCGTAAGCGTAATAGCCGAGATCTGGTTGCATCCCCGCTCGGGGTCAGTCCATAGGACCGATAGTCCCAGTCTAATTAATTCCTTCCTAATGAAGTTGAGCCATGGTATTTTACATATGCTGATACAGCTAAGTATTTCTCTGAGCTCTTGCCTATAATTAACCAGCTCAGGTGTGACCCAGAGCGAGCGCCAGTACCTTAATGGTCTTAAAGCTAGCTCCTCCTCAATTGGTGTAATCCCCAAGTCAAGTCTCAGTGGGAGGAGCGGGGTACTGGGCAGAAGAGCTAACAGGTTCCTTAAGAACTTGTTCTCAACCCTAGTAATTTTGGATTTATTGCAGTGACCCCATAATTTGCCACCATACATACTTGCACCCTCAGCTTGTGATTTGTAGACCTCCAGTGGTGGACCAAGAGGCTTTATCGTTGAAGCATTAGATAGCCTCAGGATCCCACCCAATAATTGGGCAAGTTTTAACTGAGATTTAATTTCCTGGGGACCCCACGTCAAGCTCTCATTATTCGTGACCCCAAGATAAACAAAGGTGCTTACTCTTTCCAGTATTATTTTGCCCATGGTGGGATTGGGTCTTGTGGTTCTGGGTGGGTTGAAGATCATGAATTTTGTTTTCAGTGAGTTGATCTCCAAACCCCGCTCGTTATAAAATTCTACAAATCCGTCCAATATTCTCTGGATACCCATAGGGGATTTAGAAAGCAAGAGGGTATCATCGGCGAACATTATCGCCGGTACCCTATTCCCGGCTATCTTAGGCGCATCATTATTCGACACTCCATTCAGATGCGTGATTACCCCATTGACATAGAGGCAAAACAGGGTCGGTGCAAGCACACAGCCCCGCCTTACCCCCCGGCCAACGGGGAATCTGGATGTCAAGTACCACTTTTCCTGCATCTGACTTGGGCAAAATTTGCCTCATGTAGCCTAATCAGGACTGAGAGGAGATGAATGCGGCTGCCCAGCTCTAAAAGGACTTTCCACAATTTGCCCCTAGGTACAAGATTGAAGGCGGAGTGAAGGTCCACGAACACCATATAGAGACTGACACCCTCTATATGCACTGTTTTCCAATGCAATAACACTAATCGAAAGATTTGGTCTACGGTGGTGTTCTTCCTGAACCCTGCCTGATAGGGGGTGAGTATTTCAAACTCCTCCATCCAGTCATGTAGTTGATCTAAAATAAGTCTCGCGAAGATCTTCTGCGGAACGTCGATGAGACTTATAGGTCTGTAGTTGGATGGGAGCAGAGGCGAACCCTTTTTAAAGACAGGGACTATCTCTGCTCCCAGCCAAGTACTGGGGAGCGCCATACCTCTCAGGATTGCATTATAAACAAAACAGAGATAGGGGCCCCAGACTTTGGGCTGATGCTTGAAGAGATCGCCTGGAAGTTTGTCCAAGCCAGGTGCTTTATTTAGTGCAAGTTTATCAATGGCGGTGCACACTTCAGCCACTGTGACCGTGCACTCCTCTGAGCAGATGGTCCGCGAGCCATGGGTATTTAGATTTACAAACGCATCTTCAGGGGTAGCCTCGCAGGAGTACAAAGCCCGGAAATGGTCTTCCCATACTTCAGGCGCTAGGTTGGGTTCTGCCGCTTGTTTTGCTTGTCCTGAGCCTACACTTATTATCGACCAAAAAGTTTTAAAATCTTTAGAATTTAAGGCAAAGGATAAGCTAGACCACTTTTCCTGGTCCCATTTTTCCTTTGCGCTCTTGATTAATTTCTTGTAGTGAACCCTCTTGTCCTTTACTAAAACTCTGTTATTATCTTTAACAGCTGCCACTAGCTCTGACTTTGCTTTCCTGCATGCCGTGTTATACCAGGAGGAACAAGAGGCCCTAATTCCTTTCTCGGACACCGTGGGATTCAGTACTTCAGCCAAACTGCATACTAGGCCCCCATGCAAAGCCTCTATCCGTGCAAGAGAGACAGGGGATGATGGTAGGTCATTTAGATCAGCAGCTTCTGCCAGCAGAGGAACTGCCAGATTATACAGTTTCGCTATCTGTTCTGTTTTTTCCCTTAATCCCGACCATCTAACTCTGCGCCTGTTGCTTGTCAGGGTCAGATTATTAATGCCTTCGCCCGTCGTTGGATCCCCATTCCTGCCGGTCTTAGGCAGGGCCATTTCTAAAATGAGGGCGTTGTGGTCACTATCCTCTCTTATCATCACAGTGAGATCGATAACATACGTCCAGAGCCTAGTTTCCACCAGGATATAGTCAAGATGTGACATTTGTCCTGGTTTATTGTATGTACATTTGGCTGGGATATCCGAGGGTGTACGTCCATTGCATGCTCGTAGGGAGTGGGTAATAGTTAGTGCAGTGACTTGAACAGCCAGGGGGGACCATGCCCTAGCAAACGGGGCCTGGGTCATTGGAATTGACCAGTGGTCGTCCTCTGCTGTAAGGGCACCTTCATTGAGACCCTCTAGGGGCTCAAAGTGGCAATTTAAATCACCCCCTACCACTATATGGCAATCATTAGAGATAGTTAAAATAAAGGAGGAGAGATCATCAATGGTGCTGGACTCTGCCTATGCTAACCGGGCGTGAATAGACATTGATCAATGCTAGTTTAAAAAAATGTGGCCATGCAAGGACCACGCATTGAATGTCTCTGGAGTGAGTAGTGAGTATACTAGCCTTGCAGCCCAGGTGAGTTCCCACCCAGATTGTGAGGCCTCCAGAGGGATGCCCTCTCCCACCCCATACTGCCGGGACGTGGAAGGAGGCGAAGCCCACTCTAAATTCCTCTGTGCGCGCCCAGGTCTCCTGAAAGAGGCACACATCATTTTCATCCACCAATGATCCCCATTATGGGCATGTAATTTTATTAGATAGTCCTGCCAAGTTCCATGACACAATTTTTATACATTCTAGATTTATGCCTGGAACTCTTCTCTCAATTTGTACCTCGTTCCCCTCTTCTGGAGGGCCGGCTCCACCACCAGGACTAAGCATTAGCTTGCCCCCCCAACTGGTGTCCAGTACAGGCCCTCCTGGTGGTTGGGGACTGGTTGCATCAACTAAGCTCGGTAAGACTGCCCCACCGCATAAGCCATTCCCTACCAATTTTTCTTCCTGTATGCGTCCTCCCAGTTCAAACCCCTCAATTTCCAGGCTTGCCCCCTGTGTGCCCCCAAAGTTATTATCCAATTCACTAGGAGTTAGTCAATCCACCATGTCTAAGCAGCTGAATCTATTTTATAGCGTGTGTCCTCAGGTACCAGGGATTCTCTACACCTTCCCTGTCTTGATCCTATTCTTGTTGTGGAGCTGGTGGATAGAAATACGAGAGGGGAAGGGACTGAATGGCTGATGCTGGTGTGGAATACGGCCATTGACATACATGAGACACTGTCTGTGTATCCCTAAAGTAAATTAGGACACAGTCTCCCATAAGATCCTTGGTTCTATAGCCCACCCATGCCACTCTTCGGACCAGCAGGATTTCCCTTGTAACATCTTGCGGTAGTGGTCTATTTTTGTTTAGCCAATCAGTGACTTTGTTCTTAAGGGAGGTATGTGTTTCTTCTTGCCCATTTGTCAGTGGAGGTACCCCTGCAAGAACTTCAACAAGGGGACTGCATTCTGGGGGTAGGTCGATTCGTGTACTTGCTGTTTTGGTCTTACTAAAGAGTTTTGGGACAGCATTTTGATTTGTCCTTGATGTATCCTTACTTTGAGGGTGCCTGTCCAACCCGTTGGCAGCTAGCACTGGATTGACCGGTTGTAAACTCCCACCCACTAGGTCCTGTCTTTCCGGCCTAGTCACACCTAGGCCTGATTTGGCCGATGGTGGGCTCCCAACTCCCTGTACCCTTTGATGGTCTGGCGGTAACCTAACTCCACTTGTGTCGTTCACTCCAGAGGGGGTTAAGGGTGGATGCTCAGTAATAGGAGTGCTAGGATTTATTTGTGTGCCAGAAGTCTGATCTAGTGCATTAGTGAATGAGAGTAGATTTGCTTCAATGGCTGCCATTCTAGTCATTAAGGGCATTAGGCATTCAGCAATTATAGTCCCCACTTTCTCCCAGAAGACACTGTTCAGAGTAACCACAGGGACCACTGGTATGTCCGGTATGATTGGGGTGGGTGGGTGTGGCGCCATCTCCACCGTCTCTGACTCCACACTTAGGTCCACGTCTTTTTGCCCTTCTCCCGCTAACCTTGTTGACCTCCCTCTGCCCATACAGTTTTTTTCCTTTTGTGTGCGCCCAGCCCTCTTCCTATTTTTAGGGCCTTGTTTGTCCTTCGAGGATTCCTTTCTTTTTTTTTTTTTTTTTTTTTTTTTTGAAAACCTTTATTGTGCACGAAAAGAAAACAATTACGGGCCTACAACCAGCAGGCCGGCCACGGGGATTATAAGCACAGGTGCAAGCAACGCGGTTACACAGCGGCATCAGGCAAGATAGCAGCAATTAGTAACAGTTACACTTAATGGATTCATGCCGCCAAGGAGAAGAAGCATTGAAGGTTAAATTTCTAAAGTTTCGATTGAAATATAAATCAGTAAAGAATAGAGTCAATGAGAACTGAGTCCGGACAGTAGTTACATAACATGAGCAGGCGGCATCAATAAGAACAACAGTAGGAAGAACACCCCGTCAATATGGCAGTACCATACAAAACAACAGTAAATGCAGTCCACAGTTACGCACCACCCTTAGTGCCACCCACTTCCTACAAACCCCTATTGCAGACCCAGAACTGAAACCAGAACAAGAAAGCGCAGAAAGTAGAGAAATAAGGCCCATAGAAACTAAAAAGAGAAAAACTAAATCTACCCCCCCACCCTACAACAATCCGGAGGCTACGGCCTACCCCCCCCCGGCAAAGTGCCTGTCGCCCAGTAAAGAACCCAAAATATAGAATAAGAAGAGAAGAGAAAGAAGGAAAGATAAGAAAAGAAAGATATTCACACTTGAAATATCGGGAGGAAGAAAAGAACCAGCCATTCTACCACTCCCAAAAGAGAAAAGGAAACGGGGGGAGGAGCCCTAACACTAACAAGACTCCCGGTCCCCCAGCCACGTAAAGCCCCTTTCACCGAATGAAACAATAATATCGAGAAGTACACACAACCAAAAGGAGAATTGAATCAGATACATCGGGGACCCCGAGCCAGTACTGGAATGACCACCCCGTCCATAAGGGCAATAGCAGGATACGCACAGACCCACCCCACATGCAAAAGTACCAGGATAAACATCAGTGCAGAACAAACGTGGGGAGCTACAATCATTACATACGCCAGAGAGGCGGCACAGTTCGAGATCGTACCAGCTAGTCTAACAAAAGTGAACCCCCGGAGACCCCCATCGCTAATCAGGTCGCGAAGCGACCACTACACCATGACGCCCAGCAGAAACCCGCCCCAGTCGGAACAAAGGGACAAAATGGCCGCCTTAATAAGAACGCAAACAAAGGAGAGCAAGATGGATGCCACCCTAAACAAATAGCCCCCCAGCCACAATAAACCGCCACGACCAGCAGGCAGGAACCAGAGAGAGCGTGGCGGAGCCGATTGCCCGCAAATTATCAGGGTAGCCAGTATATGGTGCCGACCGTGCCGTTGACAAAGGACACAATATCACGAATGACGCCATGATTGTAAAGCAGAACCACCACTAACAATAATAGAAACAGATGAGGGAAAACAATCCACACCATACATAGGATCCATGCAGCCAGTACGTACAACATTTCAACCCTAATCCCCACCTGGCAAGATACAACCAGGAACCCGTCTAACCCCGTCCCGATCTCAGGAGCCCCCCCGATCCCAGCCCACGATGAATGTTATGTTATGTTATGTTAATAACATTTATTAGGCGCAACAGCTGCCCCAGCAAAGGGGCGTCCTGGCGCCAGATCATGTACACAACACAACAGATCCGAGCTGAAAAGAGGAGAATTTCAGATCACAGGGAGAACAAGTGAGTTTTAATGGCCCGTCTAAAAAGAGTCAGACTATTAAGGGCGCGAATGTGCACAGGAAGGGAGTTCCACAGATCAGCCGCCAGAACACGGAAGGAACGACCTCCCATCCTGCTCAGCCTGAACCTAGGCTTACTCACCAAATGGAGTGATTCAGATCTGAGGGACCGCGAGGGGACATACGCCGAGATGAGGCCCACCAAGGCGGGGGGAGAGGAAAGCTTCAGAATCTTAAATGTCAGACAGAGAGCCTTGAATGCCGCCCCTCCCCTCAGTAAAATAACCCATGCTAGAAAGCCGGAGGAGGGCCCAGTACAGTCATTCCCGGTCAATCCCGCCATGCAGTCCATCCCCACCTCGTGAAATAGAGAAACAATAACAGTCTCATTTACGGTATGAAACGGGGCGAAACATCCCGGTTCGCACAATCCAACGCGTAGTTATAAGTGTTCCAATCCGAGTCCCCGCCAGCCTGTCAGTCCCGGTCATGAAACAGAGGTTTTTCAGCCCTGGCCAGTACGTGACAGTCCCCCTAAGCACAGTGTCCGAGGAGGGCCCGATCCAAACAAAACCGGGAAGTAAAATGGCCACCGTCGATGAAGAAGTGGGAGGTAGGGACAAAATGGAGGTCCAAAGGCATCAGCCGGGCCACAGGTAAGCAGGAGAAGTACAGTCAAACTCACAAGCCGACATACAATCCGTCGCTGGGAAGGAGGCACTTGGGAGGCAGCAATCTCAAGGGGATACAGTTGCAGCGAGAATGGAGGTTGGGGAAACAGCAACATCCCCACAAACAAAGTCGCGGACTCCGTTGATGGTTGCAACAATGTATCCCCGGTAATACTGTCAGACCGCCATTCACAGGAGTCGTGGCATCGAAAGATAATCCTCACCTCCCCTTCAGTGCTCGGCACCCCGACATCCCCTTCCGCATCTGACAAAGTCGATCCAGCACAGCGCCGAGAGTCGGCCGATCGGACCCCCTCCGACCGCCGCGCTGCACCGTCGCCCACCTTGCCGGAGAGTGCTCGCCATTCCGCCCTGAGCTCAACTAGCGCATCAAAGATATCCCGGCAGGTCGACTTTGTCTGCAAGCACTGCTGCTCCTCAGCGCGAGACAATGTGTACAGCGCGGCTCCCAATCCGATGTCGGGCAGGGGGTTGCTGGTACGAGGCAAGAGTACAGTCGCCGCTGTAGAGAGGTCAGCCGCCATTTCCAATGCCTCGGGAGGTGCACAACAGGAGGGGGGCGATTTCAGTCTCAAAGGGTTCGGGTCCGGGCAAGTATGTCACACAGTCCCGGAGCGTAGCAAGGGATAGCACACTGTCGCCGCGATGCAAGTCGGGGCAATCCAGGGGCGACCCACTCACACTGGACAGCGCAGGTCAGCCTCAGCCAGGGGGACGATCGCAACAAAGGAACACTTCACCACCGTGTGCCGGTCACACAGGTCGGGGCGCCCAGGTGCATCGAAAGGGATCCGTCCGACTCCCCCAGCGACGGTGCCACAAAAGAATGGATCCACGCCTCCAGGGCTCAACGGACCGGAGTCGGTCTGGAGGTCCACGGTGGCAGGGAGCGACACTGGTCTCAGAGCCTGGATACGGAGACCGCCGCCCTTCACGACGATATCTCCGGAAATCTGGCAGGTAGGGACCTCGGTGGAACACTGGGAGTTTCAGTGCGGTCTTAGCTACGTTCCGATGTGGTGCGAGGCCGGATTTGCGGGCAGGATATAGGTGCGGAACGCACAAGCTTGCGGAGCCGGGAATCGAGCGTCCGTTCAGGTCGCCATCTTGGCTCCTCCCCCCGAGGATTCCTTTCTTAGCTTGTATGAAGCAGACTTGGATCTAGTTGTTACACAGGCTGTCTGGTTCAATGACCTTGTTTCTAGGACGGAATCCTCGGTCAAAGTTAGGGTAGTACTACCCATTGGCGGGTGGTCATTGTTGGTTACATTTAGGGCCTGGGGGGATGAAATGTCCCGCAATTGTCCATTCTCCATAGGAGTCTTAGCTGCTCCCAGGCCAAGTGAAAGCCGTCGTTCAGTTACCTCAATATCTTGTGCAATCACATTCGAGGCACTAGTAATGAAATAGTCCAGAGTTCCCATGTGCCCTCCCCCCTTGGGCCCTTTCTTTACAGCACCACTCGCCATAACTAAAGATGCTGCCCCCCACGCAAGTTTACACCGTCGTACTTTAGAAGTCTTGTAATCAGGGGTTGAGTCTTACCGTAGGGGGATGGGCAGTCAACGTTCCAGGGTAAATGTTGGAGGGTAGGCCCAGCCTTCTCCACCCTCGAACGGGCTCAAATGGGCCCGCCCTTGGCCCGGGCTTCACCCGGAGCACGTCCCGCGCAGTGGTGGACGTCTCCAAAGATATAGATCGACACAATAGGGGGAGGAGCGTGGTAATGCTGCCTGAGGTGGAGACTCCTGGTCCTGGGAGTCCTGCTGGCTCCCACTCACCCCTGCAGATAAGGAACTTGGGGCATAACAAACCGCTGCGAGCGGCTCCCGCGAAGCGGGGGCCGCGAGCGGTAATGAGGCGGCGGCTGGGGGAGGAGCACGGTAATGCAGCCTGCGGCGGAGACTCCTGGTCCTGGGAGTCCTGCTGGCTCCCACTCACCCTTGCAGATAAGGAACTTGTGGCAGAACAAACCACTGCGAGCAGCTCCCATGAAGTGGGGGCCGCGAGCGGTAATGAGGCGGCGGCTGGGGGAGGAGCACGGTAATGCTGCCTGCGGCGGAGACTCCTGGTCTTGGGAGTCCCGCTGGCTCCCACTCACCCCTGCAGATAAGGAACTTGTGGCAGAACAAACCGCTGCGAGCGGCTCCCGCAAAGCGGGGGCGCGAGCGGTAATGAGGCGGCGGCTGGGGGAGGAGCGCGGTAATGCTGCCTGCGGCGGAGACTCCTGGTCCTGGGAGTCCCCCTGGCTCCCACTCACCCCTGCAGATAAGGAACTTGTGGCAGAACAAACCGCTGCGAGCGGCACCCGCGAAGTGGGGGGCGCGAGCGGTATTGAGGCGGCGGCTAGGGGAGGAGGATGGTAATGCTGCCTGCGGCAGAGACTCCTGGTCCTGGGAGTCCCGCTGGCTCCCACTCACCCCTGCAGATAAGGAACTTGTGGCAGAACAAACCGCTGCGAGCGGCCCCCTCTGCTGCACTTACACAACACATACAGGACCAGGGACCACCTACCCACTACTGCACTTAGAAAACCAGTGGCAGGACCCGGGACGTCATACCCTCTACTGCATCACCTCAACTCATAGCAGGACCAGGGACCTCCTACCCACTACTGCACTTAGAAAACCAGTGGCAGGACCAGGGACTTCATACCCTCTACTGCATCCACTCACAGCAGGACCAGGGACTCCCAACCTTCTACTGCATCTACTTAACTAATGGCAGGACCAGGGACACCCTACACTCTACTGCACTTACACAACTCACAGCAGGACCAGGGACTTCACACCCTCTACTGCATCCACTCTTACAGCAGGACCAGGGACTAATGACCCCCTAAGAAGTATTTTAAAGTTAGGCTAGGGCCCAGAATAGTGCAGCTCACCACTCTTGTCCATTCTGCTGCTGATGTAAATCAGGGCTGCAAATTACACTCGTTGCTGGAGAGGCAACCAGTTCCCCAAACTTCAACACTGTAGGTTCACAACACTGCTGGATCTCAACAACATAAACGCTACCAGTCAACTTGAAGAGCACACAGTCCACAGCACATCCCAGTTCATTAAACGATGTCTAAATCTTTGCCATGGTCAATGCCAGTACCAAAGCAATAGTACAAGCAGATAGCACCGGTTCCTATAAAGTAAATACTGCCAGTTCAACTAAATCCAATACAGAAAGTCCACTTGAATGTTTCTGGTTCCTTTGAAATACACTCTGCTGGTACACGATGCCAGTACTCATAATTTGATGCAGTCGTAATGCCATTTAGAGGCACACATGTTTATATGCCCCAGATTGCAGGCTGTCAGGTGTAAATAGACACTGATGAGGCTGCCAGGCACACTTGTTCTTTACAGGCTTCAAACTCTTTTACTTTGTAATCCTCAGGTGTCTTTAATGTCTACTTAATTTCTTGTTCCTCACTCGTAATTTCTTTTACACTTGTTGCCAGTGTTACAATCAAAGATGTAGTCTTGTAGGTTATAAAATATGTAGGTTTATTAGGTTCAGATCAGGTTACAAGAAAATCTGGTAATGCCCCACCAGGAGCAGCATCCTCAGCCCTTCACACTCCAACTGTCCACTCATCCAAGCACAACAATCTTAACATTCCAACTATCCAATGACCTCACTCACTGGCTGAGCAGCAGGGACTTGGAACCCTGGGAAGGATGCAAAGTAACCATGACAGGTCACAACCAGGTAATACATGGTGGAGTTATGGTAAACAGTGACCTATTGTCTTATTTTTTTGTTGCAGAACCTGTTGTGCCTTACCAGACTTAACCGAGTTGTAAATTCAGTATTTCTTTATTGACTTCAAGTTGCAAGTAAGTAAATATATACATCAGTCCATAAGTCTAGTTATCCTTATTACTTCAGCCTCTTCAGCACATATGCCAGCCCCACCAGGAGCAGCCTGCATGCTGTTCAACCCATCTCCTACTGTCACCACTCAGCCACACAGTCACACCAACATTCCAATACCAAATCTAACTCTGGCTGAGCAGCCAAGAGACAGCTAGGCTGGGAAAACTCCACAACATAATGTACGAAGTGTAAATAAAACACACAAACCCAGAAAGAAACCAAAACCACCCTCATGTAAGGGAGTATAAAGTGACTACCACCCATTCTAATTCAAGTGCCACCCATGTGTAATGATGCATAAACTGGGGCATCCTAAAACTTTACTACAAATTCAACTTTAAGTCATGCAAACTCTTCTCTTATGACTGTTGAAAGCTCCCTTGCGAAAGGGTACCTAAACACTTTTTCTTTGAAATTTAATTTTAACCACACTGTAGCCATATGATCATGAACATGGCGCCAGGTTAGTCTGGCCGTGAGCTCTCTGAAAACCTCCAGACTTAGGGGCCGATTAGGATCGCGGACGGACTTGAGTCCATCCGCGACCCCTGAGGAGGAGGGAACGTTCGCAGGGGCTGCGGCGTTCCCTCCGAGCAGATTAGGATGTGACCGCCAGGGTGGCGGTCACATCCTGTATTTTTAACATTGCGGCAGGTGCTGCTTGAAGCTGCACCCGCCGCAAGGTTAAACAAATGCATGTTTACGTTTGCATGCACGAAGCGGCAGGCACTGCGTGGTGCCTGCCGCTTCGTGCACGCAAAGTCAGGGGGGTACCATAGGTACCCCCAAGTGCAACCACCACCCCCCCTTCACCCCTGGGGGACCGCAACGGGCCCCCAAACAAAAGACCGTATGCCTTTCCACTGCGGAAATGCCGCCGTGGAAAGGCATAGAACTGCAGACATCCTAATATGCCTGGCGGTGTCTGATAGACACCGCCAGACATGTTAGAGCTTTTCCGCCGCGGTCGGAAGGCGACCGCAGCAGAAAAGCTGCGTACGGTCTTCCTGACCCCCCAGCCATCCTAATCTGGCGGGGGGACTTTAATGGCTCCGCAGCGGTTTTTCCACATCCTCCGGGCCGGCGGTGGCTTTCGCCAGCCCAGAGGATGCGGAAAAACCGCAATCATAATCGGCCCCATAGTTTTGAGAATTGCGCTTTTGTAAATACTCTGAGATAAGAAATGGATTTCTTTATTTAGCCGTGCAAATTGTGTGCGCTGCAATCAATAATCCGGAAAAAATGGGAGGTTAGTAAATTAGCCAACTATGAGTGTGGGGAGGGATGTGGGAAGCTTCTTGCTTGGAAGGCCCGGCTAAGTCGAACTAAGAGCTTAATTAAAGAGATAACACTAGATCCAGGAGAGACCACCTCAGATAATTTAAAAATAGAAAAGGCTTTTGAGGTTTTTTTCAGGAGCTATATACTGAAGATCTAGTGGTCTCAGAGCAGCAAATCAAGAACTATATAGAGGACTTACCACTTCCACGACTAACCGAAAGTCAAACCAGACTACTGAATCGGAGGATAGATTTGGCAGAGTTGAAAACTGTGCTGAAACATTTAAAAAAGGGTAGTGATGCAGGTACAGATGCTATACCTAATGAATTCTATATGGCTTTGACTGAAGAGATTGCTCCATTCCTGGTGACTATGCTCGATAGAATTTTCACGGAAAATAATCAAATTCCTAAGTCATGGGATGAGGCCGCAGTCTCTTTAATTCTTGAGGCCGCAGTCTCTTTAATTCTTAAACCAAATAGTAATCCGGGGAACTGAGAGTCATATCGTCCTATCTCCCTGATAAATTGTGATTATAAAATCTTTGCACAAATTTTAGCAGGGAGGCATGAACATGCCACAGATGTAGAACTTGTAAACCTCCAAGCACCACCAAAACAAGTAGATTAAACACCTAAAATCCATGTAAAGGTTGATTGTACTAAAGAAAAGATATGGAAGTAATGAGGCTCACATTACTTTCCCACTTGCTGAAATGTCCTTAATTGAAATCCAATGGAGCATATCTAGGCTGGGGCTGTCCGTTGGCAAGGACACTGGTGGGTGGGGCCGTCCGTTGACAAAGACACTGGTGGGGCTGGCTTGCCTGTAACTCCATTCGTGACGCTTGAGTCTTTGTTCCTTGTAGTTTCTTTTGGATCTGGTTCATCATGGCCATACCATGTTCAGGTTCATGCAATCTTGAGTCCAGGTCCAGGTCGTCGCCAAAATATGTTGTGCCTTACCAGACGTAGCTGAGTTGTATATTTAGTATTTCTTTATTGAATTCAAGTTGCAAGTAAGTAAATATATACATCAGTCTATAAGTCTGGTTATCCTTATTACTCCAGCCTCTTCCGCACATATGCCAGCCACACCAGGAGCAGCCTGCCTGCTGCTCATCCCATCTCCAACTGTCACCACTCATCCACACAGGCACCCAGGCATTCCATGCTTCACAGTCACACCAAAATTCCAATACCGAATCTCAATCTGGCTGAGCAGCAGGGAGACAGCTGGGCTGGGAAACATATACTAATACAATCAGGATAGAACAGAACCCTTTCCCCAAACCCTTTCCCCTCACCTGGCCACTCAGGCTGTCTGTTGAAAACTCCACACAGCACTGCACCAGTACAGAATTGTGTCACTCTCTTGGAAGACAGAAACCAGAACTCTTAGCTCCTGTCAGCTGGTAGCCTGGCTACAGGCATACTGAAGGTCACCAGAGATGGTGAGCTTGTCTGCAAGATAAGAAGGGGTACTGGTCATAATGGTTTTGTAAATTCCCCCTCAGTGAAAGAGGCACACTTACTTATTTTGAGATGAATGTTCTGTCCTACTTGGTGTCGTTACATAGGTCTACAAAATAATGCTTTCTTACAGCTATATGAGTGTCTAGCTTTCATTGTATATATTTATATGTTTGGATTTTAGTCTTCTAGAGTTGGGCAAACCACTCAAAGTTTGAGAAAAGTGCCTAACTCTGGCTTAACTCGAGGTCCTCTCAGACCATCGAGCCCAGCCTTCATGTGGCTTCTGATTGCCACTCACACTCTAACTTCATAAGCCTAGAATTAAACACAACATTAATCTTCGATGAAAACCCTGAGAGTGAAAGAGATACAATCTAGAAGCTGAATTGCACAAAAAAACAAAAAATGTGGGATCACTCATGGCCGACCAAATTGTGAGATCCAATGGAATAATAATGTATTTCATAGAGCCTCTCTTTTCTTCATAATCACATATGAGAGCACCTTCAAATGCCTTAGTTAAGGATGTGCACTGTTCAAAAACTCTTTTTAGGATTTGATAGATTATAATGTTGCTCAATGTATAATAAGATCTAGGCTACATAAACAACTGATTTACCTGTTAGTTGTCTAATGGCATTTTCATCAGGAGAGTGGGGATTGGGGCGTTGGAAATGTTTCTAAATTATTGTTTAAAAACTATCACTTTTAATAAATGTCTCTCAATGCAGTTATCTAATCTGATGTACCCAAGTGAAATATTTCTGGAAATACACTTTTCGAATTTTGAAAAGAGTTTAACATGTTTTTACATGATGTTTGTTGAAAGACATACATGTATGTTAGTTCGTGAGTGGGCTCTTAGAGCAAAACCGGACCCCTGGCTCTTCCTGTTAATTTGTTTGCAAGTCCACCTCTATTATATGCTGTTTTCACTTATCTAATGCCCCATGTGCAAGTAGGCCGAAAAGGGTGCTTTGTTCAGAACCTTACTTCAATGAAAAGATCTCTGTTGTTGATAGGAGAAAACTGCCATGTCAAACACCTAGTACTGTACTAGTTCCCAACAATAAACCACTCATCACTAACTGAAGAGATATGTGTAAAATTAGATAAAATATTCCAAAGAGATGGTTGATGTAGAAAGATGAAGTTTAATCCAGAGTATAAAATGTCCCATCCATCAGCAAGCAGGAGTCAGGTGCAACTGACTCTACATTCATCATGAGCATTCTATCTCCATGGTGCTAATCATAGAGAAACATGTGTCCATTGGAAATACAGGTTACATATAAACATGAATATAAAAATATTTAACATAAGCACTATATTACATACCTTCCTTCTATAATAACAAAACTATTTATCCAACACAAAGTCTTTAAATCTCATATGTTTGGTTCTGATCCTTTCACTTCTCTTCCTAGGATGATCAAAGGGTTTATCAGATGTACCAGAGCATGGATTAATAATGGAGCTATCACCCAGAAGAGAAGTGTTCTTGATAACCACAACCCTATTGAGATTCCATATTCGAGAATCCTCACTCTTAACTGCATTGGTTAAAACTTTAACAACTTTGTGAGGCCTTTGAAACAAACCAGAAGCTTTGCGTCCAAAAGGAGCTCTGATCATTACCAAGTCACCAACTTTTAAAACTGTAACTTTAACTGCTTTACTGACATCATATCTTTGTTTTCTTACTGCAATTTTATCTTCCTCTTTACTTTTCAAACAATCATTTCCAGACCTATCCTCCTTCTTAGAAACCATATCATTTGCCCAGAAAGGAGCTACAAGAGTACTAGGGTGATTTCTTTGTGAGACAAGATACTCTTCCCTTGGTATAGAGAACCAAGTCAGAGTAAAGAATTAAAGTGAGCCCACATCGAAGCATCCCAACCCTTCCAATATGTATTAATGAAAACAAAGTGAGGCATGTGGCGAATGCTCACTTATAAAGGGAAATATGAATGACTCACATGAACAGTTGCTGAAAGAATGCTCTTTTTTTTAAAAAGTAGATGTTGAGACAAATCTTCTTGAATCAGGACACAGGGTTACGTTCACCATTCTCGTCGCCAGTGTAAAATTAGTTAAAATAATCCAAAGAGATGGTTGATGTAGAAAGATGAAGTTTAATCCAGAGTATAAAATGTCCCATCCATCAGCAAGCAGGAGTCAGGTGCAACTGACTCTACATTCATCATGAGCATTCATGAGCATTCTATCTCCATGGTGCTAATCAAAGAGAAATATGTGTCCATTTGAAATACAGGTTACATACAAACATGAATATAAACCTATTTAACATAAGCACTATATTACATAATGCCAATAGGGGACTTTAATATTGTACACTGCAGGTCCTAACAAGCTACATACTATGACCACTTTCTGATATCTCACAATGACAATCCAATATGGGATGATATTAACAAAGTCCATCCTAGCAGATCTCGCCACCATATCTTCCTCCAACCTATGATTTCTCGGAACCATAAACTTTAAACAAAATATCTCAGAATAGACATCCCAGTGAAGTAACCATCTACATGGACTATGGTCATAAGAAACACCCTAAAGGGACCTGTACAGCTGCTCAAAGCTACCTGTTCATTGAAAATTATATAATTGCATGCCTCGCTCTCTCACTTCTTCATTCATCAAACTGCAAAACTCTGCATCCATTAAGATGATAACCACACCTTGGTGGTCATCACACGTGACAGGGTAACAATTCCAGCATAAGATTGAAACAAAAACAAACACAATTCAAAGCACACCTACACATTGTGGCACTCACCTAGGTAAACCCTTCAGGGCCTCACCTGGGGGTAGTAAGCACAGTATAAATGTTGCATTACAGTAATAAGCAATCCACACACTAAATAAAACAAATGTTCATCCCAGATGGGCACCTCTGCTGAGAAGAGGCTGTATACCGCAATCACTAGGGGTGGGCTAGCCAACAAATTATCAGGGAGAGTCGAGGTCGAGTTAAAGCTGATCCATGGGTCTGGCTTGGCTCTGAGAGTCGGCGCACATTGCGAGCCTTGAAAATGTTTTCCATGTAAATCATGCAACAATCATCAGATAAAATTGCTCCACAATTCAACACGCATTGGCAAAGCCAAAAGATCTGGTGATTCCCCCAGCCTTTTGGCAATTCTTTTGTCATGGTTTTATGCAAAACATTATTGCTCAGGAAGCTGCCTCGTTCTCATTAAATCAGAAATAAAAAATAAAACATTGGCTACACCCAGCGTGTTTTTCTACTCTCAGAAAATGACACATTCCCATGGTACACCTGGCACTGAAGAAACAACCATGTTTGTGGATGTTCTCATTGTGAAAGGTAAGCATGCCGTAACGCTAAGTGAAGTCAGTCAATGGCTGAATTGACTAACATTGCCCCTTGATGCAGGCTGGAGTTGGTGTAAGAAACGTGAATGACAGTCACAGACTAATGGATGAAGTCTGGCTGAAAACCCCTTTAAGTAACTAAGTTATTTATACTTTTAGTAAAATTAAAAGGTCTTGGCTAAGAAAGACCTAAAAAAGTTATTGGTCTTGCATTGGCTGTTAGCCTCATCTTTGTGAAAGAAGGGAAGGAAGGAAAAAGGGAAGGAAGACAAAAAGGAAGTAGAAGGACAAAAAAGGAATGAATGAAGGCAAAAGGTAAAGAAAGGGGGAGGCAAAAAGGGAAGTAAGAAAAACAACAAGCATTTGCAATGCAATAGGTCACGCAGTTGTGAGAGTTTGTAAATGGCAATGCCTTTTATTTACGTGTTGGTTTTTAAAACATAAATAAAAGGTATTGTCATTTACAATGCCAATAGCTTAAACTCTCAGCAAATGCAAGACCTATTGCATTGCAAATGTTTGTCTTTTCCTTTGAGGGGTAGGAGTGGGGGCTTTCCCTTATCTCTTTATTCTGACATGTGTTCGTTTTTAGGGTTGTTCTTATTATTGTAGTTAGGTATTCTGCACAATCCAGACATCGCTGCCAGCCTCCAGGTTGTAGGCACTGAAGCTGTGTAAACTTATCTCGTTCTTTGACCCCATGCTGCCGGCCAGTATGGTTGTAGGCATACAGCTGTGTATTGCCCCCGGATTGTTGCTTAATACTAATAAAAAGATTGGTTCCATAAAGTGATCACCGCTCTCCATGTTATTATGGACACAATGTCCAGTCCTAGGATTGTGGGTGGCAGCCAAGCCCATTCTCGAAAGCAGTCCATTGATATATTCAGACCCCAACCACTGCCCCCATCTAATAAGAATGATTTGTCGGTGAAACGTTCAGGACGGGAAACGCTGTCTATGATGATATGGAATAAGGTGCACAGCCAAATAGAGCTTGGCTGTGCCCCAGATGCTGTTTAATACTTCCTACAAGGTATAAGAGGCATAGGCTGGGAGGGGAAACACACAGGACAGGAAATAAACAGTAACCAGAAGCACCTCAGAGCACTGCGTGATCAAATAGACTAGTCTCCCACTTCACCAAATTCACCTCTACTGTTGAAAACAATCGGTGCAGGTCTTAACTGGACACCAGAAAGCAACACAAAATGGTTGTTTCTTGCTTGGTTGAGAGAGGTAAAGCACTAGGTACCAAGCTTCTATATTAGAAGGGATACCCACCTTGTAAACGCTGCACTTTTCTTTTCTACTGCCCCTTATTGATATTCAAAGGAATACACTATTGTTTCAGTAGTGACATTAAATCTACCCATTCCTAAGATCCAGATTGTAGCCAACTACTTGATCTCCCTGTATTTTAACTGTCTGAAGGATGAATCAATAAACTGCAATTCATTCAAAACAATAGAGCAAAGATGAAAACAGACTCTGCTGTAGTTCCCCACACCTCTATTTACAATGTTCTCCCCAAACCTCATTACGCCACTTTGCAAAGTTGTTTTGCAGTGATTTGTATTAATGTCTGAAAAACTCTTGTTAAATGCACAGTCTCAATGCATATTTTTGCACCATGAGATTTGTTCATCTCATTAACAGTCTCATAAATAAGTATTGTCAAAGTCAATGGGTCCGGCTTTAAAGTGCACACACATACAACCACAGGCATACACAAATGCTCTTTGTATTTCTTGCATGACCAAATGCAGTTTAGCACAGTAAAGTCAGACCTACAGACTTGCCCAGTTTAGGGGGGAATTGCAATAAAGGATTGTTTCCTGTACAGAATGCACATAGGAGATAAAGAACGTGATAGACAATTTGATAATTTGATCATTCAGTGTACCTTTCAGATGTAAAATAGTTCATCATCCATTCTAATGAAACATTCCAAAGGAGGCCGATGAAAGGCTGAGTGGATCCGCCAGGATTTGAACCTGTGACCATGAGGTCGAACACAGGCCCCTGCAGTGGAATGCATTAGTCCACTAAACCACCCGACCCTGCATACGATGTATATCTGAGTTTTATCTGATTTAATGAAGCTTAACTTGCATTGTGTTTACAAACTTGGAACCCCTCAGAAAACAAAATTGCCAGAGGGAAACCCCCAAGAAATCTAAATTCCATTCCAGTGTTGCTTGCGTATGCAATCAGATTGTTATGCCCCCCCTGCCCCCTGGGAAAATATGAACCATTAGGAGAGGAGTACCTGTTTCTTAAGAGACAATCGGCCAGATTCATCATACTGAAATCGGCTCGCAAAGGGCCAGATTCTGAGAATCTGGCCCTTTTGCGAGCGCTATTTTTGCATTTGGGATTCATCATCCCATATGCAAAAATCTCTACACTAGAAATCGCTATATTGCGAAGAATCGCATTTAAGGAATCTCAATTAGAGATTCTTTAAATGCTATTCATGAACCTTTTTAAAATTGCGAATTTGCAATATGGGGCCGCTATTTACCGCGAAGTGTAACTTCGTGGTAAATAGCGAAAACTTAGAAAAATGCACTTTAGTGCATTTTTCTAAGTAGTATGTTACACACACACACATGTCCTTTGGACATGTGTGTGCGCAACACCAGTGTACATTTGCATTTCAGGGGTGCTACAGTGTGTCCTTTGGACACCCTGGCACCCTTGAAATCGCTTCCTTATTTGCGATTCGCTAATTGCGAATCGCAAATAAGGAATGACTCCCCATTCATTCCTATGGGCCTTGAGGCCCATAGGAATGAATGGGAAAGCCATTCCTTATTTGCGGTTAGCAATTAGCGAATCGCAAATAAGGAAGCAGTAGAAATCGCAAAATAAATTGCGATTTCTACATGCATCCCGTTTTGCTAGTCTTTAATAGCGATTCCTTAATAATCGCTATTAAGGACTCGCAAAAGAGGACAATGATGAATCTGGGGGAATATTCTGTCTGTGCAGGTGGAGACAGCTCACACATTTACGTTTTTGTTTTCAGAGTCTTTGCTTTTCAACTAAAGTGTCAAATGTATAACTTGGAGTAGATTAGCACCTCCGAGGTATTACAGCAAACCACACTTTCCACCTCGCTTTTCTTTTCAGTAACCCAGGTAGTCAGACCTTCCTGCCACATAGAAGGCTCTTACAAGCCGATAGCAAGAATGATGGGACCCCCTCAAAAATTAAATGTGGCCAAGGAACAGAGGGAAAGAGAAAAAGCATCAATAAGAAAAATTGTTCCAGCAAGGGCCATAATCTTCAAATACTGGTATACAGCCCATTCTTAGTCTAATCTCGGTGACAGATACACAACAATTAGTTTTATTTTCTTCAAAAATATAACGCTTTTTATTTTCAATTTGTCAATACTTTAGTGTTTTTATGTTTTAGCAGAGGAGTGCCTGTTTCTTAAGAGACAATCGGCCAGATTCTTCATACTGAAATCGGCTCGCAAAGGGCCAGATTCTGAGAATCTGGCCCTTTGCGAGCGCTATTTTTGCATTTGGGATTCATCATCCCAAATGCAAAAATCGCTATACTAGAAATCGCTATATTGCGAAGTATCGCATTTAAGGAATCTCAATTAGAGATTCTTTAAATGCTATTCATGAACCTTTTTAAAATTCTGAATTCGCAATATGGGGCCGCTATTTACCGCGAAGTGTAACTTCGTGGTAAATAGCGAAAACTTAGAAAAATGCACTTTAGTGCATTTTTCTAAGTTGTATGTTACACACACACATGTCCTTTGGACATGTGTGTGCGCAACACCAGTGTACATTTGCATTTCAGGGGTGCTACAGGGTGTCCTTTGGACACCCTGGCACCCTTGAAATCGATTCCTTATTTGCGATTGGCTAATTGCTAATCGCAAATAAGGACTGACTCCCCATTCATTCCTATGGGCCTTGAGGCCCATAGGAATGAAAGGGAAAGCCATTCCTTATTTGCGATTAGCAATTAGCAAATCGCAAATAAGGAAGCAGTAGAAATCGCAAAATAAATTGCGATTTCTACATGCATCCCGTTTTGCTAGTCTTTAATAGCGATTCCTTAATAATCGCTATTAAGGACTCGCAAAAGACGACAATGATGAATCTGGGGGAATATTCTGTCGTGCAGGTGGAGACAGCTCACACATTAACGTTTTTGTTTTCAGGGTCTTTGCTTTTCAACAAAAGTGTCAAATGTATAACTTGGAGTAGATTAGCACCTCCGAGGTATTACAGCAAACCACACTTTCCACCTCGCTTTTCTTTTCAGTAACCCAGGTAGTCAGACCTTCCTGCCACATAGAAGGCTCTTACAAGCCGAACATTGCTGTGTATTGACTCACTTGTTGAATCAAGTTATGGGGCTATTGTGCGACAGGAAGAGCCAGACACCTGACATACTTCTGTGAGAGGCAATATTTTTATCAGCCTTTCAGGTGTGTAAGGTTGAAGGGCATCTGAAAAACAATTCCTAATCATCTCGAGAACAATGCCTCAAATTTGTCTTTTAAAGAACAGGCTGTTATACTTCCTACGCCACGCCTGCGGTAAACTTTATTTAAGAACTTTGCTTCCATTCCACAAAGGAGACAGTTTGTCGGCTCAAAACTGTATTGGGAAAGAATTACATATTTTAGGATTATATATTTACTGGAGAAGATTTATATAGGCCGTCAGGGTGCCAGAGCTTTGCAGAAGTGAATGAACAGAGAACCCTGGAGACAAGAAGGCTTAGCACAGAGTGGTGGCTGGTACTTCCAGCTTGTAATTCAGTGCCTCTGGAAATGACGTCACTACTGCTGGTCTTATTGGTCACAGAAGCAGTGAGAGAAAATGGAAATTGTGAGGCAGATTTACAAGCCCCCTGCACCACCACTCCGTCACTTTTTGTGACGAACTTGTGGCGCAGGGGGCTCCTCCATATTTACAAGGAGAGGAAACGCCACCCTGCGTGACTTTTCCTCTCCTCGTAAATATGGCCCCTTCACATGCAGCACTGTGCGTGGGAGGGGCGTTCCATGGGTGTTGCTGTGGGTGTTCCCACACAACACCCATGGAACAAGACACATCTCTAGATTTACAAGAAATCGTAAATCTGGAGATGCGTGTGAATGCTATGCCACCCTAGAGGTGGTGTAGCGAGGCGCAACGAGGAGAATTTTTTTAGTTTCTCCTCGTTTTTTCCTCTTTCAATGCGTGCTGCATCCTACAGCACGCATTGAAAGAGGAAAAAGCCTCTTGTGATTGTTTTTGTGTAGGAAGGTGTCCCTTCCTGCACAAAAACAATCTCCCCACGACGCAGGCATCCTTGCACCATGGTGCAAGGGTGCCTGCGCTGGTATATGGCTGCAGTTTGTGCGCCAGCACAAGGGAAGCACAGAGATGAGACATATTCTTGTAAATATGTCGCATCTCTGTGCTTTCCAAACTAACGCAGCACAGCGAAGCAAAATGACTTGCTGCACCGTGCTGCGTTACTTTGTTGTAAATATGCCCCAAAGTTTCCACACTTGGCCTTTCCCTGACCACTCAGCAGCAAATAGGAGTCTGTTGAGTGGCCTATGATAGGACACGGAGTCAAACCTCTGATGTCATCAGTGGTGAAAGGTTACGTGTTGTCACTTCCACTGGCATGGCGACAACATAACAGCATGAACCGAAACAATAATACACTGTTAATTTCGTAGCAAAAAACAAGAATATCCTTGTGATAGGAGATTTTAACGTACACTTTGATAGCTGCAGCAACCCATTAACCAAACAGTTAGTGGAGGACATGGATATCCTTCAGCTGACACAAATAACTAATCAGCCAACACATAGGGCTGGACATATTTTAGATCTCATCTTCTCCAATATAGGAGCCATTGACATCAATGCAATTAAACCATTGATATGGACTGACCACTCTATGATTTTGTTCACTATTAAAGTACCTACCAAACTCTCTAAATCCATGCCCCCATCAACAGCATCAGCTAGGAGCTGGAAAAAAATTTCTGTGGAAAAATTCCAGAATCATTTTTCACAGGTATCCATAGGAAACACCAATATTAATAATGAAATAGAAGAGCTCCAGAATAATATCAAGTGTGCGCTGGAACACTGCTCAGCTCCGCTCTCTAAACATAAACGGAGAGGCACAGTTTCAGAGAAGTGGTATGGACCTGAACTAAAATCTTTAAAAAGGAAATGTACATCTTGCGAACACAATTGGAGGCTCAATAAAACCCTAGAAACAAGAGCCATATACAAAAGGGAACTTGCGCTCTACAACAAAGCTATTAGGAAAGCAAAGAAAGACTATTTCTCACAGAGGATAACAGAAAGCAAAAATTCATCAAAAGAACTATTCAAAATAGTCAAAGAGTTATGCAGCCCAGTTAATTTATCAGTGGATCTTACCCCCTCGCAGGAAGGCTGCAATAAAATTAATGATTATTTCTGTGAAAAAATTGATACGATCTATGCCTCTTTTCCCAACATCGAATCAAAGCAACCACAACCTTGTGTAACATCCCCAGTTCTGGCTAGCTGTTCTAGATTCGGCCCTTTCTCAGAGGAGGAAGTGGGCAAAGCTATGTTGGAAGTAAAATCAGGCTCCCCACTGGACCCATGCCCGCATCATATTTTCTCACAATTAACATCAACAATCTGCCCAGCTGTAACCAAAGTCTTCAATCTATCATTGAACTCTGCTGAATTCCCGAAGTATTGGAAAAACGCCATAGTTACTCCCTTACTAAAAAAAGCAGGATCTGATATTCATAACCCGGCAAACTATCGGCCCATTTCCCAACTTCCTTATTTGTCTAAGGTGCTGGAGAAATTGGTCAACAGGCAGCTCTCCAAATTCTTAGAGACCTATGATCTATTGGATAGTTCCCAGACAGGGTTCCGGGCTAACAATTGCACTGAGACAACACTCCTGGCAGTGTCAGACGATATCAGAACCAAGGTAGATCAGGGAAAGACAGTCGCCTTGATTCTACTAGACCTCTCGGCGGCATTTGACACCGTCCCACACCACCGACTCCTGGAAATCCTAGCAGCCAAGGGTATCCGGGATAAGGCACTAGGATGGTTGCAGTCTTTCATGCAAGACAGAACACAGTCAGTACAAATGGGTGATTTTGTTTCCCCTCCCCTGAACATCAAGTATGGGGTCCCACAAGGGGCCTCATTGAGCCCAACCTTATTCAATGTGTTTGTCTCCTCACTAGCCGATATAGGGAGAAAGTGGGGTGTTGGGATCTGCTCTTACGCAGACGACACCCAACTAATGATTTCATTAGATGAAGAAGACGACCCTAAGAATAGGCTACTGAACTGCCTGACCGAACTAGCCAACTGGATGCATAGCCATTGTCTCAAACTAAACGCAGACAAATCTGAGATTCTGCTGTTTGGTAGACATACACACCTATGGGATAACAGCTGGTGGCCCACAACTCTGGGCACCGCCCCTATCCCAGCATCAACGGCCAAAAATTTAGGTGTGACTCTAGATAATACCCTGAGTATGAAAACCCATGTATCCACAATCTGTGGCAAAGGCTTTGCAATACTCAAGATGCTCCGGCGAGTTTTTCCATGGATCCCCACTGAATGTAGGAAGATACTTGTCCAGTCTTTATTAATGAGTAGGCTGGATTACGGAAATTCCCTGTTTGTGGGAATGGCGGACTATCTGTTCACGAAACTACAAGTCGTACAGAACGCTGCAGCAAAGGCAATTTGCAATAAAAGGAAGTACGACCAAGCCAAAAGCTGCCTGAGTGAGCTTCACTGGCTACCAATGATACAGAGAGCTATCTTCAAGCTAATGTGCATAACACATAAAGCATTGCACAATACGGGCCCTCGCATCCTAAAAAATAAAATCGGATTCTATGCTCCAACGAGGAACCTGCGTTCCTGTACGGCTGCTAGAGCAAGCAACACTCGTGTGAAAACAGCTAGGATGGGTGGACGGGCGTTCTCCCACCTGGCACCAAATAACTGGAACAAGCTGCCGCAGGAACTCAGACTAACCGACTGTTATTTGTCCTTCAGGAAGCAACTAAAAACATTTCTTTTTCCAAAATCTGACTAAACACAATCCCCACTCTGTTATCTGTTAACTATTCACTACTGTCAGGATAGCGCCGTGATATCCTATTGGGGATGATTGTTTGCGCTCTATAAATACCATAAATACAAATGCATGCTGTAAAATGTATCACAGTACATGGGATGTGATCTAGCAACTAAACTGCCAGCGTTGGAATCTGGACACCTAGTCTTAATCTGGCTCTGGCACTGCAGTCTGTGTGATTCTGGGCCTTCTCTAAATATCTCTATGTCCAAATTTGTGAATATGCAATTGTGAAATGCAAATGTGCAAATCCCCAATGGACATAGAGAACTCTGTTACTACACAGCTAGGGCTGCACTACATAAATACTACAAACAGCAAGCTGGTATAAGCGCAGCAGTGCGGGGGAGGGTAAGTGAAAGCGCATCGGCGCGCATTTGAAAGGCTCGTCAAAGCCTCAGCAAAGCGCTCTGACAGCAGCAGAAGCTATTAAAACAAGCTGGTGAAAGCGCAGCAGTGCGGGGGGAGGGAAAGTGAAAGCGCATCAGCGCGCGCTGTGTAACGCCAGCTGACGGGGACAGGAGATGTGCACCCGAACAGACTGCACATCTCCTGTCCATACGTGCCACCTCCTGTCTCCCTTAGTCAGTGTTACTATAATTTACGTAGTTGAAGCACCTGAGGCCCACATAGGACCACAGACCCCCACAATGAGAGGAACTCAGTGTGCTTCGTAGAATCTAAAGAGGCGCTACACTGACATAGTGGAAGGAAGGCTTTGAGGCGCTTGACAGGCACAAGGGAAGAGTCAGGGGTGCTGCATTCACATAGTTCAAGCATCTGAGACCGACATAGGATCACAGACCCGCTGAATGAGAGGCGCTCAGTGAAAGTGGCAAAATCTAAAGAGGTGTTGCAGTACATAATGGATAGATGTGAGGCCTGCGTGGAGAGTTCATCCCTGTCTCACCGTTGGGCCTCAGTGAGCATTACACTAAAGAGCGCTATAGCACTGTGCAAGCCTAGGTGTAGTACGAGGAATCTGCAATGATTGGTGAAACACACGGTCACAAGCACACATGTGCAAGAAAAAAGCTGCACATGCCTGATCATACAGCCAGTTCTAAGAGGCCACAGATCTGAGGCCAGTTATAGATATGCTTAGGTAGCCGTGCTCACATCACATCTCCAGCGCCCTGAGTCCAGGTCCTACAAACTGAACCCTTAGTCCGGGAGTTACAGCCGTGTCGCCACAAAGGAAAACGCTTTGAACAGATTAGGTGATTGTCGAGGCCAAGCTTTCCTGCGCCCTAGGGGATACAGACAGCTAGCTGTCCGAGGTCAGGCTAAGGTCTCCTTGCCAATCTCTACAACCGAACCACTCCATTCTATTTCCTGTACGCGGCGAAGAGGAAGAGATTGGGGACTGACAATACATGATGGATTGGCACCTCATTCGTGTATGCTCATAGTCTATGCATATTTTATGAGAACACGCAATCAAAATCAGGGATTAAGCAGCGGTTCATTCAGAAGACAACTAAATATCATGAACGAAAGTGTAGGGAGGTACTTCATCAACTAATACAATGGTGCCACCTGCTGCACACAACTGATATGACAAATGGAGAGCCTAAAAATTACTAAGCAGTGGCGCTGTCATTCAGAAGAACAAGCGCTCACGCGGCAGCAGGGGGGGTGAGGACCTGGGCGATTCAATTGCGGGAGCGATAATTGCTACCATATGGTGGTGCTCGCTCCCGCAAGTGAATCTCCTCACGTGCACGCGTAGCCATTAAAGGCAATGGAACGCGTGCACGTGTTTGGCTGAAAAGCCAAAGCTATCCCAAAAGGTCTTTTTGCCTTTGCAGCGCATGCGCGATGCGAAGGCGAGACCTAAACAAGGAAATAATAAGGGCCTGATGAAAGAAGGCAAAAAGTAGAAGGAAAGAAAAGAGGAAAGATGGCAAGGAGAGAAAGGAAGAAAGAAGGCAAAAACGATTGGCAGATGGAAAGAGCAAAAAAAGAATGGAGGAGAAGGAAGAAAGAAAGAAGGAAGGAAAAGAAATAAAGAGGAGGCAAAAACGAAAAAAAAGAAGGAAGCAAGAAAGACTGCAAAAAAGAAAGGAAATAAAGGAACAAATGAAAGAAAAGCGGCAAACCAGAAAGAGAAGGCAACAAATGAAGAACACAGGAAATAAAGAAGAAAAGAAGGTACAAAATAAAGAAGGCAAGAAATAAAGATTCAGAAAAGGAAAGAAGGCAAAAAGAGAGCATGAAAGACAGGCGAAAGAAAGAAGGAAAGAAAGAAGAAAAGGCAAAAAGAAAGAACAAAGAAAAAAAGGCAAGAAGAAAGGAAAAAAAGAAAAAATAAGGAAAGAAGCGAAAAAACGGAAGGCAAAAGGAAAGAAGGATAGAAAGAAAGAAAGAGGATTCATAGTATAACATATTGAATACCTAAACACAATTTACACCCCACCTATGTTTAAAAGAACTGTTACAAGTGCAAAACACGATAAAGTTTAGTTTTCTTCCTGGGCAAAGTTTATTAAGGAACCACTGGGGAAACTGAGTGCAGGAGCACAATATGGTATAGTCTGAAATAGCAGTAGTCCACTCCAAAAGGAATTTAGAACAGCATTGGAAGGAGACAGAAACTGATAAAGCGTGAATATTCCTTGCGCTCACTTCAAATGCATCCTATTATCACATCAGGTGACACTGGCACTAAAGTAGACTACAATGTGTATGGATGTCCACCTTGTGAAAGAACAAAATGCAGTCACTCAAAGTGACGCTAGCCAGAGGCTTAAGTAGTCTGACCCATTGCCCCATGCTGTATGCTGTGGAGGGCAGAAGCAAAATGGGAGTGACACAACAACAGACCAATGGGTGAAGAGAGATCTCTGACAGCCCCTTCAAGTATATTAAATACATATTATTGTACACCAGATTATACCACTGCATTGAGGCATGTACTAAAAGTAATAGTTTTTAAGCATGAACTTACAACATCCCCTCCCCCCTCACCCACCCCATGGCAATGCGATTTGTGAACTAAAAAGCAAGGCAATTCTCATATGTGCCCTGTTGTAACTATATATTTAATATACTTAGAAAGGCATTACAATCGAGTAAATCAAGCTCAAGATGGTTTCTTGTACAGCTCACATCATAAACTCAGGTATTTCAAGATGATCTCATATGCAATAAAGAAGAAAAAGGAGTAATGGTGAAACAAAATATTTGCCTAGGATAAAAAAAAAAACTAGCTATCGTGTCAAAGATTTTCAATGTTATTAAGAACACGGATTCAAGGATTATGCTTCTCTTTCTTTACTGAAGAAAACAGAGCAGCTAATCAAAACATTACAATAAGAACAAGCATTGGAAATGCAATAGGTCTCGCATTAGGAAAGTTTGAGCTATTGGTCTTATAAATGAATTTTTTTTTATTTATGCGTTGTTTTTTAAAATACCTAAATTAATAGCTTTGTCATTTACAATGCCAATAGTTATAACTTTCGCAAATGTGACACCTATAGCATTTGTAATGCAACATGTTTTGTATTTACGTGACTTAGATGTATTGATTAAATGGAAGCACTCCTCATGGAAACGGGGAACATTACAGGCTAGATTTTAATTGGGGTCAGGAACTGTGAATTAAGGGGATTCCGCCACGCAACATTACACTGTAGAAGTTGTGAATACAACGTAACTGGGTGTAGGCAGAGAAATTAGGTCAAACAAATGATAATCCGGAATACACTTCAGTCTTGAATCCGAAAATTTACCATGCAGGTAGTACACTGTAAAATATTTAGAATAATGCTAAGTTTGGCAGGCACATTTTTGCTGAGCAGCCGAGTGCTTTGCAGTGGCATGCTCAGTGTGAGGCAGTACAATTTACACAGCGACTACAACAAGCATTGGGGTGTATTAGTCAAACAAAGACGCAAGCACAGTGGCCCACATGCATCATTGTTACATTTTGCACTTCCTAATTTGCGAAAAATAAGGAATCGCAAATTAAGAAGTGCAAAATGCTATGCATCATTATTTTCGGTATTCATTTGTGATTCGGTAAAAATCGCAATTTTTACCGAATCCCAAATGAATACCGAATTCTTAAGTTAATTTTCGCAATTCCCATTGATTCCTATGGGCCAAAAGGCCCATAGGAGTGAATGGGAAGGCATCAGCAAATTGCGAGTGGCACTTTGAAAATTTCATGGGTGCAGGGGGGGGGTCCAAAGGACCCCCCCATGCACCCCTGAAATGTATTTTTCGCATCATGTTTCACACACACATGTCCTAAGGACATGTGTGTGTGAAACATGAATGTTGAAAAAAAAACATTTTCAGCATTTTAAACACTTTTTCCAAATTTACCGAGTGGTTCAACCACTCGGTAAATTTGGCACCCTAATTGCGAATTTGCACTTCTAAAAGTAATGATGCATTGCTTTTAAGAAATCGCACATCTGCGACTTCTTAAAAGCACCCGCAATTTTAGAACTCGCAAAAATGTTACGAATTCTAAAATTGCTTCATGCATCTCAAAAAGCACTTTTGCATTCGCAAACGGCCGATTTTAAGGAATCGCACCGTTTGCGACTACAAAAATGCTTGATGCATGTGGGCCAGTGTGAGGGTGAGGGGGCAACGCTGGGGTGAGGATTACAAACGCCACGGGAGAGGGGAGCAATTGGAGTGCGGCGGAAGCATCAAAGGGCTGGGAATGCGTGGGGGGAAGGGGCGCAACACGGTGAAATGGAGCAAGCTGGCCACGCGCACATGCACGCAAGCTTGCAGCCAGGGAAAACAGGGGTAGCAATTTGAAAAGCCCCTATACAAAATGTCGAGCAAGCTCGACCTAAAAAGACCATTATGCTGTTTATATGGAGGGCTCTGGCTATCCAATCCGAGCATGCTGACTCCACCCGCATTTGTATTGGAATGCATGATTCTTACAGCCCTTTAAAACCTATCGTTTAGATGTTTGTTTAAAGGGACCTTTACCAATCAAGTTTGAAATAATGCAGTACGCGTGGCACTTTCAAACTGACAAATCATATGGCCAGTCCTTTTGTACAATATGGTTTAATGCATATACAGTCGAAAAAGTATTGTAGACACGGTATTCAAGTTAAAGTTACCTTTGTTTAGATGCACGCGCGGCACTGCATCCCCAGATGTTGATCGGAAATGATTTTTCGGCATGGCGTATGTTCAGCCCTCAGTTCCCTGCACAAGAGTAGCGGAAGAAAGGAATGCTGCACTGAACTTTCCATGATAGCTAGCCCAGCAGTGTGTTTAAGACATTAACAGGGTGCTCATGTAACATATGATGCTCTGCTAAATTTTACATCGCGGCTGGCATTGCATCGTATGGGTGACGTTAACATGACGTGTAATACTGGTGAGCAATAGAAGGGAGCTGGTAAATGAATTATCAGTAATATGCTCCTGCTCCTAGATTCACCTACTGGGCAACAATACTGGATGCGTGAAGTCGTGGTGCGGTAATGAAATACCCATTCCCGACACTGATACAGCGTATGTGTAGCTGTAATATATAGTTATCACAGAGGTGATGGTGCAATCGGAAAATGGCTGTGAGGAAGACGGCCTCATGCTTTGTTAATATAGCGCTTTTATAGCCAACAATAGACTAATTCATTACGGAGAAGAGGGGCTGAGCGGCAAAAAAAAAAACCAAGGAGAAACACGAGAGACGGCCTGCGGCCGTCAAAGTGACAGTACGGCCGGCGGAGGGCATTGCTGTGGGGAGGGGGGAGGAGAAATGCGACACGGCGGGCAGGGAAGGGGCGGAGCGGGGAGAGCGGCATGAGGGTGTGAAGCAGCAGGGGCCTTTGAAGTGAAGCTAAGCTTCACTTCAAAGGTGTGGGAGGAGTGCTGCTGGTGATTGACTGGCGATTTGATGATGTGCACGCGCATTTTAGGTCAATGCGCTTGCGCATTGACCTAAAAGCGCACAGGCACAGCATCAAATCGCCAGTGGAATCGCCAGTTAGGTAAACGCTCGATAAGCCCCTATATATCTCGCTCCCGTTCAATGCGCATGCGCATTGAGATAGGTCGCTCGACCTAAAAACTACACTTCCCATGAACCCCTGTAGTCCACTCTCTCCACCAAGCACCGGGGTCATGTGTAGTATATAAGCCAAAGTCACAATAATTCCTCCTCTTTCTTTGTCATTAATCCTCATAAATCATTTCAAAACTCATTGCAAACTCGAACTCCAATCTTGAACCCTCGAAGAACCAGGTCTCGTACTCCGAACTCGGCAACCATAGAAACAGCAAAGGGAACTCTTCTCCTCCGATACACACCAACACTGGAAATTAAGCAACAGGCCATCTCAGGTCTCCTTGGTATCTGCCCCTGGGAAGAAAAGAAGAGCAGAAGCACGGTATCTACTAATTTTGTAACTTTCATCACCAAGGACGGGAAAACATAACATCCCAATAGTAATCATAATAGCACTACACAAAAGTAACAAATGGAATCCCTGGGTGGGATAATCCTCATCTCTGTGTCCTCTTTAATAGAATTGAAAATTCTTGATGCAACAGCTAGACTTTTTTATTTTATGTCAGGAACAGACGCTTCAGATTATGCTAGTTTAAAGTGGTGCTACAATATTAGATGCAACAATATTAGATGCAACATCCAAGACTGGTTTGTGAAAAAAACACTTAAAAATCGAATCGAAAGATCAGTCTGCTGCAGCCGTAATGTCCTCAATACGAGAACCAGGGGAAAAAGCTTTGGAGTCCATAGTTCCCCTTACAGAATGTGTTCCAAAATGAGACACATCAATTCCGGCTTCTGCCAGAATCCACCTGACCCATCAGACCAAAGTTGTGGAGGAGACCGGGTGGAGATGTTTTTGCAAGGAATACGTAACTGTCCTGCTTGATCAGTTTGTAATTCATGAGTATTGTCTTCATAACATTTCAAACACATAGTTTAGGATGATGAGGAAAAGCTGGGTAAACAATGCATCTCGAATCAGTCCCCATTAAATGTTTAGATATGGAAAAAGACACACCGAGGGAGTAAACACTCTACCTATTAAATCCAAGGCTCTAACATCCGAAACCCTCCTACAGGATATGAGACACCATAAAGTAAGCTTTGCTGATGCTTGCATATGTATAAAATCTTAATTATCTGGCTTGGCTCTGAGAAAAAATGGAATAACATCCGCGTCTTATAAAGTAGACTACATTGGTTGAGGGGGAAGCACCATCCTTATTCCTCTTAGTACTTTGCACACAAGCGGGTGCTCCCCCATGGGCCTACCATCCAGGTGAGGATAACCCGCAGAAATTGTGGAACGGAAATTATTTACCATTCTATAAGCTAAACGTTGTGTACCCAGATCTGACAGAAAGTTCACAATGATATGGATACGGAATCCCATGGGATCCATGTCCTGTTGCCCGCACCAAGAAACCCAGCGACTGACTTGTATTGTTTGTGTTTAGAGGGAGCCCAAGAATGAGATAAGAAGAACAGTGTATCCGATGTAACTCCTGGCATTTGCCAACATCACTGGAAAGTCACCACACCATCAGGCACAAGAGCCCCCGAGTCACTAGTGGATGGTGACGGCCCACTGGATCCACCAGAAGATCTGGTTGTGTCTGAAATGGAATCGGGAGGGCGCAGGATAACTCCATTGCCATAAGAAACCTCAACTGGGCTTTCCAAAAAGGTGTTACCAGGACCACCTCAGCCATATGTCTGCTTACCTGCTCTAATACCCTCTAGATCATTGAAAAAGGAGGTAAGGTGTAAAAAAGACCCTCAGACCAATCCTGGAGAAATGCACCTGAACTCAATACCCAACTGTAAAACTGTGGAAGCTGTGCATAGAACCGTGAGGCAAAAAGATCCATTGAGCATGGATCCATGCACAGGTTCAAGAGATGAAACACCAGGGGATGTAATTTCCAATCACTGGAGTCACTGAGAAAACAGGAATTCCATTCTGCTCACACATTGGACGAGCCTGAATGTATTCCGCTGTCATTGAAATCTAATTCTGGAGGCAATAGTGCCAAAAGTCCTTGGCAATCTCCGCCAGAAAACGCAACCTAGTCCTGCTAGGCGGTTGATGTAACGTACAGCTGATACATTGTCCAGCCTCAATAGGATACAACAACTTGCTTTGTGCGGTGACAATGTATGAATCGCAACGGACCTAGCCAGTAATTCCAGGCAATTGATGTGAAGCGAAAGTTCCTCCAAGGACCACCAGCCCCCCTTTTCTACCGAGCCCCAAGCGGCTTCCCAATCCCAGCAGCTGGCATCCGATCCGATCACCACCTCTAGGGTGAAGTAAAAATGGCCCTGCCATTCAGGCATCCATGTGCTCCAGCCACCAGGACATTTCCATCTTGACCTCCTCAGTCAAAGAGATCTGTTAGTAGGATGTAGAATCTTCAATCGCTGAAGGGCCCAATATTGTAGGGGACCCGGACAAATTGCTCGTATGGAATAAGCCAATAGTCCTACTAGGCGAGCAAGGGTCCTCAAGTACTAAGGGGCCTATTATGATGGCACCCCCGAGGTGGAGGGACCATCCGCAGGGGCAGCGGTGGTCCCTCTGTCGGAATTAGGATGTGACCGCCACCCTGGCGGTCACATCCTGTATATTTAACATTGCGGCGGGTGCTGCTTGAAGCAGCACCCGCTGCAAGGTTAAAAATGCATGCTTTGCATGTGCATGCACAAAGCGGCAGGCACCGCGCGGTGCCTGCCGCTTTGTGCATGCACATGCAGGGGGGTACCATAGGTACCCCCCATGTGCACCCCCCATGTGCACCCCCCACACCCCCCTTCACCCTGGGGGCCCGCAACGGGCCCCCAAAGGAAAGACCGTATGCCTTTCCACGGCGGCATTGGCATGGGACCGCGGGCATCATAATATGGCTGGCGATGTCTCGCAGACACCGCCACCATATGTATGCACCATGTCCACCGGTCGCGAAGGCGACCGGCGGTAAAACGGCGGACGGTCTTGCCGTCCACCGCGGACCCCCTGGCCATCCTAATCTGGCGGGGGGTCTTTTCAGTCACCGCAGCGGTGAATCCGCATCCTCCGGGCCGGCGGTGGCTTCCACCGGCCCGGAGGATGCGGATTCACCGCAATCGTAATCGGTCCCATAGTCGGAGAGGCAAGGGCTCTCCTCAACTCCTTCTTGGTAGACAACCGTTTCCGTAAGGGTAGAAGTTGGGCCTGGACTGAGTCCACTTGGAAGCCCACAATATCCAATACCAGTGATGATAACATGACCGATATTTCCCTGTTGAGGTCAATCCCCATATCTTGAAGGAGATGTCCCGTCGAAGATAAACGAAGGAGAACTGTCTCCCTGTCCTGTGTCATGGTGAGAATATCGTCTAGATAAATGATCAACCGAACCCCTTGCTCCTGAAGGTATTGAGCTACCGGTCAAGGAAGCTTGGTGAAACACTAAGGGGCCGAAGAGAGGCCGAAGGGCATGGTGGTGAACTCGTACCACTGATTTTGCCATTGGAACTGTAAAAATCTCCAATGGGGGTCAAAATGGGAACCACCAAATACGCGTCTTTGAGTTCAAAGCATTCTATCCAGTCTCCTTCCTGTAGAAGATTGCATAATAAATGTATTCCCCCCATCTTTAATATGTGATACACAATCTGTTGTGCCTACTGCTTATGCTGCCTCAGATGTCGTGATGTCATAGATGTATTGTGCATGCCCAGAATGTTGATGTTCAAGAGTTGGAATGGTAAAAGACTGTACTGCTGGACCTGGCGATGTGAGGACCTGAATGCTGTATAGTCTCTGGAAATAAACTACATGAATTACATCGTGTTGGTGTGATTTACTACAAAATCCAAGAGTTAAACTACTTAAGGTTGAGAACCAGACAAAAAACCTTATCCATTTTGTGTACCAAAAAAATTGTACTGATGAATCCCCCGCATCACTGCCCCCTTTGTTATCAGGGATTGAACTTAATCGTTTACGAAAGATGCTTCTGTTTGGAAAAAGGGAGAGGGAACAGAAGACCCTCTGATGTGGGGTGGAGTAAAACTCCAGTTGAAAACCCTGAACCATATGTAGTACCCATGGGTCATGTGAAATCATCAGCGAATTGTGATAAAACAACTGTATCCGTCCACCCACCATTATCTATGATTGTGTAATTACGCTCACCTGTGTATGAGGAATGTAAGGTGTTGTCTCTGCCCCTATAACCCCCACGATGGGCATGACCTCGCACACCTTGATTGCGTGTGGGGTAGAAGTTAGAGTAGCGTTGAGCTGTGCCCTCACCTCTGGGCACGTATCTACGAGGGGCCTGGTGAAAGCCACAACTTGATGCTTGGCCACGATAGCGTCCGACCCTGACAAAAAGACCCCTGTTGAAGACCTTCTTAAAATAAGTTTGTGCCTTGTCTAATGCTGAAAAGTTGAACACATACCTTTCCAAGTCCTTGATGAACTTGTTGCTGAATAACAATTAGTTGGCTAGTGTGCCCGTCTCCATGAAGGCCTAATCCACGATTTGAGGATTGATGCCCATAAGAATAGACTTGCATCTTTTGGTAGACAATGTGCATGTTGACGTTCCCCAAAAGACACAGAGCCCTCTGTGCCCACTCCAGGACCTCGCCAGGATCCAATTAGGATTGGTTGTCTTTAGCTTGAACTGCTAGATCTAGTATTTTAGTGAGGGGACCAAAAATATTGAGCAGTTTGCCCTGGCATCCCCACCAGGCCCTATCCAAACCCTTTTTCCGATCTTTGGAGAATTTCTTAAGAAACGTGGCCATGTTAGGGTTGAGTTCCAGTGTATCTGCCACTTTACCCAGAAGAGACGGGCACTCCAGGGGGAACGTATTGTGCACTTTCTGCTCAAAGCCCCGTCGCAGGTGGTCCTGGACATAGTGTTCCATCTCCATACAGGGCAACTATTCCGTGGAGTGAGGGTGAATAATCTCTCTTGGATCGAACAACGGGTTTTTGTTAGGAGGTATATTGGCCCTTACGCTTCCGTTTGATGGCTGGTTCAAAATCCTCCTGAGGAGCCTCCTTATCTGAAAGTGAATCTGAGAATAACATGGAGAGTTATGCCTTGAAGGTGGAGCTCTTTGCGAAACCAGATGGTTAAAAAAAATCTGTACTACTGTATTCGTAGTCACGCAGGGCCAAATGTGCCAACTGGGAATGGACCTCGGCTGAGGAACCTTTGGAATAAGTACCATGGGCAAACCCCACCCTGTGCAGCGCCAAATCCTGTTTGTCAGGGCCCTCTGCTGTACCGACCAAATCACGCCGACCAAAGCGTGCCAGGGGTTGGGTGAATGGCTGCAAAGCCTTTATCATGGCTTGGTTCACGAAGTCCTGCACTTGAGTGTCAAGTGCCTCCGCTAAATGCTCCACCATATCCTGCTCATAAGGGACTTCTGTGTACTCAAGATATTAATCACCCTAATCAGAGTAGTATGCCATGCCCACCTTCACTGAGGGTTTGGAAGAGGTTCAAGTGAGAGAGACAGCCCTACTCTGGCGCAAAAAGGTTCAGAAAAACTATTATCGGGGCAATAAATAAGCCCTAAATTATTGCCACCAAATATTTATTAGTTTCAAGGAGGCACTCAGCTCTCCTAAAGCAAAGCCTTGTTCCCACTTTTTTCGCCCAGTCAGGCATTCACCAGGCAGTGGAAGGGCAGAGATGCTCTTGTTGCATGCAGTGCAATGAACCAATCCGCAATAATTTCCGATTTGGCATCACTGTGCATGCGTGGGCACAGACTGCGCGAGAGGACTGACCCCCAACATGCATCTAACGCGTGTCCTGCTCCCACTTCACAGCAACCAAATTAAAAAGGGCATAATAGTCCCTGAGTACATATACGTAAAGTCGGTTGTAAAATAAATACCACATTTTGGATAAATCTAAAAGAATTCTGATATAAAGCTTAACCAACACGTGCAAACAGAATAAAGAAAGTGACTTTGCTCAGCTGCTGCAGCAGCAAAGGTAGAGGAAGAATTATCATGACTTTGACTTATATATTACACATGACCCCAGTGATTGGTGGCGAGAGTGGATGTAGGGGGCTGGTTTAGTATATGGTGCTCACATATGTAAGTGTAGCACTCCAGACAACCCCTATAGTGATGTTAGTGGTCTTAGACAACCTTAGAAAGCTCTCTGAGTGATAGCTGTGGAGAGAAGCCTTCAGGCTTAGTCCAGAAGGAGTTTAAAACAGCTTGTTTTACCAGTACTAATCATATAGTGTAGATTAAGTGAAAAAGAACCACACAGTGTAGTTATAAAAATATGTATTTATTACAAACACTCATTAACACCTTGCAATATCTTCTACCCAGAGATATAGTCACAATACGCACAATACTTTAGTAATAGAACAAATAAGTAGCACAAATACACAGTGGTCTCCAGGGGGAGACCAAAACATATACTAATAAAGTGAAATGCGAACCACGACCTAAGTCAAGACTGGACCCAGAAGACTTTTGATGAGAGGATGTAGCCTTGCAGCTAGAGTGGTGGATGTCAAAACTGGGGAACTGGGTTCGAGTCTTGGCAACGATGCTCAACATCACGTGATTCTGGGCAAATCACTTAATCTCCCTGTGCCTAACAAAAAATGAATGTGTCCAACGGCAACGAAACTGGGGCTCATGTACAGCGCTTTGATACCCAATGTCTCGGGTCTAGTTGCGCGATATATAAAACTCTAAAAAAATAAAAAGATGTAGAAGCGCCAGGGACCCAAGAAGCCACCAAAGGTAAGTTCCCCGGAACCCCACAGAGGCCGTGTGCAGAGTGGGAACATAACTGCGTGCTCAATAGAGGTCAATGGATAAGTCACGGTTAAATTTTTTATGAAAAAGGACCCTCCCCAGAGGACCCTAAAGAAACACCGTGAAAGATGGAAGGTTGGAGAGTCACCCCACCCATCGATACCCAGGGAACCAGGAAACCTACACCAGGGAAGCCGGGAGCATAGGTGCGAAGTGATGTTGGAAAGCGCCGTAGACCACAATGGAGGACTTAAGATGCCGCTGGCGAAGAAGGTGAAAGAGCCCAGTGGAACCCAAAGGTGGATTCAAGATGAGATGTACCTGAAAGCACAGGGGACAGTCTTTACCACTCAGGAGTGATCAGGAGGCATGGGAGATGAATGCCCACCAATGTTGGAGATGCAGGAGAGTTGACAGTGACCTTGGAGCTGCAGCTGTGCGGACCAGGCGATGCTGTGGAAGACCAGAAGCTATTCACAAGCTGTCCCATGTTGGATGTCAAGAGCCATGTTAGTGTCCGTTGGGAGCACCAACAAGCCTTGGCAGTGCAACAAATGCAGTATTAAAAAAAGGTGCGGTGTTGGGACCAGCAAGGTCCAAGTGACTCACCACGAGCAGATAAGTCAGAGCAGGCTCTGAGCAAACAGGTGGGCTCACTGGAGCCAAAAAAGACCCTCAAGAGGACCCAATTGCTGAAGGCACAGGAGTCGCAAGAGGACCTTGAGCAGCTCACCAAAGGATGAAGGCCTATGGTGCAGAGGATGCAGAGGATGCGGTACAAAGATCTTGGTTGCAAGAGATGCTTGAGACTGGAGCTTCTTGGAGCCCGAAGATCTCTGATGAAGAGAGTCAAGAAGCCTTGGCAACGGCAAGTTGATGCGGTGCACAGGGGTACTGCTCTAGCGGTTCCGACGAGGGATACTGGCTTCAAACTTTCTGTCAAGACAGTGCAGGCCTCCAGGGAGTTGCAGAACTACCACCTGTGTTGCTGAACCTTTCCGAGTCCTTAGGAGCTCAGGAACACCAGACCGGTCAGCTTTGTTGCGGTGCCTGCAGATGCAGGAAAGTGACCCCTACATTTCAAGGGAGATTCCTTCGAGTGTCTTGGATGTCCACAGGCCTGTAGAAGAACCTGTATGGAGCACAGGCACAGACGATGCAGAAGACTGGCAGGTCGACGAGACCAGGAGCAGCAGGAGTCTTCCCAGTTGTGGTCTCGGTTCCCACAGTGAAGTTCAGTGAAGTCCAAAGTGCCCAGATGGTTGAAGATGAAGTGGTTTTGAATCTGAATCTTGTCCCACAACGAATCTAAGGAACCACCCACTGGTAAGCTCTTAAGTACACTAAGGAAGGGGTTAGGACGATTCAGGGGTCCCTCCCACAGGAGGGGCTGGACAGTGGGGAGGATACTCTCATTTCCTTTGTCCAGCTTCATGCCAGAGCGGGAGCCAACAGCTCCCTGAACTGGTTCCATCTGGAGTATGCAAGGAAGGGGTATACTGATAGAATATCGATGACAAAAATACTGGTTAAATATATCGAAAAAAATATATAGAATACAAAAACATCGACATCCATACCTATACAGGTTAGTAAAAAAAGTTGATGTAAAAAATATAGATGTAAAAAATATCGATTTAAATATATATATATATATATATATATATATATATATATATATATATATATATACACAAAACCTCCAAACGCCACCTCTAATCCCAACACGGATCGGCGAAGCAAGCAGGAGACGGACCACCAAGTCGAATTACAGGTTCTTTATTGCATTTTCAGCTGGATAGAAGGGCAAGACGCATTTCGGGCTGAAACAGCCCTTGTTCACATGCAAAAGACCAAATGTAACTTTTTACTTTTTATAATGCTTAGTGACCCGCCTACAACCCGCCTCCAATCTGGTCATGTGACCATAGAGATGGAAAACAAACTGTGCATAAATCTTCTATGTGCAAAATACGCCAAAAGTGCGCCACATGAAACTAAACATGTATTAACAATGTAGTCAAAAACATCATTGTAAAATCGATACATTTGTTATAACAGGATAAATCCTTTCTTTTCTGATACAGATAACAAGACGTTATATTACTGTATAATACAAAAAGAATGCACATTGTTTATGTCAACAGTAGAAAGTAATAACTGGACAGGGCAGGGAAACTTATAGTGCTACTAATAGTGACACCCGGTCGATGCCTAAAGTGCGAGAAGTTATATTACATGTGCAAACAGATGGGATAAAGTGCTGTAGTGCATGATAAAATCAACCTGTAATTGTAATGCATAAATGCCATCTTAACAATTGGGATCAAACAGAACCTCATTTTGTTAGATAAAAAGTTAGTTTAAAACATTACAAAATGGTTAAATAATTTATCATGATTAAAAGTGAATAAAACACCTTGTGTATAAAAAAGTTATAGCAAAATTCTGATAAAAAACAGAATAATGAATATATATACACACCTATGTACACAAGAGGAAACTGTGGAACTGATGGATACATTATAGTGACTAACAGGGAACCTGACTAGCCAATGTAATACAGAAATTCCAACTTTAAGGATCAACAAATCAATCACAGACAAAAGTCCCCACAGGCAACAGGGAACCTGACTACCTGGGGGCTGTGGGTACATGCTTAGAGAGTTGACACTAGGGCCCAGACAGAACAAATCACAAGACGTTATGCAGGTCCTCGGTGTTATTAAGACCATTCGGCCAAATGCTGTCAAACTCGAGGATCATGCTGGACTCCAGTTGTCTCAATTTCAACTCTGTATTACCTCCCCTTAATAGTTTTGGTACAGCGGCCACGACATAATAAGTAAGGCAATTCACATCCTTGTTATGTTTACTTTGAAAGTGGCGAGCCACCGGATAAGAAGGATCGCTGTGTAAGATGGCTCGGAGGTGCTGTAAAATCCTGACGTGCACCTGTTGTTTGGTACTGCCTATATAATTTAGGCCACAGGTGCACGTCAGGACATAAACAGCAAAGTCCGTTTTGCAGGTGTGGTTGCCTATGATGGGAATTTCAGTGCAACTGAAAGGGGTGCGGTAATGAGTTTTGTTCATGCCAAACTTGCAGGCCCTGCAGCTAGAGCATTTGCGAAACCCGGCTGCAGGTTGCAGCCAGTTCGCCTTATGTTTCAGTTCAGGACTAATATGATCCAAGCTTGCCCCCATGCTGCGGGCTCTGCGGAAGGTCACTAGTGGTTTATTAGGTAGCATGTGCCCTAATATATTGTCTGTGAGAACGATAGACCAGTTCTTGTTAATGATCTGTCTGATCTTCGATTCTTGATCACTGAAGGCCGTTATAAATCTAGGACAATCATTTTGAGAATGATCTGCATCAGGGGTAGAAGTTGCAACCTGGCTACTGGAAGTGTCAGTCGGGAAGAGGCTGGCTCTCGTTCTTGAATTGGCTTTTGCCAATGCCTGCTCAAACATAGTGTCTGAATAGCCTCGATTTTTCAACCGGTCTCGTAATTCCCTGACACATCTATCAAAGTCATCAGTGGAACTGCATATTATTTTGCGCCGTAGAATTTCACCAAAAGGAATGCTGTTGATAGTGTGTTTTGGGAGGAGACTGGAGGCGTGCAGGGTGGTGTTGCCTGCTGTAGGCTTTCTGTGCAATGTGGTCTGCACTCTATTGAAATCATCAATATAGATTTTGACATCAAGAAATTCAACCTGCTTGGCATTGATATGAGATGTGAACTTCAGGTTAAGGGAGTTGTTGTTAATTTCCTCAATAAAGGCAGATGCTTCTTTCTCGTCTCCCTGCCACACTATAAAAATGTCATCTATATATCGTAGGTATTTAATGATCTTTTCTTTCACCCACACCTGATGCGTTGCGTTGAGAACCCGCTCCTCCCACCAGCCCACCTGTAAACACGCGTAGCTGGGGGAGAAGCAGGCTCCCATCGCAACGCCCCTCAGTCGTCTCCACACTTCTTTGCCAAATACAAAATAGTTATTATACAAACACCATTCCATCAGACTCAATATAGCCTTATTGTGTTCATAAAATTGCACCGGTCTGAGACTTAGAAAGTCTCCTGCTGCCTTTAGGCAATGGTTATGGGCTATACTAGTGTAAAGGGACTCAACGTCCAAAGTTATAAGCAACATATCGTCCTGCCACTCAAGATCTTCTATTTTTTTCAAAAAGTCACTTGTGTCGCGAACAAAGCTAGGCAGGTTGCTTACCAGGTCTTGAAGGAAAAAGTCAATGTATTGCCCAACTTTTTCTCCCATGCTGTTAATCGCTGAGATGATCGGTCTACCAGGTATGGGCATAGTTCCTTTATGGACCTTCGGTATTAGGTAAAAGGCTGGCAGGACTGGGAATTCGTTATGCATGTACTTATATATTTATCTCCAGAGATAAGGCCCTCTCTGCGCCATCTTAATAGGAGCTTGTTCAAGTTATCATTGGCCTTCAAATATTCTTTATTGCTCGATTTGGTGTAGCAAGCATTATTACTTAAATGTCTGTGAGCTTCAGTAGTATAATCTTTTTTGGGCCATATGACGATATTTCCGCCCTTGTTCTGCCGTTTTAACCACAATTTCAGGTTTGTTGCTTAACTTTTTCATTAATGCATGGTAGTTGGCCTGCTTTTGATTAAATGTATGCCTCTTGTGGTTGTTGGTTTTTCTGTATAGCTGTTTAATTTCCGACGTGATGCAGTCATGAAAAGTGTCCAGAGTGTCTTTGGCCATGAGTGGGACAAAATTAGATTTACCTTTAAAAGGAGTCGCGCCCGCTCCCTTTTGTGTCATATTGATTTTGTCCAGTCTTCTTTGAGTACTGAGGTCAAAATCAGGCCCCAAAGGTTTCTTATTGGTTGCCTGATTGAGATCATGCATCTCCAAGAGAACAAGGACATCCGCCGCCAATAATTGTAGTTCTTCATTAGCGGTACTAAGATTGGATACAGAACTTCTGTCATCGTTAGACTTCAATTTTTGTAGGGTAAAGAATTTTTTGAGTTTGAGCTTCCGGATAAAGCAATATACATCTACTCGTGTGGAGGCATATTTAAATGGTTGCTCAGGACAAAAGTTCAGACCGAGAGCTAGGAGTTGCTGTTCAGCTTTAGTTAGTATGACATCGGAGAGATTTATAATAGATTTTTCATTTTCTACTTCCGCTTCTGCCAATGTTGATTCGTCTTCTTTTTCTGTATATTTTTGCCTTTGTTTTCTCCTTCTTTCTCGTCTTTTTTTGTTCTTTCGTTTGTTGCCGCATTTCTTTGCCGTGGTCTCAGAGTTGAAAGTCTTTCCGCGACTAAAAAATCAAGCTCTTCCTCAAGGTTTAAAATAGTTGCGGGTTGTTCGCGATTTGTTGACTCGTAACTCAATTCACTAGTGAGTGAAACAGAGCTCAGACTGGAAGTTTCATCATCTTTATTGCCAGTTTGTCTTGCTGCCGCTTGAGGAGGCTTTTGTTTGTTGCACTTGTCGCTGTATTGTTGGCGTTTGGTGTCATTATATTTTCTTGCAAATGTAAAAATTTGGCCATTTGTATAATCGGCTTGGTCACGCGCGAATTTACTCACTTTTCTGGTTTTAATTTTTTCCTCATGCTTTTTGAGCCTTTCCATCATCGATTCCTTTAGTTTTTTTGTAACATCTGTTTCATTTATTTTGTCAATTTCTTCCTGAATTTTGTCAATCGTTTTCAGGATCTCTGCTCTGTCGATAGCCGCGTACTTGATCAGTAAATGAACTGAATTCATTGACGCGTCTAAATTGTTTTTGCCCTATTCTTTTAACATCTAGGGGTTCGGGTTCTCGAAGCTCGGTGCGAGCATAATTCGCAAGCCTCTCGGCACTCGATTGACATCGGCATATTTAGTCAAGGAGTAATGCTCCCACCACTTTGTAATTTCAAGGCGTCTTTGTTTTTCAAGATCCCTGTACAAAGTTTTGATATTAGAGTCTTCCCGTACCTCTGTGCTTGCTGGAGTTTTTTTGGCTATATTGCCCACAGCAGGGATTTGTCCAAACAGTTCATCAGCTTCCTCCTCCCTTGCACGGAAAGCTTCCGCAGACATGCCTTCGCCTCAGCTGAAACTGCTTTTGGTAATAGCCTAAACAAAGCGCTGTAGATTGCTTCACGGCGTTTTGTACGGTATCGATTTCCCGACAGGGAAAACCTCCCAACCTCCGCACTGCCACTTTATGACTCACTGCGTCGTGATAACATCAAACGTTGGCAGAGTCCTCCGACCCCGCCGCTGGTTGCTGTCTTCATCGCACGCTGTCTTGAATCTTTTACTGGCTGCAACAGGGGGTATCCGCTAGAGTTCCGCACAGGATCCAACAGTAAGGTAGCTTGAGAGCGGATACCACTTCAGGGGAGGGGGTCCATTACCGGAAGCAAGCTCACTTCCGTAATTACATGCACGAAACCTCCAAACGCCACCTCCAATCCCAACACGGATCGGCGAAGCAAGCAGGAGACGGACCACCAAGTCGAATTACAGGTTCTTTATTGCATTTTTAGCTGGATAGAAGGGCAAGACGCGTTTCGGGCTGAAACAGCCCTTGTTCACATGCAAAAGACCAAATGTAACTTTTTACTTTTTATAATGCTTAGTGACCCACCTCCAATCTGGTCATGTGACCATAGAGATGGAAAACAAACTGTGCATAAATCTTCTATGTGCAAAATACGCCAAAAGTGCGCCACATGAAACTAAACATATATTAACAATGTAGTCAAAAACATCATTGTAAAATCGATATATATATATATATATATATATATATATATATATATATATATATATATATGAAATATATAAAATATTAATATTAATTTTAACAAATTTAATGTAATATATATTTTAACAAATTACAACAAATGAACATAATTATTTTTAAAATGTTTAATTATATAAAAATAAAATATATATATATATATGTCAATCATTTAAAATATGAAAAATACATTCTACAATAATTTAAAACATGAATCTATTAGAAAATATTTAAACTTATATTTCCCAATACAATCAGTGCAACAGTAGGGAAAGTGTTAGATAGCAAAATAATTAAATTTACTATTCCAACTCCAGGGTAGGGAAAGTGTTGGATAGCGGAATGGTAAAAATTACTATTCCCACTCCAGTGAGAGCAACAGTAGGGAAAGTGTTGGATAGCGAAGGGGAACAAATTACTATTCCCACTCCAACTAATGCAAAAGTAGGGAAAGTATTGGATAGCGTAGGAGTAAAAATTACTATTTCTACTCCAAAGAGTGCAACAGTAGGGAAAGTGTTGGATAGCAGAGGGGTAAAAAAAGACTATTCCCACTCCAAACAGTGCAACAGTAGGGAAAGTGTTGGATAGCGGAAGGGTACAAATTACTATTCCCACTCCACTGAATCCAACAGTAGAATAACTGTTGGATAGCAGATGGGTAAAAAAATGTATTCCCAATCCAGTGAATGCAACAATAGGGAAAGTGTTAGATAGCGGAGAGGTAAATATTACTATTCCCACTCCAAAGAGTGCAACAGTAGGGAAAGTGTTGGATAGCAGAAGGGTAGAAAAGACTATTCCCACTCCAAACATTGCAATAGTAGGGAAAATGTTGGATAGCGGAGGGGTACAAATTACTATTCCCACTCCACTGAAACCAACAGTAGAATAACTGTTGGATAGCAGAGGGGTAAAAAATGTATTCCCACTCCAGTGAATGCAACAGTAGGGGAAGTGTTAGATAGCGAAGAGGTAAAAATTACTATTCCCACTTCAATGAGTGCAACAGTAGGGAAAGTGTTGGATAGCGGAGGGGTAGAAATTACTATTCCAACTCCAGTGAGTGCAACAGTAGGGAAAGTGTTACATAGGGAAGAGACAAAAATTACGGTGGGAAAAGATGGCGGCCGTCACATCGGCCGAGTAAGCGGGTCAGCAACGCTTCTCCCTTTCTCTATGCCCTGCCGGTGAAAATCAGCTGTTCAATCAGAGGATAACGCGGATCCAACGCTTCAGGAACAGCGGTCTTTTCGGTTTTCAACAAGGAGCATTTTCGTACCTGTCCCGGAGCGAAGCGGAATGCTGCGGCTGCCTCTGAGAAACCGACGCCGCATCACACAGCTGATCCTCGCTCCCTGGTGTCTGTGTTCCAGCGGCTCCGTCTTTGCGCGACGGCTGTATCCGGTTCATCTGCCTTGTTTGTACAACGCCAGAATGCCACCAAAAATACAAACTAAAAGTCAGGCGCAAGCTATGTCAAAAATGTCGGCGTCTCAGTCCTCTGCTCTACAGCCACTGCCCAAAGCGGACAGTGCAAAGAAGGTACAGGCACAGGCAGACTGCCCACCTAAGACTCCAAAAATGCCAAGACGGGACTTTTAACATCTATATTCCAGACCCGCACGGCCAGCTCTAGCAAAACACCTCAGACTACACAAAGTCTAACGTCTGGAAAACTCCAACAGCCTTTAGACATGACATCCACCCAAGTACTCCCAGTCACAGTGGGTAAGTCGGATGCCGTCTGCAAGCACTTATCAGTTAATGTTCTGCATGGTTTGTCTGAGAAAAACTGGGGCAATGTAGATGCAGCGCATTCTATGATGGGGACAGTAGATTCTAATAAACACAGAACTTTGATTAGCACTGACACTGCCTTGGTTCTACCTGCTCCGCACCAGGGTATTATGGGAGATGTAGTCCCTTCTGTACAGACTTCCCAGCACAACCTGCTTACTGTCCCTGCTGCAGTACTATTTCCGTTGCCACCTAGTGCCCACAGTCAGCTAAAGTCCTCACAAGTGCTACCACCAGTTCCAATTATTGCTGAGGCGGACACAGACGCTGATTTTTTTTCTCTATCTGAACACACTGGCTCCTCAGTGGATGAAAATGGTGTTGATAGGAATTGGACGGACGACGAAGATAGCGAAACCTGCGACTGACGTGCTAATGAGGTATTGAACTCCGCTGCTATATCTAATGTCCTATCTACGGTCCGTAAAATACCTCAAGACTCTGATCTGCCAATCGGCTCTCTAGCTTGGGAATATTCGTATACGATCCAGCCGGGTGCGCAACTCAACCTCCTGGATACAGCTTCAAATATCCCGGATCCTAGCTCGGCCCTACCCCCGGGGGAAATGACATTAGCAATTATCTATCAAACGATAATCGCCCACCGGGAGGAGACCCGCCAGGAGAGTGCTCGTGCACAAGCAACTGGCCGCAGGGTCCAGAACTCACTTCGCAGGGTTATCAAAACTTGTGCTGAGATCTCATCCAAAGTAGCGGAAGCAGAAACTCGCATTTCAACATTGGAGGATGACTTGACTATACAAAGGAACACTATTGATGCATTCAAAGCCCATAGGGATGATGTCCAATGGAAGATCATTGATATGGAAAACAGGGCCCGCAGAAATAATTTAAGGATTTTGGGGGTTCCGGAAGGCACAGAGGGATCAGATGTTCGACAAATTGTTGTGGAACTTTTTAAAGAAGCATTCCCTGAAGTGAAAGACTGGGACTGGCAAACTCAAATCCAGCGTGCCCACCGATTTCCATTCAAACTTAAAAAACACTCAGGTCAAACCTCCAACAGGCCCCGGGCTATTTTAATATCCCTGCTGAACTTTCTGGCCAGAGAGAAGCTGTACGATCTGGCCAGACCCGACAGACAGAGATCTGGAAAAGGGTGCCAAATTTTCGTCAGGCCAGACTTCTGCCCAGCCACAGTGGAACGGAGGTGGCAGCTTTGGCAGTTAATTGCTCCATTTCAATCCAAGGGGGCCCAAGTGTTTCTGCTTTATCCTTCTAAGCTTAAAGTTATTTATCATTCTCAGACAACATTTTTTGATTCAGAGATACAGGCTAAGGCTTTTCTGGACACAATGTAGAATGCTTAGGAACCGTATCCTTATCCTCTCCTTTCTTCTTATTGTCTTATTGTCTTACTTTGCACTTTAGCGGGGGTTGGTCCTCACGGGGGGTGATAAATCCTAAAACTTCTTTCTTTCTATTTTGTATTTTTTTGTAAACCTCCCTGGCTATACCCCCTATGCATCTAGGCCGGCAGGGACTCTAGGGGAGAGGCATAGTGCTCACCAGCTTCTCCATCATTCGGACCTCGGTCCGGCTGCCTCGCGTGGGGGGTGGGTTGGGGCAGGCTCCTTGTAGGGTGGGTCTGCAGAGGGGGTGGGGGGTGCGCAGGGTTTAGGGGTGGGTTTGGGGGGGGCGCATAAAAAAAATCAGCTTATAAAATGTTGTGTGTATCATGATATCATAATATTCATTGCAGTTGTCATTCTGTTGTTTTCATTGAAAAGATCCAATGGCGTTGGCTAATGTACGCATTGCTTCACTAAATATCTGTGGGTTGAACAATGGTAAAAAGAGGGCTTTATTTTCAAGAGTTGTTCAGTCTTTAAATGTAGAGGTACTATGCCTTCAGGAGACACACGTGTCATGGCAAAATAGAGATTATTTAAAAATCCCTGGCTTTGATTTGGTTGGTTGTTCCCGACAGTCGTCAATGATTAGAGGGGTGGCCATTCTGATTAGGCGCGGGACGGCATCCTGTATAAAAACTACTCAAGATAATTGTGGTCGTTGGGTCATTGCTGAACTTCTAATCAAGGGCCCATCTATGACCATCTGTACCGTCTACAGCTCTAACATGGATGACCCTACCGTGCTACATTATTTAAATGTAGAACTGTCTCAATGGCCCCATCCCGTGTGTTTGTGTGGGGATTTTAACATCAACATACCGGCAGACTTTAATATCACGGGGGGCACAAATATATAGGTAAGAAACCTAAAGTGTTTAGGGCCCTACAAGCGCTGGTTCAGGAACATGCAATGTCCGATCTCTGGCACAGCCATCATGGGGATCTGAATGGTTACACTTATTATTCAGCTCTCCATAATAAAATGGTACGCCTGGATTACTTTTTTATATCTGACCAACTTGTCGGTACAACATCAATCACCATCTAACCTCGTATAATATCTGATCACAATCCCCTGATCATAAACTGCACCTTACCCTTTATCCCAAATGTTCCTAGACCGTGGACCTTCGAGAGGAAGTTATTATTAGATGAACCTTATATAAATCATATGCGGTCCTGGGTCCTTGAATTTTTGAATTTTAATAGAGGGTCAGCTTCTAATACCATAGTATGGGATACACTGAAAGCCGCGATCAGAGGTGAAACCAAGAGCTTTTCACTGACACGGCAGAAGCAAAAACGAGAGGAAATCAATCTTAGGATCAATGCGCTTCGTAGCGCAGAGCTCTTACTTACCAATAACATTAGGATGGTCTGGATACTGCCCAAGATCAAATGCAGGTGGCATGTATTAAATCCTCAGTTTTGGAATTTTTTGGGAGGGATCTAGCAGCCAAATACTTACAGTATCGTTCAAACATGTTTGAGTTTGGGGAAAAAGCCGGAAGGGTTCTAGCTAAGCGTCTTCAACAAGGTGCTGTGGCCAACCGCATTGATTCAATTCAGGATGAGCAAGGTCGAATCCATGATACTCCGGCTGAAGTTTTAACAATCTTTTCCAATTTCTATTCCACACTATATACGGAGCCATCTAGTGACGTAAACATTGATGAAGAATTTGCAACATTCATATATGGTCTCAATACTATTATAATATCAGATAATCAAAATTCCGTATTAGCAGCACCTATAGAGTGGGATGAGGTGGATCTGGCCCTTAATTCTCTGGCCAAAGGTAAGGCGGCTGGCCCCGATTGTATCCCCCTGGAATTTTATAGCGTATTCCGCTCAGAGCTTCGTGAGGACCTTTTATTAATGCTTAGGGAAGCCCAGCTCGGTCTCATACCTGATTCTTGGCGACATACAAATATTATTTTATTTAAAAAAAAAAAATAAGCCTGTCCTTGATCCCGCTTCATTTTGCCCAATCTCACTTATCAATACTGACAATAAGATTTATGCAAAAATTTTGAGTACCAGATTAGCTTGAGTCATCTCACCACTAGTTTCTGTTCGCCAGCATGGCTTTATCCCGGGCAGAGACACGGCGGACCATGTCCATCGTGTCATTGCACTCTTAGACTGGGCCCAAGCAACGGGCTCCCCCGTAGGCGCAATCCTGTTAGACGCCGAAAAGGCGTTTGACAGGTTTGCGTGGGGGTTCCTGTGGAAAGTTTTGGAGTGGAAAGGGTTTTGCCCGGGCTTCATCCGTGCTATACAAGCTCTCTATACTAGCCCGTTGGCAACTATATCCATTTCTGGTGTATCCTCGCGCTCTTTTTTCATTACCAGAGGTACTAGGCAGGGGTGTCCCTGCTCACCCCTGCTATCGACCCTTTTTTAAGCAGAATCGAGAGTGCCAGGTCTATACCACCAGTTAGGGTTAATAATTTTGAGTTTAAAACGTTAGCGTACGCTGATGATATTGTTATACTAACTAGCAATGTGGCAACTTAATTTCCAGCAATAAAGATTCTGGCAGCTCAATTTGGTTTAAGTTCCGGATATAAACTTAACACTCAAAAGACTCAGGTGGTCCAATCCTCAAATATGGGGCTATCCGATGCACCAGTTGTCCCTAGCGCAGTGTATTTAGGAATTACTATCACAGCAGCAGTGAAAAAATTACCAGAGATGAACATTTTGCCAATTATAGCCACCATTAGTACCACACTGCGTAGATTAGACAACTTGCACCTATCTTTGTTTGGAAGGAGGAACGTCTTAAAGATGTTGATTCTACAGAAACTTTTATACCTTTTTAGAACAATCCCATTAGACTTTTCCCCGTCAAGTATGGCTAAGTTAGAGAGATGCTGTAACAGGTTTTTATGGAGCTACCGTCAGCCACATAGGGCCTCAAGATGGATGCAGTTGCCGGTTGACAGGGGAGGGTGGTCAGTTCCCAATCTGCTGCTCTATAATTGGGCAACATTAATACAACATCTGGCCGTTCCTTTATTTGGTGAAAGAGCAGAACTTCCTGTATGCTGCTACCCTTCTATTCTTGCAATAGGTTTAGGGGAAGATGTGAAAGCTATTTTATTAACAGTCCTAGAGCCAAGTTATTACAAGAAAACCAAATTTAGAGTCATCATGGCAATGTATTCTGTGTGGAGGAAAGTACGCCGTAAATGGTTAATCCCCAATATTAATTGTTATACACCTCTCGCTGCAGCAAGACTATTACCACAAATCTTCCAAGACCATATTACAATTAAGTGGAGGATGCAAGGTATTACTGTTTTGGGAGATCTAGCCCAACAGGAGACTCTCGCCCCCTTTTTGTTTCTTAAGGATAAGTTTAGTTTGGACCCGCACAAATTCTTCAAGTATCTTCAGATTCGTAGCTATCTGGAGCGACTTTTGATTAGGAACTCAAGTTTTTTTGTTAAAATTCCACTCATAGAGTTGGTTTTGAAGAAATCAAAAATCGGGCTAATTTACCAAAATCTTCTTTGTGGTCTACCGGACGACATCTCCCTCCAAAATACTAAATGGGATAACAAATTGGGAAAGTCAGGAATCGATATTACGCAGTCACTGGAGCTAGCTAACCTGGTTTTAACATCTGGGAGCCTTCGTTCTCAATCATTTATGGCTGTAATGGACCTTTACTATACCCCGGCTAAAATCTCCAAATGGAGGGGAATGGTGGGCACAGCTGTTCTAGATGTGGCTTAGTCGCAGCCAGCGATATACATATGTTTTTCAGCTGTCCAAAACTTGATCTATTTATACAAGAAGTCCAAACATTTATTAATCGGAGTCTTAAAATACCACTGGTTTTATCTCCGGAATTGGTAATATTGGGTTGTCAATCAAATACGGAGGATCATAGATCTACCCATACTTCAGCTCTAATATTCATAGCAATGTCAGTAATGCATCTGTGCATCACATCGGAGTGGATAAGCCCTGCCCCTCCTACCTTTGTTAATTGGAGGGCCAGGATTCATGCCTTGTACAATTTAGAATCTGCAGTTTATATGCAGGCAGGCAAGAGGAGGCAGGAGAGGGAGCGGCGAATTTGGGCACCCTTTGTTCAGTTGCAGAATAACTGATATACTGAATTACTTTTTTGTACTGTTTAAGAGCTATATAGCCCGGTCCGCTGATGGAGTTCTTCAATTTCACTTGTATATAATCTTCTTTCTTTGTCTTTCTTAGTATACCCCTTAGTTGGTAATCTTTAACTAATAATGATGTGGTTTTCTATTTGTCATGATACATGTGAATGTCTAGGAATATGATGTAATATTCAAGCTGAATAATAAAAAATAAAAAAAAAGGGAAGAGACAAAAATTACTATTCAAACTCAAACAGTTAAAACAAAAATTAAAAAACATGAAAAAAACGTAACAAATCATTAAAAAACTATTTTTAGAAATGAAAAATCTAATATATTAAAAATATAACATTTAAAAAATATAATATTAATTACATATAAAAAACTACAAATAATATATAATATAAAATATTAAGATTTATAAAATAAAATTCATTTAAACTAGAAAATATTTACAAATAAATTAATACATAAATGTATTTATTGTATTTTCTACCCTACAACACCACACCAATACCAAAACACTTCAACATTTCTAATTAAGTTTTTTCCCAAATTAACATAATACTGAAGTTAAAAAATATTATTTAATAAAATACTAATAAACATTAATTGACTAGACACTTTTAAACTCTAAGATAATAAAACACAATTAAAACGTATTTATAAATTAAAAAACTATTACTATTAACAACTAATAATAAAGTAATTAAAATGTATTTAATACCCACCCTTTGCCCCTTTAATAGTAAAAACAGACACAAAATTAAACAATTACCCAAAATACATATCAAATAATTCCCATTAACAACTATATATTAATTAAATACAAATTACTTCACACCCTTTACTCTTATAAACACCAAAACAAACGCCTAAAAGGAATTACACAATTACCATAATTACCAATTAATTAATTAAAATTAACATCCAATTATTAATTCATCTATTAAAAACAAAAAAACTTCCCACCCTTAACACCTATAAACACCACAACACACACCTAGAATTAATTACACAATCACTATAATTAATTACCAATTAATTAATTTAAATTAATTGGCAACCAATGATTAATTAATTGGTTGCTAATTAATAGTAAACTACTTTACACATTTAACACTATAACATCTCAATTAAACAAATATTAATAATTAAAATATATTCATTACATTTAATATAATTAAATTACTTCCCAACCTACTCCCCTATAAACCCGCAACCCGCTACGGAACTAAAAACGTTTTAAAAAAACGGTGGCGGTCCTTCTGGCATCAAATGGAATTTTCTCACCGCCAGATTATGATGGCGGTGGGAACATGACTGCGTCCGTAGCGGACGCAAAGACTGTCTGCCACCAGCAATCGTTCCGATTGCCTGGCGGACGGTGCAGGGGGCCCAAAATGGTGGCTTTACAGTGCATGGAATCATACGCCAACACCACATGTTTGATACCAAATACGACAGGGTTTGTTACAGTCAGTTTAGAGTTAGCCATTGCGTAATGACGCCTGGCCACTCTATGTATCGTAATGGCTAATGCACTTAAAACCGGGACAGGGGACTCTATGGACTGTAGGGTTGTACTGCTCATGCAAGGGCACCCTCACACTTATAACTAAGCCCTCTGCCTTCAGGATTGAAAGACCTGCCTTAGGAGTGACTTATAGATTTTAAGTGCAATTACCTCAGATATAAGGAAAATTATATCTGTCGTAAATTGTGCTAGCACCAGCTTAAACGGGTTGCAATGGCAGGCCTGTAGTCACAATTTGAGTAGTCTCTCACGGGTGGCATAATAACATGCTTCAGACAGTGGGGGGACCCCTGGTGTGCCTTTCCACTGGGTACCTTAATACCATATACTAGGGACTTACAAGGTTACATCAGTAGCTAATCTGGGTTGTACCTAAGTACTCACCAGGTCCAATTTATGGAAGAAGCACAGAGACTGAGGTCCTGATTAGCAGGATCCAAGGCAGACTAGTCAGAAAAACATAATGACACCAGCAAAAAGTAGGGGTGACCATGAAAACAGATCCTACTTTACTACAGTGGACTACAAGGGATTATGGGAAGTGTAGTTTTTCTTATTGTAATATTTTGAATGGCTGTTGTGTTTTCCTAAGTAAAGAAAGAATCCGAAGCCTCCGTTCCTACATAGAATCACACAATTTGTACAGTCAGGGTAGCTGGGATTGATCCCATGTTTTCAGAGTTCACACTGTGGAATTCTTCTCTTTCTCTCTCCTGTTTTACCTCGAAGTGTAATTGTTGAATGGACTATCTGTGCGCAGAAGCCATATGAAAGCTCTGTTCGGCATAATAAAGAGTAGAGTGTGGGTGCTCACAGTTGCCACCTTATAAAAACAGACAAGCAATTATTTCATTCTAGTATTAGCAGGGCTTTAAGTGTGCTGGGTTCTGCTGATGCTCAGCACCAGCAATTCTAAAAAGGAGGTGCTGAGACAGGTCCCTATCGGGCTCATCATTTTTTCCCTCAGCCTCAGGGTGAAAAATAAATCTTGACAGTGTCAGGGTGCAAGACACGGCCAGGGCGTTCAGGAGAAACACGTGGACTATATCAATTATTGACTATTGAACTAAGATGACACACACAAGCTGCACTGCTCGTCTGGACCGGAAGTCACACGCGACTTCGGTCCCTTTATTTAAGCTCTCTGGCCATGCCTGGCCAGAGAGTGCAACAATGTTTGGGGGTGCTTCCATGGCTCAGCCCAGAGGGGAACAGAAACACTAGAATGTTACATCCCATCCCAAGTTAGTCTTTTGAAAAATATGGAAAAATATCTAACACGCAAAGTCTGCTAGTCTCTGGCTGGGCCGGGGATTCGACCTAAGGTTATATGGACGTTGGCGGATCTCTTTTTCGTGCCTGGAACTCACCAATCTTCGACCACTCGTTGCATATTCAGGGTCGACAGCCCCAGATGTCGATGGCCTCACGGGACTGGTCGCTGAGTCCTCCCCGGGGCTGACCTCTGTGTTGTCCGACTGAGGGTCCGTGATCGGTGTTGGTCCTGTGGCGCCCCGGTCGGTGGTGGAACCTGCTTGAACCAGGAGATGTTCCTCGTTATCACTTCCCCATCTCGCTCTACGGTGACGGCTGTTCCTTTCATGGACCTCACAGTCCATAGCCCAGGCTCATAGGGAGAGCAGAACTTTCCCCCACTCCGCCGGTTCCGTATTAGCACAGAGCTCCCTGGAATCACATTGCGGGTGCGTGCTCTTCGGCGGTGACTTGCTTTGTCGTTGGTTGTGCGTTTTCTCTCTTGTGCACCTACCGGGGCGTACGCTCAGGGACCCAGTTATCAGCCATAGCTAACATGTCCCGTCGAGGACCTGTCAGCATGAGTGACCAGGGAGATCGTTGCGTCGTACAGTGTGGTGTGATACTGTACTCTCTTAAGAATTGTTGAAGAGCTGTTTCGGGATCCTTGTCTTCCGCTGTCGCTATGCGTAGAATTTTATTGATGGTGTGCATAAACCGTTCAACTTCTCCGTTGGCCTATGGCCATTGTGGAGTAATTCGGTGATGCTTTATGCCTAACCCTTTCAGAAAATCCTTGAACTCACTGCCCTGGAACGGGGGTCCGTTGTCTGTCTTGAGGACATGGGGAAGGCCATATAATGCAAATGATCTGTCCAAAATAGGTTGTATATTTGCGAAGCTTGTGGATGGTGACACTTCCACGATGGGATACTTCGTGTAGCTGTCGATGAGGACTACGGGTACCGTTCCGTCGGGGAAGCTTCCGAAATCAAGGCTCACCCATGACCAAGGTGACGGTGCTGGCTCTTCCGTCATCACTGGAGCCGGTACTGATAGAGCGCGCAGGTCACCCGACTTATAATTTTACCATATACGCATTGGGCCCATAAATTCAATTTATCATATTCATTAATCAGGTAACCTACACACTACTAACAGTAACCCTGTTCCTTCCTATTTATTACTGATGTACCCGACTTACCAATCCACTGCTACGGGTACCTATGATCACTTATGGATCAGGGAGCTAGCTGTAAAAGAAAGGCAGTCACAAAATACAAAATACCATTTATATTCTATTGCACTCATAGAATAACCAGAGACACGAGACGTTTTCAAAATCTTTATCTAGTCTTCATCAAGATCAGAGAGTAAAATGTTTACAGCAATTAAACTATTAATGACTAAAAGCATAAAGAGCACGTATCCAAATAGAAAGTAGATAAGACCAACCATTTATAAGTCTAAAGGAAGGTAAGAACAGGGAACATGCTAATAAGCAGTTTTAGATTTTAGACTTGATATGGAGTAACTAAAGGACGGGGAAAATAAGGAACATACTAGAATGTCACAGTTGAATTACCCCTAGAAGGTGGGTACGGAAAAATCTTTAGTTTGTACTACAGAAATTCTGAAATACCATGTAACTATAGGGAAGCTAAAAATAGACCATACTAATAAGACGGTGTAATTACTTTGAATCGACTAAAGGATGGGTGAAGAAAAGGAACATCTATATTTTATGAACAGTATGTAGAATGGTACTTATAGGATGGGGAAAAATTGGAACACGCTAGTATAACAACTATAATGTAGGACTTTATCATTTGTCAGCAAAGGGAAATAAGGAAAAAAGAATAAAAGGCAAGTACGATTTTATTCAAAGCAAAAAATAGAGAATGCAAAAATAGGTTCCCTCAGATTTATATTTACCTAGAACGGTGTGGAGACCAACCCTGGCCACGGGTCAGTTAAGGACAGGAGAAACCCAAGGAAAAGACAGTCGCCAGTAGGCCACCAGGTGCAGAATAGGACCCCAGGACAGGACAGGAAGACCAGATTAGGATCAGGACAGGACCACCAAGGTAAGACCAGCACCCGCCGTTTGGAAGCAACGCCTGCGCTCCACCCTCTCTGCAGCTATCAGTCAGAACCCCGATTGGGTTATCGAATTTCCCAGTAAAGTGCTCCGCCAGCACTTAAGGTTTCCCAAAACCCCCTGGGTCTCTGGAAATTTCGGACAGAGTGCTCCGCAGCACCTCTGTTTCAGGATCAGCTATTGAGTGCGTTGGGTCAGTGACAGGTCAGTTATTCGGACAAGTCGGACAATTTCTCTAGCTAAACCTAGGCTAGTTATACTGTTTTCGGGTCAGTGTACCACCCCCCAAATGTTGCAAGTGTAAGAATCCCCAATTTCGATTGGTCCAAAGAAAGGACAGGTCAATACACCAACCAGGTTTTGACTTTCTCAAGCCCCAATTTACATCTTTTGGGACCGCCTATTGAATTTGGGGTTCCCATGACATAGGTTCCACCTAACAATGGTATACACAGAATTTATTACAATTGTTTCAAATGCGGTACATTTCGGCTCCGTTGGCTGGGCTACAGGTCGGTTCCCAGGAGCATCTTGACTGTGACTGCCAGCTGGCTGAGTTCCACTGGTACAAGGTTTTCTTCCCTCTGCTAGGATGACATGCGCAGTAGGGACTTCAAAGATGGAGTTTCAGATCCCTCCCAGGCCCAAAAGATTCGAAAAATGAAAAGTAAAGGAAAACAATTTAGAATACAGAAATAAAAAAGTACACTGTATACCAGGAATCCCTATATGCCTCCCCTTACTTTATACTAACTATAGCATTAATATTAGTGCAAAACGAACAGCAGTGCAAAAGCTGCAGGGCAAGCGTCGGCATGTGAAAATACAAAGCGGCCATTTTAAAACTAGTGCGCAAGCGCAAAGATTTCCCACCAGAACTGCGAGTACGGCACGTCACGTGAGTGTGACCTACGCATGCGCAGAAGAGATTCCCGCAAAGCAGCGACCATGTTAGGTTGCAAGCGTATTAGGATTAGTAAACACATAGGCAAGCGTCACTAGGACACCCCGAATGTCAGAATAAATGGGAAATTAGTGAGACAAACAGATTGATTTAGTTTCATTAAGGTTATTCGAGGTTCTTGAATACAAGCAAGTCGCTTTACGTGCTAATCCTTGCTCCATCAATCCCCTCTTTGATGATATTTTATATCATCACAAATTAATAGAACCAGATGCCAACTTTTCACATTTTTCCCAGTTCAATTTCCTCAAACATTCGATTCAACTTCTCCTTTGTCTCTTTATTAGGGTGAGAGTTTTTCACCCTTTTATAAATCTGGTTATTCATTTCCTCTAATTCAAGTTCATCCACATTTCTCTTCACTCCTCTCTGGTTCACAGTATATTTCTTTTGATGCTTTCGACATTTGCAACATATGAATATAATGAATATTGCTAAACTTATTCCCGCAATTGGCATCAGTACTTTAATCAAAAGACTTTTACCTAAGTTAGAAAACCAATGACCTACGGCGGAGAGACCATCAGTAAGTCTCTTCCAGGCACTGTCAACCTCCAGTGGTTTGAGTTCTTTTTCCAAATTTGTAATGTTCCTTACATACCTTTTGATTTCCACACTTTTGTCAGGTATGTAAGTGCAACAATGTTGCGCTTTCAACATTCTGCAGACTCCGCCCTCTTTTGCCAATAGAGTATCAAGAGCAAGTCTGTTCTGTAAAACCATCGATCTGACCGCAACCATTTCGGTATTGATCATCAGGAAACCTCCAGCAGTGTCAGTAGATAACCGGTCCACTACTGTTGACAATTTGCAAATTCTATGTGTGTTCAGAACCACTCCCACTGTAGGTATCATTGCACTAAAAATATCTCCTACAATTTCACCAGCACTTTCTCTTTTAGTACGTACTAATTGATTCGTTTTTTCAATGCTTCCAGTGATTTTCCCCACATGGTATATCTTTGGGAAGACAATACCAAAGTAACAACTCCCGTACCAATGGTCGGGCAATTTGAAGTAAGCCTTATTCCCACATATAAAATAAATTCCAGGAAACACAGGCTCTGACCCATCTTTGAACCCCCAACCTCCAATTACCTTGTAATTATGTTCGCACTCACTGGAACCTATGAAAACATTGTTATAATAACTAGTTTTCTCTCTTTTAAGACACAGTTTCCCCTTCTTTTCGAAATCCAGAAGCATCGCAACGTTAGCTCCACCAATTGGGGTGCTCCCTACACTCTCTGCCCATTTAGGGATTTTCTGGTTCTTGTCTTTGGCCTTCCTTTGGAAACTTTCTCTTCTCTTTTCTACCATGTCCAGAAATTCTTTCTCCTTTTCATGTAATGAACAGGTGAGGTTATTTTTGTGTGCATCATCTATGTTAATTTTTCCTACAGTTAGAAAATAGTCACTCATGTATTTAGCTACATCTCTAGTCGTATGTACAGGGTTCAGGTTTCTTCGAACAGGAAGTTCGGAAAATATCACATCAAGGTTTGAATAATAATACTGTAAAGGTTCTCTTTTATAAAATAAACTAGTTAGTATACTACAGGAAATTCCATAGGTTAAGGGCAAGTGGTGATAGGTCACGCCTTCAGCTACTGAAGTGGGTAGTTTCATGCAGACATAACAGTCGTCTATTTCCATAGTTTCTACATAATGTAATAACAGGTTTGCGAAAACATTTAAATGTGTTTTGTTCTTAATCTTGTTAAAGTGTAATCCTTCTTCATCTGGTGCTTCTAAATCTATGCTTGTTTGTTTCAGACTAAGTGGTTTGTCTAGTATGTCTACTCTTTGTGGTGTACTTCTAGTGTGTGATTCTACAGTGTCATCAGGTAAGTTATTATTTGGGTACAAACTCGGGTTTTTACTCATCATAGAACGAATAGTTATAGTTAGTCCTATCCACAGTATCAGTACTATGGCTACACTACATAAACATACTTGGCAGCATGTTTTAACACAACTTCGTCTTGGTCTCCCATTCTCAGAAGAATCAGACATTTTGGCTCAAAAGAAGCTTCAACCCCTCTTTGTAACTCTGCACAGCTTGCTTACTCGAGTAACTTTCAGGTTGGGTTTGCTTCTTTACTGGTCTGTTCAGCAATCAATTCTTCATCACTTTCATCACTTTCGTCACTTATTTCAAGATTCTCGAATTCTTCCAATACAAAGTAAGTCCACTCCGGACTCGAGTACTTGTTATTTAATTTCTTGATACAAGCACTTCTTCTCTTTGGTTTTGTCACCACTGGGTCAGTTTGGCTCGAGACCTCATTTATTTGTTCAGGCTCCTCGTTTATTGTCTTCAGACGCAATTTCAGCCTTTTCACAAATCGAGGTATTGAGTCACCTTTTCTGAGTCTTTTAACTGGCACAGTGTTTTGGCCTTCGTCCAACACTCTTTTGTTTTCGTTCAGTTGTGGCACATTAGAATCAAGTTCGTCTTCAGTATTATTCACTAACTGACTAGGTCCAGGTCTTTCATCTGCTTCTTCTGCCTGGTCCCTAAACTAGCCTTGTTCAGGTGTATGTTGATTTTGGCTTTGATCTGTTTCGATTTCTTCTTCCTGAACACAATTGTCTAGTCCTATCTGTTCCTGCTCAAGCTCTTCGAACTCTTGATTTTCTTCCGCTTGAACTTCAGCCCTAATTTCTATCTGCCCCTCTTCTGATGCAGGTGTTCTGGGTGGAGTGTCAATTACCCGCTCTTCCCCTATCTGGTCCTCCTCAGAATCAGATTTAACGTGGATTTCGAAGATCTGAGTAGCTTCTTCTTCACCTGTCTCGTCCTCACTATTCCACTGTCTTTCTAACTGGGCTTGACTTCTAGTTCGTATAGGGTCGGTTGTCAGATCGATTAATGGGACCCAGTCTTCTTGACTGGAGCTCGGTTGTTCTACTTCAGGACCGATGTCTTGGGATCCTTCAGCTGCGCAACCTTCAGCCTCAGTTTCGTCAGGTTCAGTCACTTTCTTCGTGTGGCTGGCATGGATCCAGCGAGGTACTCCTGCACACTTTACAGCTGTGGTGGTTACCAGGATCACCTGTCGTGGCTTTCCCCACCTGGGTTCAAGGCAACTTTTCCGAGTGTGCTTCTTTATTACGACCCAGTCACCTGGATTCAGGGCATTTGCTGGAGTCATTGGCCTGGCGACGTCTTCTCCCCCAACCTGGCGAGAGATAGAACGTACTTGGTCAGCCAGCTCTTTACAGTATTCCAGTACCAAATCATGAGATATGCTTATTATTTTGTATCCTGGCACCCATGCTTGCCGCATTGCTCTTCCCATCAGGATCTCATGTGGACTCAAGCCCGTGTTCCGATCTGGAATACTTCTGAGTCCCATCAACACAAGAGGCAGAGCATCTGGCCATTCCAGTTGAGTGTATTCACACATCTTTCCCAATCTTGATTTGATTGTGCCATTTATCTGTTCTACCACTCCAGAAGCCTCTGGACGATATGCACAGTGCAGTTTTTGCGTGATTTTGAATGCTTCACAGATTTGACTTATTATTTCATTCTGGAAGTGACTTCCTCTGTCAGATTCAATTAAGACTGGGAAACCGTAACGAGGTATAAGTTCCCTAAGTAACAATTTCGCTACTGTGATGCTGTCATTTCTACGTGCAGGGAAAGCTTCCACCCATTTTGAAAGCAGGCAGACAATGACAAGTAGGTATTTCATTCCTCGACAAGGGGGCAACTGAATGAAGTCAAGTTGTAGTCTAATTATAGGGCCTTCTGCCTTTCCAATTTTCCCTGGTAACACTATGGTTTTCTTTCCAGGGTTAAATTGTTGACAGACCAAACACCTCTTGCAGAGTGCCTCTGCTACACTTCTGAATTTCGAATTGAACCATGTCTGACGGAACATGCGAATCATCGCATCTCTGCCTACATGTGTGTTTCCATGAATTAATCTAGCCATAGGAGCAAGCATACAGTCTGGCAACACAGGCATATCATCAAGGTAAACAATGAAACCATCTGCATTTCTCCTTCGACAACCGAAGTTTCTCCATCTCTGTTTCTCCTGTGGCTCTGCTGCTTACTGTAAATCTCTCACTTCCTCCCATGTATTCACTCCCTCTAGCATCAAAAGTTGGCAGCTGTTTCCATTTCCCCCAACCCTTATATTGATTGAAATTTTGTACTTTGCACAATGTTGGGCTAACTGGTCAGCATATCGATTACCTGCTGTCACCTTGTCATCGCCAGATTTGTGAGCAGCACACTTGACCACAGCCAATTCTTTTGGTAACTGGATTGATTCCAGTAAATCCTGCACGTATTTTCCATTTCGGATAGGGGTGCCTGAAGAAGTCAGGAACTCCCTCTGTAGCCACAATTGGCCAAAGTCATGCACAACCCCATAACCATACTGGCTATCAGTATATATGGTTATTTTCAAATTTCTCCCAAATTTACAAGCTTTTGTCAATGCAATTAATTCGGCTATTTGTGTAGACTTGACTCCATACAAATCGGATGCTCCCACTGGACGCTCTAGAGTGCACACTGAGTAGGCAGCGCTCAGGCCACCGTCCTCATGTCTCATGCATGAGCCGTCTGCAAACAGCTCATAATCTTCACTGTGGAGAGGGTTCTCTTTGATGTCTGGGCGTGGTTTTGTACTGAATTCAGTCAAGTCAATGCAATCATGCGCAAATTCTTCCCTTACTTCTGCTGCGAACGAGCTAGGTAATAAGGTAGCTGGATTCAAAATGTTACATCGTTCGATGTTTACGTTTCCTGCACCTACAAGGATTCTCTCATACTTAGTCAGCCGACTAGGGTTGAAATACTGAGTCTTGGTTCTTGTCAGCAAAATTACAACGGAATGTGGAACATATACAGTTACTGGATGTCCCATCACAATGGACTCACTCTGTCCAAGACTCATGCAAGTTGCAGCTACAGCTTTCAAACACCCAGGTAATCCAGCTGCTACAGGGTCCAATGTGGAAGAAAAGTATGCCACTGGACGTCGAGTCAAACCATGAATTTGGGTCAGGACTGAAAGTGCACAATTGTCTCGTGTGTCACAGAACAGTGCTAAATCTTTTGAGTAATCAGGCATTCCTAAAGCAGGAGCAGTACAGAGACATTCTCGTAATTTTATAAAAGCTGTCATGCTTTCGTCATCCCATTCTACAGGATCTTTCGCTCCTTTCTTTGTCATTTTTATCAATGGTCTTGCTAGGACTGCAAATCCCACAATCCACTGCCTACAGTATCCTACAACTCCAAGGAACATTCTGATTTCCTTCTGGGTATTTGGCAATTCCATGTTTCGAATTATCCTAATTCTTTCTGTGGTGACTTTCCTGATACCTCTCTCTATCTGGTGTCCCAGATATTTCACTGATGTGGTACAGAATTGCAATTTTTCCGATGATACTTTATGTCCTCCCTCACCTAAATGGTTCAGCAAGGCAATTGTGTCAGTCACACAATCTCTTCGACTTTTAGACGCCACCAAGAGGTCGTCTATGTATTCCACCAAAACTGATTTTCCGGGCAAAATTAAGGTTTCAAGGCACTTTTTCAGAATCTGATTAAAGATTGAGGGGCTTTCTGTATACCCCTGAGGGACGCGATTCCAGACGTACACGTGACTGTCGAACTCAAATGAGAAAAGAAATTTGCTGTCTGGATGCAATGGGATTGAAAAGAATGCATGACATAAGTCAATGACGGTAAACCATCCAACATTCCATGGAATTTGGTATAAAATCACTGCAGGGTTTGGTACAACAGGACAACAAGGGACCACAATTTTGTTAGTAAAACACAAACAATTGAAGAAGGGTCTGAGGGAAATTTAAAGACCTGCCCAGTTCGTATCCCCCTAACTGTAATCCTAACAACAAAAGAACCGGGGGTCTATAACGGAGCTTCAAGTAATCCGAGCTGCTGCAAAACTCCTACATAAGTGAGTTAGGCGCTAATAGAGCTACATAAGTCTCTATATCAGAATGTGTGCCAGGACAAACCTGTCGAAGGACCTACTGAGATTGTTGGTAAGACCCGTACAGAGATGTGTTGGATTCCCATCAAATAGGTATGTAGATCAAGTGTTCTCATTTGGTCATCCAAAAATGGGGTGGTATGTCTCTTGATCAATGAGACCCGTCCATCGCCCTTACTCAATTGGGTCGCACCATCAATCGCTAAGGTACCCATGAACAAATGATAAAGATGGGATCGAGTGCAGTGCAAAAATCAAAAGATGTGTGAGTTAAAAACAAGGGGTAAAAGGATCAATAGGCAAAAAACTCTAATGTAATTTGTCCTTTCCCTCAAACAAACAAGAACAATGCAGAGGAAGCAGTCTAAACATATAACTGCATTTACAAGGCCAACATGTTTCAGCCGGTAGGGACAAGATCCCATGGCTTTCTTCAGGGCCAGAGTTCTAAGCATTAGCTACTGCATACATAAAGTGAACGTAACGACAATCTGTAAAGGATATACATAAATAGTCCAAAATCGTGTTCCTCTGTACCAAACGGTGTCTCTTACATCTGTTAACAAGAAACAAGAAATAAATTGTAGTAAGTCCTATCAAAACAGGAAAGACCTGGCACTGGCTTCTACTAATTAAGCCAATTTATTTTACTAATGTTACTCACCTGAATAGTACAGGGAGTGTACCTCACCTCTCCTGGAACCCAGCTCAGGAAAAAGGAGGCCCCGCTCTGTGAAGGCAAGGAAGGGGTAATGAACGGAAGGGTGGACAGTACTACTCTATCTCTCCCTCCAACACATAATATAGCCCCTATAACAGTCAAGCTTCACAGAGCCACAAAAAATCCTAAGGGTGGAATAAGTCACAGAGCCCATAAAAGTCCCAGGTTCCCAAGATCCATCACTTAATGTAAAAAGCTTTCCTCTAAATATGAGTGTCCTAAATAGGATGGAGCTAAACTGTAGCAGGTTTAGATCTAGGCTAGATCCATCAAAGTGGTCTCTGATAATGATCCTCAGACCCTTCTTCAATTGTTTGTGTTTTACTGTTTAGAGCAGCTGCCAGCTGCGGGTCTTTCTCTTAGACTACACTTTATGGAGGTAGTTCTTTCGCTAGGGACACTGTGTGCTCTAGTCTGCACCACTGAATCTTCTGGGGAGGTATTAGGTTCAGTTTCCTTTGAGTCTAGGGTCACCCACCTTCACTTTGGTCCTTTAGGGCTCTCTACAGATGTACCCTTGGCACACTGTTTGCCTATATGTGAGTTTGAACTAACAAGCAACATCATTATTCTGTTATGGCAGGCACAGCACGATATTGTACTGTTTTGACAGCCCTCTACCACTTCAGTTTTTGAAGTGAGGGGCGAATGATTCAGCCCCCCTCTTCCTCCTCCCCCCTTCCCACCATTGGCTACCTTTCTTTGGGTTCATTTGGGGATCATTGTCAGAGACCACTTTGATGGATCTTTATAAATAGACATCAGCTCGGTCGACTATTTCGCGCTTGCAAACACTTGCGCTATGGTTAAATAAAGCACCTTTATTTTTGAACTAGTTCAAACTACAAAGATGGCCGTAATGATGTCATCTTGTAGTTCTTGGGTGAACTACAACACAGTGGATTGTTGTTCAATCGAATCCCGCGAGAGGACGTGATACTCCGCCCCTATCTCCTTTATAAGCTTCCTGTGGGCAGCCATTTTTTGCCTTCCACCAAGCTCGGGTCCTGCGATGAGACAACGCCGGACAGGTTAGTGGCTCATTAGGATTTATTCTTGGCCTTTTTAGGTTTCGCCCTGGGCGTTGGCAACTGCGTAGCAGTTGCCCCGCCCACGGCGAAACCTCATGATTCTACATATGTACTTTGGTTCAGCCTCTGTCTACCATTGGCTAGCTCCATAAATGGAGGCTAGCCATTGGGAGACAGAGGCTGCCAATCACGCTTTCTCCAGAAAACGCGATTCGGGGGCGTTTCTGGGACTTTTTTTAAGTCCCGCCCCTTTGTCCCGGGCTGCGCTGTCATTGGCTGCCGGCCCGGGACACCCCCGTGACGTCATCCCCGGGCCACGCTGTGATTGGCTGGCGGGCCCGGGACACCCCCTGACGTCATTCCCGGGCCGCGCTGTGATTGGCTGCCGGCCCGGGACCTGACTTGTTTTTCAGGGTCTTGAAGACCGCGTGAAGAACAGATTCAAAACGGGGCTTTGAGAGCCCTGCCTCCTATTTTTACTTCATCTTCCCTGAATTTCCCCTGGCATTTTAGCACCATAAAGAGGCTGTCTGTGCAGGTTGGGGTGTGCAGAGTCTGCTTGCGAGCGCACGGGGCTAACGCTGTGATATCATCAGGGGCAGTTGCTGTGTGTTGTCACGTCTACTACCTCTAGCATTTTGGTCTGTTGATGTCCGTGTGAGTAAGATTACAATCCGCATCTGCATGATGGCCGGTGTCTTTCGTGACGTCGGTGTCGGTCCCAGCACCAGTTTCCTTTTGGAGTGCTCTTAGCCACGGGTGAATTCCACCACAAGTCCCCACCTGTAACGGAGCTGGGGACCACGTGGCTTGTGATTGAAGGGGTTCCAATCCAATTTGGACACTGCTAGCTCCTTCTCTGTATTCTAGAGCAGCAGTGGAAGCCTTGGATGCGCCATTTTGCTCTTTATATGTGTGACGAGTGGCGGGCCTGCGGCACACTTTGCTGGCTTTTATCTGTGGACTGATTTCTACCTCGTTCAGCTTGCACGGCCTACTCTGCTTTGGCTTATGATTCCATATGCTGGGCGCACTGGGGTTCAGCTAATGTGCTGTTAAACCATGTTTTATTTCCTCTTCTTATGAGAAGAAATTGTGGTACGTGAATTTGTGACTTAAAAGAAAAATCTTAACATTTTTAAACTGTTACATTGTAAACAAACAAATGTTCCTTTTGTCTTTTACCTTCTTTCTTCTAGATCCATTTTTCGCCCTGACCTCTTTTCATATATTATTTTATCTAAATAGCACTCCTATCTGTTCCGAGATAAGATAAAGGGGGGGTTCTTTATCTACAGAGTGTACGCCAGGCTGTATAACAATTACTGCCTTCCTGCTCACTTAATCAAACAGAACCTTTTGTTAATTGTGTGTTGCGCTGGTGTCTAACTCTCGCTTTTATTGAGCAGCTTAAAAATACGAAGTAATTCAACTCGGAGGTTCACACCATGTGGAGGTCATTCTCGGGGAAATAGAGTTTATCCAAAACTAGAAGACAGACTTTCGAGACCCAACTGCACAAGCCACTATCTTTTTTTTGCAGCACGTTTATTGCATACATTTGCAGTTGAGGTTTTGACAGGAATACATTTGCTGTGCGCCCAAGGCACTGGATTTCTTTTCTCAGTTATATTTTTATAAGGAAAAAGTTTGATTTCACACAGTAAAGCAGAACACGTTGTGTGCCAAGGAAGCAAGTTGCAGTTAGGCATTCATTTTGCTGCAACGTGAGTTTGCTCCATTTTATAAATCCCATTCTGCGCTGTTACCAGGTTACTTCTATGATTTTAATATAGCTCCAAAGATTGCATCATTGGCAGGAAATTGGTGTTTCTACTTAAATAAAGGGTGATTCGAATTCAACTCTTGTGTAAGAATGTACATTTTGAAATATTACTAGATGTGAAATGTAAGCCGGAAAATTCAAATTTCACAATCCCTCCGTGGGTGTGTGTTTTTTATCAACCATTATTCCTGAAACATATCGTCGCCATACTGAAACTAGCACCCACTTGTGCAATCAGCCTGAACTTCGTCATTTTGGGACTCCCCTTTATCAGTAGCAGTGACCATGTTCATACAAACCTGGGCCAGCTCACACAAACTGTGTACCCTTGCTTCGCTGTTTTCTATTGATGTTTTCTCAAACCGACCAGTGCACAATTGACTTTCATACAAACTGGTCAGTGCGGTTTATATAGTGGTTGTTAGTGGCTGTTAGTGGCTGCTCCATTTCTTTTCGATGACACCGGGTTTTACACTTGCTGCGGCTACAACCCTGGGGCGCCAGTGGTATTACCGTGGAAAGTCACGCAAAACAGGTCAGGCTTTGAAAACCGTCACTGTGACAGCCTCAAATGTAAAACCCCAGGCGGGACAAGGTGTGGAACCACACCCCCACAGAGAGGCTGGTACCACACCTCTATAGCAGGACTGCCTTCTTTCCATCATTAGGGGCATCGTATCCAGTCCTCATCCTTTATGTCATCACCTAATGCATTATGGGTATTGTAGTCTTGCTTCCATTGAACTAATTAGACTAAAACACCTGAAAACCATGACTGCTCCAGTGTGTGTGTATGTGACTGCTCCAGTGTGTGTGTGTGTGTATGCGACTGCTCCAGTGTGTGTGTGTATGACTGCTCCAGTGTGTGTGTGTGTGTGTGTATGTGACTGCTCCAGAGTGTGTGTGTGACTGCTCCAGTGTGTGTGTGTGTGTGTGTGTGACTGCTCCAGTGTGTGTATGTGTGTGTGTGTGACTGCTCCAGAATGTGTGCGTGTGTGACAGCTCCAGTGTGTGTGTGTGTATGTGACTGATCCCGAGTGTGTGTGTGTGTGTGTGACTACTCCAGTGTGTGTATGTGACTGCTCCAGAGTGTGTGCGTGTGTGACTGCTCCAGTGTGTGTGTGTGTGTGCATGTTACTGCTCCAGAGTGTGTGTGTGTGTGACTGCTCCAGGGTGTGTGTGTATGTGACTGCTCCAGGGTGTATGTGTATGTGACTGCTCCAGAGTGTGTGTGTATGTGACTGCTCCAAAGTGTGTGTGTGTGTGTGTGTGTGTGTGTGTGTGTATGTGACTGCTCCAGTGTGTATATGTGACTGCTCCAGAGTGTGTGTGTGTGACTGCTCCAGTGTGTGTGTGTTTGTGTGACTGCTCCAGTGGGTGTGTGTATGTGACTGCTCTGGGTGGGTGTGTGTGGGGCTCTGGGTGTGTGTGTGTGTGTGGCTCTGGGTGTGTGTGGCTGGCTCTGGGTGTGTGGGTGTGTGTGGCTCTGGGTGTGTGTGTGTGTGGTAGTAATTGCTGTCTGCTGAGCTCGTCCGTAGGGTACAATAGGTCTCACATTTGCGAGAGATTAAGCTATTGGCAATGTAAATGACAATGCCATTTATTTATCGGTTTTCAAAACCAACACATAAATACAAATTTTGTCATTTACAATGCCAATAGCTCTAACTTTTCCAAAGGCGAAACCGTTGCATTGTAAATGCTTGTTTCTTTTGGGGTGGCATAGACTGGTTCACCTATGTTTCTGGGATATGAGACCAGGCTTGGTCTGTCAAACTTTTGCTAGCCTAGATCTAAACCTGCTACAGTTTAGCTCCATCCTATTTAGGACACTCATATTTAGAGGAAAGCTTTTTACATTAAGTGATGGATCTTGGGAACCCGGGAATTTTATGGGCTCTGTGACTTATTCCACCCTTAGGATTTTTTGTGGCTCTGTGAAGCTTGACTGTTATAGGGGCTATATTATGTATTGGAGGGAGAGATAGAGTAGTACTGTCCACCCTTCCGTTCATTACCCCTTCCTTGCCTTCACAGAGCGGGGCCTCCTTTTTCCTGAGCTGGGTTCCAGGAGAGGTGAGGTACACTCCCTGTACTATTCAGGTGAGTAACATTAGTAAAATAAATTGGCTTAATTAGTAGAAGCCAGTGCCAGGTCTTTCCTGTTTTGATAGGACTTACTACAATTTATTTCTTGTTTCTTGTTAACAGATGTAAGAGACACCGTTTGGTACAGAGGAACACGATTTTGGACTATTTATGTATATCCTTTACAGATTGTCGTTACGTTCACTTTATGTATGCAGTAGCTAATGCTTAGAACTCTGGCCCTGAAGAAAGCCATGGGATCTTGTCCCTACCGGCTGAAACATGTTGGCCTTGTAAATGCAGTTATATGTTTAGACTGCTTCCTCTGCATTGTTCTTGTTTGTTTGAGGGAAAGGACAAATTACATTAGAGTTTTTTGCCTATTGATCCTTTTAGCCCTTGTTTTTAACTCACACATCTTTTGATTTTTGCACTGCACTCGATCCCATCTTTATCATTTGTTCATGGGTACCTTAGCGATTGATGGTGCGACCCAATTGAGTAAGGGCGATGGACGGGTCTCATTGATCAAGAGACATACCACCCCATTTTTGGATGACCAAATGAGAACACTTGATCTACATACCTATTTGATGGGAATCCAACACATCTCTGTACGGGTCTTACCAACAATCTCAGTAGGTCCTTCGACAGGTTTGTCCTGGCACACATTCTGATATAGAGACTTATGTAGCTCTATTAGCGCCTAACTCACTTATGTAGGAGTTTTGCAGCAGCTCGGAGTACTTGAAGCTCCGTTATAGACCCCCGGTTCTTTTGTTGTTAGGACCACAATTTTGTTAACCTTGCGCAGGTCCTGTACTACCCTGTACTTACCACTAGGTTTCTTGATTCCAATTATGGGCGAATTGCATGGACTGCTCATCACTTCTTGTATGATTTTGGCTTCTAACAATCTTTTTATTTCAGTGGCAACCCCTGCTTTCACCTCTGCACTCATTTTGTACTGTTTAATATTTGGATATACTGCATTTTCTTTTATGGCTATTTTAGTTGGGTCAACATTTTCCATTAATCCTACATCCTTTCCAGTAAAATCCCATACTTCTGGTTTTACTGTTTCTTGGAGCTCTTCAGGTAAGTCTTTTATTGTCAGTCTTTTAATTTCTGAGTCGGGACTTGCTAACATTAATTTGTATATTCCATCTTCGTCTGGGGTTTGAATTTCAACGCCATTTGGTGTGCAAAAGATAGTGCAGTTCATTTTACACAGCAAATCTCGTCCTAGTAGGTTTACAGGACTGGAGTCGCAAACAACAAATCTGTGCATCTCTTTAAAATTCCCAATTTTAATCTCCATGGGTTTTGTAACTGGGGTACTAATTAGCTGAATAGAAACGCCAACTACCTGGATTGCTTCTCCCGAGAGGGGTAGGTTTGGAACGTCTGCTGTTCTCACAGTAGAACGGGTAGCACCAGTGTCCAACAGAAAGGTGACATCATTTCCTTCAACCTTTCCTTCAATGTATGGCCCTGTCTGGTCCACCGGCAAGGAGGCGCCAAGTACGCACTCCTCGTCCTCCCCCCTCAGGCACCGTCAGTAGGTGTCATCACAGAGAAACGTGTCATTTAACAGAAATTGTGAAGTTGCTGCATTTTTATTCTCCTTTCCTTCCCACACTTCGGTGTGTTCACCCTGTTGTGCTTTGCTCCTATAATTTTGTCTAGGTGCACGAGGCAACTGATTCTGCTTTACCTGTTGCTGGGTCTTCCGTGGTTTCTCATTCTGCGCCTGTGGATTTAAATCATTAATTTGTACATTGCCATTCTGTACAGCTGGGCACTCGTCTCTCCAGTGACCTATTTGTCCGCACCCGTGACAGGGGAACTTCTTTTTGGCCTCCTCTCGCTCATCTTTACTCTGGGCTTTCCCCCACTCCCGGGGCCTTGATTCTGATTACTGTTCAATTTATTTAACTGCTGTTCTTGGTGTTCTGCTAATTTTACCTGAGCCCACATAACTTTTTCTTTTAATTCCTTCCGTTTATCTGCCAATTCATCCTCGCAATATTAGCATACTTCAGGACCTCATCAATTGGTTTAGACTGCCAGCAGATTTTATTGTCTTTGATCCACTGCGAAATTTCAGGTCTTAATCCTAGCACAAATCTGTAAATGAAGTGGGTCATGTCTTTCATCTCGATGTTGTCTAGACCACTGTACGTTTGAACACCTGTAACAATCGTTCATAATAGGAGTGCACAGTTTCATCTCTATTCTCGGTAGTTCTGTCTATTCGAGTCCAATCAGTTTCTTTTGCAGGCACCTTTCCTTTCAGATACAACATTACCTGATTGTACTTTTTCATTACTTCTGCTGAAGGTGCCCCTGTGTTTGGGTCTCTTGCGTATTCCTCACTGGGCCAATCAATTGCAATTTTACATTCTGTCCACAGATCTACAGGTACTACAATGTCAAAGAACCCATCTAAATCTTTCCAGAGACACTTCTGGACCTTCACAAATCTCTTGACCTGTCTGTACCAATCTACAGGTTTTTCTCATAATTTTGGGAAGTCATTAGTAAAAGACACAATATCTTGTCTGGACCATGGAACATGCACATATTTTCCACCTGGCACTTCTCGCATAGGATATAATTTTTCTGCCTTGTCTGCTTCTTGTAACACGTATTCAGATGTCATTTACTTTGATCTATTATCTTCCTTTTTCTTGGCCCACCTGGCTTTCCATTTATCTAAGTCTCCCCATTTTTTGTAACAGATTTATCAATTCTCTAATCTGTACCTTCTTTCCTGACACATTCATGTTTTCCAAGTCTTTGTCTGTGAATTCTGCTCAGTAGGGTTTTTGTAAGACTTTCGATTTGCTAACATCTATTCCCATACTAGCCGCAGTGTCCATTAATTTCTCATGATATATTCTGGTATTTCGGGTTAGACTTTTACAAATGAATATTAATTCCTCCTCCGTTAGGGTGTTCAGTCTGTCCAACCCCACATTTCCAGCTGATAGTTCTTCCATTTCTATTCTTAGTTTGTAAATATCTAATGGTTTTGGCTGAGGATTTTGTTTTTCTAATTCTCGGCTCCATCTTTCAATTTCTTCAGGAGTCACTACTGTGACATTTCTAGTACCTGAAGTTGATTCCATTTGAATTTCTCTCGAAGTGAAAGGAGTGTTCTTTCTCTGTGAACCCCCTTCCGGTTCCCTTACTGGTAAATCCATCAAGGAAATCACAGATTCACATTCACTGGCCTGATCATCTACAATCAAGGGCTCTTTTCTCGGCTGTACTTCAGATGGGGTAATAACCGGAGTCTTTGGACTCCCCTGTTTATCCCCGTACAAAGGAACAACTGGTCCAATAGTTACTGGAATTGTCAAAGCTTCAGGACTTGTATTTAGTTGGGAGATTTTCTGAATTAATTCTGTTCTTTGTTTGGCTAGAGCCTCTCGTTCTATATCCTGCAATACCCTTTCCATGGAGGTTTCATGCACTATTTGCGGAGTCGGGGTTGGAGTATAATTCGGGGCAGTCGGATGTGTCATACTTGGTCCTTCACCATAATTAGGTTTTAGGAAGGGGTTCCTGTACTCAAAGGTCTTGCCTCCTCCCGATATGGAGGTCGTAGGCAGGTATCTCTTGCATCTAAGGATCTTGATCCCTCCTGGTAAGGTGGTCTTAGGCAAGTATCTCCTACACTTGAGGATCTGGGTCCTTCATTATAAGGTGGTGGATTCTTCATTAATAATTCCTTCAAATAATCATCATCTGAATCCCCACAGGTCATCAAATGCTTTGTTTTCTTTGTCTTTTTCTCTCCCAGGGGTGCTTCTAGGGCTATCACAGGGTACAATCCTTCTACCATCATATCCTGTCTCCATTTTTTCATTCTGTTCTCTCGGGTCTCTTTATTTACTTTTGGGTACCATTTTGTCAACCCCTTGTCCATTCTGGGCCTGTCTCGCTCAAAAGCCTCTATCTCCCATTCTTCTAGGGCCTCATATTGCGTTAGTCTGGGTCTGGGATGTAAATCGTTTATTCGGGTCCTCAAATTGAACAGAATCCTGCTATTGAATGTACCATCTAACGGAAATGCCAAGATCCCGTCATCTTTAGTATATTCCACCCAATTTTCCAACCACACACAAGCATGGTAGCCTCTGTCAAACATCATAAATGATGCAGGCGTATTAGGTGGTGGAATGACAACTCCTTCTCTAGTTTTGATAGGCTTGTCCTTCTTAAAATAATTCTTCACCTTGTTTACTAAGGTCATTTTCCTCTTATTTCCGTACATAACGCTTTTACGACCTTTCCATTGATCTTTTCCGAACCCTAGATATCTTGGATCTGGTCTAGTTTCTGGATTATATGTATGCCACATATACTTTTCCGCAAGTTACTTTGTTTACAAAAATCACTTCCAATCCAAATGCGTCTCTTATTTTTCTGCAACTAATCAAATGCGCGATTTCAAAATAATTCAACCAATGGGTGCGTGGCTTTTCTCGAAAACGAGTTCTCACGCTCCTGTGCTCACCCCTCCTTTACAATTACGCCTCAGCTACACGCCCGCTGTCTCGACCAATACCAGCGCGGCACTGAGTGACGTCAGCGCAGCTTCGCAACTGACTCCCTCCTTCACAAGGTAAGGAAAATTCTATTTCTACCTTTTAAAGTGCAAGTGCTCTGTTTAATTGACAACGTAAACACATTCGCCACTGTACTCGAGTGTCTGGAAAGAAAAGATTTGTTTCACTGCAAGTAAACCTCTTCTATTTACTTTTCAAATACTGCGAGTAGATCCCTTCTGCCTACTCTTCACACAAGCATTAGTGAACCTGCTACTCCTTCGACTCATCCACTGTGGGATATATACTAAGCCAAAAGTTTCACCAGTGAACCCCTTTGCTATCAATCAAGCTTAGACGAACCTGCTACTCCTTCCATGTGACCCTTACTAGGTTATATCACAATAGAAGTTTTGCCAGCGAACTCTTTGCTACCATTTATTCAACCATTTATTCAGAAAACCCTAATTAGTGCTTCCAGTTCTGCCTAACCTGCACCAATTTTCCTCAAGCCACTGACCTCACTGCGACGTGGATTCTCCTCACCACCCGCTATTCTGCCCCCGGGGATTTCCAGACAAACATAGAACAATCACTAACGAGTATTATTAGTACATTTATCAATATAACAGCAAGAAAAACTATTTAAAACATTTCATAATTTTTCAAAGCAATAAAACATTTGATCGATCGATTTAGCAGCAAAATTTTCACAATTAGCAGCAAATAACCTATTTACCTATCTTAACTAGCCCTACCTAACTTTAACTAGTCCCTAACCATAGCTCTGCTACCAGAAAATTACTGATAGAGCGCGCAGGTCACCCGACTTATAATTTTACCATATACGCATTGGGCCCATAAATTCAATTTATCATATTCATTAATCGGGTAACCTACACACTACTAACAGTAACCCTGTTCCTTCCTATTTATTACTGATGTACCCGACTTACCAATCCACTGCTACGGGTACCTATGATCACTTATGAATCAGGGAGCTAGCTGTAAAAGAAAGGCAGTCACAAAATACACAATACCATTTATATTCTATTGCACTCATAGAATAACCAGAGACATGAGACGTTTTCAAAATCTTTATCTAGTCTTCATCGAGATCAGAGAGTAAAATGTTTACAGCAATTAAACTATTAATAACTAAAAGTATAGAGAGCACGTATCCCAATAGAAAGTAGATAAGACCAACCATGTATAAGTCTAAAGAAAGGTCAGAACAGGGAACATGCTAATAAGCAGTTTTAGATTTTAGACTTGATATGGAGTAACTAAAGGACGGGGAAAATAAGGAACATACTAGAATGTCACAGTTGAATTACCCCTAGAAGGTGGGTACGGAAAAATCTTTAGTTTGTACTACAGAAATTCTGAAATACCATGTAACTATAGGGAAGCTAAAAATAGACCATACTAATAAGACGGTGTAATTACTTTGAATCGACTAAAAGATGGGTGAAGAAAAGGAACATCAATATTTTATGAACAGTATGTAAAACGGTACTTATAGGATGGGGAAAAATTGGAACACGCTAGTATAACAACTATAATGTAGGACTTTATCATTTGTCAGCAAAGGGAAATAAGGAAAAAAGAATAAAAGGCAAGTACGATTTTATTCAAAGCAAAAAATAGAGAATGCAAAAATAGGTTCCCTCAGATTTATATTTACCTAGAACGGTGTGGAGACCAACCCTGGCCACGGGTCAGTTAAGGACAGGAGAAACCCAAGGAAAAGACAGTCGCCAGTAGGCTACCAGGTGCAGAATAGGACCCCAGGACAGGACAGGAAGACCAGATTAGGATCAGGACAGGACCACCAAGGTAAGACCAGCACCCGCAGTTTGGAAGCAACACCTGCGCTCCACCCTCTCTGCAGCTGTCAGTCAGAACCCCGATTGGTTTATCGAATTTCCCAGCAAAGTGCTCCGCCAGCACTTAAGGTTTCCCAAACCCCCCTGGGTCTCTGGAAATTTCGGACAGAGTGCTCCGCAGCACCTCTGTTTCAGGATCAGCTATTGAGTGCGTTGGGTCAGTGACAGGTCAGCTATTCGGACAAGTCGGACAATTTCTCTAGCTAAACCTAGGCTAGTTATACTGTTTTCGGGTCAGTGTACCACCCCCAAATGTTGCAAGTGTAAGAATCCCCAATTTCGATTGGTCCAAACAAAGAACAGGTCAATACACCAACCAGGTTTTGACTTTCTCAAGCCGCAATTTACATCTTTTGGGACCGCCTATTGAATTTGGGGTTCCCATGACATAGGTCTCCACCTAACAATGGTATACACAGAATTTATTATAATTGTTTCAAATGCGGTACATTTCGGCTCCGTTAGCTGGGCTACAGGTCGGTTCCCAGGAGCATCTTGACTGTGGCTGCCAGCTGGCTGAGTTCCACTGGTACAAGGTTTTCTTCCCTCTGCTAGGATGACATGCGCAGTAGGGTCTTCAAAGATGGAGTTTCAGATCCCTCCCAGGCCCAAAAGATTCGAAAAATGAAAAGTAAAGGAAAACAATTTAGAATACAGAAATAAAAAAGTACACTGTATACCAGGAATCCCTATATGACTCCCCTTACTTTATACTAACTATAGCATTAATATTAGTGCAAAACGAACAGCAGTGCAAAAGCTGCAGGGCAAGCGTTGGCATGTGAAAACACAAAGCGGCCATTTTAAAGCTAGTGCGCAAGCGCAAAGATTTCCCACCAGAACTGCGAGTACGTCACGTATGCGGTTTTGGAAAGTACGCCAGGCACCACCTGTAATTTTAAATGTGTCTATTTAAACACCCGTTCTATGACCAAACATCAGACAGATATCTTTTTGTTGCTATCTGATACCAAACCGGACTTACTCCTGTTGACTGAGACATGGCTCACACCGGATTCATTACCGGACATCTTAGCTGCCTTGCCTGCTGATTATTATATCATTTCTGTGATACGACCAGCAGGTAAAACTGGGGGCGGGGTGGCCATTATTGCCAATAAGAAACATCAACTTAGACAACTCCCCTCCTTAGACATACCTAATGTGGAGAATATTGTTGCCAAATTGGATACTGTCAACGGGACACTTGTGGTGGTTTTATTATACCGCCCACCCCAAACTATGGCTATGTTTCCTGCCATTTTTGCGGAGCAACTGGCTATGCTAGCCACCAATAACTCTAAATTACTCCTGATCGGGGATTTAAATCTCTGGTTTGACAACATACTATTAGATCCCCAAGCAGCCGAGACGAAGGACCTTTTGAGTGATCTGAATCTAACACAATATATAGATACTCAAACTCATCAAAAGGGCCACAGTCTCGATCAACTATGGTCACTGAATTTACCTATTGATTTTATTGATATTAAACCTTGTAGCTGGTCTGATCATTTTACCATTAGTTTCTCATTTTGTGTTGTGAAAGCACCTCAATTCAAGCTGCAGGCTACCAGTCTGACTCGGAAATGGTCCTCGATGGACATGTCAGCTTTTTTAAATTTGTTAAAGTCTACTCTGCCAGAGCAGAGCTCAGATGTGGAGATAGCCGATTGTAGGCTTCAAGAATGGCTAATCTCGGCCATTAACGTCTGTGTTCCCCTCACCCGCTTTGATAACTCACGCGGCGCGGACGCACACAAGTGGTTCACGCCGGAGTTGAGGAAATTAAAACTTGAAGTGAGGCAGCAAGAGAGAACATGGCGTATTAATTACTGTCCTCAAGCAAGGATTGCATACTGTTTAATTCGTAAAGCCTACCAAAAGACGTTGCACACTCACAAAACTGCTTATTTCTCTTCTAAAATACTTAATGCGACTAATAAGTCAAAAGAAATTTTCAGGATTGTGACTGAGTTGTGCAATGATGAGAGAACTTCTCCCCCGGTTGTCCCCTCACAATTGCTCTGCAACTCGCTGAATGACTTTTTTAATGATAAGATAGTGTTGATTAAGGATACTCTATCCAAGCTTCCAGTTTGTGCCCCGATAGACGATACCTTTTTAAACCCCCTTACTTTGCATTCCTTCCCCTTAATCAATGACCAAATCCTTCAAGATTTGCTCATTAGAGTTAAATCAGGATCTCCTCAGGATGTTTGCCCTCCCCAAGTAATGAGAGAAATTGGTCGGGCATTCCCAAATAGCCTGATTCCTCTGCTCAATAATTCCCTCATGTCAGGGAAAGTCCCTAATAGTTTTAAACAGGCCTTATTGATCCCTTTAAAAAAGAAACCTGGCATCGACTCCTCAGACCTTTCAAATTACAGACCAATATCGCTACTGCCTTACTTGTCCAAAATTTTGGAGGCTCATGTAACCAATAGCCTATCAAGTTTTGTGGAAGCCTCTGGCTATTTACAACCTAACCAGGCAGGTTTCCGGCCTGGTCATTCTACTGAGGCAGTGATATTGGCCGTTCAGAATACCTTAAGGTCTAATGCCGACGGGGACTTGCACCAGGCCTTGGTGTTATTGGATCTGTCTGCCGCGTTCGACACGGTTGACTATACCATCTTGGTCAACCGTGTCGAACAGGCCGGTCTTCGAGACTCGGCCTTGGCCTGGCTCAAGTCCTTTATTTCAGAACGTACCCAGTCGGTTCGACTAGGTTCCTTTACAGCCCCTAAAAACATCTCCTTTTGTGGGGTTCCTCAAGGATCTTCCTTGTCCCCTCTATTATTTAATTTGTATATGCGGCCTCTTTTGTTTTCCCTACGAGAGTTTAAGGTTGATGTATATAATTATGCAGACGACCTGCAGTTGGTTTTTGTGCTAAATTCACCCAATGCGGCCGAGGACTTTCGAGCAACTATGTCTTTTATCCAAAGGTGGATGTCTTTAAACCACCTTAAGTTAAACCCGGGAAAAACTGAGCTCATTCTGCCTGGGAAGAGTGAGATCAGTTGGAGTCCTTGTTTTTGGCCGTCGGACATGGGCTCGCCCCCAAAAAAATCCCGAACAGTAAAAAGTTTGGGAGTGACTCTCAGTGAGGATCTTACCTTGGAAAGTCAAGTCGGAACGGTGGTCTCCTCGGGTTTTTTTCAACTGAGGAAGATTAAGAAAATAGCACACCTCCTTACCGGGTTGGCCTTAATTCAGGCAGTTAGTGCTCTAGTCCTGTCTCACATCGACTTCTCAAATGGCCTTTATTTGGGGGCGCCTATTGGCCAACTCAAAAGATTGCAATACTTGCAAAATCAAGCTGCGAGACTTAGTTGCAAAATCCCGAACTGGGAATCGATTAGACACGGACTAGAGACCTTGCACTGGCTGCCTGTGGAACAGAGAGCTACATTCAAGGTGGGCTGCATTGTGTTCAAGGCTTTGGAGGGTAAGGGTCCTATGTTCCTTAGACAATTGCTGAGCAAATATAAACCCTTACGCAGCTTGAGATCAGCCCACAAAGACCTACTTGAGGTCCCTCGTTTCAAAAAGAAACGACAGGGAGGCAGCAGTTTTCAATTTTTAGCTGCTTCATTGTGGAACTCCCTCCCTTTGACTCTGCGACACAGTAGGGACCTCCTTGCCTTCAGGAAGGCATTTAAAACTTTTCTTTTTTCTCAGGCCTATTGTAAATAGTGATTATATGTATTTTATGTACTGTTATGTTTGATTCTCTCACCAGCGCCAAGAAGCCCTCGGGCGTATGCGCGCTTAATAAATAATAAATAACATAACATAACATAACATAACGTGAGTGTTTCCTACCCATGCGCAGAAGAGATTCCTGCAAAGCAGCGACCATTTTAGGTTGCAAGCGTATTAGGATTAGTAAACACATAGGCAAGCGTCACTAGGACACCCCGAATGTCAGAATAAATGGGAAATTAGTGAGACAAACAGATTGATTTAGTTTCATTAAGGTTATTCGAGGTTCTTGAATACAAGCAAGTCGCTTTACGTGCGAATCCTTGCTCCATCAGTACCTCAGAGTTGCTGGTTAGCTGGCAGGCTCTGCAGTTACGTACCATTGTGTCTACACTGTCTTCCAGATCCGGGAACCACACCTTTTCTCTCATTCTTGATTTCATTCTGCCAATTCCTTGGTGGCCTTCATGTGCGAGAGCCGTTGCTTGTTCTTGTAAGCTGTGCGGTATCACCACTCGTGACCCTCTCAGGATTACGCCATTCCCTGCAGCACTGAGTTCATCACAAACTCTCCAGAACTTTCCTAGGCGGGCTATGTCGGCCTCATTCCATTCCTGGATATTTTTGAGAAAACCTTCCCAAGAACCACTCTTCAGGGCCTCTGCGACTCGTTTGAGAATCACATCTGTGTCCATGTGCGTTTTTATCTCATCTATCGACAGGGCACGCGGACATGCCCACTGGGATATCATATTGACAAATTCTTCGGTTCTTGTTTCTTGAGTGGTGTCTTCTGCTTCTGAGGGGCATGCCGGGTGGCAAGACAGAAAATCAGCAGGATTCTTTGCACCGGGTCGGTATGCCAGTTCCATCTGATAGTGTTGCAACTGTATTGCCCAACTTTCAATCCTGGGGGTGGATGAGGTGCTGTTCCCTTGAATAGTGGCAGGAGCGGTTGATGGTCGGTTACTACTCGAAATGGGTGTTAACTTACATACAAGTGAAAATGGTTACACGCCCACTTGATGGCTAGTGCTTTTCGCTCGATTTGCGAATATCAGGTTTCTGTTGCCGTGAGTGCCTTGCTCGCAAAGGCTAAAGGGACCCAGGTCCCTGGTTCCGTCTCTTGAGTGTGTAGTGCTCCTAAGCCTACCGGGCTGGCATCAACTAGTAGCTCTGTGGGTCGAGTGGTGTCAAAATACGCCACTGTTGTGCTGTCCAACAGGGCTGATTTCACCTGCTTGAATGCTTTGTTTTCTTCGGGGGTCCACCTCCATGGACTGTCCTTCTTTGTGAGATTACGCAAGGGCTCCGCAATTGTAGCCAGGTTTGGGATGAATCGTGCACAGTATGTTGCCATCCCTAGAAAACTTCTTACTTCAGATGCACTGGTCGGAGCGGGAGCATGGTGGATTGCCTGAGACTTTCTGGGGTCTACTTTGACTCCCTCTGAGCTGAACACATACCCAAAGAAATCAATTGTTTTACAAAAGAATTGGCATTTTTCCTTATGAAGAGTCACGCCGTGTTCGGCCAACCGTTGCAGGGTAGCTCGGATTCGTCGTGATGTTCTTCAACTGTCTTAGAGTGAATTAGGATAACATCACATACAATAACGACGCCTTGGAGACCCGGCAAGATCTCTCTTACTGCGTTCTGAAATATCTCCGCTGCTGACGATATTCCAAAATGTAGTCTCTTGTACCGGCGGAGCCCAAGATGGGTTGAAAACGTTGTAATGTATCTGCTTTCTTCTGCCAACCTTAACTGGTGATAGCCAGCATTGAGGTCTAACTTTGAAAACCATTGCGAGCCATTGAGGTCGGTTAGGATGTCGTCAACTGTTGGTGTCAAATGTCTCTCCCGCCTTATGGCTTGATTGGGCATTCTCATGTCAATGCAGATTCGAATTTTTTATAGCTGCTTTGGCTTCTCAGCTATTACCATGGGAGACACCCACGGAGTGGGCCCTGTCTGTTTCTCAATCACTCCTTGTTGTTCCAGCTTTAAGAGTTCTTGCTCTACCAGTGGCCGGAGATGAAATGGAATTTGTCGGTGCCTTAATGCTAATGGTTGCACCGCTTTATCAATGTGCAGCTTTACTGGCAGTCTCTTTATGGTTAGTGATGGGAGATGCACACCTAATTTTTTTAAATGCTTAAACACAAGCGTGCTGCGGAGGATGACGCAATGTCCAGATTGCGATAAGAAACATATGTGAGAATGGAAACAAGCGAACCGCTTGCCCTCTGCGCACTGTTGCAATCCACAGTGGATTTCTACATCATATACATCATATATTAAACAGGGTCATATGAAAACTCTTAAACCACAAAAAATTGTATTTCATATGTGTTTTACTGATTTAATCTCAGTTAAATTTCATACTTGATCAGTACATACAAAATGATAAATTCGATTTGTTCATCTAAGCAAAAAAAGACTTATATTGTTTAGACATTGCTATGAATTTTAAATTCTTCTAGTTTCTTTTCACGAAATTGCCCTGCCCAATGCATTTCGGGCCTCTTGGCCCTTCGTCAGGGGCGATACCTGCAAAGATAAAAAATGAGTGGTTGTCTTTTTTTGAAAAAACTGAAGTCATCTTCAATTTACAAGGTACATATGCGAGCCACAGTTTTATGGAGAAAATATAACATGAAGTCTGTTGTTCAAAAAACATATGATATGTGGAATATCGACGTGCAACTTCAAACAGTGAATCACATTCGCTAATTCAAAAAAACTCACTTGTGCCGTTTTAGCAGTGAAAACTCAATGTATATGCTGGTAACACGGTCAACTGGTCCGAATGTATAATGGGTAAGGTCAAATATTCTAAAAGGTCTGTAAAGAAACCGGAATAATTGGGGTTTAGTTTGCGAAGACGGGTGTACTTTATGACGAAAAAGTGGTGAAAGAAATGCGCTTACGTTTCAATGCAAAAAAAATTGCGCTGGAAAGACAGATCTTCCTGCTGAATATATTCATACAGGGGGGGACCCGGAACACTGCACCAACACGCAGTTCGATGGCATAAATCTGTAACAAGAAGCGGAACCTCTTATTTGAATCTGGATACTAGGTTTACAATTCCAAAATCGTAAAATCCTAAAATATCAAAGAGTTATTAAAACCCAAATCTGTTATCAAAACAATCATTTACAAAGGAATGAGAAAATGTACTAACTGTGTACACTGTAATAATGTCATGATCACCGACACAGTGAGACATCCGCACACAGGAGAATTGATCCCCACTAGCATTAATGCGGACTGTAACACCACAAACGTGGTATACGCCATCAAGTGCCCCTGCGGACTGTTGTATGTGGGCAAAACAGAAAGGAAAATAAAAACCCGCATATCCGAGCACAAGAGCACGATTCGGAACAAAAACTTCAACAGCAGCTTGGCAACTCATTGGGACAAAAGCAAACACACAATAGCTCAGATGAAGTTCCAGATCCTCGAAGTGGTGTTTTCCACCCCAGGAAGAAATCACACAAAAGCATTGTTACAAAGAGAGATCTTTTGGATTAAACGACTTAAAACACAAGATCCCTACGGGATCAATGATCGAGTGGATCTAAGTTGTTATTTATGATACTTGCACACAGGGTGCACGCATTAGGACCTGTTATTGCTATATTTGTTTCCAAATTATACAGTTTTCATATGTTTGTATTTTTTAATATCGTACTATGACCCATTGCAGCACATGGTTCATACATATTTATGCATTCCCCCCACATTACCGCAACATCTCTTTATTATAAACCCTCACATATTTCATGTGCAAGCAGTACCTCTGCTCGTTAGTTCTTATTTGGTCCGTCTTTTATTTTTGTTTTTCTACCAACTGACGTCATCTTATAAGGCCGTCGCGCTTTACACTGAACTCAAACCACTTTCACCACTTGGGGTTGTTTACGCAGAGGGACCGGACGTTTTTCGAATTTGAGACCGTTGTACTAAGGTAATTGCAGCGCTGGTTTACAGGCAAGACGATTTTGTGTGAGTCGAGTTAGTTATGGTACCAATTCCGACAACATCATTGTTTTCTGCAGGGTAGCTGGTAGTAGACGCTTGTCATACGGGCGCGCCTAGTTTGGTTCAAGTCAAGGAGCAAGATAAAACGGAACAGGTTAGTTTCGGGAGTTCAGGAAATGAAAACTGCTCACTTCGTCTTACGACATAGCATGCATGTTGGTGGTGTTTGGCACTTTGTTTACGTTTTTAGTTAGAACTGTAGGATTTTACGATTTTGGAATTGTAAACCTAGTATCCAGATTCAAATAAGAGGTTCCGCTTCTTGTTACAGATTTATGCCATCGAACTGCGTGTTGGTGCAGTGTTCCGGGTCCCCCCCTGTATGAATATATTCAGCAGGAAGATCTGTCTTTCCAGCGCAATTTTTTTTGCATTGAAACGTAAGCGCATTTCTTTCACCACTTTTTCGTCATAAAGTACACCCGTCTTCGCAAACTAAACCCCAATTATTCCGGTTTCTTTACAGACCTTTTAGAATATTTGACCTTACCCATTATACATTCGGACCAGTTGACCGTGTTACCAGCATATACATTGAGTTTTCACTGCTAAAACGGCACAAGTGAGTTTTTTTGAATTAGCGAATGTGATTCACTGTTTGAAGTTGCACGTCGATATTCCACATATCATATGTTTTTTGAACAACAGACTTCATGTTATATTTTCTCCATAAAACTGTGGCTCGCATATGTACCTTGTAAATTGAAGATGACTCCAGTTTTTTCAAAAAAAGACAACCACTCATTTTTTATCTTTGCAGGTATCGCCCCTGACGAAGGGCCAAGAGGCCCGAAATGCATTGGGCAGGGCAATTTCGTGAAAAGAAACTAGAAGAATTTAAAATTCATAGCAATGTCTAAACAATATAAGTCTTTTTTTGCTTAGATGAACAAATCGAATTTATAATTTTGTATGTACTGATCAAGTATGAAATTTAACTGAGATTAAATCAGTAAAACACATATGAAATACAATTTTTTGTGGTTTAAGAGTTTTCATATGACCCGGTTTAATATATGATGTATATGATGTAGAGATCCACTGTGGGTTGCAACAGTGCGCAGAGGGCAAGCGGTTCGCTTGTTTCCATTCTCACATAAGTCTCTTTATGGTCCCTAATCCCTTGAATAGCTGCGGAAATAGTTCCAGGATGTCCTCGGTTTGGAGTATATTTGCGGCATTCGCAAATGCAATTAAATTAAGATCTTCAGCAGTATGACTCCCGACAAGTATGTCTGCTTTTCTGTCCACAACGTGGAACGTTGTTGTGACTTCTTGGTCGTCCGATCTTACCTGTACCAGCATCTTTCCTTTCAGGGGAAGTGGTTTTTGACTTCCGTACGTCATGATCCGGATTTTGGACGGTGTGAGTAGTGGCCTCGGGTTCAGGCTTTTGTAGTGCTGCAAACCCATTACGTTAACTGTCGCTCCAGTGTCGATTAGACCGGTTACCGAGGATCCATCAATCTCAATGTTACATTTTGGCTGTGATCGCCGTTTCCTCTTCAGGTCGCCTGGGAACGCCACAAAATAGAACTCTTTGTCCTCATCCGTCGAGGAATCATCGAGGTGCGGATTGTGGCGAGGGGGTGTCTTCGTTGAACGTGACGCTGTGGGTTCTTCAAGTGACAGGTGCCTCACTGCTCCTGTCAGCGTTCTTCTTCCTGGGTGACCCCTGCCTCAGGAACCTCCTCGACATACACTCGCGAAATGGTTGAGGATGCCACATTTGGTACACGACTTGCCCTTCGCTGGGCAACTATCTGGATTGTGCTCTTCTCTTCCGCAGTATCCACACTGTGCCCGTTGTGTCATTCTGGCGGGCCATCTCCCTCTACTACCTCGAGACGTCATGCGGATTGCATCAACTCGCTCTGTTTTCACGTTGGTCGCTTAATCAGCCTGTTGGTTAAGTGCGGTTTCCATTGCCCAGATGTCGGACAGTCCGTGCGAGCGAGCGAGGATCAGAATTTCCTTCAACGTGATCCGTGGCTGTCGAAGTATGAGTGTCCGTAATGTCTTGTTGCGACAACCTTGGATGAGTTGTGCCGTCACTTCCTTGGTCTGATCGTCCTCGGTGCAGGTGCTCGCTAGCTCCCGAAGTCGTGCATGGAATGCGTCCATTGACTCTCCTTCCCTCTGCCTGGCCTGTCGAAGCTTGAACCTCTCGTAGTGAGGGTTGAGCTGGAGGGTCAAAGTGAGCATTTAGGGCTCTGACTGCGGCGTCATAGTCAGTGAGGGCACCAGTGGCTGGGAGGTGCGCAAATAACTTATAAATCTCATCCCCCGCTAAATGTAGATGTAGTGATCTTTTAACAGCCCCGTCTGTTTCTCTGTGGCTACAAAGTAGTTGTCGAGGCGTCCGGCCCAGACCTTCCATCTTGGAGACGCGGTAGACTGGTCAATCAGCTCGCTGAAAGGAGGGAGAGCATGAACTTGAGAGTGTACTGGATACGGTGGTTGTGGTTGCGCAGGTAGTGCCACCTGTTGTTGGGCCGCTGGAGCTGGTAGGTTCGACATGATTTACTTATCTGGTGGTGATGGCCCTCTTGCTGATTTGCCCGGCCTTTTTTTTCCGTTTCTGCCAGTAGTTGCCGGTCACTGGGGTGCTAACTCAGTTGCATTCACCAATGGTTGATGGCTTGGGGCATTTGTTTTATTTCCTCTTGGTCAGGCACTGATTTGGCGTGGTCCTTGCTGCAGTTGGCTTTGTCAGTGCTTGTTTAGTGAGGAATTGCTTTTGCCAATGTTTTTCATGAGTTTACCAATGCTTGGTTATTTGGGCGACTGTGCTTTGCCAATGCTCATGAGTTTACTAATGCTTGTTGTGTGGGAAGGCTTCACTGCCTTCAGTCAGTGCCTTGACTGTGTTGGGGAGTGTGCCACGTTTAACTCTCGCCGGCTGCTTCCTCTCCTGCAACGCGCTGGGGCCTGACTGCAGCTCTGTGTTTTCGCGCTCTTCATGCGCGCTGTGCCAGGGGTGTCAGACCTTCGGCTGCCACTGCGCATGCACGCACTTGGTTCGGCGGTGCGGGCCGCTACGAGACACGTCGCAGACTTCTCCCGAGATACGCGCAGGCACTCTGACTTCGCGCCAGGTATTCCTTGTTGTCGCGCTGCTCACCGGATGCTTGGCGCTTGATTTGGTTGTCTTTTCTCACGCCGCCATTACCGTCAGGTGCTGCAGATGCGGCTCTTTCGTTTCTTCAGGGCTCGTCGTCTTATTTTTTTTGTTTTTTTTGTTTTTGTTTTAAAAATGTAATGTACATTTCAATCGATTCTCTCTTTTTTTTAAAATATTTTTATTCACAGTTTTTTTTTACAGTTATATCCCCCCCCAAGACCAAGGTATTAAATCATACCAAACAAAAAGCATGTAAAAATAAAGATAAGAAAGAGAGAAAACATACAGCAACCAAAAAAGAAAAAACAACACCGCCACAATAACCAATCATAAATACATACAGATAATACATTAAGTAGCTCAAGTTAAGCTTCCCTAGGTGTGGTTTTGTATCCACTGAAGTAGTGGTCCCCAAATCTGCATACCTCTTTTCTTTTTGTTACTGCCCTTGGTTTTATATATTGCCACCTCCAAACTACATATCGCTTATAATCTTGTCCTCCATTGTACAAAAGCCGGAGGGTTTTGGTCAAGCCAAGAAGAGGCTATGCAGAGTCGGAGAACCGCCATAGCTATGAAAATCAGGCCTTGCATATGTATAGGCCGTTGGTTATTGGCTACTCCTAACATGATCTCTTCGGTTGCAATAGTCATTCTCACATGAAAAATCCCTGATAAAAAGTCAGATATTTCATTTATCAAATTAGATAATGTCTTACAGGAAGCGAACATGTGAGTTATATCGGCTGCGTATAGTGAACAGCGCAGGCATAATGTTCCCTTTCCTGATGTCCATTTTGCAATCTTATGAGGTGTATAGTAGAGGGAAAAAAAAGTTTTATAGAATTGTGCCTGCAATTTTATAGACATAAGACATGTTTGCGATATTTCATACGCGCGTTCGGGAATTGAGGGGAGAATTGTTAGTCTGGTCTGCCAATCAGCTAGCTGTTTGGCCATGTCATCTGGGAAGTTTTCACTCAATATTGCATACATTTCCCGGATTTTCGGGGTGTTTTGCCTACATATGGTTTCTATTGTGGTACTGATTTGAAATTTTTCTCTCCCCCCTACTTTTTTAACAAATAATCCCTAATCTGCAAATATTTTAAAAAATCCCTATGGGTGATGTCATATTCCGACTGCAGCTCTGAGAAGCTTTTTAAGCCACTAGGTGCAAAAAAACAGCCTAATTGATTAAACCCTGCCTCTTTCCATCTAGTCATACAGCTATCCTGAAAATTTGATGGTAAATCATTATTATGGTTAACTGGTGTGTAGAATGAATACTGGCTCAGTCCTAGCAGTTTTCTTATATTGCTCCAGACTTTATAAATGCTAGTGATGCTCTTAAGTTTCACTTTCTTGAAATAATTATCATTAACATGTCGCCAAAGACATCTCTCGCACCCAGCTCCCAGAATCAATTCTTGCGGAGTTGGAATAGGGCGATTGCTATTTTCTTTAGATATCAGGATCTTACTATATCTAATTACTGTTGCCCAGTAATATAGTTTGAAGTTAGGCATACCTAGTCCACCTCTTTCCTTAGGCAGCATAATCCATTTAAATGCACGTCGCGGTTTCTTAAAACCCCAAATAATCTGGAAAACATAGTCTCAATGATTTTAAACTGTTGGAGGGTGAACTCCAGACATATGGTACGAAAGAAATACAGAAATCTGGGCAGGAAGAGCATTTTAATGACATTGCACCTTCCACCAATTGTGAGATGCAAATTATCCAGTCGGGTTAGTTCTTCTCTGGTACGGTTAATCAGTGGGTCAAGGTTTAGCTTCACAATATTATCTACCTTTGCACTAATATTAACTCCGAGAGGCTTGTCGTCTTCTGACGCTGTAATCAGCCTGATCCCACCCTCGTCGCCAGTGTCAGAGTGCAAGACACGGCCAGGGCGTTCAGGAGAAACACGTGGACTATATCAATTATTGGCTAGTGAACTAAGATGACACACACACACACACGCTGCACTGCTCGTCTGGACCGGAAGTCACGAGCGACTCCGGTCCCTTTATTTAAGCTCTCTGGCCATGCCTGGCCAGAGAGTGCAACAATGTTTGGGGGTGCTTCCGGGGCTCAGCCCGGAGGGGAACAGAAACACTAGAATGTTACAGACAGCAGTACCACCCTTCACTGCCTGTGCTGTAAGTAAAGTCAAAGAGTGTCGTTATAGTTCTTTCACAGTCTCATCATTTCAGACTTGAACCATTTTCAACATTATAAGCCAAATTGGTGCTTATTCATCCTATGCAACCCACAACCACTGACAAATTCAATAGTCCTGGTTTGTAGCTGTAATTGTACACGTTGTATTATATATCTGGATGCAGTGACAGAGGCATCAAAATACTGGTCGGGCGGTAAACTATATATGCTAAGCGCAGGTTTTTAGCTTACGTGTTTTTGAGCAATGCCCTTAATTACATTAAGAGACCCCCGGCCCCCACTCCCAGCTTTTTCACCCCACTTAAATCTCTGAGTATTATCTATGAGTCAGATGCACACTAATTACTTTCAGCAGCGTTCCCGGTCTTAAAATCATACAATTCACGTGAACTCTTCTCGAGTTTCTTTGCGCAAACCTTAGCGGTCGCACTATGTACGAGAGGACAGGTTGTGGACACGGGTAGAGATTTAAGGGCAATAGGAGCCCATCACTTATGCGTAATTAGTAGTGTACAGGAAGTGACGTACGCGGAACACTGAAAAGTAAATGTCCCCTCATGTTTAGACCAGGCATGGAAAGTGCGGGTGTAGAGGGATCCTCTGAAGAAGCGAAGCTGCGGACCCTCGAGGAGGAGGATGGGCCAGAGGTGCGGGGGAAGGGGAATGAGCCCGCCCTGCAGGTGGAACAAGAACCAGGTCCTGTGGACGAGGAAGAGGAGCTGCGGCGTGAAACGCAGGCTCTGTGGGAGAGGTATGGACATTGAAAGAGGACGAGCCGGCACCGGGACGCCAAGTAGTAGGACTAGCCTAGTCCGTGCTAGTAACATTTTGTAGAAAGAGCTATGAATGCATAAGAGGTCGGAGTGGTAGGACTCTGGCAAATCAGTGTTAGTTAAAAAAAAAAAAAATTCTCGCAAAGCGGCTCCTGTTATTGGCGGAGCGTAAACGAGCTGTCAGCTTCACGGGGTGGGTGGAGCCGCTTTAGATTCTTTTTTGTTGCCCGTAGTCGCACCCCGTGAACCTAGGAAAGGTGTAGTTTGATTTTTACGAGTGCCTTTCTCTTTCTTTGTATTAGAGTTTTTATATCGCTTACTCATTCAGGTAGCCTGCTACACTGTCGGGGCATGTGTTTGGAAAAGTGTTGTCTTTGCTTTGAGCCTACATGTGAAGTGCTTCCAAGGTGTGCGTGATGACTCTCAAGGTGCGGTTATCCATACATGGCAATAGGCCCGATTCAGACAGGAGATCTCCTACTTCCTAATTTGAAAATGTTGACATGTGTGAGGTATTATGCTTTGGAATGCATCACTTAACAGTGTGATGGATGAGGAAGTGAGAGATAGATATGCATTTTCTAATGCGATATGCTTCCATGTCTGATTACCTCTGCATGTCCTTCATTGGGTTGATAGTTTATTTGTTACATTGTGATTGCATTTATGCAGCACTTACTACCCATGACGAGGCATTGAAACGCTTTACGGTGGGATGCACGCTACTCTGGAATCCAAGGTTTGTGGCTAATCCAATTGTTATTTGTTGGTTGTTTGGTTATTGGGATTAGTTTTGTGCTCTCAAGGAAACCATTCCATGCATTTATTCTGGTTTCTTTATGGTAGATTACTTTTTATTTATTTTTTATTTGTAGGTTTTATACAGCGCCTGAATCACCCCCGAAGGGGTATCTCTGCACATTGGACTGTGCGGGCTGATGGGGAATTTTCGGAACAAAGTAGTCTTAAGTAGTTTCCTGAAGTGTGGATAGTCAGGGGAGGAGTAGGAGTAGGAGTAAGGTTTGGTCATTAGTGGCGACTAAGTAAGTTAATGCAAATGATTAATGGGATGAATAGATAGACGAAAGAAGTTTAGGTAATGTTCGGTTGTAGGGCTTATTGTTTTAATGAAGGAGAGGTTGTGATCTATGAGGTCAGGTATACTATCATAGAAAGTATGTCAGACAGTCATAGACCAGAGTAGGCTACACTCAATGAGAGTAGACGTGTAGAGGATGGAGGATACTAAGAGGACTTTCAATGAAAGCAGAGAGTACAATCAAAAGTTTGAAGACCAGGCCACTTTTTAGGTTTCGCCTATTCTCATTCGCTTGCGAATGTAATAGGCGAAAATTCAAGGGCTCGATCGACTCGTCAAACCACTGCGGTTTTTCCACAGTGCTTGTGAGTCACGTGACCACAAAAGCGGGTCACGTGACCACACAAGCACGCGCATCTCCCTAATCTGCCTGCCACACTTCTCCTCCCCTCGCTCGCATTCCCGCCCCCCCACCAGGCTCTCCCGCCCCCATCCGGCTTCCCTCCGCGCACATAAAACATCTGCTGTGCCTTTAGTCACACCGAAGTCACGTTTTTAAACGACGCTTTCTTCTAACTAATTACAGGTTTGCAAAATATTTGATATCACCATCGCTGACACGATTAACAGAAAACATTCCTGTGAGACATAGTTCTGTAATAAAAAAGTCAGCAATTATTCCACTGGATGTCACCGCCCCATATCCTGCTCCGATGTACTCTAGGGGGTGATGTCACGCACACTTTATTATATTTATAATGCTCATGTTTCAGCCCTAGACACAGCTGTCTGATATACGGCGTGACGTCACTGCAGTTGCAGAACAACTAGCTTCCATTGCACGGGATGCACAGAACCCTGCACCCCCTCCCCCTTGTATCCCGTGCAGAGGGTATCGGTGGTTACCAGCGCCCCAAACTGAAACTCAGCAACCCATGCACCCAGACCCTCTCTTCAACAAGGCACTCACATCTTCAGCGGGAGGCAGTGGAAGGACAATTCATTCATCTTGACCAGCAAGGTGGCCTTAGCCTGACTTGGCAAGGCCTGTTAAGATGGAAACGTCCTGTTCAGATAGTGTTCCATCGTGTTTGTTTCAGTTTCACTGTTTTGTGCATACCTTGTTTTCCAAATAAACACATGGGGTCTGGTTCGAGGCAGGCTCCATTATTTTGCCAACTTTCATGCTTCTCTGTCATGTGCTGGTTCTCTGTTTGATCAGAGCCTCTGACAGGAATACAGTACAAAGTGTATGCCAAAATATGTCTTCTACGACCGACCACAAAAAGGAGTCGTGCGAAGTGGATGGAGTGGGTGATCAGAAAGCGCAAGGAGACACGTATAGGCTATTATGTCATTGTCAACATCACTGCAGTGAGATAAACACAAGCCTCGACAACTAGCAACGCACATATACATCCAGGCAGTGCAAACAGTCAAGCACAGATCCCTGCGCCCCCGCATCCACTAACCACAAAGAGAACCCCATATAACCTCAATAATGCACGAAACCACTGAACATTCAAGATATTTTCATTATCAACACCTTTAGCAAATCGTAATAATGAGAACACAACAACAATAATAGAGACATATCCTCTACTTAAAACCGCAAAAGTGGCAAGCACTCGTGACAAGAAATGTTAAAGCTAATACACGAGCATTGTGTCTTTCAGTTATTTTCATTTAAAACATTTTAAAAAAATCCATGCCTGGCGGGGGGCTTCTTTTTGGGCTACTTTTGCATTATTTTCTTCTACTGTATCATTGAAAATGTATATAGGTATCATTTAGTTGCAGTTAAAAAAATTAAAACAAGCACTGGCGTTGCCAATAGGTTTCGCATTTGGAAAGTTGGAGCTATTGGTTTTGTAAATGACATTTTATATTTATATATCGTTATTGGCATTGTCAATAACAATATATAAATATACAATGTCATTTACAAAACCAATAGCTCCAACTTTCCAAATGCGAAACCTATTGGCAACGCCAGTGCTTGTTTGAGCAAGGGATGGGAATATAGAGGCTTTGTGGGAGAACATACAATATAAGGATGTAAAACCGAAGAAAGAAACAACATTATTTGCATGTAATTGTAATTATATAGCGTTTACTACCCCTGATGAGGCGTCAAAGCTCTTTTTCTGCGAGTAGCACACTCTTCCGGAATGCATAAAGGATTAGTGTTGAATTTGTATAGTGAAATATGAAAGTGATTTAAGTGGTGGATAGGTTAGTCAATTATTTGGATTCAGAAAGATAGCGGAAGGATAGAAGAGGGAAAAAAGGTTTGTGAGATAGTATACATTGCAGTAGTATTTGCACAGTGCTTCCTGTCCACATTTGGCAAGCCCAAGCTCCAGTCCACATAAATAGCACTCTGTGCTGAGTTATGTAAATGTAAATGTAAAAGGACAAACGCCTGCCCATTCGAAAACTTAAATGTAAAAATCCAGAAAGCACCCACTTAAACATGTAAGGGAAAGAATGAAAACACAATGTATTACTGAGTAAATAGGATGTGGGGTTGGGTATTATCTTCTGGATGTCGTTAATGAAAAGGCACACAAGAAAAGTCCTAGGTATGAGTTACAACATCGTCACCTTCAAATAAGGGGAAATATGTTAACAGATTGTTCACAAACAGGGATTAAAATGATTTAGTTGCCCTTTACCTACTGCTGCACAGTCACAGGAAACAAGGACAGAATACTAGGCAATACTGCTTATGGAAACTTTCTCCATCATCAATTATATAATGTATGACATATTTCAAATAATTATATGAAAATAAATAATGTCTAGAGTCAAGACTTACTTTCTTGATCCATTTTCTTGTTCTAGCTGTGGCAGGAGATCACACACGCTGTAGTCTTATGGATTGCAAGAGATTACAGGTGTCATTAAAGAATGAAGGAGGGGGATCTGAGACCTGCTTGGATTTACTGTGTTACAGTCCTCCTTTATGTAATGACTTGTTATTTAAGTTTGTTGGTATAGCCTATATCTGTTCCATCAAGTAGTCAGCAAGGTTCCACTGGTCCATTTATACCTTATACGTGGTCCTATCCCTTTGACAATAAGGGATCGAGTATTGAATTGAAATATAATATGCAGGGCACAAGTCCTAAAAAAAGAAGTGGGGGGACGCTGACGTCACAACAGGAAGTGACGTCACAAAAGGTGGCTTGCACTCAGTTGCAGTTTATAGTTATAAAGCTCCCGGTAAAAACAGTGGGGGGACGCCGTCCACCCACGTGGTACCCCGACTCGAGCACGGATAATATGATGCCATAGATTTCATTAAATTGATACTGTGAGGACCGCTATAAAGACTAGATTTGCAGTCCTCCATCTGGTAGAAGATAGGCTAGAACTAGCTTATCATGTTTGTGAAGTCTGAGTTTGGGAGGTGTTATGGTTTAGAGTCCCATGTGTCATTAGGCAGGTTGAGGATCTTCTGTTACAGTATGGCAGCAGGTACTTTTAGTTTTGTTTTGAATGGCATAGATATTTTATTCTATTTGTATTGTGAGATCATGTTCGGTGGCGCTGCTCAAGTTGGATATATACCAGTGTCTCCTCTTGGTATAGTGTGCTGGTCTGACTTGTTTCAGAGTTCTTTACCATGCTTGTATTGGTGGAAGGATTATCGTTTTGGGTTCCTTCGAAGGGTTGGCGCTTGATGTAATTATCTTGGGAACAAACATGTTTTCACTGTTCTTCTGAAACGTAAATGCCCCTGGTTGCTTCAAATCTGAGCTGGCTTTGAGCAGGCTTGGTGGCAAGTACTGGGAAAGCAGACCATCTTATGGATTTATTTTTACAAGGTGGTAAGGGGATATTGGGCACTAGCCTGGAGTGTAGTGTCCTATTTTGTTTCTGGTTGATTTGTGAGTATAGTGGTCCTTTTCCTTTGGAGATAAGTGCTTAGAAAATTGAGCGCTTAGCTACAGGTAGCTAGTGAAGTTTGCAGGATTGGTTACACGTGCCATCTGGGGTGAGAGTGGAGAAAGATTCTTCCTGGATTTTGGGAATTTTGCACATTATGGAGAGGGGGTTTTAAGGTATAGACTGCTTACTTAGTCGAGTCTGAGAATCCCAAGAGTGAGGATAGCTTGTAAATTTTGTTGGTATCTGAGAAATGGAAAGATGCATCACAGCGTTTTCGTTATGTTAAATGTGCTCCCTGTGACCTTCTTGAATGTGGTATCAGGAACAGGTGTGAGTCCATGGGTATTCTTAGGTTTCTTACTTTTCTTGATGTAGCTAGCAGGGCATCTAGCTCCTTGGGCAATATGTCTGAAAGCTGGCGTTCGTGCCACTGTCCACAGATCAAGATCTGTGTCTTTGCAGTGTTGAGGTTTTTGGTGGTTAATTATCGTCCATGCATATAAGGTATGAAGACAATCACCAAGTCTTGACTCAGAGTGGTCTTCTGTGCCTTCCATTTTTTGAATAAATTGTGTATTGTCTGCCTATAAGGTTGAATTGTCTGATCTGATTCGGTGAGGTCTGAAGTCAGTTCCTGTTGACTCTTTTGTGGCCAGCTTGATGAGGAGAAAATCAGTGGCGGACTACAATATTTTAAAGCCTGTTGCAGCTACCAAGGCTTGTTGGTGCTTCCTCCGAACACCGACCACCTAGTCACCGACATCCGAAGTGGGACAGCTCGTGAGTGGCTCCTGGTGTCCCTCAGTGTCTACCTGTCTTCACAGCTGCAGCAACAAGGTCACCGCCGACTCTCCTGAACCTACCGACATCTGTGGGCATTGCTCTTCCGTGCCTCCTGGTCACTCCTGAGTAGCATAGACTCTGTCCCCTCTGATTGAAGGTTCTTCACTTCTAAAATTCACCCTTGGATTACACAGATTTCTTCACCTTCTTTTCCAGAATAATTTTCTTCCAAGTCTTCCATTGTCGTTTATGGAGGTTTCCAACATCTCCTCTATGCACCTGGCTTCACTGATGGAGGTAACCTGGTTCCTGGGGCATCCACAGGTTTGGTGGCTCTCCAACCTTCCATCCTCCAAGGGAATTCTTCGGGGTTCTCTGGGAAGGGTCCTTCTTCTGCAAAACTGCAACTGTGACGTCTCCGTGACTTCCATTGGGTACAGGTGCGCTTCCACTCTGCACACAGCTTCCGTGGGGTTCCTGGGTACTTATCTCGGGTGGTTCCTTGTGTCACCGGCTCCTCTGGGTCTTCTGGTCTAAGTCTCGTCCTCCTCTGCAGTTCGCATTCCACTTTTTTTGTATATGGTTTGGTCTCCCCCTGGCGACAATAATGTGTTCCGGGTAGGAGGCATAGTAATGTGTTGTGTAATAAATGAAAGTATTTTTATATAAACTCTCTGTCGTTCCTTTTCATTGAACTCACACTATTGATTAAACTGGTGAAACAAGCTGCTTAACACTCCTTCAAGATAAGCATGAAGACAGCTCTCCACAGCTACCACTTTGAGAGCTTTTTTATGGTTATCAAAGACCAATAAAACCACCATAAGGGTTGCCTGGTTTAGTGCAAGGTGCATCACTTAAATAAGTGTGCACCGTACGCTAAGCCAGCCTCCTACAGGTCTCGTTTCACATTTTTTGAATGTATTCAATTCTTTAATATCAGAATCTCATTAAACAAACATAGAAGGCTGCTTCTTTATATAAACAGAAGAAAGTGCTTGTGTAGTGCTTTAGGTGAAAGAAGGTGATTCAGTAGAAATAGATATAGATAAAATATCTGACAGAATTACTATATTGAAATGATTTGAAAAATGCCTGTGCCAAACAAACACATTCACAATTCTCAATAGTGTGTGTTTAGGAAATGTTGTCTCTCCCGCTGTCAACTGGCTTTAGATTTGGTAGAGGCTAGATATGTGAACCGTCGATGTTTCGACCCTTAAAAGATGTGATCAAAACAAGACCTCAATAATGGTCTTCAGGACTAAATAAAAGCAAAACACAGCCTCTGTGACAAGAAATGTAAATACTCTGCCTTAGACCCCATGTGTAAATGTGTTATAATTTTTTTAAAAGTTTTTTTTTTGTGTAAACTTAAGGCATCATATAAAATCACACCCGTTAAAATTTACTCAACATCTCCAGGCATATATAATTATGACATCACTGACATCAGTCTTACACATGGCAGTAGGAACGATCCCACAAATAATGCATCAACTTCGCCCCCCCCCACTTTCCTTTAGTCGGACATCTGGTCAATCTCTATGCTTGGTGGCTCACATATATATCCTCCGAATTTATTCCAGGCTCCCCAAGCTCTTTCGGATTTTTGAGGACACCCTCTGTGTACATATGCCGCCCTCTCCGCCACCATAGCTTCATCCATGTCTTTACACCACTCTTGCAATTTAGGTAACTCCCCTAAGCCCCACATCTTCGCAATATTTCGCTTAGCAAACATCAGTCCCAACGTTACTCAATCTTGCGCTGGATGGTTCAAATAATTCGGTTCCCACATATTTAGTAAGCATCGTTTTGGTTCCGGAGTCAAAGACACCTCCACAGTTTGTGATACAGTCCTCATTATTTTAACCCAGTATGCCATAATCTTCGGGCACTCCCAGATAGTATGGTAGAAAGTACCTTCCTCCCCACAACCTCTCAAATAGAACCGACGAGAAGCCGTCCCTATTTTGTAAAGGGTCACTCTAGTGTAGTATGTCCGATGAAGTATTTTTAGTTGTACCAACCTTAAACGTGAGGGTATTGCAACCTCACGAGGGGATGATATTGTCCCTTTCCAATCCGAGTCATCAAATTCTCCCAAATTCACAGACCATTTTTGTCTAAGTGTCAGCATGGGGTCCGGCAAGTTGTTAACTAACTTACTATAAGTGGAGGAGGTGACCTTTTTTTGCATATATTCAGTCAATAACCTATCTTCTAGTGGAGTAGCTTCTGGTAAGGTGGTGCCTGGAGTTAAACCTGCCTGCAGTGCATGCCTAATCTGCGTGTACCTGAAGACCTCCGTGGAGGCGAGTTCAAAATGAGCCCTTAGATGTTCAAACGTGACCTTTTCGCCCTTCTTCCAGAGATCACCCACCGTTGATATGCCTATGGCATTCCATTTACTAAAACCCTTACTGTTTCTAAGTCTCCCAAGCCGTTGTGAGGTCCATAGTGGTGTAATTTGCGTGATGACCCCCTGCCATCCTAACTTAGCATGCGCCTTGTACCATATACTAACTGTGTGTGCAGTTGGCCCAATTAGCAGTCTGGATCTGTTTCTATTGTAGAGTACGGACATGACCCCTTCCTCTCCCATTCCTTGCCGATCTGCCTGAAACGCTGTGGGGCATGTATCCAACAGTTAATTACTTTCAACTGAGCTGCCCAGTAGTACAATTGTATATTCGGAAATGTGTTATAATTTAAATTTACAGTACATAATAGTCCATGACCAATTCAGCTGGAGTCATATTAAAAACTTGTGTCAATCGGAAATCTTGTGGATCTCAAATGCACCATTCAGGCACTCGTTTTCATTCGTAATCATATAGTATCTGTGCCTATTGGGTCACCAACGAACGTCTGTAACCAAATGGTTAGGGAGAATCAATAGGAGGTGAGCTCTTAGGACCTAAAAAGACCCACTGTCAATCTAGACCAGCTTTGACGATTATTTAGTGTTTTTAGGATTCTTGATCCACTGGACCCTACGTTTGGAATCCAGCATTATGGCCTTTCCTTGGTGATCCAGGAGCCATAAATACTATATTACTATTTACGAAGCTGAGGTACTTTGACCGGCTCCAGTTCATGTTTTTGCTCCAACAGACCCAATTGTTCTAGTATACTGATCAATGCCCAGGCTCTGAGGGACACTGGGTTACCCCATTGTGAATTAATCCTTCAGATGTGGGACAAATACAACGTATTCATGATTTTTCAAATGTTGTTTTTGCCCATGCTCACCTCCAATTTTAATTTGACCAGTGCTTTCCTATTATTTATTGCTTTCTGTTATCATTGTTACATTTTTATGAATGATTCACACCAAAAGCTCAGGTAGCCGAAATGTATTAATAAAACCTGAAATTACAGTACTTAATTACCCTGTCTTTCTGTCATTCAGTTTTTCTTCCTGCATAGCTCAGACAAATGTTACTGCTTTTATTACCTAAGACAGTACATGCACTATCTTTTGCAAGATCTTTTGTTACCTAACAGTGGGTTTAAAGCCCAACCATTTTTGGAGAGGTCTAATAGATGCTTTTTTCCAAATTTCTGGATAGCAATCTGATTCCAGGACTTGGTTAATAAGGAGGTGAGATTATCACAGATCTTCTGGGCAGCCACATGCATAATGGTAGGGGGACTGGGATCTGTGGGTGAGCCAGTTTTTATGGAAAGCAAACGTTTTTGTACTTCATCGTTTGTTACTGTCTGGAAACAAGATAGTCTACAATGAGGTTAACCCGTTGGTGGTTCTTTTTTATCCTGAAACCCCGGAGAGCTTAGGAGGCTATTATAAATTCCTTGCACCTTATCTTGGAAGAATACAGAGAGTTTATTACACATAGCTTGATCAGGCTTGAAAGCATTACCCTGTTGCGGTTTAGCCAGCATGTTGACAAATTTGAATAATTCCTTGGTAGAGTTACCAGCCTCCTTTATTTTAGTTGTGAAAAAAGATTTTTTTTGCAGCAATAATTGCCTCCTTATATTGTTGAATAGCTAAGTTATATGTTGATTTCGTTTGATTATTGTAGTCTTGCCTCCAGAGTTGCTCGGCTCTTCTGCAATTAACTTTTAGGCACTTTAGCTCTGGGGTATACCAAGGTGACGATATCTTGGCTCTCTTTACCGTCACCAGTTTTTTAGATGCCACATGCTCGCCTGCTGCCAGCTGTTAAACTGCAAGGCTGCTACATTATTATCCTTTATTAAGGTGGCAGGAAAGTGACCAAGGGCCGACTATAGGTCGCTGCCCTTGACTTTATTCCAGCGCCTAATTTGTACCTTGGATGACTTAATCTGTGTACGAAGGTATGGCTGCGTGACTTTAATATTAAAATGAATAGCCTTATGATCTGATACAATAAGAAAGCGTTTTTCCCTCGATGGCCACAATATATTAGTACAGATGTATACTTTTTCTAATCTTTGTTTTGGCAATCAGCTCAGTATGGGTGACAAATACACAACAATCTTATTTATTTTCTTTAAAACAGTATAAAGTTTTATTCATTATTTCCATATCATCTCTTTTTGTACGAATCCTTTTTCATAGATGAAGATGAAATTCATTTTTTATAAGAGTTTTTTTTTGATTTTCTGGTTTATAACCACTTTCAATATAGATATATAAATCTCACAAATCCAAATGCATTGGTATTTCATTCAAAAAAAGAAAAAGAAAAACACATCAATATATACATAATGTAAAATACAAGTCTATATACAAAAAGACATAATACACCAAAATAATTATACCCCTGGTAACCAACAGTCCATCACATACATACTCACACAATCATACCCTCACCACACTCATGCCAACAAAAGTCTGAAAAAAAGGAACTGGATCCAATTGGCAGAGCAACCTGCCAATCGGTAAATCTCAAAACACAGTGTGAGACTTCGCACTTGGTCGACGCACGTTTCGGCGGCACGAGGCCACCTTCCTCAGGACCTCTTCCAGATAGACAAGTACATGTACCCAGGGGACAAAGAGACACAATAAGTTACTAGTCCTGCCCACGAGAAGAGATTATAGCAGTTTAGGTCCTGTTGTATGATGTATCACAATTCAATGAGATGAAGTTCTGGCTCCCCCCAATATTATAGTATCGTTTATTCGAAAAGGGTCTCTAGTACCATCACAGGACGAAGTCCTACGTTTTGTAGGGGCTTCTTTTGTAGGTTATTATCCTAAAAAAATCGATCTCCCCTTTCCCAAAGTTTTTTTGTCCTTTCAGGAGAACGTGGATTTAGGTCTTCAGCTTCTTAATAATCTAATTTAAAAGTAGCTGTGGGCCGGCTTGTCTTACGACTCCATGACACGGTTACCAGGGGTATAATTATTTTGGTGTATTATGTCTTTTTGTATATAGACTTGTATTTTACATTATGTATATATTGATGTGTTTTTCTTTTTCTTTTTTTGAATGAAATACCAATGCATTTGGATTTGTGAGATTTATATATCTATATTGAAAGTGGTTATAAACCAGAAAATCAAAAAAACTCTTATAAGAAATGAATTTCATCTATGAAAAAGGATTCGTACAAAAAGAGATGATCTGGAAATAATGAATAAAACTTTATACTGTTTTAAAGAAAATAAATAAGATTGTTGTGTATTTGTCACCCATACTGAGCTGATTGCCAAAACAAAGATTAGAAAAAGTATACATCTGTATTAATATATTGTGGCCATCGAGGGAAAATCGCTTTCTTATTGTGTTTTTTCATTCCCCTCCCTTTCCCTGGCCTTTCATAACTCTTGAGGGGGTCCCATTTACCTTGCTATTAGCCTTATGATCTGTCCACGGAAGGGCTAATATATTAGTCAGATTAATATCAAGATTGCTTGTAAAAATACCATCTAACGTGTGTCCCGCCTGGTGAGTAGATTCAGTTATGAGTTGATTTAAGTTAAAAGCCTCAAGATTGTCCAGTAGTCTGATTGTATCCGAGTTGTTCTTAGATTCTAAGTGATAGTTAAAATCACTGAGGATTTTAAGGGAGTGAGGATCAGTTTATGACTCCAAAAGTGCTTGAGAGAAGGCCGCTTTGGGTCCGGGTGGGTGATATATTAGTATCCCCTGGAACGTCGAGAGGTTGTTTAACTTTACACAGAAATGCAATGCTTCTGCAGGCAGAACAGAAATAGCCTCAACGCGCACGTTTAAATAGTCTCGATAAATAATTGCTATGCTGCCCCCTTGCTTTTCTCCCTGTCCTGCGAAAAGAGAGCGTAGCCTGTTGGTAAGGCAATGTTTCAATCTGGACATGATGTACTATCTGTCCAGGTTTCGGTCACAAAAACTATGCCTGGGGTGGAAAGTGGAATTAAATCTTCCAGCTGATATTTGTTTGACTACAGAGCTCCAAGGTTTTTAATTTCCAGCCCTTTCCCTGTCCTATTGGTAGACATAGAGACAAAATGGATGTCAGGATTAATCCGAAAGGAGCATTTAGAGCAAAGATATGTTATGTGGTATACATGTACTTCTTCCCAGTTCAAGCAATTGTTTACTACCGTATGTTTGGGGCAGAATTCGACAAGGGGTTCTGGCGCAGGTCGCGCTCCGGGCACCAACGGGCTTGCCACGCCCACTGCGCAGCAGCTCCAGTGCGATAGAAATAGTGTTGGAGGGAGGAAAAACTAGAGCGTCAACCCTTGTGCAATCCGGTTCCGTCTAACATAGGGGTACCCCAGGGGTCGAGCGAGAAAGCCACTACTGTTGTCCTGAGAAGTTTCCAGGTATTATAAAATTTTAAAATCAGTTACAGTCTAAATAGTCAAGTTTGTTAAAATTTAAAAATCTGTTTCCGTGCAAATAATCAAGTTTGTGCAACAATGCAACAGTGTAATGAGTATGCAATAGTCATGGGTTAACCATATGCAGTGTCCTGCCACCCACACGCTGCGCGGTCGTTCCAGGGTGATAGAAATGGTGGTGGAGGGAGGAAAAACTAGAGCGTCAACCCCTGTGCAATGCGGTCTCGTCTAACATTCGGGTACCGCGGGGGTCGAGCGAGAAAGCCACTACTGTTGTCCTGAGAAGTTTCCTGGTATTATAACATTAAAAAAATCAGTTACAGTGCAAATAGTCCAGTTTGTTAAAATTTTAAAATCAGTTTCAGTGCAAATAAAAAAGTTTGTGCAACAACGCAATGTTTAAAGTACAGGCAATAGTCACGGTTTAACCATACGCAGTGTCCTGCCACCCACACTATGCAATAACAAAGCCAATAACTCAGTATTGAGAGCCCGATGCCTATTGGCTTTGCTAGTGCTTGTTCCAACGTTTGCAGTGTGTAGTGATGTTACTGCCACCAATAAGGACGCAGGAGCCAGATTACGGTAACCACGTTTATTTCTATGATACTCCTAAAGAGCCTCTGCTGCTTACCGGCTGTGCTCTCGCAATTCGCGCTCTTCGCGCCACTCGCACTGATGCGCGCGCAGCCAATGATGGCCGCCAGCACGTCACGTCGCCGGCGTGACGTGCGTAGACTAGACCGTCACTACATATCTCCCCTTTTTCCACACAAACATTTGTAACTTACAGTCCGTCGCTCAGATCATAGTCTCTGAACCTTGTGGGCTTTATCACCGCCCTGCCGCTCCGGGTCAGTCTTACCGGGGTGGTGTGGTTCTCTTCCTCGCCACTCCTTCTGCTTCCTCGTGCCTCTCCTTGTCCATTCATATCACTCCGGTTCTCACCAGCCCTCTGCTCTTGCTCGATGCTTCTCGCTTTCACTTGTCGCTGTTCTTCTCCTCTCGTTGCAGGTTCATCCTCCTGATGTTCTTGTTGGCCGAGCTCATTCTCTCCTTCCTCTTTGTCTACTCCTCCATAGTCCCACGTTAGGATCTTATTGCATCTTGCCATGCGGTCTTGTGACCATATATTTCCGTCACTCAATCTGGCCGCTCGGCCCTTAATTTCCTTCACCTGCATAGGCTTGCTGTATTTGCTCTCTCCCTTCCTTTGTAGTATGGGCAACTTTACTCTCACCCATTCCCCTTCTTTGAGTTCAGTGTCTTTCACGTCCTTCCGCTCATTGTAATGTTTTGTGTAGACCGCTTGTGCTTTCTCTATGTTAGCACGCACCACTGCAGGGGACCATTCGCTTACTATTGTCTTTTCTTTCCACACCCGATTGTCTTGGGTGAATGGTTCCCGGCCGCGCAATACCTGGAAGGGGCTATAGCCGGTGCCTGTGGGAGTGATCCTGTATGCCCACAACATGTGCCAAATGTCCTTCTCCCAATCTTTGTTGTCCGAGATGGCTGCTTGGATTGATCCCATCACTACCCTGTTGAAGCGTTCTACTTGGCCATTCCCCGCTGGGTGGTATATGGATGTGTGCTTCGCCAGGATGCCATTTCTTTGCATGAAGTTGTTCCATTTTTCCGATCTGAACTGGGGCCCGTTGTCGCTGAGGATGGACTTCGGGATGCCCTCCCTCACAAAGGTGTCTGCCAAAAATTTAACTATTGTTTCTGTATCCATTGTTTCCTCTATCTTCACTTCTGGCCACTTCGAATATTTGTCTACTAGGACACACACATACTTTTGGACTCCTTGTGTGTCTAGGATCGGGCCTAGGATGTCGACTGACATCTCTTCCCACGGATTTTTCGGAGGTTCGAATGTACCCAGTGCTGGGCGTAGTGGTTTGAGTGTCTTGTCAGCACCTTGGCACCTTACACAATCTCTTACATGCCGTTCTGCTCTTATATCCATTCCTGGCCACCAATAGTCTTGCTTGGACCTCAGCTTGAGTTTACCAATACCCAGGTGTCCTTCGTGTAGCATGTCCAGCAGTCTGGGGATGATGCTTGTTGGGGGGACGACCTTCTCACCTCTATACATGAATATTCCTTGGTTGTCCATGGACAGTTCTTCCCTGACTTCGAAGTAGGGGTTGAGTTCCCCACGGGTGTGTCTCTTATCAGGCCATCCTTGGGTGATGTATACCTTCACCTCTTCTAATGTCTGGTCTTCCTCATACGCCTGTTTCCATTCTTGAAGGCTGATGACCCTTTCGTGATCCTCCATTAGTGCTACCCACTCTTCTGTCCCTGCCTTGTCTTCCTCACTCGGTTCCATAGCCGCCGCTCTGCTCAAATAGTCTGCGACTTTGTTTTTGCTGCCTGATATATGTTCCACATCATACCTGAATTCAAGTAGTTTCAGTGTCATTTTTTATATTCGGGGCGTGGCATCTGCGTGTCCGCTCGACGTTAGCACTTTCAGTAACGGTTTGTGATCAGTCTGCAACTGGAACCGTGTGCCCCACAGGAATTGTCTGAATCTCGTGGTAGCCCACACCACTGCCAGCATCTCTTTCTCTATCACGCTGTACTTTTTTTCTGTTTCGCTCAGTGTGCGTGAGGCAAAGCTTAATGTTTCCAGCCTTCCCTGTCCTCGGTCTTGCATGAGAACAGCACCTAATCCTTTATCGCTGGCGTCAGTGGTCAGTACGGTCTTTCCTTGAGGGTCGTACCCTTGGAGTGGTATTGCTCCAGCCACTTCCTTTTTGATGACCTCGAATTCCCTTTGTGTATCCTCTGACCAGCAGAATTCCGTGTTTTCTTTTGTCAGCTGTCTCATGTGATGAGTCTTGGAGGCAAAGTGCTGCACAAATTTTCCATAGTACTCTGCCATTCCCAGGAATGACCTGACCTCTTCCTTGTTGGTGGGGGGTGGTGCTTCGCAGATCGCCCTTACGTTTTCTGCTTTAGGAGTCACTCCTTGCACTCCTATCTCATGCCCTAGGTAGGTCACCGAGTTCATCCCTATCCGGCACTTGGACCATTCTGCCGTGAGTCCTTTTCTTTCTAGGATCTTCAATACTTTTCCAAGCTTCACGTCATGGTCAGGTCTGTCTCTCCCCATCACCAGGATGTCGTCCTGGAAGTATTGAACGTCGGTGATATCCTTGAACAATTGGTGCATCATCTTCTGAAACACCGCCGCTGCTGAGGCCAGTCCAAATGGCATCCGGCGGAACTGATAGCACCCAAACGGGGTGATGAAAGATGTTAGTTTCCGGCTTTCCGGGTGCAGAGCTATTTGATGGTACGCGGAGTCAAGTCTATAGTGGAGTACCACTTAATTCCCCTGGTGCTAGCCAGCATCTCCTCTATTCTGGGCAAGGGGAACCTTTCCACCACAATGTTCTTATTCAGTTCCCGCAAGTCGACGCACAGCCGGACCTTTCCACTGGGTTTCTTAACTACTACCAGGGGCGCCAGCCACTCGGCGCATGTGATGGGCTCGATGATCCCCTTCCTTTCCAAGTCTTGGAGTTCCTCCCGTACTGCTTCCTTTACTGCTAACGGGACATTTCTTGCTTTGTGGGCTACAGGTACGGCGTCTTCCTTCAGGATGATTTTGTGGGCGAACTTTTCCAGCCTTCCTACTGTGCCTCCGAACACCTTGGGGTATTCACTCCTCCATTTGTCAAGACCGGGCAACGCCTCCTGGTCAGTTAGTAGTATCTGTTCTTTGCCTCCCGGATCCAGCTTGATGCCCAGGTCGCCTTGATCTAGCCATCCTAAGACCGACGGGCCTTTCTCCGATACGTAAAGCTTGCAGTATGCTGACCGGCCTCGAAATTCGAAGTTCAAAGGTCTGAACCCCGCCATTGGTATGCGGTCTCCGTTGTACGTGACGGGGCGGATGTCTAGTTTTTCTAGCTCTGGGCCTAGATGCGGTGTGAATTTCTCCTCCCACACTGCTCTCTGGATGATAGTGAAGGGCGATCCTGTGTCTGCCCCCACGCTGATCATGACTCCTCCTATTGCCATTTCTAATACTGGTTTCATCGTCCTTCCGTCTCTGCCCAGGACTTGGCCGTCCGTGCTCAGCACCTGGTCATCGATGTAGATCACCGTGACCACATCCTCCTCTGTATCGTCGTCTTGATCTTCGTTGCCTTGACCCACATATCTCACAGTGCCTTTGGAGGCCTTCTTCCGGCAGACCTTCTCGTAGTGGCCGATTATTCCGCAGTACATGCACTTGGCGCGAAATGCGGGGCACTTCCTGTCGTGCGCCTCGTGCGACCAGCTCCCGCACCTGTAGCATGGCTTCTTGTTGCTCCCTGCTTGTTTCCCTGATGTACTTGCGTTGCTTTGCCACTTGTTGGGCCCCCTCTCCATTGGCTTCCTGTTCTGATACTCTCTGCGAGGTCCTTCGTCGTCTACCTTGTTCACCATAGCGTTGGACGCTGTTTCTTTCCTCGTTACTTCAGCACATCGTCGTGCTAATTCGGCCCTTTTGACGATGACCAACACCTCTTTCAGTGTGGTGTCTCCACTGGCCCATAATTTGTCCTGCACTGTCGTGCACGTGGTGTGCATCACCACCTGGTCTTTGATGAACTCTTCTTCCCAGTTGTCGTACTTGCACGTGGACGCCAACCGCTTCAGTGCCGCCACGTACTCCTCCACCGTTTCTCCTTGTCGCTGCTTCCTCTGTTGGAAATTGAACCTGTCCACCGACACACACACTGCTGGTCTGAAGTGTTCGTTAAGGTCGTCGAGTGCGTGCGCATACACATCATCGTCTGTGGCTGTTCTCTGTTTCGGAACTAGGCTCTTGTAAATCCTGAGACCCTCCGGGCCAAGGTTCAGTAGCAAGATGCGCTTCTTTCTCTGGGGTTTGAACACTTCTTCGTTCTCGTCTTCCAGGACTCCTATGAAATTGTCTATATATTCTCTCCAGTCCTCCCACTTCATGAGGGGTTCTCCGGGGCGAGGCAAAAACTGTACCGGCGCCATCGCATATCCAGTTTGCGCGCTCATTTTCTCTCTCTTGATCTTGGGTTGCGCACTCCCTTGGCTTCTGGGACTCCCTGGTGCGTCGTCCTGCTCCTCTTCGCTTGCTTGGGCGTGGGGACTATCTGCGTCAGCCCCCTCGGTCCCCAGTGAGTTATCCAGCGCGTGTTCCCTTGTCTTGCGGGCCGCGGTGTGGATTGGCGCACTTCCTGCTTGTCCCTGGGGTCTGTCCCCCCTTTTTTCGCTTCTCTGTGCTGCCCCCTCGGGTGTTCCCGGGCTCTGCCGCGCTCTTTAGGGTACCTGTTGTTGTGTTCAAGGGTATTCTTGACCTTCTGTCCTTTGTGTTCTTTGTTTGGTGGTCCTGGTGCCACTGGTGCTCTCCTTGTTGTCCTGTGGACCTCAACTTCCACCTGGAGAACAACAGCGACCGCAACACCATCACCCTGCTCGACAACCTCGCCAACCTCGGACTCAAGCAGCTGGTGACCACGCCCACCCACCTCGTCGGACACACACTCGACGCCGTCTTCTCTTCCAGCAAAGACATCGCCTTCAGCCACGCCACAGGACTCCACTGGACGGACCACAGCTGCGTCCACTTCACCTTCAAAAGAACGACGATCCACCACCACCAGCAACAGGTTGCCCGGAGAAGCTGGAACAAGATCACAGCCGACCAGCTCACCGCCTCCCTGAGCCAGCACCCTCCCGCCGGCTCAGCGAACCCCAGCCAGGCCGCCGACAACCTCACTAAGTGGATCAGCAACTGCGCGGACGAACTCGCCCCTCTGAGGACCCCGCCCAGCAGACCCGGCAGCAGAAAAACCCCATGGTTCACCGACGAACTCAAGAGCTCCAAGAAGAACTGCCGAGCCCTCGAGAAAGTGTGGAGAAGAGAACCAACAATGGACAACATGACCAACCTCAAGCTCGCCACCCGGAAACACCACCAACTGATCCGCGCCACCAAGAAAAATGCCTACAAGGACCGGCTAGACAACAACGCACACAACTGCAAGGAACTCTTCAACATCGTAAAAGAGCTCTCCAACCCCAACGCCGGAAACAACGACATCACCCCGTCGCAAGACCTCTGCAACTCCCTCGACTCATTCTTCCACAACAAGATCGCGGACATACACAACAGTTTCAGCATCCAACCGACGCATGCCACGACCACAGCAACGCCACCCACCACCACCCTCCGCGCCTGGACTCCGATCAGCACCGAAGACACCATCCGCACTATGAACTCCATCCACTCCGGATCTCCAACCGACCCCTGCCCTCATCACGTCTTCAACAAGGCCGACGTGGTCATCGCACCCCACCTGCGGGACATCATCAACACCTCCTTCGACACCGCCACCTTCCCGGAGAGCTGGAAGCACGCGGAACTCAGCGCTCTTCTCAAGAAACCTACAGCGGACCCCACAGAACTCAAGAATTACCGTCCCATCTCGCTCCTCCCGTTCCCGGCCAAAGTCATCGAAAAGACCGTCAACAAACAGCTGGCCGCCTTCCTCGAGACGAATGGATCCCTCGACCCCTCACAGTCTGGCTTCCGAGCCAACCACAGCACAGAGACCGCCCTCATCGCTGCCACCGATGACATCCGAACCCTGATGGACAACGGAGAAACAGCGGCCCTCATCCTCCTAGACCTCTCCGCGGCGTTCGACACTGTCTGCCACCGCACCGCGCGGGGACACGCCGGGAGGCGTCACCAGGCGCTTTATAAACTCCTTTAAACTAAACTAAACTAAACCCTAGTACAGCGCCTCGGCAACATCGGAATCCAGGAGAAGGCACTGGAATGGATCACCTCCTTCCTCGACGGAAGAACACAGAGAGTCCGCCTACCACCGTACAAGTCAGAGGCCACCGAAGTCATCTGCGGCGTCCCCCAAGGATCCTCGCTGAGCCCCACCCTCTTCAACGTCTACATGAGCCCCCTCGCGGCCATCGCACGCAAACACAACCTCAACATAATCTCCTACGCCGACGATACCCAGCTGATCCTCTCCCTGACCAACGACCCCGCCGCCGCCAGAACCAACCTGCACGAAGGGATGAGAGATGTAGCCGAGTGGATGACTACCAGCCGCCTGAAACTGAACTCAGACAAGACGGAGGTCCTCATCCTGGGCTCCTTGCCCTCCGCCTGGGACGACTCCTGGTGGCCCCCCGCCCTGGGCACCGCACCCAAACCAACGGACCACGCACGCAACCTGGGCTTCATCCTGGACTCCTCCCTCTCCATGACCAGACAAGTCAACGCCGTCTCCTCATCATGCTTCAACATCCTACGCATGCTACGGAAGATCTTCTGGTGGATCCCCACCGAGACCAGGAAGACCGTCACCCAGTCCCTCGTCACCAGCCGACTGGACTACGGCAACGCCCTCTACGCCGGAACCACCGCCAAGCTCCAGAAGAGACTCCAGCGGATACAGAACGCCTCAGCCAGACTCATCCTCGACCTCCCACGAAACAGCCACATCTCCGGACATCTGAGAGACCTGCACTGGCTCCCCGTCAAGAAAAGAATCACCTTCCGTCTCCTCACCCACGCACACAAAGCCCTACACGACCAAGGCCCGAGCTACCTCAACAACCGAATCAACTTCTACGCTCCCAAACGCCACCTCAGATCAACCAGCCACGCCCTCGCCGAAGTCCCACGCATCCGAAGAGCGACAACAGGAGGAAGGTCCTTCTCCTACCTAGCCACCAAGACCTGGAACTCCCTCCCGACCGACCTGCGCCTGACCCAAGACCACCTCGCCTTCAGGAAGAAGCTCAAGACCTGGCTGTTCGAGCAGTAACGGCACCCCCCCTCCTAGCGCCTTGAGACCCTACGGGTGAGTAGTGCGCTATATAAATGTCTTGATTGATTGATTGATTGTGGTCGTTTTGGTGGTTCTGCTTTGCTGGGGGGTCTTCATCCCACCCTCGTCGCCATTGTAGTGATGTTACTGCCACCAATAAGGACGCAGGAGCCAGTTTACGGTAACCACGTTTATTTCTATGATACCCCTAAAGAGCGCCGAGCCTCTGCTGCTTACCGGCTCTGCTCTCGCAATTCGCGCTCTTCGCGCCACTCGCACTGATGCGCGCGCAGCCAATGATGGCCGCCAGCACGTCACGTCGCCGACGTGACGTGCGTAGACTAGACCGTCACTACACAGTGTTTCAACATTCATTGCTTGGCCACTAGATACATTCATTGCTTGGCCACTAGATGGCAGTGTCCGGCAGCCAATGGAGATTTTGAAAAAGAGAAATAATGTAATAAGCAGTGGCGGCTCTCGTGATAACCTTTCAGGGTTGTTTTATGCTAAAATGACTGCAGTTCACTGCCTCGAATGCACAGTAAATTTATTGTATAAAAACAATTAAAATGTACATTTTTTGTTACAACTTAATTTCATCCAGAATCATCTGAAAATGTTTCGAAGTATGATATTTTTTAACAAAGTCAGTAGGAAGTATTGCACTAACAAAAAAGCTAGATATATGGGAAAACTGTAGAAACTAGGATGCTCTTTTACAAAACAATCTCGTGTCACAATAAGCAAAATGGGTGCAACAGAGAATTAAGACACCTCGATCGTGTTCAACAGTAAATATCGAAGACAGAGGCTCATAAACAGATAACAAATCAGGTAATATCGGATTATGGGAAGGGAACTGAAGAAATAAAGAAAAATGCTGCAACAAGCGTGTGAGTTTTGCGAAGATAACACCAACGATTTAAAAAAAAAAAATACTGGCCGAGGTGCCTAAATGCTGCATTTTACGAGACCCACCATTTCTTCTGATTACTGTCCAGTTAGTTTTCAAACCAAGTTAATGTGATAAGAAAACGAAGATGGTGCCCTCAGTCTTACTGTGAACAGTGAGACTTTGAGGGCCATATCCACCTCCATAACTTTCTTTTCGCCATTTAACGGATATGTCGGCCGCTTTTGATATCGTCAACCATAAGATACTGATTGAGAGACGAGGATTGTGGCATTGTGGGGAGGGCTCCGGTCACATCTTTTAGATAGACAACAGGCAGTGAGTGACCTTGAGGCCCTTCCTTTCTCAGAGTGGGCTAGTAAAACATGGGGTTCCGCAGGGCTCCGGGATCAGCCCAATTCTTTTTAAATTATACCTGTGCCCACTTATCTCGCGTATAAAATCTTATGGCATTGAGGTTATAAATTATGGGGACGATACCCAACTTGTTTTTTTTCTGGAGGGTAATGATGCAGTTTCTTTGGAGAAATTCCATTGCTGCATGCGGGAAACAGCAGGTTTAGGGAGAACTCATTGCAACTCAATGGGGACAAGACTGAAATACTTTGCTGTTCTGCAAACAAAATCCCTTGTCCCTTGCCAGCAAACTTCTGGCCAAGTTCTGCTAATAACCCTCCACTACCTGTTAATACAGTTCACAATTTAGGAGTAATGCTTGACAGTAATCTGCAATTAGACTCGCAAGTAGATAAAACTGTGAGTACCTGTTTTTCTCTGCTTCGTGCACTTAGAAAAATACTCCCTCTTTTACCGGACGCAGCTAGACCGCAAATGGGAAGGAGTATAATCCTGAGCAGACTAGTTTACTGCAATGCCCTCCTTGTAGGAGCCCCAGTGTCTCTGCTAAAAAAGCTGCAAAGGATACAGACTATTTCAGCTAAACTTGCATTGAACAGAAAATGCAGAGCATCGTCCTCGATGGCCTTGAAAGATCTTCATTGGCTGCCCATTGCACAGCGAGTCCAATTTAAGGCACTCGGTATCGTCTATAGGACAGCACGTAAAATGAGGCCTAAGACCCTACAGGGGAAATGTCTATGGTACTCCCCTATAAGAAACCTACGCTTCTCTACAGTCTCTCTGCTCTGTGTCCCACATGTCAAAAAGTTCGACTGGGGGGCAGATCATTTAGCTTTGCAGCCTCCTGACTTTGGAACGCTCTGCCAATAATGCTTTGACAAAGGGACACACTGTCTGGCTTTAGGAAGGAACTGAAAACAAAACTTTTCCCCAGAGCTTAATGCCAGTTATATGCTCTAGCCCAGTTACTTGCAGTGTTTTTGGTAATCTCTGCGCCAGGAGACCCGCTGGGTGGCAGCCGCGCTATATAAGAATTCCCCTACATTACATTAACACCAACAATATTGCAAATCTTTGTAGTAACAGAACTCGGCGGTGTTCTGATGACTCTTGTCCCCCAGACTTGATTACGAGGGCTCTCAGCATGGGGCTGGGTTGAGTACTCGAGTCGCAACAGTAAATGGCTTCTTTGCACAAATGCAGTATACAGTTGTGATTAAATGCTATCTGTGCTCAGATGACCCACAGGATATCGCAAACCATTGCCCATGTATATTGGCTAAAGTGTTTAAAACATAGTAACTTCTCAATTAAGGATAGTAATCGCTTGCATATTTACGAGCTCCTTGGAGAAAGGCATGTGCGCGTTAGCTTTAGGAGACCTGGCACAGGAATCGAGCTGCCCTCATTGATGTTACAATACTGCTGATGGTGGTTGCACCCACAGTGGTGATGGTGTCCCTTTCTACTGTATTTGATGCTGTCGATCATCAGCATCTTTGTTGGGAATGTAGTAAGGATATCTAACAAAATGATTGCTTGGTTGAGCACCTTTGAAAGCATTATGCTCATGTACCTGTTGGTGAATACGGATTACTGGTAAGTAACCAGATCCTTACCTCTTTTTCCACCTTCCTCGAACTGCCCTTATATTTTGAGATCATACCCAGGTGGAAATGATTGATTATTTTATTTGATCACAATTAATAATAAAGAAGAACAGGCATAAATAAGGATATGCAACACCCGTGGATTTTATTAAGTTCCTCTTAACATCGTAATCTTATAAAGTTTGAGCAGAAGATAGTATTTGAGATCGAAAGTCTGCAGTAATACCACTACCCAGCTGCAAATGATAACGTGGCATAAAAGTGTGAGGGGACAATTATGTAGCTGCACAATAGATGTCTCTGTGGGAGACACCCTTGAAGGTTGCCCAGGACATCGCCATTCCCCTGGAAGATAACCCCTGAATCTCATTGAGAATATCAATACCCAAGATTTCTAAGGATTTGATAATCGCTGATTTAATCCACCTAGGAATGGTAGATGAGGAAGGACGGAGACTCCTATTTGAATGTCCTTTAAAAAAAAACTGTTTTATTCAGACAGATGGATCAGGCTCTGTGCAATTCCTTGTTTTCTCTGCAGAAGAAGAATTAGGTTGGAATACTGGAAGGACATTATCCTCTGAACAATGGAATGTGGATGGTGTATTTGGAAGAAAGAGAGGACTGCACCTAAGGACAAACTTGTTTGGAAAGAAACACATAAAGGGAGAGCAGGAAAGTAAGGCTCCAATTTCCCCCAATCCTTCTTCCTGAGCAGGGGGTGTGAGAAGTTAGCCTGGCATATGATGTCCACTAGTTCTAGTGGGCACCTTGCACCAGTCTAATCGACCCTTATTGATGGTGATTGTAAAGTCAACCTCATAGAAAGCTATCCTAGTGGTAGCATGGACCAGCAGTTATCAGGCTAAGACTTCAGAGAGCATATTAAGCAAGTTGTTTTACCAATTATAATCCCTTGAGTACCAAATAAAAGGACACCACACAAGGTATATATCAAATATATATGGATTTATTCTAAACACAACCCCTATGCACTCTTTATGTGGTCAGAGGTAAAAGTACAATACAAGTTACTCAATTAGCATATGATAAGTTGCACAGTATACGTTATGCCTTAGGGGCCTCACAAACCATTTACTAAAACAGTGGTATAAGAACCACGTGAGAATTAGAAAGCAGGCCTGGCGCCTGTAGAATCGCTGGGGCTACTCTAAACAACCAAAGGTTAGGAAGTAGGAGGCCCACGGGAGACGCGTGCAGTGTCTAAACACAGCCGCGGGTTACCATTGACTTTCAATGGGAAACGAAGAAGTTACAAACTTATAATATACGGACACTTCCGGATGGACTATGATGGAGCCCTTTTAAACTAGGACACTTCTAGAATCAAGACCTACGGGAGCACGAGAGTACTCGTGTTACCTCACCCAGGGAAGCCGGGTGCATAGATGTCTTTTCGTGTCGGGTTTCGTCATCGTTTTCAATGGAGAGCTGCAAAGAAGTGCTGCAGGTGACCAGAGGAAGATGTGAAGTTTGTCTCTTCAGACACGAGGACCAGGAGGCGTCGACGACGACCAGGAGCTGGATTCGAGCTGTCCCATGAAGGATTTAGTTGACTGCGGCGTCGGTAATCGGACTGGACCCAACAAGCCTTGGCAAACGCAACCCATGCAGGATGTCGAGATTGGCTTTGGTGCAGACCAGCAAGGTCTGAGGAAATTCTCCTTTGTAGTGAAGTTGGAGCAAGCCTGGAGCAACCAGGAAAGCAAGTTATATTCAAAAGAAAGTCTTCGAGGGGGCTCACTATTCAACGGACTAGGAACCGCGAAGACGCGTCGAGCTGAAATGCAAAAGCGGGGCCCACGGGTCACTCGTGGAGTTGGGACCTCTGAGCTTCGGTGCAAATGGTGCTCGGGTCTGGGGCTTCAAGCACCCCAATGCACGACTTAGAGTTACCTCGTGAAGTGAGTGCAGCTTGCAAAATGCAGGATGTCCAGGAGTTCCGGTCCCACGTCTCTCGTGTCCGCCACGGTTCTCAGCTTTGCTGTGAGCAAAGGTCGGGGTCAGAGATGTCTGGAAGTCTGTGTCCTGTGTCGCAGATTCTTCGGGATCGGGTGGGAGCCACGAAAATGCAGACCGGCAAAGTTGCTGTTGGTGCCTGTTTGAACAGGGTGGTCACTCCTTGACCACAAGGGAGATGTCTTCCATCTTCCAGTCGAAATGGAATGTCAAAGGTCCAGGATTTATGTTTTAAAGTTTCATCCAGGGAAACCGAAGTCCTAGGGTCTGGGTTCCTATACTTATACTAAGTTTAGGGGCTGGACTACTCTTAAAGTCCCTCCTATGGGTGGACCTGGGAAGGGGGTGGTTACACCTCTTTCCCTTTGTCCAGTTTCACGCCAGAGCTAGGGCAGAGTGCCCCAGCAACCGGTTTGAACTGGGAAATGCATGGAGCACCTCGTGTGCCCCAGGCAGTGTCTGGAAAGCATTCACTGAATGCAGCCCTCCCTATGCAGCCCTCCCTGCTCCAATACACAAAAGCCTGTCTGGGGAGGTGCCAGCACCTCCTTGGACAGGAAACCTATTGTCCAGTCCTCCCCTGCCGGAGTTTCGTCCAGCAACTGGTGGTCAGACTCGTGTCTGTGGCAGCAGCATCCATTTTGTGATGCTGAGGCTCGGTTTAACTTTAACCGGGTAAACCAGTAACTACATGTCTTCTCCCTCTAGAAGGGTGGAATGCTACCCCCGCCACAAGAACTGGCGGGGGGGGGAGGGGGGGTAGTATTCCAAAGTGTTTGACACCTTACACGACATGTTTTGATAAAGCCAAACCAAAGTTAGCATTAACCGCGAGGATTATAATGCACTTAAGAGTATATGGTATGGCTATATCATACAACAGCTATAAGGAGATGGTTCTGAAAGCTGCAGAGGGGCTCAGCTCATGGTAGGGCACCCTCTCACATAAAACCAAGCACTCTACCTCCAGGATTGTCGAGGTCTGCCTTAGGTGTGGCTTATAGGTGTATATGTCCAACACATTTATGTGTCTATATAGGTATATAGATATATTATTTCTAAGTAAGGGGTGATTACACCTCCTTACCCAGGCTGTGTGAACAGACCTGTGGTGTCAGTTTGGAAGGCAAACCAGGGGTGGCACAATACATGCTGCAGCCCCTGGTAGGCCTAGGGTGCACCTATGCCCTGGTTACCTATGGTACACTATACAGGGGCTCACAAGGGTGACCCAGTAACCAATCCGGTATGTACCTACAGTACATGGAGTCCATTTTATAGAGAAAGCAGATAGACTGGGGCCCTGAATAGCAGGGTCCCAGGCCAACCTAGTCACAAACCAGCAAAACACCAGGAAAAAGAGTGGGGGTAACCATATAGTCAGATATCCACCTTCCTACAGAGGGCTACTTAAAATACCACTTTAACTGTGAGGAACAATACGTCTTAGATCCATCAGCAAATCCCAAGAGGGGCCAGGACAATGAATCGCCGATCTCTGGAGAAAAAAAGTCTTAATAATCAAGATGCAAGAGATGAAATTGGTAAAATATTGTTAGACCTGGCATCCTTGGCGTGGGTTTCCCCTGTATTTATACCTCTACATCATGTATTTTTGCCGTTTGTTGAACTTTGTTTTTGCTGGTCTAGATGCTTTGGGCGCTCTGCCACTGCTGTCCAGTGCCAAAGTGTTAGTGCTGCCTCTGTAAATTGTTGTCATGGATTAGTGTTTCCATAATTTGCTTATATGGTTTACTACTAGGTCCTTACTACAGTGCACTGAGTGTGTCCCAGGCCTGTAAATCAAATGCTGCTGGTGGGCCTGCAGCACTGATTGTGCCACCCACACAGATAGCCTTGCAAAAGGTTCTCAGACATGCCACTGCAGTGTCTGTGCGCAGTGTGCTACTGCCATGTCGAACTGGCAAGTGCACCTACTTGCCAGGCCCTAATCGTCTGTTTTCTGACATCTCAGTCACCCCTCAGGTAGGCCCTAGGTACCCATGAGGATGTCACCCCTCAGGTAGGCCCTAGGTACCCATGAGGGCAGGGTGCAGTGTCTTTGAAAGGTAGGACATGTTGTGATGTGTGTAACATATCCTGATAGGGAACTACAGGGAATTTCATTTTTCACTATTGAAAGGCTGTTTGTGCCATAGAAAAGAATGTGATTTAAGGTATCACATCCTATAAATATATATTTCCACTGGGACAACATTGGAAGGTAAAGTTTAGTATTCCTGAACTCCGAATATAAGGATGCATCTTCTAGTAAGGATGATTTTTATATTCTGGGTTTGAAAATGCCACTTTTAGAAAGTAGGTATTTTCTTGGTTAGCCATCCAGTGTGCCTCTGCTAGGTTTGTGTATTGACTGTCTGGCTTTGGAGTGACAGGGGCTTGGGGCTGTGCATTCTGAGCAGACAGCCACTGGGTAATGGGGGGTGAGGTGTGTCCTGGCTTTCCAGGGTGGGTTAAAGGTGGGCTGTAGACCTGGGCTGCATTTACAGTAGGGGAGGAGATTTCCTTTGCACCTGAATGTGCCTGGTCTGCCTTGGACAATGGCGTCTCCACCTCCTGCCAGGAAGCTGGGTCATAGAGGGCAGAACTGTTTTTTGCTGAACACAGACACTCTCTGCGACGAGACAAGGGAGTTTGAACTGTAAAAGGTGAGGCCCAGACCCCAGACTTTTAGAATACTTCGGGATCAAGAAGGAACCTCTGCCAAGGAGAAGAGCTGAGAAAAACTGGAGGAGAAGTACTGCCCTTTTGCTGTGTTCTGTCTGGGATTGGCCTGCAGTGGCTGTTTCTGCCAAGGAGAGAGTAAAGACTTTGCTGTTTGCTATGTCTCCTACTTGAAGAAGATCCCCACAGACTTTTGAATTTCGAGCTTGCTTCCTGTTCTGAAGTCACAGGGACACAAAGACTTCATCCCCTCTGTCGTCCTGCACTTGGAACTGCTGTTTCAGCTGCCACAGAGATAAATTGCAACACCAACATGGCGAGCGACGCCGTAACCTGCACCGAAGCCGTGGGCACCACTTGTGAAGAGCACGATGCACCAACCCGACTTGCATATTCGGTCAGTTGCCTGCCGAAGCCATAACCAAGGTTGATGCTTGCACTGGAGCCGAGGAACCCGCTCGTAACGCTCGCGATGCACCGTCCCAAATCGCACCACAGCCCCGACTTCACCAACACCGGAGTTTCATCAAGGCAGAGTAGATACTCGCTGTGGGTAACTCCCAAACCCATCAACATCGTCCCGTCATAAGAACCCGCCGCCTCGCCGCCACAGTGACGCTCACGTCACCTCCCCGGCACCAGTAGGCAAGGAACCAACGCTTCAGCCTCCCCTGCATTGCAATAAGGAACAGATGCCTCACCTCCCATGCGTCGCAGTAAGAAAACGGGGCCTCACCTCACCTGTGGTCATAAGGAACCTACACCGCCCAGCGCCAACAAGCATCACCCCCCTGACACTGTGCACCGCCTTTGCTTTCACCATTTCCAAGATACTGTTCTTTGGGGTCTGTATGACTCCGGGCCCAACACCGTGTACCTCGCGGTCGGCGCCTTACTTTGGGATTTTCATCTGTCACGACATTGTGATAACTCCAGGGGGAGTTATTTGCTGCTACAAACTTGATTTGCGTGAATAACCTATTTTTGAGGATATCGTAGTATATGTACTGTGGATTTTTGTCGTTTTGGTCTTATTTAGTTGAGATAAATATTACCTATTTTTCTAAGCTGGTGTGGTGTCCATTTGTAGTGTTTCCACTGTATTACTGTATGTGTGCACCAATTCTTTACACACTGCCTCTGAGATAAGCAGTCTGTTTGTGCCAAGCTACCAAGGGGTTGAGCAGGGGTTATTTTAGAAGTGCATCCCCCTTACCCTGACTAGGAAGAAGGGTCCCTACTTGGACAAAGGTGCGCACCATTGCCAACTAGAGACCCCATTTCTAATAAACATTATCACCCTTAAAGTTTGTCTTGCAGCCCACTGGGCTCTAATGGTAGAGTGTGCCCTGGCCCACAGAAAGCTGTCCGTTATAAATTTAAGAATCTTGACTGGGTCACAAGGTATTTGGAGAGAGATCCTTGTCCCCACAACAGGATTCAAAATAACACCAGTCGCAGGTGTAAGATTCAAGTGTAGGCAGCTTTCTGAAGAACTGTGTACATTCCGCAAGCTCTTTTGAACACCATTGACCCAAAAGGTTTACCCTTTTAATAGCCATGCCTCCAGATTTAGCCATCCTGGGAGAATCTGGGCATGGGATTGAAAGGCTCAAAGGCAATGGATTGGTTGATGGATGGGTGGGAAACCACCTATGGAGTGGATACTATAGTCTCCTGGACCATCCATGTTCCACAAGCAAGACCTTTGTGTGGTCCTTCCGAATTTTCTTCAGTATTCTGGATGTAAGTTGGAAAGGGGAAAACCGCCTCAAAGTAACCCAGAGGCCAAGAAATTGAAAAGACATGAAATCGGCCATTCTGTCCTGCACAGTATTAGGCTGCTGAAGTGAGGGAGAAGGGAGTTTGAGTCTATGGCAAATAGATCCAGCCAAGGCTGACCAAACCTCTGAGTGATTTCCTGAAAAAGTCCAAGGTGATTTGCATAGAGAAACCAATGAGGGAAATCTCCAACTGAGAAGGTTGGCAGGCCCATTCTCCTTCCCCAGAGAATACACTGTTGAGAGAGAGAGAGCGAGAGAGAGCGGAGATTCTCCTCTGCACAAAGACATATCTACAGAGAAAGGAGAAACTGTCCATCCATGGTGGTTGTGATAAGCTCGTACAATCTGGTTGTTGTTATAAATACAGATTGCTTGACTCTGGACCAATGGAAGGAAATGCATTAGCGGTCTCTGGCTAGCCTTCAATTCCTTTGTATTGGAGGAAGTGGGCCACTCCTTTCTGGTCTATAGCCCTGAGGTTTGGAAGTTCCTAGAACTGCACCGTACCCCACTTTTCTGGAATCCCTGGAGAGGATGTATCCTGTCCAGATATGTTGGATTGGTTCACTATTGTAGATCTAGGCCTATGCATGGAGTCAGTGGAATTTAAGCCATGTTATCCTGAGGTGCAGGATCCCGGTGTTGAAGTAGATGATGAACTAGAGGGTATCAGTGAAAGCAACCCCAAAAGTGAATGCCATCTCTCCCTGACGTCTGAGCCAGAGGCTTCCCGAGGCCCGAGCTCTCCCCAACAGGTAAATAAAATTAGAAATGTATTTCTATTTGAATTCAGCACTCAGAAAGGACTGTCCTAGATCAGTGTGAAAAAGTTGTCCAATAAACTGGAGGGTTTTAGAGGGAAGTAGGTGAGACTTGCTGTGTTTCAAGAGGAACATTAAGCTACGGTGGGGCAACTCTTTACGCCTCAGAACCAAGGTACTGGTTAGTGTAAAAAGACAATTGGTTCAGCCGGAGCCAAATAGGTATTGTATTAACAGTTGTTTAGTTACCGTATAATCATGGTAGGAATTTCTTATATATTAAAGTATGGAATTACAAAACAACATGGTTTGTTTCTATCGTTTGGTAGATACATTAATATTCATGTAAGCTGTTTCAAAAGTGCAAAGTGAAGGAGCCTGTGCAGTGCATCAAGTGAAAAGGAGTAAATAATGACATACAAACAAGAGCAACAATGTATTTCACAGTCAGTACATAGAAATGGAATGGTGAGCCTGTCCCGGCTATTCACATTTGAAAGTCTTGGTTTTGAAGGGCAATGGATTAAAACTTCAATGTCTTATGTCAGACTTTGTCATTGGTACTGGCAATATAATTCAATCGTCAAAGTTTCGACCCTTAAGAATTGTGGCACTTATCATAATGGGTCTTCATCAGGACTGGGTGAGAAGCAACCTTGGTTGTAGAACATGTAGTTGGACTTTAGACCACATGTGTAATAGAGATAATACCCTCTAAGTGACTCATCTGGATTTGAATGGTGCCACTTGATTTCAAGTTGGAATACATTTCATATATAGTGCCTGCTGAACTTATTGGGTCACATATAGACAGCTGGGATGCTTGCCTGAAAATGGAGTCCTCTATGGAGAGTGACTCCTGAAATATCCAAAAAAACATATATCAGTTGGCATGTGTATGAAGTGAAATACAGTGGGCAACAGATTACTTAGTACCCTCTATTGGATACTCACTTCGTGTTTTTAAACAGTGCGATTTAGAAGGTGAATTATATACTTTCATTTCCTTTGATTCTGGTGAGAGAATAATTAGAAATTAATAAATGGGGGCAAGGAGATGATTTGTCCATGTTAACAATGGCCGTTCGTCGCTCAGAAGATTCCTTACCTCAACCACAACCTACTATTTTTAGTTCGCTGGTAGAATGTAAGATGAGTAGCATCTAAGGGCCACTAGATAAAGAGAAAGCAGTGGCACGCCGTATCCGCGCGCACGCTACCGGGGTCAGTGATTTTCCGTCTACCAAGATGGTTGATGACATCCAGGCTTTCTTTGCCTCAAATAAGCCTCAGGGATTATGTTGTAGGGGAAGTTACGCAGTCCACGATATATTTTATTATAAAATATATAATGTTTATTGAGAACAACAGAGATAGGTTGGTGTCCCTCTCCAGGCTAGCAGGCAACTGCCCCAAGAAGCCAAGACGTGGAACACTACTACAATGAAAGATCTAAAAGGACACCAGGCTAGCAGGCAACTGCCCCAAGAAGCCAAGACGTGGAACACCACTACAATGAAAGATCTAAAAGGAACACAGCCTTTAAAGGGAAAGCACAGCATAAGTACAATGAAAATACAACAGATTACTCAAGGGAGTTAAAATGTATCACCATATTTCTGCAGTGGCTGCGCCGAGGAATAGTTACAGCCTTATGACAGATGCTTCAAAGCAACAATGCATCTATATGCTTATTACGGAAATGGTATTACATATTTTTCTGTAAAAGCAACAGTAAATCCATAGAAAGTTTAAAAGAATATAAAGTTAAAATGAATAATTACAGTATAGCACCACATCACTATTACTGTTGCAGTCTCATGTCAAATGTATAAATGCAATAATAAGTCGTATATACTTATTACACATTTTTTCACAAAGGCACCGGTGAATATATAGGCAATGCAGTCATTTGTCATTCCTTGCTTTAATGTGTAAGAAATTCATACCATGTGTATACAGTTACTAAACAACTGATAATTCAAGCGGAAGCTAGAGTAGGTTGCACACTTGCTGGACGTTCTCCTCTGCCTTATGGAAAGAGTAAGATGCAGTTAGCCAAGTCATCAAGATAGGGTTGTACGTGAAATTCCCTAGAAGGTAGGCTACCCACCAACGGAGCTAATAGTTGGTAAAAACTCCTGACACTGAAGCAAGATCAAACCTCATGACTCAAAATTAGGAATGCTCTCCCTTCACTGCAGATTGTAGGTACCGCTGGTGAGTGACATGAATAGGTGCATGAAGACAAGCATCCAGCATGTCCAAAACTGCCAAATAGTCCCCATTGCTGGTTATTGGAAACGTTTTGAGGGCCGCCATCTTGAAATTTGGATTAAGAATAAATTGGCATACCATCTTCAGGTCTAAAACTTGATGGTAATGCCCTGAAGCTTTCTGACAAGGAAAATAATGTAATAGTGCCACTTAAACCTTACGTCTGAAGGAACTGCGATGACTGCCATTTTTTTCCCTTCTAATAGCAGTTGAATTACTTAGAGAAGAATTTGTTGTTAGGAAGGATCCTGCGGAAGGGACGTTGTTGTGTATAAGATGGAGATAGATGACAGGATACTTCTAGTTGATTACATGTAGATTTATTGTAGGACACAGCCGAGTACACATCTCGCCAGCTGACCAGATCCATCAACTGACACACATGGAACCCCAGGGGATAAGTTAGAACACTCACAGGTATTCTGGGAGACTAAGGATGTGGAAACACTAAGGAAGGGCTAATAACTACAGCCAGCCATATTACAAGAAGAATCAATATACAACACATCTTCCTCCTTTAGAAAAGAAATGAAACAAACATAAAAACGAGCTTAAAGTATGGGAAATAGCAACAATAACATTAAAGACAGATAGGAGGTCTAAGACAACGTGAACTAATTTTAGTTCATGAAGGCAAAAGAGCATTTTGGGGCAAAGAGTGTAAAAGTGAAGTGTGAGGTGAGACACAACACTTAAAACAACTAATAGGCATCACCACTACCTACTCCCCTTAGACTGACAAAACAGGAAAAAGATAGTGCACTCCCTCCAATCTGTCTTTGACCAGCAAAACAGCAAGAGACAGTCCACTCTCTCAAATCTGTTTCCGTCCACCAACACTTTACGCTCTGAGTTGAAGATAGAGAGTTCAACATACGCCTTCGTGCTTTATAGATACCACATTCTTAGATAAACTTTGAAGATTCCAAACGTAGGTACTCCTGAAGATTACCAAGTGCAGTATCACAAGCGATGTAAATAAATTCATTTTCTCTTCTTGAAGCTTTCACTTCAACAGATGGATTCGTTCATCCTTGCTGTAAATCTTGGAACCTTTGTCCAAAATACGGGTTTTCCGACTTTGCCTCCGTTGTGGACTTCTTGTCCAAACTCTGACCTAGGACCACAGTTCCCGTTGTGGACTTTCTGTCCAGACTCTCACTTGGGACCTTTGTCCCCGTTGTGGACTTACCGTCCAGAGTCTCACCTGGGACCTCTGTCCCCATTGTGAACTCACCGTCCCGAGTCTCACTTGGAACCTCTGTCCCCGTTGTGGACTTACCGTCCAGAGTCTCACGTGGGACCGCTGTCCCCGTAATGAACCTATCGCCGAGACTCTCACCTGGGACCACTGTCCCCATTGTGGACTTACCGTCCAGAGACTCATGTGGGACCAGGACCTTTGTCCCTGTTGTGAACTTACTATCCAGAGTCTCACCTGGGACCTCTGTCCCCGATGTGGACCTTCCGTCGAGACTCTCACCTGGGACCTTTGTCCCGGTTGTGAACATTTTCTCCATCTTGCAAACTTGACTCCACTTGCATGACCATTGTCCATGCTCTGTTTCCATACTTTGTTTTCTTTTACTTCTGTCCCCTCGCTTCTTTGGCTCAGTTATGGACTAATTTTGCTCTGCACTTTGGTTTTCAAAGGTTACACGCACCGTTAGTTATTGGCAATTTGTCCTTAAATTCTCTGTCTTATAGATCCTAAGAAACGTTCTTGTACTGAAATGTCTCTCACAAAACTACAATATAATGTTCTTAAGTTCTCTGTGCTGATCCTAGTTTAAATAAAACAATCCAAAAGAAAATACTTATTACGTCCACAAGATGGCACTGTTGTGAAGGAATCCACTCCAAAAACTGTCTTCAAATATAATCTTCGTCCAGTTTGAACTAAACACTAACGATGAATATGGCAGCACAAGAAATATATTCGCAATGGTTGAGGCTTAATTGCAACAGTTCAGCACGCACATGCCAAAAATAGAAAACAAAATGCGAATGTGCTCGCTTACCTAAACTTTCAGCATGAACATTGGAACTCAGCACATTCTAGCCTAAGCAAGCTCAATATTTACATTTAGGGACGTGCGCTGTCTCTTGAAAATGACAGAGATGGAGTGTGAATAAAACCCTTGGTCTTCGCTCGCTCAGTTCGCGCCTCACACACTCGAGCAACAGACGTCTTATGGAAGAGATGTCTTCAGATCTTTCGTAAATTCCATTCTGTAACCTGTTGAGGCAACTTCCAAGACCCAGGCTGATACTGAGTGATGCCACCCCTCTTGGAATAACATGAAAAGGCAGCCTTCATGAGGAACTTCGTCAGTATATGCTTTGTTTGGGAGGAGGGTGGAGCGTTAGTAGAAGCTGGTTAGAACTAGGATTTGTCAGTCAGTGGAGGCTCCCGGCCAGAACCCCCACCAGGAAAAGGCTTGATAATAGTCTTCGTAGCTCAAGAAGAAAAAGCCCATCTGAAACCAAAGCCCCGTCCTCTAGTAAAGGACCAGACTACAGTCATCAGCTGTTTATTTTCAGTGTTTTTTTTTACCACGTCCTTAGGCTGTTGGCCGAAGATTCTGGATCCCTCAAATGGTAGTTTTATTATGATCACCTTCTGACCAGCATCAGCTTTGCAGGAGTGAGAACAGACGTAGCTCAATATAGCCGATCCTGGTAATCAATGGAAATATACAAAATAATCAGACTTGGTTCTCCATCAGAACGAGGGAAGGAGTCCAAAACTTTGTGCATTTGTTCCATAAGGGTTTGAAAATCTTAGCACAGACTGGTCTGCGTAAGTAGTAGAGGCATTATCCCTGAAGTTGGATGCAGCATAGAACCCCTTGATCTTCTTGTCCAAGGGATCCCTAGGAGGGCATCCTTGGAAATTACAGTGGTCAGTTGTAAGCTTATCAACCTTTATCGCCACTCAAAATGTATTCAAAAATTTCTCCAAAGAGTAACACCTAATTACAAATCTAGGAAAAGACGCATTATCCACCCCCTTCCGCTTGTGAGTTAGAATTCGACGAGTGGCCCCATTTAGGAGAATATATTCTGGATCCATAAGCTAGTACTGCTTAACAAAATCATCACCCTCACCAAAGGGAACAGGAGGTGGAAAGTTTAAATTATCGCTTAAATGCTGCAAATCGCAGCCTCCACTGGGCCTTGAATAAAGCAACCCCTCCTGTCTTCCTCATCAGGGTATAATCAGTTGTCTCCTGCGTTTTGGTGGTTTCAGGTGAACTTGGAGCTATAGAAACACAAGCAATCACAGCATTTTTGCCAGCCTTATTGGGCAGAACAAAGCAAACACAAGGAGATGATGAACAGAGTGCTGAAACTTTTCAGACACTCACCCCCAGTCACAGATCTGGGTAGAATCCATCATCTTTCGTCAGCTCACTTCGCCACCTCGGTAAAGACTCCGCTATATGCAAATCAGTCTTGACCCTGTGCCTCATGGGAACAGTCCAGCCCAAACTGCCAAGCAAGGTCTTCCCTGAACCGGAAACAAGCTTCCCAGTACTGGTTTCTGGGTAACACCCTTCATCAGTCAGGCTAGCTTGACTCCAGTGGCAAAGTGAGCCATGGACCCACGTCTGGGTATAACCTGCCAATTTAGGTCGAACAAAGCAAACACAATCAGTGGAATGTAGCTCAAGTCCCTTTGGTTCAGTGAGCCTTAGGATCCACATCTTGGTGGATGGAATTGATTAATGTATCCCCATCACTTGCATTTATGTGAGTTAGAGTTCCATTCAGGAAGCCATTCAAGGAATTTCTATTTGTTCCACGAAACAAGTAATGTAAAGGTGTTTATTTCTGTCTGTGTTAAAAGCGTCTTGATACTGACTGGTTAAGTCGCACTTTAAACTATATGGAATTTACAGTATGTGTTTTTCCTTGTCAGCTATGCCACTTTTATCGTTCTCTGCCCCCTTACTTATCCAGGATGGGTTTTACCAATTTTTTCATCTTTCGTTTGATTTTGCTCCGCTGTGTACTTTCAGGCCGCTTTTATCAGTTTCCCTGCTATATACATTTTTGCTTCATTAGATATTCTGTAAACGGTAGGTGGAGTACGTTTTGGGTGGTTGGGCAGCACTCCTAGGTAATGCTTCAAGTTTACGTCGGTCATAGGATCAAAGTTATACTCTGAATCACAGTTTAGGTTTTTGTGTACTACAGCTCCATAGGACCTTTTTCTGAATTGCTGTCTAAATATTGTGCAATCATTGGAGTCCAGGAAAAGACCTGTTCGAATCTGTGGTTATGATTGCCTGTGGGAAAATATCATACTGCTGCAAGTGTAGATCATTGAATTTTTCCCTATTGAAATGTGATCTAGTGTCTGTTTGGTGTTTTTTGATTTCATCAGTGTTTTATTGTCTTTATATTGCGTTTATTAGGGGCCTGGATTTAGACCCATTTTCTGCACGGAATCTGCTCTTCTTTTAGCCTCTGAATTCCTACACAGTACTGCCGAGGAGGGCAGGACCATGGTGTTAGTGCTGCTGGACTTGAGTGCAGCCTTTGATACTGTGTCCCATGCTCCACTACTGAGTCGGCTATGGATTCTGGGCATCAGGGGAGGAACGCTTGAGTGGCATACTGACTTTCTCCACAACCGTACCTTTCAGGTATTCCAGAAACTCTGTACCACTGTAACCTTTCCCCTCCAGAATGGAGTGCCACAAGGCTCGGCGTTAAGCCTGACCTAGTTCCAATTTTACATTCACCCACTGCCAGATGTAATTGAGCAATATGGTGTCAGGATGGTGTCCTATGCTATATACTCAGCTGATCCTTACCCTGACGCAAAATGACAGCAGCACTGCACACAATAAACAAAATTGCATGGCAGACTTGACTAAATGGATGGATCTCAGCTGCCTACGACTTAATGCAGAGAAAACAGAGATCGTAGTGGTAGGATAACAACCATCAATCTGGCCCCTTGCATGGTGGCCCAAGGAGCTAGGCCCCACTCCAGCCCCCAAATCCAAAGTAAAAAACCTTGTCTGCTGGTTCTCCTTTGATAGTCAGTTGGCACAACTGTTTTGGTGTCCTGAAAATGCTCTGGAATATTCGGGGGCTTCTTCCATAAACAGCTAAGAAAACTATTGTCCAGGCCATAGTGATATCGCGGCCGGACTACTGCAATGTGTTCTATTAAGTGCGCTCAAAAGGCAGACTGAGAAAGCTCCAAAAGAGTACAAAACGCTGCTGCCCAATTGCTTTTGAACATTCTGAGACTCCCCGTGTGTGCAACTTCATCGGCTCCCGGTCAAGGAGAGAATATCCTTTAGAGCATTATTCTTCCTTCACAAATTATTCCACCGCAAGGGGCCTCGTTACCTCTTCCCATTGATCAAACATACCTCCTTAATTGACAACGCAGATCCTCAGGCATTGCCTTGACAGTGATTCCACAGATTAACAGAATTCGTCTTGGTGGCAGCTGCATCAGATTTCTGGTTGCCAAACTATGGAACTCCATGCCTCTGTACCTTACAATGGAACTGGCCAAGATCTTGTTCCGAATAAAACTAAAAATCTGGTTCTTCAAGCAAAACTGTCAGTAGGCCTAGGGCAGGGCCCTTCAGTTGTCTGTGAGGCATCCTAGTGCAGAGACACTCCTACTAGAGTAACCAGGCGCTTTACAAACCACTAACACAACATAACAAGTGACTCCTCTCAGGGTTCTTGGTGGCATATTACTATGGTTAAAGTATAGCTGCATGCCAGCATTATACATATCAGTTATGTTCTCTGTTTTCATGAGTTGATAGTCTTTTCCAGTAGTCTTTTTCTCGTGTGCCTCTCTTATGTTGCTGTACATTGTACTTGCTTAGTATTAGTTGTGTTATGCTTGACCTGCTTGTGTAGACATCTACTAAATCACTAATAAACTGCTCTCGCACACCACAAACGCAGTTCTTGCATTGGCCACTAAATGCTTTTTCTTATCATTTCAGCCCTCCTTTTAGACCATCAACTTTATTTTTTCTTTTAAGTGATTTAGCTTTCCTTTGGCTTGCGGGGTGTTTACCAGATTAATTCTGAGAACACCTGGGCTTCATTTTCGCTACCTGAAGTTTGTTATTCTGAATGTGGCTGTGACGTTTTTAGTAGACGGAGGGATACATTTTTTTCACAGTTAATATAATTCTGTTCCTTTGTTCTAGAGAGCAAAGCCAGCTGAAGGCTCATGTAATCACTGGTGACACTGAAGAGTGGCAGAGGAACCCTGGCTTCTCTGGGCTGCAGCGAGTTGGAGGCGTGGACCTGTCCTTCATCAAAGGGGATGATGTGAATGCATGTGCCTCACTGGTTGTTCTTAGCTACCCCGAACTGGAGGTAAGGGGAACCTAGCAATGCCCATTTCCTGTGTACAGCCCCATTGTACTTGCACACCATCATCCAAGCTGTGACCTTTTCACAGAGGCCTGTCCATAAAGTTTGCGTATTTTGCTATAAAAACGTGGAGTGATGTTATGATTGTAACATTGTTTTTGCAATGTCACTTGTCTGGTTCCCTGTTTGAGATTATAGATGTTGTGCTATTGAAAGAGGCAGACATACACACCACCCCCTTTTGTATGCTCTAACCTTTCCCAGTGTTTTTTAAAAGGACACATCGCTACCACTGTGAGCAGCCAACCAGCGCCTTTGGCTTTGTACAGAGGGGGCTAAGTTAAGGGCCAGGCCCTCTACCCAACCTACCACGTCAGGCATTCCTCACAGTTTATGGCCTTCAGCAGTGCACAGTGGGAGCTGGGCAGAGGACCTGGTCTGCCATCAAGCCAACCCCTTCTGCTCAGAGCTTTGTCTGTGCACAGCTGGGTTTACCATAAGACCTGATCTGCTGTCAGGCCAAGTGCAGTAGCCCTATTAGTCAACCGCTGCTGCGCATGGTCTTAGGGTGTGGCCTGACCCCTCCACCCAACCGTCTTCCATCTACTAACCCATCTGTGCTCTAGACCAAAATGCAGTGGAAGTTTGGCACAGGGCTGTGGCTGCCAAGCTCTGTGTGCTCATCCTGTCATAGGTTAACCCAACCATGCATGGGTTTCGGCTGTGCACTGCAGGTGTTGGGGACGGGTTTGTGCCCTGCCCCCTCCCGCAGCCTGTAAACTATCCCCACAATGCACTTGCATCAGGTATGCACAGGATGGATTGGAAACATGGACTTGATTTTTGCTTGTGGTCAGACATTTGTTAAAGTGCTTACCTTTGCCTTTGTTTTTTGTTTTTTTGATCAGCGTAAAACATTTGGGTTGGAATGAATTCAAGAGTTTGGAACCTCTTCAGTCCAGAATCAATCACATACTTAAAATGTCCGCTTGCCAGACTCACTAATCTTTTATGACTCGAGAGTCGCGCTTCCATTTTGGCTTTTTAGGTCTCGCCTAGTGTCGCAGCGCATGTGTTGCTCGCTCTGCGAGATTTATTGCCATTGAGTTTGTTTCGGAAGTGAAGTGGAAACTCCGGCCATGCTTTTGATTGGCACGCGTCATCCTTTATAGTAAAAGCTGACCTCTGATTGAAAGTGAGGCTTTTTGGTGAACGCCCTATCTCCTTTAGACCCCACCCACCCGGACTGGATCGTTAGCTTGACGGCTGTTGTGACTGTATTTCTATCTATAGGAGGCATGTAGTGACGTATCATGTTTCTGAATTCTTGTTTTCGTTATGTGTTATTTTGCCCTGGCCAATAGGACAGCAGTGGCGTGCTTGTTTATTTAATTACCTGGTGCCGCTCGTCATGGGGAGCCGCGCGGATCGGGAGCAGCTGCAGCGGATCAAGTCGGGTATCTCGGAGATGGCTGTCAGCGTGATACAGACAGGTAGACATTAACAACTCTATCACTTCACCACCCCCTCCCCATCTCCCTGTGTACACCCCGCCTCCCCGGCCTGTCTCTCTAATGCAGCGGCTTCATTTAGCTCTGCACGGAATCTGTTCACATTTGCACATGAGGACGCCGTCATTTCGGTTTCATTTGAAATTGCTCGTTTACTGTCGCTGCGATGACAAACTGGAAAGGCTGGAAAGTTCACTTCTCATTTCTGTCGAGATGAGGTTTCCGGCTTTGCCGTTTTCGTAGTTTTGTCGCATTTCTGCCACCGAGGGGGTCAAGAGAGCCATAAGTGCTGTGGCTAATCCGACGCCTGACACCCTACACTGTCATAGGCTCCTCGAGGGTCCTGCGGGCCTTCACCCCCTCAGTACGTCACGACTAGGCCCTGCTGCTTGTCATGAGCGCGGTGCATTTTAGGAGGGGGTGTGAAGAGCGAACTTTGAGACTAGGCTCCCATGGTGGTAGGGTTCGAAGTGTCCTTCATTCCGGACACCACCTTAGCTCTCTACCTCACAGCCGTACCCTTATAGAGATGACGAAACGTTAAAACCGGCGTTACTGGCAGGAGGGGCGAGGTTGGTATTGTTGATGGCCTTTCAGCAGGGTGGAGTTGCCATTCTGGCATTTGGATGTAGGCTGCAGGCGAGGGGCTGCTTTCAGGGCCGGGCACAGGCTTGAAAGTGCTGCAACATAGTTTTAAAAAAATGTTTTAAGTGCTGTCATTTGCACCGTATTAACTTTTTTTTCGTTTGGTGGTGGCGGATAAGGTAAGGCAATCTTCATGGCCCAGCCAGGACGGACGACCTGGCTTTGCTCGCTGGTGCGCTGCAGTACGGGGCTGATTTGAATATGTTTGCCAGGGCTAGTAGGTTACTAGCCCAGTCCTGCTACTCTGTGGGCTTGATGTCAGTGTAATGAATGACTAGTTAACCACGTCGAGGCCCTCCCGATCTTTTATGGTTGGTTGTATGTCACAATATTGCAGTCAAACTATAAACCTAAAGGTACATTGTGGCCATATAATAGCCAGCCATCAGTATGTTTGATTTTTGAGTGTGATATTTTAGTACAACACCTTGTGGTTAGGTGAGTACTATTGCGGACATTTCTTTTATTATTTTTCTCGTTTCTGTTCAGCTGATTTCACTCTGGCCTTAAAGAAATGGCCTATCTAACCGAACCCTCTGGACACCCTACATTACATGCAAGGTAGCATTCCCTGAGGCGTATACCAGTGAATATAGCAAGCATACTATCAAAGTTTAATGTCAAACATAACATTACACACCCATCTGATTCTGGAGAATGGCAATTTTCTGACTAAGCACCTAACCTCACCAGAAAACCCACTGGTAAATGAGTTCCCCAGTCCCCTTGCTGCGTGGAAGGGATTGTGCTGTGAAAGATCGAGCAGCACCAGCAGAGGGGTATGTCTTCCCTATGGGCTATTAGTATTGTAAATACCAATGCCTTGTATTTATGTTTTAAAACGCAAAACATGAATAGAAGGCATTGTCATTTACAATGCCAATAGCTCAAAATTGTGTGAATGCGAGACCTATTGCATTGCAAATGCTTGTTTTTCCTGGTGTGGGACTGGGTGTCCCCTAACACTGCCCTCAAGTCAGGCACCTCTGAGGGTGTCCCCTATGTCCTCAAAGTGCCAGCCAACTTGAAAGTTTCAAGATGACGGCTGGAAAAAATGTCAATGCCCTTATACAGCCAGTCACTCTACCAAAAAAATATTAAAATGCGATTGACAGGAAAAGTAAGTCAAGATTCTCAACTGAAGATGGCACAGATGCTGAGAGGTGTCCAGCACTGTATACTGTAGATATGCCCCCCCTCTTGTGAGCAGACCTGCATGGGACCAAGGAGACAGGGTGGCAGCTTGCTTCCCTGAAGGGACGATACCCGGATCCAGTCAAAGCCAGGATTTAATTTAATTTAATTTAATTGCGGGTTTATATAGCGCTAGGAATCAACTCGCGGAGGAGTATCTCCACGCTTCGACCGCTGGGGAACCCGTCCTGGCTCACCCTGAGAGATGGTCCCTGATGGGTATCTCTAAGGTGCGACCAAGCATCCCCGGCGGTCTGGGGGGGCCGTTGTGAAGATGAGGCAAGCTGATGCCCAGAGTTGCTGAGTGTGGTTTCTGACTAGAGTAGGCACCGAGGCGAGAATTATCGAGTCCGCTGACCCTGGTCCACGACCCTGCCGCGTCGGGAATCGAACCCTGGTCCCAGGCCGTTCTCTGCTTACGGGTCTGCCGCCTCTAACCAGTGAGCCAAACTTCTCCACAGGATAGCATGCACAGATGCCTGTACTCATCATTGAACAGCAGACAAAGGAAAAGTCCCCCCTTCTATCATCTGGCCCTTGTAAACACTATTATTGAGTCTTGGGAAATGTGTGTGAAATTATTAACCTTACCCTGGTAAGGTATTTAAAATAGTCTGCCCCGGATTCTGCTGTGTGCGTTTGTGATCCTAACACTGACTTAGTGTCGAAAGGGAAAGAGACCTCACCTTGGTGTTCACGTTCTGCCTTTAAAAACTTTCTACTGCCTCTCTCGTACCACTTACAAGAATGGAGGAACTCACACAAAAGTAGATTTTCTTCTGGTCGAGCTGAGCAGCACGCATGTGCTGTTCAGCGAGGCATGGTGTATCTACTCTGGGGCCATAGACCACGCCCACCACTTGCCAGTCAAAATTGCCTTCTTTTCTTTTGTGACACGCTGCTCCTTATCCCACCTTTGGGTGTGTTTTGACTTTGGTGGCGACTATTCTTGGCTTTACGTATTGTGTGTTTGGCGCACTTCTTTTTTCACAACGAGTGGTCCGCCACCGTTTCTTGTTTTTTAGGTCTCGCCTGAGCCAGCGGATGCGCTGCTCTGCGAGACATTTAGTAACGGGCATTTAAAAGTGCTACCACATTTTTTGTGGCCTAGCGCTAGCGGTTACGCGCACAGCCGGCAGCTTTCAGCGCCCGATCAGGCACCATCTGGAGCGCAATCACTTTCACTTTTGACGCTACTGCGCGTGCATTACTCGCGTGCTTTTTAAAAAAAATTGCTTTTTGCGCGTGCACACGCACACAACTCCCTCACCCCTGGCATGTTTTTTTAAATTACATTTTTGCCACGCACACATAACTCCCGGGCTTGTCTAATTCGCTTCTGTCGAGCACACAATCTGCCGTGAGTGTGGCATCACAGCGACAGCATTCACAGCCTGCAGCGTGAGTAGCAGATGAGTGCGCTCGCTTCTGTCCAGCACGCAATCTGCTGTGAGTGTGGCATCGCAGCAACAACATTCACAGCCTGCAGTGTGAGCAGCAGGTGAGTGTGCCTCCTTGGGCGTAAGTGGTCGCTCTTATGCCTGTATGGTGAGTTGGGCCCTCCTTTAGGTGCTGTTGTCTGTGTGCCACCCTAGGCCAGAGTATTAGGGGCCAGGCTTCTTTTTAGCAAGCAAGTACCCAACCAAGGGGCCAGCAAAGTGTCACATTGAATAACTGTTGGTAAAAAACAGCCGTTACCATTACTTTTGTTGTTGTGCAACACCATAAATGCAAAAAACACACTCCACAGCTCCTAATAGTCATTTCAAAGTGCAGACAGATTGTGGAGAAGGCACGCTTGTTTCTTTTTGTTTATATGCACTCCACGCGAGGCTCCTTCATATGCTTCTCTCCCTCACCACACTCTTGGTTACTCCCTCTCGCCTATGAGCTTCCCCCCAATCCCCTGTGCTGCCTTCCCACCTATGTACTTTCTCACCGTCTCCTCCACATTGCTGTCTTTATCCTGTTTGATCCCCCACCGGCACCCTGTGTTGCATCTGCCCCTCTTCTCCGTGTTGCTTCCGTCTCTCAACAGTGCCCCTGCGTTACTTCACATCACCTGTTTAAAAAACCTACTCCCACCCGTGTCCCCATGTTGCTTCTGCCCCTAATCCCCTGTGTTGCTTCTGCCCCTTACCCACATTGCATAACATTTGGCCAATGTATCTGAATCACAGCTCCTAGTTCAGCCTCTCCCTGGACCCTACCACTTCTTATTACAACTTGTCTGTTAATAGCGGAGTTCGAAAAAACTCATGATGGTGGGTGTAGCAAAGAAAATACTGCAGCAGAAACTATGTTAAACGAACACAACCTTCTTGGAACAGCGGGGCTTTTGTTTCAGACGTGCCTTAGCACAGTGCTCCTGCTCGTAAAAGCGACATGTTTACAAACGCGGCACTAACCGTTTTCGTAAATAGCTCATTGAAAAATCCCTTCAATTGCAGTTATTATGTAATGATTTTAAAACACGCATTTTTCCATGGGCGTTATTTTTTAATGTTTGTCCGGTTTATTCTGTGGTTGGTTTTATTACTGCAGATCATGCAGTTTTCAGCTGCAGGAATGGGAGGGGCCACAGGAGTATGACATCACTCCTCTCACATTCTGAGGAAAAGCGGCCCTTCTGGAACAGAGCAGTGGTCTTCTTTAAGCCAAGATACACCGGTGTAGAATAAACTGATAACCTCCTGCTTTCCCAAAGAATCAGAACCATGGCAAACTCACAGCTGTGCATCCAGTCCTAGGTTACTCTTTTACAATCCATTATCAGGCATGGTAGTCCATCTACTGGAAGGACCAGTGCTTAATTTGAGCCTGTGGTTTCTGGTGCTCAGCACTGTAACTTAAAAGCCAACATCGGTGCTTGTGACAGTCTGGCTAATTTAAAGAAGATCACCACAACAACAGTTAATTAGACATTCAACATACATTAACAAGCTTTGGCATAGCCAATAGGTCTCACCTTTGGGACCTTATAAGTGTTTAGCCATGCAACAGTTGATGTTGTTGCACCAAGTATATTGTGCTGCATAACTAAATACGTATAAGGTCCCAAAAGCGAGACCCATTGGCTATGCCAATGCTTGTTCTTTTTAGTAGCGTTCCAGCTAGTCAATAGGGGGTGTTCCTCATTTGTCTAAAAGAAAAATAGCAGCATACTAATTAGAATTCCATTTGCCAGAAGCCACGAAGTAGCTGTGCTTCTGGATTTCAAGCATCCTTTGTTTCAATTACATAGCCAACTTTCTCTTCGCCCTCTTGCTTTTCACCAGCGCTTGAGAGACAGATATGTCGTGTGTGATGGAGAGAAGTGGAGAAGAGGCATAGGCTCTGAAATGCTAGTGAAATATCAGCGCCGTGTTTGAAGGTGGCTCGTGTGCTTTTCTGTGGGTGGCCTTTGTGTGTAGTAAGGCTGCCACGAGGGTGTGGGAAGGCCAGTATTCACTGAAGACTCTCTGCCTCTGTTTCCTGAAACTGTATTTCAAGGCTGGGACGATGGTGGGGGGAGTGGCAGCCAAAATACTTCCAACCAGATCGAAGCCAGATGGTTCAAGCTAGGCTAATACACTTGCGATGAGATAACAATGACTGTTAATAACTGAACGTGGAATATCACCTTGCTTTTTCACACCTCCACTTGAGAGCGTCGGATATCTCACGAATCCTACAGAAATTAAATGACACCTTTGTTACCAATGGAGTCTGATAGAGCTGCGTAGAAATGGATTTCCTTGTCGATGAATTTCACAATTAACATTTGTGTTACATCTCTAGTTTCTGCTGCAAAGGTACACATTGTAGATCTGTCTTGTGCGCACAGAAACAAGTGTGGGTTTTCTCAAGGTAATTACATTTGTGCAGCCGGCTTCGTGGACCCTGAAAGGGAAAAAGTGAAAAACTTCAGATTCAGTAAACAAGCTAAGGGGAAAATCAAGCTGTTTAAAAAGATATGGAAAAGCATCACAGTCAACAACCAGAACAACTGTCTTGGTATAGTACGACACGTACATACATGCCAACATTTTAAAAGAGGAAAGTGGGAGATTTGAAAGTGGGTGATTTAAAAAAAAAAAAAAAAAAAGAATCAGGAGAATGTATTTCTCCTTTTGGCTTCTATTGAGGGCATGCCCATAATCGGGTCTATTGTCGTGTATGGGAGTGTGCTGCTGCAAGGTTGAATTTCAGCAATGAAAATTATACATTTTTTTTCTCATCTGCCGGGAGCAGAAAGAAAGCGCTATCTATTGTGTAACAAAAATGTTGTGCACTGGCCTGCAGGAGCAGGTTACGGACAGTGCATACCCCAAGTCACACAAGACCAGTCCGTAGATCATATAAAGTGCCAGATGTAATTAATACATTGATTTTGATCTAGTTATCTACGTTCTGCTTTAATGCATAGTTGTTGAATAATTTAATAGAAATCACCCCATATTCATGTGGTTTATCACATTTTCCTCATCTACAGTTATTAATACATTTAATGTTCTTCATGCTGTTCACTTTACATGTAAAACTCCTCATCCGTGGCTTACTCACTCTCTGAGCACGCTTTTCCTCACTTTTTATGGAGGAAAGACAATCACGTATACACGAATCTCTGTTTCATATAACTTACTCTTATGCTTTAAAGGGTGCATAGGGAGAGTATCTTTTTTTTAGCTGTCACAACTCTTACCCTTTCTTCTCCAAACAAAACCTTCTTTTGGATCCCCTCTTTTTTTTTTTTTTTACTCTCTCTGTAAGGTGTACCTCTATTTTTGTTTTTAAAGTTAATCTTATTTACACTTTCATTTGTTTTCCTTTTTTTCTATTTTAGCTCACACAAATCAGTCTGACTAGCACTTGGATAGGATATTCCATCATTAACTTCATGGGCTTATTTTAATTCAGTCTTTACCAATTTTACAGTGGATTTGAAATCACAAGTTGGCACTTTCGTTTACTGTTCCCAGTAGTAATCATCATTCTGCGTCCCCTGGACAGTACTGCAGCTGCTTCTCTGGTCCCATCCGTAACTCCTCCATTCAAAGTCCTCTAGGCAGTGCTGCAGCTGTGCCTCTGTTTCCAGTGGTAATTCCCCATTCTTAGTCTTCTAAACACTTCTGCGTCTCTGTTCATACATCCACTATACTCTAAACAAAAATACATAGTTAAAAGACATTGTCATTTACAATGCTAACGCTCTAAAATGTGAGACCTATTGCATTGCAAATGTTTGTTGGAGGAAATGTTAGCCTCTAATGAAACCTTAGGGATGTTGGGGATTGGGTGGAGGAAGAGCAAAATGGATGGTCTGGATGTCAAGCCCAAGGGCGGCTTAAAGTTACTGTGCTTTATAAATCTAAAGAAGCTAAAATGGGAGCAATATCCAACAAGGGAGTAGTGATCTACTGCCCAATCCTAAACAGATTAAACAATCAAAATTGTGATTTACGATTTAAGGTAATCCTATACCAGATAATACAGGCTGTCTGTCAAGGTCTTGCCCAAAATTTCACCTGCAGCAAATGGTGGTTCCTTCACCAAGCCATGTTATGGTTTCTGCTTTTACAATTTAATTGATGCCTCAGGGGATAAAAAGTACAGTGTCGACCCGTAGGCTTGAACCACCCTCCCAGCAATCAGAAATTTGTGATCGCCAATGCCCAGACCAACACCTTCATTGTGCATGATCATAAATCATGCTGTGCTAGCCTTTATCAGCTTTACCACAACCTTCAGATGCAAGAAGCTGACCTAGTGAAGAGCGAGATTCCTAGTATAAAGTCTGTGCTAACTGCCCTTTAAAACAAGATAGAATTCTGGTATGGTCCCTTTACTACTGCTATCAGTCCTGCACCCTAGTTCTTGTTGGCCAGCCACATCACCAGTCAAAACAAACGTAATGGGTGCTATAAATCAATTTGAAGAGTGATCGCTTAGCCAAACAAAGTTCCAAACATTTACCTACAATGCAACTCAAGTACTCAACCATCGGCAACAATATTGCCTAATAAATTGAGAGAGAAAGAGAGAGAGAAGTTTGATGTACATCTACGCTGAAGCTTGCATTGGGCAAGTAATAAAGCCACCAACAGGATTTGTATTTAATTAGAAATCTGAAATCACTTAGCCTTAAGAGCATGCCAACAAAGTAGTAATGATGAATATTTCCTAGATATTTAAAAGATGAACATAAATTAAGTAACACATTGGATGATGGAGGTTGAGAAATGTTTCTGCTTGATAAGGGAAGGCATTGTGAATGTAGAAAGAGTATTATAACAACAAGTTCGATCTCCAGCTTGCATTTCAAACTGTAAGTAATCCCTTATCTGCAGGTATTTAAAACAGAAGTGCTGTGGGAACCTAAAATGCTCTTGTAGTGAAAGAAATGTCTGCAACACCTGATAGCCATAGAGATGGCCAAGATTCCTTTATACCCCTACGTCCCCACCCTTCCTCCGTTTTATCATGTAATATGTATGGGAACATTGAGTTGCCCCCTAGAAAAGTATAATGGTGAAATGTAGGTGAAAAATATTTGCTGTGAATTTCTTGCCATGTCCAAACAAGGTGCCTGATTATCTTAAGTCTCACCCTCTTAAAGTAGTTGGGGTCTGTTAGTTTATGAAGCACAAATCTGATGTCAGGGCCACATGCAAGTTGATATCCGCGAGCAAACAGTCCGGTTTCCTGCCCAGTCAGCAAGCTCTGCATCCATCCAATGAATGGTGCCCAGAAATATAATTTAAAGTCTGAAGCTTAAACCCCCTATCTTATATGAAGTTTAATAAAGCGAATAGCGTGCCTAGCCCTCTTAAGGCCCTAAATGAAGCTACCAGTTGCACTTTCAAGGCGTTTAAAAAAAGTGGGTATGACTTGTGATCTCTTTAGTATCTTTCACCATTATTTTTAGGTCTCGTCTGCCGTGAGCGCATGCGCTGTCGCTGCTAAAGATATTGTTTACTATAAAGGGTTCGGAGCCCACCCATTGCTTACTATTCATTGGCATCATTGTCACTCTTCTTTGCTGCCTTCTAATTGGCCAGCATGTGTTGGGCATCACTTCCTTTTTTATCTGTGGCGCATAGAACAAGCCCAGGTTAATTAATCTTAATTAGTGTCTGTCCGCTGCTCATGCTATGATTGAGGTATTATTTCTTCTTCCCCTTCCAATTCGCTTGTCTGTGGTGATTCTCACCTCCCACCTATACCATCTCCGTGTTTTTTCTTACAGCCCTCCGATGTCAGAGAGACTTCATAGAGCTTCCTGATTTTCAGCTCTGAAATATCTTTGGTTTAAACCTGCAACAGTCTGTTCACCTCTTTTCACAACAAGGTGATTCTTACTATTACCACAGAGGGGAAATTGGAAAATGTTAACTGATTGGGTGGAGGCAGGAGAATCAACACTTGGGTTCCTTTTCAATATGTTGAACTCCTCCCATTCAAAGAGTTATGATCCCGCTATAACTTATCGCAGAGCCAGTTATTCTCTACAGCACTGTAACGATAGCCATTCGCAAACTCTGGTGGGGGGCACATCGGAACCCCCAAATTCCAAAAGTTGGCAATATTTGGTTACGTCATCGGGGACCTTTAAACCAGTCAATTGTCTTTATAGGAAGATTCGGGGTGATGTGATCTTACCCTTAGACTGTGAGAGGGAGATCTGAGGATTACCAACCCGGAAGAGGACGGGGGTAATTCTACAAAGCATGTCTAAGGTTTTCAGGAATGACAGGTTTAAATGTATTGATTTCTATGTGCTTCACAGGGCATATCTCACGCCTGGACGGATTGCCAGACACTTTGCCGTGGAGGGTGCAAAATGCCAGAGATGTGGGGAGGTGGGGGCTGACTTTCACCACATGTTTTTGACAAATGCCGGAGCTAGATCATCATTGGAAGGAAATTACTATGATTTTAGCAATGATAACTGAGCGGGAAGTCCTGAGCATGCCTGGCCATTGTTTACTTCATTGGTGCCCACATACTGCTAAGAATAAGACGATGAGTGGGTGGCAAGGTTTGGCCTTTATTTTAGCCAAAAGAGAGATCACTTGAAACTGGAAATCTCAGAGGGGCCCTAGAGTGGAGGTTTGGAAGCGAGAATTGGAGAGATGGGTGAGTTCTGAGAGTGCCGTGTTTTTGAGGGATGCTCTTTGGGGCCTTGGATCATTGAATATTGCTCGAGCTTGGGAGTCAATGGTAGAAACCCTGCTGAATCCTGATCTCCCTTCACCTGGGAGATTGTCGGGAACCCCCTATCTATTTCTAACTCTGGAGGGGGCTTGCATCCTCATTAGATATCACTTCCGACATATTCAGAGGCTTGAACTTTGCACAGCACATTGATATACACCTGACTTGGCATAATACACTAACCGAGATAGGAGTGCGAGTTGGCACCACCTATTAGGGGCAGTATGTGTCAGGGTTATGACCAAGTTGGGGGTTGGGTATGTGGGAGGGCGCTGCACGGTGTGGGAATTGAGCGGCAGTTACGTATGACTATGGTCCTAGGGTTGGGCTTGCAATCGAACTTTGTATTGGTATTACGAGAGATAGCACTCTTTATTATTGTATTTCACTGCATTGTAACCATATATACTCCGTCTGATTATTGCAATATTTTGCCAATATCCACCATGTGATGATTGTCGTCATAAAATGTCAATAAAGTTTGTTAAAATAAAAAGGTGATTGATACTATCATTCTCTGTCCTGATTGAGTAATGAGCACTTCTGATACTCCTGTTTGGAAAAATGTTAACATTTCTAGCTCCACAACACTGCCACCACCGGGCTCCATCTCCTTTATCCCCAAACGGAACAACATATTTTTCTCCCTTGCCTACTAGCCATTCATGGCCTAAAATGCTCTATTGTAAACAAATCCGTTCTTGCAGAAGCGTTGTACATACTAATAAGCTGCTGCATTGGATCAAAGGCATCAGATGTTTACATAGATCATAGGTTGAGATAATTGGTAATACATTGTATTGTAATTGCATTTTATATAGCACAGGGCTGTGAATTGCTAGAGGGCAATTGAGTGGTACCTCTGGGAAGTTTCCATAGATCACAATGCCATTCCACTCCTTACCACGCCGCACCATGCCCCTCCACGCCTTACCATGCCCCTCCACGCCTTACCATGCCACTCCACGTCTTACCATGCCACTCCACGTCTTACCATGCCACTCCACGTGGCACCATGCCACTCCACGTGGCACCATGCCACTCCACGCCGCACCATGCCACTCCACACCATGCCACTCCACGCCACACAAAGCCAATCAACACCACCCAATGGCACTCCACTCCTTACAATGCCACTCCACACAATGCCTCTGGACACCACACAATGCCATTGTTTCCCACAACGTACAATATCGCTCTGCTTCAAGAATACCACTCCACACCATGCCACTCCACGCTACTCTACCTCACTCTACAAAATGCCACTCTGATCCACACTACACAATGCACCTCAACTCTACACAGGGCCACAACTCTCCATGCCTCACAATGTCGCTCCTTGCGACACAGTGCCACTCCATGCCACACAGTGCCACTCCACGCCACTCCGCTCAGTGCTACTCCATGCCACTCCACTTGGTGCCACTCTGTTTCACTCCACACATTGCCACAACATGGCATGCAGTGCCACTCCAATCCACATCACAAAATGACTCTCCACTTCGCAGCACTCCATACAATGCCACTCCACTACATGCCACACAGTACAACTCAACACAGTGCCACTCCACACAATGCCTATCCACTCAATGACATTCCACACCAATCAGTGATACTTTATTTAATGCCACACAGTGACTCTCCACTGCGGGCCACAGAGTACCATTTCTCACAATACCACTCCACACAATGCCACTCTATGCCACAGTGCCACTCTACTCCATGCCACACATTGTCATTCCACTCCACACAATTCCACTTTCCGCCACACAGTGCTACACCACTCAATGCCATTCCACTACATTCCACTCATTTCCAATTAACGCCACACAGTATCACCCTTCTCCACTCCACGCTAGACAGTGCCACTTCACTTAGCACCATTACACTCCACGTATCACAGTGCCACTCCACTTTACACAATGCCACTTCTCTCTGCAAAACTCCATACAATGCCACTCCACTCCACTCGACAGAATGCCACGCCAGTCCACACCACACAATGCTAATCTTCTCCACTCATTGCTGCTCCACTGCATGCCACACATTGCCACTTCACTGCACTTATGCCACACCATGCCACACAGTGCCACCCCATGCCACTCCATGCCACACAGTGCCACTTTACTCCACACAATGGCACTCTACTCCACGTCACACAATTCCACTCCATGCCACACAATGCAACTCCACACCACACAAAATGCCACTCCACACTACACAAGGCCACCCCATGCCACTCCACACAAGTTCACTCCTTTCCTGTCCATGTCACACCACACAATGCCAGTACATGCCACAAAGTGCCATTGCACTCCACACAGTGTTACTCCAATCAGTACCACTCCACACCCCACAATGCCACTCCATGCCACACTACACAATGCCACTCACCCCACGCTGCACAATGCCACTCCACGCCACGCCACACAATGTAACTGAACTCTATACAGGTCCACTTCTCTCCATGCCTCACAATGCCTTGCCACACAGCGAGACTCCACTGCATGCCACAAAATACCACTTCACACAATGCCACTCCCCACATAGCCAATCTCCTCCTCACAATGCCACTCCATGCCACACAGTTCTACTCCACCAAATGTCTTTCCACTACACTCCAATCATTGCCAATCAATGCCACACCGTATCACCCAACTCCATACAGTGCCATTCCACTTGACCCCACACAATGCCACTCCAAGCCACACAGTGCCACCTCACTCAGCACCACTCCACATATCACAATGCCACTACACTCTACACAATGCCACTTCTCCCTGCACCACTATACACAATGCCACTCCACTACATGCCACACAGCGCAAAACACCACTCCACTCAATGCCACTCCACTCAGTGCTACTCCACTTAACACCACACAATGCTACTCTTCTCCACTCAGTGTCACTTCACACAATGCCACTCTACCCCACTCCACGTCACACAATTCAACTCCACGTCATGCAATGATACTGCACTCCACACCACACAATGCCACTCCACACCATGCAGTGCCACTCCTTGCCACACTATGCCACACAGTGCCACCCAACCCACTCCATATAGTGCTGTGTCACTCTACTCCATGCCACTCCACATAGTGACACCACGCCACTCAATACCACTCCGGTCAGTGCCACTCCATGCCACTCCACTTGGAGCTACTCCACGCCACACAGTGCCACTACATGCCACACAGTGCCATTCCAATCCACACCATGTCTCTCCACTCTGCATCACTCCATACAATGCCACTCCACTACACACATTGCCACTCTACTCCACACCATGCCACTCTACACAATGCCACTCCACTCAATGCCACACCACTTCACACCATTGATACTCTACTCCATGCCACACCATGTCTCTTCACTCTGCATCACTCCATACAATGCCACTCCACTACACACATTGCCACTCTACCCCACACCATGCCACTCTACACAATGCCTCTCCACTCAATGCCACTCCACTTCACACCATTGATACTCTACTCCATGCCGCACAGTAGCTCTGCACTGCAAGCCACAAAGTTCCACTTCACTTCACACAATGCTACTCTACGCCTCATGCTACTCCATGCCACACAGTGGCATTCCTCTCCACACAATGCCATTGCATGGCACACAGTTCTAATCTACTCAATGCCATTGCACTGCACTCCAGTCAATGGCAATCAACACCAAACAGTATGACCCCACTCCACTCAGTGCCACTCCAATTGACACCACACAGTGCCACTCCATGCTAGACAGTGCCACTTCAAGCCACACAGTGGCTCTCTGCTCAGCACCACTCCACTCCTTACAATGCCTCTCCTCTCAATGCCACACAGTGCCATCCACTCTACACAATGCCACTCCTCTCTGCACCACTCCATACAATGCCACTCCACTACACACAGTGCAACTCCACTTGACAGAATGCCAATCCACGCTACACAATGCTGCTCAACTTAATGCCATTGCACTTTACTCCACACAGTGCTGCTCTTCTCCACTCATTGCTGCTCCACTGCATGCCACACAGTGCCCCTTCACTCCATGCCACCCAATGCCACTCCACTTCACACAGTACCTCTCCTCAAAGTAGCACTCCATGCCACACAGTGACACTCCATTGCATGCCACCAAATGCCCTGCCACTCCACTTCACACAATGCCATTCCACTCAATGCCACTCTACTCTATGCCACGCCAAACAATACAACTCCATGTCACGCAGTACCACTGCCTTCCACGCCACACCACACCTCCAATGCCACTCAAGGCCACTCCACCACACAAGGACACACCAGTCCAGTCCATGTCACACCACTCTACTACACTCCACGCATGCCTTTCTACTCAACAGTGCCATTCCATTCAATGCCACTCCACACCCCACAATGCCACTCCACACAATGCAGCTCTACTCCACACCACACAGTGCCACTCCACGCCACACAGAGCCACTCATCCCATGCCGCACAATGACACTCACTCTATGCCAGTCCACTCCATGCCTTTCCACTCCAACAAAGGCAATAGATCTAGCATGGGACCTGTGGCTTTGCCAGTGCTTGTTCTTGTTTCTCCTGATTCAAATCCTTATACAAAGACACCTTGAAGTTTGTTTTAGTCTGTAGCATTTTATGTCGATCCTTAGTATGAGAGAATTGTCAAAATGTGTATTGTGGGCTTATGTTCCCCAAATAGGGCCACAAATCCAGCAAAAATAAATCTTTCTTATGATTTGCGGGCGTTTCCAACCCCTATTTGTTGTGACCTGATCCTCTTGTGATGCGGTGTCCTAACCCAGTCTCCATATAGCCTCACAAATGTTTGTTTCACAATACAGAACAGTGCTATTTCTTTGGACCTCAGACGCGTCTGCCAATCAGAGAGCCAGCTCAGTTCAGACCTTTGAACTGCATAAAACGTCCGAAGATGCGATTTATCAACTGGGCCGAGGTTATCGGCGAACCTAAAAATGTTCTTTAATTGGAAAAATTAGGTTAAACGGTCATAGCTATTGCATAATCTTTAATATATGTGCTTGTAAATTGATATGTACTCAAATCCCTGGTTAGAACCCGTTTTAAATGTAATTAGTTGCTAACCTGTTGCTTGCTTTCCCTTAGTCTGTTCAGAGAGGCACTTAGGACTCTGGCCCAGCCAGTTATCAGTCAGCCCGAGGGCAGGGGTGGCACACAGCACTACTGAGCCTTCAGTAGTGTTGAGCAGTCATTTTCAGTGGTTTTGCTGTATCATACTGGAGTAGCCTCTACATTGGTTTCCCTGTTGCAGGTAATCTACGAGGAGTGCCAGATGGTGTGCCTGACGGCACCTTATGTCGCTGGATTCCTGGCCTTTCGAGAGGTGCCTTCATTGGTCAACGCTATCGAGAGGCTGCAAGGGGAGGATCCCAGTCTGATGCCACAGGTAAAGATTTCCAGAGTTCTTTGCTGGGCCAGCCGCTGTTGGCAGATTACCCTGAGTAGAATCAGAACTAGTTGCATGCAAAGGTGTAGCCAAGGTGGCAAGGGCTGTATCGCAAGGAAGAAAATCGGGGCCACTACTAGTTGGGTTGTAAAAGACAACCATAGTTGGGGTACAGTGAGTCCTTCACACCCCTAAACCTGGGACACCTGCTGCGATAGTGATAGCTTAGCTTAGCCCTGGTTACATGATGTACCACGTTTGGCATAGACTGTCCTGGAGAGATCAGTCAAGTGCAGCAGTGACATACTGTCTAAGATGCTGGACAAGAGGAGGCATGAGGCACCACTGTAGTGTCTGCTCCTAGTGCATGTGAGTGAAAGAGGAAATGATTTGTCCAGAAAACGAAGGAACGACTCATGTATCCTCCCCCACTCTCTTCACGCTGGAAACTCAGGAGGCCCGTTATCGTAAATTGTGCATGCTGAAGCGCACATATTGATAAAATGGCTCAAATTGTATTTAGAATGGGCATCCTCAAACAGTTTCGTAGGAGGCCCCACAGCCCAGGGCCATGAGTGTCTTTCCACTGTTTCCACCACTTTTGCAACAACTATGGCCTGCTCTAAATGTGCTTACTTGGTCAAAAAGTGGGAGACATTCTTTAATTTGTATGTCTATATATCTTTCAGGTCCTTCTCGTAGATGGCAATGGGATTCTTCATCATAGAGGTAAACGTTCTGTATATATTTACAGGGCCCCGTTGCTATATGTGGCTGTGCACTATAACTCTCAACTCATTGAAGAAGTACTAACATGAAACAACACTGCTGCCAGACTTGCACTTAGACTTCAGATTCTCATTCTCAGAAAACAAAATGGACACCAGCTCTGCAGTCTTTCCTCACTAGTGGGTACAGGAAACAAACTCTCCAGCATCTCCTAAAGTTACACAGACATCCACAAAGAAGGACAGAGGACAGCGTGACTCCAGCCTTCTCTCCAGCGGTGGGCACTATTGCTCTCACACCTCAGGCTACCACTCAGACAGTTGTGGCCATCAACAGAGTCCCTTCCATGTTTCTGTTTTGGAGATATTCCACTACAATTAATTCAGTCTTACTCACAGTCTCTTGGTAGAGTGCTATGGACTGGTGGAGAAGCGTGGCTCAGTGGTTAGAGGCGGCAGACCCGGAAGCTGAGATCGGCCGTGGACCAGGGTTCGATTCCCCGCCTCGGCGGGTCTCGGGCTCAAAAATTCCACGGACTCGACAATTCTCGCTCTGGTGCCTACTCGACTCACGGGGTCACACTCTGCGACTCTGGGCAATAGCTTGCTTAATCTCCACTACGGCCCCTCGCGGCGGGATGCCTGGCTTTCACCTTGTGGATACCCTGCCGGGGTATCTCACAGGGGAATACCAGGACGGGTTCCCTAAGCAAGCGCCTTGATGCCTTCGGGTGATACATGCGCTATATAAGTCGCAATACATTTACATACATACATACTCACTCCAGGCCCTGACCACGCCATTTTTTTTCTTCTGCAGGTTTCGGTGTTGCCTGTCACCTGGGAGTCCTTACTGGGTTGCCCTGTGTTGGTGTGGCGAAAAACCTGCTGCAGGTGGATGGGCTGGAGAATAATGAACGGCACAAAGAGCAGGTGAGAGCGCAAGGATAAGTAGGCCACAATCATTTCCTCAAAGGGACAAATTTGGCACTGTGAGTCTGAAAGTTAGCCGTTAGCAGTAGCATTTCCCTCTCATTCAATGTGTCTAAAGTATTCATGCACAAGAGGGAAAGGGAATATTGTTTCTAAAATGGTGCCTTGGTATCTACATGAATGCAAGCCGGGATCCTCTTTTAAACTATAGTTGTTTAGGGCGGAACTACTTAAAATAGAATAGAGTAATAGAATGCAATTGCTCTTAGTAATAAGACAATGACCAATGTCCAGGGTATTCAAATTAAACAGAAAAATAGATTCAACTATGTTGTAGGCACAAAAAAAGAAGCAAAAATTCAACTGTTGGTGAAACTTGATCATGTTAGGACTCTGCCATCCCCTCCCAAGGTTGACTGACTGATGTTTTCTATTTTGAACCTCGAAGTTAAACACCTGAGAGGAATGGATTGACTGCCGTTCCTCGGTACACAGATCAGAGCCTTTGCACTGGGCTCTATCTGAATCCTTCATATTTTGATGCTACCAGGTGACTCCAACTGTTGTTTTTCCAACACAACTCACACCAACTGCTGGACATTCATATCTAACACTATAGCCGCATTGGAAACCAAACAGACATGCTGCTCCATTAACATAGATTTCCTATGCCCTGCCTAGGTTTGGAATGCTGTTAAAATAGGGCAGACACTTTGTATCTACTTCTCCAGTTCAAATAAATGTTACTGATAGAAACAGGGGTGTCAATACAAAGTACAAAACCTTAATATATATCGTACAGGAAAAATTAGTCAAGACATTACTTCAATAATATTATATGAAATGGGCCTGAAAGTAAAACAAGAATAATGACGTACCGCAATCATGAAAAAAAGAAATATAGGAAAATACTAAAGAATTCAAGAACATGTAGGGTAATCAAGGAGGTTTTGAGACTTCTGTTGATTGGGGTGCAGCTGAAAAGAGCGACTGTCGTAAGCATCAAGGTGTCGTATTAGGTAACCATAAATCTAGACGTTTTGCTGCCATGTGTATAGGATAGACAAAGGAAGTATCTAGCATGTGATTGTGACAGACATTGTACCACCATGCTTTAAAATAAATTTTTGACAAGTCTTTCCAATTAGCTGTTATTTGTTCTAACGCAACTGCTAACAACAAATCAATGATTTTAACATTAAGTGTAACATTTTCCCAACAAGAAGAAGGGTGTCCCAGAAAAACATGAGAAAGAAATTTGAGTTCTGAAAATCAAGTTAATTTGGGACCATACTTGTTTCCAAAAATTATGTACAATATGACAAGAAAATACCATGTGAAACAAATCTGCTTTTTGGAGACGAGCATGTCCAACAAACATCTGGTATTGTAGCAAATTTTTTGATTAAATCATGCGGTGTAAAAACAAGTCTATTTTACAGGAAAAACAATGTTGCGTTATATTAGCTGCTCTGCACGATTTGCGAATTTTTACCCATATATTATTCCATAAGGATATTGGCCAAGATGTAGCAAAATCACGTTCCCACAACTCTTCTACTTTGGATTTTGGCCGAATAGTGTCAGTACTACGGAGATACCTGTATATGATGGAAGCCTTAATTGTGGTTTTTAAAAAGTTATGAAATTGTGAGGTAGAATTAGGAGTAATAAGAGAGGTATGTGTATTAGACAGCCGGGTATGAGTAATCATCACTGCGTCCTTAAGCAAAAAGTATTTGTGAATAAATGAGGCAGGTAAGAGAAATAATTGACTGAGTGACGAGAAAGGTATGCAATTCGACTGTGAGAATAGTTGATATATCCAAATTAACCCATTCTGACACCAGATTCTCCAATAGAATGGTTTGTTCTTAATGAGTACATTTTTGTTGTGCCAAATGGTGGAATTAAGAAAATCATCTACCGTATTATGAGGAGAAGAGGAAGAAGATAAAAGTAGTTTGGATGTGAATTTGATTATGGGAGTGGATAATGCTTGTGGTTTACGTGTGAATGAGAGATATTCAGCAAAGGAAAAAGGGGACAGGAAGAGACGTTCAATTGTGGTCCATAAAGGACAGCCATCTGTGGGATCTCGTAGCCAAAGGGAGGCTTGTCGTAAGAGAAATGCCTTCTGATAAGCCGGAAAATCCGGAAAATGAACTCCACCATCTGTCTTAGGACGTATTAACCTATGAAGAGACATTCAAGATTTTTTATTATTCCATAAAAAGGAAGAGAGAGTGGAATGAATCCTCTTAAAAACATTTGTGGGAATAGGAACCGGGATGTTAGAGATAGTATATAAAATTATAGGAGATAACATCATCTTTATGGTGTCAAGGCAGCCCACCATGATAAATAAAGAGGATGCCATCTGGTAGTCAAATCCGATACTTTTTGAATACATTTATTCATACAAAGCGATACTGTGTCGGAAATTGAAGAGGTAAAATGCAGTCCCAAATATTTAATATGAGTAGGACTCCAAGTGAAATTAGAGGCATTTAAATCTGATTTAAAGGTGTATTTTGTTAGGTAAAATCTCAGATTTGTCGTTATTCAGTTTGCACCCGGAAATTTTGGAGTAGTCCCATACCTCTGTTAGAAAGGCAGGGATTGAATCATTTGGTTTAGGTTTAAAGCATTTTATTGCATGTTATTGAAACAATACAAAAACAGGAAACACTGCTGCAATAACCAGGTGCTACAGCCCAGCAATTGAAAGCGCGCCTAAAGCGCGAGTCTCTCCCAATGAAAGGCCCATAGGGGCTAGCCTGTCTAGATGCTGAAAAAGCCAGCAGTGCAAGAAAAGAACAACCCCCCCAACCCCCTCACCCCTCCAACTCCCCCAAGCCCCCCATCCCCTCCCCAGTCCAGTGCACCAATCCGTCCCACCCCGCCCCTCTCAGTCCCCCCCCCCCACCCCCCCCCGCAGGCAAATTCCGTCCAAGTGCCCTTCAGGAAGCTGATTCAGCAGGTGGTGTCAATCTCAAGAGGCGAAGACACCTCGGGCAAGTAAGTTCCCTAAATTCAGTGACCAACAGAGAATGAAACGGCTGCCAGAGGTCATTGAACTGTTCCACATCCCCAGCTACTGTGAGCGACAACCTCTCCATTCCCAACACATGCCACAATCTATGCAACCAACCGGTGATGGAGGGGAGTGTGGTGGTGCGCCAGTGTATGAGGATGTTCTGTACCGCTGAGCCCAGAGCTATAGCTATTTGTCGGCCTCTACGGGATTTAAGGGGGTACATCAGCCGATTAGGGAGGCCCAGCAATACATACGCGGGGAAGCGTGGCAGCTCAATGTCAAAGTGTGTATCAATCTCATCTATCACCTCCTTCCAGTAGGCCTGCAGCAGCGGACAATCCCACAGGACATGCGTAAGTGTGCCCACCTGCCCTCCAGCAATTACCATCAATATTACGGTCCATCTCGCGTAGTCTTTCGGGAGTATAATACCAGTAGGTGGTCACTTTAGTGAATGTTTCGGTGAGTCCCGTGTGGTATGCAGAGTGTCGTGCCCGGTATGAGATCTGGTCCCACTCTTTGTGACTCAACGTCCTCCCCAGCTCCCGCTCCCACCGCTCCCTGCCCGGGTTGTAGAAGTGAGAGGAAGGGGGCTGCAGAAACTTAAAGAGGTCGGAGATCAATTTCACGTCGGAGGTACGAGACAAAAGCCATCTCTCATAGGGAAGAATATTCCTGTCCGCCGTCTCCCGCACTCCCAGTGGCGTACCTGTAGATATCTCAACCTCTCCGTTTCAGGCAGCTTGTATTCCTGTCTAAAACTCGGGAAGGGAATAACGCCCTCCGAGTCATACATGCGGAACAGGGTCCTGCATCCCGCGGCCCTCCGTGAAAGCCCCCGGTTCCATTCCCGGGGTGAAGTCCGGGTGCTCAACCAAAGGTGTAAGCAGTGAGGGGAACGTGGTAAGTCCGTGGGCGACACCTGTGCCGTCCCACACCTTCAACGGGACCCGCGTCACGAAGGACGCGTACAAATTGGTGGGCCGGTGGGCCCTGCGTAAGAAGGGCACCTCCTGCCTGGTCCTCGCCACTGCCTGGTCCTGGAAAAGCCAGTGCTTATCTGACTCCCATCTGCTCCACTCCACGAGGTATCGCAACTGCGCCGCCTGGAAATAGTTGCGCAGGTCTGGTATCCCCAGTCCCCCCGCTTCAGGGGCTAATGTGGAAAGCGCCCTCTTCAGTCTAGGTTTGCGGCCCTGCCAAATGAAACGCGCAAGATCCGCCTGCGTTTGCTGAAGCCACCCCGAGGGGGGCTTGAGCGGCAGAGCCCGGAACAAATAAAGGATTTGTGGCAGGACCGTCATCTTAACCGCGGCTATCCTGCCGAGCCAGGACAGCGTGCCTCTAGTCCAGCGTCTCAATTCCTCTCTGATTTTCTTGCCCAAAGCGGTGTAGTTGGCGGTCACCATAGCGGGCAGGGTGGGTGCCAGCAAAATGCCTAAATAAGGCACAAGCTCCGACGACCACTGCATGGGGAAGAGGCTCTGCAGCTCGGTTCTCGTGGCTGCAGTCAATGACCCATCCAAGGCCACCGATTTCCCCAGGTTCATTTTGAATCCCGCGACCGCCGCAAAGGCATCCAGCTCTGCAATTCACGCCGGGAGTGCCCCTCTCGGGTCGTCCAGGGTCAAAATAACGTCGTCCGCATATAGACTGACAGTGTGGGTGTACCCCCCCATCCTCACCCCCGTCGCACATGGGTTCTGGCGTATCCTCTGGGCAAATGGCTCCATATATAGAGCGAAGAGCAGCGGGGACAGCGGGCACCCCTGCCTGGTGCCCCTCTCTATCGCAAAACTCTGCGAACTGCAACCATTCACCCGCACCGTCGCAGAAGGAAACTTATAGTAGTTAAATACCAGGGAACGGAATTTCTCCCCAATTCCCACCTTCGCCAGGACCCGTTCTAGGTAAGGCCAGTGTACCCGGTCGAACGCCTTCTCCGCCTCCACTGCCAACATCATCCTCTCGCCGGGAATCCGAGAGGTCTTCTCCAGAAGATGTATCGCCCTTTTGGTATTGTCCACCGTCTGCCTCCCGGGAACGAATCCCGCCTGGTCAGAGTCCACCAAACCCGGCAAATAGAGTGCCAACCGGGCCGCGAGGATCCCAGTGTACAGCTTAAGATCAACATTTAGGAGGGAGATCGGTCTATATGAGCCGCATTGGGTCCGGTCTTTCCCCGGTTTGGGGATGACCGTCACGGTGGCCCGTAAAAGGTCAGGCGGGATGGCGCCCGGGTCAGAGAATGAGTTGAAAAGACGGGTGAGGATAGGTGCTAGCGCCGTACAGAACGTCTTATAAAAAAGCGACGAATAGCCATCTGGTCCCGGGGCTTTGCCGTGCTTCAGTTTAGCGATAGCGGTGACCACCTCTTCAATGCGGATGTCCCTTTCCAGGAACTCCGCCTGAGACGGAGCTAGGGAGGGGAGGGTGACCGAGTCCAGGTACTCCTCTGCCGCGTGTTCCGATGGGGGGTCGCCCGTATACAAAACTGCATAGAACTGACGAAAGGCCTCAGCAATCTGGGCATCCTCCGTGACCGCAGCACCGTCGGGGATCAAGATCTCCTTCACCTGATGTTGTTGGTGCGCCACTCTGAGCCTGTTCGCCAGAAGCCGACCACATCTGTCCCCTCCTGTATACTACGCGTGGCGGAGATGCAATGCGGCATACTCAGCCCGGTCCATATCCAGGGCCGACAGGAGTTTCCTCGCTGCCATGAGTTGCCGCCAGACTCTGGGAGCTCCCGTACTGTGATGTACTTGCTCGAGTTCGCGGACCCGTTGTGTGAGTTCATCCCGTTTGTGCTGCCGTTCCCTGTTCTCCGCCGATGAAATGGCGATAAATTCCCCCCTGAGGACCGCCTTCAAGGCCGCCCACTGTGTCGCTAAAGAGGTGTCAGCGTTATCGTTGTGAACCAAATAGTCACGGATGGTGTCCGAAATATGCTTCACCACCGCTTGTTTGTGTAGCAAGGTGTCCCTGAGGCGCCAGACTCCGCGCGCTGAGGGCATGGGCGGTAAACTAAATTTGCCTGCGACCGGAGCATGATCCGCCAGGGAGAGGACCCCATCTCGGAGGCCGCGGCCAGCGCACAGACCGGTCCCGTAACCAGGAGGTGGTCCAATCTCGCATATGTTTTATGTGCGTGTGAATAAAAGGAGTAATCCCTATCGGTGGGATGGAGACGGCGCCAAAGATCGTGGAGATCCAGGTCTGCCAGTTGGGACCTGCATGCAGCCGAGAGTTCCCCAGTCTGCGGGAACCGCTGCGCCGATCTGTCCAGAGACGAGTCGAAGACCATATTAAGGTCCCCACCTATGATGATATGTCTGTCCGGAGTGGCAGTGATGTCCACCAAGGCCGTGCTGAAGAACCGCTCCTGGTGCTCGTTGGGGCAGTACACCGACCCGATGGTAAACACGATTCCCCCAAGCTTAAACCTGTACGCTAGCAGCCTCCCCTTCTGTTCCGCAAGTTTGTGCAAGACCTCCCCCCTGAATCGCCTCGCTACCAGTATTGCCACACCCGCTGTTTTGGTAGTGTGAGAAGAAAAAAATTGTGTCTGGAATTTGTGGGAGCGCAGTCTATGTCAATCGCGGGCCAGCAAGTGGGTCTCCTGCAGTAGACAGATATCCGCCTGTGTACTTTCTAATTGGGACAGGACCGCTCTCCTCTTAACTGGATTGTTCAGCCCCTTAACATTAAGGGTCACAACCTTAAGGGTCGTTAAAGGCATCGGAGCAAGTGGTGGCGCAAGCAATAGACCTCCGTCCACATGGGGCGGAGCAGTGACAAGCCGCGCATGTGAGCTCCAGGGCATAGGAACAGGCGTGTGTACAGGCAATAGGTACCCGCCCAAACGGGGCAGAACAGAAGCGTGTAGTGCGTGCGAGCCCAGCTGGGATGGAGAGACTCGGAAAGAGCACCGGACGACCCCCCCTACCCCCCCAACCAATCCCCCTCTCCCACCCCCACCCCCCTGCGCCTCTCCCCCCACCCCCTCCCTTCCCTGGCTCCCCCCCAACCAGCCCCCTATAACTAGAGCAACAAACCCATCCACGTTCAACCCCTCCACCACACCCACCCAACAAGCAGAAATTGAAAAAAACATCCATCGCAATGCTGCAGCAGTTCCCCCACCACCCCCCACCCCCTGCAACAACCCCTCAAACCTCATAGTCCCAGTCCGGTTCCGAATGGAACAAGGCTGTGGTGAGTCACTGAAGTGGACGTCCAGCCACCACGTCCTCCCCTCCGCCCCCCCTCCCCCCAACCCCTGGTGCAGCAATAGAAACAATGCAAGAAAGGTAATCTCCCCCCGGAATCAACTTAGGCGGCAAATCAAGCTGTGAGGGCCACTTCTCGTACAGCCTCTTCCATTCCTGCTCTCATTGTAGGCGAGTCCGGTCTGGAGCCCAGCCCCGAGATCCGTCGCCGCGGAGCCTGCTGCCAACCATCCCTGGTCATTCTCCGCCTTTGAGGCGACTGCGCCCTTTCCTCCGCTACATCAATGCCCAGAACAGCGCACTTATCTCTGAGAGAACGAAGCTGATGCAATGTCCCGTTCCAACGAAAGATGAGGCGGAATGGGTGTCCCCATGAGTACAATGTTCCTTTTTCCCCGGAGGAAATCCGTGGCCACCTTGAACGCCCGTCGTTTCCGGAGCGTAATCGCCGAGAGGTCCTGGAATAGGGTCACCGGATAATCCCGCAGCTGTAAGGGTTCGTGTTTCCTCGCTTCTCGAAGGATACGTTCCTTAAGTGTGTAGTCAGGTAAGTAAGCAAGGATGTCTGGTGGCGGGGCCGGGGGATTCCGGGCCTGGCCCACCCTGTAGGCCCTGTCGATCCGAATTGGATTGATTCCCCCAGAATCTCCCTGAACAACACCTGGAGAAAGCCCGCCACATCCGCGCCCTCTTCCTTAGATGGCACACCCCGAACCCGTATGTTGTTACGCCGGGATCTTTTCTCAAAATCTTCATTGTGTGACTGAAGGTCCAGTTGTTGGTCCTGCAGCGGCAGGACCTCCTGCTGCAGGTGTGCAATTTCTTCATCCCTAGAGTGTCCGGCAGTCTCCATGGTAGCCACCCGTTCGCCAAGACTGCCCACTTCTCGTCTCACCTCGCGGACCTCCCCCGCCACCTCCTGTTTCAACGTGTGGAAGTCCTCACGCAGGGAGTTAAAGAGGGTCTCCAAGAAAGACCGGGTGATGGGGACCTCTCCTTCCCCTGCTCCCTGCGCGACTCTGGATGTACCCGGTGATGTGGACCCCTTCTCTCCTTTCTGCTGCCCCCTGCCCAGCATCTCCGGCAGGGTCCGGTCCCCTTTCTTCCCAGGTTGCCCAGCCATATCGCTGCCCCTCACCGCCGCAGCACCGCATCCCGCCGCACTGCCAAGGCCGCCCTTCTGCACAGCCGCTGGCTCTCAGTCGCCGGCCCTCCGAAATCCGCGATTACAAGTCTGCCACAGGGCGTCACTCCCCGCCTCCGTAAGGCCGCGACACAGCCCACGGGCTCTTGATGCCCCCAGCTCCCCAGCCGGGGGGTCCCTTCCGTCGGTCCGCCGAGTCTCACACCACTCCTCAGGCCGGCCCTCTCACTGTGGGCCCATGCACAAAATGGGGTCCACGGAAAGCGGAAAGAGTCTCTGCCACCCCCTGCGCCGAACCCTGACTTGCTCTTGTCTTGGGCGCCGGTGCACGTCCGGGCTCACAGCGCCACACACAGGCCCCCGTCAACACCTCCTCACCTGCGGGGGCCCGGACACGGGGCACACCGATTCCACCAACGCCACCGATGTGCTGTAGCTCCCCACCATGGGAAGGCCTCAGAAAGCTCGCCACTGCAGGCGGGGGGCAAGCCCGGCGGCCTCTTGGTCCTTAGCGGCCACACCTCACTCTCTCCAGGATGCTGTCCAGCAGCAGGGCCCCACGGGCGTCGATGCCCCGAACCCGGCCAGGAGCCCGGTCTGCCACGTGGAACGGGGCGTCGCCTCCAGTGCGCTCGGACCCCCGGGTGCTCTCAAGTCTTGAGGGGGGGTCCCTGACGCCACCGAGGCTCACCCCACTCGATTCGGCTCCGCCGCGGGGCCCGCCCGGCGCGGATCACAGGCCCGCCGCAAGTACAGGCCGCAGCACCGGCCTAGATTAGGCGCTCCGCCGGGCTGGCCACAGCTCCACCCCAGGCCTCCAGGGAGCAGGCCGCACCACCTCAATCGCTTCCGGCACCAGTGGCGCCCCACGTCTGCCAAGCGGGGGCCGATGCTCTGCCCCTGATCCTTCCGGCGCCCACAGGGCCGTCCGATGGCACTGCCCAGCTCCAGGCCACACCCAAGTCCGGTGCAATTACGGGCTGCGGATCAGTCAAGAGTGGCGCCCAAGCCGAGCCGGCCACCACCGCACCTCCGCCAGCCGTGTCGGTCGCGGCTCCCTCATATGCGGCCCCGACGGAGGGTCCAAGCAGCCTCCTCGTGGTCCGGCTGGGGGGAGGCCGCAGTCCCCGTCCTCGCTTTCTCTCCTGCTCCGTCGGGACTCCGCCCCGCTTCGGCCAGCACCAGGCCCTCTCACGCCGCCGGGGCAAGCAGCAATTGTCCGGGTCTCTCCGGCAGGCGATTCAGCCGCTCTCCGTCACGTAGATTGCACCGCGGCACCCCAGCGTCTCCAGCCCCCACTAGAAGCGCGGGGGGGGGGGAGAACACGCCAAATTCAAGCACCGGGACGGCCGGGGACGGAGGAGCTCTCAGGGAACACGTCCTCTCACTCCGCCATCTTGGCCACGCCCCGAATCATTTGGTTTAGACATGAATAATAAAATATCATCAGCGTATGCTGCAAGTTTTTACATGGGAATGTAATGATTGAAAGCCATGTATATTAGGATTCTGACGTAATTTGGAAAGAAAAGGTTCCAAGGCCAGGTTAAAAAGGAAAGGGGAGAGAGGACATCCTTGACGTACACCTCTTCCCAAATCAAAATTTGGAGATACTAAACCATTGGCACAGACCGCCGCACGGGGGTTGGAGTAAAGAAGGGAAATTACAGAAATGAATTTAGGGCCAAAACCAAACCATTTGTGGCCATATAACAAATAAAGCCACTCAACTCTACCAAACGCATTTTCAGCGTCCAATGCAATCGCTGCAAGAGGTTGTTTTAAATGTGAGGATTTGGATAAAACGTTAAAAAGGAGTCTAGTATTATCAGTTATGAATCGCCCTTTAACAAACCCGGATTGTTCCTTGCCTAACAAGTCTGGTAAATAGGAATCCAATCGTATCGCTAATGCTTTGGCAAAGATTTTGAAATCAATATTAACCAAGGAAATCAGCCTATAGTTTTTGCAGTGCTTAGAGTCCTTTCCTTCTTTGTGTATAAGACATATGTGTGCTTCAGAGAAGGAGCCTGAGGAACTACCTAATGTGGTGAAAGAATCTATAAGGGAGTACAGTTTGGGCAATACCAGTTTGGAAAAATGGAGGTAAAATTCGACCTTGAAGCCATCTGGACCTGGTGCTTTGTCTTTTTTAAGGTGTTGGAGGGCCTTGTATAATTCCTGCTGTGTTAAGTCTAGTTCCAAAGAAGAGAGATCAGGAGGAAAGTGTTGGGGTTTATGAATGCTGGAGAAAAAATGCGATAAGGATTGGGTATTGGGTTGAGTTTCAGAGGTATATAGTGTTTTATAAAAGAGAGAAAATTCATGCAAAATGTCAGCGTCCTTATATTTCAAATCAGAATTTGCGTCATAAATAGACTCAATATTTAGCTTATTATGTCTAACTTTTAAATAATTAGCCAAAATTTTCCCCACTTAATTTTTACCCCCATAAAATTTCGCACTGGATTTCAGCAAAAATAAAGAAGCATCTTCTGTGGATTTTTTGTTGAATTGCATCTTGGTATTAATGAGGGCGGTTAGACAATCATTAGAATGTAAGGTATAATAAGAGTGCTCCAATCTCTTAATCTTCTGAAGGGGAGTGGATTTACGAGCAATTCTTCGTTTTTTTGCAACAAAGCCAATTATGAAATCTCTTGCTGCGGCTTTTAAAGCATCCCATAAGGTAGACGAGGGCATGGAGTGAGTTTCATTTATCTCAAAGAACTCATCAAAGAAACTGGTAAAAGAAACAGTAAACTTTGAATCCAAAAGAAGAGCCTTATTAAAACGCCATCTCTTGGGACCTGTAGTTTTAGGTAGAATATCAATGTTCATTGAGACAGGGGCATGATCTGACAATAGAATGGGGCCAATTTCTGCATTAGTAAGAGTTTGTGCAATATTGTGAGAGACAAAAATATAATCAATCCTTGATTGAGAATCATGGGAAGGGGAATAAAAAGTAAATTCTTTAGTAGTCGGGTTACAGAGACGCCGGGTATCAATAAGTTTATGCTGCATGACTGCCTGAATGAAGGACTTGTGGGATTTATTAGGAACGAATGTGGCTTTGGAGTTCCTGTCAAGGAAAGGATCAAAAGTTTGATTGCAGTCTCCCACTAGGATAAAATCATCATCCAAACAATGAGTGATATGTTTGGCTAACGTGGGCCAAAAAGTAGGTTCACCGCCTGTGGGAGCATAAACATTTAGAAAGAGAGATTGGAACACCCTTGAGAGACAATTTAATATTTAACCATCTACCATTCGTATCTGATTCTTGAGATAGCAAAGAGTATGTAAGGGACTTACGACACAATATCATAACTCCGTTACGTTTGCCATCACCTGGAGAATAAAAAACTTCACCTACCCAACCTCTCTTCAATTTTAATGATTCAGTATCTGAAAGGTGAGTTTCTTGTAGGAATGCAAAATCAACATTTAGTTTGGCTAAATGAGACGGAATTCTTTGTCTCTTAATAGGGGAATGCAATCCCTTAACGTTCCAAGTAATAACTTTTAATGACATGGAATATTAGAAGTAGATCGTTCCAGAAGAAAAAAAAAGAGAAAGAAAAAAGAAGGCCCAGATCAAACAGACGATAGTGATATATGAAGAGTAAGGAAAAAAGAGACGTAGTAGTAGAGTAAATGTCAAAAGGGAATGTCACAACAAAGAGGAGTATATTGATCAGAGAGAATATCAAAGTGAGAAAGACTATGGGAAGGCAAAAAGAGAACGACACCCAAACATAGAGTGAGAAGCGAGGATAAGAAGGGAAGTAGGAAAACATTTGAGGAAAATTTCTTGGATGAAAAAAGAAAAAAAAAAAGAAAAGCAAGGAGGCAACATACCTACAAAAGGAAGGTACAGAGATACACGGGAGGGGAGGATGGAACCACATGGAGTAAGCTACACATCCGGGATTAAGCGAACGGAGGGTCGGGAAGAACCACGGTACAGGGGTATTACATCTGTGGATACAAATAAATAATGAAAATTAGAATACATTTTGGAGCCGACAAGGACAAATAAGAACAGATAATAACAGTAAACAAATTGAGAACAAATTAACTTTATGATAACAACAAGCTTAACAAAGGACTGCTGAAGAGACTCATTTCTTGAGTATTAGGAAACTATGCAGAGAACAATAGAATCTGAACATCTTATGAATGAGAAAAAGAGAATAACATCTATTCAAACATTAAATGAAGAAGAGGACCCTGTAGAGTCCATAACATCCGTTTTGCATGAGTTTATGAAACTTTGTAGCCGTGCTGGATCCTCGTACTTTGTCGTTCTATTGTTATACGTAACCTTGAAAAGACACGGATGAAAGAGGCCTTATCGAGCTCCCATGGAACGAAGGTCAGATCTCATATTAAGAAAGGCCTTGCGTCTGTTGGCAGTAGCCTTAGCATAGTCTCGTGCAAAGAATAAAGACGAGCCTGACCATGTAATTCTTGGAGAAGGGTTAACTGCCGATAAAACCTTCAGCAAGTCTGTGTATTCCAAGAAGTAAAGGATGACTCCTCTTGGTCTTTGTGATGATGAAGCATGGGATGGAGGACAACCCAGCTTGTGAGCATGTTGAATATTGAGCACAGTTCCTTCAGGCATGTGAAGCCGTGTAGGGAGAACTGATTTAAAGAAAGTAAGTGAGTCAGATCCTTCAAGTCCTTCTCCCAAGTTGTTCTGTCGGTTGCGATTTTCCAAATCTTTGACCTGTTTCTGAAGCGCAGAAAGATACATTAACACATGTTTCTTTTAAAGAGGAAACAGTGTGCTCGACTGCAGAGACCCTTGTATCGAGTTGAGACCAATTATCTGTTAAAACTTGCAACTTGGTGTTCGTCTCTTCCATAAAGGTCGAAGGGCTCTAATCTCTTCCAGCACCATTTCCATAGATACAGGCGAAGTTGACTTGGGAGGTGAGGGAGGATCTTTTTTAAGACGTCCAGTTATTGATTTTCCAGAAATTCCAGAAGCTGGATCCATTGTTGTTGTTGTCAGGTTATGGGATGTGGAAAGCTCAGAAAAAAGTTTTGAATTTTTTATATAATTATGTTTCTTAGATGGTGTAGTATAGAGGGTTTTTAGTCTGCCCTTAAGCATTATCTGAACCTTTCTGTCAAATGTAGATATACAAAGGAGTGAATATTAAGGTTCAATAATCACGAAGGAGATAAAGCCATGAAGAAGGACCTTAACTACTTTTTGGAGAGTGATAATAAAGATAAAAACGTGGTACTCCTTTGTAGAGAATAAAAAATGTACATTTCATGCGCCTCCCATAAAGATTCAGCACTTGAAGAATGCATATATATGTTGACCGGGAAGCAAACACAAAAGGGCTTTCAAGTTCATTCCTCACAGAACCTATATTGAATGTTAAAGAATTAAATGAAATGCAGTGTTGTTAACAAAGTTGTCCCCCTTTTGTTTAATTTTGAGGCCTTTCAATGACTCTTACTCCTTGTCAGTCCATTTGTTTTGGAGCAGGTGGTATAAAGGGGATTCATAGCACCATTTGCATAAAAACCGCAATCGCGGTAAAATTGCCAAAAACAAAATGACGGCCGCGATAAATCACGGCCGCAAATACGGCGATTATGCAGTGAGAAATACTTGTTGAGGTCAAAAAGGGGGCAGCAAAGGTCCTATGCTTTGTAGTGAGGATCCTACCTCTTGCTGTCGCCTCTCAGGGAAGTCCTGGTACTCTCTGTGTGAGGAACCGCGAGCGCAGTAATCAATTCAAAAAAACAAAATGGCGTCTGCGATAACGCGCGGCCGCAAATGCGGTATTTATGAAGGAAAAAAAAGTACTTGCTTGGAGATAAGGGGCACCTCCAATATCACATGATGGTCAGTGTTTGTTCCGATGCCTGCATCTATCACCAGCTTCTCTCCATGTAGGCTGGAACGTGTGAAATCCTCCAGACTCACCGGGGAGCTTCACCCGTGTGTCGCCATCCCGCTCGGTCGCCAAGCCACGCCATTGTATCTACTTCTCAATGAGAAAAAAAACACTAGTTTGCAAACATTTTAGTTTGTGAGTCCTCTTGTGCCTTCGTGTCTCGTTCATGTCTAAAAGCAATCTAATAACCCAGTGTTCTTTTCTTCATCCTCTCCAAATGAAACACCCAACCAGTAACCCATCCTCAGTCTTTGACTAGTTCCAGATCCCCTGTGGTAGCTTATGCAAAGAGCACCTGTAGTGCCTGGAACATTTGGAGCAGCACCAGGGTCCCTCTTTCTTGGTTTTCTCATCAGTGAGTTCTGCGTGGGATGCTGGTGGGCAGCCCTACTTTTGAAGGAAGAAGCCCCAAGGTGCCTCTGACCCCAACCACACTTTTTCAGGACCAGTCTCAATCCACTGCTGACAGGGTATCCCGATAATGGTGCTCTGACCCTATGCTGCAGCAAGTTCCCATCCCAGTATCCATCAGTTAGCAAACACTGCTGCTCTTGTTTTCCATTGATGTCAACCAAGTCACTTAATCGTTGTAATCCATTATGACACTGGTGTGTTGAAAGCCTTTCTGTCCACCTCCATCCTGTAGAACTGCCAGTGTACCACCTTAGACTCAGCCTCACCGTGGCTTCCTGACTAATGGCAAGATATTTACCTTTGTGGCATCAAATAGAATAGCAGTATGATGAGCATTGGAAAGGTTTGCTCTCAGATTTGTCTGGCCATACTTTGGCAAGGGTGACAATTATACCCTCTGTACTGGCCATGAAATGCCTTCCCTCTTATTGGATGTCCTGGTTGTCATCCTATCAAAGCCCACAAATGTAATTTTAGACAATAGCCCGATGTAGAGGCCTCAATGTTCTTCTCAGAATTTGCTTTTCCCTTTCTACCATGCTCTTTGAAGGCTGCAGTAACGTCCTTCAAAAGCCTGTGGGTTGTGCCCTTTAAATATGCTTAACATGAAAAACTCTAGAGGGGACCTCTCAAGATGGTAGAATAATCCGGCATTTAATGCACCCCTCCGGCAAAGGCAACTCCTTGGTGGTTGCAAATGGGGCATCATACCAAGTACATTTTGAGGGAATACTCCTCTTCAAGAGAGGGACGCTCTTTCATTTAACCTGGGTTCACCTGGATTTTTCATTGGCGTGCGGAAAAGGACAGGCAGGATAAAGGGATATGGGACACTGGTAGTGGGGGCAACTCATAATAGAAGGGTAGAAAGGGTCAATAGAAGGGGGTGGGGAAGAACCCAGGGACTGGTGTCCCTTGCTGCTCAATTGTAAGGCAGATTTGTATTGCAATAAAGGCCATCTTCCTATATCATTAATCAATGCTGTTGCTAAAGTATATGCAAAAACATCCACTTGCCTGATTTTTATAATTGAAAAAATGGTTTGGCCTCAATTCCATGGGTCTATACCTCGTACCGATACTACCAACCATAGAAATGTGATTTCTGTTTTTAATGCAGCCAGCACATTGAGACAACAAACTGGTATGCTGAAAAAGCATTTGAAAGAGTCTCCTGAAAGTGCACTTGGCATCTGTGAGAAGTTTTTGAGGTGAATTCAGAGCTTTTATCAGACCCCCACAGCTAGATTAGTCTTAGGTGGTCAAATGTTTGAGAAATGTATGATTTGCTGTGGCACCCGACGGGGGTGGCTTTTGTCCCCACTTTTATTTGCTATTTACTTAGAGCCGTATTTATGTTGTATCTTGACTAATCAGCAAATTATCCGTATGGTACTAAATGGGTTTACTGAGAAAACGAATCACATATGAGGGTAATGTCGCTACATATTCAGATAATGCAATACATGTTATAGTGTATATGTAAAAACGAGGCAACCTGGTTTAGTAGGATATCAGGATACAAACTAAATATGCCAAAAACATAGGTTATTGTTAATTATGCATTGGGAAAGAAAGATAAGCATTTTACTGACCTTAATATTGAGATCACTAGCCGGGTTAATAATATTGTTTGCTTTAATTGCGAGGAATTACTGAGCGAATGTGTACCTAAAATGCGTCTTTGGTACGGACTTCCCATTAGTGTTATTGAGCAATGTAATATTGTTAAAGTGAACATTTTGCCCAAATTCTTTACTTGTTCCTGGCTATCCCACCACGCGTACCAAATTCTTTTTCATATGGCTAGATTCTGCAAACGGCATATTTATATGGAGGTGTTACCAGGCTTGACTTGCTCCTAAAAATATTAAGTCATCTCCACTTAAGGGTGACTGGGCATTACTATATTTTAAGAACTATTCTTTGCAGCATTTGGGCAGCAGATTTGTTCCCTTTTAAAGACAGTCAAGACACTAAAGAAAACCTGTAATATTGGATACATGCAAGGATGTGAACTATTTTCTCTGTGATCATACAGATTCCAGTTATAACAAATGAGAACTTTTTACAGTCTTGTTGATATCAGAAAAATATGGGATGCATGGTGTAAGGCATACCAGATTGCTTCTGTTCATTCACATACACCTTTAAGAGGGAACCCTACCGTCTATTTGTCAGGGTTCTAGTACCCATACATGGCACGCCAGGTCCTTAAACGCTTTGGTCAACTGTATGAAGGTTGGGTACTATGAACATATACCAATCTGCAATCGGAATTTAACCTGCCAGAGAGAAAATGTAAATACTTACAAATTCGTGATTAGGTAAGTCTTTCTATAACCACGCATATTGATTTAGAAGAGTCCTCAATTTTAACAGCCTTGTATTCGAATATATGGATCAGAGAATTGTACATGGTTATGAATGGCTACACGGAATGTGACGTGGTGGCTTTAGCTGAGAAACGGTCTAACAAAATAGGATTATCAATTCGACCAGGCGACATAGAAGATACTCTTGCCCAAATGAGCACTTTAGTTATATTTATCAAATTGAAGCTCCAACAATTTTAAACAATATGTATGATGTACTATACACCTGAAATATTATCTAAATGGAGGGCTTCAAATAATGACCCTAATGTTGAATGTCCAACATGCTGGCTGCCATCAGCTGATATTCAATCAGTCAATCAATCAGGGGATATATTAAAGTTGCTACTCACCCGTGAGGGTCTCAAGGTGCAGGGGGGCGAGGGGGTTGCAGCTCCGGCTCAGCTGAAAAGCCAGGTCTTGAGGCTCTTCCTGAAGGTGAGCAGTGTAGGGAGCGTCTGATGTTGGCTGGGAGCTCATTCTAGGCTTTGGCTGCGTTGCAGGAAAAGGCTCTTCCTCCAGCTCTGGTTCTGGATTTGTGGTCATCTGTACAAGTTGAAAATAATGTAGCTTTTTTTGCCTTGCAAAATGAGAATAATTGTACAGTATTGCATGAATTTTCATTAAAAAGTTGACAGGGCACCTGATTCCCCTGACCTAAATAAGGTGTGTGATTGGTGGGATTCTAAGCCAGTAGGTGAAGTGGGACAGTGGTAGGTAAACAAAACATGAATGTGGAGTTCTCAGTCTGTGATCGGCTGGAAAATGTTGATGTAAGCATAGCATCCATCCACATTAGTTTGATGTATTTATAGCATGGCAAAGTCGTAGATCGCAATTGGTCGTCCAAATCTCATTTTTAGTTAAAAAAACGAACTGCTCTACAACACTTATAGGCTGAAGTATGCAGACCGCAAACCAACCATTCAAAGCAGGCTGCGGCCCATGATTAGATACTGATTTTCCCGTTATGTTAACGTTTTGCTTCCCCAGTGGCCTTCTTCGTGGCTGCAGAACCACCCATAAAGTCTGACAGCAAATATTTCAAATGTTCCGTTAATGGATTGCATCTGCATGATTGTACTGTAGTTTGACGATTGTTGCAAGTGTCCTTGAATGGGTTGTGTACAAGAATGTGTAAAAACTGCAGTTGTACACCTTCATAGTGTAAACCCCCAGCAGAGGTGCCAAGCATCACATGGTATTTTGCCAGCCCTTCAAAAGTTAAATAAATTGGTTCCTTTCCTTCAGAGGTTGGGCGTCATTCTATTTGAGTGATTGTTTAGATAAATTGTATTGCAATAAATTGCTTAATGGCAAGTTTATAATGATAATTTGTATGAGGTGACCAGCGCAGGTCCAGGAATACCTGAGCCATTCGAAATTTTCTGGACAATCAAATCAATTTATATAAAAATGAGTTCCATTGGGGTTCACTGTGTGCAGTTGTAGTTTGTGTGGAACTTCTGAAAATGTGGCATGAATCCGGCCTTCCTGGGCATATGTTGGACCCCCGTCCCCTCCAGCCCAACCGATTTAAATATTTGACCACATTCTTTACTCCCATTAATATTCTTTTTGCATTTGTAGATTCTGATGTCAGAGTTAGTGAGCTGGACTTCCCATTTCCTTTGTCATTGTCCAGCATACGATAGTGGGTTAACCCTTTCATGAGCGTCTTCTGTTTTTCAATAGCCTACTGACCTGAAATTAGGTGGCATGGATTTTGAGGAGCAGTCCAACGCATTTAATTTGTGGAGTACAGTAAGCATTTTTACATGAGGAAAAAAACATATACCTTGCTGTCATTTGACATGATCGTTTATCAGTTTCTGTAAGGGAAATTACAGACTGACACATGTCTCCCTATATGGTTTTGTGATTATTTAACTCTTGTCTAAAGTCTTTAATCGTTTTGACCTAGATTAGGACCCACGTTCCATTATTTCAATACTCTTATTCAGTTGCTAAATATTGATATTTTGGCGAATAAAAGAAACATCCCTTTTAATATTGACCCATCTCGTTATAATCCGGGTTTGATGACTTGGTGGGCAATTTCATCTACTTTAGGGTCTGTGTTTCACCTGAGTGCCACAGGTTCTACTCCTGGTCGCTCCACTTAGACTTTCACCCTTCCAGTGTTGATAAAACACGTACCACTGATTTGGGAATTCATAAACGCGCACCGGTACCACAAGGGTGAACCCAGGCAGCACTTTACAAATGCTCCTTATGCAATACTAAACCCTTCTTTGTAGGTTGATGGTGGATCGTAATCCAAACCATTTTCAAGTATGAATGGATAGATGCCATTCAGGGTTGGTCTAGCCTCTTGGGCAATCAGGCAGTGCCCAACGGGGTGGTCAGTGTGTGGGATGGCTTTCTGGCTGTTTGCGGGCCTGTTTTATGGTCTGGTGGGCCAGGTTTTTACTGATGATTTTCCTGATATTCAAACAAACATTGCCTGCAGCAAGCTCAAATCCATAGTCTTCCGTGCCTTGCAAAACACTTGTATAGCGTGTCTTTACAAGTTAAAAACTGCCCAAGTTGGCAGATATAGGCCACTTTTTAGAAATATAATTCATTAATGGGGGGCACTTTTACTTTGGTGCCTAGTTGTCTGTCCCAGGCCAAACCTGATGCCATTACAGTGTAAGCAATGTGACGTGGGGGAGTCTGTAACTGAAACAGTGTATGATAGAGGACGAAGATAGAGGTCCTCGGACCCCCCCAACCTCATGAGACAAAACCTGGTGGCCAACTGACCTCAGCAGCCCGCCCACCCCCACAGACCACACACAGGAACCTCGGCATCAAACTCGACTCCTCCCTCTCCATGACCCGACAGGTCAACGCCGTCGCCTCCACCTGCTTCAACACCCTCCGCACCCTTCCAAGTCCTTCAAATGAATCCTCCCTGAATCAAGAAAGACCGTCACCCACGCACTCATAACCAGCAGACTGGACTACGAAAGCGCCCTCTACGACGGAATCAGCAAGTCTCTGCTCTGCAAACTCCAGACCATACAGAACACCACAGCCAGACCTATCCTCGGCATCCCTCAACAGCAACACATCACCCAACACCTGCGAGACCTCCACTGGCTCCCCGTCGAGAAGAGAGTAACCTTCAAAAAACTCACCCACGCCTCCAAATGCCTCCATAACACTGGACCCCAGTATGTCAACAAGAGGATCTCCTTCCACGTACCCAAGAGAAACCTCTGATCCGCCGAACTCACTGAAATCCCACGCATCCGCAGAGCCAGAATTTACTCGTATGAACTGACCATACCTGACCAACAGGAATACCTTGGGTGCCTTCATTGGTCAATATCATCTCTGGTACAATGCAACAGTAAATGAAATTGGTTAGCTACCTCAGGCAAGTGTCTGCGTTCTCTGTATATCCTCTCTCATGATGTATTACATTGACAGTGATATGTGCAGACCCAGGCGTCAAGTCCACACTCTACAAATATTTATCTTGGTGTCTTAAACAAGTTAAGTCTGTCCAACAAGAGGCACCTGGATAGAAAAGAGGAAGAGAGCTTAAGGCTGCTTGAAAGGAAGAGATAAGAGTGGGGGTCTGGGCATAATGTGGCTCTGAGTGGCAACTGCATCCCCTGCTTTCTTTGAAAAGTGAAAAACACAGAGGGAGCGAGTGAAAGGTATAAAAGATGTGCCTTCCTACCTACTGTGTAGCCTTGGACCGTATGATTGAGGTAACTATTAGCGGCGATACTACGAGTCTCTCGGACCTCTGCTCGCCGTCCTTTTTCCTCAGCACCTGAGGGATAGCCCCGGGCGCCAGAAGCTCTAGCTACTCCTCTGGCTATTGTCCAGTGTTTAACTACACATCTTCATACCAATATTGTGGTATCTACTGTTAATATTATGTTGAGTATTCAGTTATGAATGTCTAAATCTCTGGTCCTAATTGTCACTGTGTTTATTTTAGCTAGATTATAACTGTACTTTTTAAACTACACAATCTTGTATGATATCAAGTCCACAGTTACCCAAAGGTGCCGGGCACACTCCCAGTCAGCACGTTCAATTTATGAGGCTACTCTGCATACTGTGTGACTGCCAAACATCAGACTCCAGTATTTCTTCCCATGTTATTGTTTCCACAATCAAACTCGGGGAGTAAATTGAAACAAAGCCAATTGCATTTTGGGACCGGTAGTCTTGTTCCATAACACCCAGGGGCTGATGGCAGGCATCCAGTAAAATATTCAAAACATCACGGGATGTGTGCTGAGTTCTCACCCATTCCAGTCTGTGCCAGATTAGTCCGTTCCGCTGATTAACACACCAGCAACGGAGCCGCTATGGTTTGCGTCGGTGCAGCCCCTCCAGCCGGGTCGGCCAGAATATATCAAGTCCACAGTTACCCAAAGGCGTGGGGCACGCTCCCAGTCAGCACATTCAATTTGAGGCAAGAAGCAAACATCACCCAACGCCAGCGGAGCCTAACGCGTTTCGGGACTACGCCCTTCTTCTGAGGCTACTTTGCATACTGTGTGACTGTCAAACATCAGACTCCAGTATTTCTTCCCATTTAATTGTTTCCACAATCAAACTCAGGTGAGTGAATTGAAACAAAGCCAATTGCATTTTGGGACCGGTAGTCTTGTTCCATAACACCCCAGAGGGCTGATGGCAGGCATCCAGTAAAATATTCAAAACATCACGGGGATGTGTGCTGAGTTCTCACCCATTCCAGTCTGTGCCAGATTAGTCCGCTCCACTGAGTAACACACCAGCAGCGGAGCCGCTATGGTTTGTTTAGCTCACAAAGCTGGATAGGCAACAGTAGTGGAGGGGGTTTGCCTCTCTTCTCCAAGAAATTGCTAATATATTTGAAAATCTCTCATGAAGTAGCAAAACCGATGGTTAAAATGTGCCAGTGAAGCTCATGATCCTTTCTCTCTGATTAGCCTCTGCTGACTCAAATGATGCTTAGCCTATGTCACTGGTCACTCTTTCACGTCTCGGTAGTGATTGACTGAATCCCTCTGTGGAAAGGACAAGTGGGGCCCATCCTAAATGTTGAGGCACTTTCTCGAGTACCAGCCCCAGCAGGAGCAGCTCGAAGTCCAGCAGTAGTAGTTAGTCGATTGAGCCTGCTACCGTACCCAGCATCATATGCATCTCGGTCTTTCTCTTGAGCACCTCTGGCAGACTGGCATGCACTGTGCTGGCAGATTGTTAACCATGGCTGTTTCCATAGAACTCGTAAGTGGAATCACATAATCATCTGTAAGCGCCTCCATGAAAAATTCTTCATCCCCAATCTCGAGGGTGGGCAGGTAACTGCGTATCCCCTTACAGATGTCCCACTTTCGGACTGTTAGGCATACCACTCCATGAGGGGTACTTGGATTTCTTTTGAACTAATAACAACCCGCATCACCCTGCTGCATGGGGCATTATGCCCTAGCATACATGTGCGTACATTTAAGAGGCAGCACTGACAAAGAAGTGCCCTGATTTGTATTGTCTCCTGCTCTTTAAAAGAGCTGAATCGAAAGGGTCATGGATATCTTTCCATTGCTTCATTCATATGCCCGTTGTGCTCCTGTCCCGTGGGAATGAGGGTTGGTTGTTCATGCCAACACCTTGGCTTGGCAGTTCGGCCTGGACTGTTCCCATGAGGCACAGGGCCAAGACTGATTTGCATATGGCCAGGTCTAAACTAGGGTGGCATGGTGAGCAAAAGAATGATGGATTTAACCTAGATATCTAGACCGGGGGTTAATGTTTTGATTTGTTCTGCATTCATCCATCAATTAGGTGTCTTTTTTGCTTTCTCGGCCCAAGTGCGCCGGGTATGCCCAGATGTGGGTCCCAGGTTCACTTTGCCCCTGGATTCAAGCTATCCTGGCTGATGAGGGGTGAAACCCCGAAACCGGTCCTAGGATGCTTGTTTCCGGTCCTGGAAGGACCTGGGCAGTTTGGGCTGGACTGTTCCCTTGAGGCACAGGGTCAAGACTGATTTGCATATGGCCAGCTCTAAACTGGGGTGGCATAGTGAGCAAAAGAATGAATGATTTAACACATATCTCTTGATTGCGTGTGCGTGTTTTGATTTGTTCTGCATTCCGTCCATCTATTGTGTGTCTTTTGCATGCCAACATGCTGGCCATGGGATTACCATGATCTCCTTTGAATTTTTGATGGTTCGTGTTTAAACTTCATCTCCAAAGTTCTATAAGCCCCCGGCTAGTAACAGTGGTTGCTATAATCCCAAGGCGTGTGCTTGAGTTATCAAATGAGCAGCACAGTGCCCTACTGGGGGCATTCTTAGGGATCCGCCCGTTAGTCCTCATTCTGTAAGGATGTCTTTTCCTCACCATTGATAGTCACCACTGCCTAGGATAGGTTTTGTTGAAATGCTATAAGGCACTTATACCAAACTCTCCCAATTCAGGAAACCCATCCATACCAACCTCTTGGTCTTCTTTATAGCCTTTACCCTTGTCCCTGCTCTTGGACCGTATGTCTTTATTACCCTTATTCCCTTTTAGCAGGCCCATGTCCTCTCCTTTCTCTAAAGTCCCTCTACTCTCCCTGCTCCTTGAGCTGTATTAACTTCAGAGCCAGTCCACGCCATCATGCCTTTCTTTCCTTTAGTAAAATTAGAGTATTTCCAGCTGATATGTTCCCCGATGGAACTCCTGTCTTTGCACCAGCCGCCATTTGCCACTGCCTCCACTTTCCCCTCCTTCTCAGTCTTCTAGAACTCCTGAAGCCACTCCTCAAAGCTGTTCACCCTCATTAACTGTTGGATTTTTGCTTTCCTCTCCCTCATCTTTCATAGTCAAATGCAGCTGGACATTTTTCTTGGAAGAACTTGAATAATGTTGTATTCAAGTGTGGGCTACATCGGTTTCATATTCTGGTCAACTGGTCAGGTTATTGTTAGTTCCATCTGAGCAATGTTAGAATAATGCATTTGTGCTTTACGTGTTACACTGGTGGTGCACTTGAGGCCGTTGCTTGTCCTGAGATGCGGCTGCCTGTTGTTCGCCCCCTTCTCACTGCATTGTTGACTGCCATGATCTCTGTTCAACCAGGGTTAGTGCTTTCTTTTTCCCCAAAAAAATCTGTTTGTTGTGTTTTCATTAGTAAAGAAATAACAAAGCATCAACAACATTATTCAACGCCTAGCAGAAGAACCCCGGCTATTGTTCCTGCAGAATTACTTTGGGTTTCTAACACATTTTCCCTTCTTCCTCACAGGGGCGGCTCTAAGCTCATGGTGGCCCTGAGCAGGGAGCTTAGGTAGGGGGCCCCCAGAGGAATGCAGGCGCGAAGGCCAGCGAAGAGGGGGGAGTCAGGGTGTTTGGAAGTGGAACAGAGCCGGAGGCCGCCAAATCCCTGCCAGGGGCCACCACCCAAATATGTATCCATCCTCAGATGATTATTATATTAAGGATATATATTGGCGTGGTGGCTCCTGGGGTTTGGCGGCCCTGTGCAGGTGCACAGCTTGCACATGCCTAAGGCTGCCCCTGTTCCTCACGCTTCTCCCCTAGAGGGAACATTTTGGTCTGTTTTTTGAAGACTACTGGGGTAGCCTTTATTGTGGTCCTGGGAGTTATCCTGTTGGGCCTATGCCAGAGGAGGGGGTGGGGGAGTAACAGAGGTGTCCATTTGTCTGTCTATTTTAATGCCTTCTAATAGTGGAGGATAGTTTGCCCCATAGGAATCTGCTGCCAGCCTTGTGATTTTAATGCCCCGATATTTAATATGTGTCATTGCACATGTAAATGGGTATTTACTCTTCATTTGGGGTGAGATTGAGGACTTTATATGTGCCCATGTTAATCCTTTACTCTGCCACTTCTTTGAATTTGCCTAATTTCTTAAGGTAGGAAGGAGGCTGTGTCACTCAGAGTAAGGAGGACATCATCTGCATACTGACCCCCAATGTGACTGGGGGTGAGTGTCTGAAAAGGCTATTTAATACTCTCCTGGAATGGTAAAAATTTCACTGAAATGGCAAATATAGCAGAAAGTGGCTCTCTGCCAAGAGCTGCTAATATAAATGGCTGAGAAATGTGGTAATGCTCATCCTGATGGATACTGTATTGAACCACAGATTCCTTATGGCCCTCCCACCTTCTTGTTCTATGTAATGGTGTCCTTCTTGTCTAAAATGGTCCCCGTTCATAAATCTGCACACTGGATTTTCCAGTTCTCTGATGGGCTCTGTGTGAGTGCGTGCAGACAAGCTTATGAAAGAAGGTGACATCAGCGAACGTTGGTGGAACTTGATTGCAGCTCCACTCATCACATTGTGAGTGGAGCGTAGTCATTGTGGAGATGCATGGCGCCACCTACCCGTTCTTGGACCCAAGAGCTGCTAATATAAATGGCTGAGAGAGGTGGTGATTTAGCTAGATTCTCGTGGCAACTAACTATAGTTGGCCAACATTATACCCATGTGACCTGGGATGGCGAGACAAGATCACATGAGCTACGCCCCTGTGGGATACGACATTGTTGTGCACGTTCACCTTACAGAAGTGCTTTGACAATTTCAGTCCAACACCTGGGGATGTTCTCAAGGTGAGGAATGTGCAGTTAGAGTTTCTATCAGAAAGAGCACTACCAAAAGTAAGCAACTTCTTCAGCATCACAAAGACAACTGATGTCATGTCTTTGAACATTTCAGACGCCACACACTGGAAGACAGATGCAACAGAGGTAGAGCCAGAGGACGTAACTCATACATACAAACTCGGTGAGGTGGCGCAAACACAGATCAAGCACTGCCTGGTGGTACACAGTCTTAAAACGTGTTTGGTATACCATTTGGCTTGCCCATCTGCAGTTATGAGGTCATCAGTTCTTGGCAGAGGCCAGTTCTTAACCAACAGAGCGTCATTTAGGCTCCTAACATCTATGCATAAATGGAACTCGCCAGGTTTATTTCTTGCCAGTACAATCGGAGAAAGCCATAAAATGACATTAACCAACTCAGCAAGCCCTTGGGTCAGCATATATTCAATTTGCTTTTGTAAGTAATTATAATTTCTGTAAGGGACATTATGCAATTTGTATTTTACAAGCACATGATATGTTTTACCTTTGGTCATGTGGACATAATCATAAATCCTGCCAAATGTGTCCTGAAACACCACTTTGTACTCATTTAACCAGCTGTTGACAGCATCTTCCTCAACTAAAGAAAAATTACTGTAGTTCCCGTCCTATAAACCATTTTAAAGTACTGTTGATGCCACCGCCTAAGCACAGTGATACCCTTTTTGGCCACATAAATGTTGTCACTAATGGCCTCGTCTTTAAAAACAATGCACTCCCTGGAAGTACCTCCACAGGCCCAATTTGCTTTCATCAAAACCAATTGTGGATACATCAAGTGGTAGTAGTACTTTGTAATGACCGTTTTTTTCATAATTATTTACAGAAATTATGATATTCCTCGCACCAGACTCAATCAATAAATCAATGTCTCGACCATCATCCATAACATGAATTATGCAATTTTCATGCTTTAAGTGTGAAACGGCTTCCTGGGTGGGGATCGTGCCAACTGTTAGAACCAGTTCATTCATCGCAGCAGTTTGTACATTATTAGTGTTTTGAGCCTGGTCAGATACTACATATCTAATACATACTCCATCTCCATGTTGCCATACTTTACTATAATGTCCCATTTTGCCACATTACCAACAGACATGACCAGTGCTGCATTGAGCAAGACAGCCACACTTAAAGCGTATAATGATCTTTGAATGAAGGCAAGAGTACTGTTTAAATCTTGCACATTATGGATGATATTTAGTAAAATATATATTTTGTGATTTATTTATTCTACCTTGAGCCATAACGTGCACATCAGATTGTATGCCCATGATAAGCAAATTAGGAGTGTATAAAACTACCAGGGTAGGTTTTGGTTGCCATCCTAAACACCAATAGCAGGTTATAGAGACTGATAAGATCCGCTGTTCTCAGTGTTCTCTAGGTTCAAGACATAGATGTATTAATCTTTTCCCCTACAGACTATCATACATATTTAACTTTCTGTGTTGGCCTGTCATTTAGCCTCTAGACTGCTCATTGCATTTGTGCTGATACACAGTAATATTCAAACCTGGGGACTGCCAGGCCTTCGTTTGAAATTGCCAGTCTTAATTTGGTCAAGGATTCTCGGTGTCCTTATTCCAAGTTGAAAATAGTAGTATGCTATCTATTTCTTCAAACAATATGCAATGTAGTCTCATAGGTAGATTAGGAGAGAAATATAAGAGTCTGGGAAAAACCACCATCTTTGCTACCGTTGTTCGACCCATAAGCGGCAGAAGGAGTGATATCCAGAAATGTACTTTCCTTCTTAATGATCTAATAACCTTACCGGTGTTGCCTTCGGTACTACATGCTGGGTTATGGTAATCCTTTATTCCCAGACATAGGAATGTATGGCTCTCCCATTTAATTTCGCACCCCACAGGAAGGCACTATCAGCTAGATGCATCAAACAAAAATCCGCTCGCAAAGGGGCAGATTCACAGAATCTACCTCTTTGCGACCGGTATTTTTGCATTTGGGATGCACCATCTCAAATGTAAAAATCGCAAATTGAGAAATCGCTAAATTGCGATTATTTGCATTTAATGAATCTCAAATTGAGATTCCTTAAATGCAATGCATGAAAGTTTTAAAAATAGCGAATTCGCTAATAGGGCATGCAAATTACCATGAAGTACAACTTCGTGGTAATTTGCAAAAACTTTGAAAAATGCACTAAAGTGCATTTTTCAAAGTTTCATTTTGCGCACACACATGCCCCAAGGGCATGTGTGTGTGCAACATATGTGCACAGATCAATTTCAGGGGGTGCAACAGGGTGTTCTTTGGACACCCCTGCACCCTTGAAATCGCAATCTCAATTTGCGATTCGCTAATTGCAATTCGCAAATTGAGATTGTCTTCCCATTCATTGGGAAGACAATGGGGAGAATGGGGAGGTATTCCTTAATTGCAATTGCGAGTCGCAATTAAGGAATTCTAAGAAATCGCTATTTTTTGAGTGATTTCTTAATGCATTACATTTTGCTATTCCTTAATAGTGAATCGGTATTTTTCGCTATTAAGGAATCGCAAAATGGGTTGTTGATGCATCTGGAGGTATATCTTCTCCCTCTGTGTTCTTGATTGCTGCGAATATGCTGGACTTAGACCAGTTTACTTTCATTCCTGAAACTTTCTCGAATTCCTTTCATTCCTGTGTCACCAGGGGCAGTCTCGGGATTAAATCGCTTACATGAAGCAAAGTGTCATCTGCGTATAGGGATATTGTGTAAGTTTTATTTTGTACACTGATTCCCAGCACTTTCCCTGCTGAACACATTTTAGATGCGTAAAGGTCCTTCACTAGTGCACATATTGGTGATTGGTTGCTGGACTAGTTGTGGGACTAAGAGTAGGGCTAGGCTTTCTGTTGGAAGTAGGGACTAGGGCTTCCTGTACCACTGGTTGCTTGGACTTGGCTTGGGACTACTGGTAGGGCTAGGGCCTTTATTGGAGATTAGGGTTTTTTGAACTGATTGGGTGCTTGGACTAGGGCTAAGATTGGCTGTAAGGTCCTGGTCTCCTATTGGTTCTAGATTTTAGGGCTAGTGTTGTGATTGGATAGTGTTAGGGCTAGGGTTCCAATTGGCTGAAGGGGTCACCCGATTACTAGGGCTACACGTGTTGCATGTCAGCATGACATGCAACACACAAGGGCCACCAATTAAGGATGCCCACTGCCACCAATAATATCGTATTGTATTGTAGTTGCATTTATATAGCGCTTACTACACCAGACGAGGCGTCAAAGCACTTTTTCGGTGAGTAGCACTCCGGGACCCATAAAGGATTAGAGATGAATTAGTATAGAACATGCAAGAACATTTTAAGTGGTGGATAGGTTAGTCAGTCATTTGGATTTGGAATGATAGCAGAAGGATAGAGGATGAAAAAGGTTTGAATATATATAGCGCTTGTTACCCCTGATGGGGTGTTGAAGCATGCTACTCCGGAACCCCATAAAGGGTTAGTGGTGAATTAGTATGGTGAAATATGAAAGTAATCTCAGTGGTGGATATTAGTCAGTTATTTGGAGTGAGAAGGATAGCGGAGGGACAAAAGGGGAAGAAAGGTTTGCATTCATAGAGCACTTGTTAGCCCTGATGGGGTGTTGAAGCACGCCACTCCGGAACCCATAAAGGATTAGTGGTGAATTAGTATAGTTGAATATGGAATTTGAGAAGTGAACATGTTAGTCTGTTAATTTTGATTGAAAAGGATAGTGGAGGGATAAAAGGGTGAAGGATTTAAAAAAACATTTTTAAGGCCCACTCTCTGTGTGCTCCTAGCTCAGTATCATACACTAATTTAATCATCTCATCAACGAGTTGCCAATGCCATACAAGTGGAGTAGCGCAAATACATTCTGTCAACAGTGACAAATGCTTTCTCAAGGTCCAGTGCAGTTGTCACTGGCATGTGTGTTGTTTCAGGGATGTTATACATGTGGTATAATTTCCGTATGTTCATAGAAGTATTTTTGCCCTAGTATAAAGCATATCTGAAAGAAACAGGTTAGTATTAGATTCCTTACCTTAGAATATCCCCAGGCGTCAGTCTGGATCCGGAAACTTTTGCGTAGCAGTACCCCTGCGCGTCGGTAGGCGGCGTCTGCAGGCGTCCCCTGCGGCTCCGCGTCGTCGGCGGCGTGCGCCGTGATGACGTCGCTGGAGTATATAGACGCCGCCTCCGCGCGCTGACGTCAGTTCTTCTTTTTTCCGCGCCAGTTAGCGCAGATCCGAAGAGCAGTACTCCGGTCTTTTGACCTAAGTTTTTTGTTAACTCTAACTATTTCAGGTGCCGGTAGGATGCCCGGTTTTAAAAGTTGTGACGGGGGCGACCGCCTGATGTCGGTCACCGACCACCATCGACTCTGCCTCTGGTGTCTGGGCGTGGACCACGACGTGGAGTCCTGCGTCGACTGCCGGGCCTTGACGAGTAAGGCTAGGCGGGAGCGGTCCCGCAAGCTACTCGAGCTCCGGGTTTCGGCCCCGCGTCGAGAGCGGTCCCGGTCCGGACGGAGGTCGAGGGAGCGGTCGAGAGAACGGTCGCGGAGCCGCCACGAGCGCTCCGGAAGTCGTCACCATTCCTCCGGTTCCTCAGGTAAGCGACACAAGAAGTCGGGGCGTCGTCATCGTACCCCCGACTCCCCCCGACGCCCGCGCGATGCGGCCGGGGGTTCGGGTGGCCCCACCCCCGCGGGTCGCCGACGCCGTCTGCCCCATACCCGTCGGTCCCTGGGGAAGGTGCGTCGCGCGAGGAGATTGAGGAGTTCCTCATGGCCATGAGGGCGCTGTCTCCTCCGGCGGGGCCTACGGCGCCTGCGGGCCCGTCGGTCCCGTCTGGGGGCCCGAGCGGTTCGGGTGCTCCTGCCCCGACGCCGCCGGCGGTTCCGGCCCCGGCGCCGCTGGGCCCTTCAGGGTCGTCGCCGGCTGGTCAACCGGCCTCTCCGGCGCCGATTCCATCGGGGCAACCCGTGGTGCCGCCTCCGCGCGGCGCCGTGACTCCGACGTCGGTTCCGGCCGGCGTCGGGGCTCCGGCGCCGCGTGGCGCCACCCCCATTCCCTCTCCGAATCCGGACGCGGCGTCGGACCGGCATCGTCCGACGCCGAGTCCGGCGCCGTTAGGGCCCATTGGTTCCGAGGAGCCGGTCTATATCGTTGAGTCGACCTATGGCGATGAGGACGATTATGGAGAGGGTTGGGAGGGGTCTGAGGACCCTCTGTCACGCGACTGCCAGTACGACGTGGACTGGGCAGGTGACTTGGGTGATGCCAGTGGTCTGGACGAATCTCCTAACCCTGGGTTTGTCTCGCCTCCCACTGTGGCGTCGGAGGCTGGGGCTGCCTATTCTGTGGTGCTGATGAGGGCTGCCAAGGCCTTGAGCCTTGAGCTCCCCGTCGCTAAGGTGAAGCCTAACATCCTCACCGAGGTATTCAAACCGCAGTCATGCCCACAGGAGCCTCTGCTGCCGTTTAATGACGCCTTGACGGATGTCCTTTTGGGCACGTGGTCCAGGCCCGCTTCCGGTTCACCTGTTGATCGGAACGTTGCCAGGCGCCACCGTCCGTGTTCGGACGACCCTGCCTTCCTGTCCACCCATCCCTCCCCTGAGAGTCTGGTGATCCAGGCCTCCACTTCCCAGTCCGCATTCCCGTCGGCCCCGCCCGATCGGGAATCTAAGCGGTATGACCAGTATTGCAAGAAGGTCTTCTCGTCTCTGAGTCTGGGACTGCGGTCTTGCAACACCGCATGCCTCTTGGGCCGCTACACCCACTCTCTGTGGGATACGGTCGCAGAGTGCCTGCCGCAATGCCCGCAGGAGGTACGGGACAAGCTCGGCCAGGCCTTGGTTGAAGGCCGAGACGCGGCGAGGTATTCCATAAGGTGTGGTCTTGATACGACCGACTCGCTGGGCAGAGCGATGTCCACGACGGTGGCGATTCGTCGCCATGCTTGGCTGAGATCCGCCAACTTCTCGCCGGATGTCCAAAATGCCTTGATGGACATGCCGTTCGATGGCAGTCGCCTGTTCGGCGACAAAGCGGACAACGCGCTTGAGCGCTTCAAGGACTCCAGGGTCACGGCCAAGTCCTTGGGTCTCTCGACCCAGCGCCAGCAAACAGGTTCGTTTCGCTCCTTTCGTGGCCAAGGAAGGGGCGGTCCCACACGTGCTGCCAGCCACGCACCGCAGAACACTTCTCAACGCGGTGGCGGCCGTGGATTCCGCCGTGGTGGCGGTCGGGGACAGCGGTGAGGTCAGTCCACACCTCCCCCCGCAGCAGCCTCCAAATCCTCCTAGTCCGAGCTTTCAGGCCCATGTGACGCCAGTGGGTGGCAGGGTTCGCCATCACCACTCCCGCTGGCGCACTATCACGTCGGACAGGTGGGTGCTGCAGCTCGTCCGAAGGGGCTACTCCCTCCCCTTCGAGACTACTCCTCCAGCCATGCCACCGCAGAACCACCGTGTGTCGGGGGACCACTTGACACTTCTGCAGGAGGAAGTTACGGCCCTCTTGGCCAAGGGGGCCATCGAGCGCGTTCCTGGGCCAGAAGTAGGGTGTGGTTGCTATTCCCACTACTTTCTGGTACCCAAGAAGGACAAAGGGGGCCTACGTCCTATCTTGGATCTACGGAACGTCAACGGCTTCCTCCGGAAGGAGAAGTTCAAGATGTTGACTTTGGCTCAGGTCTTGGCTGCTCTAGACCCACAAGACTGGATGGTAGCGTTGGACTTGCAGGATGCGTGTTTTCACATCCCCGTCCTGCCGGCCCACCGGCGTTACCTGCGGTTCACGGTAGGCCACGAGCACTTTCAGTTTATCGTGCTCCCCTTCGGCCTTACCAGCGCCCCACGGGTGTTCACGAAAGTGATGGCGGTGGTCGCAGCTCATCTGCGCCGGTTAGGGGTTTCAGTCTTCCCCTACCTCGACGACTGGTTGTTGAAGGCGGGCTCGCCCCAAACAGTCGTCCACCACCTTCAGATGACGGCAGACCTCCTGCACGAGCTGGGGTTTTCCATCAATGTGCCGAAATCACACCTGTGTCCCTCTCAAAAGCTCCTTTTCATCGGAGCGGTTCTCGACTCGGCGCAGTTTCGGTTTTATCCTCCGGAACGGCGGGTCCGGGATATTCAGGCTCTGATTCCCATCTTTCAGCCGTTATCCCGGGTCTCGGTCAGGTTGACGCTGCGGCTTCTGGGGCTGATGGCCTCCTGCATCCTTCTGGTGCATCACGCCAGGTGGCGGATGCGGGCTCTGCAGTGGGACCTGAAGTTTCAGTGGGCCCAGCATCAAGGCAACCTATCCGACCATGTCCTGATCTCGGAGGGCACTGCGAGACAGTTGCAGTGGTGGCTTACGGACCGCGATTGGGTCGGAGGCAGATCCCTCTCCCTTCCCCAACCGGAGCACGTGGTTGTGACGGACGCGTCCCTCCAGGGCTGGGGAGGCCACTTGGGAGAGGCGGAGATCAGAGGCATCTGGTCTCCGGCGGAGTCCCGGTTCCATATCAACCTGTTGGAGCTGCGGGCGATTCGCCTAGCACTGAAGGCATTCCTCCCCTTTGTCAAGGGGAGTGTAGTGCAGGTGTTCACAGACAACACCACCGCCATGTGGTACTGCAACAAGCAGGGCGGGGTGGGGTCGTGGACCCTTTGCCAGGAGGCCCTGCGTCTCTGGCAATGGCTGGAACGTCAGGGCGTGACTCTGACGGTTCAACACCTGGCAGGTTCTCTGAACGCCAGGGCGGACGAACTCAGCCGTCGGTGCTCGGTGGATCACGAATGGCGTCTGAACTCGGACGTGGCGAGAGGCCTCTTTCTGCAATGGGGAGAGCCTTGGTTAGATCTATTCGCCACAGAAGAGAACGCGCAATGTCATCAGTTCTGCGCGTTGGAGTTTCCAAGACGGCACTCGCTCGGCGACACCTTTCGGCGCGAGTGGAGTTGCGGTCTGTTGTACGCCTTTCCGCCTATACCACTTCTGCCCAGAGTGCTGAAGAAGATCAGGCGCGACCGGGCCCAAGTTATCCTTGTGGCTCCGGACTGGGCTCGAAGGTACTGGTATCCCGAGCTACTCAGCATGTCAGTCGGTCCCTCGATCCGCCTGCCCCTTCAGGAGGACCTTCTGTCGCAGCAGCAGGGGACGGTCCTCCACCCGAACCTGTCCAGTCTCCACCTCCATGCGTGGAGATTGAGCGGCGACAATTGAGGCCATTTGACTTGCCTCCTGAAGTCTGTGATGTGATTCTGGCAGCCAGGCGTCCCTCCACAAAGTCGGTATACGCCTGCCGGTGGAACAGATTTGTGGCATGGTGCACAGCAAAGGCTGTGGATCCCCTTTCTGCCCCTCTCTCCGAGGTTCTCCTCTTTCTCCTCTCTCTTGCCCAGCAGGGCTCTGCTCTGGGCACTATCAAGGGCTACCTTTCTGCCCTTTCCGCCTTCTTACGGCTTCCTGATCAGCCATCTTTGTTCAAGTCCCCTATCGTAACGAGATTCTTGAAGGGCATCACGCACATGTATCCACCTGTTCCGTTCGTGATGCCTCTGTGGGACTTGAACCTGGTTCTGACTTTCTTGATGTGCGCTCCCTTTGAGCCGCTTCATTCTTGTCCTCTCCGTCTTCTCACTTTAAAGACGGCCTTCCTGGTTGCCATCACCTCTGCCAGGAGAGTGAGTGAGCTCCAGGCTCTTTCTGTGAAACCTCCTTTCTTGTCCGTTCATCCTGACAAGGTGGTTCTTAGAACTAGACCTTCTTTCCTGCCCAAAGTAGTTTCTGCTTTTCACATCGGGCAGTCCATCACCTTACCCTCCTTCTTCCCGCCTCCGCATCCTTCAAAAGATGAAGAGCGGCTCCATCGTCTGGACCCAAAACGTGCGCTTTCATTTTATATGGATCGCACTCGCCAGTTCCGGGTGGATGACCAACTGTTTGTTGGCTACGTGGGTGAGAAGAAGGGACGGGCGGTACAGAAACGAACCATTTCTCGATGGGTCGTCCTGTGCATCAAAGCATGCTACTCTTTGGCTCGGAAGGAGCCTCCTGTTGGGCTGAGGGCCCATTCCACTCGGGCCACGGCGGCTACTACTGCCCTGGGCCGGGGAGTCCCTTTGCAGGACATTTGCCAGGCGGCTACGTGGGCCTCGCTGCACACCTTTGTGAGGCATTACTGCCTGGTCAGTCAAGTCCGGAGGGACGGCTTCTGTGGCCGTTCGGTCCTCCAGGATTTTCTGGTGTAGGATTGTATTGGTTCGCAGACCCACCACCGGGGTTGGTATTGCTGGGGTATCTATTCTAAGGTAAGGAATCTAATACTAACCTGTTTCTTTCAGATGAACAAGTTACTTACCTTCGGTAACGATATATCTGTAAGAAACAGTAGTTAGTATTAGATTCCTTACCGCCCCACCCATCCTCCCCGTTCTGCGAACTGATACCTAGGGTTAAGGACATCCCTTTCAGGGCCCTAGTTTCAAATGGCACCAGTGGCGGCGTCTATATACTCCAGCGACGTCATCACGGCGCACGACGCCGACGACGCGGAGCCGCAGGGGACGCCTGCAGACGACGCCTACCGACGCGCAGGGGTACTGCTACGCAAAAGTTTCCGGATCCAGACTGACGCCTGGGGATATTCTAAGGTAAGGAATCTAATACTAACTACTGTTTCTTACAGATATATCGTTACCGAAGGTAAGTAACTTGTTCTTCTGGTCTAAGTGAAAAACGCGCAGTGGTTAATGTTGTAGGTCACTTCAATTTACTCCCACTTGCAAAAAACAATAGGCACTGTCTAAGCCTATTGATCTTGGTTTTATGTTCTAATTAATGCATGCATCGTTATCACAGAGCAAGACACTTGACTGGGAGCTAGAGGACTATAGTTGTAAAAGAAACAGCCCCCATGCAGTTCAGTGGAAGCACTGTGGTGGAAGAAGAAGGTTGCACCTTACTTGCATTAAATGAGAGATGGATATTTTCTTGAGCTGAGACGAGATGTGATTGTCAAAGTGTCTAGCCAGTGGCTGAAAGAGGCTGGACAAAAAAAGCCAATGGTTGAAAGAGGCAGACCCAAAACCCACTCTGTATGCGTTGGCAGCAGGTTTGGTTGGCAGCTGTGCTGTCAAAACCCAGGCGTAAAACGAAGGTGGACAATACAACTGTGATAGTGAGAGCAGAGAGTATGGTGCAGGGAGGTGACCTCATTAAGCCAGGGCACGAGTCGGGGGTACACAGAGGTAGACACTGTCCACCCTGCCAAGAAGTTGGGCCCCACTGAATTATGCTGAGCTTGTTCCGATGTCATTTTCTGACACCAGGACACATTCAGCAGCGCTTGCACATTGTCTGCTTTTGCTTGGAGCAGCAACATGCAGGATGGCATTGTTACTTCAAATTCTAGCTGGGCTCAAAACAAAGGCGTGGTTAAGGGGTCATCAGGCCTCCTTTTGTTTAAATATCCTGGCTGGGAGCTATCTGGAGCCGCTCACACCTAAATGCAAATACAAAGGAAGGGAAACAAAGGCCCACTCGCGTATGGCTTCACAAGGACTTGAGAGACATTGTTTTTACTTTGTTCATTCCCTGTATATAAAGATATGCATGCTCTGTAAGAATTTCAGATGTGTTGGTCTGTCCCAGTACTCGCACAAAGAACAATTTAAATACTACTATTTTGTTTTAGGTCTTTCAAAGCTCTACTCATCCCAGTGCAGGGTGTCAGAGCGCTTTGCGTCACAATTTAAATACTACTATTTTTTTTTATTTCTTTTCAAACCTCTACTCATCCCAGTGCAGGGTGTTCGAGCGCTTTGCATCACATGTACACATTATACATTGACAATAAATCATATAAGTGTGCAAATCAATGTACAGGATGTGCTACAGAAGACGGAGGGTTACAAAGTGTAGGAGTTGCATGTCCTTCATAGCGCACTGTGCTATATTAGAAGGATCACAATTTATGAACGGCAAGTTAAATAAGGATCTCTGTGTTAAAAGCAGTAATCCACTTATCTATCAACATAAAATAAAAATCTGATACTTGCATGTTACATGATGTGCTTAGCAGGAGCCACATTAATGCTCTATGTTACTCTGATTAAAAACTGGCACTAGACAAAACACAAATCTCTCCAACAAATGCATTAACCTCCAAAGTTATCTTGCCATTGTTGTTCCTTGAGATTTACTGGGCACACAAAGATCTATGAGTAGGAGACTTAACCTCATAATATACTTTAAAATGCAGAATTTGCAACCAGTTAAGCAGAATAGATTTATTGCCACACTTCTCCTTGTTGTCAATTTCTTATTGGCAAATTTAGGAAATAATAAATGTCTAAGTTTGCATTGGGGTAGGGTCGCTTTTTTGGCACAACCCTGACACAAAATCTAATTTGTTAAATCGTGTAATGCGCTCAAATGTACTCATGATAGACTTGCTAAACGTGTGAGATCCTAAGATTTTTTGTCACTTCTTGTGATATCACTTCCTGTGAGGTCATGGGACATGATGCTACTTCCTGTGATGCCATTCGCGATGTCATGTGCTGTAATGTCATGTGCTATTATGTCACTTGAATACTTCCTGACTTGGTAGGTTAGTCCCCCCCCATTCGTTTTTTTAGGTCTCGGTGAAGCGAGCGAAGCTCGCTCTCGCCAAAGACCTATAGTCAGCGTGTCTGCTTTCCAGGAGGACAGCACTGGCCACGCGCATGGCGATTTGAAAGTGCCACGCGCACGCGCGCTGTGGCCAGGCGCTGTCTCCTGGGAAGCACCATTCAGTGCGTGGCAGGCAGGGACCCGAGCGAGCGAGCGAGGGAGGAGACCCGAGGGCGGAGCGTCGCGGGAGCTGAGCCGAGGGAGGGAGCGAGCGAGCGCAGGCACAGAGCAAGGTGCAGGATCCCGGCCGGAGCTGACTGAACGACCCCCAGCCATGGCTGCCGCTACCAGGGCGACGCTCTTCCACCTGACGCTGCACCTCCTGCCCCTGTGCGCCTGGGTGTGCGCCTTCAACCTGGACACGGACGACGCCATCCGCAAGACAGGCGACCCCGGCAGCTACTTCGGATTTTCCCTGGCCATGCACCAGCAGTTGAAGCCGCAGGACCGACGAATGTGAGTCCGCCGGCGTGGTTTATTATGCTGCTAAATTGCTTGCGTTTTTTTGCCAAGTGGTTTTAAGGAAAGCTGGTGCTGAATATTCTTTCCCGGAGGCGCTGTGTGTGCCAACACGGGGCAAACCTTTCTGGTAGTTTGTGCTAGTTTTCAGAAGTCCCTTGCTCCGTTGCCTCTCCTTGCGGGGCTCCCCCGGCGCAGATGTTGGTGATGCCAGCGCACAGGTTGTAAAAGAAGTGGACGCTGATTTGAGTTTTGTATTCCTTCTTTTCGAGCGGGTTGAGTGGGGGTAGCGAGAAGTCAGCTGTCTGCTTCTTAAGTGCATTCCGATTAATACTTGGTTGCGGTCTGCGCCCCACATAGTTGTAAGCGCCATATAAGTGTTACAGTGCGCAGGCATGCCAGCTGCTGAGGATGGCACGGGTCCTCGTTGTACAGGTTGTTGTTGGGGGGTGGGGGGAGGAGGGGGTCGGACTGGGGTATGCGAAACCCTGCACAAGGCGGGGGCAGGGCGATGGCAGCCAACAGACCCCCACCGGGCGAGATATGCATGACAACAAAAGGCCGAGGGCTCCATTCACCCCCGAGCAAGGCTGCATTGTCTTCGGACCAAACTCCATTCAAGGTCCTTCCACAAGGATTGAGGAGGGTCTGAGAGGCTCCGAGCACGTGCCACCGGTGAGCTCTGCTCACAGTGCCTGAAAGAGCAAGTGTCTCTTCCGGGTGAGGGCAAGTTTACCAGCACACCAAACCTCCAATTATGTGCACGCTGTAGTACAATTGTCCTAACTGAAGGAGGCAGCCCCAACATTCTGTTTTTCCTATACCCTTCTCTCCCCATACCCTTCTGTCTCCTCCATGCCCATCGGTCACTTTCCTTGCCCATCTGTTTCTTCCCAGCCTTTCTGTCTTTAATACGGCTCCTGTTTCTACCTTTCCCATCCTTCACTCCACTTGCCCTTCTGCTTTTCCCCTTGCCCTTCTGTTTCTCCCCTTGCCCTTCTGCTTTTCCCCCTGCCGTCCTGTCTTTCTGTCTTTACCCGCGTTTGGTCTGTACTCCTGCCCTGCTGTTTCTGCCCTGCCTTCCTGTCTTTCCTGTGCTTCCGTCTCTACCTCTGCCTCCGTCTCTTCTGCCTCCGTCTCTACCTCTGCCTTTCTGTTTCTCCTCGACATTTGTATCTTTACCCATGCTTCTCTTTCACCCCTGCACTTTTGTCTGTTCCCCTCCAATTCTGTTTCTCTCCGGGCCTTAGTCTTTACCCATGCGTCTGTCTCCACCCCTGCCCTTTTGTTACCACGCCCTTCTGCTTTAGTCATGCCGGTCTATCACTCCCCTGACCCCCTGTCCAGGGCACAAGTCCTAACCAAGCATTTGCAATGCAATAGGTCTTGAATTTACACAAGTTTAAGGTATTGGCATTGTAAATCACAATGCCTTCTATTTATGTTTTAAAAACGAAAACAAAAATAAAAGGCATTGTCGTATGCAATGTCAATAGCTCAAACTCTCATAAATCCGAGACCTATTGCATTGCAAATGCTTGTTATGACTTGTGCCCTGCATTAAGCCAACGCAGGACGCAGTCTCCTTCACCTCCTGTGGGACGCATTCATAGCTGCCAAGGTTTCAGATTGCTAAGTGTGACTTTTTCATAAACTTAGTGTAATTGAGTGACGTTTCAACCACCATGACTGACACTTTTTCGGAAGCAAAATCAAGCAATCAAGACTAGCAAAACATAAATATCAGCAATTACCCCCAGGGTGTTAAAACTGCTGGAAAGCACCAGAAACCGAAACACCTACTCCCTTCTAAGCTGATCGTACTGTTATAAAATAAAACGAGGAGTCGGATCTGCACCTCTCTCATTGATAGTCCTAGCCACGCCAGTGCAAACAAAAGAAAGTTTCTGTACTTTTCAGCTAAGCCAGTTATTGTAGTAGGGTCAGACTATCTGTTTTGAAAACCGGCGCAGTGTGCCTGCCATGTCCTCACTGTGATATTCCTGGTATATGGGTGCACGGGTGACAACCAAGGGCCTTCCCTGGGACCTGCGGTTGGGGCTGCAACCATCCTCTAGGGAAGAGGAGAGGGTCGGCCTAACTACTAACGGCAGCGCAGCAATAAGGGACGTCTACACAGATACTCCGTTCTTGGCGTCAGCCACGTGCGTTGACGTCACCCTTTATTAAATACTCCCCGGTCCGAGCCCGGCCCAGGGAGTTGACTGCGATACAAAGTATGGTAGCTGCCGGGTGGCTCACTACATCCCATCCAACCTACGAACTTTGAACAAAACAGTTAAATGCAATGTCACTCTGTCAGCTGACGGAGACCACTGCCTGAACCAGTCCCCTCAGCATTGAACTTGGTCGGCATTCCTTCGGGAGCCCTTAATACACAATGTCTCGCAACCGGGTGCTCGACGCTGGATTGTTACGCAGCCCATAGTGATGGTGCCTACTCTGATCTTCTACATGCTCGGCACCCTTGGGGTTGCTGTCATGACTCTTGTCAGCCTCATTTCGTTCAACCCCCTCCCTCGGTCTTTCAGGGGTAATACTGACTGACGGGCTCCCTTCCCTTGGCACTTCGGTGTCTCCTTCTTCCCACACCACCATTTCGGGCTCCAAAACTGCCTCACTAGGACCGGGAGCCTTCTTAAACCACGACATGATCCGGGCTATATGTTGATGTCCCTTCTCCGCAACCACCAAAGAACCTTTGATCTGCACCAGCTTCCATAAGTCATGCTCGAATGGTGTACGGAACTTGGACCCTGGGTGTCTATCTTTTCTCACCACATAGTCTCCCGCCTGGATTTCTGCCAGCCGAGCCTTTCTTTTTCTGCTGGCTCGTTCATTGTTGATTTGGCGGCGGGCCTGGGTCCATTCGACATCCAAAACTGCAGGAGTCCATACTTCACTGCTGGATATTCCATCACGAACAGCTCTTCTCAGCAAAAGATCGTGGGGTGCACATCTGGTCATGCAGTGAGGCGTTTGACGGTAAGCCCTCAAAAACTGGTGCAGGCAGGTCTCCAGATAACTACCTTGAGCCACTCTACTCCATAGGGCTTTATTCAATGTCCTAATGAAACGCTCTACGTTTCAGTTGGCTTGGGGCCACTGAGGTGTTATTTTCCGATGCCGTATGCCATGCTGGTCGAGGAACTCACTAAATTCCTGTCCTTGGAATGGCAGCCCATTGTCTGTTCGGATCTCCTCTGGCAGTCCCAGCAGGGCAAAAGTCTTTTCAAGTGCCGGCTGGAGACATTCAAAAGCTGTGGATACGACTACTTCCACCACCTGGAACTTGGAATGACTGTCCACCAACACCATCACTTGCCTCTCATCGGAAAGCTCCCAAAATCCAAACTCACCCTCGCTCAGGGTGACCTGCTCGAACCCTCCATCAGGATCGGCACCTCTGTCAGTCCCTGTTATTAGGCACGCATGGCACTTCCGAACTTTCTCCCCCACGAGCCGATCGACACCACGGAACCACACTTTTGTTGACTTTGGTTTTCTCGACCCCTTGGTGTCCCTGGTGCACCAGATCCACCGCCCGGCCTCGTAGTGCAGCAGGTATTATAATGCGCAGGCCCCTCAAGATTATGCCGTCCCGCGCGGCACTCAGCTGTTCTCGACACTTCCACAGGCTCTCCCAGTTCTCCTTGTCATCAGCCCATCTTCTGTCATTTCCACTGAGGAACAACTTCCACTGGTGGTCACGTAGCGTTCGGGCTGCCGCCTGTAAAAACTCATCTTGCAGCGACGCATTCCGGATGTCTTCTAGCAGCAGAGCTTGGGGGTGGGCCTCTTCCAGCAGTTGCCTCACAAATATCTCGGCTCCTTCATCCACCTTCGGCCCCTGGACTCCATTCGGCGCCTGGGGGTGTCGTGATTGATAGTCAGCTGGGTTGCTTGCCCCTGGGCGGTACACCACCTCAAACCGATATTGCTGAATTTGCACAGCCCATTTCTCAATTCGCGTAGAGGCCCATTCCTCACCATTCCTGCAAAGAGGGGCACCAGCGGCTTGTGGTCCGTCACTATCATAAACGTGTGTCCGCACAAGTAGATGTATAAGGGTTGACACGCCCACCGGATGGCCAAAGCTTCCCTCTCGATCTGTGCATAGCGGGTCTGCACGGCGGTGAGCGCCCGACTGGCATACGCAATTGGCACTCATTTATCCTGTTCTGTCCTCTGTAAGAGCACAGCCCCAAGCCCCAGGGGGCTAGGCTCCACGATCAGCTCCGTGGCGCTGCCGGCGAAAGTAGGATACAGTCGCACCCTTCAGCAGTGCCTCCTTCACGTCGGCGAACGCTTCTGCCTCCTTATCGGTCTACTGCCACACTATGTCCTTTTTTTGCGAGTTGTCTTGTAGGTTCCGAGATAGTAGCCAACCGAGGAATGAATCGGCCACAGAAGTTGGCCATCCCTAGGAAACTCCGCACTTCAGATGGCGTCTGAGGGATTTCGGCCGTTCTGATGGCTTCCACCTTAGCCGGAACCACCTGTAAACCCCGGGCCGAGAACCGATACCCAAAGAACTCTACCTCCTTGGTATAGAACTCACACTTATTTCGGTGAAGAGTCAGTCCTTGCTCCACCAGTCGCTGAAGAGTGGCCCTCAACCTCACATGGTGTTTCTCCAGCGATTTTGAGAAAATCAGAATGCCATCGCTGACATTGATAACTCCCACTAGGCCCGATAACGCTTACCGAACTGCCTCCTTGAACACCTCCACCGCCGATGACACCCCAAAGCTCAGTCTTTTGAACCAACGAAGTCCCACATGGGTGGAGAAAGTGGTAATATATCGGCTTTCTTCCGCCAGCACCAACCAATGGTAACCAGAGTTCAAATCCTCTTTCGAGAACCACTGTGCCCCATTTAAATCGGTTACAATTTAATCAATGGTCGAGGTGATGTGTCTCTCTCGGCGGATGGCCTTCTTTGGCAGCCTCATATCCACGCACAGCCTGATGGCCCCAGCCTTCCGTCCGGTCCCACGGCGTGGGACCGGACAACTTCTCAATCACCCCATCACGCTCCAGACGTTCCAGCTCGACTTCCACAAGTGGTCTTAGATGGAAGGGCACCCTACGGTGGCGGAGCGCCACCGGCTTGACCGACTCATCAATGTGAAGTTGGACCTCTACTCCTTTCAGGCAACCCAGCCCCTGAAACAGTTCCGGAAATTCTTCAAGAATCCTGTCCGCCTGTGATTGGTGTATGTGCTTCGCAAACTTCACCAGCCCCAAATCCTCAGCCATGTGTCACCTTAGTAATGAGCCGGCTTGATCGCAGGTGACATAGAATCGCATGGCAGTGACCCCATCCTTGAATTTCACTTCTGCATCAATGACGCCCTGGAGTGGAATCGGAGTGCTTCCCCATATGTGAGAATTTTGGCAGTAGCTGGTATTAACCGCGGCCTCGGGTTAAGCCTCTTGTATTGATCAGCGTCCAGTATGTTCACGGACGCCCCAGTGTCAATCAGTGCCCGCACACACGACTTCCCTATCCACGCTTGGCACGTAGGCAGTGGTCTCTTGGGGGTGTTCACCCCCCTGATGTGTGAGATGACAAACACATTTTCCTCCTCATCCTCAGTGGCTGACGACGGCTGATCGCGGCTATTCCCAACCTCCTCATCCTGCACGGTCTTAGCCGACTTCGTGAGTCTATGTCCTGGGGGCCTTCTTCCTTGCTGTGTTCCACTTTGGCACACTTTTGCAAAATGTCCATACTTGTTGCATTTGAGGAACTATCTCCCTTCTGCAGGGCACACTCTTTGAGCATGCGCCCCCATGCCACAGTTCCGACATTCACACCTCTGGCGCCTCTCTTCCTGTTTGGCACCTGCTCCAGCTCCTCGTCCATATGATTTCTTGAGTGCCTCAACCCTCTCTTCCTTGATAGGAATCGGGAAAACTGGCTGCGCTTCAGTTGACTTCCTCGCCACCTCCATCTCGCCTGCGCGCACATCCGCCAGCTCATGGGATCTTCCTAATATGAGTATCTCGTCCAATGTAATCCCCGGCTCGCGTAATATCAGTTTGCACCCCGCAATCAGCTGGGCCCTTGTCTCAATGGCCCGATAGATCCCCACACACTTTCTGGCCAATTTCCGCAGTCTCACAAAGAACATGTTGATCGATTCATCAGCCCGCTGTTTTGCCCGTCTCAACTTAAAATGTTCAAAGTCTGGGTTGACCTGCGGATCAAAATGTTGTTCAGTGCCCGGACCGCCTTCTCATAGTCGTCACTTTCACCGGTATCAGGCAGGTCCTGAAACAGTTTATAAAGCCACCCATCAACAGCATTAACGATCTTTTCACTGCATTGTCAGTCTCTCGGGTGGCGAAGTAGTTTTCCAGCTGCCGAGCCACTTCTTCCAGTGCGGAGCTGCCGTCGCGGGGTCCGCAAGCTGACTGAACTCCGGGAGGGACTTTGCGGCCGCGCGACTCGTCCGTCCTCCCGCCGCCCCACCACTCGGGGCAGCCTCCCTCCCTGGTGAATCAGGCATTCCTGCTGGGCGCTACACACCGCTCTGCCGGGGCAGGCAGGAGCTGATGTCTCTACGACACTCCGGCTTCACCAGGCCAGCTCCCCTTCACTGTGTAGGCCCAAACAGCGCCCACCACTCGGTGCTTCTCGGCGTGCACCGGTGCCTCCACCACCATCCAGGCGTCCATCACAATCTCCTGCCTCCTGCAGAAACTCACCAGCCCGACTGAAGGCAAAGGCCAGCCTACGCACCAAACATGTGAACGCAGGGCTCGATCCCGCCCTCATCGCCAATGTGATATTCTGGGTATATGGGTGCATGGGTGACCTAGGGGGACAACCAAGGGCCTTCCCTGGGAAGGCTCTTGGGGCTGCAACCGTCTTCTAGGGAAGGGGAGGGGGTAGGCCTAACTACTAACCGCAGCGCAGCAATAAGGGACGTCTACACAGATACTCTGTTCGTGCCGTCACGTGCGCTGACGTCACCCTTTATTAAATACTTCCCGGTCCGAGCCATGGCCCAGGGAGGTGACTGGGATACAAAGTATGGTAGCCGCTGGGTGGCTCACTACATCCACCTCAAGTAGAATAAAATAATGACTTCAATAGTGGGTTGGGGGGGAATAAACCCAGAATAAACCCAGAAGGAGGCGAATGAGGGCTCTCACAATTGCAGGCAGTAGGCTGGCCTCGCTGGCGGCACCATCTGAAAGAAACAGGTTAGTATTAGATTCCTTACCTTAGAATATCCCCAGGCGTCAGTCTGGATCCGGAAACTTTTGCGTAGCAGTACCCCTGCACGTCGGTAGGCGTCGTCTGCAGGCGTCCCCTGCGGCTCCGCGTCGTCGGCGTCGTGCGCCGTGATGACGTCGCTGGAGTATATAGACGCCGCCTCCGCGCGCTGACGTCAGTTCTTCTTTTTTCCACGCCAGTTAGCGCAGATCCGAAGAGCAGTACTCCGGTCTTTTGACCAAAGTTTTTGTTACATCTAACTCTTTCAGGTGCCGGTAGGATGCCCGGTTTTAAAAGTTGCGATGGGTGCGACCGCCTGATGTCGGTCACCGACCACCATCGACTCTGCCTCCGGTGTCTGGGCGCGGACCACGACGTGGACTCCTGCGTCGACTGCCGGGCCTTGACGAGTAAGGCTAGGCGGGAGCGGTCCCGCAAGCTACTCGAGCTCCGGGTGTCGGCCCGCGTCGAGAGCGGTCCCGGTCCGGCCGGAGGTCGAGGGAGCGGTCGAGAGAGCGATCGCGGAGCCGCCATGAGCGCTCCGGAAGTCGTCACCATTCCTCCGGTTCCTCAGGTAAGCGACACAAGAAGTCGGGGCGTCGTCATCGTACCCCCGACTCCCCCCGACGCCCGCGTGATGCGGCCGGGGGTTTGGGTGGCCCCACCCCCGCGGCCCCGCGTGGGTCGCCGACGCCGTCAGCCCCATACCCGTCGGTCCCTGGGGAAGCCGCGTCGCGCGAGGAGATTGAGGAGTTCCTCATGGCTATGAGGGCGCTGTCTCCTCCGGCGGGGCCTACGGCGCCTGCGGGCCCGTCGGTCCCGTCTGGGGGCCCGAGCGGTTCGGGTGCACCTGCCCCGACGCCGCCGGGTGCTCCGGCCCCGACGCCGCCGGCGGCTCCGGCCCCGGCGCCGCTGGGCCCTTCAGGGTCGTCGCCGGCTGGTCAACCGGCCTCTCCGGCGCCGATTCCATCGGGGCAACCCGTGGTGCCGCCTCCGCGCGGCGCCGTGGCTCCGCCGTCGGTTCCGGCCGGCGTCGGGGCGCCGGCGCCGCGCGGCACCACCCCCATTCCCTCTCCGACTCCGGACGCGGAGTCGGACCGGCATCGTCCGACGCCAGTCCGGCGCCGTTGGGGCCCCTTGGCTCCGAGGAGCCGGTCTATATCGTTGACTCAAACTATGGCGATGAGGACGATTATGGAGAGGGTTGGGAGGGGTCTGAGGACCCTCTGTCACGAGAATGCCAGTACGACGTGGACTGGGCAGGTGACTTGGGTGATGCCAGTGGTCTGGACGAATCGCCTAACCCTGGGTTTGTCTCGCCTCCCACTGTGGCGTCGGAGGCTGGGGCTGCCTATTCGGTGGTACTGATGAGGGCTGCCAAGGCCTTGAGCCTTGAGCTCCCCGTCGCTAAGGTGAAGCCTAACATCCTCACCGAGGTATTCAAACCGCAGTCATGCCCACAGGAGCCTCTGCTGCCGTTTAATGACGCCTTGACGGATGTCCTTTTGGGCACATGGTCCAGGCCCGCTTCCGGCTCACCTGTTGATCAGAACGTTGCCAGGCGTCACCGTCCGTGTTCGGACGACCCTGCCTTCCTGTCCACCCATCCCTCCCCTGAGAGTCTGGTGATCCAGGCGTCCACTTCCCAGTCCGCATTCCCGACGGCCCCGCCCGATCGGGAATCTAAGCGGTATGACCAGTTTGGCAAGAAGGTCTTCTCGTCTCTGAGTGCTGGACTGCGGTCTTGCAATACCGCATGCCTCTTAGGCCACTACACCCACTCTCTGTGGGATACGGTCGCGGAGTGTCTGCCGCAATGCCCGCAGGAGGTGCGGGACAAGCTCGGCCAGGCCTTGGTTGAAGGCCGGGACGCGGCGAGGTATTCCATACGGTGTGGTCTTGACACGACCGACTCGCTGGGCAGAGCGATGTCCACGACGGTGGCAATTCGTCGCCATGCTTGGCTGAGATCCGCCAACTTCTCGCCGGATGTCCAGAATGCCCTGATGGACATGCCATTCGATGGCAGTCGCCTGTTCGGCGACAAAGCGGACAACGCGCTTGAGCGCTTCAAGGACTCCAGGGTCACGGCCAAGTCCTTGGGTCTCTCGACCCAGCGCCAGCAAACTGGTTCGTTTCGCTCCTTTCGTGGCCACGGAAGGGGCGGTCCCACACGTGCTGCCAGCCACGCACCGCAGAACGCTCCTCAGCGCGGTGGCGGCCGTGGATTCCGCCGTGGTGGCGGTCGGGGACAGCGGCGAGGTCAGTCCACACCTCCCCCCGCGGCAGCCTCCAAATCCTCCTAGTCCGCGCTTTCAGGCCCATGTGACGCCAGTGGGTGGCAGGGTTCGCCATCACCACTCCCGCTGGCGCACTATCACGTCGGACAGGTGGGTGCTGCAGCTCGTCCGAAGGGGCTACTCCCTCCCCTTCGAGACCACTCCTCCGGCCATGCCACCGCAGAACCACCGTGTGTCGGGGGACCACTTGATACTTCTGCAGGAGGAAGTTACGGCCCTCTTGGCCAAGGGGGCCATCGAGCGCGTTCCTGGGCCAGAAGTAGGGTGTGGTTGCTACTCCCACTACTTTCTGGTACCCAAGAAGGACAAAGGGGGCCTACGTCCTATCTTGGACCTGCGGAACGTCAACTGCTTCCTCCGGAAGGAGAAGTTCAAGATGTTGACTTTGGCTCAGGTCTTGACTGCTCTAGACCCACAAGACTGGATGGTAGCGTTGGACTTGCAGGATGCGTATTTTCACATCCCCGTCCTGCCGGCCCACCGGCGTTACCTGCGGTTCACGGTAGGCCACGAGCACTTTCAGTTAATCGTGCCCCCATTCGGCCTTACCAGCGCCCCACGGGTGTTCACGAAAGTGATGGCGGTGGTCGCAGCTCATCTGCGCCGGTTAGGGGTTTCAGTCTTCCCCTACCTCGACGACTGGTTGTTGAAGGCGGGCTCGCCCCAAACAGTCGTCCACCACCTTCAGATGACGGCAGACCTCCTGCACGAGCTGGGGGTTTCCATCAATGTGCCGAAATCACACCTGTGTCCCTCTCAAAAGCTCCTTTTCATCGGAGCGGTTCTCGACTCGGCGCAGTTCCGGGTCTATCCTCCGGAACGGCGGGTCCGGGATATTCAGGCTCTGATTCCTATCTTTCAGCCGTTGTCCCGGGTTTCGGTCAGGTTGACGCTGCGGCTTCTGGGGCTGATGGCCTCCTGCATCCTTCTGGTGCATCACGCCAGGTGGCGGATGCGGGCTCTGCAGTGGGACCTGAAGTTTCAGTGGGCCCAGCATCAGGGCAACCTGTCCGACCATGTCCTGATCTCGGAGGGCACTGCGAGACAGTTGCAGTGGTGGCTTTCGGACCGCGATTGGGTCAGAGGCAGATCCCTCTCCCTTCCCCAACCGGAACACGTAGTTGTGACGGACGCGTCCCTCCAGGGCTGGGGAGGCCACTTGGGAGAGGCGGAGATCAGAGGCATCTGGTCTCCGGCGGAGTCCCGGCTCCATATCAACATGTTGGAGCTGCGGGCGATTCGCCTAGCACTGAAGGCATTCCTCCCCTTTGTCAACGGGAGTGTAGTGCAGGTGTTCACGGACAACACCACTGCCATGTGGTACTGCAACAAACAGGGCGGTGTGGGGTCGTGGACCCTTTGCCAGGAGGCTCTGCGCCTCTGGCAATGGCTGGAACGTCAGGGCGTGACTCTGACGGTTCAACACCTGGCAGGTTCTCTGAACGCCAGGGCGGACGAACTCAGCCGTCGGTGCTCGGTGGATCACGAATGGCGTCTGAACTCGGACGTGGCGAAAGGCCTCTTTCTGCAATGGGGAGAGCCTTGGTTAGATCTATTCGCCACAGAAGAGAACGCGCAGTGTCATCAGTTCTGCGCGTTGGAGTTTCCAAGACGGCACTCGCTCGGCGACGCCTTTCGGCGCGAGTGGAGTTGCGGTCTGTTGTACGCCTTTCCGCCTATACCACTTCTGCCCAGAGTGCTGAAGAAGATCAGGCGCGACCGGGCCCAAGTTATCCTTGTGGCTCCGGACTGGGCTCGAAGGTACTGGTATCCCGAGCTACTCAGCATGTCAGTCGGTCCCTCGATCCGCCTGCCCCTTCAGGAGGACCTTCTGTCGCAGCAGCAGGGGACGGTCCTCCACCCGAACCTGTCCAGTCTCCACCTCCATGCTTGGAGATTGAGCGGCGACAGTTGAGGCCATTTGACTTGCCTCCTGAAGTCTGTGATGTGATTCTGGCAGCCAGGCGTCCCTCCACAAAGTCGGTATACGCCTGCCGGTGGAACAGATTTGTGGCATGGTGCACTGCAAAGGCGGTGGATCCCCTTTCTGCCCCTCTTTCCGAGGTTCTCCTCTTCCTTCTTTCTCTTGCCCGGCAGGGCTCTGCTCTGGGACTATCGAGGGCTACCTTTCTGCCCTTTCCGCCTTCTTACGGCTACCTGATCAGCCATCTTTATTCAAGTCCCCTATTGTACTGAGATTCTTGAAAGGCATCACGCACATGTATCCACCTGTTCCGTTCGTGATGCCTCAGTGGGACTTGAACCTGGTTCTGACATTCTTGATGTGTGCTCCCTTTGAGCCGTTTCATTCCTGTCCTCTCCGTCTTCTCACTTTAAAGACGGCCTTCCTGGTTGCCATCACCTCTGCCAGGAGAGTGAGTGAGCTCCAGGCTCTTTCTGTTAAACCTCCTTTCTTGTCCGTTCATCCTGACAAGGTGGTTCTTAGGAATTCGACCTTCTTTCCTGCCCAAAGTAGTTTCTGCTTTTCACATCGGGCAGTCCATCACCTTACCCTCCTTCTTCCCGCCTCCGCATCCTTCAAAAGATGAAGAGCGGCTCCATCGTCTGGACCCAAAACGTGCGCTTTCATTTTATATGGATCGCACACGCCAGTTCCGGGTGGATGACCAACTGTTTGTTGGCTACGTGGGTGAGAAGAAGGGAAGGGCGGTGCAGAAACGAACCATCTCTCGGTGGGTCGTCCTGTGCATCAAAGCATGCTACTCTTTGGCTCGGAAGGAGCCTCCAGTTGGGCTGAGGGCCCATTCCACTCGGGCCACGGCGGCTACTACTGCCCTGGGCCGGGGAGTCCCTTTGCAGGACATTTGCCAGGCGGCCACGTGGGCCTCGCTGCACACCTTTGCGAGGCATTACTGCCTGGACAGTCAAGTCCGGAGGGATGGCTTCTTTGGCCGTTCGGTCCTCCAGGACTTTCTGGAGAAGGATTGTATTGGTTCGCAGACCCACCACCGGGGTTGGTATTGCTGGGGTATCTATTCTAAGGTAAGGAATCTAATACTAACCTGTTTCTTTCAGATGAACAAGTTACTTACCTTCGGTAACGATATATCTGTAAGAAACAGTAGTTAGTATTAGATTCCTTACCGCCCCTCCCATCCTCCCCGTTCTGCGAACTGATACCTAGGGTTAAGGACATCCCTTTCAGGGCCCTAGTTTCAAATGGCACCAGTGTTGGTTCTCACATGGCTCTGCGTGTTCTGGCGCGGAAAAGCTGTGTGCAAAGAACTGACGTCAGAGCGCGGAGGCGGCGTCTATATACTCCAGCGACGTCATCACGGCGCACGACGCCGACGACGCGGAGCCACAGGGGACGCCTGCAGACGACGCCTACCGACGCGCAGGGGTACTGCTACGCAAAAGTTTCCGGATCCAGACTGACGCCTGGGGATATTCTAAGGTAAGGAATCTAATACTAACTACTGTTTCTTACAGATATATCGTTACCGAAGGTAAGTAACTTGTTCGTTAGGGTCAGGCCCAAGTCGGTTTAATGGTGAGCAGCAGCTCTCTCTACTTCATGGTGGCAGCAGGCCCACAAGGGTGAGTCAGCAGCTGCCAAGGCCGGCGGGCCGGGTGACCTCGGAGAGGCCGAGGCAGGCTGCGGTGATGTGAGCGGCGGCGTGCTCGTCACCTCAGCTACCCCGACCGGACCTCTTGTAACAATCATCTGCTCCTGCCTCTGCCGTGACTGTGGGGCCTGCCTCACCGTCCAGAGACTGGGGGATCCAGGAGGCACCTGTAGTGAACATGATACTTGTGATGACGGGCCCAGCAAACTAAAACACATACCTGTTGGTCGCCCTCTATGTGCTCCAAGAGTTATGGCTACTCCATTTGCTGCAATCACATGATACACCAGGTCACGTGAACGCCGGCCCCAGCAGCTATACTAATCATGAACGATCTTTGCTGCAGCTAGCGCAGCAATCAGCCACCAGTGGTCGGCGCCACACTCATGACCTGCCATTCACAATAGACTTTGCACACTTGACATTACTGCAAGACATTCTGCCAGAGTCGCATGCGGTCCGCGCTGCCTGCTCATCAGCAGTGTTTGGCCAGGGCGGCCATTTCGGTCCCACTTGTCTCTTCTACTGCACCGGCGGTGGTGTCAAGGAGGCGATACAAATGCGTGACCTTGCATTTTTTCTGGTGTTTCGGACGACTACACAAAAATGTGTTAGTATCACTCCTGATGTATGGCACTTGACAGGGCTGGGCATTACAGCGCGCCTCCAGTGTCAGTCCACCTTTCCCTTGCTTAGTGTTACCTGGCTTAAATGCCCACACCAGGAAATACACCCAAAATCCTTTCCTGGTGCCAAGAGGTGTGACCTTTTGTAGTGTGTACTGTACAAGCGAACTCGCTCTAAATATAACACATCACGTAAATATAATTTCGGGTCTAAATGCCAGGTGCAATCCAGATAATTGTTATCATTATTGCAGCAGCTTCTGAAATCCAGATCGGGGCCTACGTGCGTTCGTGCAGAGCAACTACAGTCCTGCGGCTCCCCCCACCCACCCTTTCTAATTTCGTCTCTAATTAATGACAATGTCTTTCTTATTTCCCGTTCTCTCCCACCAGGCTGGTCGCAGCCGAATGTAATTTATGCTTTAATTTGATAGCCCTGTTTCCTATTGATTAAGTGCCCCCCTTTCACATATTGATTATTGACATACAAGTCTCCTGTCGCCTCTTCGCCAAGCCTCCTCCTCCACCGGCTATCTCAGTCCATTTCAGTACAACAAATGTAAAAGCAAGCAATACAGTTAAACTAAAATTAAACTACTTAATAATAGCTCACTGGTTTGAGCACTTTCTGCATTACCCTTAATTCAGAACGTGGGTCACAAGCTTAATTTCTAGTAAGGTTGATTTAGCCTTTCAATTTATGTTGTTAGATAGCACAGCATTCGTCAATTACTTGGCCTTTTGGTGCGTTACATGCAGACTTCTGTCTGCGATTCTTGATGATCCCTTTGTAGGCTCTTCATGCTTAGATTAAGTGGTGTAATTCATCTTTCACTTGACCTCAGTTGGTGTAGATCATGTCCTTTGGAGGAAGAAGGTTATCCCATATTGGAACCACATAGAGGTATAAAGAGACTTTGGCAGCCTTCCAACTTGACCTGAATGAAGGTGGTATATGTTTTGGTTGTCTTGGCAGTGTGTGTGCAATAGGGTTGGGTTCTTGTGGTCTTCTGTCAAATCCCAGTCCGCTATAGTTTATTTGTTATACCTGACGCTTAGAGTGGTCCACACATACATTATACAAGCAAAGAGGGGCCTGGTTTCAAAGCCCCAATGTGTCTTTTGAGAGGAGAGGACTGTAATCTGCTCAATTGTGAACTTGATCATGGGTTCGAGGGTTGAGGAAATGTTGGTGTTTTTTTTTAAACTCCTTGTATCTCAACTTGAATATTGAATTTTCAGGTTTTAGTCTGTGCTCTAGTGCCCTAGGGTCTAGGAATTTACATATTGCTGCAGGTTGTTGAGTGTTTACCCCCTTTTAGCCCTGATTTCCGTGTTTCCTTGGCCAACTGTTGGTCCATTCTCGCTGGTTGCATTTTACCAGAAAGCCCATTTTGTTCTTCAGCTCCTACTGATGGTGGTTTGTGTTACGCCTCGTTACATCTGGAAAAGAAGAGATGGCAGCTGTTGTTGTTTTCTCTTATGCCAATGCTTCTAACCTTTCTCTTGGGCATCTGTTGCTTAGTGATATGAGCCTGTTTCCTTGGTGCTTAAGAAGAACATGGGGTGTTGCTCTGCAATTTCGATCTTAAGCTGAAATGTACCATTGGAGTTGCCTGTCCCATAATGTCTTCTTAGCAAGCACCTAGCTTAGAAGTTACTTGTCTATTACTGTGTCTTTGAACTTGTGTTCTGTCTTTCAGATCCGAGAGCTGCAGCGAGGGGGAGACCGTTTCTGCCTGACCGGTAGCTCTGGGAATGTTTTAGGAATGGTAAGAATATTCCCCACTGTCATCCAGTGATAACCCATGGCTTCCTTGACTTGAAAGTATCCAACTTATGAATAATTGACCTCTTTTGTACATATCTCCCGGTGCTGCCAGTCCACGCCTTTCCAAAGGCTTGGCTCAAGGAGAAGTATGCCTCAAACACAATTACTCGGTATATTGTTAAGAGTGGAAAGCACGACTCCCCGCTAGCCTCCTGGCTCTCGTCATGCACATTGCGCACTTTGATGTTTGCCTCATCGCGTTATTTGAGTTTGAGCATTTATAATGTGAGACCTGCATCAACTGTGTCTCCAGGTAGGATCGTTAACACACACCTTGAACATGCACGCTTCACCATCAGAGACCACAACCAGCTACGCCTCCGCCCTTGGAAATTTGGCGTTGATTTTCTCACCTAGTAGCCCAGTCTCTGCTGATGCAATCCTGTTGGACATTCACTTAATTCGCAGACGCTTTAGGACAAATTGTTTCCAGCCATTGTCAGCATAACCTTGAAACATCGGTTGACTAAGTCAAAGCATTGTAACAAATAGTTCACAGCACATATTTCCAGATGCAGGCTTCTAAACTACCAATTAGAACACGAGTGGAGGCAATCGGACTTTCCAGATAACTTCCAGAACTTTTTCCTGTGGAAATCTTAAAAGACTTGTTACAGGAGTATTTTAATGCTCCAATTATTCTAAAATGTATTCTAAAGTTCACAGCAAATTGTCCGGGAACCAGAGGAAAAAAGAATTGATAAGAGAAGCCCTGCAGCTTTCCTATAGGCGCGCAACAGTCATCCTTTGATGGTGGACAGGAAAGGTTTTAGCGCTAAATGAATTGCCTGCAACTCCAGGAGGTTGATTTGCAATCTGTTTGCCTGCGGAGACCAGAGTCCTCTGATCTCATCCTCTCCCAGGTGACCTTCACAACCCAGCACGGATGCATCTGCCCGCCACCATCAACTCTGAGTGGGGCATGGAAAGGAATCTGCAGCTGTTCCAATTGCACATCTTCTGCAGCCTCCTCCAACACCTCGGTGGAGTTTGACCAGTTGCCCTACTACTAGGACCACTGGGTGTTCTGGTACTACTGTAAAGCTTGCAGGTGCCACCTAGCATGTCTGCAAGCAGAATGCAAAAGGCAAACATGCCAAACACCCTCAGAGCCACCCTAACTGAGACCAAGAAGAGGGGCTGAAACCTAGGGCTCATACTCTGAAAGTCCTGGACTCGCCCCAGAGGAAACGCCCGAAAGCGCACTGTACCCAGTATAGCTCTGATGAATAGAAGTCTTTATGAAAGGGTGTGAGAAGTTGGCCTGATATGCAGTGCTCACTATTCTAGTGATCACTATGTATCAGTCCAAACAACCCTTATTGATGATTGGTTGTAAGTCAACCTTATAGACCAGCTATCCTAGTAGCATGGATACGAGCAGTCTAAGGCTAAGACTCTAGAGGGCGTGTTAAGCCAGCTGTTTTACCATCACATTACCCCTTGAACACCCAGTGAAAGGACACCACACAAGTGTTATGAAAATAAACAGTGTATTTATTAGAATCACAACAACCCTGTACTCTTTATGAGGACAGGGTGCTAGGCACACAACAAAACTCTTACGAAAATACTTAAGTTAGCACGGTATACACAAATGCCCGAGGGGCACGAAAAACCATATACTTTAAAAGTGGAATGCGAATTACTAGCAGGTAAGTAACAGTACTAATAGGCTTTGGAATCGCTAGGACTGGACTAGGGAATCGTTAGATTACTTCTAGGAGGCCCAGGGGACTCGGGTGCAAGGTGTGCACTCTCACGCGGGATGCGGGACAAAGTCTATGGGAGCTAGAATTCACAAAGTTAGTGTTCACGGGCGAACCCGACCTGGTAGGGAGAAAACGACAGTGGATCCTGACCCTTGGATAGGGAGGCTATGCTGGGACACCGAAGTGCCGAAGTTACCTAGCCCAGGGGCTGCAGCTGCATAGGTCTCAAAAGACGTCGGGAATCCTCGTTGCCGGACCAGGAGCCTGGAAGAAAGGAGTTGCTGGCAGGCGACCAGTGAAGATTGTTCGAGTGATCCAAGCCTGGATCGAAGAGGGATGACACCTGAAAGCAGAGGGGACCAAGTTCGTGACTACTAGCCAGTAGTCAGTGGGCACCAGGAGGGCACCGGATGGCAGTCACCTCGACTAGGTGAGTGGGCGACGCTGGCTCCACAGATCTCACGGACCAGGAGGCGTTGTCGGCGACCAGGATGGAGAGGCGAGCTGTCCCACGATGGTTGAAGCTGTCGGCGTCGAAGTCACCCAGGATTGGGCAACAAGCCTTGGCTAATTCAAGCCCACGCGGTGGACTAAAAATGGCGTCTTGAGTGGACCAGGAGGGTCCGGGGTGCTCCTCTTCAGGAAGGGAGCAAGGGCCAGTCTGGAGCAACCAGACCAGCAGCAGAAATGTCGTCGGGCGTCATTCAGAAGGCCACAAGCCAGCGGGCTAGTAGCCAAACAACGCGGTGAGCAGCAAAAAGCAGAAGGGCCCCACGCAGATCGTGGAGATGCTGGGAGGCTGCACTTCGGTGCTGGAGCTGCTCAGGGTCGGGGCTTCTCGGACCCCAAAGCACTCACCAGGAAATTACTCGGCGGGCTTGCTGTGCAGAAGTCGTGCAGTCTTGCAGATGGCCGGTCCCTCGAGGTCTCGTCGCACCCACGGTTCTCAGCTGGGCTGTAGAGGTGGGTAGAGGTCAGAGGTGCCAGGGAAGCCGGTTCTCGTCGAGCTGGGCAGTCGGATTCCGGAGGAAGGACTTGCAGCAGACCGCAGTGTTCTTCAGATGGTGCCTGCGGATGCAGGGTGACTACTCCTTAGCCACAAGGGAGAAATCTTAGGAAGAAGTCTTGAGTTCCTTTCGTAGAAAGTAGTTTCAGGATTCAAAGATGATCTGATTTGGAAGGGGGCCAGTCCCTACCTTTATCTGGGAAAAGGGGGCTGGCACGCGACTAGGTCCTGGGACCAGGAGGGGGGTGGTTACACCCACTTCCTTGGCGGGCTTTTCCCCAGCACAGGGTCTGGAGTGTCCCTGGAACTGGTTCAAGCCGGCCTATGCACAGTGAGCACCGGGGTGCCACGTGCAGTCACCTTCCTCTGTAGCCCTGCCTACCTACAATACACAAAACCCTGTCTGGGACGGTGCTGGCACCGCCCCTGGCAGGAAACCCTTTGTCCTTATCTCCTGCTCTGGGAGGACTCCCAGCAGCAGGAGGGCAGACTTCTGTCTCGGTGGCAGCATCCATTTTGTGGAGCTGAGGCTCTGTTTGACTTTAACCGGGGTTACAGGCTACATGCATGTCGTGTCCCTCTAGAAGGGTGGAATGCTAACCCCGTCGCCAGAATTGGCGAGGGGTTAGTATTCCAATTCGTATGACACCTTACTCGACATGTTTTGATAAAGCGATACCAGAGTTGGCATTTAACCGCGAGGATTATAATGCACTTAAGAGTATATGGTATGCGATATCATGGAAACGGCCAAGGGATAGATCCCGAAAGCCGCAGACAGGCTCAGCTCATGCCAGAGCACCATCTCACACGATTCCAAGCACTCTGCCTTCAGGATTGTTAAGGCCTGCCATAGGAGTGACTGATAGGAGATCTGTGTGTCCATTTTAGGGTTAGATATAGGTATACTATATCTAAAGCAAAGGGTGAGTACACCACCTTGCCCCAGCTGTCGTGCAGCCAGTTGTGTCAGTTTAGTTAGTCAACCCAGGGGTGGCACAATACATGCTTCAGCCCCTGGGAGACTTCTGGGTACACCTCAGCCCTGGGTACAGGGAATTTGGATAGAGAGAACAGCTAGGCTGTGGGTCTGATTAGCAGGCCCACAGCCAGGGAAAGTCGTAAACCAGTGCAGCAAAAAGCAAAAATCTGGGTGATCATAGGATTGCAGACCCTACTCTCCTACAAAGGGTAAGTTGTGAATTCAGCAAATTGATTGAGAACCCAGAGATGTCAACATATCGAGTGGTTTGCGAATGATTGTGCCAACACTCCCTCAGCAGCAATTCTTTGAGGTAGGGGAAGACTGGAACTCCCGACCTTCTCGGATGGGCACTGACCACTGCCATCCATCACGTTTGTGACACCTGGGAGGCACTGGTGAGGCCTAAAAGGAGGATGCCAATCTCTGACAGTGCTTGTGACCGACTTTGTATCACAAGGACGGGGCTGTGGAAATATGTGCCCTGTATGTCCAACTCTACCATCCAGTCTCTGGGCTCCAGAGCAGGTAGAACCTGGGCCAATGTGAGCATCTTGAACATGCTTTTGTAGAGCATTGTATTGAGGGGTCAAAGATCTAGAATAGGATGGAGGCCTCTCTCCTTCTCCAAAACAAGAAAGTAACAGGAGTCGGGGGCATAGGAAGGGGGGTGCGGGCCGCCCCAGGTGTCATCACTGAGGGGGGAGACAAAATGGCAAAAATATGTGTTATAAAAACACATATTTTTGCCATTTTGTCAATCTGGGGGTGACAAGAAATTTTCCACACCGGGTACCACCTGAACTTGCTACATCACTGACAGGAGTAGCAACTTTGTCCCCACTTTCGATGCTGAGATCCGCACAATACCTCCATTTTGCCAAAATACCTCACACTCCTTAGCATAGGATTTCCAGATGATTTGCAGTCAGGCGTTCCACTGTACGTGGCAGGTGTGGGGGGGCTGGACAGAAATGGCAAGACATTGCCAGCTGGATAATCTGTCGGACTCATCTGTCAGATGTGATGTCCTGACACCCCTGCAGAAAGTGGCTGATCCAGACACCATCTGGGTGGCTGTGTGCCACTGAGGGGGCACTAATGAGTTTTGCTTAATTTGATGAGGAGTGCAGAGTCGTGAGCGGAACACTGCCCCAATGGGCAGGCCTTTGTCTGCCAGATCCACGGCCTCAACCACAGAATGGCTGGGAAGCCTGCAGTGTGGGCGGTGGTAGCTGACGTGCCATATGCTAAGCCCCTGCCATAGTTCAAAAAAGGGGTACATTGATGTGGGGGTTGTCGAACTGGAGCTGAAACTCCAGAGAGTAGGCATTGCTTGAGTTTCCTTAAATCACTCCAGGGCCGAATCCACCTTCTCGTCAAACAATCTGTTGAACGCCCTGTCCATTAAGGACCCTTAGACTCCACTGGAGAAGCCTGTAAACCTCATCCAAGTGTTGCGCCAGAACACCACTCTACTTACAATAGCCCTACCCAGCCAGTCTGTGATATTCTAGGCCCAACCAGATGACAAACTTAGCTGCACCCTGGCCAGTCTGGATTAGTCTAGACCTGTAGAGATCACGGTTTTTCTAGGACTACAGGTAGTGTCTCATCCACCATTTCACAGAGTGCATAGGTATGTCCAAGGAGAATGCTGGCATTAACCGACTTAAGGGCAAGGCTAGCCGAAGAAAACATGAGGTTGTCAAAGGTATACACTCTTTTCAACTCCCTGTGGGGGAGTAGTTGGGCAGGCATCTGAATTCACTTTGCTAGTGGAAGCCTGAGCCACCAAGCTCTAAGGTATAGGTTACTGAGTTAAAAAATCTGTATCTCCGGAAGCTGGCCCTTAGGCAGAAGGCGGGTTACGGCTGGTCAGTTAACTCGAAGGCTAAAGCATGATTTAGCCCAGGTACCAAATAATGCGTAATTTAGGGCATTGTTAAAAGGTAGGAGTAGTTCATTAGGAGCAAGGCCAGGCTGTGGGGCATTTGTGAGGACAATTGTTTTGACCACCATGCTAGGAAGGTGAAGGTTGCGAACTTTGACAGCCCTGCGAATGGCTGTGGCAAATGAACTGCTTTCCTCCGGTGGTGGTCCAGGGGGAGAGACTAGCCCAGTGTCGGTTGAAGTGTCTAGATCACTGCCTTCTTTTAGGTCCATATACCAACCGCCAGCACCATAAAGAGGAGCGAGGCCTCCCTCATTCCCACCATTGTCATCTCCATAAGGTTTGCTCTGATCAGTCTCTGTGAATAACAAGTTGGTTCAAAGTATGTGCACAACTGCAGGTGGCACAGTGATGCCCTCATGTCTTGTCCGAAGAGTGGCGGCAAGGTGCCGAGTCCTGCTTGGCTTTTTCTGTGACTTACCTGAAGATTTTGATTTCGGGGAAGATCGGCTTCAGGAAGGAGTTCAGGAGTGAAAGTAGGACTTGCATCAAGTTCACTCTATCGGCTTTGACTTGGACCTGAAACTTCACTGAGCCTTCCAGTGCTCCATCACATAGAGCTTCACCTCTCGACCTTGAATGGCTTTTGGGTTCATTTGCTCACAGTCATCGGTGGCCTTGGAGTTGTGTGATTGATCCAAGCACCAGCGGCACATCTGGTGGGAATCTTTAACAGACATTTGTTTACAACAAACTTTTCAAAACTTAAATCAGGTTGTCTTCAGGGGAGACATCCTTTGCATACCGAAAAAATGTAGGCTGGAAGAAAGCATCTCTTTGTGAGAAAGAAAATAGGAGCGGAACTCTGAATCTGCTTCTGAAGGCACAGAAAGAAAAGAACTGATGTCAGCGGGCATAGGTAGCACTTATATGCGGCTCCTTTGTCATTTCCAGAGTGAAATCATATCAATGTGGAGTTGCATGGAGTCATCTATTGGCATGCAGAAGACTCCTTTCAAAATTTCCGGATACAGTCTGGCACCTGACAATAATCACAAGCTGTTGAATCTGCTGTTAGAAGTTGCCATCAGAAATCTGAGTTACTGCAACCAAAATAGCTTTTTATATATATGGGATAAAGTACTCTGTGCCATACATAATAAAGATACTGCAAGCTATTGAGAAGTTTGTGACCATTTAGCGGAACGAGGGCAAAGGGCGAGTCCCTTTATTAGGTCATAGAACTCCAAGGTGGCGTGCAATGTGCTTAGAATCTTGGCATGGCATGGCCATACCATCACACTTCCCATAAACCACTTAAATCCTTGGTGTGTTGTTTCATATGAAAGAGATAGGATATTTGCAAACATTAACCCCTTCCAGGCTGATGACGAGCTCAGCTCGTCATGAGCGTAACCTGCCGTACGCTGATGACGAGCTGAGCTCGTCATGTAACGCGGTAATTTTAAAATTGCCGTGTACAGCGGGAAAACCGCTAGCGGCGATGCGGTTAAGAATAAAAGTAGAATCTCTAGTGCAAAATTAAACACACCAAAAAATCAGTTAGCTATTTAAAGATACTAGAATCAATATGAAACATGTTAAATTAAAGAAAAGAGCTCGGAACTTGGAGAAGAATGCAGAGAGATTCTATATTTTCTAAAATTACTTAAATGATGCAAAACAAAAAAACATGTTGGTATAATTATGTTCTTTCTGTTTATCACTGGTCATCTACAGAAACCGACCATAAGAAGGAAAAGCCATGTTTCGTTTTTTTTTTAAATGCAGCTTTAATTTTGCCCTGTGTCCTGCCTTTCACCTTGGCTTCTGGCAGCAGGCATTAAGATGTCAGAACTCAACTGTAATAAGTTATTACAGTTGAGCAGCTATGTAATTTCTTTATTAAAGAGGAATAGGGTTGTTACAAGTCACCTGTAATAAGGAAATTAGAGGAAAGTTTTTATAAAGGGATTGAAGGCTACCAAGTGTTATGTTGCTATACAGTAATGCAGTGTGTCCACTGCTGCACTGGCTACTGGTCATGGTGTGGATCTACCAGGGATGATATCTCTGAAAAACAGCTGATTGCATTGCCATTTTTTTATGCTGGAGGGATCTTGCTGTCCTAGTGCTCCCTCTGTAAAGGGTTGGGGACACTGAATTTTAATATAGCACGGTGAAAGTTAGATAAAGCAGGAACCAATACAGGCTACCGGTTGCTGACCCTCAATGCCATGCACGGTGGTGGTCAACCAAGGGGTTCCAAGTGTCTCTGGACGCTCTTGCAGCACGTTTGTGAGTCATAGACACAGGATAGAGAAGTGTGCATCAGTATAAATATGAAGAATAACTGGTGCTGGGTAAGTGTGCCCACAATGCAGGATGGCTGCTCACACTCCCAGGAAGTACTCTTCAGGTCCATGCAGGCCTTTAACAGGATGGCCTTAATGTACTGGGTGTAGAGGTCCTGTACCTACTCAGTTCAGTCCAAGGAAGCTGGACAAAGGGTTCAGCTCCCATTAAGGAAGAAGATTTATGTGAAAAGTTTAGGCAGCCAGCCACTCAGGAGACATTGTTTTTGCACCCTCCTTTGCAGTGTACACCTGGTAAAGAGGCTTGAGATGGCTAGAAGTTTAGTCCAACCCCAAGCCAGACATCTACTGTGTTTTTACTCACAGATGGTGTTGGCGCTGGTTTCAGGAGGGAGTGTCAGGTCCATAGTGAGAATGAAGAGTTATGAATGAATTGCATTGATCTTTTTTCCCCAGAGGTAGATTCAATCCTATGGGGTACAGGGGACATTGAAAAGGCTGTACCGTGTCTATATTAGATTGGTTTTCAGTAGGAAGTCTCCCTCCAAACGATCAGGCATTTTACTCTCTTATATTTAGTTAGGGGAGCAATTTGAGTTTGCCTCCAGGCTGCCAGGGCCTAGAATTCGTCTTAATTGGTAGGAGCATCAGAGAACTGGCACCTTACAGGCTGTATCACAATAATACAGAGCAGGTAGTGGTGGTATAGGCTGTCACACTACTAATCAATCTAGGAATTACAATAAGGTTTGGTTGTAATGAATGTTAACAGTCCAAATAATTTCAGTGAGATGACGGTGCCTCTCAAGGTAACGGTGACATCTCACTACCCAAGATGTCGACTTAAACTGAAATCCAAAGGGATGACAGTTATAATGAGCTAACTAAACAGTTGTTGTACCTCGGCACTCAATTATTTAGCACAGAAGCAAGTGCTTCTATGAAGAAAGAATTATCAGTCCTGACCTTGTTACAGAATCACGAACTTATCGATGATCAGAAAAAAACATATTCCATATTTGACCTTTATGTAGAGAACATCCAAAAGCTTTAGTTATTTTTGCTGTTTTAATGTCATAGTTGACATAATTATTATCAATACGATGTCATATTGTTAATACATATTTAGAAGCACGTTGTTAAGAGTTCACATAGTTCTGAAGCACGTTGTTAAGAGTTCTTCCGTGCATGGATCCCAAAAAGAACCCAATGGGCAGCCGACATGTGTTTCGTTACTAAACAGTAACTTCCTCAAGGCTTAATTATTGTTTCCTGGTTAAGAAGCGAAGTGCGCGATTTAGTCAAATTCTCAAAGAAAAAACAAGAGATTGATGAACCTTGGATGAGGGTTCAGTAGCCTCTCAATCCTTTAGGTCAGCTTAATACTTTCTGAAAACGTAGTCCTTTGACAACTTTTTTTTTTGTTCGATCTGCTGTGAGTTAGGCATGATTTGTCCACAGGCAAATAGTGTTTGGTAGAAAACAAAATGCGAAGAAACGTTTCCCATTAAACATGAATAAGCGAGGGGTAAGTGTTTAGTTAGTGGGACAAATAATAATCTGCGTCTCTTCTTCGGAGATGCATGCTGGCTGTGTTATACTGAGAAAGTACAAGAGGCTCTGTTGCCCAAGTCACCATGGTTACTCTAATGCTGCCTTTATTTCCCCTCCCACAGGCCCTAAAAAGCTGCGACAAGAGTGCAAAACCCATTTATGTCTCCGTGGGTCACAAGATCAGCCTGGAGTCTGCGGTACATCTCGTCGGGAGTTGCTGCAAGTACCGGACTCCTGAACCAATCCGCCAGGTGGGAAAATGAGCCTTCCGCAGGTGAAGGGGTTCAGGTCGACATGGGGTCTCCGTGGCTTCAGAGGGATGAAAGGCAGCCATGGAATGGGTATAATGAGATTAGGAGGAAATTTGAGTCTCCTCACATTAAAGGACTTGGACAGATGTGCAGCTTCCAAACATTGAGATGTTCCGTGAACCACGGGGCCTGCACACTTAGGGGTCAGTGGATAAGCGTCCTCCGCAAGTGGAAGAGGTTCAGTGGTACATGGGACTCCGCACGTCAGTGAGTTCAGTAGAGCACTGGGGTCCGCAAAGATGTTCATTGGGACATGTGGCGGGCTCACCTGCAGGGTCCGGGCAGATGGGTGGCCTTGACAAAACTAAAGGGAGCACACAATGCCTCCAAATGTCCAAGGACTTCAGCAAGTATCCAAGCCATCATAAATCGATGGACTCAGTGGAGCTTGGGGCTTGTACCCCTGGGTGTGGTTCAGTGAGACAAGTGAAGCGTGTGTGTGACACAGACCACGTGTATGAATCCGGGCAGGAACTGGCTCCCGCTTTCTTCTCACTGAGGGCTATAGACTGTGGACCATTCAATGGGCGTATCATAACATACTTTATTTACTGCTCTAAAAGCCAAATAGCTGGTAGCCAGTGCTATGTATTTTATGCGTCAGTGGCATAACTGCCTAAGCTGGCTACTAATATTTCATACAAGTCATATTCAGCATCCCTACTTTGGTCCACCCGGGTTTTCTTCAATTGTTTTAGAATGATAATTTACCTCAACTAAACTACTTTCAGCTTAAAAGGATAATTTAAAGTAAATGAAGCGCATAACACTTGGTTTATACTTTTGTGTAACAGTGTCTATGCTGTCATATGAAACATACCCCAAACAAGGAAACGTCCTGGTGCCACATTTAGCAAAACTTGTTTACCACATAATACACTTCTTTCAGTAAGTTGAAAAAAGGTCATGGCATTTAAGCAGGTCGTGATCTAGTAAGAGGTGTTGTAACCAAGGAACTCTTATAGGAGACGGGTTCTTCGCAATTTAGGACATGATCTAGGGCCATATGTATCATAGTTCCGTTTTGCGAATTCCAATTAGCGAATTTTAAGGAATCGCTATTTGGAATTCGCAAAACGGTATGTATGTACAAAATCGCTTTTTAATAGCGATTCCTTACCATTCCTAATTTGCGAATAGCAAATTGCTAATCGCAAATTACCCATTCATTTCTATGGGCCAGGAGGCCCATACGAATGAAGGGGCAATTTGCGATTAGCAATTTGCTAATCGCAAATTAGGAATTTTTTCAAGGGTGCAGGGGTGTCTCAAGAACACCCTGCTGCACCCCTGAAAATGAAATTTGGGGGCATATGGCGCACATACATGCCCTAAGGGCATGTATGGGCATCATATGGCACCTTTGGTTTTTTTGAAAAAAGCTTTTTGAAAGGAATTCGCAACTTACCACCAACTAGAAGTTGGTGGTAATTTGCGAATCCTTAATGGCATTTTTTGAATATTTTTTGTTTGATACATTGCATTTAAGGAATCGCAAAATTTGCGATTCCATAAGTGCAATTGCAAAATAAGGAATAGCAAATTTTGCTATTCCTTATTTTGCATCAAACATGTTTGATACATACCATTTATCACATTAGCATTCGCAAAGGTCGAAATTCGCAGAATTTCGGCCTTTGCGAATGCTAATTAGCTTGATACATATGGCCCCTAATCCTATACAGAGAGAGTAACAGAACTCAGCAGGCAGGAACAAATGTATGCAAGTATATATAAGAACACATGTGCTATCTACCACTATGTTCTGAGACAATGAGAAAATAGAAACAATTTGAAAAACAAGACACACCTTTTTTAGTCTTCCATTTCAATGTTCTTGAGTGGATTTATTTAGGAAAAGTTGGTGTTTGACGATAACAATACATAACAGAGTCCACTCTACACCCATATCTGTGACGTTGGAAGGTATTTCATTTGTTTTGTCTTCGCATCTCTTATACCATCTGTTTGCCCCTCCTTTAGAACGTGTAGATCGAAAAGTGCACTGCTGCAAAACACTTTTTATTCTGAGTAACAAAAAAAAGCATTTCCCAAGGGAACATTACACTGTGCAGTGCCGAGTGCGTGTGCTGCATCAGGAATGCATGTGATTAATAATCCAATATTTGTTGCACTGGCTGTCACTTACAAGGACATTTCTGATTCACTTTGTAGCCTACTTTCCAATGTTTAAATCATGCACCGTCAGCAGAAACTACTCCATAAAACAGACAATGTTTCTGTTTCTTGAAAGCACAAACTCTTCATTATGTTCTTATTTTAAGTGATTCATAGCAGTGGAAAATTGAATGTTATTTTAAAACGCGATGAAAACACTCTACGTTATTTATCGGAAAGGCTTTTATTCAGGAGAGTAGAATTCTGGGAAGAAAATAAATCCAAACGCAACCTGGCTTAATGCTTATTAAAATGAATGTTGAGTGTATTGTGTTTAAAAAACACTCCCTTTTCATGCTGTAGTGCTACTTCACATTTACTCGCGGGCGGAGTTCTCCCGGATGTACTGCAATTCTTTCTGCACTAACGTTTTCAGAGCTCTCCAGTGGGTTTATTTCTCTCGGTCCCTCTCTTGCTTTCTTTTATTCTTTCTCTGTGTTTCTCCTTGCTTTCTATCTCTAACTCTCACATTCCTGTTCTCCTATTCCATCCTGTGGCCTTCGAAAGTCTGGTAAGACTGTAGTCTCTAAAACTTACCTCCTGATTTTTGAGTTTTGGGTTTGCTTATGCGTTGTAATTGTTCTGTCTAGGTGATGATCAATTTTGCATTTACAATATTTCCCCATATCAGTATTACCTCCATGTATAAGTCACATGGTGGAATTTTCGGACCATATGTAGTTTTAAGACAAATCATTTTATCATTGACAATCCCTCTTTGTATCACTTACTACTAGTGGGACTCCGCTTGTCCCCCAAGGCAGCCACTTCTTGCATTTGTGGAGCATACAGAGATATAAATTGTGCCCTCCACTATTTTTCCAGTAAATTGTAGTTTTTTGATTAGGCACCTTCCTATGCTGCGTCCTGTCAATTATTCATATCCCAGACATTCGAGGTAAATCATTTGACCTCATGCATGAAGTGGTGTGGACGAAGAGAAAGGCTGATGATTATTCAGTGTGCTGTGCTATATCCGCTTCCTTAAATGTTTCGACAAGCATGCTACTCCACCATAACACATGAAGAACAAGAAGAGGCAGGTGTTAACAATAAACCTTTTACAGTCACCCCGGTGCAGAATGACCTGGTTCTAAATGTTTGGAAGGTCAGTTAATCTTCCGATGAAGATCCCGTACATGAACAACAAAATGGTGATGCCGGCTTTGTACCCACAGGAACACCATGGAGGAGGCGGCAAACAACCTTTACAATGCAGTCGTTATCACATAATACCTTTACCATGCATCCATTACAACGCAAATGCTTTTACCATGCAAAATGTTACCACGCGTATTCCTTTATAATGAAAATGTAAGCATTTTGCAGATAAGTGTGTATGTATATATATATATATATATATATATATATATATATATATATATATATATATATATATATATATATATTCACTGAAAAAACCATAGGTTTCAGGCCTTGTATAGTTAGGAATTAGCATTTAAAAAAGCTTTAAAATCCACTCAAAAAACTATAAGTTTTAGGGGTATTATAGTTAGCTGGACATTTCACTCATACAAAACCATTGAAATTGCTCCTATATAGTTAGTTGTACTAACTATATTTCGCGCACCCGCAATCCACTGCTGATGATGTCACATATTACATCATTCATGACATGGTCAGTGACATCACTGATGACATCTCAAATGACATCACTGATGACATCATCAAGTGAATGTGGTTTTCTTCGTTATTTAAATATGCATTATATATAGCAATTTGCATTGAAGAATGAGTGGACATATACAAATAAATATTTGGATGGAGGATTTAGTAGCCGTGTAATTGACTGTTTACTTTAACAATTTATAGTGTCTCACTAAATATAGTGGATAGTGACTAAAGTGTGTGAATATCTGTATCACTTTGTCAGTTGTTGTGTAAACTGGTTCTCCAGTTGGTTACTAGCTATGTGAAAGTCTATATTAGTTATTGATTAGTTAACTGAGTATTTGTATGGGAGAGTGAATGTGTGTGGTTCGGTGGGGGTGTGTGTGACTGCCCAAAGATGTGTGAATAGTTGATTCACTAGATATATGAAGTTAAAACTACATGTTCTAACAGTTGTTTGGGTGAGGGAATATCTTTATGGGTGTGGTGATGAGCAAAAATATTTCTCAATGGTACATGTCCAACAAACTAGAAAAATAAAAGGCAGTGTATGTGTCAGTTGTATATAAATAAGTATACATAAGACTCAATGATTGTGTGAGTGACTGTATGGATAACTGTATACTTGTAATAATGATGTTATAATACACTAAGTATGACTTACTATGAAGTGGTGTTTGTATAAGTGTGTAGCTAAGAAAGTATGTAAGTATGATCCATTGTTTGCATAAGTGAGTAGGATAACTTCATATGAGAATAGGTTGTGTGCTGGTGTGTAATGTCGATATAGGTGTATAAGTATTTTTGATAGTGTTCTATTGTTCATTGACAGCATGTATGAGTGAATCTACAGGTAAGTGATTAGATGTGTGTATACATCTATGAATCACTGAGTGGGTTTTTAGATACTTGTGATGTCACTGACCATGTCATGAATGATGTAATATGTGACATCATCAGCAGTGGATTGCGGGTGCGCGAAATATAGTTAGTACAACTAACTATATAGGAGCAATTTCAATGGTTTTTTATGAGTGAAATGTCCAGCTAACTATAACACCCCTGAAACTTATAGTTTTTTGAGTGAATTTTAAAGGTTTTTTAAATGCTAATTCATAACTATATAAGGCCTGAAACCTGTGGTTTTTTTCAGTGAATTTCAAAGGTTTTTTAACCGCTTCCGTGCGGCAGGAATTTCAGCGCTGTGCTGAACATTCCAATCGCGGGTGTGGTCGTGACGGAACCATTCCGTCATCAGCACAGCTCAACCGTGACTGATGACGGAATGGTTCCGTCACCAGCATCGAAGGGGTTAAATGCTAATTCCTAACTATATAAGGCCTGAAACGTATGGTTTTTTCAGTGAATTTGCAAGGTTTTTTAAATGCTAATTCCTAACTATATAAAGCCTTAAACCTATGTTTTTTTCAGTGAATTAAATTTTTTTTTTATGCTAATTCCTAACTATATAAGACCTGAAAGCCCACCAGGAATCTCCAGTATGCGCCAGGGGACTGCATTGCAGAGAGGTGTAATGAAGCCACGCCCATTTTTACACCTCTCTGCAACGCAGCCCCCGTGCATGTTTGAAGAGGGGGAACTAATTCCCCTTGCATACTGGGGGCCCCTGGGGGAAAACTAGCCCACCTGGAACCTCCAGTATGCGCCAGGGGGCTGCATTGCAGAGGTGTAATGAGGCTATGCCCCTTGTTACACCTCTCTGCAACGCAGACCCCTGGCGCGTTTGCAGAGGGGGAACTAATTCCCCTTGCATACTGGGGGTCCCTGGGGGCCAACTAGCCCACCTGGAACATCCAGTATGCGCCAGGGGGCTGCATTGCATAGAGGTGTAATGAGGCTATGCCCCTTTTTACACCTCTCTGCAACGCAGGCCACTGGCACGTTTGCAGAGGGGGACTAATTCCCCTTGCATACTGGGGGTCCCTGGGTCATATCTGCCCAAACGCCGATATTCTGAACGATTGAAAATTACTTTTCTTGAGAAACATTTGGATTTGGATTATCATGTCCTATACTTTGGAATTTTTGAAAGACTGACTTTGAGGATGCTATAAATTACTCAAGTCTGACCGAATTGTGTGGGTAAAATTGATACCTAGTCACTTTGAATAAGAATGTACTTACGTCTCGTCTATCATTTGGAAGAAATATCTAGTTATATGACAACAGGATACCGACATAAATTGAAGGAAATAAGAACGCCCTGAAGAAGTTCTGTTGTACAGAACGAAACGCGTCGGCTGGCTGTGGTACATAAACATAAGGAAAATAAAAGCATTTGAATATACACCAAGATTCAGCGCTTCAATAAGGACTCTAAGTGATATGATTTGATTGGACTTATTGTGCAAGTGGTGCTGTGCCAAACTTTGGAATATTCTCCACTACTCTCTACTATTCCACTACTCTCTACTAATCCTCTACTCTCTAATACTCACTCTCTACTACTCATTCTCTACTACTCTCTACTACTCTCTCTCTACTACTCACTCCCTACTACTCACTTTCTACTACTCTCTACTACTCACTCTCTACTACTCTCTACTCTCTACTCCTCACTCTCTACTACTCTCTCTCTACTACTCTCTCTCTACTACTCACTCAGTTCAGTTCTTTATTTATTTCGGTGGTTAAAAACCATCATAAAAATCCATAACATTACATATCCACATATAATCAGACTGAACATTACAATATTAAAAACAGGTTTAAAAAATAAATTAATATTATTTACAAGCTTTAACCAAACAAAGGGAGAAGTACATTCATATCATCCTCCATCAACCCCTTGTGTTTCTTAATTTGACCACAATTTTTAAAAAACTCATGATAGTACACAGAGTACGCGTCTCAGTTGCTCTTTGCAAGAATAATAAAGCAGTTTTGGCCTGATAGATTTTTGATTCCTTTAGAATATCCACCAGGAATCTTAGACGTGGCATTTTATAAAAAGAACAAAATAATACAAAATGAAGGGTGTCCTGCGGAGACCTATTGTCGCAGCCGCAGGCACCCTTCTGCTCAATTGTTAGTGTAAAACCAGACGGGTAAGCTAAAATATTGTGTAACAAATTGAGCCTAAAACGAGTCATTAAAAACCTCTCATGTTGACTGTGGATTAAAAAAAGATACGATTCCATACCCATTTCATTGCTTACAAGCGAGTGGGCTGCTACCGAGGTTTTATTAGAATCAAGTTCATTCCTCCTGTAGTCGTATTTTTGTAGCAGCTGGTTTTGGACATAATATTTGCAAGAGCTTACCACGTTTGAAGGGTCAGAAAATAACATTTGCTGGTCAATAGACTCTAGGGTTTCTTTAATGTATTTTAGCCAGGGGATTTGCAACCATCTGTCTCTACGGAGACAATCCTTGATGATCTGTCTTGTTAATTCAGCATTTGGGTTTAGCCAAATTCTAAGCTAGGTCAAAATTGGTCTCACTCTAATCAGGTCAGATATAAAAGGGGTGCCCAGCTCTTTGTGTGTGACTGCTGCCGGGATGCTCTGAGGTAGCTTTAAAAGTTTCTTTAAAAATTTGTCTTCCTCCACTTGTATCTGATGTGCATCCCTAAAACCCCACACCTCTGCCCCGTAGGTGGCTTTGGAGATACTGACCTCTCTATACAGTGTCATCACCTGCTCAGGAGACCAACGTCCCATCCTTCGTGCGAAGTTTAGTATGGCCCCGTTTGCTGAAACAAGTTTCCTGGACCTTTCCTCAATCAGTGGGGCAAACTTAATCTTTTCCTCAAACAGGAGACCCAGGTATGGAAAAGTGGTCACAGTGTCCACAATGTGAGTTCCTATCTTGAACACAAATCTCTTAAGAGGTTTTTTCCCTGCCATCATGATGAAAGACTTGGTTAGATTGACAGAAAGATCCAGATTCCTCATGAATTCAGCAAAACCAGTAATTAAGAGCTGAAGACTCACTGCTGTTCGAGCGAGGAGGACCGCGTCATCCGCATACAACAGTACCGGTATATGGCGCGATCCCACTCTTGGGCAGTCAGTTCCCAGTGTCAGCAGGGCACTCTCTAGGTCATTTATGTAAAGAGAAAATAGGAATGGAGCCAGGATACACCCCTGCCTCATCCCGCCAGAGCACGGGAAGGGATCGGTACTCACCCCCCCGCGCTATAGCGGACCTTGGCAGTGGTGTTCCTATGCAGTTCCTTAAGTATATTGATCAAATCCGGATCGATTCCCAATCTAAACATAATTGCCCAGAGTTTAGCTCTATTGACATTATCAAATGCCGCTGACAGGTCCATAAATCCCATATACAGGGTCCCGTCATCTGACTTGATGTATTTAGCTGCTAAAAGATATAAGTTGAGACATTGGTCACTTGTAGACCTGCCTGTCTGAAAGCAATACTGGGTGTCCACCAAGGTGTTATGGGTACCAGTCCACTCTATCAGGCGGTTGAGAATTACCCTACCTAATACTTTGGCCGAAACATCGATCAGCGAGATTGGTCTGTAACACTGTGGGTTGTCCCTGCAGCCTTTCTTGTATATGGGGACAATCACTGCAGATGACCAAGATCTCGGTAAACCGGATTTAATTGCGGCATTAAGTACTCGAGTCATAATCGGTGCCCATAGGTCGGTATTACTTAAAAATAGGTCTGGGGGGGTGCCGTCCGGGCCTGGTGCCTTATTACGCGTCAGCCCTGGCACTGCTTTTAGAACTTCCGACAAAGAGAATTCTAAATCGGTTGCCCTGGGTCCCTCCCAAATCCCATCCACAATAACTACCTCCTGTTGATTGTACAGGGTTTTAAAGTGGTTAGTCCATTGATCTGGTAGTATATTGGTGCTAATTACTGGTGAGCTTGAGTCTTGGTGACAGGGCCTATTTATAATTCTCCAAAATTGGGCGTAATCCCTGTTTTCTCCTGCTTCTCTAAGGTCTGCCCAGACTTCCTTTTGAAGAGCACTCTTCCTTCTCTTAACATGCATTTTGAAATTCTGTCTACAGTGGGCGATTTCATTCTTGTCTCTCGGGGCCTTCTTTAAACTCTGTTTTAATTCTCTTAATGCCCTCGAGCAGTTTGTATCGAACCATCTTGGTGATCGGCCTCTTAGTTTTTAGTAGCCCATCCACTATTTTGATTAGAGATTCATAGGCCAGAACCACTCCTCTACCCTCTGTCACAAGATCTAGGCAGGTCTCTATGTGTTCTTTCCCTTTGCCCACTAGGTTGGTGTAGAACTCTTGCGGGTTGATCATTCCCCACCTTATGCGCCTCCCTTGATCCGTTGGTTGGATAACAGTGCTTCCTCCCATGTTTTTTACTGGTAGATCATTATATTTAATTTCCAGGGAGAGGGGATTATGATCACTCCAGGGGCTCCACTCCATTCTTGCTCTTAAAATCTGATTTTTAGCAAAGGCAGAGATTACTATAAAGTCTATTATAGACGCACAGCCTCTACCTTTGAATGTGGGTATGGGAGTCTCCCCTGCTTTCAACGGCACCAGATCCATTGTATGGGTCAGCGCAAAGCTATCTAGAAGCTTCATCAATAATGTGCCCTCCTTATTGTGTTCAAAATGGGGACCCTTTTCTACGGGGCAGGAAGACCAATCAGGAGAGATGGGGAGTAACTTAGGGCATAAATGACAGTTAAAGTCCCCCATCAACAGGATAGTTGGTTCAATCCCTCCCTGCCTTAGATCTGTTTCCTCGTTGAGCCTACTCTCAAGCTCTAGTAGAATAGGGAAATTTCCATCACTTGAACCCGGGTTATAAAAGTTTACAATCGGAAGTCTCTGCCCCTGCCCCTGCAGAAAAACTGCTTGTATTGTATCTGACGCCCATTCCGGTTGTGACCAGGTGCCCTTCAGGTCTAGATCTGCATATATCACTAAGCCTCCTTTTGCTCTCCCAGAATTCACTTCTTTGGCTGATCTAAAAAAACATTTATAGCCCTCCAGTTGACAGGAGTCTGAATCTCGCGCCCATGTCTCTTGTAGAGCTATAATATTAAAGCCCCTTATATATTCATTCCACTCCTTATTCTTAAGCTTGGCCCCTAAGCCTGCTATATTCCAAGACAGAAAAGTTAGTCCGGCCCTATTCGCCTTCCTGCCCTCTGTACTGGGTACCTTTGTTATACAGTCACCTGAATCTATGGGTTCTGTGGCTTTTTCGGTCTCGACCCTCTGTTTGGGGGATTCTACCAGCCTCCGTTTTTGCTCATTCCTTGCGCTGACAGGACCAACCTCTGTTGCAGAGACTAAGAGTTCCCCAGTTGCTAAAGGTGTTACAGGCTCATTTTCCATCAGGTAGTCAGTAATTTTCCTCAAGTGACTGCAAAGGGGCAAATCTATTTCTCCACTGGGAGTAGTCTCGTGGAGATAGAAACTCATCAGAGTAGCTTGTGTATCTGACTCTTTGTGTGTGATGTGGCATTACAGGATGCCACCCAACATTATCAGTATCGTTAGCGTTGTTACTACTCCTGCTCCTTGGGTAGAAATACCCCAGCGGGAGCGCACAGATTGTGCTAGTGAGATTTCTGTTGGGGTTCTTCAGGATATAATCCACAAGTCTAGTGTCTCTAAAATGTGCTACTATGCAATCCCCTCTTATGTCCTTCTTTCTACCACCAAGCCAATTAACTCTTCTCACATGGACTATCTCTCCTCTTCCCCCATTATTTAATGGTCTATGTATATTCAACCACTTGGAGATCTTTGCATGTAGTTGGGAATGAGATTCTCTGTCTGAGGCCCTGATTTCCGGGACCCCTGCAAATATTATAACAAAGGGGCTAGCATCTGGAGGAAGATTTATGTGTGGAGGGGGGCTATCTCTGATAGAGAGGGAGTCGAAGTGGATGTGGGATGAGCTGTGGGGGCCATTTCTTAGGTGGTGGTCTATCTGCTCCATTTGCATTAGTGGTTGTGGAGGGGCTTTATCAGTGTTTTTAGTGCTCCTCTTGTGATTGTATCCCCCTCTCTGGTGTTGGTTTGATCCCCCTCTCTGCTCTTGGCGAACTTTCGGCGCATCATGTATCTGGGCAATTGTATGTTGGGTATGGCTAACACAGTTGTTACTTGGCAGTGTGTCAGTGTTGTCATTAGTGGCCACATTGCTTAGTTGGTCGGGGCCAATGGGTGGTTTCTTGGTTGTGAGTTCTTGTATCTTACTTTGTTTGGACAACTCGTTCGCTATTTTATCCACCTTGCTTATAATGGGTTTCAATTGAGCAATTAAAAAGGTTTCTAGATGTTTTTTGAGGTCTCCTAGGACTTCCTCGATCCAACCTGGTGGGTTTCTATTTGTGTGCCCGTTATCATCTACCAGGATAACCTCTTCCCTGTTTTTTTTAGATCGAACATCCCTTGTGAGTGGCTTATTTTGCCTCCGTTGTCCCTTAGTCCTCCCCCGATGTGTTAGTTTTCTCTGGGGGCTCAATTCGCTAAGGCCTGAAATTTCTATCCCTGGGGAAGGTGGGAGTTGCGCACAGGGAACGGCCTCAGTTGCGTTATTTGGGGAGGCTGCATTCCCCGTCATATTTGGGCTATCAGCTAATAACGGGTCTCTACAGGGTGTTGGAGTAGCTACAACGGGGTTAGGTGAGGAAGATAGGCTCCTTTCCATGCGCTCTATTTCCCCGGATACCTTCTTTAGCATCAGGTCAATAGCGGTGGGTTTTTTCCCTTTACTTGGGGCTAAGTCTTTTGGTTTTGCTAATGTTTGTTTGGGGGTTTCAGTTTGGCGAGTTTTACTCATAACCGAGCGTGTTTTAGGGTGGTTGGACATATTATAGGCCAGCTCTTTACCTCTTATCCTCCCCCCAACGGAAACCACAAATCCTTATAATGAATAACCCAGTACCTCAACACTTAACATATAACTTAAAAGACTTAGACCCCAGACCCCCTTCTTCCTGCGGCAACAGCTTGGGATCACAGATTCGTTTTAAAGTCTTCAAACACAGATGAACAGTCCCAAACCACGCTAAACAGTACCTGACCCAATGTGGCCATGCCAAGGGGGGTGGCCCGTCCCGTCCCTGGTCGTCCCCGGACGGCCACAGACGGCCCGCCCTCTGCCCGGGCTCCGCCCACGCGCGTCCCGCGAGGATCTGCTGTTCTTTAAGCGCCTCCGGGCGCTGGTGAATGACGCTGCTGGCGGCGTCACCGGGACCCCGCAGGGGATGCTGGGGATTGTAGTCAGCCAGGTAGGCAATCACGGTGAGAGACGCTCCCCCCTCTCGGCGGCCGCTAATGCAGAGCGGCGGCGGGGGAGAGCGAGGTGCAGGAGCGCGTTGGGCAACAAGACCACTCCGGGCCTCACCAGGTCAAAGAAGCCCCCAGTCGCGTTTCAAACCCCGCTCCTCTGCCGGATCTGCTGTTCTTTAAGCGCCTCCGGGCGCTGGCGAATGACGCTGCTGGCGGCGGCGCCGGGACCCCGCAGGGGATGCTGGGGATTGTAGTCAGCCAGGTAGGCACTCACGGTGAGAGACGCTCCCCCCTCTCGGCGGCCGCTAATGCAGAGCGGCGGCGGGGGAGAGCGAGGTACAGGAGCGCGTTGGGCAACCTTTACTACTCACTCTCTACTACTCTCTACTTCTCACTCTCTACTTCTCACTCTCTATTTCTCTCTACTCTCTACTACTCTCTACTACTCACTCTCTACTACTCACTCTCTACTACTCTCTACTACTCACTCTCTACTACTCTCTCTCTCTAATACTCTCTACTACTCACTATCTACTACTCTACTATTCTCTCTCTCTGCTACTCCCTCTACTACTCTCTACTACTCACTCTTTACTACTCTCTACTACTCACTCTCTACTGCTCTCTACTACTCACTCTACTACTTACTCTCTACTACTCTCTACTACTCACTCTCTACTACTCATTCTCTACTACTCACTCTACTATTCACTCTACTACTCTCTACTACTCACTCTCTGCTACTCTCTCTACTGCTCTCTACTACTCTCTACTACTCACTCTCTACTCTCTATTACTCACTCTCTACCTCTCTAACTCTCTCTACTTCTCTCTCTACTGGTCTCTACCTCTCAACCTCTACCTCTCTACCTCTCTACCTCTCTCTACACGCACACTTATACACATATATATATATGCATATATATGCATATGCATTTATATATATATGTATGTGTATATATATATACATACATATATAAACATATAATCTGCATATCTATATAAATACAAATATAAATACATGCATACATATACATATATGCATACGTATGCATGTTATTTACATGAAAGTTTTAAAAACACTAATAAAAGCAAAGCTAAAAAGCCACCTTATTACAAACAGAATGGCTTTAACTTAAACGAGGGCGAGATCTATTGCATTTTCAATGCTTGTTTACTTTGGTTCCATCAAGAAGGCATTCAGATGTGTCACACGTTTGCCATAAATTCTGAATGTTAGCACTCTAGTTGCTCATTAGATCACTGTAGGAAAGCTACTGCTCACCAGGGAAGTCTGCTGCTGGTATTCAAAGCGCATGTTTCAGTCTGCATGTCAGAATTTTTTTAATGAAATAGAAGAGGATTTGAGAAGTCACTCAAAATGTGCCCTAATTTTTCTTGCTGAAGCACTAATCATACTTTCCATGGCAAAATGAACCCCCTCATTTTGTTCCTTTTTAAATTAAATGTTTTCAGACTTACCACTTCATTCCAATCAAGATGGCTTCTGGTGTGCCATACTTTTGTCATTAGTAAGACTGTTAGTGCTCTAGTTGTTCTTTAGAACACTCTGGGACATTCTGTCATTGGGCTATACTTGCGCTACATCTGGGTGATATTTGGGCTACATTTGGGCTCTTTTGTCTCTGGTGGCCATCTTGGGAGACTGCATGTCAGAATGTTTTAATGAATAGAAGAGGATTTGAGAAGTCACTCAAAATGTGCCCTAATTTTTCTTTCTGCAGCTCTAATCATACTTTCTGTGGCAAAATATACCCCCTCATTTTGTTCCTTTTTAAATTAAATGTTTTAAGAGTTACTACTTTATTCCAATCAAGATGGCTTCAGGTGTGCCATACCTTTGTAATAAGTAGGACTGTTAGCGCTCTAGTTGTTCTTTAGAACACTCTGGGAAGCTGCAGTAGAACACAAAGGAATCAACTGACAGTCTCTGTTCTTGTTGGATGTACATGTTTTACTGAGAATGTCAGACTTCATTCTCACATGACTGAGAAAGATAATGTGAATTTACAGAAAATATGCTTTCTGTTTAGCTTATAGATCCCCTTCCAAACCACTGTGGGAAAAGCATGAGATAATAGTTTTCTTTCAAACATGGTTCATGATATCCCAGCAGAAGGCTTTTTCACATGGTAAAATCACCTTAGAACACACCACAATTCCTAAAATGAGTATGGTACCATCAACAAATGATTTATAATGTAACTAAAGTCCTAAAACCTTCTATTAACTGCTATGCTTTTTAATGAGGTGCTATCATGTATATTGGTCCCAAGATGGCTGCCAACACTTCTTGGATGAAGTGCTGACAGCCAATCAGATCTCACGATGAGATGTGTGGTTAGGCTCTGCCCAGATATATACATTTTTTCACATTTGATTTTCTCAACAACTACTGGAAGGATTTACACCATTTAAGCAAAAGCGTGATCTGCGAATCAAGTCAAGTCAAAAGTAAGTTTATTATGACCTTAGTCTTTAAACATGTGCAAAACGCAATATGCGAATCAGACTCTACCATTTTGCCAAATTTCTTGTAATTCCGTTTAGCCGTTCGGGCTGTAGCCGTGTCTAATCGTCCTATGGAAATTAACATGGGGAAAACACGTTTTGGGACCCCCTTATTTCTCAGCCCCCACTTCCCGAATCCCCCCAAAACTTTCAGGGAAGGAGCAGAGCGGAGCGGGCCATCTTCTTTGAGAAATTTGCGAATATTCATCAACCGGCGACAAAGTTATTCCCAATAGAATGTTGCGGATTTCCTATGGAAACTAGGTCCTAACTATATATACCTACTGGCGACCGCCAGTAGGTAATATATATATATATATATATTTTCCCAAAATTCACTCTGCGTACGCAAAGCATGCAGCGCACTCGTGAGTTGTTTTACAGTTTTATTGCATCAAAGCCATTGTTGCTGACAAACGCGTTTCAGCCTGAGCGGCCTTTGTCGAGACATTGACAAAGGCCGCTCAGGCCTGGACCTAAGCGCAGCCTTAGACACTGTATCGCATATCTTACTTCTCCAGAGGTTACGTCGATGCGGGGTTAGGGGTACAGCTCTACGTTGGATGACTTCCTTCCTTCTATTGTTAGCTTTCAAGTCGCCTAGCACCCGCATATGTCAGATAGTATTCCTTTCATGCAGGGGGCCCCACAGGGCTCTCTATATTGAGCTCTACCCTTTTCAGTCTTTATATTGGCCCCCTTGCAGAAATCGTGGAAAAACCCAATGTAACAATTGTGTCATATGCAGATGATATGCAGCTTATTGTTACCCTATTTCAGGACACGGAGGGGGCTGCAACTCAATTCTCGTTATGTCTAGAAGAGCTTGCCTCAGGATGTCCAATAATTGCCTAAAATTAAATGGCAATAAAACGGAAGTACTGATAGTCGAGAAATCACCTTCTATCTGGTCATCGGCCTGGTGGCCTGAGGCCCTGGGGCAAACTCCTGTTCCAAAAGTAGAAACAAAAAACCTTGGGGTGGTGTAGTTTGATCCTAAACTCTTTTTTGAGTGTCAAATTAGGAAGGAAACTGGCAAGTGCATCAGGACTCTCAAAGTCCTAAAGAAACTCCTAGACCTACTACCTATAGCGACCAGAAAAACTATTGTTCATGCCCTGGTTACATCTCAAATAGATTATGGTAATATCGTCTATCTGGGAGCTTCTGAAGGAAATTTAATTAAACTTAAAGCATCCAAAATGCTGCCACATGTTTGGTCCTTAATCTCTCAAGGAGAGAATCCACCTCTAAAGCTCTGTTTACTCTTCACTAGCTACCAGTGGAGACGCGGATTACCTACAAGGCCATGTGCTACTGCCACAGAATTCTGTGGAATTAGACCTGAGTTACCTACGATCTATGATAACTTCTTACACACCTTTACGTAATCTAAGATCTGTAGAGGCTCACTTGGTCAAGGTGCCAAGAATTGAAAGAGCCAGGATGAGAGCCCGATCTTTTAGCTATCTTGCAGCCAAAAGGTGGAACACTTTGCCACTGAATTTGAGATCTAAATCTATTGAAGGGACCTTCTGTAAGGGACTAAAAACTTGCCAGTTTCACCCTTAAAATAGGGAATGTCTAGGTGTCTTCCTTCAGTGTTCCTGCTCTCTCTAGCTTAGCCATAGTTCTCATTTTCCCCTTCATCTGTTTCTTTTTAGGGGGTTAGAATCGTAGCAGGGGGACACACCGTTTGGTGTAACCAGGCGCTTTACAAATGGCAAATAAATAAATTCAGGCAATCCTCATTCTGTAGACCGACAAAAAGACAACCACATTCCACACACTTCAAGGGTAAACACTTGTCATCTTCCCCAAAAAAGGTTGATAGGAGGGGGCAAACCGTTGAATCTGTATTCGCAGAATTCATTGCAGTACAGCAAACTATCAAAGAATGGGAGGCGGGTAGTATTAAGTGGGATTTTTCAGTAGTGCCCCCTCACACTAGCCTCACTGTATGCTCCAAACGGCCAGTGGAGCCTTTTTATGCACCATATAGCATAGTGTCACTTTAAAAAGCACAGTCCCGTTGCAAGCGGGAATCAACTAAATGGGCGCAGAGTGGGACAAGACTCAGCAGTGCTTTGGAGGAACGGAGGCCATCTCAGTGGGGTGTAAACTGTGGCTGTAAGAGGTTGGTAGGTGCACCAAAGTAACTACATCCCTGCCTCAGCATCCCTTGGCATTACTCGTCAGTGCATGAAACCTATGGTGAGCATCAATCATAGGAAGGTTGGCAAACAGCTGCTGGGACATCAAGAGAAGGTGGCTAGTGTTACCCATCCCTGTCAGAGCACGCTCCTTTTACTTGTACCTTTAATTGGCAGAGCAGGGATACAAATTAGCAGGCATCCTAAGGACATTAGAGTGATGAAAAACATTCGAAAAGGAGTGCAGAATGCCTCAACTTTTGACATGGATCGACACGTCAGAGGAGGTGTGAGGCGGCATACTTGTAAGGCGGTCAGCAGAGTCTTAGTTCATTGCTGAAGCGGGGTGGTTGAGGGAATTCCGGCTGGTGAAGGGACGGGAGCTGGAGCACTAGAGTCCATCTGTAAAAGTTTGTAGCAGGGCGATGGCTGTAAGGGGTCAAATTTAGCCTATTTATCTTGACAGAGTACCCGCTGGCACCCCTGAATATCTCCCGCTATGAAGGGAGAAACAAAGAAGGGAACACGCTGGCCACCAGACTGAGAGCCCATCAGGTGCAGGAACGTATAATGGAGCTGTGCAATGATGAGGGGACTGCAGCTCAGAAGAGGGGGGACAGCAGGACTGCTTTGAGCGTTTAAAAGCAGTTTATGTTCATCATTCCAGATGTGAGCCGGCGAGGCAGGAGTACCAGAGTCTGGAGTTTATAGGGAGATGCAAGAGGCTCCAGTCACCAAGGAGGAGTGTTCTTGGCAGTAAGTAGGTGTAAGCTTCTAAAGCTCCGGTCTCGCTCCAATTTGCAGCATCAATGCATACATCTTTTGCCGCCAATCTGTTGGTGCTGCGCTTGGAGGCGTTCAGTGATTTTGTAAACTGACCGTCCTTACAATGATGGGGGAGGCCACCTTGTTACTTATGAATCCAGGCAATGACCCAGCGTATCAGCCCATCTCTCTGCCTAATATGGCTCTCGCAATCCTGACATCCAGTGCTGGACTGGGTTATGATTGACCTAGTGCTGCAGGATCAGTCAATGTTTCCTAGAGACAATGTAAAGAAGGTACTACACCGGATGGACATTGCAAAGCGACGAGGCTGAGAGGTTGTCTTAGCCTAGCTGATGCTGAGAAGCCATTTATGGTGGACCCACCGAAGAGGATGGGCTTGGGTGGAGACACTTGCAAGTCGTATCATGGTGGTCTACCATTGGCCAGCTGCTAGGACAGAATTGGGTGGGCAGTAGCTGACAAAGGTGAACATACGTAGGGGCACTAGAAAGGGTTTCTCCATGTGTCTGTTGCTGTTCACGCTTTCATTGGAAACCGACACAGCACTTACGAGAGCACACATAGATTAAAGTGGCATGAAACTGGGGAGGAACGAGAGGAAGGCTGAGGTGTTTTCAGGTGAGCTGTTGGTATCTCTGATGGAACCTAGCTCCTCAACCCCATAGCTGCCGGAGGAGCAGGACAGATATCAGGCGGTTTGGTGATTTAAGATAAAATCTGTGAGGCCAGAGAATCCAGCCCAGACCATTGTAACCCAGACAAATTAAGACAATTGGAGAACATAATCCTCTTTAGGTGGCCAGAGTGGCCTTGTGCTATTTTCGGAGACGACAGAAAGGAGTGCAAAGTCCTATATATAGGTCCCAAGATCAGGGGCGTAGCTAGAGCTTCTGGCGCCCGGGGCTATCCCTCAGATTGCCGCCCTTGGCCGCGGGGCTGGGGAAAAAGGACGGGGAGCAGCGGGGTGGATTGGCAGGGTTCAAGTTACAACGCCACTCTCTACTTCACTGCAGGTGAAAGCAAAGGTCGGAGCGGAGGTGCTGCGTGGGTCCACCCAATATTTTTACCGGGTAAACAATGTCCACTCGCCAAGAAATTGGGCCTCACAGAAATATGCTGAACTTGATCTGGTGTCATTTTCAGACTCCTAGGCACGTTCAGCAGCACCTGCACAGTCTGCTTTTCATTCCCATCAGCAACGTGCTAGTAGCGAGTGGGGCTTTTATATCTTAACCTCCAGCTGGGCCAAAGATAAAGGCCCAGTTAAGGGGCCATTAGGCCTCCTTTTGATGGAGTGGCGTGGAACCTCACACTTAAATGTAAATGCAACAGAGGGAAACAAATGCACACAGCTTGTTATCTCTTCACAGGTACTTAAGAGAGGCTTGCTTTTGACTTTATTAGGTCCATTTATGTAAGTGCATGAACTGTAAGAATGTCATATGTGTTGGCCTGTCACAGTATTTACACACAATTTAAATAGCACTATTTTCATGCAAGTGTGTAAATCAGTGTATAAGATGAGTTGCATGAGTCAATGAGGGTTGAAAGATATAGCAGTCACATATCCTACATAGCTCACTGAGCTTTATTGAAAGGCTTACTATTTATGAACTGCAAGTAACGAAAGGGTCTGTGTTCAAAGCAATAACCTGCTTACCTTGTTACATAAAAAAACATTCTATCATCTTTATATTACATGATGTGCTTTGCCAGCACATTAACCTTCTATACTACTTCGAGTCAGATCTGGAACTACACAAAAAAGAAATCTCTCCATGAAATACTTTAACCGCCTGGGTTATCTCACCAATTATTATTTCATGATATATACTGGGCACCACTGTAGCAGATGTCTTTCCCCATAAAAATATTAGAAAATGCAGACTTTGTAACCAATTAAGCATAAAAGATCTACCAACATGCTTCTCCTTGCTGCCTAGTTCTTTAAGCAGGGTTTTAGAACATTTTTAACATTAGTTGAGGCATCGGGATTGCGCCACTTTTTTTAGCACAACCCCAAAGCAAAATCTAATTTGCTAAATCTCATAATGCACTTAAATGCACTCATGATATGTGATGTCACTTACTGTCACTTACTGTGATGCCATGTGTGAGGTCATGCATTGTGACATCACAGGCTGTGATTGCACACACTATGATGTTACTTGACTAACTAGGTTAGTTCCCCCCACATGCTGGAGTTACAAGAAAGTCCATAACTTAAAAAAATACAATTTACATATTTTTCCCCACAGCACAGGCAGTTTCATGCTGTCTCATCCACCACAAGCATTTTAAAAAGGCCTGCCCCGGGACCATCCCTCTGGGTAACTTCATGTGGTGTCAGTCAGCCAGCAGTGTAGTCCAGCAATATTTCGAGACTCCTTTGAAAAGCATCACCACCGTCCCACCTGTGGCCCCCAGGTCAAAACTAGAGATCCTTCCAACTCTCAGTGTCACCCATATCCAACAAGTGATACCTTAAACTGATAGCCACCCTTAAGTTAAGTTCCTACTGCTGCTGTATAGAACAGAGGAATAAAAATTCAAATTTTATTCATTTTCACTTACCTTATTTAGGCTGTCAGTGTCATAGCTGCCATGGTTTCAGATTGCTATGTGTGACATTTTCAGAATTTCAGTATAATAATGAGTGACATTTCAACGATTAGGAGTGACACTTTCTCCCGAGGTAAGAATCAAGCAAAGACGGCAAGGGAAACATATAAATATCAGAATTAATACCCATTTGAGCAATAGGAACTCTATTAATATCTTACAACTGCTGCACAGCAACCACAATTCGATGCCAAAAAATTCAGCCCATACAGTGAACCTGTCACACCTACACTTCAGGGTGTGTACTGGAAGACAGCGTACATATGTGATATTACGGCAGGAAAGGTTTGTGGCAATATAAGAAAAATCAAGAGTACAACCCAGTGCAGCAAACCCAACACATCCAGAAAAAAGCCCAAAACACTCAGCCCAAAACTGTCAATTCAGGGGTTGCATTGGAAGCAGGCATGATAAGAAAACTACCACCTCAATGTCTCAACAAGGTATAGTGGGGAGAGTGTGTGTATTTAAAATTGCTGCAGGACATTTTTTTTTATAAAGTCAGGAAACCAACAGTAAAACCCTGCGCAAGAAATTTAATAGGTCAAAAAATGTCAAGCCACACACTGGCCTGTTCAAGACCTTGGTTTCTCCAAATTGATTGATTTCCTTTTTGTAGTTTTATGTAGCACCGGCTCAGCCAAAAGGTATTGAATGGCTTTAAACGAGCACCAGTTACATTTCATGAGCAGAGGGAGTTATTTGCCCCAAATCACAGGATGTTCAGACTATGCCGGGCCCGGGAGTCAAACCTCTTTCGGTGACTGCTGCTGGTGTCGAACAGGTCGGCCACGCTGCACTCTCCCTGCAAGATCAGTGGCACCACAATCAGTGGAGATAAGTCGCCCCGGCCCAAAACAAGTTTGCATACTGTAGCAGAAACCTACTAAGACAGACTGCCTCATTGCACAGTTCTCGGTTACACGGCCGCAGGCAGATCCGGAAGACCGCTGCGCCTGCACATTGTTAAAGGCATAAAGTTGAGTAGAATTAGAACTTAAGTACCTTACTTCTTTGCGAGGTGAGCCGGTGCCCCGCCAACAGGTCAGCCGTGTCTGGCTCGCAGTCATGCTTACTCATGTGGCATTGGCAACCAACGCCAGGCCTCGTGATTCTGGCAGGTACCTGTATACGGTAGTGGACTGGTGACGGTGCCCTGGGCTGTTCCTGCGGCCGCCGCGGTCCTCTCTCAGCCTGGCCGCTGGTGAGGGGTCAGGTCAATCCGGTCGTGGTGTGGGTGCCTGGGTCGATGTAAATAATAAATACTGCCACTGTACGAGGGCCTCTTTGATCATCCCTCTGTAGCTGGCATCATCACACAACATTGTTGCAGGCGGCGAAGATGGGGAGTATCAAGATGTCTCTTCTGCTAAAGATCCTCCGTTTTGCAGATTCTGCCCTTAAAACTGGGACAGATGAGGTCCGGTAAGCTGCAGGAGCTGTGGGCTCTTACGCTGGGAAAGGTGGGGAGGGAGCAAGAGTGAGGATAGTGAGCCCAGTGCATTTTAAGATCAGGATTGAGGGTTCCGAGCATTAAACACTACTCCGGGTGGCACCGATAGGATACTTGGTGGAAATAATGAAAGAAGAGACAGATGGCGAGGTGCTTCATGTCTGTAGGGCCACTGCAGGAGGTACCCTGGGTCCCAACAAGACAAAGAGGCAAGAACCTATCCCGTTCACTGATCGCTTCTACTACACAGAGGACACGGGATTCTCTGTAGGGAGAGAGCGGAGTCTCATAAACTGTCCGGCAACCTTCACTTCGAGGTGGGGCAATCACGACTTCACAAACGGGGTTGTCACAGACGGGCAGCCCTCTTTCACAATGGGATTAGTGACACATTTCGAGATCTACGGGCAGGGTGGTGTCTACCAGATACCAGAACCAGGTAAGACACTGGGTGTTCAATCCACACTTGGAGATTGTTACATTGAAAAATACCCAGAGATACCTAGGGCCTCATTTAAAGTTTGGAGGAGTGCTTAAACATGGCGCCTGCTTGGCAACCCTTCAGGTCCGTGAAGGGGGCCTTCATGGTTGCTCTGCTAGGTGCCCAGGGGCGTCGCCCCACTGCTTTTAACCAGTGGGAAACATAAAATGACAATAACTTAGAGTTATTGTAATTTTATGTTTCCTATCCTGCTGCTTTGCGGCAGGTGGGTGGGCGGGGCTACTCTGAGTGTTTTGCCCACTCCTGACTGCGCAATGCAATGACTGTTTGGTCGTCCCTCTCGGGCCGCCCAAACCAGTCATGCGCACTTTCCCCTCCTCCATGCAGACTGCACTGTGGCCTGCATGGAGAACATGGCCACCAATCCAGCCCCTGGCTTTGCTCAGACCAATCACAACGCTGCATTGCAGCGTTGTGATTGCTTAGGGGAGGGAACCTGTCTGCCTGCTTCCTGTTCCTGTCTGAGACAGGGAGGAGCAGAGAAGACGCGGGACCTGGCTCGAGGTAAGAAGTATAAAAAAAAATGTAATTCCTAACTACCCTCCCACCCTCAAGCCATGCCTGCGGCGACTGTAAGTGCCACGTTTCTCGCATTAGAATAACACTATTCCGGTAAATTTCCTGCATTACTGCAATGCCTCAGATATGAATGAAATGAAATGAATGAAATTAGATTTGTAAAGCTCATGGCTGCCCGAGAGCGTCCCAGCGCTATAGAACAGGTAACAACTGAGGAGAGTACCGAACTTTAGGAGTCTTGGGGGAACAGAAAAGTCTTGAGAAGCTTTCGAAACCTAGGGATAGCTAGGTTCCGTGCGGAGTCTAAAAGGAAGAAATACAAAAGAAGTGTGCCCAGCAGTGTGATAAAGCTGTGCAGTTCTAGTTTCTTGCTTTGCTAAGAGAGATGCATAAAAGCTGAGCTTGTTTTTCCATGGCCACAAGATGGCAATAGTGTACAACAGGAGCTATAGGAATCTCAATATCTTATGACATGGAAATATCCTGCTATCACAGAAACTCATATGCAAGCCAAACGAACTTAAAAGATTTGAAGACCTGAACACAAAACCACACACCCGCCTAATTAATATAAAAAAGCACCCCTTGCTCAACCATAGTATCTAACAGATGTGGATGTCCAGCCGCAAAACGAAGCTTCTAAATACATGGCAGAAACGAGGTCAGTCTAAACTAGTAAAAGAGGGGCTTAATTGGAAAACTGTTCAGGGAGAGCCTCTCTCCCATCCTTTAGTCGGCCTCGGGTCCCATGTGGCAGAGAGCCTGGACAGACTGTCAATTGATCATGATCTTATCATGCTATTAATGTGATTGTTTGCCAGCTAGGAAGGCACGGGCTAGCTAAGGCAGGAATATCTGTTTAGTTTATTTCTCTGCCACCCCGCCCGGCAACAGGTGTCCGACCTTGGCAGCGGGCTGTGCCAGGCTACTACTAAGTGTACCACCCACCCCCTTTTCTGAACCGTACTACTAAGTGTGGGCAACAATATAATGTTTGCGAGAAAGTGTCACTTATAATTAAACTGAAAATATCACAAATAAGCAATCTGAAATCGTGGCAGCTATGTGGTGTCACTCCCTTTCAGATCCACCCCCCATGCAGGTGCGAAGCTCTAAGTAAGGTGGACGGTAGACAGTCTGCCAGAGTCTAAGTAAGGCCCAAATAGTTTGCTACCGGGGTTCGGAAAACTACATTTCTATTGTCATGGGACAAAAAACAACCAGGGATGAAACTAAACTCGGCACAGTGGAGAGAAATCTTATCATGAATTATTATCTTTTCACATGAAAATGAGCACAATTCAAAAAAAAAAATATATATATAATTCGGTTTGCACTTTACACCAGAGCATTTACACCCATAGATGGTTCTAGTTAGCTTTCCTGATGGAGAAATACGGGGAATATGGAGACTGTCTCCCATATCCTACGGTCATGTATCACAATAGTTGATTTCTGAAATGGGTGGTGCAATACTTTTCAGAAGTGGAGTTCTTCGGCTGCCATTTCATTCTGGCATAGGCCCCCATTCGATGAATTTAACGATGCGGGGAATGGTTCACACCTGTAATAGAAAGCACTGTGACTAAGTAAGTTATTAGTGTAAAACATGTAGTACACACAGTTTAAGATAGGTGGCACAAAGGCCGGCACAAAATGTGCAAAAAGATTTTGTTTAAATGTTTACAGTGCTGTCAAAAGTTGTGTTTTTGTAATACACTGATTGTACTGCGTGCACATTCTTTTTTTATTGATTTCCAATATAAGAACACCTTTAAAATGCTATCAAGTAAAGCCTGCACTGACTCCCAAGCAGTCTTTAGATTTGCCAACTAACCATTTGCACACACTTACATTTCTTTCAGGTAGTAGGCACCATGGAGAGAAGACTTGTTTCTTCTTCAGCTGCCTCTCCCTTCTCTCACTTCATGTAGAGGAGTCCCTACTTCTCTCCTTTCAACCTATGGCAACTGTTCTGGAACGGTTGTGTTTTTAAATCAGATTAATAAAGTATTGGAACGTCCTTTTGCTGCCCAGTTTGACCTGTGAATGTGTGGGTTTACAGGTCAGAGGCAGTAGGCTGCCTCCGAACGGGGGTGGTGGGGTGGGGAGGGAGGGATGAAAAAGTACACTTACCTTCTTTGCCGCTGCGCATGTCTCTAATCCGTCCTCGCCAGCACCGGAAGAACCCAGGCTCCTGGACTCTCCTAGCCAATCACGACGCTGCAGGAGCAGTGTTGTGATTGATTTGAGCGGCCTGTTTGACTGCTCAAGCAGTACCTGGAAGGCTGGGCACGCTCTCCACTGGACTGTGCAACACAGCCTAATGGAGAACATGCCAGGAGCGCATGACTGTTTGGCCAGCCCCAGAGCGCCGACCAAGGCGTTATGCGCACTTAAAGAGGGAGTGCAAACCACTCCTGCTACCTCTGACGTCAGGGAGCCAAGCCCTGCCTGACCTGGCTGAAGCCCTGCAAAGAAAAGAAAATGATAAGAACTTCTTGGTATTTTCATTTTATTTTCCACTTCTCAACGCAGTAGGGCGGCGCTCCTCCACCTTAGCGGAGGAGCCGCCACTGGTCAGAGGTGATTGCTCTCTTTTATGTCTATTGGCCTTTCTTACACGAAGACAGAATAACAGCGCCTTCTCAGCCCCCCAGAAGGACTTTATTTATTAAAAAGGGGGTATGGCTGCACTTAAACAATTCGGGCATGCTTGCCATTTTTAGGTCTGGGCTAATGACAGCTTTAGCTGCCTCTCCATACTTATTGTAATCAACATAATATTAAAAATGACAATCTCCTTGGACAAACCCTCTTCAGCCATTCGTTACTTGGAATGCCATTCCCATTAGAGTCCGCCCACCGGTCAGCATACATAGTGGGCAATGGGTCGGCCGTGTCATGTTTCGATCTGCCCAATGGACAGCCAGCCGTTCTGTGTACGTCACGTGCTGTCAGACAGTGGGACTGACTGCATTCTGCCCCATTACTGCCTACAGCCGTTATCAAGACCTGTTAGCACACAAAGACAAATAAGTTCATTATTAAGCATACGCCTTAAGATGTCGGTCACGCTTTCCTTCTGGCTATTGTAGCTAATATTAGAACGTATGCAAGATTGAAGTAGGTGCTGTGACTTCCGGTCTGGTAGCTTTAAAACAGAACGGGTTCTGCATTTGTTTTCCCGGAGAAAAGCAGCGAGCAGCTGTACGTTCTCCAGACAACATATTAATGTTTTATAAACTGTATACTTTCTGAGCGATTCTTAGTGGTTCTTTTCTCCAAAAATATTAATTTGTAGCTGGCTCATCAATTTGAGTTTGGAGGTGCTTAGCGACAGTAAATAAAACCATCTTTTATTGAACACACCGGTCCCAATGAGAATCAATAAAGAGTGTAGACACAAACATCGAATGTAATTTGGTTTGTGCCATGCTTGCCCTTTTCATAACTTGGTTGTTCAATAGATGTTTTTTGTTGTTGTTCTTTTGGTGGTCATTTTTAGGTCCAGCATGGGCAGAGCATGCGCAGCTCTGCGAGGCATGCTGTATTGAGGTATAGATTAGAAGCTCCGCCCTTTTCCCCGATCATCTTTTAAATTGGCTCCTATTACTGTCCTTTCTAATTTTCTCCTTTTCGTTCGTGAATAGGCTTAGTAGTTCTTCCTCAGTACTGCCTTGTCTGAATTTGGAACCTCCCATAACGACTGGATGTTTTACTTGTGTTGGTACGCGGTCTGCTTTATGTAGTCGGTGAGCGCTATTTTCTTTAATTATCTTCCCTATTCCACCACGATGTCCCAGCATGCCGCCACCTATTATATTGTTATTAGTCATGTATTTATTCATTTCCAGTGTGGCCTGCTTTCACTGTAGGGGCGGCGCTTATTTATTTAATTTAATTTACAGCACAAACGCTTTCACTTTAGCGGCCGCGCTACAAAAATCATTTATCAATGCCAATAGCTTAAAATCTCGCAATTGCGCGGCCCATTGCATAGAAAATGCTTGTGTTTATTTAATATGCCTTTTGTTTTAAATATACTATGCTTTATTCGATGTTCAAGTAGCTGCCTTCAACATTATATTTTTTCATAGAACCGTGCCTTTCTAGAGCACGCAGTATTTGCGGAGCCCATGCAAGCACCTGAAATTCCATGTTTCCCTTTTAGCACGAGTGTGCGCCAGTAATCTCTCCAGCTTCTCTCTCCCTCAGGCGGTGTTACTTTATAATGTGTGTCCGACTGAAGAGCTGTACGGAGGCTTCCTCCAGTGGAGCTTCTGTCATGGTCTTGGACTGCCGGCCACCTCCCCCCTTAACACACTGACTGAATTACCCAATTCAACCAGTCAACACATGGGGGTCTTTGGAAGTCAGGGGGTACAGGGCCCCCCCCCTGGCCGTATTTATTAAAATATAAAAACAAATCAAAAATTTTAATAAAATAAACATTTCTGACAATTATTAAAATGCACATTTCAGAACATTAGATTGACATCCGTTTCGACATGGTATGATGGGCTAACCTTAACAAATATCTAGTACAGCGTGTTTCCTAGCCGAATCTAAACATCCTGAAAATTAAACTGCATTCTAATAATAAAGTCTTATGGCAAGGTCGCCAACCGGTGTCAGATCCTTTTACAGCTGCGCTCTCACGTTCGAAATGCGCATGCGCAACCCAGGGCACGTTACACCCACGTGCGCTCCCTGAACTCCATTTAACCATAACAGGAGGGCCCAGACACTCGCGCACCTTAGTGACGTCATAGTGTTGTGAGGGGTGGCTACCAGCCTGAGGAAAGCGTAGACTCCCTCCCCCGCACCCTTTAAAAACGGGATATCATATCCTGCCCCTGAAGTTCTGAGAGAGACCAATGGTCCCTCCCGCGGGCGGCCCCTTTCGTGAATGGGTCCGCCCCCCCGTAATGACCTTAAAGTGCTGCTCACCGATTAATGACCTTACCGCCAGACACACATAATAAATACGACATTGCTATTCTAAAAGGGAAAAAAGGCCTAAGGAGAAAATTGTTAATACACAGCAAAGCACAAAACATATACATATACAGATACTCCTGTAAGCGGGAAAAAAGGCCTAAGGAGAGAATTAGTTAACATATCACAGCACTGCAAAAATATTTACATCTGTTCTACCATCCAGTAAACGGAAAATACAAGGCCTACTGGATCAAGCATCCTATTCCTATACTCCGGCACATTGTAAAACGTTATACCTACCATTGGCCGGCCCCAAGGTCTGCTAAAAGGGGATGGAGGGCGGGGAAAATTACACAGCCCCAAGGTGGGGCGAGCCTGGGAGCGCGGGCACAAAGAGGCCGCTTCCCGCGCTCCCCAGGCTTTTTAACCCTTTCGCCGCCGCGGCCCCGCCCCCTCACCCCGGAAGCGCACAACTACTTCCGGGGTGAGGGCGCGGGGCAAGCGACCCCGAAAGGGACGGGGTGTGGGAGGGGCCGGGCCCCGCCATACTTGCGTGGGGGCCGATTGGCCCCCCCTTCTCTCATGGTCTTGGACTGCCGGCCACCTCCCCCTTAACACACTGACTGAATTACCCAATTCAACCAGTCAACACATGGGGGTCTTTGGAAGTCAGGGGGTACAGGGCCCCCCCCTGGCCGTATTTATTAAAATATAAAAACAAATCAAAAATTTTAATAAAATAAACATTTCTGACAATTATTAAAATGCACATTTCAGAACATTAGATTGACATCCGTTTCGACATGGTATGATGGGCTAACCTTAACAAATATCTAGTACAGCGTGTTTCCTAGCCGAATCTAAACATCCTGAAAATTAAACTGCATTCTAATAATAAAGTCTTACGGCAAGGTCGCCAACCGGTGTCAGATCCTTTTACAGCTGCGCTCTCACGTTCGAAATGCGCATGCGCAACCGAGGGCACGTTACACCCACGTGCGCTCCCTGAACTCCATTTAACCATAACAGGAGGGCCCAGACACTCGCGCACCTTAGTGACGTCATAGTGTTGTGAGGGGTGGCTACCAGCCTGAGGAAAGCGTAGACTCCCTCCCCCGCACCCTTTAAAAACGGGATATCATATCCTGCCCCTGAAGTTCTGAGAGAGACCTATGGTCCCTCCCGCGGGCGGCCCCTTTCGTGAATGGGTCCGCCCCCCCGTAAGGACCTTAAAGTGCTGCTCACCGATTAATGACCTTACCGCCACAGGCCAGGTAGTTGACCGACTATCTGGCCCCCCCCTGCAAAAACACCCCTAGTTGAAAGGTCATCCTCTCCCTGCAAAAACTTCCACCCATGCCAGGATATTTCTTATAAAAAGGGCATTCCCCTCATCCGTTAAGTGTACCCCGTCCCGCCGGTAGAAGTGCTCACCCCAGATGCAACCATGAGGAATGGTCTGTAAGACCGGAGTTCTAAATAACTTATCCAGCTTGTTGTTGACCCTCTTTAACGAGTTATTCAACGCGCTGACTGAATCCCCCCCTCTCCAGCACATTCTTGGTATCAGCTGTGACCAAACCACCACAGTACCTGGTAACCGCTTCGCTAGCCACCCTGCTGTTGATATAATCTCTTCCAGGAGGACCCTTCTACCCAAACTTGTCAGATCATTCCCCCCTAGATGAAGGATCACCGCCGAGGGAGGTGTAGCATGTCGTGCCAATAAGCCCAACATGTAGTCCCTGAACTGATTGAGGCGTAGCCCCCCCTGCCATGGAAGGAGACCGTGCACCCCCTGCTCTCCACCCTCTGTTTACCTGATCCTGCAAGAAAAATAGGATTAGCACGTTTGACATACGAATGCCCCACTACCCAAACTACCACTTTCTTCTGCCTGTCTTCCTGGTTCCTCCGTGATGTAGACAAGTTGCCTTGATGATCCATGGGTAGTTTCCGTCCTGCGTCACAGGCCCGAGAAACTGTAAATAACCAGAAAAACAGCAGGTGTTAGAAATACTCCACATGGCGAAAGCTCTCACAACATGTGCAACCGCATGTAACGTTTATAGGCACTTGAGGACCATCTCCCAATCCTTTTCACACTAGTTGTGTTCAAACCCCTGGCCGTTGCTTCTGTGGCTGCCCCTATCCGGAAGGAGTGGGTCCCAAACTCTTTGTGGTTATAACCAGCCCTTGCCATACTCATGGCCAGTACTCTTTGAAACTGAAATCTGGTCAAAGGGGTCCCATCCCCATGCATTAGTAGTGATCCCCCACACTCCTGCGCCCGCTGTCTTATCAGTACCTCCACATGCGTCACCGGGCAGCAGGGATTGTCCCTTGCCCGATGTAACGCCAGGCTTTGACCCCTAGCTTCCTGATCTGTTTTAGATTTCCTGATTATGATCCACATAGTGTCGCCCTTTATGCTGACATCCCGCAGCTGAAGGCCGCCTACCTTATCACCTTTATTGGCCGCCACCAGTTCACCCACCCGAAATGCCCCATAAAAGGCTAACGAGAATGCGGCTTTAAAGAGGCCCACCTCGGACGTAGAGCTACATGTGTCCGGTAGGGCTAGGAGAACTGCTGATAAGCGTTCAAACCCTATTGGTTTCCTAGAATCTGTGGAAGGTGGCTGCATGCGCCGCCACCCCTTCAACGCCTTCTGCGCCAGGAAGCTGTTAGTAGGATCCCTCGCCCCTTTTGCACGTGCGAAAAAGGAGATAGCCGCCTTGTGCCTGTTGGCTGTCGCCACCGTGCGCCCTTCTCTGTGTAAGGTGCCTATGTACCCTTTGAACCTAGCTTCCAGAGTCCACCTACTCTCCCAGCCCTGGCCCAGAAAGTGACAGTAAGACCTGAACGCCCCTTCGTATGCCGTCCTTGTCTTGGGTGCTAGACTGGCTGCCACGAGGTCATGTAGTTGGGGGCACCAATTTGCCAGAGAGTCGACGGGAAGTGGGCCGGGGTTGTCTCTGCCTCCGGCAAGTGATCCCTGAAAACCTGCATCTTAAAGCGAGAAAGGGCATCAGCTGCATTGTTTAACACCCCCGGGACATGTTTTGCCCTGAAAAGTACATTCAATGTCATGCAACACAGCACAATCTCTTTGATCAAGCGTAAAATGAGTGGGCACCTTGCAGCTTGCTGGTTGATGCATTCAACCACTGTCATATTGTCTGACCAGAAGATTACCGATCGGTTGGCCAAATCCTCGGGCCACACTTTCAGTGCCACCCAGATTGGGAAGAGCTCGAGGAAACCAATGTTCACCGTCAGCCCGCTCTCCTCCCACCAGGCGGGCCACTTCTGTGCTACCCACTTCCTGCCGAGGATTGCACCAAACCCTACACTGCCTGCCGCATCTGTCCATAAACCAAGGTCCTCAGAGGACAGCGTGGGTGCACCCCACAGCACTCTGCCATTGAAGTCCTCCAGGAATGCAATCCATATCCGCATGTCCTGGCGAACCTCAGCAGATAGCCGTGTCCGGTGATGTTTTTCCCAAAGGCCCCTCATGGCCTGTGCAATTGAGCGAGAAAAGGGGCGTGCCATGGGAATTACTCTCAATGCAAAATGTAACTGCCTCACTGCCTGCTGCAACAGTCCTAGGTTCACTTTCTTCGCTTGTAGGCACAGTCCTAGTGTATTCTTGAATCTTTGAATCTTTTCCTTTGGTAGTCTAAAACAGCCCTCTACTGAATCCAGCTCAATGCCTAAAAATTCGAGGCATGTTACTGGCCCAACTGTCTTCCCCTGCGCCAACGGGACCCCGAAAGAGCGCATGAGCATGCAACATTCCTGCAATGCTGACGCACACTCCCGTGAACCCGCCGGACCCAGAAAAAGAAAATCATCCAGGTAGTGCATGACCCACTGGTGACCCGTACGTTGTCTTAAGGCCCATTCCAGAAAAGAGCTGAACTGTTCAAAATATGCACATGAAATTGAACAACCCATGGGCATACACTTATCCATGTAGTACTTCCCTTTGAAGGAGAAACCTAGAAGGTGCTGGTCCTCTGGGTGAACAGGGAGCAGTCTAAAGGCTGACTCGATGTCTGATTTAGCCATCAGTGTTCCCGCGCCCAAACCCCTCAGCATGTCCGCTGCCTGATCGAAGGACGCATACTTCACACTGCAAACTGCATCATCAATAGCATCATTCAAGGATGTACCCCTAGGTGCAGACAAATTGTGGATGAGCCTAAATTCCCCTTTCTCCTTCTTTGGAACCACCCCCAAAGGAGAGCACACAAAATTCTGCGTGGGAATGACATGGAAAGGTCCCGCTACTCTACCTAAACGCACCTCTTTCCCTATTTTAGTCGACACCAGTGTGGGATTGGAAAGAACTGATAGCTGATTTCTGCACTGTGGTGTCCCGACATACCCCCCAGCAGGAATTCGGAAACCATGTGTGAAACCCTCTTGCAATAACCTCGCAGAAGTGTGGTTAGGGTACCTGTTCAGCCAGGGGATCATAGCTGACAACTGAATGGGTGAATGTGCTATAATGGGGTGGATCTTACTATTCAGGTTTCTTCCTACCCCTGTTTCCCGGGCCACTGTTTTTGTTTCGGCATGTTGTTTCTGGGTGAGAAGGGTGCCCACATAGGTTGCACGCGTGCCTGAACTTACAGGTGCCCGGTGCCCTGTGGCATGTCCGCCTGTTGAAGTCCCAACATACCCCCTTCGCCCCTCCATTGATTCTCTGTTTTTGGCCCGTCTCACCACCCTGTGCTGATCGAAAGGGCTGTTGGAACGGCTGTTGCGGCTTGGGGGAATAACCTTTATTAGCGGTAGAGCTAGTGCTTGCTCCCTGACCCTTCTCAAATTGATTGTGCCATGAAGTAGAATCCACCTTGTCCCATGACAAAGTCTTATCAAATTCTTTAGATTTTCTGAAAGCTACATCATATTCTTTCCACACATCCCCTGCATGGTTCTCATGGAACATTGTGATTCTACTCTGATAGCAATTCATAGCTGGTTGCATTCCCTTAAAGCGTTCGCCAATTACTGCGCCGTACACTGCAAAAGCCCTCACCCAGTTGATGATGTTTTCTTCCACCCTAAATTTGTACAATTTTGCTCTCCATTCACTAGGCAACAACATATCCTTCTGTGATTTTGCATATTCCCATTCTCTGTTATCTATCAGTAATGAAAAAATATTAACATATTTGTCAGCCCATATCATTTCTTTCACACTTTGTGACACATGTTGCGCTAAGCACTCCCCCCTGGAGGGCAATGTTCCCTCGCCCAGCAGTGGCAGGGCAATCTCCTTACCATTGTTGCTGGGTGACGTCGCTTCCGCGGTCTTGGCACCGCCTCCATCATTCGCTGGACCTGTTTGGGGAGAAACTGGTGCAGGCGGCGTGGCGCCCCGACCACTAGCCAACAGTATCTGATTAACCAATGTCTGCTGCTCTGCTGTGAGGGCCGTGTTGGCCGGCAGCGCTCCCCCCCCAACCACGGGAGGACAGCCGCCACCTGGGCTGCCAGGTCTGTTGGCATTGGCCCCGACGCGGGGATAGGGGTAGGGGCCGCACCGAAGGGCACCAGAGCGTGTGGTGGAGCCACAGGCGGCACCGGTGCCGCCACCGGAATGACCGGCGTGACTGGTACTGCCACTGGCAGCTGGGGCACCGGTGCCGGGACGCCCAAAGGGACCTGAGGTGGCGGGATAGGTGCAGCAGGAGGTAGAATGGGAGGCGGGATAGGTGCAGCAGGAGGTAGAATGGGAGTAGGACTCTGTGGCCGACCCCCCACCCTCTTATTTCTTGCCCGCCTGGGCGGTGTCACAAAGACGCCCCTTGGCTTGGGCGGTACTATCGTCCGCTTGGGTCTTCCAGATGGCCCAGCCTGGGCATCTACCTTAGCCCCCAATTCCGCTACAGTCCTATCCAATTTATCAAACTTCCCCAGTCTCTTATCCATTGCAGACATTCTGCGCATCATTTTTTGGAACATTAAACCCACATTCGCATTCCCATGCCCCCTTCTTTGAGACATATTTATGAGCCCACCGTGCTCCGTACCTGACCCAGTTGGCGGTGCACGACCTGGAATACCTGACTGTGCTGGTGAATGAAGCCCACAACCTAGTCTTGCAGTCCTGAAAAACAAAGAACGTTACACTTCCAATAGTGGGTAAATGAACTAGGTAAGACCCTATACCAGTAAAACAAAATTGGCAAATTCCAAGGTGCTTTTCCTACCAACTTGCAAAGAAACAAAATTCCTTATAAAACCAGGCAGTAATGAAAATTCCTGGGTGCCTTGCAGGGCAGTCACTACACAGAGTATCTATCTATTTGATAGTAAATAATTAACTTGCCATAACTTGTTTAAACTGTCAGCATATAGAGTACTAATATAGCAGACCCATGACGCTTATTTCCATATCAGAAATTTAACATCGCAACAATAGCTACTCCCCAAGAACACCCCGTTATGACAGCATAAAGATGCACTGCTAAATAACACTCAAACCGATTAAGTCAAATAGCAACCACTGAAACTTGCATCAAATGCCTATCCCCCTGTGTGAGCAATACCGTGGTACTGTTAAAACATATATACTTGCAGGATTATACACATATAATCAACATCTGTGACTCCACTTGCCCACCACAAAACGATATCGCTATGAGCAATGCAGCAGTACTGTAAAAAGCATACAATTCGCAAGTTTCTACACATATAATCAGAATGAGTGACACCAATTGCAACCCCAGACAAAATTGTGCTTTTCCAATACCACGATAATATCACCCACCAAAATTACTGCTCAGAGCTCGATTTTTCCTTAAACCACCCTTTGGTCTCCCATCCGCTCCCTGCCCTAGCTGGCCCTGCTTAGCTTCAATGTACCAAACAACCGGCCTGCATACCGCCGCAGCCCCAACCTCGAGCGGCCGATCCTGAGCAGCTGCAGAGCCCCCCGCCTGCCCCTCACAATACCTCGTGGCCCGCTGGCGCTCCGATTGGTGGCTCCACGATCCGCCGCTGCCCCGCCTAGACCGCACACCACCTCAGGTCCAACCGGCTTCCTGTAGGCGCAATCCGCCCTTTCAACGTCCTGCTCGGGCAAGGCTGCAAACCGCTACGGCCTCTCAAGGCTTCCGCTCCCTGCTTCTTTGTCCTCCGCAAAACCGACCGCTGCTCCCACGAACTTGCGCCGCGTCGCCTCACGACGATCCGCTGGAAAATCAAAAGACGATAATCTGTAAAAGAAAACAGAAAATCACACAGCCCCGCCGCTTCTCCTCACGACGATCCGCTGGAAAATCAACGACGAGAATCTGTAAAAGAAAAACAGAAAATTACGCAGCCCCAAGGTGGGGCGAGGAGCGAGCCTGGGAGCGCGGGCACAAAGAGGCCGCTTCCCGCGCTCCCCAGGCTTTTTAACCCTTTCGCCGCCGCGGCCCCGCCCCCTCACCCCGGAAGCGCACAACTACTTCCGGGGTGAGGGCGCGGGGCAAGCGACCCCGAAAGGGACGGGGTGTGGGAGGGGCCGGGCCCCGCCATGCTTGCGTGGGGGCCGATTGGCCCCCCCTTCTCTTACTCAAGGCCGCTTCGACAGGGATTATTGAAACTTTGTCTCCTGACCCTTTCTTCATCCTGACAGACGAACCCTGTCTTTTTATAGCCTTCTTGGACAGTGAGTTTAGCTGGTGACAGATATTTTGTCTAGGCTAAGACTATTGCTCGAGTTACTTTTTTCTTTTAAGGGTACATTGAAATATGTTTATTTCCTTACAAAATGTGTATAAAACAAGCATTTGCAATGCAATAGATCTCGCATTTGCGTAAGTTTAAGCTATTGGCATTGTAAATAACAATGACTTTTATATATCTGTTTTAAACAACAACACACAAATAAAAGGCAGGAAGGGGTGGGAGCACACTGCTGACCTCCCAGCACAGGTCGCCCCTTAGCATTATAGTAAATGCAGTTTGTAGTGCACGCTTACTTGGTATTTTGCTGGAGTGTTCCACCAAAGTTGGTGCAGGTTAGTGCTGGACATCTCTAGACACATGTGCTTCTGGATTTTATCCGGCATCAGTAGAGATCAAAAAACAATTTTCATCTGGGGTGGCTGAGCAGGCTGCCACAATTCTTACAGGTCTCAGTACCTCTCACAGGCGCACAGGTGCATCTCCACATGGTGAAGCAGTGTGCTCCCACCCCTTCCTGTTCACAAATAAAAGGCATTGCCATTTACAATGCAAATAGCTCAAACTCTCGCAAATGCGAGACCAACTGCATTGCAAATGCTTGTTAGGACAAGCCCACAGGCACGCATGTGTGCTCTCGCTTGATGACAATATATTGTGTCTAAATAAAAAAAAATAAAAAGCCCTCTTAAAAGGGGCTTTTCACCCACCCATTATTTACCATTTGTTGGCCGCGTTTTATCTCACTTCTTTGCTGCCTTCTAATTCTGCAGCGCATGTGAGGCGTCACTTTTTTTCTTTGCGTGAAGCATGGTCCGAATACTGATTGAGTTATGTTAATTAGTATCCGTCGGCTGCTTGCGTTATAATTGAGGTACTATTTCTTTAGATTTTTATATAGCAGAAACTCGACCCAAAGGTATTGGAGAGCTTTTCATGAGCACCAGTTACATTAAACAAGCTCACATTCATTTTTAAGCAGGGGAGATTACGTGATTTGCCCAGGATCACAGGATGTTGAGCCAACGCCGAGCCAAGAAGCTGGTTTCCCTGATCCAAAGTCAGCTGCTCCGGCAGTAATTCCACATCCTTCTTCCCCCTCCCCCCTTTCTCCGTTCTGCTTCCTAGGACTACTCCTCATCCCTCCACAGGATAAAACGTGACTTCCTCAGCAGCAGCTAGAGTCCTTGGGAGATATCTTTTAAGAAAACAACACCTGGCTATAGATAGAAAAATGCTTCTCTTTATCTGCGCTTCCTGCTTCGCTTAATTCTGACTTGTGCATTGTTGTTTTCCTGTCTCTACATAGCAACCTGAGTCACGCTGTGTTACTGATGTATTTTCAACGCTAGTGACTGTCTCTCGCATTTGTTTTCGGCACTGCTCCCTAAAAATGTAAACATGCATTGGCAAAGCCAATGAGTCCCGCCTATACCAAATCTATTGAGTTTGTCAATATTTGTTTAGGCATATTGCACAGCAGCATAGCTGAAAGTAAAAAAAAAAAATACTATGATATGGACAGCGCTGGACGCTTTATGGCACTATTTGTTTTACTTTCATCCGTCCTGCACACCCGGTGGGCTGCTGTACATGGCTAAAGAAAAACTAAAAAAAACCATTGACAAAGCCATTAGATTTTGCACAGGTGAGACTTATTGGCTTTACCAGTGCATGTTTTCTTTCTCTCTCTCTCTCTCTCTCTCTCTCTCTCTCTCTCTCTCTCTCTCTCCCTCTCTCTCTCTCTTTCTTTCTCTCTCTCTCTCTCTCTCTCTCACTCTCTCTCTTCCTCTCTCCCCCTCTCCCTCTCCCTCTCTCCCTCCCTCTCTCTCTCTCTCTCTCTCTCCCCCCCTGTCTCTCTCTCCCCCCCCTCTCTCTCCCTCTCCCCCTCTCTCTCCACGCCAAACAGTTTTATAATCTTATAGGCTAGGTTCAGAGAGGCAGTTTCCTTTCTCTATCAAAGTATGCGCACCACATGTAAATGTAAATGTAAATGTACAGGAATTTATATAGCGCAAATCACCGAGCGGTTTCTAAGCGCTTGCTTAGGGAACCCGTCCTGGTATTCCCCTGTGAGATAACCCCGGCAGGGTATCCGCAAGGTGAAAGCCAGGCATCCCGCCGCGAGGGGCCGTGGTGGAGATTAAGCAAGCTATTGCCCAGAGTCGCAGAGTGTGAACCCGTGAATCGAGTAGGCACCGGAGCGAGAATTGTCGAGTCCATGGACATTTTAGGACTCAAGACCCCGCCGAGCCGGGAATTGAACCCTGGTCCCGGGCTGACCTCTGCTTCCAGGTCTGCCTCCTCTAACCAGTGATATCAAAAACAAGGGTGCCAGGGCTCGAGTTCGATTCACAGCAGCTTTTTATTTAGCGGCTGTGCACCTTCTTTTCATGGATTCCGAAGGTTTGTATATTCATTCATACATTTTCAAAATTTCAAGCAATTATTTACATTTCATGTAGACATCAGAGGTTTAAACATTCCTTACACATTTTAAAACAATGCAGACATAAATAATAAATGTGATACTTCATGAACAACAAATCATAACATTCATTAACGGTTGCACTTGACTATTTAACCAAAAAAGCAACTGAATTTGATACACCTGTACTTATTTTTACACTAGTCCTAACGACAAAGCGTGCATGTTTGGTGGGACTAGACACATTGGGCTTCGTGACTTTGATGAAATTGCCCTTTGTTCGTGTGCGAACCCGTGGAATTTGGGTTGCCTAAAATGTCGAACAGCAAAAAAAGCCTCGAACAGCCAAAAGCCGACGCGTTTCCAAACCCTTCCTTTAGTTTGTGGGGTTCTTCCTCAGGGCTGAGCTGTATACCTATGGTGTAAGATTGGGGAATATTTAGTATCTCCTATTCTCAAACTGGTTTAACTAGTACATTTCATGAGAAAAAATGGGGGAGGTTGTTACCTCTTCTCACGTGGTTGTTCACTGTCGGTTTTGAACACAGGGCATCTGATTATCCTTTGGTGTCACCAATGCCTGAATAGTGAATTAAAGGATGGTGTTCTGATAAGGTTTTTGTCTTTAAAATACATGCTACCACATTTTGTGTCCTTTTAAAGAATTAGCCAGCACTTACTTGTTGTGTGTTTCGAAGTGCTCAAAAAGCTGAGTTAGCCGTTTGTGGAATCTTTTTGGGTTCTGCGATGCTTAATTCTATGGGGACGAGAATTTGTATCAGTCCATGTGTGAGATTAACTGAGTGTTTGGTACACAATGATTTAAAACGGAGGGACTTACTTGTGAGTGGCGAGGTGTGTGTCTCGTATGCGGCTCCACTTTTTGTTGTTGTCTTCGTGCTATCCTCCTCCCGGGGGAGGGTTTTTTTTTCTCTCTTTTTTTTCTCTGTGAGTTTGAAATAGAGGGAGAACGACCATTTAGTATATTTTTAATGCGGTCGTGGTAATGTTTGGCTATAGTCCGTGCTTCTTGTTCCGGGCTTCTTACCTCTATCTGGGGCTCCCTAATCACTTTCAAAAGTCTCCGTGTGGCCGCATAACGGGCGTTCAGTTCGCTGCAAGGCGGATGCGTTCTCGTACGTCCCCGCCGGGCGTGTTTGTCTTTTAAATACTCTGCTAGGCATCATGGAACCAGTGAGCCACACTTCTCCACTTGTAACAGGTTTACCAATGCAAGAAAGGGTTCCTACTGGCTTATCAAATTGCCTTAACAATCAGTGTCACACCATAAGTATTCAAAGACACCAACAGTATTATGAATGCCATTTTAACCGATGTTTCCAAGCTAATGCACAGTTCATCTTTAATTTACTATAGCTACATTAAAATAATTTTTTCTGAACCTATTTTATTCACAGCGTCCCTTGTTCTTTATATGCAAGTGCAGCTTCAGTGTTTGTGTGGTGTATCACCTTACTTGATCGACAAATCTTGATTGATAAACCTTCTAAGATTCGCATCCTGTTGCCTGTGAGATGGTTGCCACATGCCTCTTACCTACCTTGCTTCATTTGATATAGATATTTCTTCCTGCCGCTTTGCTCTCCGTTAGTAATCTTCATTTGCTGTTTTTACGGCGTAATCACTGATCGGTGACTTGAATTGCCTACTTGATAGTGTAGACTTTTACTCTGCTGGGTGTATATTTTGGATAAGATGCACGCTGCATTTGCTGTCACAGATTTGATTTGATTTGAGTTGATTTTGTGATTTGTAGAGCGCTCGAATGCCCGAGGGCGTCTTGGTGCTGTAAGAGATAGAGACTGACTGACCGTAGTAGTGGTGCACCACCTGGTTAAGATGAGAACAGCCAGGTTTTCAAGTTGTTACGGAACGACCATAGAGAGGGGCTGTTTTTCAGATCTGCAGGAATCTGATTCCAAATTTTTGCCGTGTTGCCAATGAAGCTTCTCCCCCCCCACCTAAGCTGTTTGAATCTGGGAGTAACCAGGAGTTTGGCGCTACTGGATCTTAGCGTCCTGGTTGGTTCGTAGGGTTTTAGGTTACTTTTCAGGAACCCAGGGCCTGAACCATGAAGTGATTTGTACGCTAGGCAGGCTGATTTAAACTGGATTCTTTTCCCCACCGTGAGCAAGTGTAGGCCTTGCATTTTTTGCGCTACAGGCTCACACTTGGGAATATTCAGAACAAGCCTGGCAGCCGCGTTCTGGAGACGCTGAAGTTTATGTAGCAGCTGTTTGTGTAACCCTGCATAAAGAGCGTTACCATAATAGAGCTAGCAAGGTAACCAAGGTTTTGGCAGTGTCGGGTGGAATGTACGGCAGCAGTTTCCTAATGAGTTTCAGAATATACCATACCGATGAGGACAGATTATTTATTTGGGCCTCGAAGGTGAGTTTGGAGTCAAATATGACCCCGAGATTCCTTACTTTGTCCAGCGGTGTTGGACATCTACCGAGGCTGTCCGGCCACCAGAGATTGGACCAGATGTCCGGGGTGGCCCCCATTAACATAACCTCCGATTTGTCCCCGTTAAGTTTTAAACAGTTGTCCTGCATCCAGTTGCTAACCTGGTCCATGCAAAGTCCGAAACTGTTCGCGGTCTCCATGGTGTTATTAGAGATAGCCACCACAATTTGGGTGTCGTCCGCTTAAGATATTGGGACGAACCCGCAATTCCTGATGATGTTGGCTAGTGGGGCGGCGTAAAGATTTAAAAGGGACGGGCTCAACGACGAGCCCTGGGGGACCCCCATGGCAGATCAAAGGCCCTTGATGAGAATTCCCCAAGCTCAACCGAAAAGGTTCTGTTTTCCAGGAATGAAGCCAACAAATTGGTAGCAGAGGGATGAAGACCTAGATCGTTTAGCCTGTTTATGAGAATCTCATGGTTAACAGTGTCGAAGGCCGCCGACAGGTCTAACAGAATGAGGGCGGCCTTCCCTCCTGCGTCCAGAATCCTCCTGAGCTCCTCGGCTGCCATCACCAAGGCAGTCTCGGTCCCATGATTCTCCCTGAACCCATATTGGGAGTCATCTAGGGTATGTGTGTTCCTGACAAATCCTGCCAGTTGGGAGTTCAAAAGTTTCTCCAGAATCTTAGCCTGAAAAGGAATTCTTGAGATTGGCCGGAAATTGGCTGGAATTGAGGGGTCTAAGTTGGGTTTTTTCAGCAATGGAAGTACCGAGGCTGCCTTCCACGCTTTAGGAAAACAGCTGGATTGAATTATATTGCTGAAAAGGATCTGAAGTTGGGAGCTAAGCAGATCTGGGAACATGTGTAGGACCTTGGGGGGGCATGGGTCCCTCGGACCACCGGATTTGGTAGACCGGACCAGCTGTCTTATTTCTTCCACCGTAGGTACTGAAAACTTAAATTTGGGCAAGGTGTCTGTGGTGTTATTCTGCAAGGTGTAATCGAAATGACTAGTTCTCCCTGCGTGAGGAGGAATGTGCCTCGGGGGGAAGGACTCATATATAAGATAGAGGATTACTGCTAGGTTATACAAACACATTTTGAGAAAAGTGGTATGGTAAGTGTCTCTTAAATGACAACAGATTCATGAAGAATCATGAACCCAGGGGCAGAAAGCCTCTGATCCTCACACCACCCCTCGTGAAATGCTGCCTTTCCTGTTCTGAATCTTCGAATAGCCCCACTTGACTCCACAACCAAATGATTCTAAGTGAGCCAAAGGATGTCTTTTGATTCGAACTGATGATGTCTTCTGTGATTGGCTGTGGACTCATTGTGAGGCTGCACATCTCAAGGGCTCTGGCACCTCCATGAGCAATAGACTCTGTTCTCACCTCTCTAGCAGGCGAGTTGGGTTTGATCTCAGTAGCAGGTGAGATGTTCTGAATGTGTCGCAGGATAACGTTAAAAGGAGGGTTGTAAATTCAACTCCTAGATTTCCAGAGTATTTTGATGTTGATCAGTTTTCAATGCTCGGCTGGGAATCCCCATTGTGGCACTGTTAGTTGAAGGGCAGCATAAGTCTGGTTTACACCTCAGTACTCTGCTTCTCAGTTGCTCAGCACATTCAGCACCAACCTTTTCAGTCTCTCCTGTATGCTACTCTGCAATATACTGCAACCTTACTTGCATCAAATGTACAGCCATTAACAAAAAGTATTGGCAAATCCAATCGGTCCGGCACTGGGCAGCAGCCGTTTGACTTTGTCAATTATTGTTTTGTTTTTTTCATGGTTTTGAAAAACCTTATTATTGGGGAAACTGCTGGGCCCGCATTAATCTAGAAGCAAAACAATGGCTGAATGCACAGATTGACATAGTCCTGGCTCTGAAGGGAACTGCTTCGCATTTGCACGTGCTCCTGGTGAAGTGGCAGAATGCCCCCTCACTCGAAAGGAAGTTAGCAGGCGGCTGAAGTGGGCTGACCCCTTGCTCTGTGCTGTGGTGAGCGGAAGAAACATGTGAATGACAACATGACAGACCAATGGATACAAAGGGCTGTCGGAAAGCTCCTAAAAATATATTACACATATCATTTTAGTAAAACCAAACGGCTTGGCTAACGCCAGACCTAAAAAGAACCCAATAATCTAAAATAGCCCAGACCTATTGGCTGTGCCAATACAGGCTAAAGTCTTTTCCTCCAGTGAGGCTTGCCCCGTGCCTTCTCTTTTCCAGTCTACACGATTAACATTACAATAATTGTGGTATTTCAAATTTCTCTTAATTCGGTTTCATCTCTGCAGCTCTGGACGGATGCATTTTGCTGTTCTTTGATCTCTTCAGAGGAAATGAAAGACTGATTTGTTTTAGCTTAATTAATTTTAATGCCAAGTGTATCGGTGGGAGAGAGAGGCACGGGCCAACAGGGCTCCAACGACCCAGGAATGTGTTCAGAAAGGGCAGTGTGCCCCAGCTCAATCAAACATGCTTCATTATTTATTCATACGCACCAGGTCCGTCACGAGGGACTTGGAAGACTCACTCAACACAATCTTCAGAATTGACTGTCGACTATCGTTGCATTAACCCACGTAGCGCCAAGACGTGAGGCATTCAGCTGCTATTTAAAGCGTCAAACTGTGAAACCGGCTTTCGTGAAAGGAGTTTCCAAGGTAGCGCGAGGCGGTAGCAAGCGGGAGGAGGGAGGGAGGGGGGGGGGACAAGCTCTCTCAGCCACGTCACACTTTTACACTTCTATGCACTTTGCCACCGGTTCCAAAATGTGCTTATAAGAGCGAAACGGAATGTCATAGCAGTGTCTGAAATGTTAATGTGAGAAAATAAAAAGGAACAATAAGCAATATATCTTTTTATTTAATGCGTTGCATGTATTGTAGGAAAAATATGGCAAGACATGTTCGTTTTTGAACTTTTCTTTTAGGGTGTCTGCTTCTGTTCACCCTTGCAATGTTTCCTATGGCGCACATATATTGTGGAAAACCAATATCTTAGACAGTTGTTTAGGTTACCTCATAGCACCCCGTTAATTCCGCTTCGACTAAACACAGGATTGATGGCGATTGCAGAAGTGTCAAGCCTTAAACCTTTAATGTACTGGCGTCGCTTGTGGACTACTCCCGAACTTTTACCTTATAGGGAGGAATTGTCTGAAGTTATGAAGGCAAGGGGTGCTGTTAAATTTTCTTGGTTTGCCCATATTAAATATTTGTTTACCAAATATGGGCTTGGGAGATTGCTGGGCAGAACCGGAGTTGGCCTCTTCTTTAATATCAAGGAAACAAATGAAGGTATAAAGGTATACTATGAAAAGTACAGAATGACTCAACTTCATTCATGTCCCAAAACAGGCAAATTAACTTTAGCTTTCTTAGAAATAAAGGACACCTTCCGCTTTGAGATGGTGTTTGGTCTTATTAAACCGGTAGCGGCAAGAAAGCTCTATTTACAATACAGATTTGGGGTTCTCCCACTCCGCTGTTTTACATCAAAGTGGAGAGACCAGCAAGCGTTACATTGCCCGGCATGTGATCACCCAGAAGAATCAGTGCTCCATGTCTTCTTTACTTTCTTCTTGGCTACTATAAAGCTAAGAAACGTTGGTTGGTTCAGATCTGCAGGAACATTGGCAGTAGGCATTGCCTTGAGGTGTTTAGGATACTGAAGTATGACCTCAGCATCCCAATCGTCTATTCAGTTGCTGGATTCCTGTTCTCTATGTGGTGCACCAGAAGGGTTTTTCTGAAATCATTCAAGGATGTGATGGATCTGCTATAGGGAAATAAAAATGTCATTATTGTAACCTAGTATATTCCCCTCCTGTGGATAAGCTCACTGTTTTTACCTAGGGGCCTGCTTTTTTAATGAATCCCCTTTTTATCTAATGTATTCATTTGTTTATTGCACCATGCACTTTCCGTAAAAAATATGTATTCTCCGCCTATTAACATCACCCAAAACTATATTCATACAATGCACGAAGGTATCCAAACTTTTTAATCATGTGTATAGTGATTTTAAAATGTTTTACATTTGTTGTTGGTATGCCTTGATGTAATTTTTAAGATATGATTGGTTTTAGGACTCTGTACTTTTAAGGTCATATTGACCGAAATAAAGTTTCTTTGAACTGAACTGGTAAATTTAGAAACGCCGCTGGACATGAGTTTTGTACTCATTTCTTAGAGGAAATTGCCACAAGCCCAACGTCAACTTGTTTGCCTACTCTCAACATTTAACATAATCATTAGGAGAAACTATTATGTCAGTGTGCGGGAGCTCTCACTAAATTATTAAGGGGGAGCTCTGCGTGAAAGATCTGTGAGGCCTACGAAAGCAGAGCAGTTGCTGTTTGTACATTTCTGTGAGGCAATATTTGGGATGGCCACAGAGGGGCAGCAGCGGATCAGCTCAATGCTGAATAACCACATTAATGTGTTCTCCTCCGCGTCCTTGTAGTTTTCCCCTGATTCCAGCCCGCTGGGCTGCTGGGCAGTGTGCAGTTCTCGCACTAGCTCAGCTTCTGTTCCAGCACGTTGTGCCTCATGCTATTCCCTCTTAGTTCACCGCAGTGTTTCATTAATTATTCTATCGGATCCAGGCGTTCCTTTCAGTTAAACACTTGAATGGTGAGACTGAGAGCGGTATTGAAGACAGTGGTATAGACTGTTTATTGTGGGTCTTCTGCTCGAGTTTCATTATTTGTCAATTGGTTTCTTGCTTTTTAATGTCGTGCCTGCAACACTGTGAGTGGAATGTTCTAATAGACTTATATCCCTTCTTTATCTAGCTATCCCAGTTGTTAACGACCTCCTATCTTGTTATAGATAGGATAGATTGCCTTGCTTGCAGCTCAGGCCTACAACTCCCATTCCTTGACTTTAAAAACCGATATAGTCTTTGGCAGTAGGATATAATGCTATATTACAGGATGCTAAGCCAATTGCTTTTTTCCCGGCACTGATTTCGGAAAGGTCTCCAAGTCCAGGGCACTGTTTTACTCTCAGATCCAGGTGTTCTCCCTCTGGCCCCCCGCCCCTCCCCCACACACCTTCCCATGAACGTCTCACTCTGCCCCTGTAATATTTCATCATGGATTTCCGCTCCACGTTCAGCCAACTGAGCAACTTACTTTTCCTGTGACACCCGCGTTCAGGACCACGTGTCTGGGGTATCATAAAGGAGATCTGGCTGCAAAGCAACAGAGCACTGTTCAGAGCTGGGGTACAAAAGATGAGGTACATGCAGGAGGTTTGAGTTAGGGTGTACAGGGAAACTGTCCATAGAAATTGGTTTGTTCTGCTCAAAGGTGGTCACGCACGGGTGAGATTTTGCTTCAAGAGCTGTTGCTTTACTTAAAATAGCACACACTGCGTGCTGTTGTTTCCCATTCTGCTGCATTGTGCTATGAGCTGTTCTCTACTGTGCTAGCGTATAAGACTGCATGATTCTTCCTCTTCTGAATCATCTAGAACGTGATGTTTCCTCCTTTGCGTCTCATTGTGTACAACCTCATTGTGAAGGCACCTGGGCTCTGTGGTAACTTCTCCGACTCCGCTTAGTCGCTCATGAGATTTATTGTAAAAACCTGGCATGACAATGCAGCTTGGCTCCACTTCCAACCGATCCCAATCTAATTCAACTGTCACAGAATCCTCCCTTTACAAAGTTGTATATTGACATCGCAATACAAGCCCCAGTCCTCCCATGCCATACGCCTTGCATGCAAATATACGTAACATAAACATACCCTATTCTACTATACAACAGGCTCTTGCCTGCTAGTTGCCCGCTCCTGTTGCCAGCGCCAGCATCTCTCTGCCTTTCTCTCGCTTTTGGCAGCACGCTGCGGCCTACTTTCACTGCCGCTTCCAGATTTCCTCCTCTTCCATTTCCACCTTTGCCGATGCCTTCTTAATGCAGGCTGCTGTGCAACCAAGCAGGCGGGGCGCACCAAAGGCAAGCCCGTCTGCATCTAGACCAAGGCTAGAAATCTGGCACCCACACCATTTGATGCAAGATCGCCATCACAGCCGCTTCAGACACCTGAGCCAACAAACGTGCCTCTACTCAGCCGCCATCCTCCACGGCCTCAACACAATGGCCTTCACGCTGCTACTACACATCTCTCTGCAACACGGTAGGACCTTTCACATGCGCCCACTGCAATTTCAATGGTGACACAACATGCACTGACACAACAGCCACGAGCAACCAACAGATGCCAACAAACAATTGACGATCAACACCTCCATCCCACACCATCTGTCTGCTATGCTCCTTAATGTCCTCTCACCCAGGAAACACTCCATAGAAAACTGGCACCTCCTAACCAGCAACACACCTAATCTATTCCTGACCGAAAGTTGGCTAAACCAAGCAGCCAACTCTGACATTGCTGCAGCCATTCCACCCACCTATAACATTATACACTAAGACCTACCCACAAACCAGGCGGAGGACTATCCACAAAAACACGATTGACTGCACCACCTCCACAAACTCAGACACCAACCTCATGGAACACTTAAACTTCAAAATACGAAAGGACAACCACACCAACCTAAAGGGCACGCTCGCCTACTGTCTACCTGGCCCCTGAGCAGAATTCTGAAACCACTTTACAGGCTCCATCGATCCCCTCTTTGTCAGATCAAGCAACTACATTCTTTTCAGAGACCTTAACTTCCACCTGCAAGACAACACAAACCCAACCTCCACGGCCCTCCTCGAAAGTTTCAGCAAGCTCGGACTCACCCAGATAGTCCATGGACCTACCCACACAGCCAACCATACCCTCGACCAAATCTTCTCCTCCAGTAACAGGATCACCACCACCGACATAACACCACTCACATGGTCAGACCACTACATCATCTACTTCATGATACCCTCCCACTGAGTCACCCCACTACAAAAAACACTGGGGTAGAGTATCCAAAGAAGAATGGGCCCAGATCTTACAGGACCACCCCCAGCCACACTGGAAATCCCAATGGCGACACTAAAATCTTAAATGAGTGGATCAACGACTGCGCCAATCATATCGCACACCTGTATCAACAAGAACAACAATAGTCCCCAACTGGTACAGGGATTGCAAACAGCACAGCAAACAACTAAAAAGACGATGGAGACTTAACAAAAACACCACAAAAAGACTCCCATACAAAACAGCCCTCAACCTCTAACACAAACAACTACTTAACGCAAAGAAGAGCCGTTACCCTCACACTTCAAGCCACCTCTAATAACTGCAAATAACTCTTTACCATCGTCAGGGAGTTCTCCAATCCCACAGCAGCCAACAGTGACATCACCCCATCGCAAACACTCTGTGATGCACTCTTAAACCTTTTCGGCCAGTAGATTGCCATGATCTACAACAAATTAGACCCTCAGCCCACCAATCCGAACCTCCTCGACCAGCCGTACTCCATCACCACTGGTGAACAGAAGATCAACAACTGGACACCCCTCTTGAATATAGACACCCCTGCCCTGACGAAAACCATCTTAGGAAGCAGCAGCATTTTCCCTGCTCTCACCAGAATCATCAGCTCCTTCCTACCCACCGCCACCTTCCTGGCAAACTGGAACAATGCAGACATCCCGCCCTGTTAAAGAAACCTTTAGCAGTCCTCAGCACCCTCAGCTACTACAGACCCATCTCACTATTACTTTTCCTAGCAAAAGTTATGAGGAAAGTCATTAACATTCAACTCTGTGACCACCTAGAGTACCACCAACTCTTCGACAGATCTCAGTCAGGCTTCCACCCCGACCACAGCACTAAAACAGCCCTCATTGCAGTCACCAAAGACATCAAAAGTCTCCTCAACTGAGGAGAAATGGCTGCCCTCATCCTCCTCGACCTCTCCGCAACCTGCGACACAGTCTCCCACAACACACTCATCAGCATGCTTCACCTCCAGTGAGTTCGCGGGCCAGCCCTTCATTAGATATCCTCCTTCCTCAGAGGAAGAATACACCACGTGATACAACCACCCTACACATCAGAATCCAAAATCTCATCTGCAGGGTCCCTCAAGACTTGACCCTCAGCCCAACGCTCTTCAATGTATACATTGCACCCCTCACAGACATTCTCAGATCGCACGGCATCAGCATCATCTCACACGCCGACAACACTCAACTCATTCTCTCCGTAATGGACAGATCCAATGACGTCAAAACCAACTTTACCAACTGTATGAGCAACGTTGCATCATGGATGAGTAACAACTGCATCTAGCTCAACGAGGACAAAGCCCAAGTCCTGATTTTTTTAAACAACCACTTCCCCTGGGATGCCTCATGGTATCAGGGCTCCCCACCCACCTCTACTGATCATTCAAGAAATCTCAGGATCATCCTAGACACCAACCTCACCATGAATAAACAGATCAATGCTGTCTGCTTATCTTGCTTCCATATTCTGCCATTGCTACAGAAGATCTTCAAATGTATCCTTTTAAACACCAGATGAACGGTCACCCATGCGCTAATCACAAGAAATCTCGACTACGGAAATGCCCTCTATGCCGGAATCCAAGCCACCCAGACCGCCGCCACCAGACTCATCTTGGACATCCCACGAAACTCCCACATCTAACCGCAACACACTCCACTGGCTCCCAGTCCAGGGAAGATGTGAAATCAAGCTGCTCCGATACGCCTAAAAATCCCTCCACAAAATCAGACCAGCATACCTCAACCACCACCTCAATGTATACCAACCCACCAGACCACTTTGGTCGCTCTCCCAGGCTACTGCATGCACCACTCACATTGAGATGTGGGGGCGATCCTTCTCACACTTCACAGTCGAAGCCTGGATAGACCTCCTGCTACACCTCAGTACTGGCCCCTCCCTCATGGACTTCCTAAAGAAGCTCAAGAACTGGCTTTTCAAGAAAAATCAGGCATGATTCCATCCATCCACCTATCTCAGGCCCTCACCCTACTCAGTGCCTGGATACCCTTGACGGAGATTAGCTGGGCTCTACAAATCCATATATAGTACAACACAACAGTGTGGCTTGCGCTTTCTGGTCCGATCTTGGCACATGTACCATTGGAGGGAGAATCCATGTCTGTGTCCTTATTACAGCTAAAGCTGCCAAGTGTTTGTGTCTCCAATTACAGCACTCTGTGCCAAGTGTTTCTCCCTATGATTGCATCACTCGGTGCCAAGTACTCTTTCTTCTGACTGCGACACTCTGTGCCAAGTACTTCTACCTTTTGATTACTGCACACATTGGCAGGTGCCTCTCCCTCTGATTGCATCACACTGTGCCAAGTGTTTCTACTTCTGATTGTGGTACACTACACCAATGATTTTTGATCTGATTGAATTACACTGTGCCAAGTAATTTTACATTCAGCACAGTGCTTCTACCTCTGATTGTGGCACACAGTGACAAGTGCTTCTTCATTTGATTGAATTACACTGTGCGAAGTGCTTCTACCTCTGATTGTGGTACATTGTGCTTTGATTGAAGTACACTGTGCCAATTGATGTTACCTCAGATTGCAGCACTCAATGCCAAGTGCTTGTACCTCTGATTATGGTACACTGTTGTGGGACTTGGCCCACAACAGTAAAGTTCCCTAAACTTTTTGCTTTTCCCCTCGACCTTTTTTCTGACAAGTGTTGCCAACTTAGATGTTTTGGACACTTTGCCACTGCTAAACAGTGTCAAAGTGCAAGTGCTCCCTGTGTACAGTGTAATGGTAATTGGCTGTCCATAATTGGTATGTTGTATTACTAGTGAAGTCCCTAGTAAAATTCCCTATGTGTGCCAGGGCTACTAATGCAAATGCTACTTGTGGGCCTGCAGCTCTTATTGTGCCACCGCCTCAAGTAACCTTGAAAAGGGAACTCAGGCCTGCCATTGCGGGGCCTGCGTGCAGTTTGTAAAACTGCCATTTTATTCTGTCGAGTGCACTCACTTGTCAGACCTTACCCTTCCCTTTCTGTGCACCTAAGACACCCCTATGGTAGGTCTAGGGTCCGCCCTGTAGTGCATGGGAAAGGTAGGACATGTACTAAGGTGTGTGTCATGTCCTGACAGTGAAATAATCACCATTTTGTTTTCCCTGTTGAAAGGCCATCTTGATCATTAGAATAGAATGGAAAGGCTGTGTAATATGTTTTCCAGCCTATCTCCACAAAGGCTTAAGATGGAAAGGTGACGTTTAGTATTCCAGAACTCACCCTGCAATAACACCTCTTTTTATGAAGATGGTTTTTGCATTGTGTTTGTAAGCCACTCATTTAGAAGTGGCTGGGTTTTTGTGCTTTAAACATTTCTGTGTGTCTCTGCCTGGTTGTGGGTTGACTGGCTGGATTTGAAAGCGATAGGATCTGGGAAATGTGTTGACCCAGTGGAAGAGGTGAGACAGCATAGGCTGACCTGCATCTGGAGTGTGGGGGAAGGAGAAGCCCCTAGAGGTGAAGAGGCCTGGGCTGGTGCTAAAGAACAATTGTCCCATTTCCTGCTGAGTGATTGAGACTCCAGACCCCCATTAATCAGAGGAAGTAGGTGTCACCTGTAGAGAGGCACCCAGAACTGGTTTGAGCAGTGGTCAGTGCCCCCTGAAGCACAAACACTTCAAAGCAATTGAGGGGTATAACTAAGCGAGCTGAACCCCCTGAACCTTGGAGAATGGCATGAGCAAGTGTGAACAAGACTGAAGCTACTTCGTGGTCAAGAGGACCTTTGCCAAGAAAGAAACAACTGAAGAGACTGATGGATAGGACTGCTCTTGCTGGGTGATCTGGGGCTGGCCTGCCATTTGCTGTTTCAATCAAGGAAAGGCTGTAGTGATTTTTGTGTGCTGTGTCCCCCTGCTTGAAGGACTTTGCGGTGTGCTGTGTCCTGAAGTAACTGTGCCCAAGGGCCTGAGGTGAGCTGGCTCCCTGTGCGGAAACACAGGAACACAAACGTTTCCAGAGAAGACTCTCAGAGATGCTGTGTGTGTTTTCTCTGTTTAGCCTGAGACCTTCGTGAGTTGTGCCCTGTGATCTTGGGCACGTGGAGTTCCAAACGAGACTCAATGACGCAGTGTGCGTGTGCTTGGTGCAGCCTAAGTCCTTCAAGAGGATCGTCCTGTGAACGTGTGCACCGGGAAGCCAAGTAAGTCTCAGCGACGCAGTGTGCATGTGCTTGGTGCAGCCTGAGACTTTCTCGTGGATTGACCCGTGATCGTGCACACCAGAAGAGCAAGTGTGTCAAAGCGACGCTGTGTGCATGTGCTGTTTACAACCTGATACCATCGCCAGAGGTGCCCTGTGATCAGGGGCACCCGGAGATCAAGCGTGTCCTGAGCGATGCTGTGTGTGTGTGTGTGCTTTCTACAGCCTGAGACCTGCGCAAGTTGTGCCCTGTGATCGGGAGCGCCAGAAGATAAAGTGTGTCTCCGCGACGTGGAGTGTGTGTGCTTTCTACCACCGGAGACCTGCGCAAGTTGTGCCCTGGGATCGGGGGCACCAGAAGATCAAGTGTGTCTCAGCGACGCTGCGTGCGTGTGTCGTGTGCAGCCTGAGACTCTCGTGAAGAGTGGTCTGGTTATCTTGCACCCGGAGCCCAGTGAGTCTCATTGACTCTGATTGCTGTTGTAGTGTGCAGCCTAGTATCTTCCCATTGCCTAGAAATTCAGAGAGATTGCATCGGAGGCCCAAGTCGCTGGACGAGGATAGGAGAGTTGGTTCGTGCCCCCCAGGTAACATGTGTCGACTCCTGGGGCGGGGCGGGGGCTTGGAGGGAGACGCTCTCAGCCTCTTTCTCTGTCCTGCAGCGCGAGCCTCTGCTGCGGCTCGGATCGCGGCTCGTGTGCCAAGTGAGTGGCAGCACCGGGGCCAGAGTACGAAGCTGCATTTACTGTGTTATATCTTACCCGGGTGGGGGGGCAACTGTGGCGGGGGACTAACTGCAAGCCAGCACGAGTGGCGGAGAGACAGCCGGAGGCACCGTCAACAGTGCTAGAGTAAATTATGTATTGCATTATTCCTGTATAACGGAGTATCTGATGATTGTATGACACATTGCCTTATTTCCGCACAATGAACTGACTGTTTGTCGTATTACCATTGCATTAGTATTGCATAACGGACTGCCTGATAGGTGTGTTATGCATTGCACCAGGCTTGCATAATGAAGTGCCTGATAAATATGTTACGCCTTGTCTTAGTCCTGCATCATGAACTGCCTGATTGTCGTATTACACATTGTATTAGTATTGCATACCAAACTGCCTGATATATTTGTTCCTCATTGCATTCGTTTCGCATAACGAACTGCCTGATAACTGTATTACACGTTTCATTGCTTTTTCCTAACAGAGTATCTGAAGGGGACCGTATGCATTGCATTACGGGGGTATAACAGTTAACAACGTTGTTGCATTATGCACTGCATTACAGTAACAGTACAAATTGCCAGATAGCCGTATTACCATCTGGATTATTCTTATGTTGTTGCATAACAAACTGCATATTACGACATTAGGATTACATAGGATTGTTTAGTTTAGCTCAATAGTAATAGGCCCGTGTGAGCCTTACCCGACACATATGTTGGTTTAGTATTGTGTGGTCGCATTGTATATCTTTTTAGAAACATATACTTGTTTTTCTATGAAACTTGTGTGGAGTCTATTTGTGGCGTCATCATTGGGTTGCTGTGAGCGTAATTGCAACTTTACACATTGGTCTTGAAGATAAGCCTGGCTGCTCGTGCAAAGCTACCAAGGAGGTGGAGCAGGGGCTATCTCTAGAGGCAACCTGTCTTTCCCTAATGTTGGGGGCTCATGGGTCCTTGTTTGGCCTACAGTACCTACCTCAGCCAACCAGGGATCCGGGGATTCTAACAACTGTGATACGTGCTTCTTCATCTGGTTGAATTACACCATGCCAAGTTTTTTTCCTTCTGATTGCATCACTCTGTGCCAAGTGTTTCTACCTCTGAATGTGGCACACTGTGCTAGGTGCATTTTCATCTGATTGCATCAACTGTGCCAAGTGCTTCCACCTCTGATTGTGGTACACTGTGCCACGTGATTCTACCTCTGATTGTGGTAATCTGTGTCAACAGCTTCTTGACCTGATTGAATTCCACTGTGCCAAATACTTTTGCCTCTGATCGTATCACACTCTGCCAAGTGCTTCTATCTTAGATTGTGGCACACTGTGCTAGGTGCTTCTTCGTCTGATTGCATCACACCATGCCAAGTGCTTCTACCTTTGAATGTAGCACACTGTGCTAGTTGCATCTGGTGCAGCACTCTGTGCAATGTAATTCTCCCTCTTATTGCAGCACATTGTGCCAAGTGCTTTTTCCTTGTCTTGCGCTACTCTGTGCCAACCTTTTCTGAATCTGAATGTGTCACTCTGTGCCAAGTACTTCTTTCTCAGCTGCAGCATAAAGTATTATGTGCTTCAAAATTTAAATCCAGCACATAATCCCAAGTGTTTCTACCTCTGAATGTGGTATTCTGCATTGTGCTTCCCTCTTGGATTGCTCTAGGTGCTTCTACCTCTGATTGCTGCATTCTGCAGAAAGCGCTTACCCTTTCATTGCGGCTGTCTAGGCCAGGTGCTTCTACCTCTGGTTGCAACTTTCTGCATCATGTGGTTCCCCCTTGGATTTTGCAAGCCACTGGCAATAGCTCAGTTCAAATCCATCATTTTCGCCCACTATGCCACCTCAGTTTGGACTCAGTCAATGGCAAATCAGTCTTGATCCTGTTCCTCATGGCAACAGTCCAGCCTGGAACTGCCAGGGCCGATCCTCCCAGAACCGGGAACACAAGTGACCGAGGACCGGTTTTGCCTTTAGTATGGGCTTTTCAGCCAGGTGTAGTTTGGTTCCAGTGGCACAGTGAGCCTGTGACCCACGTCTGGGCATATCTGGGGCACTTAGGACGTCAAATGCAAAAAGAGCAAGGTGATGGATGGAGTGCTTGAATTAATCTCAGCCACTGGCAATTGTTCACGCCACATCTCAATCCATTGGTTTCGCCCACCATACAACCTCAGTTTGGATTCAGCCATATGCAAATCAGTTTTGACTCTATTCCTCATGAGAACAGTCCAGCCCGAACTGCCACTTCAGGTCCTCCCTGAACCGGAACACAAGCAACCCAGGACTGGATTATATAACTGGGTCCATACTGAGGTGGTATGATCTGCAAAATAACGATGGACTGGGGTGCGGCTGAGTAAGTACCAGTGGATGAGATTAATTAAGCAATTCCATCCATCTCTTTTTGTATACTTTAGTTTATGGCCCCAGGTGGGCCGGGTATGCCCAGGTGTTTGTCCCCTGCACACTGTCACTGAAACCAAGCTGTACCCGGCTAATGCCCATAACAAGGTCGAAACTGGTCCTGGAGAATGGTAGAGAGAGGTGACAGTGGTTGTCAGAGAGGAGCAGGTAGAGAGGTGTGCTAGAGAGAAGCATAGGGATATTTTGATTCGTGAAGTAGACCGACATGAGCTATAACAAGAAAATGAAGTTGAAAAGAAAAATGAAGTACAGAAAGGTGATACAGAAAGAGAGGTGGAGGGGTGGAAGAGTGTGTTAGAGGGTGTTAGACAGTGAAGTATAGAGAGAGAGCGGAAACAAGCCATCGGGCGGGGGATTGTGGCTATCCTGATTACGAGAGGACTACTCGCAGCTGGGGCCCACAGATGTGTTTGGGTCCATAGCCTCTTGCAACCCCGCACACATATACATTAGCCAACCCACGGCGTACACGAAGTTTGCCGAGCAAAACGGGGTCACCCCGTTGTAAGAACTCGATTGGAAACTTTCTTTGGTTAATTTGTTTTGTATGCACTTACTACTGTATTAGCTGAATGACTGTTACAGCTGGAAAATGAATGTCTCACATTGGAAATGTACTACTCTGAAATGTATGGATAACAGCAGCTCACAACTATACGTTACAAAAGCTGCAGTATAAAACTATTGCAAAAAAAAGTATAGAGAGAGGTAAAGAGGAGTTAACAAGAGCAAGGTATGGCAGGAGAGAGCTATAATAAAGCAAGAGATAGATCGCGAAGTAGGTGTGGAGAAAGGTAGAGAGTGGGTATGTAGAGAGTGAGAGAGAGACAGTCAGAAGAATTTGTATTCAGAGAGATGGAGAGGGGTTTAATTAGAAATGAGATGGGGGACAGAGAGAGAATATTTTGACTTTCCTGATAGGTTTACCAGAAGTCCTCTTAGAAGAAAGAACCTTCCCACTTTGCCCTTGACAAAATCTCTGACCTCTGCCTCGGATTGCAGCCCTCTGTGTTCTGTGCTTCTCCTTCTGATTATAGCACTCTTACCAGTGATTCTGCTTCTGATTGTGGCGCTTCTCCTTCTGATTGTAGCACTCTGACCAGTGATTCTGCTTCTGATTGTGGCGCTTTGTGCATGGTGCTTCTTCCCTTGATGTCAGCACACTATGCCATGTCCCTCTGATTGCAGCATAGTGTGCATGGCGCTTCTTCCCTTGATTGCAGCACACTATGCCACGTCCCTCTGATTGCAGCATAGTGTGCATGGTGCTTCTTCCCTTGATTGCAGCACACTATGCCACGTCCCTCTGATTGCAGCATAGTGTGCATGGTGCTTCTTCCCTTGATTGCAGCACACTATGCCACGTTCCTCTGATTGCAGCATAGTTTGCATGGTGCTTCTTCCCTTGATTGCAGCACACTATGCCACGTTCCTCTGATTGCAGCATAGTTTGCATGGTGCTTCTTCCCTTGATTGCAGCACACTATGCCATGTTCTTCTGATTGCAGCATAGTGTGCTAGATGCTTCTCCCTCAGATTGCAGCACTCTGCACAGACAGTGCCACGTGCTTCTCTCTGGACTGCGGCACACAGTGCCAATTATGTTCCCTCCTGCTGCAGCATAGTGTGCGATGTGGTTTCCTTCAATTCTGGCATGCAGTATCATGTGCTGCTTCTGGATTTTGTGATGGATAATTTGATTTGTAGATTCCTTGTGTGTTGAACCCCCCCAGGCACCAGTTTGCATGCATTCGGAATTGCTCTCCAGTGCAGTGACTCCAGCACTATCTCAACAAAAAGTTACTCTCGACATGATGCTGCAGACTTATATAAGATGCAGCCCCAACGCACTGATGAAAGTATTTTTCTCTGATGAACACTTCTAACCACAGATTCTTTCCCACGTATATATTCCCCAGTCGTCATACTGGATTAAAAAACTTTAAAGCGGTACTCCTGCACTACGGTAAGTGGCATTGTTCAGCTGTGCGCCAACATCAATCTGGTCTAGAAGTGGTGAGCAGAGACTTATGTAAGCGCCACCCAGGCGTACTGACATCCGTTGCTTTCTTTCCGTGCCTTTAGACGAGGATCTGGATCTGGAGCTACTCCAAGATCTTCAAGACCACAAATTTCATCAAGATTCTCCAGTGTGCTAGGATAAATCTCACTCCATAAGACAACAGGGCTCAAACTATGTAGAAACTGTCCTAAATAGATGTCTGTGATGGACTCCTATTAAGTATGACTGTAGTGGCCAAAGCCTGAGCACAACACCAGGGCCTGCGTGAACTGCTCCCAAATGAACCCAAAAGCCGTTCGGTACCACAAAGCCAAACTAGGCCACCAAATACAAGAAGACTCTACAACACGACCGGAAGAGGTTGAAAGCAAGTTCCTGTTCCCACTCTCAAAGTGGTTCAATGGGAGATCCTTGTTGAAATATTTGGGTAAGTCCAAGAAAAAGCGTAAGAAGTCACAGCAGGAATCTGCACCTTCCTGCAGCTCTCGAACACCAGAGACAGTGCAACAGCATCAACTTGCTTCCAGGTCTCGCTCCTGATCTCCATTGGAGCCGAATCAGAGTCTGGGGTTGGCGCATCCAGAGTGTCCGAGTCTGTCATCGATGTTATCGCAAGTAGAGGCCTTCAGGGAGGCCATGCTGCACATTTTCAGCACTTTACCGGCTCCCTGTGCCACGGTTTAGGCCCACAGGGATCTCAGGGGCCTCACCAGCCACCAGACGTCCGCCAGCAAATCTGCCCTCGTCTGTCTATGTGACCCCTTGAACCCATATCAGGCTTAGCACCAACTCTGGTGCCGACTCTGGTTCTGGCTCCATCCCCTGCACCAGTTCCCTTTGTATCGATGCCACTGCAATCAAAGCTGGAGAAGGATGTGCAGCCCATTGTACTACCTGACTTCGAGCAGAATCCACCTCGACCAAGATCAATCTCGTCTCCTACCGGCACACAACCAATATGCAATTCTTCAGACTCTGACACTTTGCCCTTAATATGTGTTAGGGCCTGAACTGGACACAGTCTTTTTTGGCACTGACTCGATAAGTGACAATTATTATGAATGGGATGATTGTGTTCCACAGTATGATGAGGAGAACTGGAATAAAGAACTCAAAGATGCCATTGATCTGAATACTTCTCCTTGTATCTACCTCAAGTCCTTCTATGGAGGAAAGCACATCCTTGGCATAGGGTGGCTGAAGTTCTCTAGACATACAGCTTACCAATATGTAATTGAAAACTAATGTGTTAACTGTGGTGTCTCTGCTACCATTTAATGTGGCCCTCGTGAATACTCTTTTGGGCACTTTGTCAAAACCGTGTTTCGGTACTCCTCTTAATAGGCAGGATGCTCACCAAAATTGTCCCGACCCATATGATCGCGGTTGCCATTACAAGTGTGCCTTGTGGGAAATTACACAGTCTATACACAGCATCCGATGCCAGACAGTTTGATTGCAAAGGCAGCCACCAGCAAAGTCAATCCCATCGCTTTTCCTACCACTCCGTATGATCATAAATCTAAAAGAGTTGAGACATTTTGAAGATTGGATTTTCTCCTCTACAAGCCTTTCCCTGAGGTCAGTGAAGGCCTGTTACTCCCATGCCATGTGGGATACAGTCTCACAAGTTTACCAGCTGTGCCACACAATCTTCAGGCATTCCTTACACAAACTACTCTGAATAGTCGCGATCTAGCAACATTTGTAATATGTTCTGATTTGTATATTTCCCAACTGTTTAGGTTCAGCAATGGGCACTAATGTGGCTCTTCTGTGTCATGCCTGGATGAGGTCTACGGGCTTCTCCGGTGAAGTTGAAGCCTCATTGTTGGACATGCCATTTGAACGATCTTATCTCTTATGTGAAAAAGTAGAGTTGGCCCTTCGAACGGTTTAAGTAGAGTAGGACCAGAGCACATTCCTGGAATCATTCTGCTCTCTTGAGACAAGTGAGTCTTCCAAATTGTCCATCAGGGTTATGCATCCCTGTCTTTGTAACCTGCCACGGATTCCACCAACATCAGGGCTGCTGACAAAGGACTAACTGTCCGTCTTGCGGCAGAAAGTGCCGCCCTTTTAGCCAAAGAGGCCATAGAGCGTGTTCCGGCTGCGGAAGTTGGGATTGGATGTTACTCCTGCTGCTTCCTTGTGCCATAGAAGGACGGAGTCCTTTGTCCTGTTTTGGGTCTTCACCTTCTCAATGTCTTCCTACAAAAAGACAAATTCAGGCTACTCACGTTAGCCAGATCCTGTCTGCCTAGATCCTGGATGGTGGTGTTTGACCTTTAGGACGCTTTTTTCTATGTCCCCATGCTGTAGGTCCACAGGTGCGACTTGCTGTTCACAGTAGGCCAGGAGCATTTCCAGTTCGCAGTGCTCCTTTTTGGCATCACCAGAGCCCCTCAAGTGTTCACCTAAGTGATGGCTATGGTCACAGCACATCTTCGGAGATTGAGGGAACCAGTCTTCACCTATCTTGGTGACTGGGTGATGATAATGGGCTCCCCCAGGTAGTCCTCAGCCACCTCCAGTCAATGGCGAACCTCCTAACATTGTTGAGATTCACTATCAACGTGCTGAAGCCACACCTGACTTCTTCACAGATGCTCCTGTTATCGGAACAATTTTGGGTACACTGCGGTTTTGTACCTTTCCCCTGGAGCGAATAGTCTGGTACCTATAGACTATGATCCTGATAGTTGAGCCTCAGTCTTAGATTCCAGCGCAGATGTCTTGAGGCTCTTGTTGGCGTCCTGCATCCTGCTAGTCAAACATACCAAATGGTACATGCAGGCTCTGAAGTGGGACCTCAAATCCCAGTGGGTATAACATCTTGGGAATCTGTCAGATTGTATCCCAGTTTTGAATGAGACTGCAAAAGACCTCCAGTGGTAGCTATTGAAGTGTAGTTCCTATATTCCCAATAGGCTCTGCGCATTGGAATAGTATATCCGATAGATGTGACATAGGACTGAGGTCAGTATGTCTCTATCGAATATACTTAACTTAATTGTGAGTGCCAGCTAGCTCAGAAGTCACTAGAAACTTTCTCGAATACACAAGAAGGGATTCGTTTCTGACAACTGCATAAACATGAAAACTTTGTTTCCCTAGGACTGGAACAAATATCTTCAGAGTCGTGGAAACAATAGATAACTATTTTACTCAGTCAATTGTGCATGCTTCGTTTCTACAGAGTTGCAGAGAAAATAGAGAGACGGGGTTTCAATAAAAGGGGTTTATTGAACAGTCTTCTTTCTCATGCAAGAGAGGTGAACTGCTACAATTGTTAGACAGAATGCAAAGTATAATGCGTACAGCGAAAATAGTATTAAAAAATAATACCGTAATAACATTGCCTAGTGCTATGACATATAAAAATACATACATAAGTAACACTGGCTAAAATACTCAACTGGTGCTTCTAAAATACACCTACCCCAATGTACCTACCTAGGTCTAGTAAGAGGGAAGAAGTAATTAAGGTCTTTAGCATAGGTTTCGTTTTTGCCAAGAACTGCCAAAGGTTTCTCTAGGTTTTAATCAGCTCCATACTTTAGAATGAAGGAGGTTGGTATCTCTGTCTCGGACTCAATTTCCCAACACCCCGCAAGGGGAGTCAGAAACACTGGAGCTGGATTCTCGGCAGAGGAGGACAGCTGTTTGTCAGTGCGTCAGCTGTAGAGTCGGCTTCCTTCGGCACTTGCTGTAGCGAGCTGCGTCGGGCAAGTAGGTAGTCGAACTGCACCAAACCACACCGTGCTTTGCTATAGCAAGTGAAGGTATATTTATCCCTTGAAGGTTTTTAGGAATGCCAGCTTTGACGTAAAGTCGGGCATATGAACATCATGGATGAAGCCCTAAGGAATAGTTGTTCATGCATAATAATGAGTTTCTTGGAGAAATTAGTATCCAGGCTAGGGGAAGTCCCTTCTTCTTAATGTTTATGCGATTTTTATAGCGCGCAACTACCCGGGGGTGTCTCGGCGCTCAAAATACAGAACCATAGCAGCGGCAGACAATTATGATGAGAAGAGCCATGTTTTTAGTTTTTTTCTAAAACTGATGAGAGTGGGGGCAGTTTTAATGTGAAGGGGCAGTGTGTTCCAAAGTTTGGCTGTGGAGATTGTAAAACACCTGTCACCCCAGTTGGCCCTTTTTGTTCGCGGGACTTTGAGCAAATGTGCAGAGGAGGAGCGAAGTGTTCTTGAGTGCTCAAGTGGACAGAGAGCTATTCTAAGGAACTGTGGGCCCATGTTGTTGACTGCTTTGTAGGCAATGCACAGTGCCTTGAATTTTGTCCGGCTCCTGACTGGGAGCCAGTGCAGTTGCCGGATATATGGGGAAATAGATGTGAACTTGGGAACGCCCAGTAGGATTCTAGCCGAGGCGTTCTGGACTAGCTGCAGTCTGTTAATAACTTTTGCCTGGGCATTCAAAAGAAGGGCATTGCAATAATCTGTTTTGGCAAAGACCAAAGTGCTAATTAGAGTTTTGCCGGCTGACGAGGGGAGGTATGGCAGCAGTTTTTTGATCTTTTTCAGGGTAAAAAAGGATGAGGAGACCACTGAGTTGACATGATGATGAAAAGTCATTTTATCATCAAATACGACTCCAAGGTTACGAACCTTAGTGACTGGTTGAGGTGGAGCTCCCATCTCAGGTGGCCACCATTGAGGGGACCAAATAGGTTCCAGTTTCCCGAATGTCATCACCTCTGTTTTGTCAGAGTTTAATTTAAGACAGTTTGATGACATCCAGGAACTGATGGCCAGCATTCCCTCTTGGAACTTTGCCGCAACTGATGTACCATCACTGTGTACAGATAGCACCAGTTGTGTGTCGTCTGCGTAAGTTGTTAGGGCAATTCCATAGGATTTTATTACCCTCGCTAAGTCCGAAACATAAATGTTAAACAGTGTCGGACTTAGCAAGGAGCCCTGTAGGACGCCGCAAGGGAGAGAGAAGGTATGGGAGGTGAAATGGCCCATTTTTACAGTTTGTGGACGGTCAGCCAGGAAGGATGCGAGAAGATCTTTCGCTTTGTTTTGAATTCCTATGGCTGAGACACGGTCGATCAAGATGACATGATCGACCGGGTCGAAGGCTGCAGAGAGATCTAATAGTATTAATACAGCTGCTCCTCCTTTGTCCAAAGTCATCCTTATTTCATCTGCTGCTTTTAATAATGCTGTCTCTGTTCCATGACCCTGTCTGAACCCAAATTGGGTATCCTCCAGCAGGTTATTATTGTCTATAAATTTCGATAGTTGTATGTTCATAGTTTTCTCGAAAATATTTGCTGGGAAAGGAAGAGTCTGGTTTTCCAAGAAATCGTTGTGACGTTGATGAACGGATGGAAGTAGCCATGCCTGTATTTGGGTAGCATCAGCTATGCCTAAATAAGGGCTTGATTTCTATGCCTATATAAGGGTAATGCAAATTGTACCTATGTAAGGGCATGAATTGGGAAAATTCATTCGGAATCAAAAATGCCATACAACACTATTGGACCGTAATAGTGTCAGTGGCAAAACCCTCTCCTTACCCCACCCAGATCTGACTTTGGTTACTGATGCATCACTGCAGGGTTGAGAAGGCTGCCTGGGATGGATGGAGATCAGAGGCCTCTGGTTTCCGGCAGAGACTCGACTTCTCAACAATTTGTTGGAGTCGGGAGCAATTTGCACAGTTTTGATGAGCTTTCCAAAGATTAAGGCCATCCTGGTCAGGTCCAGACACAAGGTGCAGTAGTGATTGGAGGTTGCTCTTTACAGGCCTTTGCCTGCTATTAAGTATTTTAGCAGACTTGGGATTCAGACCTTATTCGGATGCAGAACATTGTTTATCAGAGCAGTGATTACATCATTGAGGCGGTACATCTCCAGTTGTCTCGACCCCTCTGGGATGGATGCTAGTGACTGCTTACCTCTGCAAAATGAATCCTACTACCTGTGTAAAAGGGAAAAGGAGGGGGGAACATTCAGTGTTGTGTAAAATACCCCTCACACACCAACAGGCCCCTTGGTGTCATGCTTCATCATCGGGGTCTTCGCACCCCGCTAAGGGGATGCGGCACGCTTCGACCTGCGACTACGCGGGAGCGTTAACAAATCAGACTATGTGTGGTGTGTGTTGAGTGCAAGTGAAAGGTTAGGATGTGAGTGGGAGGTGTAGTGATAAGTTAAAAAGTACCTGGCTAGTGGGTGATATAAAAAAACTTTATTAAATACCCCTGGCTGGTGCTGTTAAAAATGTGCAAAAGAACGAGGTTTCCGGTCTTAATTAGGGACAGAACCTCTGGTGTGCGTCGACATGTTTCGGTACGGGTGTACCTTCTTCAGGACGGGGCACAACTCCCAACCCTACTCACGTTTTTCTAAAGAAAATTGGTTTTTTTATTTATTTATTAAAAAGTGATTACACTCATTAAAGATGGCTACAATGTGCCTACAGCGGTTATCTGGTACATGTAATTACATGTCCTGAAAAAAGAAAAAACCATTAGGTTTGGTTACCATATAGGGTTGGCTCAGACAGGTGCAGTCACCTGGAGCCCCAAACAGTTCATTCAACCTGTAAAGGAAAAATTGACATACAACACACAACACATACAAACATATAAGGCACACTAAGGGTTTTTTGTTTTTTCACTGAATCCACTCCTCTATCCTTATAGATTGTGGATCCACCTACCTACCTTGATGCCCAGGACTTGCTCATGAGGTAATAGCCAACCAAGACCACAAGTATGTCAAAAAACAAAAAACAAAAAAACAAAAAACCCTTAGTGTGCCTTATATGTTTGTATGTGTTGTGTGTTGTATGTCAATTTTTCCTTTACAGGTTGAATGAACTGTTTGGGGCTCCAGGTGACTGCACCTGTCTGAGCCAACCCTATATGGTAACCAAACCTAATGGTTTTTTCTTTTTTCAGGACATGTAATTACATGTACCAGATAACCGCTGTAGGCACATTGTAGCCATCTTTAATGAGTGTAATCACTTTTTAATAAATAAATAAAAAAAACAATTTTCTTTAGAAAAACGTGAGTAGGGTTGGGAGTTGTGCCCCGTCCTGAAGAAGGTACACCCGTACCGAAACATGTCGACGCACACCAGAGGTTCTGTCCCTAATTAAGACCGGAAACCTCGTTCTTTTGCACATTTTTAACAGCACCAGCCAGGGGTATTTAATAAAGTTTTTTTATATCACCCACTAGCCAGGTACTTTTTAACTTATCACTACACCTCCCACTCACATCCTAACCTTTCACTTGCACTCAACACACACCACACATAGTCTGATTTGTTAACGCTCCCGCGTAGTCGCAGGTCGAAGCGTGCCGCATCCCCTTAGCGGGGTGCGAAGACCCCGATGATGAAGCATGACACCAAGGGGCCTGTTGGTGTGTGAGGGGTATTTTACACAACACTGAATGTTCCCCCCTCCTTTTCCCTTTTACACAGGTAGTAGGATTCTTCTTGTTTAATTATTAGTGCCCGTGGAGTAGGAATCCTACTTTATACTCTACCTCCCTTCTTTGTTAAGTATACCTCTGCAAAATGCCAATGGCCTGGACACCTCTCTGGATGAGGACCTGGCGTGCTGGTCTGGAACTTCCCACTGAAGAAAATACATCCCTGACAGAGGTCTTCCACAAGGCTGCGGAGGTTCTTGACCTGGTGATTGCCTGTGGAAGCGATCAAGCAAACCTGCGTACAGAAATTTTTCAGCCAGTCTTCAATGGTTGAACCATTGCTCCCCTTCAATGGGGCACTGATGGATCCCTTTTAGTGGCATGAGACAAGCCCCAAAGATGAATTGTCAGTTATTCTTGTACCTCTGCCCGGTACCTGGGGACTCAAAATTTCTGATGACTCACTCCTTCCTAGAGAGCTTTGTGGTTCAGGCATCCTATTCCTCCAAGCAGAATCCTGAATCGTTGCCCACTTCACCTCCTGATGGAGTCGAAGAACATTGAGACCACTGGAAAAGAAGCTCTTCGATTCTTGAATGCAAATTGCCTCCTAACCAGTTACAACCTTGCCTTGTGGGAAATGTCACATTTGGTTTTACCAAATTTTCTAGATCATCTTCATGACCATTTTGCAGGGTCTGGGCCTGATGGGCATGATAGAGTGAAAAGAATCATACCCTCTGGTTTGCATACATTTGATTCAGTGGCACGGATCATGGGCTTCTCCGTTGCCACCACACTTGGATGTACTCCATTGGGTTCTCATGTGATGTCCAAGTGAAACTTATGGACATGCCATTCGATGGCGCACGCTTATTTGGTGATAAGGGAGACTCGGCTCTGGAGCACTTCAAACCGGGATCCATCACAGCCTGATCCTTGGGCTAAATTCCTCTGCTTTTTCAAGGGCTATCCCTGCTGGCTGCCCTTTTGGAAGCACTAAACCTTGGTGCAGGCTCATAATATATCGCTCACGGGTAACCATCTGGCAGACTCCCTAAATATGTGGGCTGGCAACTCCAGATTGTCAAATTGCCAACTATGAGTGACATTTTCACCTGGAGGTGGTCCAATCTTCAATCTCTAGGGCATTCCACCAGTGGAAATGTTTAGCATTCACAAAAAGCACTGTCTGCAACTCTCTTAAACCCTTGAGTTCTTAGGAGGTTGTGCCAGAACCATACGCAGATGATCTTAAGGGCACCACACTGGCTTGAGTGGGTGAGGTACTCTTATCTCCTCTGCTGGTCCCTGTGCCCTTCTCTTCCACTAAGGTTGATTTCCTCTAGCAATGGGAGGGGCGGGTGGTGCTGCTTCTGGACATATAGAGTCTCCACCTACACGCCTGGAGATTAAGGGGGGCAGTCTGAGTTCATTTGATCTCCCTGCTGAGGTGGTGGACTGGATTTTGTCAGATTGTCACCACTCCGCCAAATCAGTTTATTCTGGGTGTTGGTCCTATTTTATCTCTTGGTGCAGTGAGGTGAAATTGTATCCCCTTAGGGCACGCTTATCTGATGTATTCTGCTTTCCTTAGCGTGGCAAGGCTTTGCTCTAGGCACTGGTAAAGGCCATTCACTGGCTCTTTTGGTGCCTTTATTTACCAGATGAGCCATTGTTATGTACGTCTCCTATAGTGATGCATTTTTTCTCCTTTCTCACTTTATTTTGTCTCAGTGGGATCCTAACTTGGTGCCCACGATCCTTATAGGTTTTCCCTGTGAGTCTATGCACAGTGCCATTTGTGGCTTCTTACATTTAAGACCACACTTGATCGCCATTCTCTCGGCTCATGGTGTTAGCGAGCTGCAGCCTTTTCTTGTCCTCGTTTGGCCACGTTATTTTTTTGACACACTGATTCATAAGACCAAGGCTTCTTTCTTGCCAACGGTTGCCCCCCTAATTCACGTGGGCCGGTGCATCACTCTGTCAACACTGATGATCAGCTTTTCCTTGGTGAGTCTCATTCCCAGAGAGGTAAAGCTGTTCCGAATCCGACCATTTCCCAATTGATCATATTATGATATGCCATGCTGTTGGAAAGGAGGAACCTCCTGAGGGCATCAAGGGTCATTCTTCCAAGGCGAAGGCAGCTTCTTCTCCATTGCCCAGGGGTGTCCATATCCCAGTCTTACCAGGGAACTCCTTGGCTTCTGTACATGTCTTAAACAGTATTTTGTGACTTGACTCTGAAGGTTATAGGTATTCCCATTTTGCAGGATGTGTTTTGCTTGATTTCTTGATTTGACCTCCTCCTGACACACACCTTGGAGGTACTGCTTGGATATAGAAAATATCTTTCTCGTGGATACTCAACCTGCAGATTTCTAACTTATCCTACCTGTGGTCATGCGGTTTAAAAAAAGCCCCCAAGTTAGTTGTAATATACTTTAACATCTGTCAGCCCTGTTGGCCTCGTCTCTGCCTCAGAGGGTGTGGAAAAAAGGACCAGGAACGGGCGTCAGTGCTTTGGGGTGGCTCCTTATTGGACCCGGTGATGTACTGTCAGGAGTGGTTCTTGGAGCCATGTGAGTCATGGGACCCCTTGCAGGAGAACTATTGCAAGCCAGTCTGGCGCCTGGAGGGGATTCCCGAGGTGTAGAAACTGTAGCTAGATAGAATATTTGATCAGAAAGATTGTTACCAAAGGTAAGTAACTTGTTCGTCTGTTCTTTCCTTTGCTTCTAGGCCGACATTCGCTCTAGAGAGTACATCCGGAAGAATTTTCCAGAGCATGTGAAGACTGAAGGCCACCCTGAGGAGACGGGTATGTGGTGGTGTTTTGGACACTGCGCTTTTTCATCTCCTCTTGCCTCTAGGAATGACTGGCCTTTGGTGGGAATCCCAGCAGCTTCTCAGAGGTACTCACCTGTTGTGAACTCTTGACGGTCTTTGTAGGCTAGTCAGGTCAGCCTCTGCAGGTCAGTTAGTCTCTGATGACGTTTGATGGCCCCGAAGAGTGTGTTCACAGTACAGAACCACTCCCCCGGCAGAGCAGTCCGTGTGAGTTAGAGGAACAAGTGATTGAGGCTACAGATTTAGTGACAGGTGTTGGGGAGAAGCGGTAGAGGGGGGCATAATGACGCTTGATTCCAGCCATGTCAAAGATTAAGTGGAACCGCACCCTCTACCCTTCTACAGAGGGTTTACTGCAGAGGCTTAGAGGGAGGCGGGTCCTTTATTTCCTCTTGCCCCCCTGATAATCTCCAGAGAGGCCACAGATTGCATGGGAAAGGAGTCTGTTGCTCTTCTCACCTTTATCGCACCGTGACTCCCTTTAGAGAAGCCAAGGGTTAGAAGAGCGTGAGGTGGTACCCTACTTGCTCCACAGTGACCTCTGTAGAAAGGCCAAGAGCTGTGTGAGCGAATTCGCCTTGAAGATTCCTACACTCACTAACAGTAACCCTGCAGTGTACAGGGGTACGTTGACTACGTCCACGGATGGAACTGGAAACCTCCTCAATGCATTTCCTTGTTTTTCTTTTATTTTTAGGCACCGGAGAAGCTCCCTCAGCTGTGCCCACCGGAGAGGAAATCTCGAACAGTGATCCAGGATTCGAGGCCCTACACATCTGAATCCCGGTGACGCCCAGTCTGCCATGAGAGACATCCTCGAATCGACTACCTGTAAATTGTGTTGGGGTGGAGGGGCAGGCGTGCCGTGAGAGGCGCGCGCCTCTGGAAAGCTCTGTCGTGTCACTGGCACTCCCCCGTGCATATTTGACTCCCTGCTGGTGACTGTGAGAATCGAGGTGCCCTGGCAGAGCGGTGTGCAGGGGTGGCAGCGCTGGGTTAGAAGCGGGCACTGCAGGTCAGGACTGCGATCCTTTGGGAGAGTTTGGGTCATCAGAGAGTGCTGCAGACAGGACTGAGGTGCTTTGGCAGAGCTGTAGGGTCTCAGCGCGGGCACCGCAGAAGGGGCTGCAAAGACTAATCTGAGCACGCTGGCATATGTGGATTATGGCCCTGTGCTGCAATGGCAGAGGGTGTATCAAGGTCAGTGTGGTGTAGATTGCTTAGCTGCGTGGGTCACCTCACAACGATGGTACAGGAGGATAAGGGGGAGGACTGTGGGCCGAGGTCTGTGGGTCCTAGCACGGGAGGAGCATGGAGTGTCGTGATGTCCTTCGGCCTTAGTACTGCAGCAGTATGGCATGATACCCTCTGGGCCCTAGGACTGGAGCAGCATGCCATGCTATCAGGTGTGATCTCTCTGGGCCCTAGGACTGTACCGGCATGGCTTGTGTACTGTAGCAGCCTGGCATAATATCTAAGAGTCCTCGCACAGGAGCAGCATGGCATGATATCTGCAGACCCTAGTACTGGAGCACCGTACTACTGAAGCGGCATGGCATGGTAAAGGTCGTGGTTGTGAGATACATTGACGAAACTGTATGTGAGTGCCAGTACGGGAACATCTGCAAAACACTGATTGGGTATTGTGTGGGAGAGAGGGTTAGATGGGAAGACAGGGACCCTTTTTTAATAGGGTGGACATTTTACATTATTAGGTTGGGCCAGTCATGGTACAGATCATATATTGGATTCGACATAGTATACATGATAGGGGGGGTTGGGACATACTCGGAATTACTGAGTGAATTGAGACATAGTTTCTGAATATATGGGGGACTTGAGTCATAATCTGCTTATCTTGCGCATTGAGGTGCAATGTGGAACGTGGAGTCAGACTGAGGAGGACGACACTTGATCAGGAAGATTACGGCTACCCTGTTTTATAGAGGGGAATTGAGACATGCAAGGAATGTTAGGGGCGGATTGATGCATACCCCACTTGGTAGGTTGGATCGAGATTTATCCTGGATTATAGAAATTAACTGAGGCATACAATGAGTTTTAGAGGCAGGTTGAGGCATACTCCACGTTACAGAAAGGATTGAGATTTACTGTAGTTTCCAGAGATTAAATGAGGCATATTCTATTTAACAGGGCAAGGGTGAGGTGCTTGAGGCATACTCTAGTTTATTAAGGAACATAAAAACACGTTGCAAATTGTAGGGGTACTTGAAAAATATGCTGGATTTTAGGGATGGCTTGAGTAAACTAGGCATTTCTAGAGTCGGTTAAGGCATACCTCACATTGTAAGTGTTGATAAACTCACTCTGTACATTGTTGAGTAGATTGTCAGACAGATGTAAACATACTCCAGTTCATTAAAGCAGGTTGAGACCAACTCTGAACTCTAAAAGTGCATTGACTCTTTCTCCAGATTGGAGCAGAGCTGGGATTGTACTCGATCTTTATGGACTCTTTCGTCTCAAGTTGTTTTGTACATCTGCAGTTTTATATTGTTATATTATCATCTGTAATAAACACGTCATTTCATAATATTAACACCAATTTAAAAATCTGTTAATTTCATTGTTTTGTTTTACTCTACTGCTTTCTTTCTTGGAGCCAAAACTCTCTTGTAGGGGAGCCCGAGGGTCTCTGGCAGGATGATGCCCTATTAATGCTGCATGCGTTTTATCAGAGGTGATAAACTTGCGTGAGCTAGGGCTGTGGCTGTTCTGCTGCCCTGTTGGTCATGGCGAAGGTTCTTGGTTTTTAAGTCTCACTAAAGGTACTTCAGCTGGGTTAGAGTTCAAAAGCTTTTGTTCATACAACAATATAAAAAGGAACTTTTGCTGAATGAGCTGCAGTTCATTTTTTTTTCACCATCAGCAGTGTCATGCTTTATTTTAGTATGTGGTTTACTTAAAATCAACGTGGAAAGCAGAAGTATTGACTAAAACACTGCAGACCGCAGCTTCTGTCTAGGATGTGTTTGGCCTATTATGGTCTGGTTTGATAGCACAGCTGTCGTCAGACATGTGTGTGAGCCTCATAGAGAGGGGCTTTGACTCCACCCACATCTTGGGAGTCAAGAATACATATTTCGATAGGGAAAAGTTGTGTTCTTCCACAAAAGAAGCGTTTGCTCACCACACAGCTGTGACCATTATGTTTATTTATCCAGCCTCCTAAGTTTGAACTTTTAAGGGCGGGCACATGACATTGCAATGCTGTAAAATGTCTTAGATAACTAGATATTTTATGGTATTTGTCTGTCTCTGGCAGCAGCAGAGATTGGGGAGGGCAGCCAACAGGAACATATACCACTCCTTATGTTGTTGTATTTGTGTGTGGTTTATTGCGATTGGGTCGGAGGGGGAACACAAGATTGAGTCAGTAGATGGATGGATGAATGAATGTCTGACTGCAAGATGAGTGACAGAGTACATGTGTGATGACGTATTGAGTGTCTGGCACTTTCATTCATAAGCCAGACCTATTGCCATTGCCAATGCTCATTAGCTAGTAAGGTAGTTTCAAAGAGCTTTCTAACGTGAAAAGTTTGCAAGCATCAAGCATATGCCGTGTATAGGCATGCAGAGCTAAATGGGCATGGCTTGCAGATAATGACCTCGAGCCTTGTTTCTCCTTTCCACTTGCTTTTCTAAGCATCGTCCCATCGACTCTTGTGGACGGGGGTCTCCATCGCTCGTCCATCCTGCCGAAGTTAATACATTGAGTACCACTCAATTGGGTAAGAGTAACGCCTGTTATACACAGTGCTGAGAAATGGCAGCAGTCTGGCATGAAGTGCTATAAATACGTCAGAGTCAACACTGGAAGGATAAAAAGGCGCTGGGCCTGGGCCTGGGCCTGGAACAACTATGAACTATTCATGGGTTCTGTTCTGTGTTACATACACACGCACGACCTACTTCATTATATATATTTTTGCAAATAAGTACTTTACACAGTGCTACTCTAACACAACACCACCTTAAAGCTCGAGATGGAAACATCTTTCTAATATTAACCTAAAGCAAGATCTGTTGGCTTTGGCTTTGCTTTAATTGGTTTGGGATTCTCTCATTCCCGCATGGACTGTGCGTGCAGCTCTATAAATACATAAATAAATGAGCACGTGCATCATTTACCCACACATGCTGTGCTCCCACTTCCTTGGACAGGCAAACCTCAGACTTGTAAAAAACCATCAAAAGGACATTTGGCTCCGATGGGGGAAGGTGGTCGTGCATTATTAACACTGGGTCAGGGAGGTCACCGCCATTACAGGAAACATTACTGCACCAAGGCTGGAAAGAGGGGGAGGGGTGAGCCTGTTAACTGGCTCAGCAGCAAGAGGAAAGGAGAGATCCCAGGGGAGTGAAACCGTAAGAGAGCCTTTGGAAAACAAACACTATGTTAAATCCCCAAACCTACACATCCACATGGTCAGCGACTAGCTGCCGCCCCCCCCCCCCCCTAACCGGCACCCAACACCCAGAAACGTGGACACGAGACTTCTTTACTTTTTGGAAGGCGGGCGCTAGTCGCCCGGCCGTATTTATTAAGATATGAAATTAAAAAAGGTTTTAATTGCATGATCACCAATTTATACAAAAATCAACAGGACATTAGATACACATTTTTTGTCAACAAGTTTGAGAGCCTGACCTTAACAAAAACTCTAATACATGTTGTTTCCTAACCGAGTCTAATATCCTCATCTTGATTTTTGTACATTTCTGGCCATATGGCAAGGTCACTACCGGTGTCAGGTCCTACAAGCTGCGCCTCCCCTAGAGACGTGCGCATGCGCAGTGTTACCCCGGGAATTGCCCGGTCTACGACCTGAACTCCATTTACCCACTAAAGGAGGGCCCTTACTCTGCGCCATCCGGTGACGTCATGAGTCCACGCGCGCGGGGTGGCTACCAGCCTAAGGAAAGCGTGAACTACTCCTACCCGCGCTCCTTTGCTTTGCAGCATCCATTACCTTGCCCCTGGAGTTCTAGGAGTGGCCCGCAGGCCCCTCCCCCTGGGCGGGAACCTCCATAGGATGATGCCCGCCCCCTCAGACCTCAAATATGTGCTCACCGATAATGACCTTACCGCATGCCCCATACCTAATAAATACGACGACCTATGGGAAAAAATTCTAAAGGACAGCTACACTGGCTAATAAATAACAGCATCACCGTACCACTACAAAGGGAAAAAAGGCCTAAAGACACTTGGCATCAAAGAAAAGTACTTTACATACAGTTTTGCTAAAAAAGGGGAAAAAATTTCCTAAACCAAAGCATCATCAAAATATACCGACAGATCCTTTCCTACTAACATGAAATACATGTGGACAGTACCTTCGCAAACTTACCATTCAACCAGACATAATGAATGCCACAAGACTTTGTTCCAGGGATGGTGGGTGGGAAAACAAAGAAGCCCCGAGCGCGGGGCACACGGTGCTGTGAGGGAGCGTCCAGGGACAAGGGGGTCTCCTGGGCGCTCCCCACCTCTTTATTCTCAAGGGGCGAGGCGGGGGGGGCACGCCCCCTCCCGGCCCGCCCCTCCTGTAGCCCACCCCCCCTGACCCGGACCTTCTTCCTGGTATCCGGGTCAGGGAGGCCGCCGGCCAATCGGTGGTGGGTCGCGCCCACCGGGCCCGACCCCACCACCGAGAGACACCAAAGGGGAAAGGGGGTGGGACGGTCGCCGCGCCGCCATGCGTGCGGGGGGGCCGAGGGCCCCCCCTTTTCACATGGTCAGCGACTAGCTGCCGCCCCCCCCCCTAACCGACACCCAACACCCAGAAACGTGGACACGAGACTTCTTTACTTTTTGGAAGGCGGGCGCTAGTCGCCCGGCCGTATTTATTAAGATATGAAATTAAAAAAGGTTTTAATTGCATGATCACCAATTTATACAAAAATCAACAGGACATTAGATACACATTTTTTGTCAACAAGTTTGAGAGCCTGACCTTAACAAAAACTCTAATACATGTTGTTTCCTAACCGAGTCTAATATCCTCATCTTGATTTTTGTACATTTCTGGCCATATGGCAAGGTCACTACCGGTGTCAGGTCCTACATGCTGCGCCTCCCCTAGAGACGTGCGCATGCGCAGTGTTACCCCGGGAATTGCCCGGTCTACGCCCTGAACTCCATTTACCCACTAAAGGAGGGCCCTTACTCTGCGCCATCCGGTGACGTCATGAGTCCACGCGTGCGGGGTGGCTACCAGCCTAAGGAAAGCGTGAACTACTCCTACCCGCGCTCCTTTGCTTTGCAGCATCCATTACCTTGCCCCTGGAGTTCTAGGAGTGGCCCGCAGGCCCCTCCCCCTGGGCGGGAACCTCCATAGGATGATGCCCGCCCCCTCAGACCTCAAATATGTGCTCACCGATAATGACCTTACCGCCACAGGCCAGCATTGTTAACCGACGATCTGGCCTCCCCCTGCCTAGACCTACCCTACAAAGTTCTCACTTTAGCAACACCTTCCAACCAGGCCCCGACATCATCAGACCACAGGACCCTTCCTTCCTCCGTCAAATGGACTCCCCTCACCAGGTAGAACAAATACACCCATGTTGGATCATCTGCAACCGAGGGGGGGCTTGAAATAATTTGTCCCACTGTGTGTTGATCCTCTTTATCGAGTGATTCAACGCCCTGACCGAGTCCCTGCCACCACGGGATAAGTTGAGACCCTACTACTGTGCCACCCGGGTAAGTCCTGAAGACCCACCCACAGTGGAGATGAACTCATCAATGAGTATTCGCCTCCCCAGTTTGGCCAATTCAGTCCCCCCTAGGTGAAGTATCACCACTGACAGGAGGTCGGGCTGCTGAGCTAAAAGGTCCCTGAAAGAAGTTCCTGAACTGACCATGGCACAGACCCTCAAACCAACTCTTCCCTGTCCTGCGTCCAGCCTGTTGCTTGTGCTGGAACATTGTAGCTCCCCAACTTCTGGTGATGAGTTCCTCCCCTGCGTGACAGGTTTGAGAAGCTGCAAGAACCAGGAAAAGACCAAGAAAACCTGGGTGACAAATTCCCACTTCCACCTTAGGGAATGGGTAGCACTTACACCTGCCAGCAATACCTGGGCCCTTGGTGTCCTCTTTCTCGACGTATGCTTCCCTTTTGACGTCCACCAGCTGCTGATGTTGCGGTGTGGAGCACTCCTCAGATATCCGCCATGGACCCAGCCGTGACTGACGTAAGCATCCCTTGGGCTGTCCACCTGTTGCAGCTGTTGTGATGTGAAGCACTCCAGGTATCCACCATGGACCCGGTCATACATAAATTGGAAAGATAGACACACACCATTAGTGTTTCCGGCAATAACTGCTGTACACGCGTCAGACTTACATTACCATCAGTCGCTAAGTTTTAGATAATCTTAGTGCCAGATCACTACACATTAACACGTCGACAGTAAATGTTAAGCATAGCCTCAGTTTGTCTGTTTTCTACCCACGTCTTCATGCATAGGATCTATGTGTAAAACAAGACAGCCTACTTAGCAGTGCAGCATCACAGTCTTTAGCTAACAGAATTAGCACAGCCCTAACTCCGCCAGGCCATAAGCTGGCCCCAAGGACCTTTTCCGCTCGCCACTTTGGCTTCTGGGAAATATCATCCCAGCCACCCGGACATGATCACCTGCATCCCCAGAACTATGTGGTGCCGCAACTAGGCTCTTGGGCACCTTTTAGGTGCGACATCAGGGTGTGTATCATTATCAGGACCCCAAGTAGTCGTTCTAAAGGCTCTAGGCCCTGTCTCTATGCCATTCGTGGTTCCCCCACCATATTATTAATATATGGCTTTGGTGCACCCCTAGAGCTCAACGTATATGGTGCTAAATTACTGTGTGCTATATAAGTCTTCACACCGTAATTATTCGCCTCAAATCTCCTCATAGGCTCAACGTATATTGGCCAATTTACTTGTGTGTTAAATAAGTTTACTGACTGAACTAAAGGGGTGTGTTTAGTACAAATACATATATTTGTTGTTATACACCTGTTCTTTTTTTTCATTTACTCATTCATGAGATTAAAGACTGGTAAAACAAGCAGCTCTATATTCCCTCAAGACTTAGCCTGAAGGCTGCACGCAATACAGCTAACCCTAGGATAGCTTACTAATAATGTTGACTTTAACCTATCATCCATGAAGGGTCGTTTGGACAGGTGCAATGTTTGTACTGGTGCAATGTCCCCCCTAGATTAGTGAACAGCACCTCATATGGTGATTACCTCCACAATGAAATAAGTCCATTGTTTGGCTTTCTGCTTTGGCTTGCAAAGGAAAGTGGGACCTGGGAAACTGGCTCTCAGTCTCGTCAAGCCCTACTCTTAGATGTCGTTAATCCCCCAGGTTGACCCCAATAGAAGGTGGTATACCCTATTCGTGAATGGTTCCATGATTGTTCTAACTATCACCTAGCGGACACCAATGATAGTCGTTCTATAGTGTCAAAATTTGACTTATGTCAATAGCTGTTCCTTGCGTAAGAGAAATAAGCAGCAACCATGGCTTGGATAAAGTATTGCAAGTGCTTAGAGGACATCAATAAAGCAGCCCAGGAATGTCAACATCCATCTGATTCTCCAGGTGAAATTTAATGTCACCCATGTAGCGTGAGCTCTGATTTAGACAATGAGTTTTCCAGAACTGAACTCATCAACTGAATGCCGACAGAGCATCCTTTGGGTAACTCACAACCCATGGTGGGGACCCGTCCCATCAGGGAGCTGCGTCTGCCTTGTGAATTCTACCCAAGTACAACCCGAGCATTTTAAAACGCCCAAGCTCCATATTGCTGAGTCCCCCCCAGCACGTGGATGCGATCCAGTTGATGGGCATCGGTGACTTTGTGTACATCGGGTCACATTGAATACAGTGAATACTGCCAGTGCTAATTTAAGATAGAGTAAGTGCCACCGTTTTGGGCTGACTGGACTCTTAAATGCTTGAAAAGCTGGGGAAGTGTTACTTTACCACATTTGTGTTAAACTGGTTACTGATGAAAGAAACTTTTAAGGTACAAGTCTAATTTCGGCTGGAAAGGCAGCAGCATGCCCCCCAATAACCTTAATGTAACAATATAACACAATAATATACACAAAGTAATATAACAAGAAAATTAAAAATTTTCAGGGCACAACATCACGAAATAGTCAAAACTGAATCCAACCCAACAGCTATAGCCCAGCGCAGTATTTTGCAATAATGAAGTACAAACACTGCAACACAAAATTTAGCAGAACACATCACCTTCACCTTAAAATGTCACACAATTTGGTAACAACAAACCCTGAAGTAATTTTTAACACACACCCGAATGTCTCAATTTACTACGAAGGACATAACAATGTTCTGTGATCTGGGACATTCTGTTTTGTTAGGCACGGGGAGATTAGGTGATTTGTCCAGAATTACAGGATGTTGAGCGTCATTGCAGAGTCTCGAACCCAGTTCCCCAGAATTGAGAGCAACCACCCTAGCCGTTACAGCCACTTTGTCTGTGGTTGGAAGAATTAGCCCCTCACGAAATATTTTTAAGCCCCCCCCCCCCTCGAAATTCTTGCTCTAGTTGCCCGCCTGGTCATAATAACCATGGCTGAGCCTAACAGACACTCATCATGCATTGGAAAAGGAGAGGGAGCCCCGGCGCCCGTAATGACAAGTCACCTCTGCAAACCTGTTGACCTCGGAGCAGTTGTAAGAGTTTAGGCACAGCTCCTATCAGGCCTGTGTTCTCTGTCTCATATGCTGGAAGACAAATATTCTGCAGAATTCATTTATCAAAACCTCGTGTAACACCGTGGATAGGTGATGGTTTTCAGGGCTCCCAACCATCACTGATTTAAAGTCAGCTGAAAGACACAACATGGGACACAACATGGGAGACAAGCCCCCAGAGACGATGGTCCAGGCTGGCATAAAATGGCCGGGTGATGTGGCTCATATCTATGACGTTTGTTTGCGCTTTACAAGTCAGCTTGGCACATAACTCAAAAACACAATCTAGTACTATAATCCAGTAGAAATAGCTTCTCCGTTATATGGTCAACAATACCATCTCCTCAATCTATGGCATGAAAAAATTCAAAGAATATCATATTGCGCGCGTTGTAATAATGCGGGTGCGTTCTTCGGCACGGTGCATTAATTCTGGCATTTCTCTTTGTTTTAACTTCAGTTAAGGGTGACGCGTGTGCAACTGTCTCGTCGACCTGTTGCCCAAGATGCCGCGCGGGGCTTACATAGGGCACGGAGGTGCATGGATTGGCATTATGTATGCGAATGGAACGGAGTACCCTGCGGAACTCTCTTTTATGGTCCAAAAAGTGTGATGCAGCGTGTTCCCAGCTCACTGAACGCGCTCTAGCGCCTCAGTTGGAGAATGAAGGGTTGTACAAATGAAATTACACACTATGTTAGGATCCGTCTCTATCACACACTGTAGGAAGAGTCCTACAATACTCTTGCAAACGCCTCATTCGAGCGAGGGGCAAATTCCCACAAAAAGGCGGGCATCTCCCACAATACGGTATTTGCTTGATTATCACACACCCGTTCACATATGTAGACCGACCTTTACAGTGTCGGTGCCTATAGCCGGTGCTAGAGACATGGGGAGCAGTCTCGGGAAGGGTTAAGAGTAGTGTACAATTTGTTTAATTCTCCTCCCGGTGATCAGTTTGCCACGCAGTGCCTAGAAGTAGGTAGGCGGTGGTACATAAACACATGGGTTTACATCAGTTTCATTAATCCAAGGGCACCAGTGAAAAGTCACCAAAAGTCAAGGGTAACACATGGACATCACATGCTCTTTAGCCAGCAACAACATCACAGCAAGTGACCTCACACAAACTGTGATTTGATGATGGGCCTCTGTGCTGAAGACAGATAAGACATTGTTTCAGAGGAGCTAACCCTACAGAGTATTACACCAAGGGCACCTTACTCTCCAAGCGGTGGAAGCAAACGAACAGCTTGCTGTACAAAAATGGCTCTACCTGTCCGCGATAGCTGCTTATCTCGCTATGAAGGCGGGGCAGAGCTCGTACCGGTATTATGCCTCCTTTTTATGCAGAGGGTGTAATAAATCCGGAGACTCCCTCTTTAATTCCAGGGTCAGTTCAAAACGAAATAAAATATAAAGGTGCATATGTCTTACGGCACAAAAGCCAAACAAACAGGAGGTCAGCTTTACGGAGGGGAAATGTCAACCCGCCAAGTAAGAATTTTCACTGACGTGGGGGAAATACTAAAGTGACCAAAGAAAAAAGGGACAACCTAACCTGTACCCACATAAAAGACAAGTTTCCAGAAGAGGGCCCTGCACATAGATAAATAGAAGGCTTCCATATTTACATGTAGTCTGCAGGAAACTACCAAACACGTGTAAGCATGCACTGAGGTTCCTTTCTGCTCTCCCCCTCTACTCCGCACTGGAAACACTGCCATTACCCCGCAGACATACATGCTATTTGTACACCCGTGCGCTCACGACGGCAAGAGCTTTCCATAGCCCATTCTACTGGAAGTAGACCATTCGTATAGGTCCCTGCTGAGCCCCCCCCCCATAACACCCCTGCTTTCCCCCTACTTAACTTGTGTCCAAGGCGCACTTCTCCGCGAGCCATCGACCCGCCCGAAACCTCTCTAGGAAACACTGGTCCCCCCGGTCATCCTGCCCACGTGGAGCACCGCCGTTTCGCCATTCTTCGTCCATTGCGGGTCCACGACCGACCAGGGACATCCTCCTTTTCCCGCTGGACCGGTCCCAACGTGCTTGGAACCTGGAAGGGGAAATAAACCAATGCGCCCGACTCTCAGCTCCAACGATGCGGCGGGCCCCACGCGGCTGGCTCAGCGCGGCCCCGGACGTCCAAAGCCTGCAACAGAGAGCAAAATTTCAAAAGTTCCGGCGGTGAGTCTTGATCCGCCAACAGGATCCCAGAAAACCGCTCTCTCCCGCCTGTAATCGAGTTCCTGTAAAAATAAAAGCCAAATTGTTAATAAACAAAGAAGCCCCGAGCGCGGGGCACACAGTGCTGTGAGGGAGCGTCCAGGGACAAGGGGGTCTCCTGGGCGCTCCCCACCTCTTTATTCTCAAGGGGCGAGGCGGGGGGGGCACGCCCCCTCCCGGCCCGCCCCTCCTGTAGCCCGCCCCCCCTGACCCGGACCTTCTTCCTGGTATCCGGGTCAGGGAGGCCGCCGGCCAATCGGTGGTGGGTCGCGCCCACCGGGCCCGCCCCCACCACCGAGAGACACCAAAGGGGAAAGGGGGTGGGACGGTCGCCGCGCCGCCATGCGTGCGGGGGGGCCGAGGGCCCCCCCTTTTCATTCATCCTTCGATGAGCCAATGCCCTTGTCCCTGTGGAAGTCAGACCGGCTCAGCAGGGGGATTCCTGAGGACTTCGGTACAGTACAAGGGGGCCGTGGGGTCTCTGACAGACAGGAAGATGACCCCTTCCGAGGACCAGCAAGCGTGCCCTTTCCGTCACCATGCATACAAACAAGTTACTACCCATCTACCTAAAAAATGCTATTTTCATTTCCGAATCGTGGATTCTGTTAGCTCAACCAGTGAACTTGTCAGGCCTGGCAGCTGCATGTATTGCAGCTTCCGCGCCCGCATCTCCTTCCTTCAACTCTGCGGTGATCTTGTTGTGGTTACACCCGGACTGCAGGCCTCACCCAGCTTGATTTCAACAGCAGGGACATCCATTAGCCCACTTCAGAACTGACAACTGTCTGCGAAGACTCCATCTGTCTGATAGAATAGGGGTAGTAGCCCTTGCCGACAGTTGCAGTGCACATTGCATTCATCTGTGCCTCCTGGTCTCACAGCCCTCCGCCAGGTCGCCACCTCTGTTAAAAAAATATACCGTCAAGACTGTAAAACGCAGGTGAAACAGAATAGGAGGAAGGCCAGCCCTTCCTGCTCATAGGGGGTCCGATTCACAGAATTAACTTAAGACAAAATCCTAAACTTACTACTTTTGGTATTCACAGAATGCTCTTACTACTTTTGCTATTCACAGAATGGATTTACGACTATTAACTTTATGTCCGCACTCGGGCCGGAGATTTCGGCCCGGAGGCAGAGATTCCGGTGTGGAGGCGAAGCTTCCGGCTTGGAGGTGGAGCTTCTGGCTTGGAGGCGGAGCTTCCGGCCCGGAGGTGGTGATTTAGCCATGGCCGAATCTCCACCTCTGGGTCGGAAGCTCCGCCTCCAAACAGGAAGCTCCGCCTCTGGGCTGGAAGCTCCGCCTCCAAGCCAGAAGCTCCACCTCCAGGCAGGAAGCTCCGCTTCCGGGCCGGAATCTCCGGCCCGAGTGCGGACATAAAGTTAGTAGTCGTAAATCCATTCTGTGAATACCGAAAGTAGTAAGTTTAGGATTTTGTCTTAAGTTAATTCTGTGAATCGGGCCCAGAGTCTTTACATTAATAAGCACACCTGACCTGCTCTGACCCGTCATAGTAAAACACGCTCTTCCTTTCTCATTCATTTAGAATGATCCTCCTTCACTTCCCATTCCTAGTCACACTCCGAGACACTGAGACGGGTCAAACATCTGGTATTTAAGTTCCAAAGCAGCCACAAGAGCCTTTCTAAACTGGCGTTGCTGCTGCGACTTCTGTAGAAGCTTCGGTCTCATGATGTGTCATTATTACTCTGCTACTAAAGGACCATAATGCGGGCATAAAATACTGATTGGTCTCCTAACTCTAAAACTGGCAAAGTTGATAGAAAACTTTGGACCTGAATTACACCTGGGTGTAGTATTTCTGCCAAAAAGCCCCAGCTATCCCATCCACCCGGCTTAGAGTGCACAGACATAAGTAAGCTCTAAGAACTTCATTATGAGATGCAGTGTACTGGTGGGCAAACTGCGCACCCGTACTGTGACGTAACACTGCACCAGTACCAGGCTATCACAAGTTAAATACAAAGGAATGGGGGGGGGGCAACTATGCGGACCCTTCCCTTGTGGTATAAGGCTCACATTTACCACTCTGACTGAGCAGATGTTCAATGTGAGCTGGGGGCGGGGCCAAGTGCTGGTTGGGAGTGGAGGGTTAAGAGGGTGGGGGAAAGAAGGAGAAAGGTGCCCGTCAGCAGGGTCAGATTGGGATCAGAATTCGGCCTGGACACTCCCAAAAAGATGACCCCGAATCCTGGATCACGTCCATTCACAAAACAGCATTTGGCTAGTCTCATGTGGCTAATTTGTAGAGAAATGTTTGATAAATTATGTATTTTATAGCTCATAGAGCCAGAAACATTGGTGAAAACTAGAAGCACTACATTTTGGTGGGTCGGGCGAAGTGAAATAAACCCCTGATATGGCTATGTTTGCCACCTAGCTGTTTTTTTTAACCAGCATTACCAGTATTTTAATGCCCATGCCAGTACGAAAATGAAGAAAATCACCTAAAGCTGGTATTTTCTCCCCCGATTGATATGTACTTTAAAAGTTTGAGCAGTAAACATAAGGTGAAAGCAGTTTAAATTGTGGTCTAAAGCTTCTTTAATGATCCACGACTGATAGTTAAAACTAAACAAAGGAAGAGAAGCCATGTTAAGAAGGAATACAGACTTTTTTATTATTTAATGAAGAATCCTCTCTCATTATTAAGTTCCAGCCTTTGCAGATTCTTAAAAAATGAGCAAACAGAAGGTTTTGTTTTTCGATTGTAGTTTTATATAGCGTAAACTCGGCCAAAGGGCGCACTTATATGAGCACCAGTTACATTACAAAAGATCAAATTCATTTTAATTTTACTACTCAAAACGTTTTCATAGTTCCAAATTCAGTCGGTCTGACCCCAACATTACATTATCTAAATGTTCTGCTCTGGGAAAGGTGCTTCACAGTGAGGTTTATGCAAACATACACCCCCCCTCCTCGCACCCACACCACCACAGCCTGAAAGACACTGTAGCCGAGGTGCCAACAACAGGCTCTCAGCAAGGCCATTCAGTTACTCTCCCCAGCCCAGTCAACTGTAGCCTCAGGGTGATGGCCTGACAGGGGAGGGGTGAACAAAAGCAGGGGAGTCGAGGTGATAATGGCCCACAGCGGGTGAGTGGGACATTGCTTCTGGGCGTCTGCTCCGGCTCCATGGGAGGCCAAGATAAAGTCTGCAGCAGACAGAACAATATTGGCATAGCGACGCTGCTGAAAGCAACCCCCTCAGAGCCACCTTGCTCATAATGCTGCCCCCCCCCCCCACCCTTTACAGTGGCCTGGTGGGGAAGACAATACGTCTCTGTGGACCGTTTGACAAAACCCTGCCCACAGGTGACCCTTAGGCACCGCCCATCGGCCACTGCCCGAGTGTCCGCGTTAGCAATTTGATGCTGCCCGTCAGGGGGGAGCGGGTAGCTATCCTTATTGCAAAAGAAAAATAACAGCAACTCAGAAGGGACAGGGAAATAGGCTCAGCTCCTGTTGCAGTCAAAGTCTCAAGTAATTTTCTCTTCGGAGTACTGTGTTTCTTACCCGAGAACACAAGATATGAGATCTCAAGTCTGCTTGCAAGTCAACTGAGAGAATTTCCACACTGTATGCCCAACTAAATAGGGTGGGAGGAACATCTGTTCCTTTTTGGCAGATTTCCCACATTCGCCTTCCTCTAAATCCACTGTTGGGGCAGAAAAGTCCATCACTTGCTGACAGACCTGTACCCCTGCCCTGGGTGCCCCAGCTGCAATAATGTCTGGATCCCTGGTGCTGATTTTTGTTGTCATAGGTGAACACGGATTACGCATGTGCACCCTAACATAGACCTGTCTCATGGATTGCAGTCTAGTTGGACTGGGAGAGGAGCCCAAAGTACTACCCTCATTGTGGTAAAAGGTCACTGCGTTTGCCAGCATTTAAGCAGCACAAAAGCAGTGGTGAACACGCCCTTTTACGTGTGTCACTGGAGTGAGGCCTACAGGCCCACTCATGTAAGGTTCTTCTGCTGTGTGCTTAACTGACGCTTAGTCTACTTCAAGCTAGTATGTTGTGCTGTGCAGTGTGTGTGCGTGTGTTGTATGCATGTGCTGGGTGTATGTGTGCCTGTGAGTGGTACAATACATGGAAGATCAAGGTTCGATTTTGGGAGATCCTGTGCTGACTGGAGGAGCATGAGGCGGTACTTGAATCCTCCTAGTATATTTGTGGATTGCTGCATTCCTGTGAGCTGGATGGGACACACACTGGAGAAAGGAGAGTAAGACCCCCCGGCACACATCAAAGGGTGCTCTTTCATTCAGAGAGAGGTCACTGGAAAGGGGCCTCGGCACATCTCAGGAAGGAGATGGGGCTGATAAAGAGTAAGGCTGGGTCCCTGCGGTAACCTTTTTATACACATATCACTGTGGCTGACATCTAGGTGTAAACCTCTAGTCACTTCCCTGGCCTGTGTTGTGCGTGCTATCAGATTTGGAGTTGCATCTTCTGTGACAGACTGCTTTCAATAGGATGAAGGAGGCAGAGGAGTGGGAACTTCAAAAGGAAAGAGACCCCTAACACAAACTTCAAAGACTCTTACTCTTATGCACATTTGATGTCTGGAAATCGATGATAAGAAGGGGAGCTCCAGGCCCCCACAATTGCCGGCTGTCAAACAGCCAGTCGGACTGTGTGAGATGGAGAAGCTTTGCAAGACTTGCGCCAGTGACCAGGACTGGAGGTTAAGGCCTTCCAGTCTCTTAGCTGGGTGAGGGGAGATCACCCAAGAAATACAATACTACCTGCCTCTGTAGCCTGAAGCACCAGTGCCTGCACGATGGCCAAGACCAGTGTGCCCTGTGAGAGGTAGAAGTGCGCAGGAGCAAGCAAGTACCAGTTGGGGATCCTGGCGAGTGGCTCTCAGTAGCGAGGTGTGAGGAAATGACTGCTACAGTGATCAGGCCGGTGCCTGTCTGCACAGCAAAGTTGGCATCTCCTGTGTGTAGGGTGGGGCTACCATGAAGATAGTTGCCATAACCGGTGTGGGGAGTGAAGTCGACAACCTGTAAGCCAGGTGGGGCCACTATGAAGATTGCTTCTGTGCCGATCAGCCATAGCCCATGTGCGGAGTGAAATCGACAACCCCGTTTGCCAGGTGGGATCACCATGAGGGTTACTGCCCTTCCAGTCAGGCCATAGCCTGTGGGCATAATAAGGTTAGTGACCCCTTATGCCAGGTGGGGCTGCTGGAAAAGACAAGGAGAATGTCCTAGTTGTCTTGTTTGTTGTAGTAGATAGGATCACATCCAGCCATGCTTACCTTCATTTCAAGGTCCTGTGATTTCTTTAGTAGGGAGTGGTGGTAGACTGTGTTGAAATTGGTGGGAATGTCCAGTAGAAGTGAAGCAACACCATTTCAGTTCACTGTGGTCTTCAGATCGTTCCAGAAAGAAATCTGGGCACATTCCCTGCCTCTCCCAAGATGGAATACAGTTTGTTAATCTGAAAGCAAATAGTTTTCTTCATTATAGATGTAAATCTGAGTGACTGCTGCTCTTTCGATCAGTTTTGATAGTAACCGGCCATTTAAGATAGTGCTGGGTCAAGGTTGTTCTTTTTAAATGAGTGGTTGTGTGTGAGTTAGCTTGACTTCTGAGGGCAGGGGGCTCATGATAGGAAGTTATTGAAAAAATGCTCATTGCTGAAGTTATGCCAACTGTAGATAAAAAGGTGTTCTTAAGTTTTGTGGTGGGTGGGATGATGATATACCTGCTGGTAACCTAATATAGAATTCCAAGGATGATAGTTGCTTGAAGCAGGCCAGGTTGGGTGTCTGTTGTTCGGCATAGCCATATTTGTCTTTGCCTGGGAGGGCTGGGGCCTGGCATCTTGTTACCCAGATTACATTTGAGCTTCTTTGCTTTGTCCATAAAATGATCTGTGATGGTTACAAAAAATCAGACTTTGCGGTGGTGCACTCTGGTGAAGTGGTGAGAAGTGACAAACTCGCAAATGGAAAGTAACACAATTTCATCCTCAGTGATTTTGGGTCTAATTTTCACCCTTCTCACCACACTAAAACATCATCCAACAAGTATTGAAGCGGACTGGATTGCTGACAGATTAAAATCAGTTTTTAAACAGTTATTGCAAAAAGGGCCCATAATCAACTCCATTGCAAGGTACTTGCTTAATAGTTCACAGTCAGGCTCCTCTAGTTAGGCCATCATAATCTAGGTGAACATCAATGTCAACCTTTGATTGAGGCCATCGTAGTTTGTCTACTAAGAATTACCTTTTTGAAAAATGTCTGTGTCCAAGACACTGGGATTCAAATCTCCAAACTTTTCTGGCATTGTATTAGAAATGTTCTTAAAGTGGGATTAGGAACTAACAGGCTTGATTCATATTGTGACTGCATATGTTGTTTGTCAGGGTGGTGGAGGACATTAACACTACCATCTGTTAAATTGAGAGATGACCACCAGCCCAGCAGTCCTCCCTGTACATTGAAAGGAACCTCTGTCACAGCGGTTCCTTTTAATGTACAAATAATTTGGTGGATGGCCACCATCGGCTTTGACAGCTGTTCACCAAACTTTTCCAAAGTTTTTGATCGCACGAACAAAATCTCAAAGAGAGAGTTTGTTTCTGAAAAAACAAGTAAAAAAAACGAATGACCCACCCACACCCTGAGAGTTTTCTCCTAGGGTTGGGGGTCATTCTTTTTTTTTCTGTCCCTCACCACCAGATTTGTCCTGGTTGTGATGGCCAGAAAAAAAAAAGAAAATTGTTCTGTCCAGCCTAAATAGGGATAGCAGTGCAATTTTTTTTTGCAGAGTTTTATATAGCGCGAACTAGACCCGAACCGAATCAGGTATCAGAGCGCTTTACATATTTTCCAGTTACGTTACATGAGGACACACTTTCATTTTAGGCTTGGGGAGATTAAGTGATTTGCCCAGAATCACAGGAGGTTTTGGCGTTGTTACCGAGACTCAAACTCAAATCCTCAGGTCCGAGGTCGAGGGCCCTAGCCGTTAGGCCAACTCCTTCTAACAGCCCCTACTCCATTGGGCCGTTGGAGGAAATTTTCTGTTGATGGAGCCAATGGGGGCTCTGTTGACAGAAAACAGATGATCTGCCCATGTCCAAATGAGACGGGGGTACCTATGGTTTGGAGGACAAAGTACTCTGTCGCTTTTGTGATGGATTTACCCTGTCCGCCAAACTCGAAATCGGGCTCTCAGTACCCTAGTGTCCCACATCACAGTCCAGCACACTGTCGAGCTCCTGTATGTTTACACGTCCACGTTCTGCAGTATTCTGCCTGCTAAAAGTTAGCTGAATCCTAAAGCTGTGGTAATGTATTGTCACAGGTGGACCCGGATATTGAAGCTGAGCCAATTGTGGAGGTAAAGATTCCACATGCTGTGTTGCCGGTTAGTAGACACGTTTTTGTTTTCGTTCATAAAATTAAACCTGGATTTCAACCTTACTAAGTATAGAATGGGAGCCAGTCCAAGCTTCGACTGACCTTCGGCTTACAAAACTGAAAATGTTAATTTCCTCCGGGGCACAGGGGACGAATATATAGCTGAAACCCTTCACCAGCCTTGGGACACCGGATACCTCTGCCGCTCTACAACGGTCAAACCTTAAGTGCTGTAGCCATTAAGGCATTATCCAGCTACTGCAATATTTAACGGATTTCCAGGGTCTGGGGTTTTAGGTCGAAGATGGTTGTGGGGTGGTCTGGGGAAGGGTTAAACTGTCTTCAAGAGGCAGCAGAGGAACTGGCTGGTTAAAAACAAGCAAAACGAGTAATGGAAGGTAAATTATGTTTCAGTCCACTGAAGAAGCGGACCCAGTGCACCAGATTTAGAGCTGAAAATGGTAAGGGGATTGCTCATATAACCCCTACCATTGGATTTTCAAACCGGGATGCTTGGCAGAAAAATAATTTTACCAGGGTCAATGTGTCTAGTGCCCTTGGTTTTGTACAAAGCCCCCCCCCCTCTTCGTTTTTTGTGGACATTCTTGTATATTATCAGCCAAAATTGGCCCTTAACGTCCCTCTGCCAAATTGAAGCTCTGCATTCCTAAAATCTGACTTCTGGAGCTGGAGTATTGGGCCGTTTAGGGAGAAGTCCTCTTAAATTTCTTTAATTACTGATCACAGGGTACTGTGAACTGCTATCCATTCCACAGTGCCTCGAAACTTCAGTGTGGGTGGGAGTATGACTCTTAGGCACTGAGGTTACATTGAGGCCCGTCAAGGCTGAAACGTGTCTGGGATTACTTGTTTTGCCTTTCGCATGGGACGTCTCCTAGAGTGTGGACTGCACTATCTCTTTCTGCGGAAGAGCAAAAATTAATTCGCATTGATTGGTCTACGTCCATAATAAGAAAGAGGATTACAAATGATTGAATTCATAACTACTTTAGATTGATTCAAGCATTTCCGTCTTACTTGTTTGTGATAAGTGAGTCGCAGTAAGTGGCATAGGTATGTGAGGGAATAAGTGCCTCGGAGGAGACGTAGAGTCCCTGCGTGAGCTGGGCTACCCCTTTTTGGGGCAGGACTAAGACTGATTTGGGTATGGCTTTTCTGTGTTGGTAATAGCCTCGGTGAACTAAAAAGATGGAATAGGATGAACCCATTACCAGAGTTATAAAGTTGAACCAAGCAATTCCAGTTATCCTTTTTGTACTATAACAGGCGATATATATGTCACACAGATATATTATTAGACTAAGCAACAGTAATAGTAAAATATTGACTCCTATACAAAACACTAATTTGAAATTTAACTACTAGTTTTTAAAGGTAAGCAAATCAAGTGTACTCACTTTATCAACCTGTGATGATAAGCTGATCAAACCTCCAAGAATTTGAAGCTGTGACCTGCTGGTTACACAAACATCCCTGCAGCCCGTTCCCAGCTCAGTGAGATATTGTGACTGTTGAACGAGAAGGACCACAACAGAGACACTATAGATGACAGTCTAACACCCTCTGGGGTCATGCGCTCTTCACATTCTTTTTTTGTCTACTCTTGACCCAAGGCCCTGCATGGTGGCTAACCTTTATCGAGTTGTCCAGTGCCTCTTCCCAGATCTTTTTATATAAATTTACAGCTTTCTTCTTCATTGACGCGTGAGATGTTACAGGAAGCAGTTCTGACTTCTAATTCGTCCTTTTGGAGTGAGAAATAGGCTGTCATCCATTATCTGTTCCAAGTAGATTTCAATCAGTATGAAACTACATCTTTTTGGAATTAGTCCATATAATTGGTACAACATACGAGAGAACCAGGCTTGGCAGCAGCTGATTTCAGGAGGTGTTTCTGGGTGCCAGGGCTACATTCAGTTCAATACCTTTTATCCCCAAATAGATGACTGGAATCATCGCTGAGAATGTGAGAGAGGTGCTATTCTTCGAGTCACCAGTTTACTTTTTAGCTAAATTTAATTTACATAAGTAGTTAAGATTGAACAGAAGCTGCCCCTGCTACAGTACGAAAACGGCAGGACACCTGGAGATTACACTAGATGCAGTTATCGAGGGAACCTGTACTTCTCCAGGCGAAGAGAGGGGTCATTATTTATTAAGAGCTCGATGCCTGAACATCTTGAATCCTGAAGGTTTCTAAAGTACAAAGCAGGCCAAAGTGCAACAGAAAACAAACCATTGTATGTAGACCCCATGTAAGGAAAGAGTTCCAACCTCAGAAGATTTATGCGAAGGTTGCACATCCCCTGCACTGTGATTGTGAGTGCACTGTCCAAATTTCAACTTCATTGTGTCAAAAGTTGGGTCAAGTTAGCCTGACCCCCCTAGATGAGCCCCCAACAAACCGGGTTAAAGAAGAGATTTCTTAACCAAACGTGAGTTGAGAAATCATAGACCCCAATTATGTATTGCTGTATCATGCATGTTATACGCCGTTGATACTGAGCTAATTGTATCTTGGAAAAATAGAATGCTGCCGAGAAGTTGTGAAGAAAAGGAGGCAAGCCATCTGCAAAGGTTTGTTTCACCTTATTACGGGGAACCCTTCTGGAAAGCTGTTTATATGGTCATCAGAGATGGGACTGTATGGATTGGCTCGGACCCAGATATATTCTTTTTCAGTTTAGTGGGTGAATTTGTGGCAGCTTGTGTGGTGTGCGGCTCATAGCCATGGGGTGGAAAGAGACAAAAGTTCCAAGTGTTGCAGTCTACTTGAAATACATTTGTGACGGGTCCGTGGCTTGTAGTAACTAAAGGGACCTAAATCACTGTCAATGAAGGATTTTGTCAATCATAGGTGAAATACTTAATGGTATTATGATAGAACAATGACTGTGGGCCTGATTTATAATTTGGTGAACAGGTTACTGTGCCACAAACATGACAGATATCCTGTCCGCCTTACTACAAGTGCTTTATATCTTTTGGCGCTTGTTATAAGGTGGACGGGATATCCGTCATGTTTGTGATGGAGCAACCCATCCGCCAAACTCTAAATGCGACCTCCATTCTTAAGTTTGACCCCTAGTAACTTTCAACCCACCCCCTTTCAGATTCATGCCATTTATTTTTCTAGACACGCCTTACTAACAATACAAAACTCATTGGAAGAACTTGCATGAGAATGGTAATGTGTTAAGGGTGTCAGCCTCCGCAAGGTGTTTGGCTGGTTGGTGATGGGTTAATCACTCTTAAACGAGGACTGTTTGCCAGCTGTCCTCTCAAGCACAAGGGCGACCAGGTGCTATTGAGGCCTGTTGATTGCAGTAGATGTCGAGAGGATACCTAGTGGGGTTACACAAATGTGAAGTCTTCGGATTAAAACCTTACGAAGAATTGAAGACGGAGTTGCGATTATCAAGTTTTTGCTCAATCCAGTTGTTTCTTTGTGTCTGAGATGTGAACGTCAGGAAATTTAAAAATAAAAAATTAAACATAATTTCAGAGGCACAGATGGGTGTAAATTTCCCAAATTAATTGTAAACCAGTGTGCCATATCCATCTGTGATGACCAAAAGCTAACCGTATACAAAGTGGAGTGCCTGCTCTGTTGTTGCTGGACCTATCAGAAGCTTTTAATGTTTTCGACTATGGGACTTTGCTATATAGACTCAAAAAATATCAGCACACATGAGAATGTAATAAACTGAATCTCTTCCTACCAAACAAAGAAATCTTAGTATTGGAATATAAAAGATATTGTGTATGCCTCTGGAGAGCATAAGACCCTGCCTCGAGTTTCCCATAGCACATGTCTCTTGGTTTTATTATTTTGAAACATATGTCTTTTTATTTTATTCAGATAGTTGATCCAGCGTAAGCGATATAAATATTTAAGCTTAACTTTCAATTCACTTCTTACTCATTTGTTCCCCTAACTGCACTGGGACCCCTAAAGTTCCATAACTTCCTGGTGGCCATTAGCGGGTGCCATTTTCTGAGCGCCACGGGCTAGTCTCGCTCTGGAGCACCTCCCTGCTGGCATGTAAATCAGGGATGGTGCAGACGCGCAGCCCATAGTTGCAGACAGTCAGACAAGGTCCTACATACCGCTAAATTGTACGTGTATTGCTTTTAATGTTGGGAATTGCTAGAATTTGAAAGTTGCACTATTAATGCTGATTATTTTAAATATCGCCGCCACTTGTTTTATTAGTAGCACGCTACCTGCATAGCCGCTGATCTCCCGTTGTTCTCCCCGGTCCACCACAGCACTTTGAACTGTTTGAGTGGAGGGAGAACTTGTATCCTTTGTTCCCACACTTCCTGTGGCCATTAGCGGGTGCCAATTTTCTGAGCGTGACGTTCTAGTCCTGCTCCGGAGCACCTCCCTGCTGGCATTTAAATCAGGGATGGTGCCGACGCACAGTGGATGTGCGCAACCGGCGCGCACCTGGTGCACCAAAGGCAAGCCCGTCTGCGCCCGTCTGCACCTGGGTGTCGCCAGACGCCAGGACCCCTGGTCTCGGGCTGCCCTGGAGACAAGTCTACACACGGGGCTCTCTGCTTGCTTTACAAGCGACAGTTGCCTCCGGACAACACAATTGGAAGCCTGATTTCTCCCATGCAGTGCAACATATGCAGTTTCGGGGTAGGTATCGGCTCACAGTTGCCACTCCCTACCTCTGGGCTGAAAGATTTTGCCATCTGCAGCCTCAACTGCAGATCTTTTGTTAAACATCATGCAGAGGTATTAGACCTCCTGAAAGAAACTGCACCAGACACTTTATTCCTCACGGAAACTTGGCTCACCACTGATTCTGTGGCCATTCCTGGCTTGGAGTTACCTGAGGGCTACTTGATGTGCACTAAGAATAGAGCAGCTGGGAGGGGAGGGAGGTTAGCCATCATATTTAAATCAGCTTATTCCTGCAGCTTCACTCCGCAGAATATCCCCGATTGTGGAAGCACCCTTTTTAAAATTGCACTGACCCACAATTTCACACTATCTGGGCTGCTTGTGTACCACCCTCCGGGCTCCTCGAAAGTTTTTCAAGAAGCTCTAGAGAACACGGCATCCACACTAATACGAGAAGCAGCCAATTTTAGCATTTTTGGGGACTTTAATATACATCTGGACTGCCAAGAGTCCCAGGAGACTATCCACTTCCTGGGAGATATGGCTGCATGCCAGTTAAGGCAACTGGTTGAGGGACCGACACATGTAGCTGGCCATCTTCTTGATCCCGTATTCACTAATCTCCATACTATGAAGGCCAACGCCCCCCTTCCGATGCTGTGGACGGACCACTCACTTATCTCTCTGAGACTTTGCTTAGAAGGCTCCCCACTGCAACTCCCTCGCCCGCCTTTAGTGAGGCGCCCATGGCAAAAATTAGACCCTACGATTTTTACAGCTAGCCTAAACAATCATCGCCAAGAATGGCCAACAGATATAGAGACAGCTGATGCTGCCTTTAGGGGTTGGGTCAATAATGCACAAGACTACTGTATCCTGGCAAAAATGGCCCTGGTCAAGCATACGCAAATTCATGCATGGTATAATGACTCTCTGACCATGGAAAAGAGAAAATGTAGAATCCTAGAACGGGCTTGGAGAAGTTCCTATGATTTTACACCAAAGACTATCTATAGGAACTCAGTCAAACTGTACCACAAACTGGTCCGGAGGTAAGTCCAAAGCAATGTTCTATGCTAATATGATCTCTACAAGTAGGAACCCAACTAAAGCCATCTTTTCCCTTATGAAAGAAATGGTAAAACCTCGTGCTTTTGGTGGGCAGAGACGCCCAATTATTGGGCAATCAATGGTGGTCCTTGGCCCCCCTCCCCAGCCTAAAAGCCTCGTTAAGAATCTTGGAGTTCTGATGGGCAGCTCCCTTTCATTCGAGGCACAGGCTAAGGCTGTGGCGGGCACTTGTTTTTGTCTTTTACGGGCCTGAAACCCATTTTGGGATTCTTTGACGCACCTATCCGTCAGATGATTGCCCAAGCCACTGTGTTGTCATGACTAGATTTCTGTAATAGGCTACTACTGTGCGCCAACAAAACCTTGACCAAAAGACTTCACCGGGCACAGAATGTGGTGGCCCGCACGCTCTTTGCTCTACCTAAACACTGCCAAGCCTCCGACCTCCTTCGGCGGCTTCACTGGTTGCCTATAGAACAGAGAGTCCATTTTAAGACTCTCTGCACCACACACACGATCTTGCATGGCCTGAGTCAGCAAATTTTGAGTAAGCTGTGCTTGGTGTATGCTCCGGCCCCAGTCCTGCGCTCTGCGGACCTCCACCGTGCTTGTGTCCTGCGAGTTCGCAGGACAAGAGCAGGAGGGCGCTCATTCAGGGCATTGGCACCCGCCCTCTGGAATTCCATCCCCCTTGCTGCTCGCGGCATGCAAGACCATTGGGCTTTCTGAAAATTATCAAGACGTGGCTTTCCTCCAATCTTTATCCTACCTGCCTCACTGTCCACTTCTATTTGATTTAGCGCTGGGACGCACCGTTGCCGGGGCAGCCGTGCGCTTTATAAATGCAGATAACATAACATAAAGTTAGACAAATCACTGCATTACTCTTACCACAGAGGTGAATAGTCCTTTCTCTTCCGATAGGAGGGGTGGGAATTAGGGTGTCCAAAAACACAATGTTATCCACCGAATGAGGACCATTTATTGGCGACCAACTCACAAGTTTGAAATAAATATCATTGATTGCTAACGTCCTACAGAAGCTTTTATTACCCATTCTGGAGCGACTTGATTGCATTGACACTAGATTGCAGGCAATTGAAAATGCCACTGGGGGTATGAAGGATCAAGTGAGAACTTTGGGTAATAGCCACGGGCCAACAATAACTGACGTGGGTAGTTCTTCCCACTCTAATTTGGCCACTTGCCCAGCTACAGGACCTACTATATTACCTATGTCAACAACGGTACCTGTAACTAGCCTACCTACCTCAGCCCCCGTTCCCCTCCCAAGGCAAGTTCCGCCAGTGCCCTTAGTGCGGAAATCAAAGTTACCTGTGACAATAATTCCACCAGGCAAGAGAAAACGCAAATGAAGACTGGTGAGCGCTCTGCCCAGAATGGCCCCACCTTAAATCGGTTACATATAGTTAACCTTCCTCCTGAGGCGGCTAACCATACAGTAATTTTGGCCGGAGTACCGGAACTTCCTAGCTCTGTACCAGAACCCTTTGATTCCCTAAGAAATAAGGTGGTAAGCTGGCTAAATATCCACAGGCCGCTATCACCTAACTTGGGAGGGGAAATATTAATGGTCAGGCGGGTTCCTTGGGTGGGACATACAAAAAAGGAGATCAAGGGAGATTGTATCCTGGTAACTTTTAGAGATTCACAGATCGTTCCTCACATTAGCAATTGGTTGGCCAGTCTGGGAAATACTACCATCCAACTGTTACCATTGTCCTTTTTTTATCCACCTAGAAACCATAATTTGCATCTTAGGGGCAATGACGGCTGGACAAGGGTGGGATTTGCCATTGATGGTACTAGATATAGACCCACACGGCAGGGCATCCCAATACAGAGCAACTATTTGCATCCTAATAGGTATAGTTGTCTCGAAGAAGTAGATTGACTGTACCAAGATGTATGTAATGGAGAAAGAGATTGGGTGGTGCTTTCTGCAGCTGTACCACAGACAGCTCCGGATATCATTGATGCTGGAAACTCTCTTGTTGACCATGTGTCTATTGGTCAGCCGAGTCCTACCACCCTGGAATCCCCCATACATTCTCCTAAAGCCGTTTATCCCCTGGAAACATGTAACGGGGTTAAAGGAAGTGAACATCTGGGTATGGTAGGATCCCTCACTATGACAGCGATTGGTGTAGATAGTCCAGGAGGCGGGAGGCAACACGGAATAACTACCAATGAGATAATAACAGATAGTGTTTCCCTGAGTATAGGTGACCAAGCGAACCCTCTATTTACCATTTTAACACCAGGGTACAAACCCAGTGGCAGGGTGGGTAATATAGTTTCTTGGAATATCGCGGGATTAGGTCCCAGAATGCATTCACCAGAATGGGTATCGTTTATAATTGGCTATGATGTTTGCATTTTCCAAGAGACATGGTCCTGCGAGCCCCAGTTTCTCTTGGGTTTCCTCAACTTTGTTGTTCCTGCTGTGAAGGGTCCTAAGGGCAGACCAAAAGGGGGATTGACGATTTGGGCTCGGCAGGCTCTATTTGAAAAAATAGTAGATCTCCCCACAGGTAATAATGACATCCAGCATATAAGATTAAATCTGACCAAGAGGGAACCGCTAGACATTTATAATTTGTACAGAAGAGGTTCAAATGGGGGGAAATCTCCAGTCTTAGTGGCACTGGACCAGCTGATTGAAGCCCAACCAAGCGCTAATAATACGTTAATTGCTGGGGACATGAACATGACCTTTGAACCTCTCTCTATTGATGACTGGCATCTCGGAGAGGAAGCAGATACCGAGTGGGGGATCCCTAAGCTGGGATTAAATCCCGTGAGTAGATGGTCTGCTGAAATAATTCAGATGAATGCTTTATGCATGGAAAGGTGGGTAAGAGCTCTGAACGGAAGGTCTGTAAGTGATGGACAAGGGGCCAACACATTCGACAATGGCCGGTGGCAAAGTCGGATTGATTATGTCATCTGCAACTTGGCAATTTGGCACCTAATGATTGATATGAGGGTGGTCTGTAGCCAGGAGAGTGACCATAATCCCCTATGTATCACCCACAAATTATGGGGTGGGGTGGTGGAGGGCCTAAACGACACAGAAGAGGGGATACCAGAGATTGTCGCAACGAACGACATGAGAAGAGTCAAGTGGCCCAAAGTAGTGGTGAACCAAGAGGCCTTGGATAGTATCAATAAGGAATTGGAGACTGCCACTGTAGCTATGGAAGCTATGCTGAAGATGGGAATGGAGGGAGGTACAGAAATGGACGAGATCACTAGCCTCCATTGTGTATTCTTTGGCCTAATAAAAGGCCATTTTTATAGGGTAGTACGGGTGCAACCTGGCAAGAAAACTCCGCCATATCAAGTAGGATGGTATAACGCACAGTGTAGGGCAGCACGAAGTTCATTGGGGATGGATATTAAGAGCAAGGTCCCAGCTGCCGTGAGGGAAGCAAGGCCGGTGTATAAGGCTAGTGTTCACCAGGCTAAGAAGGATTGGGATGAGCAGCATTGGTTAGATCTTAAGGCCGCCAGCTCAGCCAAAGATTTCAGATTATTCTGAAATATAGTCAAGTGGGGGAAAGGCGGCATCCCGGAACCACCCTCAAACTATGTCTCGCAGAGTAGCTGGTTGGACTACTTTGGTGCTCAATACAAATGTTGTCCGAAGGATATCTCGGGAGATTCTGTGGTAACTACAGTCTTTAAAACACCGCCTTTTCTAAGAACCGACGTAGCAATGGCCTTAGATTCAGTGGCGCGGGGTAAAGCTCCAGGACCAGACGGGGTGCCCGCTGATGTCTTCCTCCACGATAAACCTGTTGGGGGAAGTATATCTTGAATTTAGCGAATGCGGTAGCCCTAGGGGCACCAGTACCAAAATCGTGGCTGGGGGAGGTAATAATACCCGTATTCAAAAAGGGAGACAAAACTATACCGGGGAATTACAGGCCCATCAGCCTAATAGATACGGTCCAGAAGGTCGTAGGAAAAATGACCCTAACAAAGATCATGAATTGGGTGGATGAATCTAATGTACTATCACCGTATCAAGCCGGTTTCCGCAAATTGACCAGCACAGTGGACCAGATCTTTAGGTTCACTTTGCTACATTGGAAAACAGTGCAGCTGGAGAAGGGAAGTCTGTACGCAGCTTTTATCGATCTTCGTGCAGCTTTCGATTTAGTCCCCCGCTCCTTGTTATGGAAAGTCCTAAGCGAGATGGGTATGCCATCTGAGATGCTATCCCTGGTCATGAGATTACACGAGGCCAACCACGCAAAGATTCAGTGGGGTAGGCATGGCCAGGTAACTGATGAGTTCCCAGTGGAAAGAGGGGTACGTCAAGGCTGCGCCATGGCGCCAACACTTTTTTCCTTATATATCAATGGTGTAGTGGAGCGCATGTTGTCTGCATCTGTTGATGCTCCAGTTTTGGATGGTTTGAAAACCCCAATACTACTTTTTGCAGACGACACACTGATAGTATCCAAAACCCCTAGTGGCCTTCAGCGTGCCCTTAACATTTTTAAGGACTTTTGCAGGGATCGTGGCCTCGAAGTTAATGTGGCTAAAACAAAGCTCATGACTTTTAATGCTCACCTTAGTTTCAGAGGGAACTTTTTCTTGGATGGTCAGAAGGTGGAAACAGTATCAGATTTCGTCTACCTGGGTGTCCATATTGATAAGGGTGCCAAGTGGAAGAAACATATGGAAATGGCGGCTCTCAAATTCCGCCAAAACACAGGTGTCATAAGTGCTGAGCATAAGAAATCATTGACTAGACCTTTCAAGCCAGCTCTCCAGATATATGAAGCCAAAGCTGTTGGCTCTGCGCTATACGGCGCTGAGCTATGGGGCTATTACAACCTTACACCACTAACACTCACTGAAAATAAGTTCCTCCGAAACCTCATTGCACTGCCTAAAAGCACACCCTTGAAGCCGCTGCGTTGTGAGTTGGGCAGGAAATCCATATCTGATATGGCCAGATTGCGACCCATTTTACACTGGCGTCGCATCTGGGTTACTCCTGAACTCACTCATTATGCAAGAGGCTTCCGGGATGTAATCAACCGGGACAAATTTCATAAGATAGGCTGGTTAGGGGATCTGCGCAGATCCTTGGGGTCTTTGGGTTTGAGCGAGCTTTGGGAGAAGCCAGAGGAGGTGCAGTTTCCGGCTACGGAAATTATAAAAGCAAAGTATTGGGAAACAGTAAATCATAGGAATTGGAATGATACTGACTCTTCTACGTTGGAGGGCCAGTACCTCAAATGGAAATCTTGCCCTTCCCTTGAGCTTTACTGGGATATTATAACCAAGCCCCAGGAAAGGAAGTTATACTTCCAGCTCAGGGTGGGGTCCATCCCTATTAGATCGTTAACTGGGCAATGGGTTGAGGGTAACTCTCACTTTTGTCCATCTTGCAAAGGTTGCATAGAGACCATTGCCCATCTACTGTTTGTATGTACGGCCTACTGTTTACCCCGACGTGTCTGGTTGAGGGCGATGTGTAAGCAGCTTGGTACAAGGGATAGTGTTGCGGCCCTTAGAATAATACGTACTAGTTCTTCCCCCACTATTGCTGTGGCTGTTGCGAATATCTAGGCTGGGCATGGGCAATCAGAAGAACTTTTTTGGCACAATAATAGGATGTACTGAGAAATGTAGCCCTTCTCCTGGCCTCCCAATTACCTACTGAGAATCTGATTATTTACTGGTGTCGTATCTTTGCATGAATACTGTGGTTTTAAACCGAATTTTAAATGGAAGTCTTGCAGCTTTATTTTTTAATTTCTTTGTGATTGTAAACATGTTTTTAATACCATTGTTATGAATGTAAGGTTTTAAAGATGTTCTGCTTTTATGAGTTTGTTACGTCGAATAAAGCATACTTGACTGACTGACTGAAATAAGGTTCAAACACACTACTCTCAGAACCATGCTGTAAAAATAAAATATTGCTATAGGGAGACCCGATCTCCTAAAGAATTTATTCTAACAAAAATGATACAAACTAGAAGCTCTGCTCACAGAATAAAAGAAGCAGAACTTGATATTCTGAAAAGATTAGCTGATTCTCCCTACAACGTATTTAGATAAAAAAATTTTTTTTAGCTCAGTTTCAACTAAAGAACATCATGACACAATAATAGACTCAGGCAATTTAGATAGTTATTGTATTAATGTTCCAAAATCGATACAGATACACAATTTATTAAACATCTCAGTTAAGAATATTAAAGCATTTAGTCAGAAGTTCAAATCCAAAGAAGATGGTTTAAAACAAATATCAGACACAAATTACAGATTCCTATCACCATTACAAGCAGAAGAATAGTTGGTCCTTTTTAACAACAGCTAAAGATTTAAAGCAAAGAGATAAAAAGGAATTGTTTAAAGTCCTCTAAGGGAAGTCAATGAACAGAAATGGCAAATAAAGTAAAATCACTTTGTTACGCAAAGAACGATTCCATGTCAACTGCATAAAGGCATCAGCATCAGCAAAAAAACTGTCCAAGATAGGAAAAAAAAATGTTTCATTGAAGAATAAAATCAAAGATGATGAGTTGTGTCCCATAGAAAAATTGTGATGTGAGCATTTTCGCATTGAGTAGAAAAGAAAAATAATGATGTTGCCCCCCCTTTGGGGTTTCTTCTTATATGATCCTTATGACACCTTAATGCATAGGTCTTCAAACTGTGGGGCGTGCCCCCCTGGGGGGGCGCAGCATCCCTTCAGGGGGGGGCATGCGCACTTCACCCCACCACTTCACCTTTGCGAGCTGTATGTGTCTCAGCCTGGGCTTCTGCAGCTCCAGCTGTTGGGGGCTTGGATGAAAGTGTCGGAGACACAGGTCAGAGGCCAGAGGCGCAACAGTGGGGAGGGGGGGGGGGCTAATTCTTGAAGCAATAGAAAGAATAGACATTCAGGTATTCTAAGAAGGGGTGAAAAAAAGAGCCTCGTTAACGCAAAATGGTCTTTTAAAGACCTGTGAAGTACTCGGGTGAGGCTGTTTTAAAGTGCTAAATTCAATTGAACAGATGTGATTGGAAGTGAAGTCTTGAGGGACAAGTAGGCAATGTTGTGGTGAAGAGTGTTCTGAGAAGTGAGGCGATATAAGTGAGATAGAGAGATAAGGGGTAGAGAGTTAAAGAAAGGGGAGTGAAATCAAGAGAACTATGACGACAGTTATGTAGAAAGATTGCTAATTTAATTGCACTAACTACGCGGGAGCGTTAGGCTGAAACAGGAACTGAAAACTGCAGTAAAATCTTATAAGAAACTCATTGTTATGGCAAAATCTGAGTATTATGCCATGATCATTCTTGAACCACTGAATGCAACAAAAACTCTTTTCCAGAGCTTTGGCTCTTTAGTGGTCTCATTTCAAGCCTTATGTAATCATTCTTTAATGACAGGTAAAGTCCCTGCGGACTAGAAAAGAACAAAGGTAATCCTGTTGCTTGAAGAAAAAGAACAAACAGCAGACGCGGAAATCTTGAGTAATTTCAGGCCTCTTTCCTCCTCTTAAACTTCTTAGTGAAAATGATTGAGTAACATATTAACACACTTCTCTCAGATTTCTTGGAAGGTTCTGGTTTATTGTATGGTTCAGTCTAGGTTCTAGAGAGCTCACAGCGCCAAGTCTAGTTTAGTGGCAGTGTTGGACGATCTTAGAATGGCAGCGGACAAGGGTCAATTTATGGCATTGATATTGCTTGATCTCCCCGCTGCCTTCGATGCTGTGAACCATAACATCTTGATTTCAAGACTACTAGAAATTGGAATTCAAGGTGTAGTGCTTGATTGGTGTGGCTCTTGGTTGGTGTGGCTCTTATCTGGAAGACGGCACGCAAACTGTCTCCCACCATTCCAGTCCACAGCTAGACTATTGAGGCAAGGGGTTCCCTGGGGCTCTTCTTTAAGCCCAACATTATTTAATATCTATTTGAGACGTTTTTCATAACTGATAAGTCATTGAATCAATTTCATGGACTGCACTGCTGATTGACTAATCATCTTAGAAGTTGATCACTTTACCCCTTTGCCTCCCGAAGTTTTTTCACCGCTCCATGTGTGATATCTCCTCATGGATGGGTTGTAACTCCTTAAAATTCAATGTCGAGAAGACAGAAATCCATTTCTGCTGCTTAGATAGTCCACACTTCTCACTAGCCTCTGATTTCTTGCCACCACCTAGCAATCCTTCCTGTTGCCTCTCCTACCATTAAAACCCTTGGAATACATGTGGATGAAAATCTCTTGCTTGCTACACATGTTAAAAAGCTGTCCTCTTCCTGTTTTCTTTTGATGCTGCTTCTCCGCAAAATCCTGCCACTTCTTCCATTTCATTTTCGTTCTCGGGTAGTCCAATCCTCCATTATAGGTTTCTTAGCCTATTGCAACTCATTGCACCAAACTACCACAGCATATGGCGATGTCATATTCAAACAGCACCTGTAACTTAGAATTGTTTTGACCCCTGCTACTCTTCATCCTCTGATGCCCTCAACATTCCGCGCAAGCTTCCGGTGCCTAAAGGAATGAAATGTAAATCCCTGTATATGGTTCACAAAACTATACATCAGTTAAGGTTGCATCAGAGAAGATTCTCATGCTAAAGGCCTAAGCACCAATTGCATTCTGCCTGTGCTAATCTTCTCACTGTACCTAAATTTAAGAATGCTTGGGTGGGCAGACATGCCTTCACAGTCCAAGCAGCTGTGTTGTGCAACTCTCTTCTCTCTGTGCTGTGCTCTATGGACAATCTCCTGATGTTTTGGAAAGCACTCAGAAGTTGGCTCTATACTTCTTAAAAGTTATCCATTTGATTTATATCCCTTCCAGATGGTAAATTTTTTCACAAAGGCTTTCTCGACTCCAGGGCACCGTTGAAGGTAGCACTGGAGCTCTCCTCGAGCCATATGACATCTAAAACCGGAAGCATGGCAACACCTGGCCGTACTCCACATAATCAGTTTTTCAATTGTTTCAGAAAGCATGTTATGTGGAACTTCTTTTTCTGATATCTTGTTTAGGGGCAAGGATGTGGCACAACAGCCAGAGCTGATGACTGTAGAGCTGGGAAACCAGGTTCAATTCTTGATGCCGGCTCAACATCCTGTGATTCTGGGCAAATCACTTAATCTCCCTGTGCTTACAAAAAAAGAATGTGTGCTTGTGTAATGTAAAAGATGCTCCTGTAAAGCGCTCCAATACCTTTGGGACATGTTCGCACTATATAAAACTGCAAAAAATATATTACAACATTTTGTGAGCACTCCTGTTTCAAGGCACTGCTCAAGACCCGAAGTGGAGCTCAACCTAAGTATGGCAGAAGCAAGAATCCATCCACACATTGTCTCTGTGGAGAAAAACATGCACCCCACACCTGTGTTTTGGGACTGTTTTTGCTAATCTATCCTAAATGTTGTGTTTTAAGTGAAAAATAAAGCACCAATCTAATTTGTTGTGCTAATTTTTTTCTTGGAGACTTTTCATTTATACTTTAGAATAAGCACATGGACTACCAAAACTTCAGTTTACTAAACACTCTACCTTTATTTAATAGTATTTGCCCTATATGACCTGGGCTCTGCAGGAGGGAATGGCCACCAATTATGCAGAGTGCCAGCTTCCAGAACTTTTTTGTCAGGTGGTGGTGGCGGTGGGGGGGGCTCGACATGTAAAAAGGTTTAGATTGGAGGGCTCGGCCGAAAAAAGTTTGAAGACCTCTGCCTTAATGACATGGTGTCACTCTACTAGACAGTCCATCGTATGATTAGTTTATGTGTGTAGTCACCAAATACAATTTAGTTACACCTGCATTCTTTCCGTAGCACTTCATGTGAACGACTTGACTTTCCGGGCCTTACAGGTTTGTCAATGGTAAGAAGTATACAATGTAACAGACTATGGCATCGGTTGAGCGTTGATTTTCCCACCGAGCCATTTCACAGTGAACTGCGAAAGAATGTTCTTTGTAGGTATGCTGAAACTTGCACAAAACAAATAATGCAACATTGCAGAAATGCCAATTAATTATTGTGCTTGCTAAAGGAAAAATGCACCTCAAGAAAGAACACATTTTAAGCCTAAAATGCATACATCAGCTTTAAATGAATGAAACTTAATTGAAATCAAATACAATGCATCAAATCTTCATTTCATAATAATAAGATAATACCAATCGTTTCACCAATGTATTATTACACAAAACTGATTAACTCTAGCAATGGCCTATTACAACATTTCCAATCTCGATACATGTAAATTATTCTTAAAAACAATCATACTAAAATTGTTTCCACATTTTTATAATCATTAGGGTCTATACTATCACATCTGTAAGTTTCAATTTCCTAACGAATATTATCGCATAATTTCACCACAATCTACTTATAATGCATTTGCAATCAAAGGCAATAGAACTGTTAGGCCTCATCATTAGATTCATTAGTTTTCATCAGTACGTGAAAAGTAAAGTATCATTTGATTAGTAATCATATTATTATTAAAATCTATTAATAAACATTATAACTATTTAGCAATGTATTTTCTCTTTCTCTAACTCTTTCAAACACGCTTTTACGGTGCTGTAACTTCACTTGTCTCTATTACTGTATCACTTTGTTCCTCTTGTGCAATGTGCACATTCAGGTTTTTGTGTTTAAATAGGAAAAAAGTGTCATGTAAAGACATTTTTAAATCTTAGCGCTATCATACCAATATATTAATACACATATCATATTTATTTTTTTGCTAGGCATGGTAAGTGCAGATATACCTTCATCAGTTATTAGTTCACTGACAACCTGTAATCAGACCTTGATTGTCAAAGGGAGAAATGGAATCAGGCAATCATACGTGTAAACATGAAAAGATATTGTAACAGTAAGAATAGTATTGTAATAGAAATTGTAATAGTTAGAAAGCAATTGAGCCCTTCCATCTTCAGTAGCTTAATGGACGCTATTCACTGTATGTGGGTCAGGATTATCTACTGTTAATCCCTTGTCATACGCAACAGAGATTGATTGAAGAGGAAAAAGAAAATATACAACACATTTTGAGTGGCCGTGCTGGGAGGGATGATCATTTCGTAGATACGGCATGAGTAAATGGAGTATTCATGATATCTGCCTTTTAAGAAACAGCTAAAAACATAGTCATCTTAAAACAGTGGTGAACTTACAGTATAATACATTGGAATAAGTCACAGCTATGAAAGACATTCATACATTTTACACATCACACTTATCTGTATTTTGCTGACAATGTCTGATGCTAAGAACAGTCTGAAAGATGAACGTGTTGCCTCTTTTTGGAGCTAATAAAAATGTCTCTTGCAGGTAGCTTTGGTCCAGTACATGACTAACTTCATGCTATGTACAGAGTATCTAATTAGGACGATAAAAGGTACTGCATATCTCATTGAATATATCTTGCTGGACATGCAGTCTGTAGATCCCGTTTATGAGAAGCAGCATTTGCCAGGTCCCTCATACAGTCCTTGTGCGGCAGTGGAAGCCTGGTCTTCCATTTTTGCAGAATACCAATTTTGGCGATGGCCAGCGATTTGAATGCAAATTACTTCCTGTGGTTTGGGACCCCCTCAATATGTCATGTTATAACACCAAAGCCAGAGACGATTTCATAGGTAAGTTGCACTTGGTGTGTTCCAGACTTGATGCCAGCTTAGCCATATTGCTTGGCATGACCATAGGAAATTATTAGTATCTGCTGCGGAGGCTCCACACCTCCAACAAGTGTCAGGACCATGTTAGTGAGCCTTAAGGAGTTTCAGAGCCAACTAGTGCCAGTCATGCATTATTTTGAAGAAACTATACTTGAGTCGAGCCCAATGTACACCTCTATCATGAGATTCGAATAGATTGTTGTAGTCCTGATTGGTGTACATTATTGCATTATTGCATATAAGTATGGACTTCCACCGTTTATTGAGGTGGGTATGCAGCAGCTATTTAAAGCCAGATATTACGGCCTTAAAACTTCTCCAATTAATGATGGTCTTTGCATTGTACCCTAGGGGTGTATTGAGATGATGGAATCTTTTAGTTTGAGTGTCATATGTACGTCCATCCTGATCTTCACTGGGTTATATGTTGTATCGTGGTATCCCTGAACCCTTAAAACTCCTCACCCCATGCAAACTCCACACATCCCTGAACCATAAAAAACTCTCACTGCCCTTGAACGCCACCCATCTATGACCTCTAAAACCCCCTCACCACTTCTAAATTCTACCCATCCCTGAACACTAAAACCCCCTTTCTACATCTAAACTCCACCAATCCCTGAACCCTTAAAGGCCCTCACCATCCTAAACTCCACCCAGTCCTGAATCCTGAAAACTCCACACCCTTAACCTCTACCCATAACTGAACTTTAGCCCCTTCGCAGCAGGGGGAATTCCCCTGCTGTGCTGGGGGGCGGGGGCGTGCACAGCACCCCCGTGCTCATGACGAGCTCAGTTCGTCATGAGGCACAGTGCTCGTGTGCTCATGACGAGCTGAGCTCGTCATGACCACACACGTTTCCGTGGAACGTTCAGCACAGCAGGGGAATTATCCCCGCGTGTGAGCATTCCACGGCTCATGACAAGCTCAGCTCGTCATGAGCAAACGAGCACCGTGCCTCATGACGAGCTGAGCTCGTCATGAGCATAGAAGGTGTTAAAAACCCCTTTCCAGCCCTAAACACCTCCCATCCATGAACACTAAAACGACTCAACACCCTACACTCCACCCAACTCTAAAAACACCCTAATCTTCACTCATCTATGAACCATAAAAACCCCTATACTCCTCCAATTCCTGATACCTAAAAAAAGCCTCACCACCTCTAAATGCCTACCATTCTTGAGCCTCCTATGCCTGAACTCCACCCATTCCTGACCCCTAAAACCCCTCTTCACCCCTGCCCATTATCCATTCCTGAACCCAAAAACCCTTTACTAGTCATAAGCTCCCCCAAGTTTACTGTAATTTTTTTATCTTAAAAGTCTTTCCTTTAAAATGTTTTCTTTAAAGTTCTATTTTATTTGTATTTATTTGACATTGTCTTTCATTAAAATTGGTTTTCCATGACTTGGTTTCCTCCAATGTGGTGTCTTAGTTTTTGTTTTTCCATTAATTCACATACATCACTTCTCTGTGGTGTCAAGCAGTGTATTCTGGATAACTATAATGTTTATACCTGTAGTATCGATAAAATGATCCTGAAGAACTTCTCAGCAGTTACTGTTCAATAATGGCTCAATCTGGGGTTTTCTGAAAGGAAGGGAAGCTGTAGGCCAAGTGTGATAGAAGATGGGCTACAAAATAGAGTTTCATATTTGGCAACCAGAGTCCTTCTGAGGATGTTGGGGCAATGGTGCTGCAATGGATGGTAAATGTTTTTTTTTTGTTGTAAGACCCTTATTGCACATTTGTTTGTATGAACACAGCATTGTGCCTACAACCTTAGAGGCCGGCTGCAGCGATCACAGATTTCTCACAGTACTGTTCGGAGTTACACAGCCCTTCAATCGACAACCAGAGGTCCGGCGGCGTGACAAAGGTATCATGTGCAGATTATACTTTTTGTTATAGAATAGTTGTCGTCTTACAGTTTTACTAAACTTTTGATTTGCATATGAAAGTGAAACAACAAAAAAGAGAAATAACATCAACCACTGCACCACAGCATTCTCCCTCCCATCACCTGTACAATGATATCATTAAGCTTCCAACAACATATCATATATTTTATCTGTACTTCACTCATGTTGTTCCGGTGACTGCGCATTAAGATAATCAAGTAAATAAAACCAATAGTCTTTGGGACGTGACCTGGCCGGGAGTTCTTCTTCATATGTTGCTAGTGTATCTCGGCAATAGGCTAGGTCCTCCAACCTTTGCCGTATCGTTGGGCATCTTCTGCCGTACCAATGGAGTGAGACTCTGCGCTTAGCCATCAACAGGGCAATAACACAAAACTTTCGTTTCCTTGCTCTGATCTGAGGTACCAGGCCCAGTAAACACACATGCAGCGTGCATTCAATTTGTTTCTCCAGCATAGTGCTAAGTGCTTTTGTCTCCTGAACCCAGTAGTCTGCAACTTTCGAGCAATGCCACGCCAGGTGAATAAAGTCAGCATCTTCCTGCCTGCATCACTTACACCTAGAATCTGCACTTAGTCCATACCTATAGAGCCTGTGTGGCGTGTAATACATTTGATGCAAATACTTGTAATGAATAATTCTCAAATTACCGTTCGGAGTCAACATGTTGGTCAGCATACACGTTGCGGACCATTCCTCTGTGGATAAAGGTTCAGACATAGCAGTGTTCCATTTATTTCTCATTGCCTCAGTGTCACTTTGAATGCCTCCCATAAGAGTCCCGGGTCGTCAGTTGTGGGATAGTTGTGATCAAAATATTCCACTATGGCCTTATGAATGGTGTCCGTGTACACTGAGTCTAATAGAGCCTTGGCATTGAACCTCCACGCAAAGGGGGGGGGGGACATAATACGGCATTTTCAAAGTCAGTAACAATGGGCTATGGTCAGACAGTGTACGTGGCAGATGTTTCACAGAGGTAGTCCATGAGGATACGTCGCTCGTTCCTAGCCAGTAGTCTATCCTGGACCAACTGTTATGTGCTGCAGTGATGTGTGTGGCTTCAGTATGAGTAGGGTGATGCACCCTCCAAATGTTGCTAAGATGTAGATCTACCATAGCATCTTGCAGAGCTGCTCTTGCCCGTTTGTGCGGTTCTGCAGTATTAGGTGAGCGATCTAGTCCCTCCCTCAGAGCGATGTTAAAGTCCCCACCCCACACAAGGTTAGCAACCTGCAATTCAGAGGTGGTGTGCCACATCCTAGTATAGAACTCGGGGTCGTCTATGTTTGGGCCATATGTGTTTATTAACGCTATGTGTTGATTTCGTACAGTACCTATCACTATGACGCTTCTACCATCTGTGTCTTTCAGGACATTTGCGACCTTAAAGTGGACTCCCTTGCGTATAAGGATGCTGACGCCTCGCGAGTAAGAGGAGTAATGCGAGTTGTGCACCATCTCGGCCCATCTAGCACCTAGCGTGGTTGTGGTATTAGCCGCTATGTGTGTTTCTTGAAGAAACGCCACGTCTACCTGCAACCTGTCAAAATAAGCAAATATTTGGCGGATTTTCTTTGGGTTGTTCAGGCCTCGTACATTCCAGGTAATAAAGTTTAGCTGAGCAGATTTTATCACATCAGAAAGCATTGGAACAGCAACATGATAATCCGATTAACCACTTCCGCCCCATCCTGCGAGGTGGTGTACAGACATGTTCCCAGCAATTATCACATATTAACATCTCTAGTGATCTGGAGTTTGCAATGCTTCTCAGGCACAGTGATCGAAAGAAAACAATCCCCAAGTCCCCCCCCCCCACCCACTTCAGCATCCCAACTTTGCCAAAGCCATGTCCCTGAGTTAACCAAGCAGTGGAAAGAACTGCTGTAGGGGAACACCCACATGGGGGGTCCACTAGGTACACACGTCTCCATCCACAGTGTGGATGTTGACGGGTGCCCAACAATTATCATGAAACATTAAAGTAGTCCTATAAGCTGTATAACAACTTGCGCGGTGGATAGTTTGCAAATAGGCCTTATGATATAGTTGATCTGCAGAGGCACACATTCTGTAGTAGCGCCCGGAAGGGAGTCCAAACATAGGGCCCATTTCTTACTGTTTACATCCGGTCGCCATAGTCTATGTTGATTAGAGAGAGGACCCGTGTGCGCTGCGGGAATGTATCACAATGGAGTGTAGCAGAAGGCAGCTGTACGCAAGGAGACACACATTGGGCCACCCCGCTATATAAGAAGTCGCCTTCCAAAAGCCCCTATGAGAGGTGGGGAGTCCCCAAACGTGTATCCCCACGAGTCACTGTATCAGTGCTCCCCATCCGATTGGTGGCAGCCCTTTAAATACAACGTCAGTGGTCCTTACAAGGCTGCAGAATCATCCAATAGGCACATAGGTGTATGTGTGTACAATAGGGCACACCAAATGTCTAGTCTAATCTGCTACAAGGCTGCCAATGACTTGTAAAATGTAGACCCGCAGCCCAGTCTGCCCAGACAATGAACAATTTTACCTTTGGAGGGCCGCTCATTCAGTATCACTGTGTGCATTTTCACGCCCACTTGCTCTGCGCCTGCGGCCCAATTTCTTGATATAGTCCTGTGCAGCTTGCGGCTTTGGTAGTATCATGGACCGGCCTGCATTGGTGATTTTGAGCTTCGCCGGGTAGAGCATGGCATACTCAATACCTAGATCTCGCAATTTTTTCTTCACTGGGCCATACTCCTTCCGGGCCATTTGGACTGCCATGGTGTGATCCGGGTAGAACTCAAGCTTGTTGCCCTGATGATTGATGTCTCCCTTCTCTCTTGCTAGTCTGAGGACCGTGTCCCTGTCTCTATAGTTTAGCATGCAGGCAATTATGATGCGCGGGGGAGCACCCGGTTTTGGGCGAGGCGCAAGGGAGCGATGTGCACGCTCCACAAGGAATACCGACGACAGTTCTTCTCCTCCGAACAGGTCTTTGATTAGGGTTTCTACATATTGCTCCATTCTACCAGTGTTGGTCGATTCTGGCAGGCCCGCTATACGGACGTTATTGCGTCGGTACCTGGCTTCCTGGTCCTCGACTTTGGCACGCAGTATTTCCATCGTTTTTCCCATGGTTGCGCAGGACGCAGTTGTGGATTTGGATTCATCCTCCACTGCCGATAGTCTCGTCTCCGCCTCCACCAGCCGTTCACCGTGCTTGTCCAGCTTAGCAGCCATGTTGTCCACTCTCTGTGCCAAATTGTCCAATTTGCCATTCATTTCCTGCAGACTGTGTTGTATTGCCCGAAGTACGTCTTCCATTCCGCTCCCCCCCTCTGCCTCATTGTCACCCTCAGCTTCCGATAATGCAGTGGCACTTTTTGACAGTTTTTTTGCTTCAAACTGTAGCTTCGTCTGTTGCTTCCCCATCTCGCTGTCGTGAGGCGCAGGGTCGCAGTTTCGATTCGCAGGTACGTCGATGGTAAAAAAAAACGCCGTCGAGGTCGGGATCGCTGCAGAGCCGTGCAACCTGCTCAGCTCCTATATGTACTCGCATGGAGGGGTGCAGTCCAGCTTGGGGGCAAAGTAGCTTGCGGCCAGTATCTCGCCACCATGCAAAGTCAATAGTGTGGGTGCCAGCTCCACAACCACAGCATCGCAGGTCCTCCCACAGTTACATACAGTGGGCTCCCCAGTAATCAGCCTGGATGTCGCTTTCCAACTGCCCTTTATGTTAATGCAATATAGTCGTGAGTCGGGAGCGCCGTTGCCGCTGCAGTGAAGGCGCTGATATGTGTCGTTGAGGATCCGGCCCTATTGTTGAATCCGATGCATAATCGCACATAGTCTATGGTCTCTGCATACCACGTAACAGCAGCGCCCTTTCAGGAGGGGCCGCCAGGTTCACTGGTCACGGCGACAGCGGCAATCATGCGCCATTCAGAACATTGGGGGGATCCAGTTACTCTGCCATCTCAGCGCACGCTTTCCGCGCTATATTTCGCCACCTTACACTCAGTGGACTTTGCCGCACTAGTGTTTGCTCACCAGGAGATATCTACATGCAGGTAGCCTTGTGGTGACGTTCGATCGTCCCTGCTGCTGTCAGTAACACGGTGTGGGTTGACCCTCCGTTCGCGCTTGCTCGCTCTCACCAGCCGCGAGTGGTCTGGCGCCTCGTCTCCCTTACCACATAGCGGTCACCATCTCGAATCTCCGTGCGTTCCAGCATCGCCGCCATCTTAGCTCTACATTTCTCCTCCTGGAACGCACAGCCAGCGCACCTATCAATCATGCCGAATTTGATGTTGGCCGTCTGCCGCTGTCATCCGCGGCCAGCCGCCGCTCCCCCCAGCCACTTGGTGTTGATTGAGGGTAGTCTTTCACGGGGGTGTTAGAGTTCCACTACCTCTCGGCCAGTGATCCCGGGCGCCGCCAATTTGTGCCCACAAGATGCGATCTCTCATTTTACGTCAAAAGTACCTCGACAAGCAATCTACAGGGCCGCAGATCTTCTCCCGTTACTGTCTCGACATTCCGACCTCGATATCTGCCATTAAAGGTCACCGTAGCCAGCCGCAGCACCTTTTTACAGCGATTACCGGCACCCGTCCGGCGGAGCTGCCTCAGGAGCCAGCCATCCTGCAGTGCGCCCTCTAGCGCCCCCACCATGGTAAATGTATTTGATGTGTATCCTCCACTATTAACACAGCAGTGGGTGTTTGGCACAGTCATCTTATTTTTTGGATGATGTGGGTCCCAGGACGAAGATCTTTAAGATTTTAACAGGTAGGTCCAGTCCCAGCAAACAAAGGCCTTTTCAGCATCAACAGAGATCACGAGGGCTTCTTGTTGAACATGGCTTGGTTTCCAGAAGAGATGCATAACAGTCCAAATATGGTTGTCAGAGGATCTGACTGGTACAAAGACTATCTGACTGTTGTGTATCAGCAGTGGAAGAAACTTCCTCAACTTGGTGGCTAAGATCTTCGCCAATATCTTCATGTCCAAAATGATTAGTGAAATGTGTCTAAAGCTAGAGCATAACTGTGGATCTTTATTTGGTTTAAATATCAAGGAAGTACGTGCTTAGGGAATTCAGGACACAAGTAATCAGGAAAGATTGCTTCAGCAAAGACCCTGTGAAATAATGGTATTAGTATAGAGGCAGTTGTTTTATAAAGCTTGAGAGAAAGATCTTCTTTTCTAGGAGTTTCTTTTTGAGGGCATCACCTTAATAGCTTCATAGATTTCTTCCTCTGTGATAACCACTACCAACATTGATGTAGTTGATTGAGTTACTCAGTAATTGGAGTGTCTCCAAGAAGGTGGTCGCTTGTGATTCTGTGTTGCCAGGTTCCGACGAACAGAGGGAGGAGGAGTAGTCTTTAGGTTTAAGTATTTTATTAAGGAAGTACAGTGGTACAGCAATGTAAAACAAGAAAAAGAAAATCAGGCGATAATAGACAGTTCCTAGCGTGAAAAATTGATGCTTTCTCCAGAGCTCCCCGCCACCTGCAGAGTTCTACAGTCCTTGCTAGGCAAGAGCCGCCATGGGTGGCGTCCTCGGGCATTGCATTCGAGTGTCGACCAGAAAGCAAATAACAATCCCTCTGTACCTCACATTTAGTATAACAAACTACCCCAACAGTCCCTCATGCCCACCCCTTCCCCCACCCCCAACTCCCCGTCCGGTGTTCTGCAAAGAAGATCTCAGAAACTCACAAGCCCCTCCTGTTATTTACCCAACATGCGTACCCGGCCCTCTCACTCCCTACTGGCCGTTCAAGTGATCGGTGGTGTAAGCCTAAGGAGTCTCAGGTATCTAGGGCACGTAAGCTCCCTGAATTCAGTAGCTAGTAAAGTATGGAATGGTTGCCACAACTCAGTGAATTGGTCGACCTCCCCAGCCAGTGTAAGCGAAATTTTCTCCATGCCCAGTACGTGCCACAGCCTGTGCAGCCAACCTGTGATCGAGGGAACAGTGGAAGTGCGCCAGTGTATTAGAATGTTCTGCACAGCTGAGCCCAAAGCAATGGCTATGTGTCTCCCTCTCCGGGATTTCAATGGGAACATTAAGGCATTAGGCAGGCCCAGTAGAGTATAGGCCGGGAAACGAGGTAACTCTATCCCAAAACATTTATCAATTTCATCGATCACCTCCTTCCAGTAGTCCTGTATCAGTGGGCAGTCCCATAAGATATGCGTCAGTGTCCCAGTGTGCCCACAAGCGCGCCAACATGTAGTGTCTATGAGCCTGTTCATTTCGTGCAAGCGTTCGGGAGTGCGATACCAGTACGTTGACACCTTGGTGAAGGTTTCTGTGAGCCCCACATGATATGCAGAATGTCGCGCTCGGTATGAGATTTGTTCCCATTCCTTGTGGCTGAGCGTTCTCCCCAATTCCCTGTTCCATCTCTCCCTACCAGGATTATATATGTGTGTGGGTGGAGGCTGTAGCATTGTATACAGATCCGATATGAGTTTTGCATCCGATGTACGCGTCGCCATCCATCGCTCGTAAGGGAACAAGTCCCTGTCCGCCGCGTCCCGCACCTGCGGTTGTAGTGCCCAGTGTCTGACTTGCCAATATCGCATCCTATCCGCCTCGGCCAGCTGGTAACTCTCTTTAAGGTCCTCAAAGGGGAGGATCCCCTCCCTCCCGTACACATGAAAAAGCGCTCTGCAGCCTTTCTCACGCCAGTGCGCAAAGGCACCCGGTTCCGTCCCTGGCGTGAAGTCTGGATTGTTCACAATAGGAGTGAACGGAGAAGGGAACGAGGTAAGCTCGAATAGTTCACTAGTGGCATCCCACACCCTCAGCGGCACCCTAGTAACATAGGAGGCGTAGAGATTTGGGGGCCTGTGTTGTCTGCGCAGGAATGGTATTTCCTGCAATGGCCGGCCCGCCACTGCCTGATCCTGGAAGAGCCAGTGCTTATCCGACTCCCATCTGCTCCATTCCACCAAGTACCTCAACTGTGACGCCTGGAAGTATTTGTGAAGGTCAGGGACTCCCAATCCACCCGCTTCCGGTGCTAGAGTCGTCAATGCTCTCTTCATTCGGGGTTTACGGCCTTGCCAAACGAAGTGGGATAGAGCAGTCTGCATCATCCGTATCCAGCCTTTAGGGGGCTGCAGCGGAAGTGCCCGGAAGAGATATAGGATCTGTGGTAGCACTGTCATCTTCAGCGCCGCTATCCTGCCTAGCCACGATATCGTCCCCTTATTCCACCTCCCCAGTTCCTCCTTCACCTTCTTGCCTAACACCTCATAATTAACCGCCACCATCGCTGACAATGTGGGAGCCAGCAGGATACCTAAATAAGGCACGTGTTCCCGTGACCATCTTAGTGGGTAACGCCCCTGCAAATCTCGTCTCGTCCCAGGTGTCAGGGAGATATCTAACGCCGTGGATTTTCCCAGATTCATCTTAAACCCGGCCGTCCTCGCGAAAGCCCCGAGCTCTCCCATACACGCGGGTAAAGCCCTCTGCGGATCCTCTAGTGCAAAAATGACATTGTCTGCATATAAGCTAACCGTGTGGGTATAGCCCCCCATTCGCACTCCCGTAGCATCTGGATTTTGTCTCACTCTCTGGGCAAAGGGCTCCATATAGAGAGCGAAGAGTAGAGGAGATAGCGGGCATCCCTGCCTCGTGCCGCGCTCAATATAAAAGCGTTTCGATCCACAGCCATTGACACGCACCGTCGCCGACGGGAACTTATAACAATTAAAGACCATGCACCTAAATTTCTCCCCTATGCCCATTCGAGCCATCACCCGCTCAAGATACGGCCAGTGCACCCGGTCAAACGCTTTCTCGGCGTCGACCGAGAGGAGCATCCTTTCTCCAGGGATCCGCGAAGCTTTCTCCAGTACGTGCACCAAACGCTTGGTATTATCCACCGTTTGCCTGCCGGGTACAAAGCCGGACTGGTCCGGTTCAATCAGCCCAGGGAGATACTGTGCCAGCCTCGCAGCCAGGATCCCCGTGTAGATTTTAAGGTCAACGTTTAGGAGGGAAATCGGCCTATACGAGCCACACTGAGCTCTGTCCTTCCCTGGTTTTGGTATAACTGATACCGTGGCATGCAGAAGATCCTGTGGGATAGCACCGGGGCAGTCGAAAGAGTTAAACAGCTTGGTCAATATTGGAGCCAAGGTAGTGCAAAATGTCCTATAGAAGAGGGTGGTGTATCCATCTGGTCCCGGAGCCTTCCCGAGTTTCAGCCTAGCGATCGCCGTAATAACCTCTTCTATCCTAATCTCTCGGTCTAGGTAGTCAGTCTGTATTGGAGCTAGGGACGGGAGAGTCACTGAGTCCAGATATTCATCAGGGTCCCCAGTGGTCGCGCCGTCCTCCGCATAGAGCTCAGAGTAGAACTGTCGAAAAGCTTCAGCTATTTCGACGTCTTCTGTGACTGTGCGCTCACCTGGCACCGCAAGTTCTTTGACTCGACGGCATTGGTGTGCGATTCTGAGCTTAGCTGCCAATAACCTGCCACAGCGATCCCCTCCCGTGTAATATGCGTGCTTCAGACGAAGAGCCGCATATTCAGCTCTGTCTAGGTCCAGAGACGACAGGAGTTTCTTTAGTTGCTTCCAAATTCTAGGAGCCCCCGTTCGTCGATGCACCTGCTCTAATTCCCTGACCTTGTGCGTGAGTTCCTCCCGTTTAACTTTCCTCTCCTTATTTTCGGCTGCCGATATTGTTATAAATTCTCCCCGTAGAACCGCCTTAAGCGCTCCCCATTGAGTCGCCAATGTGGTGTCGGGGTTAGAGTTACGCAGTTGAAAGTCAGTCACTGCCCCAGTGATACGCTGCACCACTACTTTTTTGTGTAGAAGGGTGTCTCGCAGACGCCAGACTCCGCGCTGAACCGGGGTCGACGGGGGCAGGAAGGTCCCCGAGACCGGTGCGTGATCTGATAGGGAGATGACCCCTACCTCAGAGGCAGTGGCCATGTCACGAACCGGGCCAGAGACCAGCAGATAATCCAGCCGTGCATATGTTTTGTGTGCGTGCGAGAAATAAGAATAATCCCTATCTGTGGGGTGAAATCTTCTCCAAAGATCGTGCATATCGAGGTCAGCTAAATGTGTTTTCATAGTGGACGACAATTCCCCGGTCTGTGGGAAGCGCTGCGCTGATCTATCTAGTGAGGAATCAAACACCAGGTTCAGGTCCCCCCCCAGAATGAGATGCCTGTCGGGAGATGCTGTGACATCCATCAGTGTAGTGTGGAGGAAATGTTCCTGACGCTCATTCGGGCAGTAAACCGACCCCACCGTGAATTGCAAAGGCCCCAACTTAAATCTGTACGCCAGCAGTCTCCCCTTTTGCTCAGCTAATTTGTGTAGCACCTCACCCCTAAAGGAATTAGAGACCAATATAGCTACTCCTGCCGTTTTAGTGGTGTTGGAGGAAAAGAACTGTGTGGGGAAGGAACGGGACCGTAACCTGTGACAGTCACCAACCAGCAAGTGCGTTTCTTGCAGCAGACAAATGTCTGCCTGTGAGGCCTCTAACAAGGAGAGAACCGCCCTACGTTTCGTGGGATTGTTTAGCCCTTTCACATTCAAAGTCACTACTTTCAATCCTGCCATACCAGATTAATGCAACCTTCCAGCACCTGACAAGCAAAAGCAGCAAGTGCCAATCCTGCCCTCGGATCGGCCCGTGAGGTCTGGCTAAGCCGAGCGAACATAACAGCAACACCGGACAGAGCTTCCCCGAACTCCCCCCTCCCGGATCCCAAGGCCCCCGAACCCCAACTCCCCGATCCCCGCAGTCCCTCCCCCGTAACCCCAACATGAACCCTCCAACCCATCCTTACCAACCGTCTGTAGTCCAATTAGTCCCAGGCCTGCCCCTCTCGGACAAGTCCGTGGTGAATTACCTTCGTGGGCGACTTGCCACCAGCACCCCTCCCTCGCCTTCCCGCGCCCACCCCCCCCCCCCCAAAGCCAGCTCCGTCAGTAATGCAATGTCAATCTCCCCCCGGAGACATGTTATGCGGTAAGCGCCACTTCTTCCTCAACCACCGAGGACTCGGCTGCTGTTCGAATTGCGTCCGCCATCCCAGATCTGATTGTGGGCGAAGCCGGTCTCTGTGAGGCTCTCTGTGTCCTGTGTCTCGAGACTCTCCGCCAGCCTCCATCAGTAGAATTCCTCCTCCTCCGTGGCGTGGACGATTCCTCTGCCTCTGCGGTGATCCCTAGTACCTCGCAGACATCTTGAAGAGATCGCAGCTGGTGCGACTCTTCATTCCACCGGAATATGAGGCGAAAAGGGTGCCCCCAGGAGTAGGGCGTGTCGTTCTGCCTCAGGAAGTCCGTCGCAATCTTGAATGCCCTGCGCTTCTGGAGCGTGGTCGCAGCGAGGTCCTGATACAGCGCTACTTGATGACCCCTAAATGCTATCGTCTGTTTCTTCCTTGCTTCGTACATAATCCGCTCCTTCAGCGGGAAGTCAGGAAGGAAAGCCAAGACATCTGGCGGCGGCCCAGTTGCGCGCCGTTGCGGACCTACTCTGTGAGCTCTATCTATCTTGACGGGGAAATCCGCAGGTTCGCCAAGGACAGTGCGGAACAGGTCCTGCAAATAGGCCACTATGCCGGAGGTCTCTTCTGTGGACGGCACTCCCCGGACTCTAATGTTGTTCCGTCTTGATCTGTTTTCCAGATCCTCATTATGCAGTTGAAGGTCTATGTGTTGGTCCCTGAGGCGGAGTACCTCCTGCTGCAAGTGCGTAATCTCCTCGTCCTGTCTTTGCGTTGAGCTCTCAACCGCCTCCACCCTCTCCCCGAGTCCATCCACCTCTCTGCGCAATTCTCGTACTTCACCTGCCACTTCCTTTTTCAACTCCTGAAAGTCGTCTCTCAGTGTCCCGAAGAGGGATTCTAAAAAAGATCTGGTGACCGGGGGTTCTCCGCTGCTCCCCCCTTGAGATCCGCATGCACCTCCCGACTGCGTCGAGGTCTTGTCTCCTGTGCTTGGTGGTTTATTGAGCATTTCCGTGAGCGTGCGGTTGCTGCCTTTGCCGCCCTTCTGCCCAGCCATCTTCCTCTCTGCTCCGCAGCTCTTGAGTAAACTATGGCAGGTCCCGGTCAATCCGTCCCCCGACCAAGCTCTAATCCCTGGCGTGAGCCCTCGAGAGCTTCCGCTACGTAGGCCTGTCCCTGATGGCTTCCTCGACTCAAGGTCGGGCCCCCGGCAGTCGTCCACTCAGTGGGAGCCCGGTGCCACCCAGTTGCCGTCCCCAGATCACTCCTTCTTCCCAGTTGTGCACCGGGTATCAGGTGCTGTTGTGTACCCCCGGCCACCCTGGTGCGATATATCGCCAACTTTGCGCTCCACTTATGGCAGTCTGTAGCTCCTCTGGGGGTTCCGCTTCCCCATGCACTCACCCAGCCCACACCTCACCTCTTCCGCTGAGTTCGTGGGGAGAGGGGAAAGTTCTGTCCAGGGCCTGGCTCCAGGCAGCCCGACGCCGATGCTCCAACCTGCACCACTCCGGCCCCCAGGCGTGATCCGCAGGGCGCCGAGGATCCTCCGCTCCCGGCAGCCGAGCACTCGAGAGGGGCCTTTCCCAGCCCCGCACCGCTCTCCTGGGCAGCGCCCCTGGTCTGGCTTGGCCCTTAGGCCCAGTGTCGCAGCGGCGCCAGCTCCATGCCGGTGTCGTGCTCCGCAAGCTCTGGCTCTTCTTGCGGTCTATCCGCAATGCCCCTGGTCGCTCTGTACTCTCCTCGTCACCCCGGGGCGCTTCTGCCTGATCGCGGGGGGAACTAACGCCTGGGGCCCGGCTCCACCACAATCCGGCCTTGTTACCCCCGACCAGGACCACTGCAGTTCTCGGGGCAGGCCGCCGATCGCTGGTGACCAGCCCGACAGGACCCGCTACTCCGCTGGCGCCGCCTCACTGGCGCCCTCCGCCGTCGAGTGTCCCCTGCTAGGCCGCAGCCGCGGCCTCGCGTAGTTCCCGGCCCGGGACCGAGCCCCCCTCACTACCGGGGAACCGGTCAGCGACCATGAAGTCCGTGCACACTGCGCCAGCGGGTCGCCAAAGTTCCTCCGCGCCCTTCCTGAGCATCCGCCAGTGCCCGCTGTTGCACCTGTGCAGCCTCACCAGCGGTCCCGGCCTGCGTCTTCTCCCAGCCCGGCCGCAGCCGCGGTCTCGATTAGCCCTGGGGGCGTACCGGAGCCTGCCGCCCCGTCCACGGACCGCTCAGCTCACCTCGGTCCTGGGCCACCGGCACCTTCGGTATCCCTGCGGGCGATTCCGTCGCAGCAGGTCTCCCTCCGCAGCCCCCAGGGTCTGCGTCACCGACAGCCGGGCGTCCAGTCGGGGCCGCTCCGCCGCCGCTGCTCGGGGTACCAGCAGTCGGGTTCACCGCACTCGACTCCGCGAACGGTGAAGGAACCGGAGCACCACTCAGCTGCGCTCCGACGCTCTCCTGATCGCACCCGGACCTCCGGGCCGATTAGGGGGGAGAAAGGCGTAAATTCAAGGCTCGGGGCCTAGGCGGACGCGGGAGCTCAGGAGGAACACGTCCGTTCACTCCGCCATCTTGGCCACGCCCCCGGAGGAGTAGTCTTTAAACGTCATCACAGTGTCAGCCAGTGCTTCTTAGGAGGGCCGCATTGTCAGGATCACTCTGGAAGCCATGTCTTGTCTCAATTGAAATGCTAATAACTGACTGGGCTTCTCCACTTGTTCATGGGTCTTGGGCTTGACTCTTGTCAAGGTCCTTTTCGCTTTTAATGTAAAAATAGCGTTGAGCTCATATTTTGCCTTTATTATTCTGTCTGGTAAGTCGGATATTTTCTTGTGGTTGTATTACTTCAACAAGGTTGTTATGTCCTCTTTCTACAAATGTTGTTTCAGTAAGGTTGGATGCTTGTGTATGGCCGTGTCATTCGTTAATTGACCCTGGACAAAGGCTTTGCTGGCTGCCCAGAGGAGTAGGGGGTCGGGGGGGAAGGGAAGGGGGTTGGGGGGAAGTAGACTGATCCATCATTCATGTTTATATCATCTTTGAGATAAGTGCACAATTTTTCTTCAACAGCTGTATTTCTATATTTCGAGGTTGCCATTCTAAATCAGAGTGATGTTGGCGCTTTGTAATGCACATGAAGTTCAGTCCTAATTAAGGAGTGCTCTGAGATTCCATGATCACACATTTAACAGCGAGATACTGCACACAGCAAAGGAGCAATGAGTAAGAAATAGTCAGCCTTGTTTGTGTGCTTGGTATGCATACAGAAAAGTATACTGCCTGTCAGCGGAGTGAATTTGTCGCCAGAGATCTACTAGGGCCTAGTCGACCATCAGATACACAAGAAGACCTCTGTCCGAATGCAAGCCTTGTTTGGAGGGCCAGCGCTAAATCTAGTGCCGGGTTCAGTCATCTCCGACCAATAACTTTGAATGGTCAATCTCAGTCAGAGCTCTGTTTAGCGCAGAGAAGAATTAAGGTGCGTATATGGATCCGATCACAAAGTAAGAGCTATCGAAGGACATTTTGGCAAATACAAAGAGGCCACTTATTTCATCCCAGGTCTTCAGTACCCGCACAGAAAAGTTTATATGGATATGTAGGGCGATCCCACCTTTTCTGTAAATGGTCCCATATGATGCAATAACTTTGCCCACCCACTCTTTTATTCGTTTAGTTGTCTCCGGGTGACAAGTGGGGTTCTTACAGTACAACAATATATGGCATTTTCAAAGCCAAGTATACCGAGACTGCCTTCCTTTTGATGTAATTAGTCCTACCATTCTCGTTTAAGGAGAACATTCACATCTAAGTCGTCATCATAATCATGGTAGGAGGGGGCAATAAAACTGTTTCAATGAGTGTCAGTATAGAAATAATAGAAGTGTGAGTCTATATGTGCTCCAATTGGAGCCCAAAACTTTAATCCAGTGAGCAGAACAGTAAGTCTTTGAGTGCTCATGATGTGTAGCTGAAGGTGATACAGGAGGCAGTATTTTTGTGATCAGCAAAGGTCATGTACCCCTTTTTGACAAAACAGAGAATTGAGTGCCCCACCTTCATTGCAGAAGTCATTACTGCTCTTTTAAGGGGGATTGCGATTTATCATAAACTGTTAATCTGGTTTCTTGGTCATCACTCTTGCTGAGTATCTTGTGGAGCCATTGGAAGTCTGAGGATGGGAGGGATGTTTTTAAAGAAGGAAAGGCTACGCCTGAATAGTTAGGTCATCAGATACTGATGTGGGTGGTACAGATCTAGGATCCATTGGTGACACCTCTACAGTGAATTAGAATCTCTCCATAACCTACGGATCATCACATTTTCAGGTACGTCCATCTATTGTGATAATAATTGTTGCTGGTTCAAAGAGGTCAAACTTGATGTCCCATGTGTTCAGGATGGGTCTTAGGGCAAGGAATGTATTCTGAATAAGGTTAATTCCCCTGGAGATATCTTCTGCAATTGATATCTTACATTTTTTTAATTGAACAAGGACTGTTCATTTTCGCAGCTTGTATAACTTGGTGAGCATGTTGGTGTCTCAATAGACAGGCAATCACAGGCCTCTGAGCATTGGACTGCTGGGAATGCAGCCTATGAGTATGACTGAAATCCTGTGGTGGGTGAAAGTCAACGTGTAGTAGGGTTGGAAGGAAGGACACAATGAAGGATATCATATTATCTCCTCCTTTTTCCAGAAGGCCAAAGAGTCATATGTTATCCTGCCTACTGCGATCTTTGAGATCAGTCACCTTACTTTTTAGATTCCATATATCATTACCTTAGTTAGGTGATTCTTGTCATCTGCATTCTAAATCTTTCAGGCATGTATCTGCTTGTTCCAAATTAAGGTTCAGCCTGTTCAAAGTAGGTTACTTGACTTTAAATATCTTTGGTGGTGTCCTCCATTGATATTTCAGTGTCTGGCATTGAGGATTTAATAATATCAGTGGCGGCTGCCTCCGAACGAGGGTGGAAGGGAGGGAAGGGAAATAGATAAAAAAATATGTACCTTCGCCGCCGCACGCTGCTACTCCGTCCTCTTCAGATCTGCTGGAAGCACCGGAAGCAGACTCTCCCAACCAATCATGATGCTGCATGAGCAGGATTGTGATTGGCCTGAGCGGCCTGAGCGGCCACTCAGGCAGGGCCTAGGAGAATGGGCATGTTCTCCACGGGGCTGTGCAAAAAAGCCCCGTGGAGAACATGCTAAGTGCACATGATGATTTGGCCGGCACCAGAGGACCGGCCAAGCCGTCATGCATATTTAGTGGAGTGCAAGCCACTCCTCACTCTGCTCTGTTGTCACATCCTGTTATTATAAATTTCTTTTATGCACTGCTGAAATAGCAGTGGGGTGACGTTCCTTCGCCTTAGTGAAGGATCCGCCACTGCTGGTATGACATTTGCACAGTTCCATGCAAGGGCAAAAAAGCCAGGAGGGAGTCAGCAAAGACACGTTTTTCCATTTTAGATCTTAGAAGAACTGTTGCTCGCATCTGCGGCCAAAACTATTGAAATTAAAGCAGAGCTTTACTCAGTAGGCAAGATTGTATTAGTTATGTGTAAGTCTGTTCCTCAGTGTTTGAGAGGTTAGCATTTGAAAATTGTTCTGGGGTAGACTTGAAAGGGTTAATACCTTTATATAGATTTCAGTTTAAAAACCACTTGTTTCTTTGCATATAAATTTAGCACTGCTGATGAATGTGCATGAAATGTGTCAGATGATTAGTTTGTTGCTAAAAGTGAGGGGGCAAAAAGTGTTAATTTGCTAAGAGGGTTGGCAGCGATACATATGCAAAAGATTTGGGAGAAGCTTAAAAGGATTGGTTTTCTATTGGTAAGTCAAGCTTTGTGCCAAGCCATCGGTGGGGGGAGTGGGGGAGAGAGATACAGAGGGTAGGGGTTCAACACAATTATCATTCGCTGTTAGCTTTGGGAAGGTTGGAAAAATCTGTCTCAGATGCCCATATTTCAGGTTTGATGAAGATCTAATGGGCTGGTGTCAAGTTGAGGGGAGGGTGAAAATGTTTTTGAGAAGCTAATAACTTGGGCACGGTTTATTTTATCTGCATGAAATATGGCAGAGACATAAACCATTTAGTCTCTCTTGGTATTTTTAAATTTGTAAAAATCAATCCAGGGGGTGGGTAAAAGTGTTCATTTTCTATAATGCTGGCACTGTTTATAATATTGACAATGTGCACACAATTTGACAGAAACTTGGATGGACTGGTTTTCTATTAGTATGACAAGTTTGTGCCAATCCATCTAGAGGAAGATCAAAGTTTAAAAGCAGGACAATTTTTTTTATTTTCTAATGACGTTAGTGCTGTTTGATAATTGCATGAAACGAGGGAAGCAGTTAGCAAGTTACATTTAGGGGTGGCCGATATGGCTAGTGGGTTGCGGTGAGGGGTGGGTGGTGGGTGTGGGGGGTGTATCGCAGGCGATGAGGGAGGAGGTTGCGCCAGGATGCAAAAAGTCAATACAAAAATGTGCTTACCTTCCGGCCGGGTCCTGCATCTCTGCCCCACGCCTCAGGAATCAGGAAGCACCTCCTGGCCCCACAGACCAATCACAACGCTGCAATGCAGTATTGTGTTTGGTTTTGAGCGTCCTGGTTTGATGCTCAACCAGGGAATGGGGGCATGGGTATGTTCTCCAAGCAGGCTGCAGTGCAGCCTGCATGGAGAAGGGGAAAGTGTGCATGACTGGTTTGTGTGGCCAGAGAGGGCCGACCAAACAGTCATTGCGCCCTTAGGAGTGGGCAAACCACTCCTTCCCTGCCCTGCTCGGAGGGCAGAGCATCCCCGCCCGCAAAGCAGCACAAAACGCATAAAATGATAATAGCTGAAAGTTATTAGCGTTTTATGTTTTCTCGCACTGCTTGAAAGCAGTGGGGCGATACTCCTCCGCCTTAGCTGAGGAGCCGCCACTGTTTAGTATTCTTTAATTCAGTCAGCAGAATGTCTAGTGTGACTGATGCCATAGTAGGGTTATTTTCTGTTGCGCTGCTTTTAGTTATATTACTCCCTACCTCCGAGATTAAAAGCTGACGAGCAGGTTTTGATTTTGACTTGGGGTCTAATGAGTGTGGCCCCCTTCATTCAAATACAACAATTATGAGTGCGAAATATGCGTTTTGGGGTTGCCCATCCATTGATTTCCTGCCCGCATGGTGTGCTTGTTCTCAACTCTGGAGGCACGAAGATATAAGATTGAGGTAAAGTCAAGTATAAGCTCGGTGCACGCCTTTGAAAATTTGGAGGTACTTGTGTGCCAATAGTGAAGGAACCCACAAGAAAATGGCCTCCATTTTGCTGAAAGTATATGTGAGTTACAACAGATATTGCAGGTGTGTCGCTGATGGTACCCTATGGACAGTGAGCGGGTTATAGGGTGAGTTATGCCCTCTCACCCAAATTTTTTTAAGTCTGCAACCTGGGAGGATAGTTATTGGGCAGGCGGGGAGCAGTGGGCGTGTATTGCTGGGAGGTTGCCTGCTATGATCCTCGAAATTGGATCTAGCAGCACGAGCACCTCCCAGTTGTGGACATTGCCTCAGAGGGGTGGGTGAAGTAGAGGATCCTTCTTGCGGTTCACCCTCAGTACAGATGTAGAGCTAGTTTGGGATTGGGAGAAGGTACCTTGACTGCTTTGTCAGCTTGTTCAGTGTAGGCTGCTCTCTGATGTAAATGCTTCTGGCTCAGCGGTACGTGTGCTCGCCATGTGGAGGCTGTTGCAGTTATTTATGTGCTCTACAGTAATGCAGCAGTGGGAACCGATCATTTATTTTGGGTCTTGTGTCAGGTAACGCATGCTTTTTTGTCTGAAACTGCTCCAGTTGGTGAAGTGCATTGGTGCTCTAGCTAAGGGTAGCCATCTTCATCATGGCCATGCTACGCCTTCTCATGTCGTTGGTTTTATATTGTTCCCCTCAGCATACACAATCATGCATGTGGACTCGCGGCCCATTGTGACATGAAATGAGACACAGAGCTAAGCTTTATGGTCTGTAGGTGCATACCATGTTCAGTGGTCTTTAATGAGTGTGAAGACTATCAACTCACTGAGATGAAGAGGACTGACAGTGGTGGCAGCAACTGATTATACTGACAAAACAGGCCTTTTTACCAGTCATCTGCCAGGGTGAGTTGTCTAATGGTGTCTTCTTTTTTTTAAATTGACCTGTCAGTCCCCTGCAAGCAGATTGTTTGCTCAATCCATGTGGAACATGGATGACTAATGTGTGTAGTTCTTGTGAGTGTGGTAAAGTGTGCATGGAGTGCTGGACATGAAAGTGGACATCCAGGAGTCAATTGTGATTTCCATAAGATGGAGGTTGGAGACATCCCAGTGAGCAGTGTCATTTCAGGGCTTCTCCAGAGCATTCCTGAGGTCATTTGTAGTTATGTTATGTTATGTTAAGTTAAATTCTTTTTTAGCGCGCAATTGCTACTCCAAAGAGTGTCCCAGCGCGGAGCCAAGAGGAATTTCTAACATAGTAGCCAGCAATTATGGGAACAGGTGACTTTTTTTCTAGTTTATTTAATACAAGCGGGTGTTGAGTGTCACGCAAAAAGAATGGAAGAGGAGTCCAAGCCTGAGAGGCCTTAACAGCAAGAGAGCAGCCACCCAATTTGAAGCGGGAGAAGCGTGAGCCCAACTAGGCGGTGAAGGAGTTAGGAGAAAGAAGGTCCCATTTTGGTGTAGGAAAATCTCTTTGCCCCATCTTGCTTCATTCTTCACAAGAAGTATTACAACCTTAATTCCTGCTTCTCTCACACCTCGTTTTCCATCGCACTGCTGTGCTCTGTGCCCTAAATCAAGAAAAGTGCATCTCTGTCACTCATACACAACATCAAAGCTCTTCCACAGAGGCTTCCAACAAATGAACACTATACCAACCATACAGTCTCCCATGGTTCAGCTTACTATCCGTCCAAAAAAAGGTGCTTCGGTGCCCCTCGTTGGGGCACTATAAAAATGCCACAATGCAGTAAAATACATTAGAACATTGGAATGTTGTGAGATTCATTGAAGACAATGGAGTGCTCCTGGCTTCTAATGGCTGGTACAAACTCGGAGCATCAACATTCCAATGTTTGTTCACAGCTGTTGCTGTAAACAAAGGCCTCACAAGAGGATTTCAACCCCCTCGGGTTCTGTGAAGCCTTTGTTTCACAAATTAAAGCCTGTCCTCTACGGGCGGAATGTTCTGATAGCCTTAGAGCCCTCTGTAGCGGGCTCTACCGGCCATTAAAGGCCTGCTCCCTTGTTAAAGGCCCTTGCCGAAGCTGGAGAGGGCCTTTAACGGCTAGTAGAGCCCGCTACAGCAGGCTCTAAGGCTATAATGGCAACATACTGCCAGGTTTGACGTCTCCTTGAAGTTTTTTTGATTGCCTTATATTCAACTCAATCAGACTTAAGCCAAAGGGATAAGGTGTCTTGATCTCATCTGATGAATATAGGTCACCTGGATATTCCGACAGAGTTGGCATTAAAAGGACTTAGCACAAGCAGTGCTTCTAAAGTTCATAACTGAGGGTCACATAAGATAGACATCAAAAAGTAACACACTGTGACGGGGTTGTGTTGGTGCAGAAGAGGATGCTGAGACGTGGAGGAGACAAATGTATTCAGGTCTGTGCAAAGGGGTCCCAACCCACCACTGACTCTCACAAGAAGGATCTGTAGGTAACGTCCCGGAAGCGTAACAGCATATAAATCTGTGCTTAGCCCACCCAGCCAACCTTTCTTACCCTTCGTACACATGAAACACGTGCTGTAGAGGCATCAGTTTTTCTCAACACTTATCTTATATTTCATGGTTCTTAAATAGCACATATTCTTTTGGTATTGCCCTGTCACACCAGTCGCCTGTCTCATCATCAATCTTCTATTACCTGGTAATTTGTGTTTTTTCCGCTTAATTTCTAGTGCTTTCCACTGTTGACAGTTGTCCCAGAGATCTTTAATCAATGCATTGCTCATTTGTCACCAAGAGACAATTGCATTTGTAGAGAGTGAATTATAAATAAATTGATCAAGCATGTCATATTTTCATCTATAATCCTGTGATTCTGCATTGAAGTGAGTCTTGCTTGAGGTGGAATGTTTGACAGGAGGACGCTTGCTCATTATGATGTCATTGTATAATTGACATCTCTATGCTTAATGCAGGAAGGATTTATTCTGACCTCACTCTTCCTACAGACCTAGAGAATGGGCCGAGGACTGTGGGGTAAATGAGTCATGTCCTTCTGTTGGGCAGTTCCAATGTAACACCAGCCAAAAGTCAATCATGCATGTGGGCAGTTACTCTATATTGCAGGTGTCCACTATGAGGCGCCCCAACAGATTTTTATGGTAACCACTAACTATGTTAATGAATCGGATTTAGAGACATTGGGGCAGATCTACAAGAAAGTGCCGCAGCGCGGCACCGCAAGCCCTTTGGCTGCACCACGCTTCAGCACTTTCAGAGCACAGGAATGAGACACATCTACAATGAAATGTCGCATTCCTGTGCTCTCCCCTGCGCTGGCGCAGAAACAGCTGCCATGCGCTGGGGCAGGCACCCTTGCACCATGGTGCCAGGATGCCTGCGCCCTCTGGAGATTGCTTTTGTGAAGGAAGCGGCCCCTTCCTGCACAAAAGCAATCACTGCAGGCATTTTCCTCTGTCAATGCGTGCTGTAGATTGCAGCACGCATTGAAAGAGGAAAAAACGAGGAGAAATGAAAACATTTCTCCTCGTATCACTTGGCTACGCCACCCCTATAGTGGCGCAGCAAACTGACGCATTTCCAGGTTTACGATTTCTCGTAAATCTGGAAATGCCTCAGTGGACATGGGTGTTGCGTGGGAACATCCACAGCAACACCTCTGTCCCAGCCCTAACACGCAAAGTGTTGCGTAAACAGGGGCGATATTTACAAGCACAGGTTAAGTCACGCAGGGTGACTTTACCTGTGCTTGTAAATATCCCTTAGCAGGCTGCGCCACCGGTGTGTCACGCAACGTGATGCACCGGCGGCGCATGGGGCTTGTAAATCTGCCCCATTGTATGTAAATCTCTCCCTTCTGTAAGGTTTGCTAGAGTTAGGGTTGGAGCAAGATGAGTTGCGCCAGCCCGTGTTCCAGCCCTACTGAACTGGCTTGATTCGTGACTGGCTGTTTACAGCCATACAGCCATTTCCAGAATCTCATGCTGGACGTGTGATTGACACTGCTGAAGCCCTCCAGGTTCTTTCGGCGGAAATGATCTGCCAAGTGGCTTACTCAGCCCTACCCACTTTGCTAAAGTCAGTTGATTGGCAAGAGGCTTACCCTTCTGCAGCTCTGTCGACTGTTTCAGAAGCATGAGCTTGGCGTGACTAACTACCTCTGGTCTACAGAGCCTGTCAGAGGCATCTGACTGACATGTAAGTCCCCCAGTTCCATGACCTTTGCAGACACCAGACTTCATTTCACTAACGCCGAGTCTGCTTCCGGCAGCAGTTCTCTTGTTTGAATGTCAAGACAAGTTTCGAGGCATGTCCTTTTGTGTCAGATCTGCCTCTAAGCCAATGAGATCCTGGTTTGGCTGATCCTGTCTGATGACAGATCAGGTCTGCTGGGTGACCGTCATAGCAGAGCCCTCTCATCCTCTTCGCAGATTCATTGTTGTTAGACTCTGATGGTTCCTCTCCAAGGACAGAGCTCGTTCATAGCATTTCCACCCAGACCAGAGGATTGTGGTGCACAACTTACAAGTCTTCCCATCTCAACATCCAATGAAATTGGATGGCCTAGAGTCGGTGACTAGACGCCTTTTCAGCATCACCTATAAGCACATTTTTAAACGCTTTCCATAGATTGTTACCCAAATTAACTTATAACTTTAAAACCTCACAACCTTTAAATAAGTGCGTGTACCAATTGCAGAGATTGACAGATGTGAACAACATTCAGTGATCTCCAAGGCGAAAGTGAAAATGCCCTGACAGTTCTAGAACTTTCAAGTTTGAATGTTTGTTATTCATACAGATATAGAGCACTAGCTCCTTAAGAAAGAGTTCTCACAGTGGCGAGATTCTGCATTCATAGGTGTAGGAAATGAGACACTTTTAAACAGTATGTTTTTCCGTTTTATACAAAATGGTTATCTGTGAAATGGCTTTCCTTCCACCGCAGCCACTGAGGTTTGGTGCACTTTAACCCACTGCATCCCACCTAACGCCAGCTTGGGCTACTCAGGTGTCAGTTCAGAGCTGCAGATAATTCAGGAGAGACATTTCTGATTTTTTTAAATTACCCATAGTTACCACTGTATGCAAATGTTATCTCCTGTGTGTTGTATTTTACCCAATATGGACCCTGGCGCTTCTCAGGGAACACCCACAACTATTCGTCTAAGTACCACCTACAAATTGTATTGAATTTATATATACATATATATATATATATATATATATATATATATATATATATATATATATATATATATATATATATATATATATATATAGGATGGCGTATATTCTCACTAAATTTCTAACTAAATTTCTAACTAAAGTCAACACCCTTTCAACAGGGTGTTGACTTTAGTTGAAAGGGTGGTGACTTTAATTTGGCCTTTATGAGACCATGTTGGGGATGCGTGAACGGAATGGCGAAAAATGCTGCACCTAACATGGCTGCACATACCCATCAAGTATAGAGCGGAGTGTGAGAATATACGCCATCCTGCATGCAGACACCTACCAACTTAACGGTTGACAGAATCAAATGCTGAACCTGTTGTTGAGTTTCATCACTTGTGGGTCCATTAGGATATATAGAGTCCACTCAGTAAGACCTAAAGAGCCAGCCCATTGATCAACCACTGATGGATTACTGTATGGAGTCCACCAAGGAGCAACGGAGGACTAGCTTATTGGAGACTCTGTTAACCACGAATGACGTACTATAAAGAATTCACTCAGGAGCAACACTGCACAAATGTGTAAAATCTGTAGGCACAGCAGTCTTTCCTCATCTGTAAGTGAAATCTGCATGCACAAATACATGGCGAATTTGGCTAGATTATATCTTGCATTTATTGACTTGGTTGCTGTGGCTCCCTGGGTTTGTTAAAGATACCCCATACCATGCATCATGGCATTTATGGTACCCCCACAGATAGCACCCTTTTATAAAATCACAGATTGTTTCTTATGTTACTGTGTGCCACCTTTATCCAAAAGCTAAGGGCCTGCTTCAGATCCCTTGGTTTAAGAACGAGCGCCTATGATTGATCTTTTTCTGTTCTATCTCCAAACTTACAGAATGGACATTGCCATAACTGTGATAAATTATCAAGGTGAAATTCAACAATTCTAAATTAATAGTTCTAAGAAAATGTAATACTTAAAATGTAAAAAAAACATTAACGATCAGGAAAATTAGGATCGGGGTTAATCATGAAAACATAAAAAGGGAAAATAGCAGGAAAACGTCGGGTGTGCCAGCTGCCTTTGTATGATTCAAATTGGGGAGACAATAACAACAGTATGCTGAAGGATGAAAAGGTGTGGGGAAAAAAGTAGAAGGGAGGTTAACGATAGCAAAATATTTGGTGTTGGGGTTCCCCCCCTAAGGGGAAAAAAGATACAAATGGATAAAAGACAAATTTAAATTTAAAAGGGCGAAAGAAACAGTGGAATACAGGGAGAATAATTAAAAGAAAAAGAAAAATGAAAAATAAATTACGCGAAAAAAGATTGCATGTAAAAAGGTCAATTGCTAAAAAGAGGCCTGAAATAATGTGTAATGAAAAGGTAGAGGTAAAAATGCTGTCATTTGTATTATTTCCTATGCCAAATACAACAAGCATTAGCATAGCCAATAGATCTCGCTTTTGGGACCTTATAAGTATTTAGTTATGCAGCACAATATCCTTGGTGCAACAACATTAACTGTTGCATGGTTAAACACTTATAAGGTCCCAAAGGTGAGACCTATTGGCTATGCCAATGCTTGTTATAAAGGCAGATGAGCACTAAGGGGGGTTTGTAATGGAAATACATCACAGCTCTGATTAAAGAGGCTGTCTCGTAGGCACAAATGCGGTTTGAACCGATCCATTTGGATATGGATTAACAATATTAAGATCAGTAATTAGCATTGATACCAAGACTATTGCTACCGAGATTCATAGCCAGTGATGATGACCTCACTTAACAAAAATGTGAAACATTAAGTGTTACTCCCAGATGTCCTCAGTGTGGTCTGTAAAGCGGCAGCATTTACAAATGCCTCCTTCTCCTGTCTTTTCAGTTTCAATGGGAAGGAAACCACATTACATTTTAGTAAAGGAGAATAGACTATGTTGTTTGCAGAGGCGGTAACAGTCCCTGCTTCTGTCACCAGCAGGGCCGGTCCTAGGATTTGGGAGGCCCTGGGCTAAAAGGGAATGTGCGAGGCCCCCTCTAATTTAGGTAAGTGGCCCCTTGCAAGGAGACCATTCACAGACACTTTGGGGGGCCCATTGTCCAGCATTTTTGCGCCCCCACAGTTTTAACTTTGAGCCCACAAGCATTTCTCACACCTTCAGTCCGATAGGTGTGAGAATTGCTGGTAGGCTAAAAGTTAAAACTATGGGGGCGCCAAAATGCTGGACAATGGGCCCCCCAAAGTGTCTGTGAATGATCTCCTTGCAATTGAGGGAGCGTCTCCCTCCCCTATGCCTCCAGACAGACACCATCTCTGAGAGGCCCGGGGAGGGGGGCCCCCTCCAATGGACCTTAATTGCAAGGCGACACCTTTTTGGGTTTCGCCTGCCGAAGGCTGCGCTCTGCGCAGCTTTTCAGCGCAGGTGAAATCCTATGTCGACAATAAGGACTTCTGGAACGTCCCCCGGCTCTCATTGGCTAGCTCCATAAATGGAGGCTAGCCATTGAGTGCCGGATCTGTCCATCAAGGCCGGACCAGATTCGGGGGCGTTCCTGAGATTTTTTCCCTGGGCGGAGTTACGTTGTTTCCCGTTCCCTCCCCTTTCACTGCGCTGTCCATTCCCGCCCCCTCCGTGTGCCTTTCCGCCCCCACCCTCGCTGTCCTGTGCACGTTTCCCGCCGTCCGTGTCCTCTCCCGCCCCCTCCCGCCGTCCGTGTCCTCTCCCACCCCCTCCCGCCGTCCGTGTCCTCTCCCGCCCCCTCCCGCCGTCCGTGTCCTCTCCCGCCCCCCCCCGTGTCCTCGTAGGTGCTTGTTATGTCCATGACTTCGACTTTCGTTTCCGCTCTATTGCCTGCTTATTTCATCTGGTAAGCAAACTGCTTGGACGAGATTGCTATACAGTAGTACGAAAGCCCGCCCACGCTCTATTTGCAAAAGTCCTCACTCTATTGCTGGCATATCAGGTAAGCAAACTGCCCCGCATCGCTTGAACGAGACTTGCTACTGTAGTACGAGAGCCAGCCAGCCCACGCTCTATTTGCCCCACGCCTCGTTTTAAAGTCTTCACTCGTTGCATATGATGCATGTCAAATTGAAGCAGATTCCCCAATCCATGATGGCTGAACATAGGAAGCATTTCCTTGCTGTTGATCTACGCCTCATTTTCAGAAATTGGTTTCGCAGCTGTCCATTGGTCGGCTATGAGCAGTACCCCGCCCCTCCGTGGATGCTCACGCCCTGGGGGCGTGGCTGCGCATGGGTGTTGGTGATGTGGTGCTATCGCGCGGGGTTGCTGTGTGTGTTAGTGACTGATGGCTTCTCCGGCGACCTCACCTGGTGCCCTTCGCCCCGGGTCTCCGGTCGTCCCGCTGCCCGCCCACATTTTCGGTCCGGAGGAAGAGGCCTCGGACGGCAGTAGCTCGGAGGGCGAGGGGCCTGGGGGAGGCGAACCCGACCCCAGTTCCAAGGTATTGGGGGAGGGGCGTGGGGGCAGATGTGGTAGAAAAGAGGCTGGGGGGGAGCTGATAAAATGGGGAGGTTGGGGAAAGTCGTGGACTGACACATGTGACTGAGTTGATAGTAGAGAGAAAGAGCACTAGCGAGAGAGGGTGCAAAAAAGAGCAGGGACGTAGCATGTGTTTTAATGTAATTGTGTTTATTTAGCGCTAACTATCACTGACGAGGCGTTGAAATGCTTTAGGGCGAGTACCGAGCTATTCCCAAGGTTAGCAGTTAATCTAGTAGTTACTGCGATTAGTTATGTGCTCTCAAGAAAAAAAAATGCATGCATTTACTCCAGTTGCTTAGTGATACGTTATATTAATACCAGTTAGGTGTGATCATTAGTGAGGCTATGTGGTTTCAGGTGAATGGTTGGTTGACATAATTTGAGTGATATAAGGTTACAGTGATAGGGTTTTGAAGTTGAGGGGATGTGATCTATGAAATGTGTTATCAGCCAATTGAAGAATTATAGAAAAATGATTATGGCAGACCGACAAGAGACTGAGGTGAGGCTATACTCAGAAATAGAAGGTATGCAGAGGATCAAAGGTAAAGTGGGTCACTCTGGAAATAGAAAAGAGAGAAATCAAGCAGAAGTAATTAAAGGTACAGATTTCATGCTGGTTTTTAGGGGTGTAGTGGGAGAAGGCTTTCTGAGATAGCCAGCAATCTGAGAATGTAAGCTGTAGAAAGAAACAACATTATAAATAGTGCCCCATTTCCAGTGCAGACAGCATAAACATGCAAATCCGAAGTGTACGCATCATTTGAACATTAAGATCCCTAGCCTGCTGTGTGCCTAGCCTAAAGCAGCACTTTTAAACATAGGCTGGTATATCACAATTTTGTTACAGGGTCTGTATGTTTCACAGGGGGAGTTGGTGGAGAAAAACAAAGTCTCATTTAATAAGCTTCCCCAATATTCAGTAATTAAAGTTTTCTTCACTCACTAAAACAGAGTTATTTGGCACTGCTGAGGCAGTCTTGCCAATGCGCAGTCAGATTTATACCCTGTCACCCAGTCCTATCCCAAGTGTATGTTGTGTGTGTTTGTGTATGCAACCATTGTATTATTGTACGTTTAATCGAAGTAGAGAGGCCTGTGGGTTCCATTTTGAAAGCCCCTGGCCTGTTCCTGTGCACAGTAAAAGTGTGGTGTTGTTTTCCAAGACAGTAGAAGTGTATCAGCAGAGGTGAGTGAAGTAAGGACCAGAGAAAAGGCTCCTAAAGAAATTTTATTTGATCTTTTTTACTAAGAGTGGCTCCCGTCTATTAGATCTTTTTATTAAGAGTGGCTCCTGTCTAGTCTTCCTGTAGCAATGCGACTTGATGTATGCTAGAGGTCATGGGGGCTACAGTCTCTGTTGTTCTGAATGGGAAGGGTCTTTTATGTAAAACCACCCTTTTGTCTACTTCCTGGTCACTGTCTTTGTGGCTATTCATAGCCAGGTGCACATAGTTCATAACGTCACTCTGTTGTGGGTGCTGCAGGCTGGAGACTTCCCTGATGTGAGGAGCATCACCCACACAGAGACTGTAACTGCAGAATAGGATAAAGATAAAATTGAAAACAGAAACAACCCCAAACTAGATCTCCTGCCTACAGATTTCCGGAAAAATTATCACTTCCTGGTTCTTAGGATGTGGGTATAAAGCCCGCTGCTGGTCTCATGTTCACAGTGGGAATTTAATGACTATTGTTTACACAGTGTAAGACACCAAACAGCAGGTATTAAGACGACAGAGTAACATGGAGGGCAGCAGTACATCATTAGACACACTACATATCAACAACGAGTGTGATAGAGCAAGCCGGGGGAGGCGGATAAACTTAAAACAGAATTGATATTCCCCCTCTAAATAGGACTGATCGTACCCCCAAAAGTTTAAAGACCATGCACCTTTAGTTTGCGGGGTTTGTGGTCCACCAGGGGTGCAAATGGAGCTGGAGAGGCATCCCATATAGGAACAAACGGAGACCTGCAGGCGTTGATGAGGCACCCAATGAAAAGACACAGAGAGCAGACGATGCGAGCTTCCGATGGAGGGGGGCAAAGCCAAAACAATGACAAAAGAACCTTCAGGGACATTACACAGATGAAAATAAAAAATGATAGGCTAGAGTTACGTCGATTGTGTTTCCAGCTGGACCTGCCTTCTTTAAAATGGCAATGGAGCTCTTATAGTCTCATTCCCATGCCAGGCAGCACTTGGCATCACTAACTGTGCCTGGGAGTTGCCATGAAGAACCCTGCACCAGTCATACATGCTATTAAAGGGCAGCCCTCTGAGGGATTCTTCATAAAAAGGCCCCCCAATGGATTACACTGATGAGGCAAGAGTACCTGGCACTTAGGAGAAACAAAATGTAAAGTTAGCCCAGTGATGGAAAACGATGTAGTCCGGTAGCTGGACTCCAGAGGACCTAGTGCTTGTTAAATATTTATTTTTATCCAGTTTTCGCCCCTCCCTCCCGCTGTCCGTGTGCCGTTCCCGCCCCCCTCCCCCCTCCCGTGTTCTGTTGCACTTTATCGTCTCGGGGCGCCTTGCAAGTGGCACTAGCACGCGCTATCACCACCCGTGGAAGAACTGCTTTTACCCATGTTATGTGGGTCACACTGGATACGGCGTGGGCCTCGCAGAAAGGAGGCCAGGTATGTGACGGGCTGCCACCGCGCGCGCTCTTTCACCATCACGTCACCTGAATGTGTTTGTGGTGCTCTTCGAAACATGGTATTTAACGAACATGTTGTTCATGTACAAGTTTAAACGCCACCGATTTGTCGTTTGATAGTGCTACAGGCAACAGGTGGGAACTATTAGGCCACTAAATAATGTTCATATCATTGGCCTCAGAGGGATGAAAATCTGAGACGGCCCTGAAGGGAATGGAATCTGTAGCCCAGTGAATACATCATGCGCTGGGGGAGGGGCGAGGGTGGCACAGGAGGGGTGGTGGAGGTAGGCGGCCATGCACTAACGATACTCCTACGTGTTGTTTGAATGCAGGGACATTATTCCGTTCTTGCTTCTGTTGAGAGAGGACTCGGAGTAGCTGCCAGTGACGTAATGCACTGCTTGGCGTATCGTTGATGGTTACTATGATATCCCACTGCACACAGTTGCAGCTTTTTACTGATTCGGGAGAAGTTAATAACACGCAGTAGATGAGTGGGTGCAGCGCCTGCTGCAGAGATCCGGGACCTTGTCCGTCACATGTTCGTACAGCCGCCGGGTAAAGTCTGGCTCTCATCTTTTCTAGGTCGGTAAAAATGTGCAGTGGGTCAATTCAGGGCGGGGGAAGATGCAGAATAATAAACAGCCAACTGACAGGTGTGTGGGTGGGGCTCTGTTGGTGTGTGTGGGTCTGTGTGTGGGTCTGTGTGTGTGTGGGGGTCTGTGTGTTTTTGTGTGGCATTTGCCAGAGATTAAACTATTGACATTCTAAATGACAATGCCATTTATTTATCTGTTTTCAAAACCAACACATAAATACAAATGTTGTCATTTACAATGCCAATAGCTCAAACTTTTCAAAAGGCGAAACCATTGCATTGTAAATGCTTGTTTTCAAATAGATCCCCAGGGAAACAACAGGAAACATCACCAGTGCGTGGCCCCATGCTGGTGGGCTGAGTGCGAGGCCCTGTGCAGCCGCCCACGCTGCCCATGCCTAGCGCCGGCCCTGGTCACCAGTATGTGATCTTAAACACACAGAGGGAAGCAGGCATGGTGGAATGCTGGCTGTCTGCATTTCCCGAGGCCAGCTCATTTTTCAGCACCGTTAACCACTGACTTTTATATACCATTAGTCACAAATAGCCTTTCTCGGCCCCCGCTAAACATTTAAATGTAACTATTGTCAGCCGCCTATCTCGCTCTTCTTCTGCGGGATTGTTCTTCCCTCCTTTATTCATCTTTTATTCTATTTTTTTAAAGCGCTCATTTTAGCTGCCCCCTTTTTGAGGAGGAGGGCGAGGTGAATAAAGAAACTTTTCATTTGGTTTTCTAAATGCATTGCGGGGTTAGGAGACGCAGCAGCGATGAAAGGAAAACTCTACTTTTCATGCAAAAGTCAATAGGCTGCAAACTTTGAAGTTAAATAACGTAACAAAGTATATGATATTGTATAAAACTGTAAGCACTACAAAAATATAAACATTGTAGTAAAGTGTTATATTATGTGCGTACTTTAAATTAAACGCATAATATAATTGTGAATGTATGTACGTATAAATATACACTCAATATACAGAATATTATTCATAGAAGCAGAAAATATAAACCCTCATAAAATATTACATTCGATATTTATCTAAACGTTTAAGTAAATAACATTAATACACAACGAATTACAAATTGAACGCAGTTTTATTCCTCGAACAAACACTGCACATACCTCCGGGCATCGAAAAAGCAACACAACTATTCTTGCCAAAAACATCATTTAAGTTGCGCGGCGACGAGATATATCTATCATTTCAACCATTTTTTTTTTATTTTTCTTTTTCTTTATTGGTATTCCAAGAACATACAATCAAGGGTCATAAAGCTGGCACGTACACTTGAAAGAGCAACACAATTACTGTTCAGCACGGACATAGTTATTAGAAAATAATACACTGCTTCCCACACAACTAACATTACTGACAGGCAATAAATACTCGTCCCCCTCCGGTCCCCCAGCGCTTTCTCGGCTACAGTCCTAAACATGGAGTCGGGGACCCCTGCAGGTGTCCCCCCAAGCATGCGTCTCCTCGTCTGTGCGTTGTGTCTTCCTGTATCCCCTACGGCTCCTGCGTCATGTCTGCCTCACTCTGGTCCGGGATCTCCCGTGCAGTTCCCCTCTCCAGATACAGCACCCAATAGTTCTTGGGTCGGTTGCGGGGTGGTGGCAGTTCTGTATACAACTCCGTTTGAGTGCAACAATACAGCATGTCTCTGGACCATTTAGCTAGTGTCGGGGTCGGTCCACGCATCCAAGTGAGCGCAACACATCTCTTAGCAATTAGAAAGGCCATGTCAACGAGCCTTCTATGCTCTGGTAGTATATCTTTAGAAAACCCCAGCAGGGCCAATAGCGGAGTCGGGGCCAGCGTCATACGAGTAATCCTGTTCACTTCATCGTAGACCTCGCGCCAAAAATCTGCCATTTTCGGGCAGAGCCAAGCTAAGTGCAAAAAATCCACAGACTGCTTCCTGCATCGTTCACATCCGGGGCTCTCCCTCAGTCGATAGCGGAACAACCGTTCGGGAGTGTAATACACCCTATTCAAAAATTAAAAATGCATCAAGCGATGTTGGCCGTTCAGCAACACTCTCTTAACATTCGCTCAACAGTAACTCCACTTATCCTCAGGGAGGTCAACCTCCAAGTCGGTCTGCCATGCTAAGCGAGGCTTTGCATAGTCCGCCGTCCGCTCCGCGAGTGTTATGCGATACATTATTTTTGCATTCATTCTTAGACTTAACCATGTGAGTCACATTGGCGTGTGGCTGAGGCTTTGTGAATTGGCCCCTCACTGCCGCTGGTTGTCCTTAAGGCATTAGGCCTGGAGCCACTTAGGCCTCTGTCCTTCTGTGGGCTTCGGGAGTTGGACAAGGATTCCTTAGTCTACAGAGTGTTTAAAATTTGAAGGTACAGTTGCAGGTAGCCATTTATTGAGAACTCCATGACGGCATTTCCTTTAACAAGCATTGGCAATGCCAATACATCTCACCTATACAAGAGCTATTGGCTATGGACGTGGAGTTTTGCCATGTTGTACGCAGCTGTTCAGCCTGGCTGAAAGTTAATTCTGTAGTGAGTGGGGGAGTAGAGTGTCGTAGAGAGGAGTAGGTAAAGTAGGGTTTGTGGAGTTGAGTAGAGGGTAGTAGAGTTCATTGTTAGAGTGTGTCATAGAGTGCAGGGTCATAGAGTGGAGTGACGTACAGTGGAGTGGGGTGAAATAGGGCGGAGTGGGTTGGAGTGGATTAAGATAGTGGGGTGGATTGGACTGGAGTAGATTGGGGTGGATTGGATTGGGGTAGAGTGGGTTGGATTGAGTAGAGTGGGGTGGATTGGAGTGGGTGGACTGGATGGGGTGAATTTGATTGGAGTGGGGTGGGGTGGATAGAAATGGGTAAGGTAGATTTGATTGGGGTGGATTGGATTGGTTTGGGGTGAGGTGGATTGGATAGTGGTGGGGTGGATTGGATTAGAGTAGGGTGGTTATGGAGTGGAATGAATTGGAGGGATTGAATGGAGTGAGGTGGACTGAGTTGCAGTGATGTGGATTGGATGGAGTGGGGTCTACTGAACTGGGGTGAATTGGACTGGGGTAGGGTGGAGTGGATTGGATTGGAGTAGAGTGGATTGGAGGGGGTGGACGGACTGGGTGGATTAGATTGGAGTTGGCTGGAATGAAATTGGGTGGGGTGGATTGGATTGGGGTGTGGTGCACTTGAGTGGGGTGGGTTGGGGTGGGGTGGACTGGAGTGGGATGAATTGGACTGTGGTGGATTGGATTGGGCTGGATTGTAGTGGAGAAATTTGGATTGCAGTAGGGTGGATTAGATTGGGGTGGGTGAACTGATTGGGGTGATCTGTATTGGATAGAGGTAGATTGGACTGAATTAGATTGGGGTGGGTTGGCTTGGAGTGGGAAGATTGAATGTGGCTAGATTGGATTGGAGTGGTGTGGATTGGATTGGGGTGAGGTGGATTGGATTGGAGTGGGTGGCTTGTTTTGGATTATAGTGGGGTGGATTGAAATGAGGCTGATTTTTGGGATTGTAGTGGGGCAGATTGTTTTTGATTGGAATGTGGCTGATTGGATCCGGTCAGATTATGTTGGATTGGGGTGAGGCAGATTGTTTTGGATTGGGGTGAGGCAGATTGTTTTGGATTGGGGTGAGGCAGATTATTTAGGATTGGAGTGAGGCAGATTATTTTGGATTAGAGTGGGGCAGATTGGAGTGGGGCGGATTGTTTTGGATTGGAGTGAGGCAAATTTTTTTGTATTGGAGTGGGGTGGATTGTGGTGGATTGGAGTGGGGTGGCTTGAATTGGGGTAAGGTGGATAGGATTGGAGTAGGGTAGATTGTATTGGGCTGGTTTGGGGTGGACTGGAGTGTGGTGGATTGGAGTGGGGTGATTTGGGGTGAGATGGATTTGTTTGGGATGAGGGGATTGGATTGGAGTGGGGCAGATTGGAAAGGGGCGGACTGGAGTGGTGCAGATTGTTTTGGATTGGAGTGGGGCAGATTGTTTTGGATTGGAGTGAGGCAGATTGTTTTGGTTTGAGTGGGGCTGGTTGTTTTGGATTGGAGGGGGGTAGATTGTTTTGGATCAGAGTGGGGCAAATTGTTTTGGAGTGGGGCAGATAGGTTTGGATTATAGTGGGGCAGGTCGGAGTGCGGAAGATTGGAATGGGGCAGAGTGTTTTCGATTGGAGTGGGACAGATTGGAATGTTTGGAATGTTTGGGTTGGTTGGGTTGGGAGGATTGGAGCGCAGTGGATTTGAATGGGGTGAGTGGTTTGGACTGGAGTGGGGTAGATTGGATTTGCCTGGGGTGGATTGGATTGAGTGGAGTGGAGTGGATTGGTGTGGGACGGACTGGAGTTGGGTGGATTGGGTGTACTACACGATTATGTGTTAAAGCATCATATCAGAAATTACACATAAGAAAAAAACAATGTCGCTTTGCAATAACATAATCCTCATTTTTTGAGAACAGCGCCCACGATCAAAAACAAAAGAAAACATGAGTGCAAAGTAAGAAAAGAAGACGTGGCAAAATAAATGAAAGTTAACTATAGAAAATAAATCTTTGCAACTTTGTTTGTCCTGCTGGACACTTTTTTGCCAGTCATACGCATTCTCTTTGCAGGGCACTAAAATTTAAAAAGAACAAAATAGTACCTCAATCACGTTGGGAGCAGCGCATGGGCACTGATTAAATTGAATCAGTCAGTGCTTGGTCTCCTCTCCACAAAGAGCAATAAAAATGATGTTAGACCTGCCTTGACGAATAACAAAACTGTTAAATAGAGTGCCACAGAAGCCAAAAAATAGTAAGCAATGGGAAGGCTCCAAGCCCTGTTAAGTTTACAAGTGGGTCGCAAGCAAAATGCATGCACTAGCGCATGCTCTTGCAGGCTCGACCCTAAAAAAGGTCTCATTCTCCACAGAAGGCTATGGAAAACGCACATTGGAGTTTCCTGCCGACACATTACAGTACCCAACAACCAAATCTGATTGCAGGTCACCGCAGGTTTCTCACTGTATGACACAGATAAATACAAATGGGTGTATTGATCTGTTTCCTCCCATTTTCCCTGTTTTAACTGAATTACTTCGAATTACTTCCTGACCAGCTGATGGTTTTCAATTCAGCTTCATTTTGAATTGCTTTCTCGTTCTCCTTGGTTTCAGCAGGTCAGAAATCTGGGAATCATTTTTAATTTGACCTAAACCTGGCACCACAAATCTTTTGGTCCCCAAATCAAGGCTGATTTTATGTGTACTAACTTTCAGCTCTCTAGTTCTTGCTCGTTGAGCCTAATCACTAAATTGAGCTAACCTCAGTTCCAGTTATGGCTTGGATAAACAACTGCATTATAGTGTAAGCAAGTCCTGTGCACACGTAACAAGAAGGTCGTCTTTAAAGGTTTTCAAAATTAAAACAAGCAAAGTATTAATCAATGAAGCAAGATGGACTCATAAAGAATGTTCTTTTCAAAAGAATTGTATTAAGCCTCCCATATCGGAGGGGTGACATCAAGACAAGAGCAACCAGCCGACATGTGTTTCGTCAAGCGAGAGAGTTGCCCGTGACTCTTCAGAGCTGTGTGTGGTATAGAGTATAACAGATTTCCTAGCTGGTGATATTTCCAACCCGGCTTTAAAGGGTCGACATGTGCCGATGGGTTTGAAAGGTATCAAAAAGGGGGGACGACGAAACGGGTGCATCCGTCGTATTGGCGACCTGTGTGGAGCGCCAGCGGGTAGAACTGTGGTGTCTCTCTTCAGTATTCGAACTTATAGTGTACATTGACATTCCCAAAATACTCATTGCTAGACTGCAGAGTGCAAAATCAGACAGACAAGATATTCTTGTGCTTAGTAAAAACATTGCCATATTAAGCCACGCCTCAAAGCAGCTCACCATTGGCTCCCAGTTGAATTCAGAATCAAATTCACCAAACCCTTCATCGCACACAGAAATCATTGGCACAACCCTTAGCTCCAACCACGAATATGCGTTCTCTGCTCATTTGCTCAAACACTCTTCTTTCAAGCATCCAATGTGTCAGTCTGTTCTTTGTCATTTTTAGCACTCTCGTGTATAGCTCTATAGAAAACTAGGAATATATAAATTGATTCCTAGTTAACATTATACAGTTTGTTATAACTTTTTTTATATATCACGGAAAAAAACAGAATTTAAATAAGAGTCAAGATTAGTGGCGTTGTTATTAGTACCTACAACACATTAAGGTAACACTAACCTAATCTCCCACCTTGGCCATGCTAGAGTATTTAAAATGTTCTGGAAGGACGAGCTAGGATGTGAAAAGCTTCCATAGATTCCAGTTCTCTTGAAATATCATCCCCATCTTTGAAACCTAGGGAGTATTTATAAACGGGTCAGTAGAACATTTTTTCTTTCACAAATCTCCACGAGCCCTTCCACCCACCTTCTTTGCTCTAATATAGTGGGGCTTTTACAAATTCAGCTGGCTAAGCGCTGTCTTCCCTATAGCTAGTCACAGACTGCCACACAGAATGCAGCCACTGCCACATTTTCAGAGAGATAATGCTATGACTTCTTTCTCAAAGATTTACACCACTAAAGGGATGCACAGTGTGAGTGACAGATCTCCGACCTCAAGCAGTGGACGCCTCACACCTGTGCTTTTTTAGGTCTGGCTTGACAGCACACATGTTGCTTGACTTTGTGGTCCAAAAAGCTTTCAGTTGCGCTACAGCGATTGACAGTGGCTTCTCCAGATGTTGGTTCACACGAGTACAGATTTTGATTTGGCAAAAGCTGTGTGCTTCCATAAAAAGATTGCCTTCCTTCCAAGCAGCAGCTCTGATTGTTGCTCTTTGTTTGTTTCTTAATCGGACTCAGACAGCCATCTCTTCTCACTAATCCTTGGATGCAGCTTACCCTTTAGGTCACAAACATGCCACTACAATGCTATTAGACAACATCTAATGGATAATTAGATCATTACGGTGTTTGGTCTTCTCAGGGAGCAGAACAAATGGAAAGAATACAGTCAGGAAGAATGTTTTGTTGTATAGAAGCCACAGCCCCCTTTCCGCTTCCCTGTCCATCATCAGATTCAGAATACAGTTGTGTGTTTGAGTTCAGTGTGAGATGCCCAGGGCTAAGATAATGTACATGCATTTTTGCATATTTTAATATGACAATCCCTAAAAGAATGGTGCTTTTCCTTCTTATTCCTAAGAATGAATGCCTCTATTTGATTACTTGTGTTAAATGTGATATGCTATGTTGCCAGTAACTTGAAATGCACCATGCACTGATAATTACTCAAAAAAAAAAAACCTTCACACTCCTAAGAGAGGAGGAAGAATGCTGGGTGAGCTCAGATGACTCCTGGGGTCCCTTTGGTACTGTTTATCTGCTGTAGCTGAGGTCTCGCCTGTTCTCCTGCTTGGCTGCATCTTCGTTCCGGCTGACTGTAGCACCCTGGTGGGACGTGGTCCCAGGGTTATTTCACTGCACTGCCGCCGCTAACGCTCTGGAGGAGGACTTCATCTCCCAGAGTGCCATCTTTCAGGTCCAGCTGCCGCGAGTGAGGGGGAAGTGTAGTCACCGCGCATATAGCGCTGCCTCTCCCCCTGCGGTGTGGGTCCCTTTGGTACTGTTTACCTGCTGCAGCTGAGGTCTCGCCTGTTCTGCTTGGCTGCATCTTTATTCCTGCTGGCTGTAGCACCCTGGTGGGACGTGGTCCCAGGGTTATTTCACTGCACTGCCGCCGCTAACGCTCTGGAGGAGGACTTCATCTCCCAGAGTGCCATCTTTCAGGTCCAGCTGCCGCGAGTGAGGGGGAAGTGTAGTCACCGCGCATATAGCGCTGCCTCTCCCCCTGCGGTGTGGGTCCCTTTGGTACTGTTTACCTGCTGCAGCTGAGGTCTCGCCTGTTCTGCTTGGCTGCATCTTTATTCCTGCTGGCTGTAGCACCCTGGTGGGACGAGGTCCCAGGGTTATTTCACTGCACTGCCGCCGCTAACGCTCTGGAGGAGGACTTCAACTCCCAGAGTGCCATCTTTCAGCAGCCGCGAGTGAGGGGAAGGCATGGTCACCGCGCATATAGCACTGCCTCTCTGCGCGGGACGCGCGCAGGACTCAGCCCGGACTCAGCCCGGACGCAGCCCGGATGAAGGGTGAGTCCGTCTGAGGCCGTCAGAGGCTGAAGGAGGCTGGGCTGGGCCAAGTTACTTGGCTTTGGTAGAAGCCGTTTTCATGCTGCACTGACCTCTGTTCTGGGAAATTGTACCCTGACTTGGACTTGAGACTGGAAGACAAGGACTGGGAAAAAAGGTACAGGGTATTTGTACTATTTTTCTAATCTACTTCCGTGTGCCAAGCATTTTTCTTGGGACTATGGAGCAGAAGGAACTAGCTAAAAGGAAATTGTTGGTGCGTCAGGGGATGGTAGGCACTTTAGATGCCTTTCTATCGAGGGATGAGTCAGTCCTTATTCACAAAATCGCTCTCACCAAGCGTAGACTTTCTCTTGAGCCCCAGCCCCCCTTTACAAGTTGATGCCTCCAGTTGCATTAACCCGGATGCCCACTCTGACCCTGGTTCCTCTGCTAGATCACCTATATCCTTGGCAACAGACATTCCGCCCGCCCAGGGCCATGTGCTATGCACTGCCCCAGTGGTAAATGAAACAGTTGTTAGATCTAAAGTGCATACTAGAAGCCAAATAATTAAGGATTCCCAAGGGGGCAGCGCCTTACCCCAGCCCAAGAAACGGAAAGGGCCGGGTCCTGGCAAACAAATCTTTCCATCATCTAAAAGAGGGCGTAGAGGCGCAACGTGAGAGGATGCTGAGGACACTTCTGGTGTAACAATGTATAATTCTGCCTCGGCTCCACCACTTTTACCCCCTTTGTCATGTATTGATAGTGAAGAGTTCTGGTCTAAATTGGGTAACGTTGTATCTGTTTACTGAACCCACTGATGCAACAGCTGTCTAAACTGGAAAAGGCTATCGATAAACTTGTAAGCGCTGCTTCTTTAGACTCGCAGAAGCAGCCATGCCCCATAAATGTTCACCCCCCTCAGCCTCCTCCGGTTAGAGCGTCCAGTGCTAAATCTACTCAGTACCCTGGGACTAACTGTAGTCGCATTGGTGAATCCACTAACTCTGGCATGGGCTCCTTACCAGTTCATAATCCCGTTCCTTCTAATAGCGAAGTTTCTAATTGTACGGGGACAACCCTATCGAGAGCCATGGACCTAGCTTATATCCCAAGTACACATGAACTATGCCCTAATACTCAAATAACAACCTCCTGTAATGAGCCCAATCATGCACGTATTGAGAAAATACAGCCCCAAAGGTGTAACGGTTCCTACAATAAACTAGGGAGTGACATGAAAAGTAACGATGTGCTCCATCTGCCTCCTGAGGCAACTCCGTACACAGTAGTGTTGGCCAACGTTCCTAAATTGCCTCCGGGAGCGCTGGAACACTGGTCCAGTCTGAAAAATAAATCCTTATTCGAGCTAAATAGGAGGACCAGGATAGGTAACCCGATCCATTCAAATTTCAAAATGCTGAGACGTGTTGGGTGGGTAGGGAACTCGAACAAGACTAGAGAAGGTTATTGCGTAGTAATTTCTTTCGGATCACCCGACCTAGTTCATGCTATCCTAGAAAGGGCGGGTAATTGTTCGATGGATCAGCATTTTTCCTCTTGGTTACTTTTATAAACATCACTATATGACACATGCACCATTCAGGGAACTTTTAACGGAGGGGCAGAGGCAGGCCAGATTCGCCATCCCAGTCAACAACCAGTTTGATGTCCTTAACCCCTTAGATGAGAATGATTGACTGCCCACACTGAACTTAGTGGACAGAGGACCTGGAGGACCTTCTGAATATACAGCCCTGGTTAGGGGTAGTTCTTCCAAAGTTCATCCTTACACCTGTGCGGAAGCTGTGGGGACTTCTGACATGAGAGAGGTGGACAGTGGCTCACCTGTGAATTTTACTATTGGCAGTCCGCACATAGTGAGTGGGCTTTCTTTTAACTTACACACAAACAAGTTGCTCATGGCTACCCTAAATGCTGTCTGTGCCCCAACGCTTGAGACCCAGGATGTCAATTGTCATATCGAACCAATAAATGGGGATTTCTCAATTATAGCTACTGAAGAGGCATCTGTAAATACAATTTATGGAGCAGCCGGTGCACCAGGGAGTGCCACTGTCAGTAGACCCAGGTCAAATAACAGCTTAAGTATATTATCCTGGAACCTAGCAGGGATACAGTCTAAACTTTAAGATCCCGAATGGTATGCGGCCATGGGTAACATTGATTTTTTTTTTTTGTCAAATCTGTTTATTGGCATTTTGCATTTTATAGAGACATTTCAATACACATAATTATCCATACAATACATCACTGAGGGTATGTTTGACATTCAGTTGTGCAAAGTGTATTATGTCTCTTGGGCACTGCACTGTAGTGTGTAAACATTCCCGCGATTAGCAGATGTGCCAGAGTGCATCCCTAATCTAGAAGGGCCTGTGCGTCCCAGCCCCGAATACAGAAATGAGTTATACATCAAAACAGTAAAATTCTTAACTTCACTAACTCAAACAAGCACAGCACCGTGCATAGCACCAGGTTAGATGTCAAGTGTAGTGTCCGCCGTGTGCGTCCCCCAGCTGCCAATGGCCCCAACTAGCCTTCTGACGCTCCTCCACTTGCAGCAATTCCTGCCGACTGTAGGGTATTAAGCATGTCTTCCCATTGCTCTGCCATAGGCTCCCTGCGGAGCTCCACTGTTCCCTCCCGCTGTATAGCAGTCCATTCCGCCCGCGCCCATGCTTGAAGGGACAGGGTCCAAGCCTGCACACTAGGTGGATCCCGCGCCTTCCACCTCTTGGTGAGGAGGCACGTTGCCACCACCATCCCCAGGTCCAAGAATCGGGACGACACCTTATCTTTTGGGGGCCTCTTAAAAAGATACAGGAGAAATTCAGGCCAGTTACAGGGAATGATGCGCCCAGTACACTGCGCAAGAAGCCTACTGATGTCCCCCCAGTAAGTGCCCAGCCCTGTACATCTCCACAGAATATGGAGTAGGTCAGCATCCACTGCATCGCATCTTGGGCAGGAAGCGTCCGCCCTGTGAAAGTATCTGTTAATTAAAGCTGGGGTGAGGTAGGCCCTATGAACTATGTAGACCTGAATTTGATGGAAGCGCATGTTCCGGGGGATTCGCACTGGGTTTTTGAGGACTTTCTCCCATTCTTTATCTTCTAGTGCCCGCCCCAAGTCCTGCTCCCATTTACCCCGCAGTGTGTCCAGGCTTATTTCCGCGTGCGCTCTCAGTGATGCAGCAAACCATTTAACCAGATGTCTCCCCCTACCCATGACGTGGAGATATTGTATAGTGAGGTGCTGCTCAGGCTCTGTCGTTACATCCCCCCACCCCTTCGTCATGTGTGCCAGGAGGGAGTGGTGCAGCAGGAACCCCCCTGGGGGAAGCCCCTCGTCAGTGGCCAGTGTCTCGTACGGTGTCAGCGTCCCGTCTCTGTATAGGTCGCCTAGCATCTGTATGTCTGCATCATGCCACCTCTCTAGCATATGACATGTGAGTACCCCCCCGCCTCCGGGTGAGCCCTCCAAGGGTACCGCCGGTGCATATGGAAGGACTGCCCGCGTGAGCTGCAGTGCCCTACGGTAGCACTTGTATGCCACCGTCAGTAGTAGTGGGGTGGGACGCGCTGGGGCGGCCAACGGGTAACACAGCATGAGGAAGCGCTCCAGCGTGTATGGAGGATCACCGGCTGCTGTGTCCTCTCTCCCCCTGTCCGCTAACCAGCGGGCGATCCACTGGAGCTGCGTGGCCAAGTAGTAGTGCCCGAAGCAGGGGGCAGCTAATCCGCCTCTGTCAATGGGGAGGAACAATTTCCCGAGTGCCAGCCGATGTCGGGATGAGCCCCAGATGAAGTCGCGCAGGACCTTATTGAGCGTGGTAAAAAAGGAAGCGGGTAGAAACAATGGCAGGTTAGTAAAATAGTACAGCAGGCGCGGGAGCATGACCATTTTGGCCTGAGCTACTCTGCCTGTGGGCGTCAGCGGGAGCGTGGACCAAAAGCCGATCTGTGACCTGAGCACTGTCACTGCTCGACCTAAATTCCCGTCAAAGAGGTCAGTCGGCTGGCGATAAATCTGGATCCCAGATGCAATTCCTATTAGGAGTTGTCCCCCTGCGCACAGCGTGTGGTGTACCAAACAGTGGTATGATAAAGTTTATCACACACGTGAGGTAGGCCATATGAACTGGATCTGGATCCCCAGGTATTTAAATGTGTCCGCCATCCACTGGACTCTCGTGCCTTGCAGCCTGAACCCCGGGTCCTCCACTCCATCGCGAAATGCGAAGAGGCCAGACTTGCCTGCGTTGACCCAGAGTCCAGAGATCTCTGCAAAGCGGTCCAGTAGGCGATCCAGACGCTCCGGGATATTGCTCACATCTCTGACAAACACCAGCAGGTCATCAGCATATATCGACACCTGGTGCACGCCATCCCCCAGTGGAATCCCAACAGCCAGAGTTTGTCTCATGGCCGCAGCCAAGGGCTCTATGGCCAGCGTGAAGAGCAGTGGAGACAGCGGGCACCCCTGTTGGGTGCCTCTGCCCACCGCCACCGCCTCCGATACATAGGGCCTCAACCTTACGCGGACCACTGGACTGCGATACAGAAGGTCCTCCATCTGCAGGAAATCAGCGTCTAATTCATATTTCTCCAATACTGACTGCAGATACCCCCACTCAAGACTGTCAAATGCCTTTTCCAGGTCCAATACCAGGCATCCTGCTTTATCTCTCATCGCATCCGCCGCTACTCTAAAATACCTCCAAAGCCGTTTTGGTCCGGGTGCACCAAGTGCGGGACCACCGGCGATAACCGCTCTGCAAGGATTTTGGCGTATACTTTATATTACACATTCAGCATTGCCAGTGGGCGGTATTAGCCCAGCTCTGTAGGGTCTTTGCCAGGCTTGGGCAGTGACACCAAGAATGCTTCTCGTAAAGTCGGTGGGAGCCGGACCTCGTCGATCGCTGTGTTGTACAGTTGGAGGAGCTAGGGTGCCAGGATCTCTCTGTTGGCCTTGTAGTATTCGGCTGGCAGGCCGTCAGGACCCAGAGATTACCCCGACGCCAAGGCCTGAATCGCTTCCCCAACCTCCTCTAGGGTGATAGGGGCACAGAGTGCACCGTTGTGGGCGTCAGTGGCAGTGGGCAGGGCGACTTGGTTAAGGAACGCAACCAGCGCATGTCTGGGGCCAGTACCCCGGGCCATATACTGCTGCCTGTAATGATCAGTCAGCGCCTGGTGAATTTCGCGCTGTGTGTAAACCATTTCCCCTCCCCCAGCACGAATGGCACCCACCAATGCCCCTCGGTCCGACCTTTGTACCAACCAGGCCAGGAGTCGCCCGACCCTATCCGCTTTAGCATGCGTCTTGGCCATACGCGCCGCATAATTGTGGCATCTCAGCCTTACCATTAGGGCCGCATGTTCCCCCCTCAGTTCCCCCAGCTTGACCAAGTGCTTACCAGCCCCCTCGCCCTCCCTCTCGTAGCGCAGAAGCTCAGATTCCAGTTTGGTCAGAGAATCAGTCACCGTCTTACGAATATTCCAGGTAGCACCTATACAGTGTCCGCGGATGGTCGCTTTATGCGCATCCCATTCCATCATAGGATCGGTCGCCGTCTCCGCATTGTCCTCAAAATATGTCAGGATGGCAGTCCCCAGTGAGGAGCGAAACTCAGCGTCTTCAAGTGCTGCCGGCTGCAACCTCCACACAGGTACAGGTGGCCGGTCCGCTTCCCAGCTAATCCGGAACAACAAGGGATTATGGTCTGAGTGTGTTCTACCTAGATATTCCGTCGTAGCCAAGAGCGGGAGCAATGACTGGGAGCCCACTATACGGTCCAGGCAGACATGCAGGTCGTGGACTGCTGAATAGTATGAGTATATTCTATCGGAGGGATGTTGTACCTGCCAGAGGTCATGTATTCCCCAATGTGTAAGCCAGTCCTGCAGTGCCTGCGCTTTCGATGCTACCGGTGCAGCGCGTAGAGGGGGAAAGGATCGGGCCAGGTGCGTGTCTAGCACCATGGTAAAATCTCCACCTAGTAACCCTGGGAGGCCTGCGTACGGGTGTAGGACTCAATTCAGGCTTTCCAGGAATGAGTGTTGACCCGTGTTGGGGGCATATAAGGATCCCAAGAGCACCATCTGCCCATTGAGCTTTCCCTTTGCCAGGGAGTACCTCCCCTCCGGGTCCACCTGCGCTTCCTCGCATGTAAACGGGACGCCAGCTCTTATCCAAATTAGCGTGCCTCATGCATGCGCTGAATACGCTGTGCCGTATATCTGGTCTCTCCAGCGCCTGCGGAGCTTATCAAGCTCTACACGAGACATGTGCGTCTCCTGGAGAAGTGCGATCCCTACTCTATGCCACTGAAGATAAGAGAAAACAGAGTAACGGTGCGCTGGGGTGTGCATGCCACGGATGTTCCAAGTCACGATAGTGCTCGCCATGTATGGGGTTGCATTGTCGCTGCGTGGGAGTCGGGGGGTGGGGGTACCAAACGGGACTAGTGGGCGGTTGCTCAGGAAGGATGTCTGCATGTCGCTTCTGCATCTTATAACCATCATTCAACAATGGAACATATGGGGCGAATTCCCAACGGGGCTTATGTCCAAACTAAAAGTGGGTCTGTCCCTCAGTGGGTCGTATTCTCAGCGCAGTGTTCGCGCGGTGAGGTGTGTAGCCAGCAATGTAGTGAAGTTGCTCCCTTATCCAGGGTCTGGGAGTGTCTACGAGGTGCTCAGAGGATAGCTAAGGCGCTTAACACGCACAATCCCCCAGCTTGGGCCGGCAACTTGGGCCTATTGCCTGCCCCTTAGAGCCAGTGTTGCCTATCCGCAGGTTGGAGAGCTCCCCCCTAGGACCCATGCGGTGCACCCTCCCCGCGTAGCATCTATATTGCAGACTCAGTGTCCCACCCGAACATTGCATTGCGCAGCGGTTAGGCAAAGGATATACTGTTCAATGTTCCGTAGGTAAGGTCTTCACCAGAGTCTGATCACCAGAGTCCCTCTCACAGTCACATAAGGAGGTCCGCTGTCTGTGGTGTCACCACAGGTAGGTTGATATCTTGTGACAGCACAGTGGACGGAGAGGACGAACCACTTGCATCCACGTATCTCTGCTGTCGGACATCGAAACTGCTGTTTGCCGCCCCCAGTGTCGCAACTGCCTCCAGCGCTTCCTGCCTCTCCTGTCGCATCCGTTCCGGGCTTGGGGCAACCTGGCCCAGGTCTGCACTCTGCCTGGTCCCTCTTTTCCTCCTCCGCCTCTTGGAGCGTTGCTCTTACCATCCGCCGACCTCCGGACCCGTGGGCCTCGTCCCCGACCACTGCCCTGACTTCTCCAGCCAGTCCCAAACTTCCGACGGGGCCTCAAAGAAGCGTGTGCCCTCCTTGGTGACCACTTGAAAACGTGAGGGGAACAGCAAGGAGTAGGGTAGTTCCAGCTCTCGCAGCTGCCGCTTCACTGCCATATACGTGCTTCTTCGCTTCTGCACTGTCGCTGTGTAGTCTGGAAAGAACATCCCGCGGCTGTTGCCCACCTTGAGGTCAGTCAGCTTCCGGGTTTCGCGAAGCACCACATCACGGTCCCGATAGTTGAGGAGTTTGAGCCTGCGCCGGTACTCTGTGCGCCCTCTCTACCACAAAATGTGCAGACAGTGTCCCGGGTGGTAGGAGTTCCTGCAGCCACAGCTTTGTGTAGTTCTCCGGGTTCTTCCCCTCCTCTCCCTCCAACAGGCCGACCACCCTAACGCTGTTGTGCCGGGAGTGCCCTTCCGGATCCTCCGCGCGGTCTTCTAGCGCATGAACCCTGTCCACCAGATCTTGCAGCGCTGAGGCATGACTGCGCACCACGGGTTGCAGTTCTTGGACGGACTGGCGCTGGGCGGTGACCGCCTCCGACAATTTACGATGATCTGCATGTAGCAGCGTGAAATCTGACGTGACCTTATCCATCCGCTCTTCAAGGGATGTTTTGGTTTGCGCCAGGGTAGTTCCAATGCGCTCCACTGCCGCCAAAACAGTGTCCATCTTAGCTGCAAGTGTCGCTGTGAGCTCCGAGTCCTCCCGACTCCGCTCCTGCGCTGGGCCCGGGTCGCCCGTCACATGCTGCTGCTGCTGCTGCTTTGGCTTGTCCCTTAACCTCCCCATCGCTAGTTGCTGTGCCGTTGGCATCAATGTGCAGTTTCGGTGTGCCAGTATGCAGTGGAGGGGCGCCCCACCGGTCCTAGTATCGCCGTCCCAACGGCCAAGGGGGTATGCCACTCAGGACAGGCCGCCTCCGCCAGTGGGCCAACTCCGGGTGATTGCTGTGTGGGATTCCGTCCGGTCCAGTGTAGTAGGCGCTATCCTATGCGCCCCCTCCGTTGTTCAACGCCTTTTTATAGGCATTCCTGTGCGTGTGACCCACGCCTGCTGCCGGGTCCTTGCTTGGCACTATATCGAGGGACCCCCCCACTTGCTATCATCACGGTCCTTGAGTAGAAGAGTATGGCGGACAAGAGCGGCTCCGGAACTGTTTTGAGTGTGGGGCAGCGCAGGCCAAAACGTCTCATAAGGCACCGTGCGAGGCGTGGGTCAGGTGGAGTGGGCAGCTGCTGCTCCAGCTATTCCAAGGCTTACTGGCTCCTCCGCCACTTGACTGCCTCTGGTCAACAATGCCCCACTAAAGGCGGAGTCGCGCCGGTGTGATAACGGCAGCCGGAGCCCCAGTACCGCTACGCCGCCATTTTAGGGTGGGGGGGAAGCGCCCTCGAGGTGTGTCAGGTCTTGAACACGGACATAAATGCGGGGCGGCAGCTGAGGGCCCCTCTAGTCACCGGCGCCACTGCTTATGGGTGGGTTAACAGCAGGCTTTGTGCGTGTGTCTATTTGTAGCTGACAGTGTAAGTCAGAGTTTCCTGTGGGCCGCCATGTTAGGGCCAGGCAGGATTGAGAGCACCGGGCGTGCGTCGCCTTGCCGATGAGCACCCACCTTCAGAATGCCTGTGGGCTACTCATGACCTCGGTCAGCAGACCGCCGTGAGTCCAGAGCGTTTTGTAGGCTGCCTTTCCAGCCTCCGTTGAGTCCCAGGTTCGACCTCCGGTGAGTCAGGGGCACGGCGCCATTTTGTGGGGAGCGCTTTGTGCAGAGGTCCAGACCGCAGGTGATAGCCAGGCACTCCAGGTAAGGTGCGCTGCTCTCTCCGGGCAGCCGGTGCGTGCGTGGTTGTACATTGCTGGGGGCTCCGAGGGTCGCAGCGGGTCGTATTCCGCCGCCTCAGCCCCCCGGGGCCGCTCCGCTGAGGCCTCTGCTCTGCCTCCGGGCTCGGACGCACTGACTCTCTCTACCCTGCGGGCTCGCTCCACACGCCGCCCGCTTCAGGGTCTCACACCCCCTCACGCTGGCCGCTCACACCTGCTTGCTGGTGTGCCGGGCACGGGCGGGCTCTGTCGCTTCCCGCCGCAGTCTGCACTGCGTCCCCCAAGGCCTCCGAAGTGACAAGGCCGCGACCAGGCCTTCGGTGACTTTCGCGCCTCCGGTGGCTCCTCCACAGTGCCGCTGCCCAGTCCTCGTCTCTCCGCCACTGCCGCTTCTCGCCTCTGTGGCCTCCGTATACTCTGGTCCACCAGCCCTGCTCGATATGGCCTGTGTGGGAGCACCTCTGCCGGATAATTCTAGGATAGTGAAGGCCCCGTGGACGGAGCTCTACCAAGACGCGTCCGCCATGCTAGGCTGCTGGCCACGCCCCCCCTGGGTAACATTGATATCTGCATTTCAAGAAACCAGGGCCGTAGATAAGGTATATATTAATGGCTATACTTCTTACTGCGTGGACACTCTCCCTTCAAAAACATGTGGTAGGGCCAGTAGCGGACTGCTAATATTGGTTAAAAACACCATAGCCTGTAGGTACAAGCAACTCTCAATAAACTCACCTGATATATTGGGTATTCAGCTCACTCTCCCGTCTGTTTTAATCTTGACCTTGTTTAATGTGTACGCCAGGTCAGAACCCTGTAATAGCAAATCTGTAGTAATCTCACTATTAGATGACCTAGTGGGATGATATCAGGTGAATTCTAAAATCATAGTTGCAGGAGAATTCAATGCCGCGTTTGAACCCGCCGCTTTATTAAGTGCATCCCTTGAAGAGGAGGACGAGGTTTGGGGTATCCCTAATTTGGTAGCCGGTAAACCTGCCCAGCGTCAGCCTAATGTCTCGTTACAGATTGCTTCCCTAACTGCTGGTAGGAGCATGAGGGCATGCAATGGGAGAACCCCTTCAGATCTAGGAAGAAAGGCTACTTTTAAGAGGGGTGTCTATACAAGTATTATAGACTATATCTTCGTTGATGTTAGAATATGGTCTCTAGTGGAGGATATGTTAATTGAACCAAGGACAGACAGCAATCATAACTCTCTGTTTTTAAAATTAAAGGGCAAGGATCTGTTTAGGGGTGCTCATTGTTATATTTCTAAATTAATAGAGCCAAGTCCAACTAATAACCGTAGGAGAGTTAGATGGCCCAAAATTCAAGCTGATCAAGATCTCTATGCTAAAATATATAAGTCCGTAGCGGCCACCCTAACGCATGTGTCCAGCTATAGGGATAGCACTGTTTTGTCCAACATTTTGTACGTCACTGCCGCACACAAAGAACTTTTCAAAGAATTGCAGCTAGTCTTTTTAAAACCTAGTCGAGCTGGGAAAACTGTCAGTGTAATGGCGCACAACTGGTTTAATGATGACTGTCAGAGCGCCAAGAAGGCACTACATTTAGCAGTTAGAGGGCGTTCCATACCAGACCTAATTTTTGCCCGCAACATTTATAAAGCCGCACTTAGCAAAGCCAAACGTGAATACACCAATACCAATTGGAATGATCTAGTTTTAGCAGCAAAACCAAGAGATTGACGCAAGTTTTGGTTGATTGTGTCTAAGGGAACTGCGGAGTATTCCACTTCCAATTGCCATCATATTCGCCGGAGGTTTGGGTGGATCATTTTTCTGCTTTATACTCTGATGATAGGGTTATTATAGATCCCTACTCTGACCAGTCAATGCCGTTTTTGGTTATCTCTGCTTCTGATGGGCCCATACATAACCCTCTGCGAGTTTTTAGCCTAGAGGACACTTTGTCAGCAATCTAGAAATTAAAAACAGGTAAAGCCCCTGGACCAGACCTGATACCAGGGGACTTGTACAAGTCTGAACCCGCAATATGGGCACCATACATAAACCTTTTGTCTAACTGTATATTAGCTGGTAGTGATATTCCCGAAACCTGGAGGGGGCAGAGGTAATAACCATCTTCAAAAACGGCAGTCCTGCTATCCCCTCTAATTACAGACCCATTAGTCTGATAGACAACCTACAGAAGGTTTTTGCAAGACAAGTTTTAGATAAACTCCAAGAATGGATGGATGAAAACACAATATTGTCCCCAGCCCAAGCTGGCTTCCGTGCAAAAATTAGCACGTGCGACCAGGCTTTTAGATTTTCCTTGCAATCATGGAAGTACGTGCTACTTAGGAAACAGCGGCTTTATGTAGCTTTCGTGGACCTGCAAGCTGCATTTGATTTGGTACTGCGTAATCTACTGTGGAAGACCATGCTTGACCAAGGTGCCCCGGTTGACTTGGTAACTGTGCTCGCCAGATTGCATAAGGATAATTATGCCCAGGTTAGGTGGGGGGTAAATGGGGAATTGACAGAAAGGATTCTGATTGAACTTGGGGTGCGCCAAGGGTGTGTCCTCGCCCCCACATTGTTCTTTCTGTATATTAATGATGTGGTGGGTTGTTTAATGGATTGTAAAAATGACGCCCCTTTGTTGAACAAAGCAAAAGTACCAATTTTTCTCTTTGCCGATGATTCGTTACTAATATCCACTACCCCTATGTGCTTACAAGTTTTATTGAATACATTCCTGATCTTTTGTAAGGAGAGGGAACTGAAACTGAACACCACGAAAACAAAATTTATGGTGCTCGGTAAAACAAGGGGTGGTATACGACAGGTCAAGATGATACATAAAGCCTTGGACCGAGTAAAAGATTTTGACTACCTGGGCATAGGCCTAAATGAGTCACTTAGTTGGGAATATCAGCTGAGGAAGAGCCTCCTAACACTATCTCAGAGATCTAAATCAGTCTTAAGATTTTTTAAACAAACCTATACCCAAACCCTCTCCCCGGCACTTGAAATATACCATGCAAAAGCCCAAAATGGAGCCCTGTATGGAGCGGAGATCTGGGGATTTACTCCTGTAAAACAGCTAACGATTTGTGAGAGTAACTTTGCAAGGCCTTTGATCGCACTACCTGTCACAACACCACTCATTACACTTTTTTGTGACCTTGGGCTAAAAAGAATTGGTGATCTGGCCGCCCTTAAACCCCTAACCTATTGGTTGCGTCTATGGACTACTCCCCAATTAATTGAATATCGTAACTCTTTACGGGAGGTCCTGGTGCTTAATGGGGCAAAACAACTTCCTTGGTTCAAGCATATCGCTAAATGGTGCAAGCTATTGAACCTAATGTGCTTATGGGAGTTCCCAGAAAGGGCCACCAGACGTGACATTCTGTCCCTCAAAGCTATTTACTGGAAGGTGGTGGGGGAGCACTACATGAATAATCCAACTAGCGGACACCTAACAACAAATTTCTTAATCATAAAATCCTGCTCCCTATCTGAACCGTTCCTTGACCTGATCTCGCCCTCTCTTGCCAAAAGCCTGTATATCAGGTTTAGGAATCGTAATCTGTTATTGAATGTTCCGGGGAAAGAGGAGAGGGGCCTAGTTATAGACACCTGTCCGACATGCTGTGTAGCTGACGAAACCGAAGAACATATATTGTTCGTCTGCCCGAAGTACAGGCAGGTACGCAGGAGATGGATTTGACCTATTTGCCTTAACATGAGTATTAGGAAGTACCAGATCACGTTTCGAATTTTAACAACAGACATCTCTGGACCAATTGCCTTTTCCCTTAGTCATTTTTTGTTATCCTTCCGGCTGATTTGAAAAACATTTCTTTGTTAGGTATGACACAATTTTTAAACTCCTTTTATTCTTTTCTCTCATGATATATATGTATTTTATATCCTTAGTTGATTCACATGGTTATTTTTCATATGCTTGGTGATTGTATCGCGCTCCTTCCTAAGCATGATTATATTGATGGTATATGTACTTATGTTCTTAAATTGATTTGAGATGTCATTTGTATTTGTGATTGCAATGGTTTAATACCATTTTAATTGTAGATATATTTATGTTTTATTTCTTGTATACTTTGATGGGTTTTCTCTAAATGACCGAATAAAGTTATGATGATGATGATGACTCCTGGGTGAGAGTTGTGCGAGGTCAGGGTGAGTGATCAATGAGTGCTGGTAGGCGGTGGATGAGTGCAAGGTGAGAAGTGTGTGAATATAAGGTGAGAGATGTGAATCCAGAATGAGCAGGGTGAGCGGGAGGTGAGTTCAGTGTGAGTGATAGGTAAGTCCAGTGTGAGTAGTAGGTGAGTGCAGTGTGTGCACTGTCTGCGTGCAAGGTGAGCGGTCCTTGAGTGCAAGGTGAGCAATGCCTAAGTGAAGGGTGAGTTTTCATGATGATACTTGTCTAATGGCAAGGTGAGTGATAGCAGTGTGCTAAGTGAGTGGTGTCTGGATGCCGTTTGACAACACCCCGGTACTCACACATTTTTCAATCAATCAATCAATCAGAGTACTTGTAAAGCGCGCTACTTACCCGTGAGGGTCCCAAGGCGCTAAGGGGAGGGGGGGTGCTGCTACTGCTTGAAGAGCCAGGTCTTGAGGAGCCTTCTGAAGGCGAGTAGGTCTTGGGTCTGCCGTATGTGGGTAGGGAGGGTGTTCCAGGTCTTGTCGGCAAGGTAGGAGAAGGATCTGCCGCCGGAGGTCGTCCGTTGGATGCCGGAGATAGCGGCGAGGACGAGGCTGGCGGAGCGGAGCTGGCGGGTGGGGGTGTGGAAGCTCAGTCTGCTGTTCAAGTAGGCTGGTCCGACATTGTAGAGTGCTTTGTGTGCGTCGGTGAGGTCTTGAAGGTGATCCTCTTGTCGACGGGGAGCCAGTGTAGGTCTCTTGGGTGGGGGGTTATGTGGCTGCGGCGGGGGACGTTGACAATCAGTCGGGCGGAGGCGTTTTGGATGCGTTGTAGTCGTGGTAGGTGTTTGACTGGGATTCCTGCGTAGAGCCGTAGTCCACTCTGCTGCTGACGAGGGCCTGTGTCACCGTTCTTCTTGTTTCGGTCGGGATCCACTTGTAGATCCTGCGGAGCATGTGGAGGGTGTTGAAGCTGGAGGAGGAGACGGCGTTGACCTGCTGAGACATGGAGAGGGAGGAGTCGAGGATGAAACCTACGTTGCGTGCATGGTCGGTGTGTGTTGGTGCTGTTCCCAGTGTGGTCGGCCACCAGGAGTCGTCCCAGGCTGAGGGGGTGGGTCCGAGGATGAGGACCTCCATCTTGTCCGAGTTCAGCTTCAGACGGCTGCTCCTCATCCAGTTGGCGACGGCCTTCATTCCCTCGTGGAGGTTGGTTTTGGCGTGTGGGGGTCCTTGGTGAAGGAGAGGATGAGCTGGGTGTCGTCGGCGTATGAGATGATGTTGAGGTCGTGATGGTGGGCCACTTGTGCGAGGGGGGCCATGTAGACGTTGAACAGGATCGGGCTGAGGGATGAGCCCTGGGGGATGCCGCAGATGATGTTGGTGGCTTCGGATAGGAAGGGTAGGAGGCGGACGCTCTGGGTTCTGCTGGCGAGGAAGGACGTGGTCCAGTCGAGAGCCTTCTCTTGGATTCCGGCTTCTAGGAGGCATGTCTTTAGAGTGCGATGGCAGACCGCGTCGAAGGCGACTGACAGGTCCAGGAGGATGAGGGCTGATGTTTCGCCGTTGTCTAGTTGGCGCCTGATGTCTTCTGTGGCGCTGATGAGGGCTGCCTTGGTGCTGTGGTTTCTTCTGAATCCGGACTGGGACGGGTCCAGGATGTTGACAGACCCCCCAGGATATAGCGGCATGGATTTGTAAATTTAGCGGCACAAATATGGAAATTTAGCGGCACAAACATGGAAATTTAGCGGTATTTTTGCGGCACTTTATTTTACTCATAATCATTCATTTTCAGCCTTAAATCAATTGAAACTGTTTTAGCAGAGTATTCCACTTTGAATAGGCAACCTGGAATATGGAACAGAGGAAGCATCCCACAGGTGAAGGCTGTTATCCCATGGAAATGCAATTCTCCATTTGCTTTAGCTCCCGGAGCTTGCTCCCACTGCGGGGGGGGCTGTGTTACCCCACTCTGTTGAAGTGGATTTGGGACTTAAAGGTAATTCAAATAAGCCAGTCATGGAAACACTAATCCATAACAACAATTTACACAGAGAGAATATGCACTTTAGTACTGATCAGCAGTGGTAAAGTGCCCAGAATAATAAAACCAACACAAACATGGTCAAAAACAGGAGGCACAAAAGCAAAAAGTCTGGGAATATACCAGCTGAAAAATCCAGGTCTAATGCCCCTTGACTGCAGCCATTACTTACACACAGTTTTCCTGTGCATCACATCATATATACAAACTGTATGTATTCCACCACACAGACATATCCTGTGTACAGACATTTATGTATTTATGTATGCGTTTTTCTATAGCGCAGACTTTACCCGAAGGTGTCAGAGCGCTCTATACAATAGATATATTTAGACAACATGCTTCGATGTAGTCTGCTAGATTTTCTGAGAGGGTACATGTGAAAGCGAGTCGTATTTTCATGCCACTGTCTGCTGGGAGAAGCAGCCTTCTGTGGTGGAATACATACAATTTGTATATATGATGTGATGCACAGGAGCACTGCATGTAAGTAATGTATTGGCAAAGCGCTTAAATACGGTTGGCAGAGTTTTTCTTGAAAACTGCAAAAATTATGTTAACATCTGGTGTTTTCTACTCTGCTCTACCTTTACCCATATAGATTTTAGCAGACAAAAAACCCCTCCTACCTGTGATTTACAATGGTTCTTCTGAATAAAAGGAAAACATCATCTCACTAGGGCATAATTTAGTTAGATTTAACAGAAACAATTGCTACTCTTCCTTGCCAGACATAAACACTGACGTCAAGCGATGCTGTGTACCATGGTGCGACAATCCTGCCAGAGGATACAGGAGTAAGCCTTTCCCACAGCTGTCATTGGCCTGATCATGGGTATCTTCATTACTCCCGGTCCTGGACTTTCTGATCACAGTCCTGAACGTAGGCTCGAGACCCCCCTGGAAACAGCCCTTTTATTGCTTCCTTTCAGTCGTGCCCACCACCTTCGCGACACTGTAGGACGTCCCTTCCACCGCAATGGACTGTACATTATTAAGACATGTATGGCAGACAAGAGATCAAGATCAGACCAAGAACGGGGGGAGGGAATGAGAATTGTGACAAAAAATAGAGGACTTGGATTGATGAAGACTGTGGTGACATAATCAGGCCACCATCTCCTGTCCTTGTCTGGAATCAGGTTCAAATTCTTTAATTAGTGTAGGCTCTACCCAGGCTGACAACCCTGATCTGACTGTCGGTTATTTATCAAGAAAGATATAGAAGTAGATGAACTGCAAGCCCAAAGATGCATTTACGATAGCTCATTGAGTGATGCAATAGTGTGCTGTGAGTTTAAAGGGCACTACATTATGTGCTGCACATGCAGAGAGCTCAAGTCTCGAAACTTGAGAGCTCTACATATATGCTCAAATTGAAAGTGATGTGTTGATTATCTCACACATTGACTATCAGCTGCCGAACCTCATGGTTTTTACACTTTTCTTGCATCCTAGAGCCCTTGTGATATTCACTATCTTTGCCAGACGTGTTCCAGAACTGTCTTTTTTTATTGTAGCTTATGCGTCCTAGTTATTTTGTTATACACACTACAGACTTTCCTGAAACCCAGAAATTCATCTCCAAAACATGCACCTCAACGGAGCACACTGCCCGGGCGCAACCAAGACGTCTAACTCGAGTTTGATGGCAATGCCATTTCTTTTAACTCTATTGAAAAGAGGACTTTAATAAGCAACATTCCTTCCTGTCAAAAGGTCTGGCTGCTCCCAGAAACGATGAAGTGCCATGAAATAAAAATATAAAATAATCGCTGCTGCTCACCGTGGAAAGTGGAATGTGTGAAGTTGTGGCCTGTTTTATCCTCCTGTTCCCTGCTGTCCAATGCCACTATTAATCAAGAATTTTAGGATTCGATTTTGTTGGAGTCCTATAAAAATGGTTTGCACTGGCTTTGGCCCAGGCCTGATAATTTTACAACCCGAGTTTGGAAATGGCTCCAAGCTCACACAGGCCCCAGGGGCAGTGAGCTGTGACGTACTGTACAAAAGAGACGCTTGTTTTACAGGTTTCCAATAACACGGTTGAAGTAAGTACCTCTAACAATGGCGCTTGTCTGCCTTCCTGGTTTTTACTCCTCTACTTGCTGTCTGACGGCTGTGTGCAGAGGGAAGTGAGACCAGACAATCTCTTTGCTGCACCGTTGTAAAGGCCTGGGTTTATTGCTGGAACACATGGCCCAGGAAAGACCCAATAAGCAGACCTCCCAGGATATAGCGCGGCATGGATTAGCTTTTGTAAAAATGCCGTGATTTCTACAAAAGTGCCGATTTCGCGGGCACTTTTGTAAAAATCGCTGCATTTTTACAAAAGTGCGGATTTCGCGGCAAATTGCGAAATCGTGAAATCGTGAAGTCCTGGAGGGTCTGGTTGTTGTCTTCCAGGTGGTGGGCCAGTTGCATGTTGACGATTTTCTGAATGACCTTTGCCGGGAAGGAGAGCAGGGAGATGGGCCGGAGGTTTTTGAGGTCCTTGGGGTCCGCTTTGGGCTTCTTGAGGAGGGCGTTGATTTCGGCATGCTTCCAGCTTTCTGGGAATGTCGCTGTTTCGAAGGAGATGTTGATGACCTTTCGTAGTTGGGGTGCGATGGCTGCGTCTGCTTTGTTGAATACGTGGTGAGAGCACAGGTCAGACGGAGATCCCGAGTGGATGGAGTTCATGACCTTGCGTGTCTTGTCGTCATTGACGTTGGACCAGGAGGTCAGGCGGTTGCGAAGGGGGTGGAGTCTGGCATAGTCGAGGCGGTCGTGGTGTTGAAGCTGTCGTGGATATCAGCGATCTTGCGGTGGAAGAAGATGGCTAGTGAGTCGCACAGTTCTTGTGAGGGCGGCCTGTCGTTGGCGTTGGCGCTGGGGTTGGAGAGTTCCTTTACGATGCTGAAGAGCTCTTTGCTGTCGTGTGCGTTGTTATCCAAGCGGTCTTTGAAGGAGGATCTCTTGGCTAATCTTATGAGGTGGTGATGTCTGCGGGTGGCGTCCTTGTGGGCTGCGTGGTTGTCCGGTGTTCGTTCGTGGAGCCATGTCTTCTCCAGTTTCCGGCATGCGCGTTTGGAGGTGTGGAGCTTGTCGGTGAACCAGGTGGCTCTCTTGTTGGCGTGGCTGTTGGAGGGTTTCTTGAGCGGGGCGAGGGTGTTGGCGCAGTCGTCGATCCACTGTCTGAGGTTGCGGGCTGCGGCGTCTGGGTTGGTTGTGGGTGTAGAGTAATAAGGCTAGTGGTATGTGTGCAAGTTAGATGGTGTGTGAGTGCAGGGTGAGAGGTATGTTCGGGGTGTGAGTGAAGGGTGAGAGATATGTGATTGCTTTCTGAATGAAGGGTGCACATTGTTGATTGCAGAGTGAGAGGTATCATGAATGCAGGGTAAGTGGAGCATGAGTGGTAGGTGAGCAAGTTCAATCCAGGGTGAGTGTGCTGAGTAATCAGTGTGTGAGTGTGTATACTAATGTGCAGAGACTGCGGTCAGTGTGAGTGTTATGTGAGTGCAGGGTGCAAGGTATGTGAGTAAGTAGGTGAGTGCAGGATAAATGTGTGATTAGACGGCATGAGTGCAATTTGAGCAGTGTGTGAGTGGAGGATTACTGGTGTGCAAGTCTGAAAGGTGACTGGTTTTTGAGTAGAGAGCGAGCGGCACGTTTGTGGGATGATGGCAGGGTCAGAGATGTTTGAGTATGGTGGGTGAGAGGTTGAAGAGTGAGCGGTCTGCATTTCACAGTGAGTGGTGTCTGTGTCCGGCTGAAAGAGAAATGAGGGCTGGGTGAGCAATGTCAATTGAGGGTGAGTGTGCTTAGTGAACAGTGTGTGAGTGTACAGGATTAGCAGTGTCTTAGTGCAGGGTGAACAATGTGTGAGTGTGAAGGGTGGGTGGTGTGTGAGTGTTCAGTTTCAGTGGTGTGTTAGTGGTGAGTGTGTGCAGGTTGAAAGCTGTGTGAGCAGGTAGGTGAATTCGGGTTGACAGGTGTGTGAGTGCAGGGTGGATGTTGTGTGAGTAGAAGGTGTGAGTGCAGTTTCTGAGGTGTGTGTGGGCAGGGTAAGTGATGTGTGAGTGTCGTGTAGTTCCTATATATTCCTATATAGAATCTGCGTGTTCCGATAACATAAACTGTGGGTTTGGTGGCAGACTGGTTCCGAGCACCCACACCAAGAAGGTTAACCTGTGTGCATTTGCTAGCTTACAGTGCAACTACAAACTCCTCTTATCGGGGAAATAACAGTTTCTGGCAACCTTAGAACATGACAACCCTGATCCCTCAGAGTCATGGAAACAATGTGCTACTTTTCGCTCTGTCACTCGTGCTCACTTATTCGGTCTCAGAGAGTTACACAGAAGAAACAGTCGGGTGCGTTACAATAAGAATTTATTGCACAGTTGCTCTTCTAGTGTAAAATAGATGTGCTGCAACAACCGTTAGACAGTAGCAAATATATATGATTATCAGTACAGTGACTATAAAAGGATAGTACGGTTCTACCATCTTGCAATAATCATGAATACATACATGAGTGTAAAATGCATGATAAAAAAAACGCGTACTCCTACGATGCCTATCTAGATGTACCTAAGTGTACCTAGCATGTGAGTAGGTGTGAAGCCAAGATTCCCTCTAGATTTTAGTCTAACCCCATTACCTGAAGTGATAGAGTGTGGGACCCCTTCCTGGTCCTGAGTTGGATACCCCGCGAGGGATGTGTTAGACCACTGTCAGCTGGAGCGTCTGCATGCAGGAGCCTCCGCGTCTCTGGTCAGTGTGTCTGCTGGAAGTCTCGGTCTCCTCTAGCTAACACTAGCAAGATGTGCTGTATTTATACAGAAAGTATCTAGGGTTCCTTTCTCCCTTGTTTCTTGTATTAGCATTGTTGAATTTGAGGATGACGATGGGATGAACCTTGTACGTAGATATTATGCAGGTGGTGTAGCCCCTTCTTGGTTTCCGAGAACCCTTATGAATATTCATTCATACTGTGTGAGTCTATTGTTCAGGGAGAACCCTCCTTCTGCGCCCAGGACTAGAACTAGGTAAAGGTTCAATCCTAAAAGGCTCATTACTGTGTAGGGGAGGGATTGTAGGTGAAGGTGTACGATATTACTTGGGCCTATATTAGGGTACCTATATGGAACATAAAATGAGTGTGCACAGTGAATGGTTGCATGTATGTACAGGACAATTGCCAGATGATAGGTGTGTGAGTCGTATGTGAGTGCAGACTGAGTGGTGGCTGAATGCAGTGTGAGAGGTGTGTTAGTGCAGGGTGAGTGGTGGATGTATGAGGGCATAGGGTCAGTGGTGGGTGAACAGAGTAAGTGGTGTATTTGTGTGTGTGCCCGCAAGATAAGAGGAGTGTACAGTGTGAGAGGTGTCTGATTGCAGCGTGAACAGTCAGCATGAGTGTTGATTTAGTTTGTGAGCGCAGGGTGAGAGGTATGTGAGGAGTGTGAGTGCAGGGTGAACTGTGCCTTGAGTGCATGGTGAGCAGTATCTTGGGTGCTGTCTGTGTGCAGGGTGAGTGGTTCCTGAGTGCTAGGTGAGCGATGTCAGTACAAAGTGAGTGAGTGGTGTGAGTGCAGAGTGCTGGGTGTTCGAATACAGGAAAGGCTTTGTGAGGTGGCAGGATGAGTGCTATGTGAGTGCAGGGTAACAGTTATGTGAGTGGGTGCACAGTGAGAGATGAGTGCAGGGTGAGCACTGTGTAAGTAGAGGGTGTTAACAGTGTGCGCAGAGTGAGCAGTGTGTGACTGAGCAGCATATGTGTTGCAGGGTGAGTAGTGTTAGTGTGTAGGACAAGTGATATGTGAAAGCTGTGTTAGAGGTTAGTGAGTGAAAAATGAGTGGTCATCATGACTGGTTGTTTAACCGCATGCGTGCGGGCGGAATTCCGCCCGTACGCTGGGATTTACTCATTCCCATGTTTCATGACGAGCTGGGCTCGTCATGAGCGTGCGAGGAGGCTACCTCATGACGAGCCCAGCTCGTCATGAGCGTCGAAGGGGTTAATGATGTGTGAGTGCATGGAGATGTGGTGTGCGATGTATCAGTGCAGGTTAAGTGGTGTCTGGGATCAGGGTAAGAGGTGGGCGAATCCAAGGTGGAAGATAGATGAATGCAAGGTTCATCATTTGTAAGTGCAGAGTGAGTAGTATGCCTGTGATTGCGGGAGGAGTAGTGTCTCTGTGTATTTGCAGAGCAAGAGATGTGCCCATGTGACTGCAGAGTGAGTTTCATTCTTTTGTGAGTGCACAGTTGAAAGGAAGAAAGTTGCCATGTCAAAAACAGGTAAAGTATTTAGTCTTCAAGTGTCTTCATCAACACCACCAGTAAAATGCATCACCCAGCTTTTCCAACAATGATGTCCAACCGTCCTCCTGGAATGCCCATCTCCAAACATTCTATGTTCCATGGTAATCCAACACATTCTTTCCCATCCATAAAAGTGAAAATATTTATGGTTGCAAAGGAAAAATACTGCATTTAACCATCACGTAAGTATGTATAAATAAACATGGATAAAACATTGGTGTTAGAAATGGAATCTCTGGTTGGCTAAGGCTTGCGCCAAAGCCAGGCAGAGACCACCACTCTAGTTAGGGCAAGGGAGTTACACTCAAAAGATAACCCCTGCTCACCCCCTTGGTAGCTTGGCACAAGCAGTCAGGCTTATCCCGGAGGCCATGTGTAAAGCATTTGCGCACGCACACAACAGCAACAACATCCCAGGCACACTACAAAAGTTACTCTACACAAGGTTATATCAAAAATAGCCTTTGTATTCTCAAAACACATTAGAATAGTAAACACATAATGTACACTGTGCCAACTGGCACAGGGCAATATTTACAAGGTATTATATACACCTGATAGGGCCACATGGACCACTGTCAGAACCATCACAAGGTGAACTTGGTAAAAGTAAAATAGGTCATAAAACGTACAACCAGTAAACACGGGTAATCACTGTACTTTGCATCAGTCTGTGACATAAACTACATTATGCACAGTATCCCACAAGTCTAAATACATTAGACCCTAGCCACCTAAGTATAAATCACAATAGGGGCGTAAATCACACAGTGAAGTATAATCTCACTAACACAAACCAAAATAGGTAAAACAACCTCATAATCATAAACCATATTTAGAGGTATCAAATAGGGTGCGCAAAACATACTATACACAATACATTTCCTAGCACCAAAAGCATTAGCCCATAAATCACATTAGGGCCTGCTGCCCTATAAATGTAACCATCCCCCTGGTCAACTGGACATCTCAAATAGGGGGCTCAAATGCCCTATGTCCACAAAGTCAGGGCTGCTGCCTAGGCAGCGAAGGTGAAGGGTGCGCCACTGCACAACACGTAAACGTTGCAGTTGCCCACTCCTTGCTGGGCAGCTGAGAACAATAACAGGGAGGCCTAAACGATGCAGCTGGCACTAAGTGTTGCACAGCTGTGGGAGGCCTGGCACCTCTGTGCCACTTTTGTCCCTCTCAGAGACTCTCATAAAGAATTGTGCCTTAACGGTGCAGCTGCCCACTACTCGCTGGGCAGCTGTAAATGATAGGGTGCGACATGGGCTCTCACTTGCCCTCAGAACAAATGCAACAAATGCGCCACATGTTGGAGCCCTCTAGGCTCTGAAATCCACTAGGCCCCAGGGAGCACACTGGCTCCATAAATAATGAGGCCACTTAAGGGAAGGAACTTGCCCTTGGGCAATGGAGCATGGACCCCTCAGGGCACGGGTACACAAGTAAACAATTGTGGGAGCCACTCGGGCTCTAGAAGTGAAATATGCAGGGCGTGGGAACCATCTGGTTCTGGGAATCATTCTTCCCCTGTGGAGCGCACTGGCTCCTCAAATCATCATGCCCCCATCGCTGGAGCAGCCCCACTATCAAGCGGGGGCTACTCGGAAAATGAAGGAATCCCATGCGGTGCCTCCTCTGGCACACACACGGGGGAGGCAGGGTGGAGAGGTCCACTGTCAAGCGGGGCCGCTCAGCACTGTACGGGAATCACTCTGGCAAACTCCCCCTCCCCCTCCTGCTCCCCCTCCAGGCAGTTCTACTCACCGGCTGCTCTCTGGAGCCGGCGGGGGACGCTGTCTTCTCCTCGCCGTCTGCCGAGGCTCTCCCTCGCTCACAGGAGCCTCGGCGGACGTCATCAAGGCAGCAAGCGGGGCTCTCTCTGGTCGTGGGAGCCCCGCCTCACCTGCTTCACCCGTTCCCCCATCTCGGGACTGGGACTCTCTCACCACCTGCAGCAACCGCGGGGATCTCCCCTTCGCATGGGAGCCCCGTGTCGGCACGCTGCACCGTCACTTCCGCTTCCGTCCAGCGGCACCGCCCACAACCAGGTAGGCCGCGGACGCTGCGGCGATCGCAGCGGTATTCGAGGGGTAGGCTCCCTGTAAAGTGAACAAATAGTGATGGAATGCAGGGTGGGCACCCGCTAGGATTCTAATACACGGGGTGGGCACCCGCAGCAAGAATGAACCAAAAACAAAGCCGCAGGGTGGGCACCTGCGCACCAAATACCCACAAGCAGACACAATGCAGGGTGGGTACCTGTAAGCTAAAATAAGCCTGCGCTGCTCAGCCCCCAGGCTCTTAGGCTGTACCAAGCCTTGGCAAAATCAAGAATAGCTACATGTCCAAGAAGTCCATCAGACATCCAGGTGCAGGGTAGGGCCCAGGGAGGTATGCCTTCCCCTGGGCCTCAGCAGCAGGACGCCCCTGGTAGATTCAAGTAGGAGAGCAAGACAATTTTCATGGGGTCACAGCCCCTTCTTGTATACACAACACTCCCTTTGTGACACAGCACAGGGCTAGGAGGGAACCAGTTACACCAGGTTCAGGAGCACTTGAGCACTTTGTTTTGCTCACCTCCTCTCCTCTATTCACAGGACGGGCCAGGAACATCAGACGCACCACAGGGGGTGGAGCCAGCAGTGTGGAGGGAAGGCCCAGCCCTATTCAGGTCCCAGGTGCAACTCCTCCCTCCCATCTACATGCAGATCTCCCTATTCACCACCGGGCAGACCCATGCTGGCTCCTGGAGCCAAGCACACCAGCCAGCCCCTGTCACTCACAAGCCAGACAGTCAATTCACATTCACTGCACACAGAAAGGCCAACTTCTAAAAGTGCCACTTCTACACTACTCACATTAAATCTGTGCACACCGTCGCGCAGCATTTAATCTCACGAGTTCGCACATACCAAACTCGCCCCTGCACTCCTCTCAAATCAGGAACTACCATGGACACTCATATCCCCCACCATCTCACATGCTAAACTGGCGGAGAGGTTACGTTCTTTTGGGATCCAAGGTCTGGCTCTTAAATGGCTGCAAAATTTCCTGACGGACAGATATCAAACTATTGTCCTGGGCCCCTACCAGTCCGAGAAAACACCATTAGACAAGGGCGTTTCCCAGGGCTCCTGCCTTAGCCCTACCCTTTTTAACATCTATATGGCTCCTTTGGCTAAGGCGGTGGAAGCCCTGGGGTTCGAAATTATTTCGTACGCCGATGACACCCAGTTGCTGTTTAACATCGGCCCAAACCCGGAGGCAGCTAGACTCCGCTTTACCACAGGAATTCTTGAAATCTCCAACTTGATGACTAATAACTGTTTACAGTTAAATCCTGGTAAGACGGAAGTCTTGCTTCTCGGGAAGGCTGCTGCTGCCTGGTCCATGGACTGGTGGCCTACGCAGCTGGGCTCCCCTCCTATGCCAAAACAGTGTGTCAACAATCTCGGCGTGAAAATAAATCATTCTCTGTCAATGTCGGACCATGTAGCCGCCGTCTCAGGGGCTTGCTACCATAGGCTAAGACTTTTGCGTCAAATTTTCCCTTTTATTACCGTGGAGCACCGCAGAACTCTGACTCAAGCTATGGTAGTGAGCCGTATGGATTACGGGAACGCCCTATTAGCAGAAGTTGGAGTAACATCTTTAAACAAATTGCAGGTGATCCAGAATACGGCAGCCAGGTTGATCCTGAACATGCCGGTGGGCTCTTCCTCGTGGCCTCTGTTGAGAAAATTACACTGGCTACCCATAAAACGAAGATCTTTTTTTAAAGTCTGCTGTCTGACATTCAACGCGCTCCAGGGCCAGGGTCCAATGTATCTACAAACTAAACTGAAAAAATATATCCCCAGCCGCCTATTGAGGTCGACCTCGCAGCTGCTACTGCATGTACCCCGTATCAGGCTCCACAGGACAGGGGGCATGGCCTTTTCCTATCTGGCCCCCAAATACTGGAATAGCCTTCCAAAATCGTTACGAGAGATTCCATCTTATCGAACGTTCAGGAAACAACTCAAGACATATCTGTATTAATCGCTCCCTCCTCTCAGCTATCTTCTCCTTAGGTGTTACTCTGAGTAAGCGCCGAGATGCCCCACGGTGATTCGAGCGCTATATAAGAACACCTAACATAGCATATATAAGAACACCTTACATGCATTCCTATGGGAGGGCAGGCCAATCTCACCACACACACTCAGAGAGCGCACGCACTTTACACTGGGCCACAGTGCTAAAGTGCCCAGAGACCAGAAATCACTACCACTATGTCATATTAACAGGCAAAAAGTTCAGGGGTGAACCTGCCAAAAGGGCCAAGTCCAACAATTGGATAAAACATTACATACAACAAATGAAAAGATGAGATGAGATGAGAGCTTCACATCTCAAGTTTGGCTGAAAGACGCCCAACAATGTAATCCCTGTGCCAAACCAATTTGTGCCTCTCATTAATGCTCTGGTTACACATGGTTCCCTTAAATACTCATGCTCTAATGTTCCTCCTAGGTGAGTTCGCACAAGGCCAACTTTACTCCCAGGAATGACAGAGAAATTGTTATCACTGGTGCAAATTGTACTTTGAGATACCTTGACCACTTGCTTGGAGGCAGAAAATCTGGAAAGGAAAGCGAAGGCAGCAGCCCAGTCTGACAAACATTGAATAAAACAGAAGTGAGTGAGACTGTGATCAGGAAACATTCGCCAGTTAATTACATATAAAGCCAGGAAAAGTGCACATTTAAAGGATCTCACCCCCACCCAAAATAAAAAAAACGAGAACAACCAGGCAAAAAGAGATGCTGTTCTCTGCACCCATGCAAGAACCGGCGCTTTTCAAATTTGGGGGAAAAAATGCAAACCAGAAATTTTACTTTGTAAAGGAGCCAATGGCCGCTATATACGCCTCAGTACATGAAGCTCCCAGTCTACCAAGTCTTATAATTCCTAATACATAAGGAAAAGCAAATCCACAGATACAAGTAACCCCAAAACCACAAGCCAAATTACCTAAATCAAATGAAAGTACCCCTTGCATTTAGAAACCTAGCCAAGAGGCTGGTGCAGGGGGAGCCTGTCCTAGAAGGGAAACTCCTCCAAAGTGGTCAGATAAAAATATTTGCACAAGTGCACTCGAGCGAAACCCAGTCAGCCTCTACCAAAGCTGTGGCAAGTAGCAAAAATCAAGGCAAGAAAGGAGCTCTAGAAAAAACTCTAGAAAAAATTACTCCTGGGATAAACAGTACCCAAGAAACTATACAAGGAGGAGTTTGGAATTGTTCTTTCTCCATATCAAACGATGCGTATCTCCTCCAAGCCTTAGAAAGTATACATTAACCCAGGAGGCAATTCACCTAACCACCTAACTCCCAGCCGTTGGCTCACCCATGGGTAGGCAAGTCGGGGCGGACCACACTAATAAAACCATTTGCCAGTAAGAACCAGCAGGAGGGAAATAAAAATGATAAAACCGTTCAATCTCCAGTAAATTGGAATTTACAGTCACCACCCATTACGATTTCATCAGTTAGAGGAATCGAATCAACATCGGGGATTTCTGCGCAATTTATCCCTACAGCACAATGGAGTGAAACTCTGCTAAGAACATTACAGCAAGCCATAAATGTCTTAAACTTCCAATCAGACAAATTAGAGGTGCAGATTGATCTAATTAATCTGATAGCAGTACACATAGTGGGAATAAACTCAAAACTGGACACAATAACACCTCAAATCACAAAAGGAAATAATAAAAACGCACAAGGTAGTGGACATTTATCAAACCTCAACTGTGAATGCGGACAAATAATGTACAAGCTGGCTTCGCTTCCAGAAATTCTCACAGGAATTACACATGTGGTACAACCAATCGAAAGTACGGAACCCATAAACACAAAGCAGCAGAACAATGAAAATCAAGGCATATTGGGACCTGTCAAGATTACATTTAATCCAGTGAAATCTGGCAAAGAAAACAACAAGGAAGCAGAGAATATGACATGTACAAGCAATAACCAGAACAACGTTCACTCAATACTCATTCACAGCTCACCAAGTGGAGTTTTGACAAAAAGGCAACGAAAGTGAGCCCGGAAGGCTAGGCATAATGTTAGTAAACAAATCGCTCAGGGAGAAAAACAAATGTATCCAATATTCATCCGACAGTCCATACCCAATTTAAAAAATATAAGTAAAACAGAAACAACAATGGACACGCTCAGTTCAGGGTTAAATATACAAGACGTCACGGTCACCTCAAATAAATCATTACAAAGTAAAGTCCTCTCATCTGATCAAGTAAATAGTAACGAACAGAGAATACAAAACGTAGAAACAAATATAAAGAAATATGTCAAACAACAAGGGACCAAAGCTTGAAACCCCAATGTCAACGCCAGAGAAAAGAAACTTAAACACAAAATATGCGGTGAACTTTCAAAATTAAGGGAACTCTCAGCTCCAGTCCTAACTGGATACAGTGAAACAATTCAAGAGAAAGTGGTTCCAAGCACAAATATAAACATGATTGATGATCAGACAGCAAAAGAAGCTACAGAGGTAGGAACACCAACAGCAAAAACACCAGGCAATCAAACAAAAATAGAACAGGGCAAAAGAAACCAAATAAGAGTTATTATTTATAAACAGGGCCGGGTCTGTCAATTACCCCCTGAAGAACAAATAAGGCAAGAGCCCCAGTGGGCAGGAACGAATGTATGTCGATACTTCACTTACCATTACTTCGCACGATTTTAGTGCAATGTTTTTACTTAGCATAAACCATTACTTCGCAAGTTTTAACTGCGCATGGCTTCTACACTCTTAACACTACACATCATGACCACCCAACACTACCCTAAACCCTGAAACACTATCCTACACTACACAAACACCCTCACCACTACCCTAACCCTAATTCATCATAAAATCTCAACACTACCCAAACCCTCACACACTACACTACCCTACACTACTCAAACACCACTATACTACCCTAAATCCTAATACACTACCCCCTACATGACCTTCTGCCTTCACCCTGCCTGGACCCTACACCCTAATACTACACTTCACGACCCCCCAACACTACCCTAAACCCTAAAACACTACCCCCTGCACATCCCTCTCCAACCCCTAGTCTTGTCCCTACTCCCAAATACTACCTTCCACGACCCCAACACTACCCTAAACTCAAATACACTACACTACACACTACTCAAACACAACCCTACAACCTAAAAGACTACCCCCTGCATGCCCCAAAAAACTACACGTACCTCTCTCTCCTCCGTGGTTCCTCTCTTCTCCGGCTTCCAGCGACATTAGATCTGCACGGTGTTGTTTGGAAACGGAAGTGCCTTCCAAACAATTATGTGGATAGCGCATACCATTACAACGCATGCGTTGTAACAACACATGTGATGTAACAACTTGCGTACTAATGGTATGCATTGTAACATCCCAAGCGTAGTAACACTTGCGAAGTAATGGTATGCGCACTAGCAGCCGTGAAGTAAGGGTTGATTACCGGCAGGAACCAGATGCAAGGCAGGAAGCCGGCTGACGAAACCACAAAAAAGGGTAAATTCAACATCCCTATCCAAGATCGGGCCTCCCGGCAAAAGTCATCGAGAAGACCGCCAATGAACAACTGACCTGCTACCTCGAGGAGAACAATATCCTGGACCCTTCCCAGTCCAGGTTCCGCAGCAACCACAGCACCGAGACCGCCCTCATCGCCGCCACCGATTACATCAAGTCCCTGCTGGACAACGGAGAAACGGCGTACCTCATCCTCCTGGACCTGTCAGCCGCCTTCGACATGGTCTGCCACCACACACTACGAACACGTCTCCACAACGCCGGGATACAGGAGAAGGCCCTGGACTGGACCACCTCTTTCCTCCCTGGCAGAACACTGAGCGTCCGCCTTCCCCCCTTCTGTTCCGAAGCCACCGAGATCATCTGCTGCATACCCCAGGGCTCATCCCTGAGCTCTGTTTAATATCTACATGGCACCGCTCGCCCACGTCGCCCGTCGGCACAACCTCAACATCATCTCCTACACCGATGACACCCAGCTGATCCTCTCCCTCACCAAGGACCCCCACACCACCAAAACCAACCTTCACGAAGGAATGAAGGCCGTCGCTGAATGGATGAGGAACTGCCGACTGAAGCTGAACTCAGACAAGGCGGAGATCCTCATCCTCGGATCCACCCCTTCGGCCTGGGATGACTCCTAGTGGCTGACCACACTGGGAACCGCTCCAACACCCACCGACCACGCACGCAACCTAGGGGTCATCCTTGACTCCACCCACTCCATGACTAAACAGGTCAACGTCGTCTCCTCCTCCTGCTTCAACACCCTCCGCATGCTCCGCAGGATCTACAAGTGGATCCCCACTGAAACGAGAAGAACGGTCACCCAGGCCCTCGTCAGCAGCAGGTTGGACTACGGAAACGCCCTCTATGCAGGAGCCTCGGCCAAACTCCTGAGACGGCCCCAACGCATCCAGAACGCCCCTGCACGCCTGATCCTCATCATCCCTCGCCGCAGCCACAGCACACCCCACCTGAGAGACCTGCACTGGCTCCTGGTCAACAAGAGGATAACCTTCAAGCTCCTCATCCTCGCACACAAGGCACTCTACAACACCGGACCGATGTACCTCAACAGACGACTCCGCTTCTACACCACCACCCGCCAGCTCCGCTCCGCCAATCTCGCCCTCGCCACAGTCCCCCGCTTCCGAACAGCGACCTCTGGCAGCAGATTGTTCTCCCACCTCACTGCCAAAACCTGGAACACCCTCCCCATCCACCTACAGCAGACTCAAGACCTGCTGACCTTCAGAAAACTCCTCAAGACCTGGCTTTTTGAGCAGTAGCAGCATTCCCCACCCCAGCGCCTTGAGACCCTCACGGGTGAGTAGTGCGCTTTTACAAATGATATGATTGATTGATGGAACATTCACGGATTTTGAGAAATGGGCCAAGACCAGGAGACTCTATCCTTTTTTACAAAGCTTTGATTTAATTTTATTACAAGAAACATGGAACATTGCATCAAATTCAATTACAGGTTATGAAGAACATCATGTATTGGCGGAAAGATTTTCCAAACATGGGTACCCAAGGGGCGGGGCTGTCAATATATGCCACCATAAAATTCAATTGCACATCAGACGAATTAGATGTGGGAGAAAATTGGTTGCAAGTTTTGAAACTCGAGTGTAAACGTCCTACATATACAAAGTCCTGGCAGTTAATGATCATGAATGTATACAACCACCCAGAGAAAAATTGGAAGATGGAAAAATCGATCAGTCTGGTAAACCTGATAAAGGTGCTACAAACCACCCATCAACACTGTGAATTGATCATTTCAGGGGACTTCAATATCAACCTCATGAGGAGTAACCAACAAAAAGAGAGAGAATCAACACAAGCCCGAGGCCCAGGAACTAAGACAAGAGCTGGAACCCCTAGGCTTAAAATATGGAAATATAAAGGGAGACAGACAGGCTGCCATTACGTTTATGAGCGGCAAAAGGCAATCAGCCATAGACTACACTTTTGTCAGCAACGAACTTCTCCAGATGGTTGATGCATTTAATATATTAGCCCCCACCAGGAAAGTGACCAATAAACATCAATTTGCTTAAAAAAAGAAACGCAATGTCCCTAACTGAAATGGCAGTAATATACAATCGAAGAAAACTAAAGTGGCGTGGAACAAACACAAAACAAATTATGGAAGTCATTTATGAATATGCAAAAAACACAGGGTCCCGAAGCAAGCAACAACTTGAACAAAAATGGGAGAACTTTAGAAAAATCCTACTAAAAAAATTCCCAGCAAATCTAGCACGGCAGAGGAACCCAGGAACAAGAAATGACCTAGGGTATAACATTCTGCTGCTTGACCAGAAAAGAAAAATTGCAAGAGAGGGGAGAACCCAGGCGGTGGCAGCAAGGAAAGGAATAACCACTGCCAAAAGCAAAATCATAGATATGAGGAAGAAATAAAAGCACAAATACAGGGAGGCAAAAAAGGAGCATAAAGAAAACCTCTGGAGGAAATTACTCTGGGCGAGCAAACTGCCAAATAGCAGTGAATATTGGGGAATAGTAAACAATCTAACAAAGGGACCGAGACAGCATCAAATCACAGGAATAATTGAAGACATACGGAAACAACACATCTGCAAATTGTACAATAACACCCAAAACAACAATAACGTGACGGAGATCATTGAACTGGAAGTTCCTCAAGAGGAAAGGACTAGCGTAACAACTGCTAGCCCCCATTTGCAGGAAAGTATGCAATCGGAAGGAGACTCACAATTCCTTAGCGCCTATGGATCCAACACGCTAACAAAAACCAACTAAAATGAGTAATAAAAAAACAAAAACAGAAGGGGCAACAGGTTCAAATTGCCTTCCTCCCTATTTAAGCTAGCGCCAGACTTCTGGGAAGACTACTTCACGCCTCTTTTTAACCACTTCTACGGTAAAAATAGGATGCCAAATTCCTGGAAAGGTCATATATTTCTTCCAATTTACAAAAACGGAAGCCACACCCAGCCAGAAAACTACAGGCTCATTGCCCTGATCGATGCAGAGGCAACACTTTTTGCATCCTGCTTCCTATTACACCTCCAAGCATTGATGGTGGAAAAGTGCGTAATCCTGAAATTTCTAACAGGATTTAGGCCCAGCATGGGCACAACTACTATCCTGGCAACCTTGACAATTTTGACAGAAAAAGCCATAAGCAGGAAATCTCAATTATTCGCATGGTTCATAGACTTAAAATCAGCATTTGACAGAGCTATTTATTTTTTTACGGAGTTTTATATAGTGCAAACTTGACCCAAAGGTATCGGGTATCAGAGCGATTTACACAAGCACCAGTTACGTTACATGAGGACACATTCATTTTTGTTAGGCACGGGGAGGTTACGTGATTTGCCCAGAATCACAGGATGTTGCGCGTCCTTGCCGAGACTCGAACCCGCTTCCCCAGATTTGAGGTTGACCGCCCTAGCCGTTAGGCCAATTCCTCTCCCCAAGTTCCAAGAGATCGACTCTGGGAAAAACTGAAAGCACGGGGACTACCACAACAACTAATCAATGCCATTGTAGCCATACATAACGACACCTGGGTCAAGGTGAAGCTAGGAGACATGCAGAGTGTCAGCCAAGATAAATACTAAAAATGGCCAGAAACAGGGCTGTGTCCTAGCACAGAGTTTATTTAATTTGTACCTTGCAGACCTAAACAATTACCTTTCAAAAGCCAATGGCCATCCACCCATTTTGGCAAAAGAGCCAATACCATACTTTCAATACGCAGAACACATAGTGGTCCTGAGCCAAACTCCAATCAGTCTGCAAAGAGTCATCAACAAGCTGACAAACTACCTTGACCAGCAAGGGTTGGAGCTGAACAAAACAAACCACAGGTGGTGCGTTTAGTGGACTCCCTGTCAAGCAAATGGCAAGCTAATAGAAGACATCCGCTCATACAAATACCTGGGAATCAGGGTTCAGAAAAGGGAACTGAGAGCAAAAGCCCAAACATTAATCTTTGCATATAAATTGCTTGAAAATAAACGGAGCTGCCCCTCCTACAGCCACCTGTTGGAAGTGATGGCAGCGCAAATATTACCCACCTTGACATATGGTTTGGAAATATGGAAAGGCTGGGAAACTGAAATTCTAAATGAGTTCCAGACCAAGGTGTACAAAGCCGTGTTCGGTCTTCCTAAAGGTGCGTCTCATGCACAGACCCGTTTAGAATTCAGACTCTGGAACCAGATATATTACAGATAAAACATTTTCATGAAATTATGTTGGAAGATCCGATCCTCAGAAACTGGATTCTTGAACAGCTTATGCTGGGCAGAAATCAAGGCCCAGCTCGATCAGAAATAATCAAATACATGGGATGAATACCTGAGAACAGCCTTGGCAGAACTAGGTAATAAGATCTGCAATGATACTATAAAGAAATAGTTTTTTCAAGAAGACAAAAAACATTGGTCAAACAACGTCACTCTTGGACAGTAATAAACTCCTACTCACATCTCAAGCCACCAGCTTATTTATCAGCACATTTTCGCTTAGAGTTAAAAAGGAGGTTTATCCAGTATCGATTAGGAGCGCAGGACTCGAAGGACTTGCTACCAACTTGGAAAGGCAAAAGTCAAAATGCAAACTGTGGCTTATGGTGACACTACAATGAATGCATATGCCACTTGATGTGTGTATGCACCATAGTTAAGGACACTCCAAAAGTGTAATATTCGCAATGCAGGCAAGCCATCATCCACTGGATGGAGGGCACATCAAACATCTTAACCTGCCGAGGGGATACATTTTTCAAACACATTTGTAACCTCCTCCAAAAAAGCAGACTCATCACAGCCAAAAGGGGCTTATAAGGGGACAGTTCTAAACATTTCAGATTTTGTAAATATAACATGCACTATTTTATGGGAATGATACTACTTTTATACTTTGCATTTTGAATGATTTTATTTTGGCAAAAGTACATTTTATTTATTGAGCTTTATGGTTATGAAAAAAACAAATAAAAGAGTTTTTGACTGACTGACTCTAATCCAACTTGCCACTCTAAACTCCCTGGAATCAGATTTCACACCAACACCTCCATATTGCTTCTGTATACTCTTGCTCACAACCACCACACCTGCCATACTTGCATCATCAATATGATTACAATCCATCCACTCACGCTTGAGTTTTGAGCTGGAGACCCTACCCAGTAACTGGACAAAAGCAGAGACCCCTGTAGAGCATTTAGGAGTCGTTCTGTATGCTCACATCATGTCATCCACTGTTTACTTTCAAATCAAATAGTTGACTGTTGCCAGTTGCATGTGGTCCTTCATTATGCGCTTTTGACAAGTCCATTACTTCTGGGATGGCAGGGGAAGGGCTTAATGTGTTTAATGCTATGGGAATCTAAGAATAACCTACTTTATTTTGACACCACTTGTGTGCCATTGTCCATCACGATCTCAGCAGGGTAACCTTCCTTCAAAAATACTTTGTGTAAGAACTGAATGACCGAAGTGGAGATGACACTATTAACAAATCCAACCTCAGACTATTTTGACATATAGTCCATGAATTCTATGGCAAATTTGGAATTATCACCTAATATATTTATAGGGCCAGCAATGTCTAATGCCATTTTGCCCATGGAACCAAAAGAGAATCCACAGGGTTAACCGGGGAAGGCTGGGTCACCGAGGATTCATCACTTATGACACAAGGACCCCAATCTTGCATTAAACATTCCACTGCCTTGTCCACCCCAGGCCACCAAAAATATGGTCACACTCTGCGCTTCATGGCTCTAATACTGATGTAATTATTTTGAGCAATTCCAGAATTTTTTGTTTCCGATTACCAGGTGCTACCAACTGGCCTAGCCTCCATAGCAGACCATCATTACATGTCAATTCTGTAGCTACATGCCCATACAGAGTGAAACTCTCATCCAGAGACTTACAGCTACCCCACCCTTACATGACCCTTACATGACCTTGCTAGGAACAGGATCCTTGAATAACTCCTCCCTTCATTCATTCTCTATCCACACCCCCCTCAACTCACTGTTAGTAGAATTTACTAAGCACACCGTTTTATTGTCATCATTCACCACCTCAACGTAAGCAGCATCCAAGGGCATCCTGGACAAGAAGTCAGCAAATATCTTATTCTTGCCTGGAACATACTCAAAGTCATAATTAAACTCTTGTAAGTGATGTTTCCATTCGGCAATCCTGGGGGTAGCCTTATCACCCCCCTAAAGGCTGAACAACCCAATCAATGGGTTGTGATCCATTCTCAATAGGAAAGGAATTCCCCGTACATATGTGCAGAAGTGCTGAGCTCCCCAACAAAGCGCCAAAGCTTCCTTCTTAATGGTTGAGTATGTATGCTCTGCACCTGAGTGCTCTAGAAGTGAAAGCCATTATATCATATCTTACATTACTTCTCATTTGAATGATGACAGCCCCCAACCCAACATTGCTAGCATCAGTAACAATGATGAGACCATCTCTTGGGGCAAATGTTTTCAAAGAACCAGCAGATATTATGTAGGACCACACTTCATCAAAAGCAATTTGGCACTCATCACTCCACTCAAACGAAATGCCTTTCTTCAAAAGATTCCTGAGGGGACTGGTGTTGTCTGCATAATGGGGAACACATTTAGAGAAATGCTCGGCCAACCCCAGGAAGGACCTTAGTTGATCTCTGTTACTGGGAACAGGAGGATATATGCTGGCCTAAGTAGTCTATGCCAGACTGCTCTAATCTGCACTTCTCTCCCCTCAAGGTGAGTCACTTCTCTTGTTAGATGCACTAAACCCTTTCCAAGTGCTCATTGTATTGTTGAATATTTTGGTGAAAAAATCAATATGTCATCTTGGAAATATTTGACACCCTCACAATCTTTGAATGTCTCCTTCATAAGCCTTTGAAAAACAGGGGAAGCAGATGCAATTCCAAAATGCATTAGTTTGAAACGAAAAACACTCTCCGGAGTTACAAACAAGGTCATATGCCTAGATTAATCACACAAGACTACCTGATGGTATGCTGCTGACATGTCTAAAGTGGTAAATATTATCGCTCTCTCCAAAGTACTCAACATCTCACTGAAATAGAGTTCCCTATCCACCCAAATATTCTGGTTGAGGTTATGCAAGTCGACACAAAGAAGCAGAGCCTTGTCACTTTTTTTGCACTAAAATCACAGGTGAAAGACATTCTGAACTCCCAATGAGTTCAATATCATCCTTCTTGCACAATGTGTCCAATTTCACACATAGATCTTTCATCAATAGTAAGAGCACTCTCCGCGCCACAGAGACAGATACCATTTTCAATATGATTTTGTATTTGAACCCTTCCAGTTTCCATGATTGCTCTGAAAATACTTTGTGAAAATTTTCAACCCAAACATTTGCAGAAGATACATTCATGCATGTTGGTATTAATTTAGACCTTGAGATCACACAATCAGGATGATTAGGATCAAGAATAATGTCCAACTCTCCCTGATCATGCCATCCCAATAAGTTTGAACTTTCCTTTGCCACAAACATCACACCATGTTCAGATTTTTCCTCAAATTCTAATAGGCCGTCAAATTGACCCTCAACTTCAATCCTTTTACCCCCATAGGCACACAGCTTAACCTTGGATGGTTGAAGTACTTGAGGTTTAAACTTTGTGAAAACGTCAGGGCCAATTAACGTGAAAGGTGACCCTGAATCGGCATTAGGATGCGTTCACACCATTGATTAACACATTGCACAATGGCGGTTTCTTGCGCACCAGTTTCACTACCTGTTCATTTCGCTCATTCATCGCATCATTAACCACTAACACATCATCATCACATGCAGTAATTGTCAGAATCATACCTTATCGTCACTCCCAAATGTAGTTTCATCCACATGCTTTGCATGTGTTCCTGCAAATCCTCGCAAAATGCTGCTTACAAATGCACTTATAACATGTAGCAGGCAATGCTGGGAATTTTTTTTTGCTGAAGCTAAATGATTGTGACTTCCACTTATAAAACATGCTGCAATGTCACCATTTTTGTTCTATTTGCTCTCTAAAAGGGTGTACTTCTTTTCGTCTCTACGCCCTTCTTTATTTGTAGGGCATTCACCACTTATATGTGCTAGTATCCCTATGGCCCAATATCTCTTTAAGGTATGCCTCTGAATTCTCTACAGCTTTGGCGATCTTTCTTGAATCTTATTGTTGTGAGTTTTCTCTATCAGCTGGTCACAAATTATTTCATCCTTGAATTCTCTGTCGTAGCAAGTAACTGCGAGTTGACGTAGAGCTGATACAAAGTCATCAACCGGTTTGCCTTGTTGTTGAGCTCTTTGCAGGAAGTTGTGTCATTTCAAAACGACATTCCTAGATGGAGAAAATCTCCTATTTAGACTTTTGATCACCAAAGCATATTCGTCCAATATGTCGACTATAATGATTTCACCAAATGCCCCTTTCTGGTGTAATTGTACCTTTACTTCTTGTAATGGTAATGTTTTTAAGATAAATCTGCCATCTGGGCCCAAGTTATTCATGAGTAATGCCTTTTTCATTTTGTTGGTGAATGTTTCACCATCAGTGGCATCGAAATATGCCTCAAACGCTTCTTTCCACTGAATCCAACACAGAGCCTAGATAGAAATGCAGGTGGTGCTACAACGTTTTCAAAAATGGAAAAGTACTATTAGATGATCATTTGGAGTACAACGGAGAAATTACCTACCGGCCAAACCAGCATAAAATAGCCACAAGAAATAGTAATGTTTAATTAAAATTGCTGCTTTTAACATGAAACGGAAACCCATTCTAAGATGGCCACTAAAAATCATAGCTTGTTCATTGCCCTGAAAGAGGTTACATACAAAGGTGCCCACAACAAAGATGGCAGCTGGGACCCTCTGCCGGGCATGGGCCTGGTTAAGGAATTCCAATGATGAGGCTTGAGTGCATGTGGGCAAATGTAAAATTACGCCCTTTGACACTCTTTCAGGAATGGGTGTGGCAAGGCCTCCTAACTCCTTTCAGTATCAGCAGGGTGGAGGTGGCACTACGGGCTCCGACAGGATTAAGACTCACACTGGGCTGCGTGGCAACACCACGGCACAGTGCCGGGTGAGATAACACGTCAGGCTCAACACACAGGAACATCAGACTTGAAGCTGCAATGGATGGCAGGAACAGCAAATGGCAGTCATGAACGTCCCCACTGGCCGATGTGGAAAAATGATGGCAAGCAGGGTCTCCAATTCTCGTTGCCAATGAAAAAAAGACAGTTGCCAGATCGAAAATAGGTAGAATAGTTATTCTTTTTTTTTTAAAGTTCAGAATAAGTTTATTTGATAATATCACAATGTAAGAATACAAAATAGAATAAGAAAAAAAAATAAAAAAAAAATAAAAAAAGAATCATGAGGAAAAACAATAGGGGGGAAAGGAAGGAGGGAAAGCACAGGAATAATAATCAAAATACATTACATAGTTAAATGAGCAGTAAAAAGCAGAATGAACTCATCATGGGTTGTAAGAGAGTAAATAGAAAGGGTATAATAAGTAAACAGTAATAACAAATATAATTATAATGATGCATTAAAATATCTTAGCAAAGAATGAGGAATGCAAAGGGGTATCAAGGGGGTTTGGAGACCTCCTGCTGAGCAGGTTGTGGACGAAAGGAATGAGTTATGCAATTATCTAAATACAACGTAACAGGAAGCCATAGATCAACACGTTTAGCTGCCAACTGGGCAGGAAAAACAAAAGCAGTATCAAGTCTATGATTGTGACAAACATTATACCACCATGCTTTGAAAGTGATAGTGGAAGAAGACTTCCAATTAACAGTAATTTGTTGAAATGCAACAGCCAATAATAAATCAACAATACGAACATGCAGATCTGTCTTATCCCAAAAAGGAGAAAGGCTTCCCAAGAAGATATGAGTAGGGGAAAATGGAATACTGGTCGAAAAAATAACATTAATTTGAGCCCAGACTTGTAACCAGAAGGCATGAACATTCTTGCAAAGGAATAGCATATGAAATAAAGTGGCATTAGGTGAAGAGCAAGACCAGAGAATAGTTATTCTTAAAGAGTCTTCATCAATGCCACCAGTACATCGCATAACCCAGCTTCTCCAACAATTCCCATGCCCAACCGTCCTTCCGGAATCACCGTCCCCAATCATTCTATGTTCCATGCCAAGTCTTCAACCCAGTAACAGTGTAGCACATTAAAGCCAAACTTGTTGACATTGCCAGTGCATGTTGTTTTTTGCAGTGTCTCTAATCAGGTGTAATTGCGATTCTCTTATTGCAAGACCAGAAAATCTGGACTTAATTAAAGACACAGAGGCTAACATTATGCATATTTCTTTTAATGCAACTTCAAGCAGCCACTTTGAAGTAATGCATCATAAATAGGACTCCTGGTTTTATGGTATTTATTTTTTGGACATTTCCATCTGTGTTTATCCATATTTATGTTTTGCTAATTTTATCTATATTTATCCATAGTTATTTTGGGTTTGTGGAAAAAAGAAGCTGAAATGAATATATTTCCACATTTATTTAACCGATAAATATGCACTCATGCTTGAATGCCTCCCAGGTTTCAATGCTATGAACAGCAGCAGAAGATACATCAATGCACTTATATGAAAATATACACATTTCTGTATCAACCTTGTGAATATCTACTGCTGTTAAATCCTCTTTATTAAAATTCCTTTCTTTTTTAACCCCCTTACCTATCAATCCACACAGCTGTTGGCCTTGCAGTCATGGCAGATAGTATTTAGAATCACTCTAAAAGCAACTCAATTTCCATTTTTATCCACATTAAAAAATAAATACAGACAAGAAAATAAATTTTTTCTGTCTGTATTTATCTGCAAAAATCAGAAAAAATGGAAAAGAGGGAGCCTTGATCATAAAGGAAAGATCTAGAATAGAATGATCATGTATTACAATAGCCATTATCTTAGACAGATCTGCCTCTTTTAAATGTGAGCAAAACAAGGTTTATCTTTAATGAATCAATTAAACTTTATTTCTTATTGTAACTCATAAGTTCCAAGTGAAGGATTATATCTGGACGCCAAAACTTTGCTTGGAGAGAAGAGAAGGCTGTCTGGAATCTCTAGAGGCAGGCTCCTATGGGTGCGTCCTTGTGGAAGAGCCATCTAAGCGGAGTTATCTGAAAAGGACAAAAGATTAGAATTCTGCACTTCTATGCCCTATGTATAAGGGAGAAATGTTGCACAGTGATCAATAAATCCATTATACAAAGAAAACTGTTTCGTTTCTTAGTCTTTTTTTATATATAACATCAAAATGAAGACATTGTTTAAATTTAACTAATTAACATTAGAAGTTTATTATCCACTTCTGGGAGGTAAGGGTTGGGATAATGTCACCTTCTGTATCTTTCATGAAATCCAGATTCTCTGGTTATAGTAATAGGAGAATTGCAATTTCATTACAAGATGGAAGGCTACCATTATGCATGTTGGTAGTCATGTAGAACTACATCAGACATGTGTTCAACAGGTTTACAATAGTGTTTCGCAAAGGTGTAGGAACTGGACCAGTCGGCCGCTTTAAGAATGTTGTCTAATTTGCCCCCTTTCCAAAAGGATTGGCTAGCCAAAGTGCCTCTTAATGAGTGTGCTTGCATTCTTTTGAGGTCTATGCCAGCTAATTGACTGGCTAATTTAACCCATCTAGCAAGAGAGTTAGAGGAGATGGGTTTTAAGGGTTTAACAAAGGAAATAAGTAGTTGGTTGACGCCAGCGGTGCGATGATCGCTCATTATTGCATCATACTCTTTCATAAAATCTACCACACACAACTTTTTGCAAGCATCAAATCTTGGGTAGAAGATCATGTCTGACATGGTTTTAGTTCTTTTGATAATTTCAAATCTAATGCCAAAGGCATCATAAGTTTTAATAGTTATTTCCAGTGCTTTAACGTCCAATACTCTCTGACACGGTATTAGGCATAGGAGAGAAGCTAGTTTAATGGACAGCTTTTTATAATCTAGGAGACTGTCATCGGGCCAGTTAGAGAAGAGCTCAAGTAATAATTTGACGTCCCAGAGTGTTTCGTATTTAGGTTTAGGGGGTCTTTTAAGCCTAATACTTTTCATAAATCTACATATTATTGCATTTTTCCATATAGTTCTCCTGTTTAAAATTGAATGACCTGCTGATATTGCTGACCTGTAGCAATTAATTGATCTGCAGGTAAGGCCTCTTTCGAATTGTTTATTTATTTATTTATTTTAGAGGTTTTATATAGCGCTGGCTGGACCCGTGCGTATCAGAGCGCTTTACATGAGCATTGATTGTTACAGAGAAGACAGTTGTTCAGTAGAATAAAATATAGACTTCAGGATAAAACAGAAAACATTACAAATAAGCAAAAAAGCGTTGCTTGTAACAGTACAAATTAACAAGTGGGCAAAAAGCTATTTAAATAGGGGCAAGGTTATCAAGAAAAGCTATTTGGCATAGGGACAGTATAAAACTAATAGGAGATAAATGACACGAGTCAAGGCTATCAAGCGAAACTCTTTTTGAGCGATGACAAATACACAGCTCAATAGTTGAGTGCAGGGGGGTGCCAAAGTTCGAGGCTGGTTAGCAAGGAAGAAGGAAAAGATTGATAAGTATAGAAGGGGGAGAAAGTAAGTGACGGCAAAGAGAGATTCAGGGAAGGGGAAGTCAGGAGGACAGGTGTGTGAAACCAGATTGGGGGGCTTGTAAGAGGAGGCAGAGGTGAGGTTAAAGACCCCAATGTTTGTTGAGAAGGTGCGATTTGAGGTCTTTTCTACAGCTGAGGTAGGAGGTGTTACAGCTCAAATCCGTAGGGAGAGCATTCCAGATCTTTGGGGCATTCCAGGAGAAAGACCTCCATTGTGTGGTTTTCTTTTTTAACAGAGGGGGGACAAGGAGTAGGGCATTAGTGCTTCTCATCGTACGGGAGCAGCCTGCTTTTTTTTAGGTTGTTTGTAAGGTACGGTGGGGTTGTTGGTGAAGAGCTTTGTGTGTAATGCATGCAGTCTTGTAGGAGGCTCTCCCTTCAACAGGTAGCCAATTGAGGGCCGTAGGGAAGGGGAGATGTGGTCAAAACGTTTGCAGTCCGTGATTAGCCTGGCAGCTAGGTTGAGCACAGATCTTAGGGGGGCAAGATGTACTTTGGGGGTACCGGAGAGGATAGCGTTGCCGTAGTCAATTTTGAGGAGAACAAGTGATTGTACAACCCCTTTGAAGTCGTGAGCTGGGATGAAGGGTTTGATTTATTTAAGATGTCCGAGAGTGAAGAGAGCTCCTGTAGCTGAGTTTTTTATGTGGTCATTAAGAGTAAGTTTGTTGTCAATGGTGAAACCAAGTGATTTCGCTGAGTTTGATAAGGAGAGTGAGCGGTTAAGAGCATTTAGGTCAGAGAGCCAGCTTTAGATGGGGAGCTGGTTGTTATTGGGAGAGAGGAGAATGATTTCTGTTTTTTTAGGGTTAAGTTTGAGGTGGTTAGAGAAAACCCAGGATTGGATCTTCTTAAAGGAATTGTTAAGAAGGAGAACATCCGAGTGGGATCTAATCTTGTAGTAAAGTTGTGTGTCATCGGCATAGAGGTGGTAGTTGATTCCTGCTTGTTTCAGAATAAGGGTAAGGGGTTCCATGAAGAGATTAAAGAGAGAGGGGGGGAAAATGGAGCCCTGAGGGAAGCCTAGAGAGACCGGTGTAGGTTTCGAGAGGCAGGCAAGGATTTTGATTTGCTGAGTTCTGTGTTGGAGATAAGAGGAGAACCATTTGAGGACAAGACCATTAAGGCCAAAGTGAGCATTAAGTGAGTTAAGTAAGGAAGAATGGTTACCTGGATCAAATGCAGCAGAGAGGTCAAGGAGAATTAGTAGGCAGGACTCACCATTGTCGAGTGACCAGTGAAGGTCATTGACGAGATTCCGTGCTGCATCCTTTCCTGAAGCCAGATTGCAAGGAGTCAAGAAGGTTAAAATTGCAGATGTGATTGTCCAATTGTCGGAGAGCAAATTTTTCAAGGACTTTGGATAGAAGTGGTAGGTTTGAGATAGGGCGGAGATTATTTAAGTCATTTGGGTCGGCAGAGGGTTTTTTGAGAATGGGAGTGATTTGTCCTAATTGGAGACAGTTGGGGACACAACCGGTGGTAAAGGAGGTGTTGATGATAGTAGCCCAGTACGGGGCAATGATATTCTTAAGATCTTGGACAAGGTTAGAGGGGAGGGGGTCTTTGGTGTGTGACGTTGGCCTGAGTTTGGAAATGATGTCCAGCACTTCGTATTCAGTCATGGGGTTGCAATTTTGCCAGGAGGCATTGTTTTTCAGCTGTACGTTGGAGAGGTTGAAAACAGGAAACGTTGAAGTGGGTCCGTGAGTTGGAGGATTAGGAGAAAGGGGCAGGGTCAACAGGGGAGGCGAGTCAATGGGAATGTCAGCAGTAAGTCTGGGGGAGGAAGGGGGTGGGTAGGATGGAACGACTGATCAATTTTGGAAATTTTATCCGAGAGGAAGATAGCAATTTCCTCACATCTCTCTGTTGAGGCCATCAGTTCAAGGGGAGTGGACGATGTTTGTTTCCTTACAATATTAAACCGTTCTCTGGGCCTATTTTTGGCACGCTCAAATTGTGTTCGAAAGAAGGTTACCTTTTTATTGAAGATGTCCTTCTTGTAAGTAGCTCTGGCGGATCTGAGGAGGGCAAGATGGGAGGGAGAGGGGTGTTGTCTCCAAGTTCTTTTAGTAAGTCTGAGAGAATGTATTTCGTTGTTGAGATCTGAGTTGAACCAAGATTTGGATGGAATATTTTGTTGTTTTTTTAGTTGCGGAGTGGCTAAATTGTCCATGACATCTTTGACTCTCTTGTTGAAATGATCAGTGAGCTCACTGGCATTTTGTGAGAGGGAGGTGAGAAGGAGTTGGGCTTGGAGTTTAGACTCAAGTACATCCGGAGGGATTTGACTCAGATTTCTGGTCCATTTCAGGGGTTTGGTGATTAGTGAAGAGGGGGAGGGGAATTGATTTCGATCTTAAGCAGAATTGTTCTACAAGGAAATATGCTACATGTACGATAGGAGCCTCCATGGAATCCAGGTACTTTTCCATGCACCAACAAACCCATCTTTTCCAGATGCAGTTGAATTTGTGGTGTGTACCAGGGGCCCAAGATTCTTGGAGGAGAGTTGAAGCCTGTGCCGAAAGGTTAGTGATTTCATGCGCTCTCCTGACACTTTCCAGGCAAGAAGGTTCAAGGTACCGCTCTGGAGAAGGGAATGATCCAACCCATCTATGTCTCTTAGGAAGCCTTGTAAAGCTGGGAGTAGAAAGGGAATTCCGTACGCTAGTTCTAAGGTTGTTGGAAACCATGGTTGGGAGGGCCAGAGAAGTGTTATTAGGATTATTGAACATTGTTCTTTTATCAACTTCTTTAGAACCCACTGGATCATTGCAAAGGGGGGGAAGACCTATCCCCAAATCCCTTTCCAAGATTGGAGAAAAGCATTCACTGCCAGAGCATCCAGCTGAAATAGTTCTGTAGTTGGGATGTCAGTCTGCTTGCAAAGAGATCTACTTCTAAGGGTCCCCATAGATGCTCTAGTCTTCCAATGACGTTCTTATTGAGTTTCCAGTCGGTGTGGTCTACTAGGAATATGGAGTTCCAGTTCCTGGAAGGTATTCTGCTCTTAGTGATATTGTGTGTTCCAGGCAGAGCATCCATATTTTTTTCGCTAGGTTGGAGAGGTCTGGGGATTTTGTGCCTCCTAGACGATTTATGTAGGCTACGGCTGACATGTTGTCCATCTTGAGAATAGATGATCTGCCCTGAAGGGATTGCCTGAAACTCATTAGGGCATAAAGCCCAGGAGTTAATTCCGAAACGTTTATTTGGTGTGTACTCATCATATAGGACTATAAGCCTTTCGTGTCTGACTCTGAAAGCATTAGTTAACAATGAGATAGGGAGGGAAAGGTAGAGAACACTCTTAGTCCCCTGGTCAATAAATTAAACAACGAAAGAGTGCAAGTTCTGTAGCCTCAGAAAAGCAAGCATAGGAAAGGTACAAAAATCTCTTTAGATTTTTATAGAAGGCCATCACTCACCAACCTGGTTGGTGACATGCTTCATCATTGGGCCCCACCGGGAGAGACCGAGTGCCTCCCCGGTGTGCTTTGACGCCAGGTTACTGCGGAGCTGGTTTTTGTTTGGTAATAGGTGAGAGTGAATAAATGTGATATATTTAAAAATGTCTAGATTGTGTCTCACGAAAACATTTTTTTATTAAGTGGCCAATCAGACATGTTAAAAACAAAGTGTTGGAAAAGTGCCAAATCGATTGTTCAGCTATTTCCTTATGGTGCGGTCAACATGTTTCTGCCACTAGTGTATGATTTACTTGGAATTCGTCAGGACCATGAGGGATGTACCTCGGCGGTATGGGCGCGCTAAGGCCCACCCTAACCAGAGGACGTGAAAGTAAAAAAATTATGGTGTAAAAAAGTGCAAAAAAACAAGGTTGTGGGGTTATTTTTAACCTCTACTTCTGAGAAACCTGTTGCACCTGTAAAAAGGAAGACAGTAACAAACATATATGGACAAAACAAAACACACAATTAATATTTAATGCGTTAACGGTTTGTTACATGTAAACTATGCTCGCAAAAGAGTTGCTTATACTGTACATACTGTTGGTCACAGCTGACAGAAACCTGTAATCGTTATTTTACAGTGATATTAATATTAGCCGCTAAAATCAGGCTAGTAGTGGTGCATGCAAAGCGAAACGATGTAAAACACCTGCACGCCAACTAGGGCGTTTAGCGGTTAAATTGGTGCGGGTTGAAGATCAATGGGCCACAGAAACGGACCAGTGAGCCAAAATGGTATGGTATCAACCTGTCACACTCATGCACCTACACCGGATAGATCATAATTAAAACATCTCACTTGTAATGTGAGTGATCCACACCCCATAGATCTCGGGAGGGGGGTGGCGGCAAAAGTGGCACACCCTGTAGGAGGAAGATAACGAAAAACAAACGAAGGACCTTGGCGTGAGGCGAGAGTCACACTGGAAGAGAGGTTACTTAGCTTATGTTTCTGAAGAGGAGAAGACTCACGCCCCCGACGCCTGGCACCCGCTCGGCACCTATGTAGAACCCTCGCACCGGACCCCGTGGATGTGGGGTCTAGTGCCGATACCGTATTTGAAGTAAAAAGCGGGGACGGTTGATGACTGGCGGGGGTGCGGCCACATACGTCAAGACGTGTGGACGGAGCCCCCTTCCAATCACGAAGCGCGTTTAGAATGACGTTTAACGCAGGCTATTGGAAAGACTAGACTGCTGCCCTGAAATACGGAAGTAGCCCATTATCTGGGGTATGAAGGAACTTTATTGTACGCTACTTAGAAAAAAACGTGGCAGCTACGAGAAAAAGGCAGCAGCTGAAAAAAGGGGCACACATAATGCATCGCAGTGCCTGACAAGGGGATTCGTTGAAATTAAAATTGAATATAAACAGAAACTCATAGCGATTCTTCATATGTGAAAGCGCTAGACAGAGGACCGATAATTAGTCAATGGGCCATTTTGAGGTACATTATCTGGAGAGAATGTAAATATTAAGATCAGTGTGAGTACATAATAGTGGTTTCACACTAGATTATTAGTAGATATGGGCAGATGGTATAACCATAGGTCAGGTAGAAGCGCGGCTGCAGTATTAAAAGAAGCCACGTTACGTGCATATTAGGGCGCGACTTAATTAAGTATGACCCCGGCATTTCCAGGTTTCAAAAAGTAGTTATTTAGTCATAAGGATATGCTTAAACATGCTAAGGACAAAACTATTCAAAGGCAGGGTGGTGTATCTCTTGGAGATTATAGAAGGAAAACCCTTGTGGCTTTTGTGTTGAAAAGGCCACGTTTGATACATGGTTAAGAATCAATATTGGTCAATGTTGGTCCAGTATTTGATGGACAATACTGGTGCTAGTGTGGTAGTATTGTAGACCATGGTGTATCGTCATTCAGACCATTGTGGTGGGTCCCCAGCCGGTAAACCCATCTTTGTTCTTTCTCGAACAGTAATTGGGTGATGTTTTTCCCAGTGCTCACTTGTTCGATGATGGTCCATTTTTAGATCGTTGGTGGTGTGGTTATGTTGAAGGAAGTGCTCACTCATTTTGGTAGTAACCTAGCGACATCTGATGTTACTATGATGTTCACATATTCTCTGTTTGATTTTTCGTGTGGTCATGCCTACGTACCTAAGTTGGCACGGGCATGTGATCAAGTATACTGCATTCGTAGAATTACAGTTCGCGTGTACTCGTTGTTGCCACAATTTGCCAGGTTCCAAAGTAAGTTGTTTTGTGTGTGTGGTTAGATGGCACACACTGCAGTCATGGGAAATGGCCAGTTACCCGTGGGAGGCCCCATGTGTCTGTGACGGATCTCACTGCGGTAGGTGAAATCTCTTTGGGGCGCGTGTGGACTAAAGAGTCTTTTAGGCTCCTTCCTTTTCTAAAAGAAAATAAAGGTTTATTCCAAGTTTTTTTATTGCTTGTAATGATCCTCCAGATCTTATTGATTGATTTTTTCATAGCAATCGAAAGACTACTATAGGTAGTTACACATGTGAGGGGTGTTTCATGAGGCTCCCTCATGTTATCTTCCAAAAGAGATTCACAGGGTTGGTTCCGAGCCCTTTTGTAGCCTTTATTCAGGATATCCGTGGGGTAGCCTCTTCATCGGAGTTTGGAAGTCAGGTCGGAGGCTTGTTCCCGATAGTCTTTGACGTTAGTGCAATTTCTCTGGTTTCTGAGATATTGGCCATACAGTAGATTTTCCATAAGTGGCCTAGGTTGGAAACTGGAGAATTCTAGGAGGTTATTTTTGGCAGTTGGTTTGTAGTGGGTCCTGGTGGTTAAAGTTGTGCCACTAACTGTAATTACTACGTCCAAAAAAAACACTTCTTGTTTGCTGCTGCAAAGTGTGAATTTCAGATTAGGATCCAAGGTGTTTATCCATTCAAAGAAATCTGCTAAGAGAATTTCCCCGCCCTTCCATATGAGGAGGACGTCATCTATATACCGCCTCCATAATCCTATGGAGGAGGCAAAACGACCGTTAGTGGGCAAAATGTGTTTGGCTTCGAAATCGTGGACATATAATCCGGCCACACTGGGGGAAAATGTACTTCCCATGGATGTACCAGTGCATTGGAGGAATAATTTTCCTTTGTATTCAAAAAAGTTTTCTTTTAGGGCCAGGGTTGCACATTTTAGGATAACTTCCTCTGGTGTTTGGTACTCCCAGTTTATGGGGTCTAGAGCTAGTCCCAGGACCCTGATGGTGTCATCCTGTGGGATGCTAGTATATAGACTTTCAATGTCTAGAGTTACCAAAATGATGGACCCTTCTGCAAAAGTGTGGCCTTGTAGGAGCTGAAGCAGGCTTTTTGTGTCCTTCAAGTAAGTTGTGGTGCCTTGTATGATTGGTTTAAAAAAATAGTCGCAGAAACATGAAAGCGGTTCCAGAAGTGATCCAATTCCCGACACGATCGGTCTTCCGGCCGGGGGGATCTTGTTTTTATGAGTTTTCGGTAGTGTGTAAAAATAGGGTATAACAATGTCCCCTGCCGTTAGAAATTCTGCCTCATGTCTTGAGATATGCTCATTCTCTTCTGCTTCTTTAACCAGGCTGTTGATACAGGTTTTGAGTTCAGGTGTTGGGTCTTTTGTTAGTGGGATATAGTTCTTTTTATCGTCCAGAAGGTTCAGGCAGATTTTGTTGTAGTCAGTCGTGTTCTGAATGACAATCAACCACCTTTGTCAGCTGGCTTGATAGTGATGTCTTGTTTGTTTTTTAAATCTTGGAGAGCTTGGTATTCTAGAGCACTGTCTATAAATTCTTTATTGTATAGTTAATAAAAACCGTTACAATATTCCAATTATTAAAATACTTTCCTTTGCATACTATAGTACATAAATACAATATTAAAACTACATTTATTGAAAAAAAATACATGTAAACTTTTTTTTTTTATAAAGCTGTGTCGAACTTGGTGGGTTATAAATGTAGTCTTATTGTCCTTTACATGAGTTCTCGATGTTGATTAATTGTTTGGGAAATGAATTGTAAATCAACCAGAATAAATCGCGAGATCAGAGTTCTGACTTGTGTTATCTTTTCATTCAATTTTCAAAATTGGTTATATATTTTATTATTAGACAGATGAATTGTGGGTCGACTGAGTCCAACACGTTTAATATTGCTGAACGGCATGTGCAAATACCTTTTTCGTTAAACTTTCTCCTGAGTAGGCTCCGGCGATCATACTCCAACACCGGACAGATACAAATCAGATGTACGAAGTCTTGAACTGCTGCGCCACATAGGTTACAAACCTTAGGGCCCGGAGTCCTCCATTCAGGTTGATTGGCGTTTGTTGGCAGTTTTCCCATGCGTAACTTTAAATACTTTAACTTTAGGTGGGGAGGAAAAGCAAGGCCTAAATAGGCAGCAGGCATCGGTCTTTTGTAGGATTGTAAAATCATCCATGCATGTGCACGTCGTCTTAAAGTTGTTTTGTCTTTGATCAACGAGTGCAAGTTAGCTGCTTTTTTTACGATCTGCTTAAATGCTGATACTGGTAATTTCCTTTGCCAGACATCTGTCAACTTGGTGCTTATCAGGGAGGCATTTAGGTACTTCGCATAGTAAGATTTAGGGTTGCTTTGCAAGGCGGCCCAGAGAGCAGAGTTAATTTCTACATCGCTGTTGAGCCAGATGTTGTACCAAAATTCAATTGACTCGTATCTTTTGTGCAATATTTGGGACTGCAATCCAAACTCAAGACGTACCTGTGCTGGTGAAGCATCACACGGTAAACAAAATACTTGTTTGCATACTCTTGATTTAATTTTATCTAATAGCGGTGCACTTCTTTCATTATGTACCACACTGCCATAAGCTATCGTTGGAAGTAGCTTAGCTTTGATAACTGTGAGAAGGGGGGTGAAAAAGGAACCTTTTAGCCATTTGGATAATCTGCAGAATGCATGCAATAAGGCAGTTCCCTTCTTTTCAATAGTGTCAAAATGTGTGAAGAATGTGAGCCGTCTATTCAGATGTATCCCCAAATATTTGTAGCTGTCCACCACTTCCAGGTTTATGTTGTTGATTGTAAATGTCGGCTGTTTGGAGCGACGATGCGTTCTAATCAAGACCTTTGTTTTTGACCATTTATTTCCATCAGATTTTTTTGGGAGAATTCAGCCAACTTGTGGATTAGACGTTGCAGTCCTATTCTTGTTTGACTAAGAAGGACAACGTCGTCTGCATAAGATAGGTGCGTAAGAGGCAATGTCCCTAGCCGTGGTGGATGTGCATTGACCCCATCTAGTCTTGGTGACAGATCGGCCATAAATAGGTTGAACAGATGGGGGGCCAAGACGCAGCCTTGTTTTAATCCTTCACTGGTTGCTATCTTCCTTGTTAGCCTTCGGCCGTTATCGATCTTAACCTGCATCCAAGTGTTGGTGTAAAGGTCCATGATTGGGTTTAAGATCGTGTCCGGAAGGCCCTGTTGCTTTAATTTAGCCCATAGTGTTTGTCGCCTAACTCGATCAAAGGCCGCCTTGAAGGCCACAAAACATAGATGAAGTGCTTGTCGGTCTTGTAGGCTTTTTTCTGCTATCAGCGTTATTGCTATGACCTTTGCAATTGTGCCTGTACCACGCCGAAACCCTGCCTGATTTGCAGGGATTTTTTCATTATCATCGGACCATTTTACAAGGTTGGTTAGAATCAATGAAGCGTAATATTTGGCCTTCGCATCTATCAGCGCGATCAGGCGATAATTTGCTGGATCTGTACGATCCCCGCCCTTATATATTGGGTTGATAATCGCGCCTCTCCAGCTTTCCGGGATGCGACTGGTGACATTGATCGTCAGAAACAGATTATTGAGTTTGCAGGCCCAATAATGAGGATCTTGATTGTAAATTGCCTGGGGGACGCCGTTCGGTCCAGGTGCGCTATCTAGCCTACTTTTCCTTATGATTCGTAGAATTTCTACTTCAGTATGAGCTCCGATGTTTTGAGGTGAATCTTCACTTTTCTGTTCCAGATTGTTTATGGAGTCGGAAGCGATTAAGGGCTGAAACTCTACGTTTTTACTTTCGTACTCTGTGGTTGCAGCTGATGGCAGCTGTTCCATGTTGTTTATCGCAAATGTGTCGATTAGATGCTGGACCCATGCTATCTCCGAGACGCAGGTCATACTTATGGTATTTGTGGTTGTATTCATTGTATTCTGCGACCAGAATGCTCTGGAGTCAGATTTTTTTGCATTATAAACTATTTTCGTCCAAAAGTTGGTGTCCTCATTTTTTTTATCATTCCAAATTTGTTTTTTATATTGTTTCTTTAAGAAACGTACATCCTGCCATACTTTTTTTATCTTAGTTTTTGGGTGTGCAATAAGTATAATGGTGCCTACGCCTTCGGATAGTCCCATTTCCAATTTTATTATTTGCATGGCTGGAGTAGTTGATGTTAGTTGAGAAGACTTGATTTTTAGTGCTGTAGAAATATAAACGGCAAGGCCCCCCTTGGCTCGTCCATATTGCTGAGTTCGTATTGCACTAACATGGTTGCCTATTCTGCCTGGGATTTCTACTGGGGCTGTTAGCCATGTTTCTTGTAGTACGATTATTTTGTGTCTGTCCCAGGACTCTGTCTTTCCTTTATCATTTAAGATATCTTTTGCTCCAGCGATGTTCCCAGATAAAAGTTTTATGGGGGCAAGGCCAGTTTTACCACCCTGACCATAATTTCATTCCTCTCTAATTCCTGATCCGGTATTTAATCTGCACTGGTGCTTTAGTTTTGTGCTTTCCGCCCCCTTGGCACCTTGCAACACCGAATAGACAGTACATTTTTTTGTTGGATTTTTTTCTTTTGGGACACCGGTCATTAGGAAAGGGGAGGGGTAACCTGGTATTACCTCTTCGGTGACAGAAATTCCCCACTCTTCAAATTTGACAATTTCGTGTAGTATGTCTTTAACTATTTCTCCATTCCTCCATGTTGCTAAGGTGCTTTCCTTTCCTATATTGTTTCCAGGGTTTACAAATTCTATCGCTAATAGATCTGCAGATGTTATGTGTTGTAGAGTTGGAATTTCTGCCATTAATCGTAGGAGGTTTCCTCTGTTCAGATAGTCTTGTGGACCTTGTGATTGATAGTTTGGGGTGAGTAGTATCCTTCTTTTTTTTTTTTTTTTTTAAAACCTTTATTGTGCAGATATAGCTGACAAATACGGGCCTACAACCCATCGGGCCGGCCACCACATTGTATTAGCACATAGGCCAGGAAAGAACTCCAGCAGGTCTCCAATATAACAGATGCAACAAAGCGAGGCAGATAGCCACAAGGAAACCACAGTGAGAAGGAAAAGTGAAGGTTAATTTTATAATATAATAGGGCGAGTAGCAGGAACATTGCAGTTATTAAAGTCCAAAAGTCCGTGGCGGGTCGTCAACAGGCAGTGAAACAATACACAGCGAATTTAAAAAAAGAACAGCTACATTATAGCAATGGCAAGACATGAGTCCCACATCAGCAAACAATACCAACCACTGCCCAACGCCCACCCGTTACCACAAAAATACGCATCAATACATAGAAAGAAAGTCAGGATTGCAATACGAAACCATCCGCTACATCGACCCAGGGAAAGAGAGAAGGAAGGGGAAAAGGGGGAAAGAGCATCAGGAAAAAGGATTGAAAAAACAGGGAAAAGAGGACGCGGCCCCACAGTATGTGCCCCATGGCAAGTAAAGCACACGAAAAAGGGGGCAGCCCACGGAGCCAAAGGAAACAGGAGTAATGGATGCGCAATGAACATCGGTGGCAGGAAGGCCGTGGGCCCACGCTAGCAAAAAACACCCCATGAGGCCTACATGCAGACGCAGCGTCCAGAAAAAGAATACACAAGAGCCATAGAACCAAAAACAAAAGAAAAACAAAAAGACAGACCCCCCCCCACCCACCCCACCCTGCACCCCTGCAGAAGGCTACGGCCTACCCCCCCAGCAGCGTGCCTGTCGCCCTAACCGGAAACCCAAAATATAGAAGAGTCAAAAAGTAAGGAAGAAACCATATAGGCAAAAAGAAAGGAAGGGGAAAGGAAGGAAAAAACTATCGGGAGAGGAGACACATAATCAAAACTATCAGCCCCCAACTCTCCCGTCCGAGCACATTCAAAGCCCACGAGAAGATAAAGTCATTGCAAAACAATAAACAGGTACCAGGAATATGAAGAGGAAGCAATCATACATGTAGAGCCGCAAGGCGGTCATCCGGCCACGCCACAAGGTAATAGTCCGGCGGTGCAAGTTCATCTCAACCCTGTCCTCGTCTGTCCAGTGCCATAGGCACAGAGCGCACAAAGAACCAGAACATGAGGGGCCAGAGGTGAAAAACAGGGATTCCAAACGTCGAGTTACTACACAAGTCATAACGGCTTCAGACCAAATGAGCAAAACAGGAAAGCAACAGCAGCAGGCAACTCAAGCGCAGCTCCGCAGACCAAGGGGAAAAAATTGCCCCGGTGAAACAGTTACAGGATCTCCGCTCGGCAGGCCGAGGCAAAAAATCACCGGGGGACCCGGCGAGACAGATCCAGACGGATCTCGGCTGGAGGCTCTCCAATGCATCCACCACGGGGAAGAACTCCTGACAATACCAGGCAGCAGGCATCTGTACGTCCAAACAAGCGGTGGCCTTAGTATTTTCAATGTCCAGGAAAGGCACCGCAGCACCCTGAAGCGGCGAAGCCGTACACGCAGGGGATGGCCCAACGAGCCCAGAACAAAGGCTACCATCCAGCCCATCGACAGGCACAGTCATGGAAGCACGCCAGGAACACAAGGCAGCGAAAACGTCGCCAACTGTAGGCTCACCTTTACGGTATTCAGCAAACGTGCCGTGCGGTGAGCCAATGTCGCCGTCCCCAAATGGGCGTAGATGCAGGGTGTGGGCCGCCATCTTTGCAGCCCGGCGCGGCCGCGGCAATCGCCGACCCCGATCCGGCCACCAACAGAGCTCGATGGGAACAAGCCGGCGACAAGCAATGGAACCCTCAGGGCAAAAAGGCGGGCCACCAGAAGATTGAGGCAGCCGGCGCCATCGACCCACGGGCGCCGCCCTGTGGAAAATTGAATTTTGCCATGTCATGTGTGCCTACGTGTTCCCCATCCTATATTATATGTGCATGATCGATATGCATGTATCTCCCTTTGACCAGATAAAGACGCAATTATAGTTGTGTCCAACTCTAGTATGCCAGTTATCCAGTCCCCGTGAAAGCAACGTGAATTAGGCTTCCAGGCCTATGTTGCCAACGTTTTCCATTGTCCGTTTCTAGGCCTCATGAGGGCCCGGACACCAGATTCAAGCTCCAGTCTCCTGAACCTGCTCCGAGGAGCGATACAGCCCCCACCTGCATCCCTGACCCTTCACTTACTTCCTGCCGCGCAGCGCGGTGCCCGGCCTGGCTCTGCCTGCCTGTCTGCCAAGAATATGTTATGCCTCCAGTTATCAGTTCAGCTCCTCGTCTTCACATTCCTAAGCTAACGAACCGAATAAACAGCTTCAGCTATAGTCTAGCCTTTCTGTCTCCATGCAAGTGAATTACTGTATTAATATTCATAGAAGATTCATAGCACACGCATTACATGAAGAATCTATGCATGCACCAGCCTTAGTGTCAAGTAGCCTTTCCCCTGATGACTTTTGGATTCTATCAACATGTTCTCCAAACACGAGATACCAGATATGCTATAGGTACATGTCGTCCTGACATCGCAGACTTTAGTCTCCTCTTCTAGTGCAGAAGTCAGAGCCCCCAGTTCTCCCCAGATACACGTCATAGTCCGTTTGCGCGCACCACTAGGTTAAAGGTCCCAGCTGCTCGAGTAGCCCCCTTCATGTACCCACCCATTTCATGACACCTCTGTGACGTTCTCATCACATGTCTAAGTGCACGCCCTGTGCACGCCTACTTTTCACGCCCATGTGTTCTTATCTTACGCATTGTCACTTGTTACGCCTACTGTATGTAATGTAATTATGATGTTATAGTATATATAGCTTGTACTGTTGATGGAACGTTGCAGCTGCCTTCGATGTCACTTTATTTCAGGCTGTCCCGATCCTGTCCCTTCCCTTATGCCTGATTAAAGCCTGATAACCTCAGATTCCTCGGATCCTGCCTCTTATTTATTGAGCTATCTGTTATTATTAATGTATTCAAAAATAGTACCGGTAATTAATTATTTATTTACCACATAAATGGCGCCCGAACAGGTACTTACCTCTTCCCCACGCGCCGGCGATGTAACGCAGGCCCCCTGACCCTTCTACAGCCGTGACGGAACTCTACCGTGCACGTGCAGATATTTCTGCTTCAAGTCTCCCTCAGGCCCACGGAGGAGACGGAAACTGCGGTCCGGCATCCAGACGAGGCGGTGTGGAAGGCGGTTTGTCCCGACCAGAGCCCAAGCCGAGAGAACAAGGTCCGAGGTATCCGGAGGCCCACCTGTAACCGAAGCCCGAAGTTCGAAGCGCGAGTAACCAGACGTCGTACCAGTCCAGTCCAGTCCGAGGCCTTCAGTTTCTGCTTCCCGGTGAGTACTGTTGCGGGGGAAGTATCTAGACAGGATCATTAGTTTGTTCCTGGTCCGTTGGGTTTGGGTACACAGATCCAATCCGAAGTATTCACCTAGGTGGATACGGTCCGACGTGTCTCTTTATGAGACCGGTCTGTTCTGTACTGTTTTAGCAGTGCATCCAGTATTTCTGTTAAGTCTGTTCTCGAGAAATTCAAGTATTATGTTTTCAATGTATCAGGTAATATTTCTGTTCGCTCTGTTATTCATGTATTTTTATGTCGTGGTATGAGTGATTTGTTTGCCATTTCATTACTGTGTTTATTGTATATTGTGTTAAAGTCGAGGTATCGGTTCAAGATGCCTCTATTCTCGAAATTACGTCAGATCAAAACTAGAAAAGGTTTACTCGAAGAAGCAGTTCCTGTCCCTCCTCGGGACAGTCCTGGTCATTTTATGTATCACAAGCATGGCTTAGATGCCATATTATATCTAGACTTGTGGTCTGATTACACTAAAGATCTGGAAGAGAAATATAGATGGCCTGTATCAGGTACATGGGATGCCGAGTGCATCATGCGAGTAGAAGAAGCATTATGGAAAAAGAAAGCCAGACAGTCCCAGAAAGATGCCATCGAGTTATGGCGCAAAGAATCTCACAGGAGATCCGAAAAAGAATTCAGAAAAGCAGAATTAAGTAGGGAATCCTCAGAGAAAGCCCAAGGAAGGGAACTCCTAGAAGAAGGTGAACGAGTTAGAGCAGAACAGTCAGACAGACAGAGAAATGCCCTTATTAAAGGTATGTATCCTCTTCTTGCCGAGGGCTTGCCGAAGGCAACCCCGGAAGTACCCTGTAACTTACCGCCACCATTGGTCCCGACTAAGCTACGTCATAAACCGACTGCAGCTGAAATTTTTCTTTCGTCCTATTTGGACGATACTGTCCCAGAATATGCAAATCCTATTCCGCCTGCTCAACCCCAGCATCCTGTAAATAATGTAATTCCTGTTCTTCCAGCCACTGGTCCCGGGAACCCTGTCCATGTGCCAGTACCCCCGGACCAGTCCACGTCACGAGTTTTGCCAGTTACCTTACCAGCCCATTCAGTATTAATTGACGATTCTAGTTCAGGAGGGGCGGTAGGAGGTGCTCCTATCACCCCGCCTCAAGTAAAACGAATGACGCTGAGAGAAGCAGCGTTACAGCATACGCCAAAAGTAACTACATACGCAGATCTCAAGCGACACCTTACCGACTGTATATATGATTCAGTACCAGGTGAAGATTACATGATATTGTATTCAGTACGTTTAAGACGGGTTGCCAACTTTTTGGCCACCCTGCCCGATATGAAAGATCATCTAGACAGAATATATCATTTTATCCGTACAGGGGAGAATTCAGGAAGTATTCACGAAGCTATGGCAAACAGAAAGGTCGAGATTCAAAGTATGATTCTGCAGTTCTTGATTAACTGTTTAATAAGAGAACAGGATTATCCTGATAAAGACAAAGACGAGATGAAAGTTCTGACTAGATGGAGTGACAATATAGCCGAGGGAAAACACAAGACACAACGTAGTATAGAAAGTATGTACAGGAAGATTCGTAAGGAAATTTTACGTATACACGAGAAAGAGAAAGCAAAAAGAGCAACCGAGAAAGAGAATGACTCTTCCAGTGAAGAGGTAGACAGCGAGAATCCCGACAGAATAGCGTATGTAGGTAGAACTAGATTTTCCGACCGACATTCACGCCTAGATTACAAGAAAGTTTTTCCTCCTCCAGTACCAGAACAGTGTTCTCTGGAACAAGTATTCCAGGCTACAGATAAAATCCTGAAATTACGAATAGGTTATAGTGAGCTTAGTACCATGCATGAACAAGAACTAGCCCGATCAGCAGTCCGATGGACTAGTGATTCCACCACGTTTCCAGACGAAATAGTGGCCCAAATGTTTCTGAAACTGCCCCCAGCCGAGCAGCGTCTGGTGGGTATGTATATGATCCAGCACCTCATCACACTGTATGAGGATCAGCATTCTGATCCAGGTCCTTTGCATGATATCCTGAACGAGTTACTCCTAAACAGATGGAAAGGACTAGGTACCGATTTAATTAGTGTCATTCTAGAACAGCGCCACAAATACAGAACGTTCCTGAATCCGCACTTTGTTCCTGTTCCACCCCCAGCCAGAAAGTCATTCTATATAGACAGACAGAATCCGTTACGAGAAGTACATCCAGTTAAGGGAACGGGGGGTGAGCTAGAACGAGTATTTGTTTACACCCCATCACGAAAATAGAACTTCTAGAAATGAAAAAGTTAATACCCTGTCACGATAAAGATCCAGCAGGGTTCCACCGTGAATTAAAGGACATGCTCCGTATGGGAGAATACACGTATCCTGATATCATTAAAATGTTAAAGGTCCTGTTGCCTGCGGGCATATATGAAAAACTCAAAGAAAAAGAATGGGAGGTGGGAGAGAAAAAGATAGATTGGACCGCATTAGAGACTGAAGATAACACACGAGTTCCAGGTACCGGTCTTGGGGCTAAAGCTAAAGCTTTGCCCGAATTGTTAATACAAGTCTTGCCAAGATTACTAGCCACGAAAAAGGAAGACTGGGATGCTATCTCAGCCTGTAAACAGAAACAAGATGAAGACACTAGTGATTTTTATTCTAGATTTGAGAAATGTTTCATTATTAATAGCGGTCTGAAAACAAGTAGTGAATCATATCCACATCTTTTCGTTACCAAACTGGTCGAGAATTCTTTACCACAAGTTAAAAATCGAGTACTGAAAGTCGAAAGTACTTGGCAAGCTAATACTCCGTCACAAATGCTCCAGATGCTCCAGTATCACCAGAACAGAATCAGGGAAGAGCAAGAACACGAAAGAAGACGTATGAAAGATACGAAAATGAAAGTACTAGTGGCACAGTCTGTTCCACAAGACAGTCAGAAGAGGGGTACGAATCAAGCCAGTCATCCTGCAGCTCCCGTTAAAGGGACATGCAATTATTGTAAACAGCCAGGTCATTATATAAACGAATGTGCAGTTCTGAAACATAACATAGCTACTGGTAAGACGAAAGAGAGACCACGTCCGCCTAGACAAGATCAAGTTCCGCAGAATACGCAAGTACCGCAGAACGCACAACAGACAGTTACAGTACCGCAGCCTATAGCTGCCACACAACATGTTACACAGCAGATGTACCAGTATGCACAGTCAGAGTATCCAGAATATCAGCAGTATTCATGAAACAGCCTAGAGAGGGAGGTAGGCTTGCCTCTCATCGAGATTCCTGTAGATCAAGAGGGTCCCTATGTACACAGTCAAGTATTAGGGAAAGACAGAAAGTTTCTGATTGATACAGGGGCAAGTAGGACTACCATCAGTCATGACGAGGTTCCAGGGGCTCCACTCTCAGGCTCTAGAAATGTTTCCCTTGGATTTTCAGGTAAACCTATTGTTAATGAAATATCGAAACCAGTTACTCTAGAAGTTGGTCCATTGTCCCGAACTTCTGACTTGTTACTTACGAAATCTTGTCCAGAAAACTTATTGGGTATCAAGACATTGAAAGAATTAGGAGCAGTTATTTGTTGCTCCCCAGAAGGAGTAAGACTGTTCCTACGAGATTTTAAAGGTCATTATGTATTACGTGATTTTGATCCAAGATTATTGAATGTACCACAGCATTTATGGGCGCAAGGTCCAACTGATGTAGGTTGTATGCATATTACACCCCATCGTGTCACTCTGAAACAAGGTGTAGTATTACCACGAATCCGACAGTACAAATTGCCACCTGAGGCTGTAGCAGCCTTATCCAAAATTATAGACAAGCTTATTGCTCAAGGAGTGGTTGTAGAAACTGACTCCAATGTATGTAATTCTCCTATCATTCCAATTCTGAAACGTACTGATCCAAATGCACCTCCAGTTTATCGATTAGTGATTGACCTTCGAGAACTTAATAAATGTATCATACCCCAGTACCCAGTGGTTCCAGATATTTCTTCCCTATTGACAGCTATTGATTCCGAAGCTACGTTCTTTACTGTTATTGATCTCAAGAACGCATTCTTTAGTGTCCCCATTCATCCAGACAGCCAGTTCCTTTTCGGATTCTGTTTAAATGGAAGGAGCTATAAATTCACACAAGCTCCTCAAGGTTTCACAGAAAGTCCTAGTATTTACAGTCAAGCACTTAAGAGACAACTAGACAATATTCACATGCCAACTGACACTGCCCTGCTCCAGTATGTCGATGATCTACTGATCACAGCCCGTTCTGAACGTGACTGCGAACGTGCGTCACTTACAGTCTTGTATTTCCTGGCCGAGATGGGGCACAAGGTGTCCCCTTCTAAATTGCAATTCTGTGTCCAGCAAGTGGTCTACCTTGGACACTTACTGTCCAAGAGGGGTAGGCAGTTGACACCTGACCGTATCCAGTTAATAGCACATCTTCCACAGCCCAAGACTCAGAAGGAGGTACGAGCTTTTATCGGCCTCACTTCTTACTGCAGACAATGGATCCCTCAGTACGCATATCTAGCCAAATCACTGATACAGTTAACGACACAGGAGGCAGCCACATCGACTGTCCTCCCTTGGACCCAAGAACATACACTTGTTTTTAATGAGTTAAAGAAAGCCTTATGCCAAGCACCTGTTCTAGCAACACCGAACTACAGTAAGCCTTTTACACTTTTTGTCACTGAACGCGAAGGTACTGCATTATCTGTTCTCACACAAGATCAAGCAGGACAATACAAGCCATGTGCTTATTTCTCTAGCACATTAGATCCGGTGGCCCAGGCCCTGCCTGCGTGCCTCAAGTCAGTTGCAGCCACAGCTCTAGCTATCAGACAGAGTGATTCCGTAGTGTTAGGACACTCCCTGACAGTACAAGTTCCACACTCCGTGGAAGTTCTTTTAAACCGAACACAGACTCAGCACTTGACAATTGCACGTTTAACAGGTTATGAACTGACACTGTTTCAGCCACACATAGAAATCAGACGCTGCAACATTTTAAATCCTGCTACACTGTTACCTTCAGTTACTTCAAATCCTGCCACGCATGACTGTGTTGAAGTCGTTAACACCATGACAAAGCCAAGACAAGACCTGACAGATATTGCATTACCTGATCCCGACCTGACACTTTATGTGGATGGTTCATGTATGAGAACAAGTGCAGGAGAACTAGTAGCCGCGTATGCCGTGACTACTGAAACTGAAGTTATAGAAACACATCGTATTGACACCCTGTCTGCTCAAGCAGCAGAGCTCGTCGCTCTGACCCAAGCCTGCATACGAGCCAAGAACCTGAAAGTAAACATATACACAGATTCACGTTATGCATTCGGAGTCGTACACGACTTCGGAGTACTCTGGCAAGAGAGAGGTTTCATGACTTCTCATGGAACCAAGATTCAGCATGGCCCCCTCATTCAAGCTCTGTTAGATGCAATACATTTACCGACAGCTATCGCTATCATGAAGTGCAAAGCACATACGAAAGTCACTGACATCATTTCCCAGGGTAACGATCTAGCAGATCGAACAGCCAAACTTACAGCTCAGACTCCAGACATTCCAGTTAACCCGACACAGACAGACATTCCAGCCCAGACTACTTGTATGACAGTTAAGGACCCTACACAAGACGTACTAAACATACAGTCACATGCTACTCCTGATGAAATCAAGAAATGGTCTGAACAAGGAGGGGTCCAGACAGATCAAGGATGGTTGACGAAGGGAAAAGCCACATGGTTTCTCCCCGACTCTATGGTTCAAGTCATTATTAACACCGCACATAGTCCTGCACATTTAGGAGAAAAAGCCATGTTAGACAGTATTCAGAACCTTTGGTTTAACAAGCATTTACGAGCAGCAGCCAAGCAGAAAGTGCGTACCTGCGTGATCTGTTGTCAGTTCAATCCAGGTAAAGGTGTCCCGGTGGAACAAGGTGGATTCCATCCTCCTGACCACCCTTTTGAAGTCCTCCAGATGGATTATATTCAGATGGAGGGATGTCGAGGTTTCAAGTATGTCCTCGTAGTTGTATGCGCTTTGTCCAGATGGACAGAAGCATATCCAGTCCCAGATTACACCGCCGCGACCACTGCCAGGCAGTTGGTTCGTGAGTATTTTCCTCGCTATGGTTTACCGAGGGTCGTGTATTCAGATAACGGCCAGCCATTCTCATCCGAACTTATGAAACAAGTATCCCTTCTGTTAGGGTACCAGTGGAAGTTCCATTGCGTACGACATCCCGAAGCAGCCGGTCTTGTAGAGAGACATAATCAGACTTTAAAGATCCGCATTTCCAAGGTATGCGCAGAAAAAGGCGTAGATTGGATAGTAGCACTGCCAGTTGCCCTTTTTTATATGAGAATGGTTGCACACTCCCGTTCAGGTCTGTCACCTTTTGAGGTAGTTTTTGGTCGTCCCCCAAACATGTGGGGTACTCCTAGACCCCGTAAGATAACTGATGTTGACAGTAATATGCTGACAGATTACCTGGCCTCCTTGATGTCTGCACTACAATCTTGTCGTTCACAGGTTGCCGCCGCTTTTCCAGACAACACCGAAGTGAAACCGCATGAGGTCATACCAGGCGACCTTGTCTTGGTGAGGAATTTCGATCGTTCAAGTCCGCTGGAGCCCCGTTGGAAGGAGCCACGCCTGGTACTACTCACCACGAGGACGGCCATAAAAGTGGAGGGCCGCAAAGGGTGGTTACACTGCAGCCATGTAAAGCGATTCCATGGACTTCGGCCAAGGACATTTTTCAAGGACTGCCCCGTTCTCAAGGACTGCCCAGATACTGAATCTAAACCTCCCCTGTTAGAGAAAACTCCGCAGCAGGAGTATAAAATGAAATTAAGGTCTAGTAAGTCAGCCAGTTTAATTGTCTAAGTCCCTCTCGGGTGAAACGGTTAGACAGGTTCCTGACATGTATGAGATAGACCTTCATAGTGAGAGAGTTAGTCGAAACTCTAAGAGAATCCGTTATCAAAAGAATCTTCGAAGTAGATGCGTCGTCACTCTTGTATTTATGATATTTTTGAGTCTTATGGTTACCTGTATAAGCTATGCCTTACATTTATGCTTTTCTATTAATTCACATGTACATATGTTTTCTAATGTTACAGTAGAGCACACTTTCAGTGACCTGCCTCCTCACGAGTTATCCTATCGTCTTGCAATGCGTAATAATTCTTTCATCCGTATGTTACACTATTCACACCAGACTAGCAATGCCACTAATTGTTGGGTGTGTGGTCGACTCCCCCCTTTCCAGACACCGAAGGGAGTTCTGCCACTCTTTCCTTATCCGTTTTCACATAATGGTTCGTGTGGAGCATGGTCCACGTTAACGTCATCCTCGAATGATATGTCCCGACTGAATAGAACATGTTTCCCAGACAAGGAAGGTCTTTCCCATAGAACAGGGTTAGATCTAGAAAATGAAGTATATGATCTAGGTAATTATTCCTCGAATTTCATGGTTCTGAATGTTCAGTCCGAGACTACTCCAGATCTGCCTGCTATTTCAGTTCTACCAGTTAAAGGCGAATTATGTGTCAGAAAGAATGGTTCTATACATCTAGGACATAGTGATTGTATTACTATGGTCGAGTATAGTGACAGTGGGAAATCTATTTTCAAAGCCTCACGTCATTCTTACTTTGTGTGTGGTCAGACCGCATATGTACGACTGCCCCTTGATTGGGATGGAACATGTTATATTGCCTTCCTACTGCCACCAGTTTTTCTAGCCCCATCTGATTATCACAGAAACACACATCTAGTACACATTAGACATAGAAGGGAGATCGAGTCCCCAATTGTCGATCAAACTGAAACTGCCTTAGAACAGTATACAGACTTCAATAGAGGTTTCTTTTTCTTCATAGGACCTGTCCAGAATAGTAAGTTAATACGTAGGTTAACCAGAACCCTTGAAGCAGTAGTGAATGAGACTACTTCCGCTCTAGGTAACTTAACTGAGGAGCAATCTGCTATGAGATTTGTCGTGCTCCAAAATCGTCTCGTCCTTGACGTCATACTGGCCGATAGGGGAGGAGCTTGTAGAGTCATCGGATCTAGTTGCTGCATTTTCATTCCTAATAACGCACCGTCTGTGTATTCAGCTATAACCAGACTTCATAAAATTGCCCATCAGTTGCACCAGAATCCAGGCACCTGGACATGGTCCGGTTGGCTCTGGAGTATAATATCTGCCTGGGGATGGAAAGTATTGTCATTCCTAGGTATAGCAGTAATGATCGTATTCAGTTGCTGTCTCTGTTTACAATGTGGCCCTGCGATTTGCGGCTTGTGTGCTACCTCTTGTATTCCTAGTCCAAAGTCCCGTTCCAAGAAGATTCGAGACGAGCAAATGATGCTATATGAAATGATAGATGGTATCATGAATATTGATGTTTCCTGATGGAAACGTAGGGCACAAGGAGGGAATGTGGAAAATTGAATTTTGCCATGTCATGTGTGCCTACGTGTTCCCCATCCTATATTATATGTGCATGATCGATATGCATGTATCTCCCTTTGACCAGATAAAGACGCAATTATAGTTGTGTCCAACTCTAGTATGCCAGTTATCCAGTCCCCGTGAAAGCAACGTGAATTAGGCTTCCAGGCCTATGTTGCCAACGTTTTCCATTGTCCGTTTCTAGGCCTCATGAGGGCCCGGACACCAGATTCAAGCTCCAGTCTCCTGAACCTGCTCCGAGGAGCGATACAGCCCCCACCTGCATCCCTGACCCTTCACTTACTTCCTGCCGCGCAGCGCGGTGCCCGGCCTGGCTCTGCCTGCCTGTCTGCCAAGAATATGTTATGCCTCCAGTTATCAGTTCAGCTCCTCGTCTTCACATTCCTAAGCTAACGAACCGAATAAACAGCTTCAGCTATAGTCTAGTCTTTCTGCCTCCATGCAAGTGAATTACTGTATTAATATTCATAGAAGATTCATAGCACACGCATTACATGAAGAATCTATGCATGCACCAGCCTTAGTGTCAAGTAGCCTTTCCCCTGATGACTTTTGGATTCTATCAACATGTTCTCCAAACACGAGATACCAGATATGCTATAGGTACATGTCGTCCTGACATCGCAGACTTTAGTCTCCTCTTCTAGTGCAGAAGTCAGAGCCCCCAGTTCTCCCCAGATACACGTCATAGTCCGTTTGCGCGCACCACTAGGTTAAAGGTCCCAGCTGCTCGAGTAGCCCCCTTCATGTACCCACCCATTTCATGACACCTCTGTGACGTTCTCATCACATGTCTAAGTGCACGCCCTGTGCACGCCTACTTTTCACGCCCATGTGTTCTTATCTTACGCATTGTCACTTGTTACGCCTACTGTATGTAATGTAATTATGATGTTATTGTATATATAGCTTGTACTGTTGATGGAACGTTGCAGCTGCCTTCGATGTCACTTTATTTCAGGCTGTCCCGATCCTGTCCCTTCCCTTATGCCTGATTAAAGCCTGATAACCTCAGATTCCTCGGATCCTGCCTCTTATTTATTGAGCTATCTGTTATTATTAATGTATTCAAAAATAGTACCGGTAATTAATTATTTGTTTACCACAGCCCGCCGAGACCGGGCGGAGGGTTTCAAGATGGCCGGACAGGAGAACAAAGGGAAGACGAGTCGCCCATTCGGTCAACCCCCGTCCGTGGAAGGCAGCACTCCACCACCAGGTCTCCAGACAGCCAGACCAGGCCCGGTCAGTCGCCACCGGTCCAACCGCACAATGGCCGCTCCGGCCAACCCCGCTCCTCCACCAAGGGGTCGGCCCCGGCGCTCCGCCCCGCCTGGGCGCCGCAGACGAGTACCAGGCCTGCCCGCCCCGGAGGCCACGAAGCGAACAAGGGCGCAGCACAGGAACCGCGGCACTTAAGAACATCCGGAGCAGACGGTGAGTGCCAGCAAAACTTCATAAATCCATATTCCAGCAAATAAGACTTCTCGGGCAGGATAAGGTGCAGGATAGATAGTTAAGGCAGGAAGGTTCAACGGAGCCGAGCTACAACGCGGCCATCACGGTCGCGAGCTTGGCTCCTCCCCCCGCAGTCCCATTCTTAAGCGAGTAGTATCCTTCTTGTTGTGTTCAAGGTATTCTCCTTTTTTTGCGTAAAAGAAGTTAATGTCTGTTCATTCGTTCGGTATCTCCTTAAATCTTTGTGGTCTTTGTCATTTGTATCATTAAGTTGACATTTTATGTTGTTCTTGTTATTGTCCTTCCTAGTATTCTCTAGAGCAGTGGTTCCCAAACTGTGCGCCGCGGCACCCCGGTGCGCCGTAATGAGGTGCCAGGGGCGCCGCGGGCACACTGAGGAAAATTGCTACCAACAGCCCTCAGTCGTCCGTCGGGGGCGTGGCTAGCAGCCAACGAAGATGGTGGCAGCCTAACGAGGCTCCCGAACCCACCGCCCGTAATCCGCCAAGTTATCCTGCATTAAAGCTCGGGGGCCCCGTGAAATCTCGGGTGACCCCGACGATACATTGCTGCCTGCTCCGGTGCTGCAGTGGAGCCTTTTCTGGCATCAAGAGGGAAGAGCTGCCCTGCAGAGTCCGGCGGCCCTGGGACGCAAAATGGCGGCGACCCCGAGACTCCGAGACGCCGGGACCTCCAGCGCGACCCAGAAGCCTGAATGAGAGCACCGCCGTGCGGCCCAGGAAGGAGCGGAGGGGCCCGCCCGACGACAGGATCCGATGCACTCGCGACCGAGGGGAAGAGCACCTGGTGAGCTGAGCTGAGCGCCCCTCCGGCCCTGGGGCGACTCTTCCCTGCCCGGGAGGCCGAAATCGAGTCCCCGGCGCCACCGAGGCCTACCGCCCCCTGTGTGAGCGGGCGCTCCTGGCCAGCGCGGAAGCCCACGACTGCTGCTCCGGCGCGGATGTCGCCCCTCTGGGTGGGTGCGTTCCCCGTGCCGGGCCCCTGAGGCCACTGGCCCGACTCCCGTGACGTGTGCCCGACGGGTGGTTCAGGGAGGCCCGGGGGAGTAACAGCCCTGCCCCGTCCATGGGGCTGAACTGAAGTGCCTGGCCCTCCTTGCGGAGCACTGAGAGAGCTGGGGGAGGCCGAAGTAGACCTGAGGAACACTGCAGTGGAATAAGCGGTGTGGCGACCGTGCCGCACCTCTGCCGCCCTGAAGGGCTGACGCAACCGGGGGTGTGCACGCCGGCCCAACTGCGGAGGGCCCGCGGCGACGACCCGAACTGTCCCGTACCTGGTGGGAGCCTTGTGGGGCGATAGTGCGTGACCGGACCAGGGGAGCCCCCCCGCCCGAGCTGGACACACCCCGCTGGAGCGGGAACCCACAGTGCACCTGAAGCCACACGGAGGGTTTAGAGGGCGTGGGAGGAGAACACGAGCTACTAATCGGGTGGAAGAGGAACCCTGTGGTGAGAGGTGGATCGTCCTCCTTGGCGGGCGGTGGAGTGGCCGAGAGGCGCCGAGGGGCGAGCCCACTGCCCGCGACACATGCTCCATACCAGCGGCCCCTGAAGCGGCGGACCACACGACTGGCTCCCCCGGATACTCCCACAACAGACACCCACGGCTGCACAGCATAACGACCGCTGAGCCCCCCCTTCACGCGTCACTGCCTAGTTCTTCTGCTAGCGCGCCACTATGGGGAAACCAAAGGGTCCGAAGGGAGATGCCAGCCCCACTACGGATCCTCCGGAAGAAACACCTCCACCACCCGCAGACCTGCAGAGCATGCAAGACACAATCCTCCAGGCGATTGCGGATACGAGGGATGCCCTACACCGCGATATTGCACAGGTGTCGACGGGCCTTGGTCTCCTTCGTGCGGACCACGCAAAATTGGCAGATAGGGTCAAGGAGACGGAGGATACCATTGCAACCTTGGCGCCGGCACAGAAATCGATGGAGGGACGGCTCACCGAGGCACTGGACCGCATTCAAGCCCTAGAGAGACGGGCCGAGGATGCCGAGAACCGCAGCCGCAGAAACAACGTGCGCCTAGTGGGCCTTCCGGGGAAAAAAGAAGGTACAGACATGGTGGGCTACCTCGATGACTGGCTGCGAACTGTAGTGGCCCCGGAGGGTCTCTCCCCCTTCTTCACGTTGGAAAGGGCGCACCGTGTCCCAGCCAGACCCCCGAAACCGGGCCTGCCTCCTCGCCCCGTGGTCATCAAGCTGTTGCACTACAAAGACAGAGACTGGCTATTGCAACGGGCCAGGGAAGCGGGTCCCTTCCAAGTGGACAACAGCAAAGTTACCCTGTTCCCGGACTATACGTTCGAAACGCAAAAACAGCGCGCCTCCTTCCTCTCCATCAAAAAGGAACTCCGCACGGAGGGTATCCAGTACTCCCTGCTGTTCCCCGCCAGGCTCAGGATAGAACTGGATGGAAAAGCTCAGTTCTTTGTAACTGCGGAGGAGGCCTGGGCCTGGTGGGATACCTACAAAACGGGCACGGACGGAGCGCTTTTCAGGGCCGAGGAGGAGCGCCGAAACCAACCTACGAGAAAATCGCGGAGGCTCCGAAGACTGAGACAACGCACCGGAAAACCGACGCAATCCCAAACGGGAGGTGAGCGGCAGGCAGCGCTCCAGGCGGTGAAGGATGTCTCGGGATCGACTCTGCACCACTCGGAGAAGGACTCAGGGTCAGAGAACCGGGGCTCAGGATCGGAGACTGAATTGTCGGAAATGGGCAAATCCGGCGGTCCGAGGCTCACGCCACAAACCTCGGAAGTTATCATTGGCAGCTAACCTCCCAGCCGTGGCCACCGGTCACCTGGAGATGACAAGCCGATTGGCCTCTACGCACACCTGAGCAGGACGATGTTAGACTGCAGTTTCGTAAGTTGCACTGTATATGGCGGGAGGGATCTGTGGAGACGGAATTGGAATATACTAGTAACTAGCTCACGCTCCCCAGAGCCCATAAGGCCTCCGTGATTCTAATCACGAACACATTGAAGTTTTGAGCACGATTGCTCGCCTGTTTGGATGGGAACTACTCTGTTACAGTTAGGTCGTGTTCTGGGGGGGGAGGGAGCCTGGAGTAGTTGGGGACACTCGGGCACAGTTTGAGGGGAGGGACTGTAGGGTTTGTGGGGAGGGTGGGAAGTGCTGTCGAACCTATTGTCTGGTTGCCAACCAACCCTGAATTGACTCGTACCCAATGGGACAATGGCTAGCATGGGATCACTGAACTGTGTGTCCTTGAATGTGCGCGGGTTGAATACGATGACGAGAAGACACAAGATCCATTCCTATCTGGTCCGCAGGGGAGTGCACATCGCATTCCTACAGGAAACCCATCTGACACAGAAGGAGGGAGTGGCGCTACAGCGTAGATGGAGGGGCCACCTCTATTACACTACATACTCGGCATTCGCCAGAGGGGCGTTAATCTGGATTAGGGCGGGTGTCCCTTTCCAGGTCACTAGACACACTGTGGACCCAGATGGGCGGTTCGTGGCAGTCGAGGGCCTGCTTAGAGGCCGACACATAGCACTTGCTAGCGTATATGCCCCGAATGTAGACCAAGCGACATATTTCACGAAACTCTCTCGGGCTCTGGCTAGCTATTTCACTGGTCCGCTGCTGATAGGGGGAGACTTCAACTCAATAGTGGACGTCTCCCTGGATAGATCGCACCCACCACTGCAGACATCCCCAGTACATAGACTAGCAAAGCTCCGAGCAGACTGGCAGGGAGAGTGGGACTTATCGGATGTTTGGCGGATACAGCACCCGAGGGACCGAGACTATTCATTCTACTCCAGTATTCATGATCTCCATGTCCGCCTCGATGTCTTCCTATGCTCACAAACGGTGCTCCCGTCGGTGGCCCGAACAGAATATTTAGCGCGAACGATATCCGACCATAATCCCTTACTCCTTACACTGAACTGGATGAACGTACCCACACTTATCCCAACGTGGCGGCTACGGCCGGACACGCTCGATGACCCACCTTTCCGCGAGGCATTGGGAGAGAGAATTGAACAATACTTCGTGGAAAACGAAGACACTGCCTCCTCTAGATCTATAGAGTGGGACGCATTTAAAACAGTGGTGAGGGGACACTGTATAGGGAAGTTTGCGGGGGCGCGCAGAACACTGATTGGGGATCTAGAAAAAGCAGAATCAACACTGAGGAAGGCGGAGCGGGAACGCCCCCCCAACCACCCTGAACTTCAGAATAGGGTCAGCAATGCGCGGGAGGCAGTGGCGGTAGAAGTAGAGCGCCTGCGCAGCTTTGACTATAAACTGTACCTGACGAGAACCCTCCCAGAAGGAGATAAGCCCGGAGCACTCCTGGCCTGGTTGGCGAACCCCAGCCGACACAGCAAGCCAATTATGTCCATTAAGGAGGGCGGGGACTGTATACTCCAAACACAGCCGGAGATACTGACCTGCTTCCGCTCTTATTATGACCGGTTATATCAGACCAGGCTGATGGACCGGGGCGCAGCAACGGACGCCTTCCTGGCGGACCTGAACTTGCCCCAACTAACCCGAGAGGACGCAGAGTCCCTGGGCCATCCGATAGATCTAATGGACATAAGGAATGCAGTGAGACATCTGGCGCGCAACAAAACGCCGGGACTGGATGGACTGCCTGCTGAATTCTATGCCAAATACCTTGACCAACTGGCCCCACGCCTCCGAATAATCTATAATGAAGCCAAGGAGAGGGGCTGCCTCAATGCGCGAGGCCATAATGATTCCCCTCTTAAAACCTCGGAGAGACGGCACGGACCCGGCGTCCTACCGACCGCTCTCTATGTTGACGACGGATTACAAAATCCTCAGTACCATCTTAGCCACCAGATTACTATCCCACATGCAACATTTAATCCACAAAGATCAGTCGGGATTCATACCCACAAGAAACACAACACACAACATACGTAGGCTCCTCAGATTGGTAGATGACCCTCCTCCCGGAGCACAGTCCCCCCTGGTGCTAGCGGTCGATATAGAGAAAGCATTCGACAGCCTAGAGTGGGATTACCTTTATAGGGTAATGAGACTCTTTGGACTGGGTGAAGGATACATAGCGTGGACGAAAGTGCTGTACGCGTCAGCGAGTGCCAGAGTGAGAATCGGGGCCTTGATATCAGAAAGGTATGAGGTGAATTGGGGAACCAGACAGGGGTGTGCGCTCTCCCCCTTACTATTCGCACTCGCAATGGAACCTCTAGCGGCCACTGCCAGACGGGGGGAATACTATTGTGGCCTGGACACCGGGGATGCCCGCCATTTTATCTCCCTATATGCAGATGACCTGCTCCTCTTCTTAGAGAATGCGGAGGAAGCAGTGGCAGGTGCCGAGAGGCTGCTGGACTGCTTTGGCGACATCTCTGGTTTACGAGTGAACTGGTCGAAGACCTGTCTCTTCCCATTGCGGAGAGAGGGGGCGCGCCCCTCGTCCCGTTCGTTGGTGAGATGGGAGCCCAATTGTCTGAGTTACCTGGGGGTGCACATTTACCATGACCCAGCGGACTTATTAGACGGCAATATCGGACGCTGTACCAGAGCCCTGCAGGGTAGTATCTCCTTCTGGGCAACCTTGCCCCTATCCATGTCGGGTCGAGTATCACTACTGAAAATGATAGCCCTTCCGAGGCTACTGTACTTTTTCCGGACCCTCCCGATATGGATCCCGGGGACAACCTTTAAACGGCTTAGGTCAATGGTGGTCTCCTTTTTATGGGGATCAGGAAGGCGTAGAATCGCTCTAGCGACGCTGACCCGCTCGAAAAACGAAGGTGGTCTGGCGGTCCCGGACTTTGAATCATACTACCTGGCAGCCCAATTGCAGTACTTTACGCAGGAGGTTGTAAGAGCCTACCGGGGACCGGAGCACGAACGGGACACCGGAACACCCCGCCATGTTGAAGCATACATTACCATGCAACAGAAATTAGTCCTTAGAGATCTGTCCCTGGAGGAACGAACACTGCGGCTATGCTGGAACAAGTCACAGAAGCGGACGGGGCTGAAACACCCGTATGCGCCCGAAATCCCACTGGGCATGGTGACGGCACTACCACACGGGGGGGATTGGTCAGGGCTGCAAGATTGGGAGGAAGCAGGCTTACAAATGATAGGGGACCTTTATGATGACGGCGTTCTGGTCCCTTTCCAGACGCTGCACGAGCGCTACGACCTTCGGAGAGGCGACTATCTAATACACGCAGCAGTAGTGAGGGCCATTCAAACTCACTGGGGTGAGGGACTGACCGAACCACGGACAACACAGGTGTGCCAATACGCAATGATGGCGGCGGGGACGTTCAAAGCAGTCACATGCCTTTATTCCCGACTATCCTTAGAAAACATTCAACCCCTCACTTCACTTAAAACGAAATGGGAGGCAGACTTGCAGAAAGAAATACCTGACACAACGTGGTCCCAACTTGTACGCAGGGCTAGGAAAAGTACGAGAAACACACGCTTCCAACTCATACATCTGTATATTCTCCACAGGGCCTACTTGACACCGAGCAAAGTGGCGACATATTTCGGAGTTACAGATGCGGCGTGCCCGAGGTGCGGCCTGGTGGAGGCAGATCTACTCCACATGCTCCGGGGTTGCCCTCACGTACAAGAATACTGGGAAGAGATAGGCGACACATTGAACACAGTAACGGACAGGGAACTACAGTATGATAATGGGGTCACATTGCTCCACTGGTTCCCGCACACACGCAAAAATAAATGAACAAGCAAATTCATTGACATGGGGCTGCTTCTAGCCAAACGGGAGCTGACCAAGGGCTGGAAGTCGAAGAAGGGCCCGACACACAGGAGATGGCTCTCCGAATTCTTGAAATGGGCCACAGCCGAAAGCACGCTTAGATTCCAATTGGCCCACCGCAGCTCAGACGAGAAAGCACAGGACTCGGCGAGAGCATGGGAGGCGTTGGTCCAGGCCTTGAGGGATAATACACTGGAGGGACTAGATGAAGAAGAAGTGGAGGGCCCCCCGACTCCTTTAGCACCCATCGCCCACCCAGCACCGATACCAGACACACACGTACAAGAGAACACATGACTTTCCTTCAGCATGTACCATGGCCGTAGGCACCAGCACTGGACATAGGCGTAGACACACAGCGGGGGAGGGGGGAGGACACAGACCACCTTAGGCATCACAGAACTCCGACGATTGAGAATAGAAGCAGTACGGGGGAAGGGAGAAGTAAACATAAAGCAGAAACTGATTGTACTATCCTTCTCATAAGTAGCTCAACACACCCACGAGCGTACCTGACCCACACGAATCGCCACCCGACCTCCGGGTTGTGGGCTGATTGGCTGTGTATCATATTAATGTTGAGACCTGTACATACCACTAAGCTGTGTAAACTGCTACTACAACTAATCTATGTGGTTCTGCAATAAAAACTGTTTTACAAAAAAAAAACAGCCCTCAGTCGTCCGTCATTCGGCGGGCTAGGCTTGGACAGGAGTGAGAGATACACTTAACGTGTAACTGTGAGAGTGAGCGTACATAAGAAGGAGAGAGAGAGATGGAAAATAGAAAGACAAAGGCACCAAGAGATAGGTAAGAGAATATAGAGCACTAATTTGTAGAGTTTTATATAGCGCAAACTTGACCCGAAGGCATCTGAGCGCTTCACAAATTTTACAGATTAAGGTGGACATAGAGATCAAAACAATGGCGGTACGTGAGCAAGACATAAGACGGCATGATTATCAGTATCACTACGTTTGTTATGCTGTGAGACAAGACTTAAAGATATGTTTATTGTGCTGACTTGTTTCCTGGGACAGAGAAAATCAAGTAAAATCTAAATAAATTTTAAACAATAAATGATAAACAATACATTAAATTGTACAGATACGTAGTTTTGCATACAATGCAGGTCATGAGAACGTGAACCTCAGTTTGGATCCTGATTTAAAATATAAAAGGTAAAGAAAATAGAATTGTGGACACCCAGGTGCTGTGGAGGACATGAGCCTGTTTGTTAGAAGAGCGCCTAGCTCCCTCCTGAAACGGGGCACTGATGGGGGGGTCGTAAATCTGTAGGAAGGGAGGTCCATCGTGCTGGCAATGTCTGAGTGTGGGGGACTCTGTAATTACTGCTAATGGGCCCAGATGAGTGGTCACTCCTAAGGCTTAGGGGTCCGTTAGCCTTCCTTGCACGAGGTGATTCTGAACTATGGCAGGTGCAGCTGACCTTTGACTCTTGGTAGGTGACCTCAAACAGATTCTTGAAGTGCTTCTTTTTATGTCCACTAGAGCTCGGCCCAGGACGAGGCCTATGCCCTGATGCAGCCGCACACTTCCAGCTCCACTGTTTCATGTAGGCACACTGCGCACCGCGGAACACACACAGCTTCATATATAGCGCTGTATAAAGCGCCTACTGGTTATACGTCTTCAGAGGTTGTTTATGAATTTATGGTGATGTGAACAGCCGCTTGCGCCGTGCTCTTTGTAATTTTACTACGTCATCTGATTCAATGCTCCCCAAAAGCAGCACAAGGCACCCTACCAAGTATTTTTTTGCAGTTTTATATAGCACGAACTCCATCCGAAGGCATCAGAGCACTTTACATTAGCACCAGTTGCGTTACAGACGGACACATTCATTTTTAGGCACGGGGAGATTAAGTGATTTGCCCAGAATCACACGGTGTTGCGCATCCCTACCGAGACTCAAACCCAGTTCCCCAGCTTTAAAATCGGCCGCTCTAGTCGTTTAGCCACATCTTCTCCTGGTGACCCGTGAAATGAATGTCTGATGGTGAAACGTGTGTCCCTTACCACTGTTCGGGGCCCTCAATGCTATGTCATACCACGTTGAGCCTATGACTGGATGATTAGACTCCGGTGGGAGAAAGCATCCCCAGGGGCAGTGTAAAGTATTAGGATGGGAGCTGAGCAGGGCAGGGTCCTGGGGGTCTCTATTGTGTTAGTTTATTTTATTGTCGCCCTTCCTTGGGGATAGCTCACCCCCCCCGCCCCACCCCCCCTCGCAAGTGGAGGATTGTTTTTTGAGCGCCATGTGACACCTGCAGGTCTCTGACAGAAATACATTTACTGAGAGACACGTCCTTCATTCGTGATTCGTGGTTAAACGGGAATCAGCAAGTGACATTTTTCCTTGAAGACAAACAACTCTTTCAGAGATTGGCGTATCGTTTATTCTTCCACGACGATTTACTTAAAAACTATTATTATTATTTTTCATTAGAAACCTTATGATGAGACTGAAAGAACTCTAACAAGTCTCTTTGGAGTTACCTCAAAGGCAGTGAAGTGACTGCTATAGAGTTAAGATTTTTTTTTCATCCTGAGGCTGACGGCAAAAATGGAGAGCCCGATAGGGACCCAGCCCACTTAAAACACTGGGTAGTGGGATCTGGTGAGCCATCTTGGGTTCATCAGAGCCATGGGCGTCCGCAGAGGGGGGCAAGGGTGGTCACTTGCCCCCCCCCCCGGATCGCCAGTGCATCCTGTGTGGGCCCAGTCAGGGCAGGCCCTAGTCCATCATGCTTTTGAAATGGTGCCATTGTTCCAGGTGGCAGCCCCCTCCATTGGATGGGAAGGGTGCAAGGTAGTGGCCGAGAAGGGTGCAAGGCAGAGGGGAGAAGAATGCAAGGTAGAGAGGAGAAGGGTGCAAGGTAGAGAGGAGAAGGGTGCAAGGTAGAGAGGAGAAGGGTGCAAGGTAGAGAGGAGAAGGGTGCAAGGCAAAGAGGAGAAGGGTGCAAGGCGGAGGGGAGAAGGGTGCAAGGCAGAGAGGAGAAGGGTGCAAGGCAGATGGGTTAAGGGTGCAAGGCAGAGGCGAGAAGGATGCAAGGTAGAGAAGGGTAAAAGGTGGAGGTGAAGAAGGGTGTAAGGCAGAGGGGAGAAGGGTGCAAGGCAGAGTGGAGAAGGGTGCAAGGCAGAGAGGAGAAGGGTGCAAGGCAGAGAGGAGAAGGGTGCAAGGCAGAGGGGAGAATGGTGCAAGGCAGAGGGGAGAATGGTGCAAGGCAGAGGGGAGAAGGGTGCAAGGCAGAGGGGAGAAGGGTGCAAGGCAGAGGGGAGAAGGGTGCAAGGCAGAGGGGAGAAGGGTGCAAGGCAGAGGGGAGAATGGTGCAAGGTGGAAAAGGATGCAAGGTCGAAGGGGAGAAGGGTGCAAGGCGGAGGGGGAGAAAGGTGCAAGGCGAAGGGGGAGAAGGGTGCAAGGCGGAGAAGGGTGCAAGGCGGAGAAGGGTGCAAGGTAGAAGGGGAGAAGGGTGCAAGGCAGGGGGGGGAAGGGTGCAAGGCAGAGGGAGTAGAAGGGTGCAAGGCAGAGGTGAGAAGGGTGCAAGGCAGAGGGGGGAAGGGTTCAAGGCAGAGGGGTTCAAGGCAGAGGGGAGAATGGTGCAAGGCAGAGGGGAGAATGGTGCAAGGCAGAGGGGAGAATGGTGCAAGGTGGAGAAGGATGCAAGGTCGAAGGGGAGAAGGGTGCAAGGCGGAGGGGGAGAAAGGTGCAAGGCAGAGGGGGAGAAGTGTGCAAGGCGGAGAAGGGTGCAAGGTGGAGAAGGGTGCAAGGTAGAAGGGGAGAAGGGTGCAAGGCGAGGGGGAGAAGAATGCAAGGCAGAGGGGGAGAAGGGTGCAAGGCAGAGAGGAGAAGGGTTGAAGGCAGAGCGGAGAAGGGTGCAAGGCAGAGCAAAGAATGGTGCAAGGCAGTGGGGGTAGAAGGGTGCAAAGGGGAGGGGAGAAGGGTTGAAGGCAGAGGGGAGAAGGGTGCAAGGCAGAGGGGGCAAGGGTGCTAAGGGGGAGGGGATAAGGGTTTAAGGCAGAGGGGAGAAGGGTGCAAGGCAGGGGGGAGAAGGGTGCAAGGGGGAGGGCGAGAAGGGTGTAAGGCAGAGGGGTGCAAGGGGGATGGTGAAGAAGTTAAAAATTTGCGTCCCCTGGAAACATTTCTGCGGACGCCCATGATCAGAGCCCACCCCACGTAAACTTCCTGTAATGCCACAGAGCTCCTTGAGCCTTTCTCTAGCCTGGTTACTTTTAGTGGGAGTGCTTTATACTACTCTATGATGGTGGTGTATGCATTGACATGTACTTTATAAGATCTTTGTGATTGCAAATAAAGTTTTATGATAGTGATGGCTACTCTCTGAATCCTTCATCACCTCTAGGCTTGATTCTTCATGTAGACCAGTGGTTCCCAAAGGGTGCGATGCGGCACAACGGTGCGCGGGTAAGAAAATGGTGGGGAGCCACGGCCAACTGCTAATTTGGTCAAGGGAGCCACGGGTCAAAAAAGTTTGGGAACCACTGCTCTAGAGGCTCACATACTTTCGTAGGTACTTTCCGGATACCTATCTTTAAGCCACTGGTACTATGAATTCGGCCGTGATCTTGTGAGGTTGTCAGGTAAGCTGGGCTTAACCTTGTTTCTTTTTCCGCACCTCTGATGATGTGTACGTCATCAGACTCCAATTTTATGTTGACTAATAGCAAGTCTCGCAAGCTCTTGTCAACCTTCACAGTAACTTGCCTAGCTTTTTCAGTGTCGCATTTGCTAGAATTCGCTCTGGGACTGACAGTCATTTGCTGAACGAGGCTTATTTTTTGTTTTGGGTTGTTAACTTTGTTTATCACGTCCCTTGGGGATCCTTGTTTGCCCACCCCCAGATTTGGGTCTTTGATGGGTTTTCTATCTGTAGGGAGACCATTCTCTACATCAATTGTGATCTGTCCATTTTCGGACTGGGTTGACTTAATAGTTTGTTTAATTTTATTTCTGGTGGACTTAAATTGTCCCATTGGACTCCCCTCTGATCTGTTTATTATGGGTAATTCGGGGTCACTACTCTCAAAGCTCCAATTTGTGCTACTCCCCTTGTGTGTGTGTATTGCAGATTCTTCATAATTACTATCCTCCATGCTTACTGGACTATTTGATCTTGGCACAACTACTTTCCGTCCGGGTAATACTTCCGCATGGGCGGACTGATGTTCTACCACTTTACCAAGTTGTTTTTGGAGTTTCCTTGTGCCCTTGGGTAAGTTAAATTGGATAATTATCCAGAGCCTGCTTATTAGTAGGTCTGCTAGTGTGTAGTCATTTTCTGGCTTTTCTTGCTTGTTTTTTTTGTCTTTTGGTTAAGGCCGGCTGTTGATTATTTGTGGTGTTCATCAGTACATACATTTGTTGATCTGTTTCAGTTGTCAAGGCGTGACTATGTTTGGTCAACTCTGGCAGTTGGTTATTTGGTGATATTGGTTCCTCAGTTAATTCTCCGAATGTTAACTTTTTTCCCTTTCTTTGTGAAAGGATTGGTTCTTTTGTTTTTTGTGGGATTTTTTTAATCTTCATTTCAGCTTTATCTATTTCATCATTAGGTGTGTCTTTTTGCAGGGCCGTGGTAATGATGTTTTTTCCTTCTAGTGTGCAGTGTTTACCGTATGATTCCGTATTACCGATTCACAATTTGCACGTTTGCATTCAAGAAGGATGCTTTAAAGTATTGTTGGTAGGTCCCTTAATTTATCAAGTATAGGGCTACAAGGGCAAATTGGAGATTGGGTCCGCGTATTATTTTGATCCTGGGAGTTTGCAAGCATGTTTGTCATAGTCTCAAGTTTATTGTTTATTTCTGAAGTATGTTCAGCGATTAGACTCATTAGGTTTATTTGAATGTCAAGTTTGTCGGACTGCATGTTCAGCGTTTTGATTGATGTTTCTAGTATTTTCCCCAGAGCACCATGTAGTTTTATTAAAGATTCCAGGTTATAATTTGGGTCCTGTTTTCCCTTAAGATTATTGTCTGCCTGCTGACACCGGTTGGTGTTATGATTAAGTGGATTCGCTATACTTTTTGTGTTTTCCACCACGTTTTCCCTTGCCATGTCAGCTCTTTGTTCCGGGTTTGGTTCGGCTTTTTGGCATGTTTTATTAGGTGCTTCTGAGGATGTTTGATCAGCCTGTTACGGCACACTTGATATCTCAATTATTGTTTCATGTCTTTCTCTTTGGCATATTTTATTGAATGCTTCTGTGGGTACTTGGTCTACCTGTTCCGACTCACTTAATATCTCAATTTTAGTTTCCTCTTTTGATTCTGGCGTCAGTTGTTTACTTCTTAGGCCCCCAGCTGGACTTTTCTCCTGTGCATCATTGATTAGGGTTATGTACTTGTTAAATGTTTTAGTTTGCTGAGAGTTTGTTTCTCCTATACACTTAGTTTGTGTCTTATGCTTGGACGTTGGGCTCAATGCTTGTAAGATTTCTTTGTTGTCCAGAAATGTTTGCTACTCCATCCACGAGTCACAGGAATCACAGGAATCATCCATTTTATTGAAATCATCCTTATCTTGATTTAATCGTGACTCTTGTCTGGGTTTGGAATGGTTGTTGGGTTTTTCTTTATAGACATCGTCCGATTTGCTTTTGACCTTTCTTCCTGGCTCACATCCTCGCTCATGCCCTGAAACCAGGGTGTTAGAAGTGTGAAGATGGTGTACCGCTCCTAGTTGTTCCATATTGGTGTCACTGATTAATAGTGGAGGTAGTATTGATGTTGGTGTTACTCTAGTTTGGCTTGTGTTAATTGTAAGATTTTCCAGAGGATTTTCCAAAGTAGTATCCACGATCCTGTCCATAAGATCATGTGGGCTTTTATACTTTGCTTGTTCTTGCTCCTGGCCATTATCTCCTGATTTTGCTTGTGCTTGTGTTTGAAATGTGTACTTATTATTCCCCTGATTCATTGACATGTGGACCTCTTGTGGTGTTGGCTTACTCATGTTTAATCCTTCTATTCCGATGTTATGCACTGTGCAAGGCATAAATTGTGCCGGTGTTGTGGTTGATTAATTTATCGTCCATCTGATTGGTTGGTTTGCACGGCGTCAGTGGTTTTTGAAGTCCGTTTATCATTGCTGGCATTGAGTAAATGGCTGCGACTAGGTCGTTTAAAAACGTAAATTTACCAGTTGGATTCATTGAGCCAAATATTGAATAAATTGGTGGAATTAATGGAGTTGTTGATGGGTTGGTTGAACTACTCCGGGGGGTAGTTGTCCCATCATTGTCTTTTTTGGATTTAATTTTCCGTTTCGTGAGTTGTGGTGGGTTCTTCCGTGTCCTACCTGACCTCATTATTCCAAACAATGTTGGCTTAGGCAGCTCCTCTCTGCCAGTAGGACTGATGTAATTTGATCTGAGCAACTATGGCACAACGGGAACAGATGAATCTATAGAGTTACTTTGCAGCTAAGCCAGTCCGCCTCCTCAGATAGGCGATCACTGAGGAACTTGTCGCTACTGAAGGGGGATTCGCCCCCTTGCCAAATCTCTTGTTTTTGTTTGTTTTGCGGCTTTTCCGGCATTCCACTACTACTGATGCTAGGAGGCTGCTGCTGCTAGAAAGATTTGTGCCCCTTTATTTGTTTTGTAGCTTTGTGGCTTTGTGGCTTTGTGGCTTGGTCTGATACTGGTACTGGTACTAATACTGGCACTGGTGGTGGTGGTGGGGGGCTTTCTGGAAAATTTCGCACCCCTTTATTTATTTTGTGGCTTTGACTGATCCTGGTACTGCTGCAGTTGCTGGTTCTAGGGGGCTGCTGGTGGAATTCGCACCCCCTACTCCCATGCACCCCTCTCACGGGTATTCCGTTGAGCAGTCCTGCTACTGCTACTGCTGGGAGCGGGGGGGCACCGGGGAAACCTACCGCTCCTGCCTCCTGCCTCCTGCCTCCTCCTACCTCCTACAAGCAGAATCTCGGCAGGATTTCGTCCGGCGGCCACACGCCCTCACGCCCACACACTGTTTTGCTCACCTTGGCGGCCTGCCGAGAGGGAAGCAGCACACAGGGCCCCCACAGCCGTCTCCTCTTACTCCTCGATCCTCGCAGCAGCCCGCGACAATGGCACGGCACGACAGTGCAATCAGTACGGCAGTACGGAAGCACGGGAGCACAGGGCAGCTTGCACCGCGACTCCCTTCTCCCAGCGCCGGCACTCTGTAGCACTCTATGGCGGTCGGTGAGCAGCAAGCAGCGGGCTAGAACAACAGTCAAGACGGATTCCAGAGCACTGAAATTTTTGAACGTAGTTGGTTCTTGAAAAGCTTCCATGTCATTGAAGACTGCCTGCTCAAAGGCTGTTGTTTTGGCTGGTACTGTATAGGGTGGTGGTGTAAACCTTGATTTGACCCTCAGGTTTTTATCCCCCTTGTGTGTTTAAACGGTGGTATCCTCCTTGGTTTCAAAGAAGGCTTTCAGCTTTAGTTTCCTAAAGAACTCTGTTAACTCGCAGTGTAATTTGAACTTGTCTGGTCTGGCTGTAGGGACAAAACCAAGCCCTTTTTCCAGGACCTGTGTTTCTACAGAAGTTAGTTCTTAGTCTGAGAGATTTGTAATTAGACTCCCTGTGCACTTGTGCCTCGTAATGGTATCTTGCTGCGGGTTTGGTTGCCCACAGGGTCCTCTGTCTCCCAAGTAACTTGGTTGGCTCTCCTCCTCCTTCCTCTTCCTCTCCGGCCTCTCTCTAAAAAATGCGGTTGATATTGATTCTGATGAAAATTCGGGGTTTGCATATATGGGTTCCAGCCCATTAGTGGAAGGGTTGCTTGTTGGAAGGGCATCAGTGGTGGTCCACTTCCAAGTGTCGCAAAAGGAGGCCACCTTGGCTGTTGATTGTTGTGTCCAAATCTACCCCTTCCTCCTCTTCTTCGTCTTTGCTTGTAGCTTCCTTCGCTAGAACCACTACTATTCGATGAGTTGCTGTCAGAATAATCTGAGTTATTGGTATTCCTGATCGGTGGTGTGAAAGTAGGGTCAGCATAAGGATACACTTTATTGAATTCTAATTTTTTAAGGTCCTTCTGAAATTTGTTCACCTTAGATTGCATCAAGGTGTCTTTGTATTCAGTTAATTCTTTATTAATTTCATCAAGCTTTTTCTTATAGCCAGTCAAAGTAGAAAGGCGGAGTGCTGTTTTGATTATCAGCACTAGCCAGTCTCGAGTGCAGTGCAAAGCTATCAGTGCCCACTCTTTCCGGAAAGTTGCGTAATTTAGAAAAATGCACAGGGCGTTAGTCACCAGAAGTCCCCTTGGTGAGGAGATATTGTTTTAATATGGTCCCATGGGGGATGGTTGTGATCCTGTCGTGTTTCTGTTCAGTTAGTTGTTCCCATTTTGAGGTGTGTGCGATGGCCTGGGAAATGGCTGGATCTGCAAAGAGTGAGGAATCCACTAGAATAGCGTCTACCTCTGATTCAGAGTATGTAAGTCCAAGGTTCGCCATGGTGTAACAAGAGTATTAAAAAAATGAGGTGCAGCAAGGAGGAAGGTGCTGCCTCAGTTGTACTCTCACAGCTGTGCGCTGCTAAATATTAGTTAACAATGAGAGAGCAAGCACACCAGCCATTAAGGGTCATGTCTGATTCCAAGATGAATTCCGTCGAGTTACCAAAAGATGGATTTTCCAGTCCAAGCGTCTAGGTTTTCTAACCACCAGGTCAGTTCTGTCTTGGCTTCCGTGTCTAGATACATTTTGTCTCTGTACCATAGGCCAGGTAGAAGGGCTCTGCCCTTCACCCTTTGGAGGGCCCAATAATCTAAAGGACCCAGTAAAATAGCTTGGATGAAGGATGAGAGGAGGCCCAGGAGTCTGGCTAGTTCTCTTAAGGTGAAGAAGTCTTGTTTTAGGAGGTGCTGTATGTTATACTGCATTTGTAAAGCGCACGTCTACTCAAAGTATCCCGGCGCTGATTTCCAAGAAAGCCCCCCACATAACTATTCAAGGAAAAACACAGAACATAACTATCTCTTTTTGAATCTTGGTTATTTTTTTGGGGGAGTAATAGCATTGACTTCATGGTATCTACTGTGAAGCCCATGAACTCTAGAGACCCGAGGGGGTCATGAGTGATTTTTCTCTGTTTATTATAAAACCTGCACTCTCTAACAAATCTACAGTAGTGTTCAGGTCTTTCAGTATTGGAGAGTGATCTTGAGACATGAGGTGTATGTCGTCTAGGTAAATTATAAGGCAGATTCCTCTCTCCCTCAAACCGGAGGTGATGGTTCTCATTACCTTGGTGAAGCACAATGAGGGCAGAGGACAGACCATAGGGAAGAGCTTGGAACTGACATAGGTGATTGTTCAAAGCAAATTGGAGGAAAGATTGGGATTCTAACGCCATCAGAATTGCAAAGTAGGCATCTTTCAGGTCTAGTTTCAATAACCAGTCTTTTTCTAGAAGCATGTCTCTGAGGAGATGGATACTTTCCATCTTGAAATGTCTAAGGTGAGAGATTTGTTCAGTTCTCTGAGGTTTATTAGAGGCCTCCAACCTTTGTCCTTCTTCTCCACCAAGAATATATTGCTTAGGAAGTTCATACATTCCCAAGGTACTTCTACAATTGCCCCCTTCTCAAACATAGAATTCACCTCTTCTGCCACAATTCTCTGTTGGTATTTGGTCAGGTTTAACACTCCTGGGTTTGTATGTTGTGTTGGTTTCTCTATGAATTCTAATTTGAAGCCCTGAACCGTTTCTAAAACCCACGGGCCCTGAGTAATTTGTTCCCTGGTGTGAAAGAAGTGTTTTATTCAACTCCCCACTTTCCCTGCTGAAAATGAAGGATGAGGTGAATTGGTACTTGTTTTGTCCTCTAGCACTGAAACCTCTCAAATGGAAAGGTCTTCCTCTCTGTGGATAGAAGGAGGGGCTTGTCTGGTTGGGGCGACCAAAACCCCGTTGTCTAAAGAAGGGTCTGTGACAGGGACGGCCGGTGGAGTGACCCCTTCTGCCGGCCCTGGCAAAAACACTAGGGTTAAAAACTCTGCGCATATTAGTGTGTGCCTTATCTAGCGCAGTAAAGGTTGCCACATATTTCCCTATGGTTTTGATCATGTCTTCCCCAAAGAGGAGTCCTTTGGGGTTAACAGAAGAATCCATCTCGGCCATATCACTAAGTTTGGGATCTATCTTAGTCAGGACGACCCTTCTCCTGGTGACCGTCCTGAGTTCCTCAGAAGCGGTCGCTCCTCGCGCTGCTCCCTGCTCAGAATTGGGTATCGTAGCGCTATACTGCCAGACTGCTCTTTGTCATTGAAATCAATTGCGCATTGCTCGCATTGCTCCTGCAATAATTTGTGCCTGATTCCTGATTATATTTATATCGTAGCGCTATACTGCTAAACTGCGCATTAATCATTATTCAATTGTGCATTGCTGCCTTTGCCTGCTTAATTTATTTGTGCCTGTTTGTGCCAGTGCCACTGCCCACTTCATAGCCATTATTAAGGTTGTGCCCCAATCTCGTCCTGTTTAGCTTTTGGCTTGCTGCCATTTTGTTGTTTGTTGTTGTGCCTCCCAGCCCGGCTCTCCACCCCGCTCCCGCCTCCCAGCTGCTCCTCCCTCCCACTGAAAGTTTAGGCTCTACCCTCCAGAGCAAGCGCTGTGACCGTCCTGAGTTCCTCAGAAGCGGTCGCTCCTCACGCTGCTCCCTGCTCAGAATTGGGTATCGTAGCGCTATACTGCCAGACTGCTCTTTGCCATTGAAATCAATTGCGCATTGCTCGCATTGCTCCTGCAATTATTTGTGCCTGATTCCTGATTATATTTATATCGTAGCGCTATACTGCTAAACTGCGCAATAATCATTATTCAATTGTGCATTGCTGCCTTTGCCTGCTTAATTTATTTGTGCCTGATTGTGCCGGTGCCACTTCCCACTTCATAGCCATTATTAAGGTTGTGCCCCAATCTCGTCCTGCTTGGCTTTTGGCTTGCTGCCATTTTGTTGTTTGTTGTTGTGCCTCCCAGCCCGGCTCTCCACCCCGCTCCCGCCTCCCAGCTGCTCCTCCCTCGCTCCGCCCCCCTCCACTATCCACATACCCACATAGCCAAATTGCCGAAGGTGCGCCAAAGGTAAGCCCGTTTATGCCCGTCCACGCCTGGACCGCGCCCAGCGCCATACCCCCTGGCCCCCGCAAAATCCACTCCACCCGCATAACGTACGACGCCACACCCTCTCAGCACTTAACACCGGCCGACTCCCACACTGCTACCAATCCGCCCCAGGACACACCCATGGACCCTTCACCTGCCACTCCTGCAAGTTCGACTGCATCAGGACCCACACCAAATCCACAAACTCCAAACAGAGCTCCGACACTAACCACCTGAAGTGCATCCTGCTCAACACCCGCTCGGTCCACAGACATGCCATTGAACTTTGGAACCTACTCGACACCACATCGCCTGACGTCGCCTTTCTTACAGAAACCTGGATGAACGCCTCATCAACACCCGACATCGCCATAGCCATCCCGGACGGCTACAAGATCATCCGAAAGGACCGCATCAACCAAACAGGAGGAGGCATCGCCATCGTCCATAAGAACACCATCCGCATCACAACTAGTTCCGACGATAACCTCGCAGCCGCCGAACACCTTCACTTCCAGATCCACACCGACCCCAAAACCACACTCAGAGGCACCCTCATCTACAGGCCACCAGGTCCCCGCACACAATTCAGCGAAGACATCACTGACTTCATCAGCCCACACACCCTCCCCTCCGAGGACTACATTCTACTGGGAGACCTCAACTTCCACCTGGAAAAGAACAACGATAGCAACACCACCACCCTTCTGGACAACCTCGCCAATATCGGACTCAAACAACTTGTTGACACCCCCACCCACTATGCCGGGCACAAGCTCGACCCAATCTTCACCTCCAGCAAGCACATCTCCTTTAATCACACCACAGCTCTCCATTGGACGGACCACAGCTGCGTTCACTTCAACTACAAAAAGACTACGACCCAAAATCACCCACAACCAATTCCCCGCAGAAACTGGAACAAAATTACCACCGACCAGCTCTTCACATCGCTTCACCAAAACCCTCCTGCCAAACCATCGGACCCAAACCAAGCAGCCACCAACCTCACAATGGATCACCCACAGCGCTGACGAATTAGCACCCTTGAAAAACCATCAAATCAAGCAAGGCAGCAAAAAAGCCCCCTGGTTCAATGATGACCTTAAGAAATCCAAGAAGATCTGTCACACCCTCGAGAAAGCCTGGCGAAAAAACCATACCACTGACAACCTGACCACCTTCAAGAACGCCACCCGCAAACACCACCAACTGATCCGAGCCACCAAGAAATCTGCATTCAAGGATCGACTCGACAACAACGCCCACAACAGCAAGGAACTATACAACATCGTCAAAGAGTTTACCAACCCCACCGCCGGCACCAACGACATCACTCCCTCCCAAGACCTCTGCGACTCTCTAGCCTTGTTCTTCCACAACAAAATCGCTGACATACATAACAGCTTGGGAGACCAGTCCACCCCACCCACCTCCGAACTTAAACCCCCCTCCATCAACCTTTGCGCCTGGTACCCAATCACCACTGAGGACACCATCCGCCTGATGAACACTATCCACTCAGGATCGCCAACCGACCCATGTCCCCACCACATTTTCAACAAAGCAGACTCCATTATCGCACCCCATCTCCGAAACGTCATCAACTGCTCCCTCAACTCCGCTACCTTCCCGGAAAGCTGGAAACATGCCGAACTCAGCGCCCTCTTGAAGAAACCCACAGCAGACCCCACTGAACTTAAGAACTACCGCCCCATTTCGCTCCTCCCATTCCCGGCCAAAGTCATTGAGAAAGCCGTCAACAGTCAGCTCGCCGCCTTCCTCGAATCCAACAAATCCCTCGACCCTTCACAGTCCGGCTTCCGAGCCAAACACAGCACCGAGACCGCCCTCATCGCAGCAACAGACGACATTCGAACTCTACTGGACAACGGAGAAACAGCTGCCCTCATCCTACTTGACCTCTCTGCAGCCTTCGACACAGTCTGTCATAGCACCCTTATACAACGCCTCAGCAACGTCAGAATACAAGGAAAAGCATTGACTGGATCATCTCGTTCCTCACCGGAAGAACCCAGAGAGTCCGCCTCCCCCTTTTAGATCAGAGGCCACCGAAGTCATCTGCGGCGTACCACAAGGATCATCACTCAGTCCCACCCTCTTCAACGTATACATGAGTCCCCTCGCATCCATCGCGCGCCAACACAACCTCAACATCATCTCCTACGCTGACGACACCCAGCTGATCCTCTCCCTCACTAAAGACCCAAACACCGCCAAAACCAACCTACACAAAGGGATGAAAGAAGTAGCCGAGTGGATGAAGAACAGCCGTTTAAAACTGAACTCGGACAAAACGGAAGTCCTCATCTTAGGATCATCCCCCTCCGCCTGGGACGACTCATGGTGGCCACCGGCCCTGGGAACCGCACCCATACCAACAGACCACGCATGTAACCTGGGCTTCATCCTGGACTCCTCCCTCTCGATGACCAGACAGGTCAACGCCGTCTCATCATCATGCTTCAACATCCTACGTATGCTCAAAAAAATCTTCCGTTGGATCCCCACCGAAACAAGAAAGACGGTCACCCATGCATTGGTCACAAGTCGACTGGACTACGGAAACACCCTTTATGCCGGAACCACAGCCAAACTACAGAAAAAACTCCAACACATCCAAAACGCCTCAGCCAGACTCATCCTTGACATCCCCCGCCAAGCTCACATTTCCGGTCACCTGAAAGACCTCCACTGGCTCCCCGTCAACAAGAGAATAACGTTCCGTCTCCTCACCCACGCACACAAAGCCCTCTACGACCTAGGACCTGAATACCTCAACACACACCTGTCCTTTTACACCCCCACCCGCCAACTACGATCGTCCAATCAAGCCCTCGCCGCAATTCCACGCATCCAAACATCCACCATGGGGGGAAGATCCTTTTCCTACTTAGCGGCCAAAACCTGGAATTCTCTCCCCACCCACCTCCGCCTTACACAGAGCCACCTCTCCTTCAGAAAACAACTAAAAACTTGGATATTCGATAAGTAAAGTACCCCCCTACCTCAAGTGCCTTGAGACCCTCTGGGTGAGTAGTGCGCTATACAAATTTCAAACTTGAACTTGAACTTTTCCTCCTTTTGGTGTTAATTGCAGAATTTGCATTCCCTAGAACGATTAGTGCCCTCTGGCTCCATCCTCTCAGTAGCTCAAGGTTTGGGGGAGAGCCATCAATGTGACTTTCCTCAATTAGGTTGATTATTCTACACAAAGAACATAGAATGTCAAGCATGCGGTCCTGGCGTGTCTCAAGGGCCCGCTCCATGCACTTTCTTGGGACCCTGCCCAGTTTAAACAAGAATTTCATAAGTTCTGGGTCTAAGTTAGGCGTGAGGCATATTTTGTCTTGGACCATGGGTCTTGGGCATTCTGCCTTTAAAATATTTCATGTGTCTCTCTCCAGGGGGTTTCTTAACCACCTTTTAATGAATTTGGCTATGTGGTTCTGTGGCCACCATTGTGAGCTCTTGGGATATTGGTTTTTATAGGGGGAGAACATTTCCTTGCCTTGAGGGTCGATTATTATCTCTTTAGAAGAAGAGGAAAGTTCATCTTCTGAAAAGTGAAATCTAGATCGTTTTCATCTGGGTCTAGATCAAGAATCTATTTGTCCATAGACTCAAGCCCTCCTTGTTGTTCTAGGTCAATTATTTGGTGGTCAGGAAGAGCACTTTGGTAATGTGTGCCGCTTTGGGTAGCCTGGTAGTTTGTACCGTTAAGGATATCTGAGGTCTTTGAGGCACGTTGGCCTCCCATATAATTTGAGGTGCTTAGTCCTCCTTTAGACTGTAAGGTGCATAGACCTCCCAGTAGGTTTGAGGTGTTTGGACCTCCCAATGTGCTCAGTGGGCTTATTCTATTCTTTTTATTAGTTTTCTTTAATCTTTTTCTCCCACTCTTAGTATGTTCGTTATTTTACCCTCTTGGGGCTTCGGAGGTGTTATTCAGAACCTCCGCTATGCATCTTTTACCTGCCATGACCTGACTAATTGTCTTGTGCATGCAGGTGCACATTTCATGTTGAATCCATTTCTTTATCTCTCCACTGTGAAAACTTGGGGTGGGAGCAGCAGGGGCTGGGGAATCGTCTGATTCAATGTCAGACATGATGTCTAAAATATTAGGCCCAAGATTATAATTAGCTTAAAAAATCTAAGAACTGTGGCTGAGGTTAATTATTGTAATATAATAAAATAGTCACAGAAAAAGGGGTTAATGGTTAAGAGTAAATAGGATCTGTTTTCCTGCCTAGAGAGAGTATGGAGAGGCACAGCTGATCATTCGCATCCCAACCTTCGTATCTTTCCAAGACGGGGCTTCGCAAGTGATCAGCTGTTGGTAACCTAGTAACTGTAACTAGGCAACGCGTTGTTAGCTTCAGTGCATAGGCCGAAGAGCATTGAAACTGTCTTTTTAGGTCTCGCTTATGCAGCGCGCAAGCGCTGCTTAGGAGATAACCGCTTGAAATCGATGAGGGCTTTTTGGGAAACTCGTGCATGTACTGCACTGTTCCCAATGAGCCCTTGTGCATGTATGGCGTTTACCTTGTGGGAGCGAGCAGCGGCGCCATCTGTTTGCAATTATCGCGCTCGCTCCCGCAAGGTAAATGCCATACATGGACTGAGCCTTGAAGCCTGGAACGAAGGAATGCGCACACGCACATAGAGGGTGTTGATTGGCAGCCGGCCTCTGGTAGTTCTTTCTGCAGTGTGTGTTGTGCTCTGGCAGGCTGGGATGGGTTTAGCAGCGGCTGGGGACAGGATTCATAAAGCGTTGTGTATAGAGTTTATTAAAACAGCTCCATATCTCCTGCCGTCGTTTCGTGTTGTGACTAGAAATAAATAAACATGAAAACGTGAAGGGGTCGTCAACAAACCTCGCCCCTGCCTGCGGGAGGAAAGCAAAAGTGTGCGGAATTCTGAAATTGAGTTTCCCTTACACCTAGGGATGTCGTGAAAATGCAGCCATTCGTCTCCCGCCGACATGCGTGAAAATGCAGCCATTCGTCTCTCGTGACATGAAATATCTTACTTTACAATCGCCCGGGACTTCTGGAACTGTACATGCACACTGATTTCACACTAGCGCCTAGATATCTGCATTGAGAGAAGCCTTGGTGAAGGCTTGCTTATTCATCTATTTAACGCTCCTACTGCCCTCTGCTTTATCGTACCTTCATTGACACATTTTTTATAGTCATTTACATGACTAATCAGTGTAAATGTAAAAGTTTTGCCACCTCACTACTGCAATCGATAGGTGCAAATTCTCTGCTCTCCAAGGGCCTCAGAATAATTAGGGCAGTTCAGTTGGTTTCAAAATATGCCTGGACTTAAAAAAACTTAATTATGAGAAATAAGTATTCATCCTAGCTTCACCCTCACCTCTGCTTGTCCTAAATAGCACCAAAGACAGGTCAGCGTGAAAGGCACCTGCCAGCTGCCTGTGGTGGGATCATGTCTCGGGCTCAGAGACAGCGCTCTGTAAACCCTGCAGCCTGAACTCAGATCATCGACTTCTGGAGCCTCTGCCCAGTGCAGTGACCCTGTGTGCACCATTCTGTGCATCGGTGCTGGGGGTCCTGACTTCAAGGGTGCTTTAATATTCATTCCTCAAACTGACTTTATTGTTGGAGAGACACTGATCTCACACTAGTGTGTGCACTGAGAGTGAAGCACTATGGAGCAGCAGGACCTCTGCCCTGGGAGTTGGTGATAACTCAACTCTCACACTAGTGCCTAGATATATCTGGGAACATATGATTAGCACTACATTAATTACAAGGCTTCTTTGCATAAGGCATGTGCTTTAAACCGCATTTACCATGTACGCCTGTGTTACACCAAGAAGTGCAGGTTCCATTGCCTGTGAGAGCCCAAGTCTCGGTCTCACCTTGGCACTCATAAGCAAGAGAGTTAAGAATCCTGTTTCAGCTCACCAGAGACACATCTGCCATGAATCTCTTCTGCAAGGTCTTTCCACCGTTTCACGCGGGCACAAGGGACGCCTGCTCCAGCGGCTGTCATCAGTAGTTTCACTCTCTCTCTCACGCGCCTCCTTCTCCTGTCTATGTTATGAAATGTGTAAAAGTCATGTCGTTTATTAGCATCATCTGCTCTATAACATTGTGAGCGAAGCTACATTGGTTAGTTTTGCGAGTACTAACTTCTTCACTTGTTTATTAGCATGACCCAGACTTCGAGTAGGCTGAGAGAGGGATATTTATTTCACATCCGCATTAGGAGAGGCGCTATAGAGCAACTTGGACTCTGTCCTCCTGAAAGTTGACAAGGGCTGCAATCTAGTAGTACTGCCCAGATCTCTGCATTGGGAGTAGGCGCTATAGAGTAGCTCGTCCTCCTAAGCCTCAATTCCCCTGGGAACGAATGCCATCAATCTCACACTAGTGCCTGGATATCTGCTTTGGGAATAGGTGCTATAAAGCAGCTCTGCCTCTGTCCTTCTAGCAGTAGTTGAGGGCTCCTCTCATCTCACACTAGTGCCTAGATATCTGCTTCGGGAGTAGGTCCTATAAAGTAGCTTATCCATTATCCTCCTAGTGATAGATGTGGGCTCCTCATTTCACACTAGTGCCTGGATATCTGCTTTGGGAATAGGTGCTATAAAGCAGCTCTGCCTCTGTCCTTCTAGCAGTAGATGAGGCATCCACTCATCTCACACTGGTCCTAGATATCTGCTTTGGGAATAGGTGCTATAAAGCAGCTTATCCTCTATCCTCCTAGCGGTAGATGAGGGCTCCTCTCATTTCACACTAGTGCCTAGATATCTGCTTTGGGAGTAGGTGCTATAAGGCAGCTTATCCATTATCCTCCTATGATAGATGTGGGCTCCTCATTTCACACTAGTGCATAGATATCTGCTTTGGGAATAGGTGCTATAAAGCAGCTCTGCCTCTGTCCTCCTAGCGGTAGATGTGGGCTCCACCCATCTTACACCAGTGCCTAGATATCTGCAGTAGAGTAGAAGGCCCTGCTCTAGTTGGTACGCCAGGTCCCCTCCGGCCCACCAAACGACAACATAAACAAGCTTGTCCACTTGCCTCATTTTTATTCAGTTTCACGTTTGCGGAAAGAGGAGTGGTTTCGGTAGTCTAAGAGGGTGCATTTTGTCCGGGGACTCAATAAGGTAACGTTTTTAGCTTTCTTTAGTATAGGTGGGGGCTTAGTCTCCGTAAATTGGAGCGCATGAAAAGGGTGTAATTGGTATTAGGACGCTAAGTAGTAATCTAAAAGAGTTGGATAAACGGCGTAAGACGAACTGTGGGTCTGGTTCGCGCTCTATAATTACGGACAATAAAAGCAGAAAATTGAAAATAGTTGAGTCATTGGAAAAGGGTGAAATAATGGTCTGGAAAGACACGAGTGGTACAGTACAAGAGGTACATTCCCTGCCCCAACACCTATAGTTAGAAGGCAAAGCAGTTTGCTAAACTTAAGACAAAGTATCTAAAAGCTTAAAAGGATGAGAAAGAATTATATTTATCTGCTTGAAGTCACATTTAAAAGAGGCAGATCTGCCTAAGCTTATGGCTATTATAATATATGAGCATTCTATTCTAGATCTTTACTTTATGATGTATTACTTCAAAGTGGCTGCTTGAAGTTGCATTAAAAGTAATATGCATAATGGTAGCCTCCGGTCTTGTAATGAAATCAACAGTGATATAAAATAGACAATAAGGGTGGTATGACACAGAACCAGAATAAACACAAACGCAATATTACACAAAGAAATTGTAGGCTTGGAGAACCCTTTAATTCTTGCACTTTGTGCAGTGTGTTTAATCAGATGTAATCTGTCTGAGCCTGGTCTCTCCCACTGCCGCAGGTTAAGATGTTTACTTTACAAGACCAAATTAACCAGGCTTAATTGTATTTAGTGTCTCAAAGCCTTCCGTCTTTAAGAAGTATTAACGGTTAGTTGTAGACAGTGTTGAAATCCCACTTACCTTCCTACATTGAACAGACCATAAAAGCCTTTTACTGACAATCTTTGTTTGTGAGCTCTTCCAAGAACGGTCTACGTGTTAAGTGATGCTACCATTTCTACTTGCTTTTGTAGTAGGGACACCATTTATTTACGTATTGGTTTTCGAATATATGATTATACCACGATTTCAGTTACCACGCATGGCTTTACCACGCGAATTTTACCTCGCAAGTGGCTTTACCACGCTGGTATTTACAACGTAGCATTTTACTACGCGTTGCAACGTCTTACCTTCACGTCTTTCTCCACGAGCCCTTACTTCCATCCTCCTTTGAAACAAGCGTCAAAACACGTATACCAAAATAAAAAAAGGACTGCTTTTTTGACGTACACGGCACGTCTTTGGGGGAGGCTCTTTCCTCTTTCTTTTAAATTTATGTTCGTTTTTTTGTTAAAGTAACCTGCTTGTTATTTTTTGGGGGGGAGACCCCCCCCAGCCCCCCTCCGAGCCCCCCCCTCCCTCTGCCCCCCCATGCCCACGCAGATCGACTTGAAGGAATACCACGTCTCCCCCCTAACCCGTGGTAAAGACGTCGTGGAAGGTACCCTGCGTGTAAGGCACCCTGCGTGGTAAGTGTCACGTGGTAAACGTGAGTAGTGGTAATGCCTTCGTGGTAAATGATGTTTCCCTTGGTTTTCTATAGCATGTACAAAGCCTGAGAGCGTCGGAGAGCTTTGAACAGATCATTAATGTGAAAAACAATAACAAATTCAAACAAATAAACAATGTGGTAAAAGGATAGAATTGCACATCAAGGCAAATATTGTAGAAATATAGAAGCATGGTAGCGTATTGACAAAGCCATTTAGCATAAGTAAAGAAGTACTCTTATACATTCTCCTAGATGCTTTTTTAAATTGGCACCAAAACATATAAAAATAGTATTATTCAGGAAATATTCATTTACAATTAGTACAAATAGAAAGGACTGTGCCTTATTTTTCCTCTTACTAACAGAGAGCTGGACTTTTAGAAGCCGATTCATAAGACTATGTAAAAAAAAGTACTCTTGTAGTACTACTTCCTGTACTCAAATATGCATTTGTGAATTTGTAGCAAAATGACGAGTTAGAGGACAGAGATAAATAGTTATGAATAATTATATGTAAAAAAGGAAAAACGTGTCCAGATGTATAACATCTATAACCAAAATAGAGAAAAGTAGCTGGACAAAAAAACATAAAGTCATGAAATGTGGTAATAGTGAATACGTTGAGCTCCCCGCATCGGGGAAATTGTGTCCCCTTAGTGCACCACTTATATCCCTAACAATGTAATCAGAATATTCAGAAACTTACTTCAAGAAATGTAAAATTGCAAAATCTTGCATAGAATCTTCACAGTTAATTCATCGTATATACACATGAATGTTCAATTTCAATACTTCAAGCATCTCAATGCATTTCTGACTAGGCCCTTCTTCAGGGGATAAGTTACCCTGTGAGGTAACGAAAATGGTAAAAATGCAACTCTTGGTTTCCATCATGGGTTATAAGTTAATATATAGATCGGTACATTATTGTACTGCATGCTCAGAGTTCCACCTGGTAAACTCTATGTTGAGTGTCATTGTGTGTTTTGTCGAAATTCATGCGTTGTTAAACCAAGCCGGTGAAATTGTTAATGTTATTGGACGTGGAGTACTAATTTAAAAACCGGGAATGGCTAAGTAAAATCCCCTTTGCATGCAGAGCTCAAAGTCTACATAGTAGAACGCAGCCAGAACAGGAAGAGCATTTACAACTGTAGATTAAGTGTACACAAGAGTCTAATTTAAGTGCAGGGACACGGTCTACTTCAACCACTGTATTGTAGTACCCAAAAGGTATTTATCCTTCCCTCCAACCTCCCCCCCCAAAAAGAAAATGCACAGAGAAAATGCAAATCACGCGATATAAAACTCCCACCCCCCAAAAAAATGCATATCACGCTGCAATATGCAGCACATTCTGTACCAATACTTTTTTGCTATTTTGATGTTCAACCTACATTAATACTGTCTGGGCAAAGCTTCACCTTAATACCAGTTTAGCGCCTGAATACATCAGTCTTCAACTGAAAAGTGACAAGATAACCTTCCAAACTGCCTTCATTGAGCAGCACCACCACATCAGCCACTTTCGGTTTGAGCCGCAGGAAATGTTGTTTCTGACACTTTGGAATTAGGCAGTAGAGAGTGGATTTTGTTGCAAGTGTGGTAAATTAGTATTTATGCTGAAAATTCTGTGGCCGCAGAATCGCATAATTTATGCTGTCTTCACTATCTGGTAAGATGACCAGATGGCTCCATATCACGGGACATCACCTTTCGTCTTACAAATCATTATTGAGGGTGTTAATAATGGACGGAGTAATTATCAAACTTAATGAGCTAATGCCCAATCTTAAAGCTACGGGTACTGTCCCTGATTGGCAGGGGCAGACTGGCTATCAACCTTAATGGGCAAATGACTGATTGACGAACTGCATTAAAGGTATTCATGATTGGGCCCTGCTGGTGTACAGCCGATTCAGTGCACATTGTCATATTGCCAAAGCTAATTTATTTTTTAAAAATGTATTGTTAATTACTGTATAAAATTGGGTTACTAGTTTTCGGGGTAAGTACCCACCTTGAGTAATAATCACAATCCTTGTCAGGGTAAGCCACCAAAATCACTAAATGAACATGAGATCAACCCCCTAGTAGCTATGTTACACAGAAGCGACTCCTCCGTTTAAGCAGAGGAGCGTTGCCCCACTGGTTAAAATGCCCCTCCGTGTCCCAGAATTGAAAAATGAAACGGTGATAAAGTTAGTTTATTACCATTTTATTTTTCAATATAACCCTGTCCTGATGCTCGCGTCAGGACGGGGCGGGCTGCTGCTGAGTGACAGCAGCAGGGAGGAGGGTGGGCTGCCACAGCACTTTTCAAACTGTGCATGTCTTTTTGGCCAGCCGTTTTGGTACTGTGAACAGTGAAACATCTTACCCAGCTGTCATTAGACAGCTGGGTTAGGGGAAGTGCAGGGATCCAGTGTCCTTTTGGGAGTAGTGAGTGAGGCCGCTCCCTCCAATCAGGGCGCTGCTCTCACAGCATGAGAGCAGCACCAAGATTGGTTAAGGCACTTCTCAAGGGCTCGCACTGCAGGAGGAGTATGTGCAGCGAAGAAGGGGGCGGAGTTGGACATGTCGCAGGTACCGTATTTTCCGGCGTATAAGACGACCCGGCGTATAAGACGACCCCCTACTTTGCTAGATAAAATGTAGGTTTCGTGCTATACTCGCCCTATAAGACTACCCCCACTTCCAGCGCAGTCCAACGCAGTCCTGCATAGCCATTTTGAGAATTTATTTTATTTTATCTCGTACTTTGTACGCTTTTGTAACCTGCACACTTATCACTTTTTTCTCCAGGAATGTACCGATTGCTACCTCATGTATTTTGGTTGCTCACTATTGTCACTTTTGATCCATGTAACTTAACGTTTGCTTTTGTAATTTGTTCATTTGTAATTGTTTGTCTTGTATCAACACTGTTCCTACTGTAGAGCGCTCTGACACCTTCGGGTAAAGTCCGCGCTATGTAAAACGCATGAAAACATACTGTCAAATTTGGCACCCGGCGTATAAGACGACCCCCGACTTTCCAGAACATTTTAAGGGGTTAAAAAGTCGTCTTATACGCCGGAAAATACGGTAGGTGTTTTTTTTGTTGTATTTCTATCCACCACCCGTTTACCCGACCTACCACTCCCCATAAATGCCAGCTGCCACTGATGTCACAGAGCAGAAAGGCTTAACTTAGAGGCAATAAGTAAAGTATTTATGGAGCACCAATAAGAGTAATAAAGCTGAAATTCAAAAAAATAAAAATCCCAAAATGAGTTAGAAAAATTGGGCCCGATTCACAGAACTAATTTAAGACAAAATCTTAAACTTACTACCATTTTGGTATTCACAGAAGGCACTTATTCATTTTGGTATTCACAGAAGGCACTTACTCATTTCGGTATTCACAGAAGGCACTTACTCATTTCGGTATTCATAGAAGCTCGGAGTCCTAACTTTAGAATTCCTAAATGTCTTCTATTAATACGGAAAATCTTTTTTCTTTTTTCTCAGTTTAGGAGTAGTAAAGTTAGGACTATCAACCTTAATGGGCAAATGACTGATTGACGAACTGCATTAAAGGTATTCATGATTGGGCCCTGCTAGTGTACAGTTGATTCAGTGCACATTGTCATATTGCCAAAGCTAATTTATTTTCTAAAAATGTATTGTTAATTACTGTATTAAATAATACTGTACTCCTAACTTTACTACTCCTAAACTGAGAAACATCCTAACTTTAAGACTTTCGGTATTCACAGAAGGCATTTAGGAGTCCTAAAGTTAGGACTCCTAACTGTACCACTCCTAAACTGAGAAAAATCCTAACTTTAAGACTTTCGGTATTCACAGAAGGCGTTTAGGAGTCCTAAAGTTAGGAGTCCTAACTTTACTACTCCTAAATTGAGAAAAATCCTAACTTTAAGACTTTCGGTATTCACAGAAGGCATTTAGGAGTCCTAAAGTTAGGACTCGTAACTTCTGTGAATACCGAAATGAGTACGTGCCTTCTGTGAATACCAAAATGAGTAAGTGCCTTCTGTGAATACCAAAATGGTAGTAAGTTTAGGATTTTGTCTTACGTTAGTTCTGTGAATCGGGCCCATCGAGTACATTTTAATAAAGAAAATGGCACCAAAATAATAAAAAAACAAGGTACCAGAGCTATGAATTTTTAAAGTTTCGAGTATAAATATATCAAAGAAGCGCAAAGTGCCAATGATTGTTAATGGTTGCGGTGGAGCAGGACCTATGCGCAATTTGATGCTGACCGCGATGGAGCGCAAGTTGAATACACTAATCAGGTTCCGTATGGTCAAAGATTTTACCTTCTGATTTTAGCCCTTAAAGTCCCCATCCACTATAGGAGTACACTTCTATAGTCTACCCCACCGGACCTCAGGTGAAGCCATTATAGTCTCACAGGTTGTCAGACAATTGCCAACAGGAGAGTCCAGTCCAGGTCCTGTTGCCACTGGTCAGCTAGGCAGTTGCAGGAAAAGGTCTCTTGTAGCTTGTTGTGTCCCTTTAGCTTTAACAAGAGGCCAGCCTTATGGCCCTTGGAGTCCACTTCTTTGTCCTGGCTATGAGAGGAAGAACAGGTCCAGTCCTTTAGGGCTGTTCTCAGGTCTCAACCAGTAGGTGCATTCCTCTTCTGATCTTCCACAGCTCCAGGAGTGTTCTGAAGTGAGTGTCTGGAGATGCAACATTAATGCCTGCCTGGGGACAGCCTAACCAATGGGGTAAAGGTTCTAGGGGCTAACCCTATCCAATGTGGGCAGTTTCAAGATGGCAAAATTCTTCAGTCACACTAAACTTGGGATCCGATGACCGGTAAGTGTAAGTGGGATGTGTACTACGGAAATCTTAGTGTCCTCCCACAACTAACACTACAATCTAGTTTCAGGCAGTCCCTGTAACCCCAAAAAAACTCAGAAAAGTAGTTTGATAGAACAAAGCTGAGCTTTCAGCAACCAGAAAGTGCATGCACACAAATTATTTTGGCATACTCTTTACTTCCTTTGAAGTGCATCTCAAATGTTATATGTAAACCCAGCACATCTGTCAAACAGGTTTTGACAATGTAATGTCAAAAGTGTCCCGATGTAATTGGGGCCTGTATGTGGGGGCAGAGGGAACTAAAGATGGGCCTATCATTTGTCTGTAATAAGGGAGGCCTTGTTGAAGTGCATCCTATGAAAACCCCCAGCAGACCTTTCAAGCAGGTCTTGACACTCTAGCAGGATCTGACACGGTGATGTCAACAGGAATCCTACTTTGATAGAGGCCAGTCTGGCTGGGGGGATCGAGGACGGGTGTATGATTTTCTTTTTTTTGTAACTTTTTATTAATTGAGACACAAAAACTACAAAACATCAAACAGACAAGCAAGGCAGTACAGCAATAATACAATCATTAGGTCTGTGCTCACGGGGGATGGGAGATACATGAATCAGGAGCAAAAGTCATTGAATGCAGATGAGGGGAGGGAGGCAGAGGCAGAGTTGCATAGGAACAATACGATAAACCGCAGCCGGAAGGGATATGAGTCAGGGCGATGGGAAAGGACTCTGGATAGCGGTGGGCGGGGGTGTACAAATATCTCCACGGTATGAGTTCCATGGAGTCCAAATCTTCCCCCATTTTGTGGGCCTACCTCTTGCAATATATACTGTTTTCTCTCGAAACATGCACCAGTGCAGACTCTCTTTCCAAACAGTCACCGTAGGTGGCCTTGGGAATCCCCACAACTGGGCAATATCCCTCTTCGCAACTATGTTGGCCAAAGTCACCCACCGAAGCTGCGACACGTCATAGTCATTCGGACCCCATACATTCAATAAACATTGCCGGGCTTCCGGCATCATAACAACACCCGTGACATCACCCATAATCTCATGTATACGTTTCCAGAATCGCACCACCACAGGGCATTCCCATATGATGTGGAGATAGGTGCCAAGGAGACCACACCCACGCCTACACATACCATCTGTAGAGAAGCCCATATGTATTAGTCGGGGACAATTGACATAAATTAAATGAAGGATCTTGAGTTGGACCAGACGGAGACGGGCCGGAATCACCACCTCCTTGGGAGAGGCAATCGCAGACTGCCAATCCTCATCGTCCAGTTCAATACCATCAGCAATACCAGGCCTCACGGAGGCGATCGAGCAGACCCGATCAGTCTTTAATCATTTTCTTGTAGAACAGCGAGATAGTACTATCCGGTACATAGACATCCAGTACACGATCTTCGAGGGGGGAGGAATCCGGAACAGCACTACCCACTGACAACACGGAATTCAGAGCATGGCGTACCTGGATGTAACGAAATCTCTCCCTGTCACTCAAATTATACTCCGTTTGTAGGTCAGAGAAGGCCTTAACTTCACCTTTAACCCAGAGATCACGCACTTTACTAATACCGATCATGTCCCACTTATCAAATCCCTTCGTCCTCCATAGGCCGCCCAACTTCGCCGAGGCATAGAGTGGTGTCGCAGCCGTCAATTTATCATTCCAACCCATAGCCGCAGTTGCGCTGTGCCACACCCGCACAGCTGTAGCGGTAGGTCCCGTGAGTTGTGAACGTAAGGGTCTCGAGTATAGTGCCCTATAATAATCTCCACCCGGGAGTAGCCACTTGTCCATTTCGAATGCTGGATTCAACGCCGGGCCATACATCCTGTGGTTGATGGCAGCAAGGTGGGAAGCCCAGTAATATCTACGGATATCCGGGAGCGCTATACCTCCATCATACCAGGGGAGTGTCAATTTCGGAAGAGCTATGTGCGAGCGTCCGTTCCATATTAGTTGCCTCTGCAACGATTCTACTTCCCGAAAATACGTCGACGGGATAACATCAAAACTATTCTGGAGGGCATATAGGAAACGAGGTAAGGACATCATCTTAAAAAGGGCCGCACGCCCCAAGGGAGACAACGGTAATTTACGCCAACGCGCTACATCGGAGCGCAACCGTTGGAGTGGAGGGAGCAAATTACGTTGGTAGCGAACCACCGGTTCCATGGAGATAAACACACCCAGGTACTTAAAGCCAGATTGCGACAACTGGATGGGACAGTCCCGTGGTAAACGAGGGGCATCACCCGCCAGTACATAAATGTAGGATTTCGACCAGTTAATGATAAGGCCCGAGTTCTTCCCGAAGGAGGTAAGTACGTCAAACAACACATTGAGTGATTTTTGGGGAGAGGTAAGGTACAATAAAATATCATCGGCGTATAGGGAAATGCGATCCTCAAATTCCGGCGACCAGCGTATTCCCTTCAGCGAGGGTTCCCACCGTAGCCAGGCGGCGAGGGGCTCCAACGCCAAAGCGAACAGGAGTGGGGACAACGGACAACCCTGTCGTGTGCCCCTACCAAGAGTAAAAGGAGCGGAGACGCGACCATTGACCACCACCTGGGCTAGCGGTGTTTCATACAGGAGTTTGACCCAACCGATAAAACCGGCGCCGAATCCAAACTTGGCGAGTACCGCCCAGAGATAAGACCACTCGATCGTGTCAAAGGCCATCGTGGCGTCCAGGGACGCCAAGATGGCCGGTTCACGCAGCGTCGGGGCCCTCGCGAGAACACCATGCAAACGTCGCAAATTTAATGCCGTGTTACGGTGCGGGATGAAACCCGATTGATCCGGATAAATCAGGTCGCCGATCACCGTAATCAGTCGATTAGCAAGCAATTTGGCGAGGATCTTGGGTTCCGCATTTAAGAGCGAAATGGGTCTATAAGACGAGCAGCGATCACGAGGTTTACCCTCCTTGTGGATCACCACAATGGTCGAAGACGCTGGTCCCTGGGGAGGGAGCCATTATCTCGCGCTGCCAGAAACATCGCACGCAAATGGGGAGCCAAAGTATCAGGGCGTAACTTATACAATTCCACAGGAAGGCCATTGGGACCCAGAGCCTTGCCGGAGCAAAGGGAGCGCAGCGCAAGAGCCACCTCATCCACCGAGGGCATGGCATCCAAGTAGTCACGCTCCGATTCCGACAAACAGGGTAGCGCTATGTCACGGAGCAACAAGTGCGAATCCTCTTCAGGCCCGTCAGACACCGAGGTATAAACCTCCCGAAAATAATCAGCAAAGCGTTCAACAATGCCCACGGGATCAGTCACACCCACACCATCACGTGTCAAAATCACCGGAACCACTCGATTCGCCCTCTCCCCTCTGTCCAGCCAAGCAATCAGTTTACCTGCTTTATCACCCACATCATAGAGTCGTCTCTGCTGTTCCCTACTCATCGTCTTTGCCGCATCAGTGACCAGGGTTTTATATTCTAATTGTTTAAGGTGGAGGACATGTAACGCATCCCGAGACACCCCCCGCTCCAATGCAATCTCCAGGTCCGCGATTTCTGTTTCGAGCTGAACTATTGCCTCATTTTTACGTTTCTTGGCACACCCCACCAAAGACAATGCCTGTCCCCTGATCACAGTCTTAAAAGCTTCCCACAATGAAACAGGTGAGGATACAGAACCAACATTTTCAGTAAAATACAAATCAAATGATTTAATCAATTCAGCGCGTGTCTTGGGGTTGAGGAGGTACCATGGGTTAATAGGAGCCACCCTGCCTTCAGCCCCGATGCTAAGATTAAGATGAAACCAAATAGGGGAATGATCCGAAATGCCCTGGGCCAGATGTCTAATCTCTCCAATCGAGGGGGACAGTGCCGCCGGTATCAGGATATAATCCAATCTAGAAAGACTGCCATGAGCCCCCGAGTGAAAAGTGAACTGTGTTCGCTCTGGATGCAGTAGTCTCCAGCAGTCTATGAGGCCCAATGTTTCCAGGAAATCGCCCAACCAGGACCGCACTGCACGGAGATCTCGGGGGGGATAGCGATCTATCTTACCAGAAATGACGGAGTTAAAATCACCTCCCAGTATCAAAACACCCTCAGGGAGACCCAACACCATCCGCCCCAGGTCCGTGAATGTCGTGGACTGTAAGCCCGGAGGGACATAAACTGACACCAACGAAATAGGTTTTCCCTCCCACCGCCCGACAAGTGCAACATACCGACCCCTGCCATCGAGGATCACATCATCAACCTCGAGGGGGAGGGAAACCCTAAGTAGAATACCCACTCCTCTAGAACTAGACGTAAAACCAGAGTGGGCAGCAAGACGATAACCCCGTCTATTAAGAGCATGACAAGTATTTCCTATCAAGTGTGTCTCTTGTAACAGAACGACATCAGGCGAGAGGTGCCGCAACAGCTGCATAACCACTCCTCTCTTTATGCGATCACCCAGCCCATTCACATTCCAGCATAATACCCTCAACCCCCTACCCCCATGCACAATGAACTCCCATCGCATAACGAGCATCACACCAATGTCAAAGATAGTGAAAGTACCTTGCCTTGAAAAAGAAAAAACAAACACAAACAATCCCAAAACATGCCCCTCCCTCCCCCGAGGTCCCCAACGCAACTACCCCCCACCCTGCACCCCTGCACCGACTCAAAAGCCACCCCAATTTGCAGTGTGCCTGTCGCCCTAGCAGTTACAAACATAAACTAATCTACACAAAGAAAACCCCAGAGGAGGAAAGGGTCCCCGCCATCCCCGCTACCTCCGAAGATACGAACGGAATGATCAAAAAAGTCAGTAAACTCCGGCCGATCATGTTGAAAAGTGTTCCGGACACAGGCACTTTATTCATTCTTGGTCCAACAGTCCCCCTTCCGCACCACCAGCATGTTCCTGGCCAGCACTGTGATTCGGCAAAGTGTCCAACCAGTCACTCACTTCCTCAGGTCTGACAAAGAAAAATGTTCGATTGTCATATTCGACACGCAGTCGGGCCGGGAATAACATAGCATATTTTAATTCCATGTCTCTCAGTCGCCGTTTCACACCCTGAAAACCCATACGTTGTTTCTGGACCGATTGAGAAAAATCCGGACAAAAGTTCACCGCAGCGTTCTCGAACTGAGTAGGGCCGCTTGTCCGTGCCACCTGCAAAATGGCGTCGCAATCTCTAACGTGGAAGATCCGTGCAATAATCGGACGGGGGGGAAAGCCAGGTTTCGCCTGTCCCCCTGGCACTCTGTGCGCACGTTCGATGGCAAAGAATTTGCTCAGGCCCTTTGGTGCCAGATGATTAAGAATGAGGTTCTCCACTCGAAGATCAGTGGCGAGTGGACTAGATTCTTCCGGGACCCCAATAATACACACGTTATTGCGCCGTGCACGGCCTTCAAAATCCTCCAAGCGACGAGCAAAAAAGTCATTAGCAGATCGAAGATTGGGCACTTCTGTTTGCAAGTCGGACACGTCCGTGGTGAGGCTGGATGTCTTCAGGTCTAACGACTTCACCTTCTCATTCGTCTTGGCCAAGTCAGTGCGAATAAGGTTGACATCGATAGCCACCGTGTCCAACTTCAGGGCTAAGGCTTCATACTGTTGGCCAATAGAAGACTGAATGCCAGCAATGGCGCCCATCACGTCTTGTAGTGTTAAGTTCGCCAACTCAACAGGATCATTGACCACCTCCTCCCGGGTCTTAGACGCACCACCAGGAGATCCTTTAGAGAGTGTATAGCGGTCCATGACGTTCGTCTGGGTAGAACATCCAAGGATAGTAGTCTTGACTTTCCGTTTCTCACCCTCAGGCTTGCCCGTCATGGCGAGTCGGGTGCCCCGGAGGGAGGCTTGGGATCTGGTCCAAATGGCTCCTTGAAAGACGCACACGGGAACACAGGAGGCAAAGTCGAGCCAAGTGGAGACCACAGCCAAACAGTCGCCCGCCGAAACTCAAAGAGCTGGCATCAGTGCTCGTCCGATCAACAGACACACCGCATATATGAGGCAGTGCGCCGGAGAAACGAAACCGAAAGTGAAGTGAGGCTGAGGTCCGATCTCCACAAGCCGTTGTTGTTGAATTACGACCCGGGCACTGCCACCACTCAAGGTCCAGGCTGCTCCATGGAGAAGGCCACAAAGTTCAAGACGGCAAAGCTCGGGGACCCTGCGTCCGATTTCGACCCAAAAACCTGCTAGTACATCAGCCGGGTTGTGCCTTCAATAATCTTCCATCAAATCAGGATATTGTACAGGATAAATGTGGGAGGCAGCGAGGTTCCTCGGGAGCCCTGTGCTCACGCGGCCATCTCAGATGCGCGCGAAGCTCCTCCCCCAACGGGTGTATGATTGAATGTTAGCTACATACGCTTGTGACAAGATAGGCCTCTTTGAACTTAATCAGTTCCTTAAGCCCAGCCCATTGGCCATCCTTGGGAGCAAGTTCACACCTCACTCATGCCTATTGAAATGCTAATTACTTGCTAGCAACAGTTTGAGATCAAAATCAGAATTAGCTTCAAGGGACTTAAAGTTACTTTTATGTAATATCTCGAAAAAAATCTGACCACCATTGAATTGGATTTTTTATCATTATTAACAATAGTTGTTTATTTTTGTAGCTGGTCCCATTCCTGAGATACACTATTAGTATTTAATATTGCGTCCCAGTGCTTTTCTATGGAACAGTCAAACTTGCTACAGTGAAAATAGCTTTGAGGGGCTAATTGTAAGGACATGTTTAACATTAACATTTTACATGCCCTATTTTTTTCGTTTTTGTCAAACTTGTTTTATTGACATCATTCCAAACAGTGCGCAACATTACAGAGAATGAGTAAAGAATCAGAAAGAAAAATAGCAATGCGGCAAATCATATTTAGGGCTGTTTTGTAGTGCAGCGGAGATAATCTAAGCCTTCTTCTCAATGGTACCTAGAAGAAGGGTACAGTTGTCCAAGGTGTGAAGGCTTATAGTATTACAATCGGATAGAATATACATTCAGCCCGTCTTTCTTTTGTGACAAGTTTAAAGCTCGGCACTCTCCAACAGGGAGGGTGCTTGACATAAGAAGTACCAAACCCAGAACAAAACCAAATGAGTCCCCAAAACAAAATTAAGATAAAGAAAAACCCAACCCTAAACCCTCCTGAGAAATGGTGGTGGCGGTAATCTATTGTCAAAATGTCCCAGGTACTTAGTCAGTTATGTACGGCGTTAGAATTGAAAGAGAGGCATACTTCTGATGGAAGGAGGGCATACTGCTTGTGGCAAACCCTGTGTCAGGAAGGTGATTAAGGGACCCCATTTGTACTCAAAGTTTTTATAGTTATCTCGAAAGATATCGGACATCCTTTCTAGACATGCCCTATTTTTACATACAATGCATCCTGCCTTATGGACAGTAAGGCCTACTTAGGGGTGACTGAAGGTTTAGGCCTGTCAAAAGGGGTTATTTTGAGTGGTTGAATTTACAGTAAAAAACCTGCACGACCAGGCTACTGTTCGCAGGCTTGCAGTCATGTTTACATTGTCAGTGTAGTGGATGGCATAAAGGGTACTGCAGTCCTCTTGCTACATACAAGCCCTGGGTACACCTTGGTACCACATACTATTGAGTTAAAGGTAATGTGAGGAAGATGGCTGACCCCCTATACTTACCTGAAATGGTGACGGTGATTCCTCTCTTCACTTGCAGGAACCAGGATTCTATTACAGGACTGGAAGCTTCGGATTATGCTTTCTCTCTCTTTACTGCAAATTCAACCGCAGCCAATAAGAACGTTTTTTACATGTATAAAACTTACATTTCCAGAATGCTTAGCGTAACCACGACAATAACCATAGAGACTAACCCTATAAATGACTCTCATTCCATGAGCACTTCCTCTTTCTTTGCTGCTCGCAGCTGAGTTAAGTGCTTCAATTTCCTTGATTCATTCATCGCTGTTTAAATCGATTTTCCTGCTGTTTATATACGTTTTTGGAGATTGTTATTAACATTTCTACTTGATGTATTTGTTTTTATTTATTTTTTATTTGAATAATACAGTTTATGGGCGAAATCTGCCTCGCAGTGACAGCGCTGCAACACGCTTGCGCCAGGTGATCGAACGTGGCGAGCGCTCCCCTGACGCGTCTCGCCCTGTCCGAGTGTCCGTATCCCTGTGCCAATTTTGACTGCAAGCATTATCTGCGGCCGTGATTGCCTTCCCTCATACGGGCCCGCCTTCTTTCTGTCAGCCATGCGCGCCTAGCCCACTTGGGCTCGTTTTGGGCTCCATTTCGGCTACGCGATGCCCAATAACGTTGTTCCTCCTCGCGCGCTCATTTTAAAATCGATCTTGAGCGCTGGTTGTCTTTCCTGGTCCCGTTCTGACGCCTGTCTTAAGCTGGTAAAAATCTGGAAGGCCCAAGCCGTGTGCAGGCTTATATACTATAAACAGGCTGGTGACGCCCTCTGGTGGGCTGTTATAATTGTTGACTACAGGTTTGCTGAGGAGCAGTTGTTCATAAAAAGTGTTCATTGCATGCATGGTTGCTCCCCCTTGACAGATTCCTTTGAAATTTATTAACTTTGGTATTCATTTGTCTACCTCGCATTTTACTATCTTGCGATGGAAGACTGGGACTATTTCGAGGAGGAGGAATACGGATACTACGAGGAGGAACATGCACCCCTCCTGGAGGACAACCTTGTGGATGCCCTGGACGCATCGGTGCAACAGTCGATTTGTTAGGCGGTAGAAGTGGCAGTTCCTCAGACGATAAATAAAGCGCTAGCAACCGCCCTCAAGCCCATCACTGCGCAGCTTGAGAAATTTGGAAAGAGGCATGGCATGCTTACTCAGGTGAAAGCTGCAGGTCCCTCTGGCGCAAAAGCTATGTCAAAGACCAAGGCATCGAGCTGTTCAGACACGCAGGACTTGACCAGACTACCTCCGCCTTCTGCAGGAGACCACCACTATTCGGAGACTCCAGATCCTGTGCCGTCATCCTCACAAAATTTTAACGACACCGACACGGATTCCACAGGGAAGACCGTGTCCCCCAAAAAGAAGAAAGTTAAGAGGTTATCTAGTGATTCTCAAGCTGCCTCTATGTACCAGGCCAGGACTCCCTTTGACTTTGAAGACTTTAAAACGCTAGACATCATTCACCCTAGATCTTCAGATTGGGCCCCTCCCCTGGAGGTAGTGGACTATCTACATCAAAATTTGAGGTGCAGTGTTGATAGGGAGGTTTGTAACAGGTTGAGGTCAGAATGCCCATGTCCAGACGTTACGGACAAGGTGGTGGATACGCCACACATAGATCCAAACATGTTGGCATTTTTAAAGAAATTTACGAAGGATCCCAAGAAGGGCATTGATCGGGCCTGGCGCGGGTGCCAAGATAAACTCTTGGTCACTGTGAGTCCCCTGGCTAAGATTTTGGAGCTGGCTTTGGTAGCCAAAGAAACTGTGGCTCCTATTGATCCGAACATTCTCGCAGGATGGACGCAGCGTGCCATAAGTTTCTTAGGAAACGCAAACTGTGCCACGCGCGTTTTCCAAACTGGCCTTTTTGGGCGGGTCGGGTGAGGCAGGGGCCGCTTGCCGGGCCGCCACTACTACCAGGACCTTCCCAGAGGAGGATACAACCGGGGGAGAGGAGACTTTCAGGACACCACCAGAGGCAGTACGTTTTATCCTACCACACGCCACAGCCGTCACAGATTCCACCGCGGTGAACAGAGGGGGAATTTCCAACCCCAGATTACAGCAGGTAAGCCCAGTGTCTCTGCCGTTATGTCCTCTGGGGGGTCATGTTTGACACTTCCTACACAATTGGTCAGTCATCGCTCGGGATGCCTGGGTACTACAGACGGTGCAAGGGTTCCGCATAGATTTCTTCCAAACACAGATACAAAGTGTTTATGTTAATGTTAATGTTACTGATATTTATAGAGCGCACTATTACCCTAGGGTGTCCTGGCACTAGCATCAAATGTCCTACAGAGCCTATGCGCAGAGAAAAGAAGCTCATTAACTAGACTGGAAAAGCCATGTCTACCAGGCCTTCCTGAAATCCAGGTGATTTGTTATACATCTCAGATGAAACGGTAGGTCATTCCATGCTTTAGCAGCACCCACCATAAAATGTCTACCTCCCCAGTTGGATTTCCTTGCAAAGGGCACTGATACCTGTTTTGCTTCTAAAGAGTGGGGGGTTCTCTTAGGAGAATACCACTGGAAATTCCATCTAAGGTGAAGGGGTCCACATCCTTGGAGGGATTTATGGACTACACACAGGGCCTTGAATCCTACACGTTTCTTTACAGGCAGCCAGTGAAACTTTTTAATCTCAGCTGAGATTGAGGCACGTTTGGGTGTGCTTGTGAGCAATCTGGCTGCCGCGTTCTGCGGTAGCTGAAGTCTTTTCATAAGCCCTTCCTGGATATTGAAGTATAAATCCAGTTTGGACATGACTAAAGTCGTGATGACTATTCTTTGACTATCTTTGGGAAGGAACGGCAGAATTTGTTTGCAGGATCTAAGTGTATAAGATGTTGCTGAGACCACTGCGTTGACCTGATCCTTGAGACTGAGTTGGTTATCAATCTAGACTCCTAGGTTCTTCACTTTCCAGATAGGTTTTGGAAGGGGGCCCATTTTATGTCGGATTGTTGCCAAACAAAACCACCTCCGTCTTACTGGAATTAAGCTTGAGGCAGATTTGGGTCATCCAGCTACCAACCGCTGTCATACAATCCTGGAAGCGAGCTGCCGTTTCTTGCATCATATCGGGGGTATACAACCTTTACAATGCAACTTTTACCACGCAGTGCCTTTACGACACAACTTTTACAACGCAAACCATTACAACTCATTGCGCTGGGGGGGCGCTCTAGGATAGGGAATAGGTTTAATTTACTGGCCAACACCTTCCCTACTATCCACGGGGACTGGAGTTAGAATAGTAAATTAAACTATTCACTATCCAGCGCCCCAAAGCACTATGCGTTGTAATGGTATGCGTTGTAAAACTCGCGTTGTAAAAGCATGCGATGTAAAAGCATGCGTTGTAATGTCATACATCTCATATCGGGTAGCAGTGACACTACAATTTGGGTGCCATCTGCGTAGGAGGTTAAATTAAAACCAAAAGTTTCGATCAGGGGTGCAAGTTGAGAAACGTACACATTAAAAAGAGTTGGCCTGATAGAAGATCCCTGTGGTACTCCGCAAGGTAACGTGAAGGGTTTTGTGTGAACTCCCCAAGGGACACAGACTGAACTCTGTTGGAAAGGAAGGATTTGAGCAGCTTCCAAGCTATCCCCTTCACTCCGATCTCCAGCAGCCTGTCCATAAGTACTCCATGATGGACAGTATCAAAGGCTGCTGAGAGATCTAGCATGATCATTGCAGCACTACCTCCCTGATCCAATATGGTGCTAATTTGAGGAGAGCGGACTCAGTGCTGTGTCCACCCCGAAATCCATATTGTGTCAGATTTAGTATCCGGGAGTCTTCCAGATATGCGCTGAGTTGTTTATTCATAATTTTTTTATTATTTTCGCAGGTAATGGAAGTTTGCAATAGGTCTGAAATTATTGGAGTCCTTGAGATCTAAATTAGATTTCTTCAGAAGGGGTATTATGGATGCTCTTTTCCATATTTTGGGGAAAAACCCTTCCTCAAACATAGCGTTAATAATGGATGTTAGAGTGAGTGCAACTGGCTCCACTGCTAATTTAAGTATAGACAATAGTCAAGGGTCAGATGGTGAGCATGATTTTGCCATCATGATCATTTTCGATGTGTCCATGACCTTCACAGGGACGAATTTGTCAAATTGAGCGGGGATGCAGGGGGTCCGCTTAGAGTCTGTTTGCACTATGGGCCTATTCTGTGTCCTAGGACATGTAAGGGTAGAGAAGATGGCGTCAACTTTGTTAAAAAAAGAATTATGCAATTGTGTCAGATAGTTCTTGGTTAGCAACGATAGGGGGGGAAATGGGATGAGCTAAGGCAGTGACGATTTTAAACAGTTCCTTAGTCGAATTCTTTGCTAGGTTTATTTTGTTTGAAAATAAATTTTGTTTTGTTTTGGCCAGCAACTGTTTGTATTGCGTATATATATTTTTTTTAATAATCTTTATTCGGCAAATTTGATCACCATAAAAGAATACATATACATAATACTTTGTCAAGTCTCCCGCTAAAACTATAAAATGCTACGGCATATAAAAGAAGAGTCCTGGGTTTAAGGAATGCACCACAGTCACTAGTTTACTACAATGGTTACAACATCAGACCGTTAGTTCCCTAGAATGCAATTTCAGTAACCGGGAGCGCGTCACCCACACACTACCCAAAAATTTTGCCACCCCGCATATCATGAAGGTGGATGATGAATCTGAAGAAAGTACACGCAGTGCCTGACTGTGACACCTCAACCCCAACTCCCTGCACACAGGTTTCAGCCAGATTTTCCGGGCCACTTTGTAGGCAGGGCAGGCAAAGAATAGGTGGGCCACAGTCTCCTTTGGTGCTGCACAGCCTGGACACGAACGCAGTGGGGCACCAGAGTTGGACCACCTCGCCGTAAAGTCATACACCGGGAGCGTCCCATACCTCAGTTTTAGATATAGCACTCTATCTAAGGGTTTGGTTATCAGGTCGAGGAAGGGTTCCAGTTTTTTCACCCATTTAATTTGCAAGAATCGCTCCGTGAGTGAACCTCCATCCAAACCACTCAGTGCCTCACTCTGTACCCAGTCCCAATATAGTTTTTTAATCACTTCCTTGGGCGGCGGCATTTGAGACTCCCAAGCATCACTTAGTCCTAATTTGAGAACCAGGTTTCTCACATTATTCAGCCATCCTATTTTGTTTCCGGTGTCAAGCAGGAGAAGATCATCCAGCCCTTCAGCATATTTAGCAAGCTCCTCAGTCCTTCTTAAACGGGTCCAGAAGAGCAATGGGGCGTAGTCTCACCAAATCCTTAAGGGTTCTTCTGCCCAAATCTAGTCTCAGGGGGATCAATGGTGTGGAAGCGGGGAGAGCCACCACCTTCCTCAGAAAGCTATTTTATGCTGTGGAAAGATCTGACACATTTTCGAACCCCCAGAGCTCGGCGCCATATAATGCCGCCGGGAGAATCTGACCCTCATAAATCGCCATGGCCGGGGAAACAGGTTTACTACGTGACTCGCGGAGCTCCCTCAGAGTCACCCCAGATACTCTTTGGTGACTGAGTAACATTTTGGCCAGATGGTCCTTCCAAGTCATTCGACTGTTAATGCGAACTCCAAGATAGTCAAATGAATCGACCATCTCCAGGGGGGCCCCATTAAGCAAAAAGTTATTTTTAAATCTTTTGGAGGGGGAAAATGCCATCAGTTTAGTTTTCGAGGTGTTGATAATTAAGCCTCTATTAGTACAGAAGGAGCTAAATCGGTCCAAGAGTTTTTGCAGACCCACTGGGGATTTGGAGATCAATAGGGTGTCATCGGCGAAGAGTAGAGTGGGGATTCTTTCCCCCGCCAGGGATGGGGCATCCGACTCTTCCCCTTTCAGATGGTCCACCACACCATTCACAAATAGGGAGAAAAGAGTCGGGGCCATAACACAGCCCTGGCGTACTCCTCTCCTCACAGGGACCCTATCCGTTAACTGTCCCTGGGATCCCCATCTGACCCTCGCATAGTTCCCCTCGTGGAGCTTTACGATTAGACTCAGAAGTCTGCTAGGAAATCCCATCTCTCCTAGGATCTCCCATAGTTTAGCCCGGGGGACCAGGTCAAAAGCCGTCCTGAGATCTATGAAGGCCATATATAAACTGCCTTTCTTGATGGTAACTGCCTTCCAATAGATAACAAAAAAGCGAAAGACCTGGTCCATCGTGCCTACCTTCCTTCTGAAGCCCGCTTGAAGGTGGGAGAGAATACTAGCCTCCTCCATCCAATCGCCTACCCTTGAGATGATGACCCTGCCGACCACTTTCTGGATTATATCTATCAAACTGATAGGTCTGTAGTTCGCAGGATCATCTCTTGCCCCCTTCTTGAACACTGTTACCACCTCTGCCCCCTTCCAGGAGTCTGGCACCGGGTGTCCCCTAGCGATCAAGTTCATAATTGTGGCGATTAAATTAGCCCAAGCCAACGGTTCCACAATCAGCAGGTCCCCAGGGATCCCATCCGGACCGGCCGCCTTCTTGGGAGTTAGCCGTTTAATCGCCATCGCTGCTTCGGTGGCCGTAAATGTGGGTTCATCCGCCCCAGAGGTATCTCCAATGCTAAAACTAGCTACCCCAGGGCTGTCTAACTCTTCATTACTACCATATAAACATAAGAAGTGATTAAACCATTGCAGGCTGGTTATGTGAGCTGCTAATGGTTGCGATTTCCCCTGCCTCGCTCTGTTAATTAGATCCCAAAAGAGGTTCGGGTTCCTCCTACTCACAGCGTTGGATAGGTTTTGCCAGTGCTGTTCCTCCCACTCCCGTTTAGCCAGCGATAGTGCTTTCTGGTAGTCCTTCCTGGCCGCTCTAACCAGCAAAGGATCCCCAGAAAGCAGGGCTTTTGTCAGATTTTTCCTTTTGCCCTTACACTGGTCTGAGTACCATGGTTTATTTGAGATGGGAGGTGTAATAGTTTTCCTATGACTTTTCCCTTTGGAGGTAAAAAAATGACCAACTTGATCAATTGTAGCTTTATAAGTTGAGTCAAGGGAAGTGTGAGGGAACGTACTAGTCTGGTTTTCACAATCCCAAGCCACCAGGTCAGAATTCAGGCCCTCCACCAGGGATTTAATCGTTCCTAGGTCATCCTCCTTAAGGTTAGCTTTGTCCCATTTCAATCTGCGGTTGTTATTGCATGGGATGATCTCTTTGGTTGTCTTTATGGGGGCATTCACTCTCTTGTCTTTAAGGCTGCCCCAATTGAACTTACAACACAGGGGGTTATGGTCGCTATCCTGACTTGGGAGCACTTCCATGTCAATAAGGTCTGCCCACAAACTAACATCCATTAGGATGTAGTCAATTCGGGACGGCCCAGTAAGTCTGTTGAAAGTCAGTGCACCTGCCCGGTCGGATAGAGTCCTACCATTGAGGGCTCTTAGCTTATGATCCCTAGTTAGTGCATTGATTTGGATTGCCCTAGCTGACCATTTTTTGATAGGGGGCAGGGATAGGGTTGGAATGGACCATTTTAAATCTTCGTCTTCAATACCCAGGGGGTCATCTCCGAGGAGGGGTTCAAACGTACAGTTGAAATCCCCCCCCACGATGATTTTTGCTGATGAAGGGCAGTTAGCTAAGGCTAAGTCCAGAGCAGATAAAATTGAGGAGGCGGCGTCCCCAGGTGCCCCTCTGGCATACACGTTAAATAGATCAAGCCTACTTCCCTCTGTGTTTCCTCTAGAGGAGAGGTGGAGTATATCACTACACTCCATATTATGGCGTTTGACCTCCCAGTCTAGGTCTATTTTTATCCAGACCATGAGGCCTCCTGCCGGTCTGCCCTTCCCTTTACTTACTGCTGGCAAAAAATAGGTGGTGTACCCTGATTTATTTAAGGGTATTAGACTCCAGGTCTCCTGCAACAGACAAACATCGAACTTCTCGATGAATGTATGCCATTCCAATATATCTAGCTTCCTTTTTAACCCCGCTACGTTCCAGGATAGCAAGTTTATTACCCGTCGACCATAGGACACTTTGGTATGAACCCCCTTTTTCACCCCCTCAATATCCACTGCGGTCGTGCAGCTACCCAACTCCTGGTCCACGGGATTGGGATTTGCTGGGCAGCTAGCCATACTGGCCATACTCCCGGCTACCGGGGAAGCCTCAACAACAATATTAGTAATGGGAATTTGGGATAAGGGTGATCTAACTTGTCCTGTGACTATACTGTCACAAAGTCATGGAGCCTCCTCACCAGGGAGATTACTTCTCTCCCCCCTGGGCACTAAACATCAATCGCAAGCTTCCAGCCCAGAGAGCTGTGAAAACCGATTGTAGGTGTCCAAGGGGGTAAAGGGTCTGAGATGTTCCATCCTTGTGCCGTAATTCATTGTGTGTCTATGGGGTGCCCTGGACCAGGCAGAATGGTGATCGCCTACCAAGGCAAAGTGTTGCCCATACTGGGGGAAAATGTTGTTATAAGGCAAGGTAGGGGGGGGCCTATGGGAGTGGCGATTATTTGGATAATTAGGAGCAAGGGCCTCTGACCTGGGGTAGAAATGCGTTAGGGCCCGAGGAATGAAACAAGTGTCCCCGTTTCCAGGTGGCCAGTTTAGGATATAATCTACTGCCCTAGGGTCTCTAAAGTTGACCACCACTAGGTCCCCCTCTATATCTTTATTTCTGCTGCCCAGCCAGTTAATCCGTCTAACATGTACTATATCCCCATCTATATTGGGTGCTATGGGCCTATGTGTCCTCAACCAGTGGATGATTTTTTTTTTTTTTTTAAAAACCTTTATTGAAGCACAAAAGCATACATACATAGGCCTACAACCGACCTGGCCGGCCTCAAAATCAATGTGCAGCACAAATATAACAATAGAATGGCTCAGCAGTCACTAGAGAAAAACCAGCCAGTGGTCAAAATGACACATATGAAAAGGTGACCGTCGAGCACAGGATAAATCAGGTTAATTTTAAAGTTTATAAATGAAAAGAAACATTTACCATGTGAGCCGCAATAAACGAAGAGGGGGCAATGAACCCAACAGATTACCAGCAATATCAAGAGTCGCAATCGGAGGATTAGCTGAAAAATACGCTAGCATGATAAAATCGCATGCAAATCGAATAAAAGTCAGAAGGCCATGAAATAACATCCAGAGGCCAAATCATCATGCAACACAGGATAGTGATGTCATAGACTCCAGCAATGAGGCAACAAAAAATCAGGTGCGATGATCAGAATTGTCAGCAGTTTTACAGGATGTGGGAGGAGCCTAGTTCAAAAAATTGAAGATTCAGAATAAATGCAACGTTACGACATCATGCACTATGCTATGCACATGTAGGGACAATAGCCTTCAATTCAGCGCAGCAATGCAAACATAACAAGAGGATATAAGTCCGAGAGCAGTCCATCGAGGCACAGTAACCCCCCCACTAAGCGAATAATATGAACAGGATCTCGTGACAAAAAAGGGACACAAATAATCATCCACTCGAGGAATCTAAACCCCCGACTACAATTATAAAGATATAAAGGAAAAGTTATTAAGAAAGAGGAAAGAAAGAAAGGAAAGAAAAAGTGGGCCATAGAGACAAAGAGAAACGAGAAACACACCCCACCCCTACCCCCCACCCTGCATGCAGCGGAAGGCCACGGCCCCCCCCCCCATAGGCATGCCTGTCGCCCCAGAAAACCCCGAAAAAGGGAAAATAGGAGGAGGACCCTAGCTCCGGCCCCAGATACGCCCCCACCCACCCATCCTGACGAACAAAGAGCCCACCATAATGGAGGGCAAACAACATAGAATCATCCCGGTCACTCAAAGTCGCACCCACAAGCTATGTCTCAATCCGGCATCAGAGAATCCAAGAAAGACGTAAAAAGTCCAGGTTCAGCCTTGTCCAGTCCGGGTCAAGGTAGTAAGGCGCCGCACGATGTAAGGAAGCAGGTTCAATGAGTCCACAGACACTTTTGGAGCCAAAGTAGCAGCAAAGAGACGGAATGAAGGCAAAGTGATTGCGCAACTCCATAACACACTGGCCGTCGCAAAAACAAAGTAAGGGCAGTCAGGAGATATAACCGCCGATTGGCGGGTGAGAACATCCGCAAACACAGAGGCTCGGCTGCAGGTCCCACCAAATCCACAATCAGACTGAACCCCGTTCAGGGGGTCCTCAGTGCCAGCACACCAGGAGATGTCGGGCTCCGGATCAGCAAGTTGGCCGTCCGCCATTGAACACATCGCCACTATCCGCAAATCATCACCGGGCTGCAAACGACTCCTCAATTCGGAGTGCAAATCTGCGAGGGCCAGCAGGACATCTCGCGTTGTGGGTGCCATCGCCCCAGTACCGGTCAGTGTGGCGTGCCACTCTAGCGAGGAACCCCAGATCCGGAAAAGAAGCAAGCCCCACGAGCCGCCAGGAAAGCAAGCGCCGTCCACCACGCACCGGCAGATCTCACCAGGCACATACGGGAACAGAAAACACCTACCGCATTGTAAAGCACTCGCCGGGCATAACCGAGTGCTCACTCAGAGCCACACTATAAGGACATCCATCAGTCGCCGGCAGTGCGTGGAGTGGGGCAAAGCCGTTCCGTACGGCGGTAGGTGCAGCCGAGTGTGCGAGCAGTGGCATGCGAAGGCGCAAGTCTTTGGTAGGCTATTCTGGGGTGTTGATGCAATCCCCGAGCTGTCGTTTCAGGCCGCTCCAATCAAAAGTCCCGGTCCGGAGCACCGGGCAAAGATGGTCTCTCGGGGCCGCTGTTGTGCAGTCGCGCATCGGCTGCCGCGTCACGCAAGGTCCCGGCCCAATCAGTGCCAGGGCTGGAAAGTTTGGGGCGATGGATCTCGGCCGTCAGGAGCAGGTTTCGAGCCGGAGTGACATCGCCGCACTCCAGAGGTGTTCAGCCGGAGTTAGCCGCGACCGGGATGCAGGATCAGGGCCAGGAGGGGGCGAAAGGCGAGGGCGAGCTGCGGAGCCGGGCAGCTATGCGGCCATTTTGGCCGCCGTCTTGGCTCCTCCGATGATTTTATTTTTAAGATCAACGTACCCCTCCTTCTTATTTTCTGCTAATGGAGGGACCCCAGTCAGAACCACCACAAAGGGCACTGCTTCTGGGGGAATCTCCACTTGTGGCACCTTTTTCCGTGGGTCTCTAGTATATCTACCTACCCCTTGATCGTACTGTTTATTGCTTGTCGGGCCCATTGAGACTAGCTTTTTGGGGTCACCTCCTTTTTCAGTTGCTGGTATGATTAGATGTTTAGGAGGAGGTGGATTTTGGGAGCAAGAGTCGACCCTACCCGGTGGCTGTGGCTTGTGTTTGACCGGCTGAGATGGAGCAGTTGGGGTGTTAGACACAGTAGTAGTAGGGAGCTTGGCCTGAGCTGTGGAATGCGCCACCCCACTCCCCTGGGCTATGGTCCGGGTGACCATGCTGTTTATAGCAGTTTCCAAAATGGTCAGTCTAATTTCAACCTTTTTAATGGACTCATTAATAGGTAAAAGGAGAGATCTCAGCAGAAACTCCAAGTTTCCTATTAATTGCGCTATATATGTTTATATTCCTTTTTGTCTGTCTCCTTATATTCCCTCCTCCATGCTCTTTCGATAGTCTTACAGGCCAATTTGTTGTCTCTAAACTCCTGGGTATACCAGGGGGAGGAAGGTTGTGCCATGTTAGGGCGAATAAGTTTGTTTGGGGCAAGTTTATTGCCAACTGAGTCAAGCCATTTATTATAAATGGAAGAGGCATCGTCAAGATTAGCGGGCAAAGAAGGCAAAGATGAAGCCAAAAGATCTTGTAGTTCATTAGCATTAATCTTGTTACAGGCTCCACAGAAAGACGATTTCTTTGTTGATTTCACCAAACCCCTGTGGGGTAAAGTCACTTTAAACAACACAGCTTTGTGGTCTGACCAGACCACTGGGAGCAGGTCTGTAAACTCCAGCTGTGTGTTGTTGGTAAAGATACCGTCTTTTTCCCAACAAGACAGAATTTTTATAGATCAACAAATAGAGGAATTTCTGCAGAAACATGCGGTGGCTTATTGCGAGGACAAACTGGCGAGTTTCTGCAGCAACGTCTTTCTAGTCCAGAAGAGAGGCGGGGTTTACTGTCTGGTTCTAAATCGGAAAGACTTCAACTTTTTTGTCCTGTACAGATATTTCAAGATGGAGAGGATCCATCTTTTGGCAGACATTTTGAGAAAAGGGGCTGGATGGTCCGCCTGGATCCCAAAGACGCTTACTTGACGGTTCCAATTTTTCCCCCGCATCAGAGGTTCTTGCAGTTCCAGTGGCGAGGCAGTCATCTAGAATACTTGGTCCTGCCTTTCGGTCTTTCCTTGGCTCCTTAGTGTTTTACCAAGTTGATGAAGCCAGTCGTCGCTCATCTCCGGGAGCAGGGTATTCGTCTGATAATTTATCTCGACAATATTCTGATAATGGCACCCTGTGCTCTCCTAGCAAATCAACATCTTCAGATGACAATGATGCTGTTGAAGAACCTGGGGTTTGTAATAAACAAGACCAAATATGTTCTGATTCCAGCACAATCTCTGGAGAATGGGGGATTTGTAATCAACTCCCAGTTGGCCCAACTCAACTTGCCCAAACAGAAACTGGGAGATCTGAAGAGGGAGTTGCGGACGACTCTAGATTCACAGTTTATGTCCTTACGGGCTATTGCGTGGTCTGTTAGCCTCATCCATACAGGTGATTTTCCCCGGATCACTTCATTACCGAGCCTTCAACGTCTCAAGATCCAGCATCTCCAAGAGGGTCTCTCTTACTCAGATCAGGTTCCTCTCACGGACGAAGTCCGGGAAGAGATCAGGTGGTGGTTAACCCATGTAGATGCCTGGAACGGTCGAGCAATCTTCGGATCTCGCCTGGAGATAGTATTAGAATCGGAGGCTAGCCGGTCGGGCTGGGGAGCTCGTTGCAGGGAGATTACAACAGGGGGCAGATGGTCTCTCCAGGAGTTGGAGTTACACATGAATTGTTGCGAGCTCCTGGTGGGATCATTTGCAATTTGCACGCTCTCCCCCGGGAGGGTATCTTGCTGTATACTCTTACGGATGGACAACATCTCCATGGGGAAATATGTAAACAAACTGGGGGGCACCAGATCCCCGATGTTGGCAGAGATCGCCGAAGATTCCTGGCATTACTGCCTAGCTCACCAAATAACGGTGATAGCGGAATACCTTCCGGGGCGAGACAATATGATAGCAGATTGGAACTCCCGTCATTTGAAGGATTACAGCGACTGGAAACTTCACCCATCGCTCTTCCAAATGACTCAGTCAATTTGGGGTCCATGTCACATAGATCTTTTTGCATCCAGACTGAACCGTCAGCTGGAGTCATTCTTCAGTTGGAGACCAGACCCGCTAGTGACAGCCACGGATGCCTTCACGCAGGATTGGTCGAAAATATTTCAATTATGCGTTTCCGCCATTTGTCTTGATACCAAGGGTGGCCAACTAGATTGTTCTGCAGTCCGCAGAGATTGTGCTGATCACACCGGTCTGGAAGTCGCAGCCTTGGTTTCCAGTCCTGCTGGAGCAGATGTGCGACTTTCCTCTTCTCCTTCTGTGTTTTTTGACGATGCTCCAGGGCCCTCAGGGAGAGTTGCACCCTCTAGTTCTCGAGGGGCAACTGTCCCTATTGACCTGGAGGCTTTGAATTACTAACAAGGAAACAATTGTCTTCTAAGCTAGCCATGCTTCTCTGTTTATTTGCATGTAGACGTGTCTCTGATGTTAGAGTTTTGGATTTAGAAGGTAGGATATTTTCTCCTAAAGGAGTGTCTTTCGTAATTACAGCCCACACGAAAACTTTTTCAAAGTCCATTAACTACAACGCTTTCCATTGAATTATAAACTGTGTATGGTGAAATGTCTCAAAAGTATATGAAGAATGTACTCGGTCCATTCGACCGGTAGGTTGTTCAAGACTGTAGTTCGCTTTGCTGAAACGTTTTAGGCCTGTTACCTCTGCTACAATTGCCAGGTGGCTCAGATATATAATGTCAGAGGCAGGCATTGACACAGAATTGTTTGGAGTGCACTCTGTGAGGGGATCCATAGCCTCTAAGTCCTTTATGTTAGGTACCAGTATCCATGATATAATGAAAGCGGCTGACTGGTCGTCTAGTTCTACATTTAAACAGTTTTATTATAAACATGTGGGCGATGTTGCTTCTGTAGTCTTAGATAGGCGTTAAACTAGCATAATCCGAAGCCTACGGTCCTGTAATAGAATAAAAAATGTGCTAGCATTCGCACCAAGAATTTTCAATTCTATTAAGGACACAGAGGAGAGTATTATCCCGCCCACATTACAAATATTGTTGATAACTGTCATGTTTTTACCCTCGCTGAGATAAAGTCTATTGCAGTTATTAAGAGTTTGACCTCTATTTCAGGTGCTGAACAGAAAGGTGAATGAACAATCACTTTGAGCTTTGGAGAAGATATGTTCTATGGTCTTGATCATCGAGATCGGCAATTCTGTGTCCAATGTTCTGGTTGATGTTTTTACAAATTTCGGAGTCCTGTTTGGACAATGAACACTTAAGTCTTGGACACTGCTCATTGGGCAAAGAAAGAGGAAGTGCTCATGAGATAAGAGTCATTTATAGGCTTAGTCTTTATGGCTATGGTTGTGGTTACGCTAAGCATTCTGGGAATGTACGTTTTATAGATGTAATAAACGTTCTTATTGGCTGCTGTTAAATTTGCAGTAAAGAAAGCATAATCCTCGACTCCGTGTCCTTAATAGAATTGAAAATTATTGGTGCGAATACTAGCAAATTTTTTATTCCGTCTGTGGGAATTGTGGGCAGTCAGAGGAGTGGCAGGGACGTGGAGACCGGAGTGAAAGGAGCCAATCACGGAGGGTCAAGGAAAGAAAAAAAGGACAGGAAACAAGAAGTCCGGCAGGATGAAAAGAGAAGACGGAGGATGAATATGGAAGGAAAAGAGATCACACAGGAAGTCCTGAGCTGGAGGAAGACGCAGTTGAAACCCGACAAGTTGGACAGGTGGGTCCCAGTCAGTTGGAGAAAGCGAGGGAAGATACTGAGGTGGAGGAAACTCCTGAGCAGTAGAACGAGGAATTGTGGAGTCCACCGGAGGACGCTGAAGGACGGCCGCAACTTTGGAGAGTTGCAGCGGAGCGGGCATGTAAGTACATGACTGGCGGGCAATCTTTAGGGGAGGAAGGGAGGTAGTGGCATGGGGAGCACAAAATGGATATTCTTTATTTTGTTTGTTGTTTGGATTATTCTTTTCTCTTTGGAAAGCCTCATGCAGTGATGTAAAGGCACAATAGCCTATTGTATGGTGTGAGCAAACACCAAAGTCAGACTTTCCTTACTGGGAGAAAGAAGTGCCTGTGTTCTGGGTGAGAGATACCTAAAAATGGTCTAAACTGTAGGGACTTTTGTTATCACCTCTGTTTTTGTAAAACTATGAATCTTTCCGTTTTTTGGTAATAAGGGAAAAGATTCCTTGAAGCACTCGGGTCCTGTACTTACCTTGCACAGCCCCTCCCTTTAACACTCCTTGGCCCGAACACCTCTTCAGAGAAACGGTGTGGTGATGGGTAGATAAAAAACTCCTAGAAATTCAACTCAAAATACTCACTGCTGCTTTTTCTCCTCTTTTCCGAGCCTCGGGGAGAGGTATAACCTGGAAGAGTTAAAAAGAAAGAACATCGCCAACCTGTTCATATTATTTTGGTTCATCAATATTCCATTAAAACGTCATCATTAAGAAGTATTTTCAGCCTCCCTGACTTTGTCCGCCCAGCCCTCCCACAGGTAGGTTAAATATGCCAGCCAGGTGTATACCAATTTCATTATGTTGAAAGAAGGAGCGCAAGAATGTTATCTCTGGTTAGCAAGGGTAAAGTGCACAGAGTTCTATAGCCAGCAAAAATAGGATTCATAATAAGGCAAAAAACAATTCTGGGTTGACCCTCCAAAGAGGGCAACATTTCCAATAATTACATCGACACTGCTACATAATTTGGTCCTCCATTTCGGCATAGTTTCAACCTCCTTGTGTCTAATCTTTCATTCCTCACAACAGACCTAATAGGCTTTGAATATACGGCCTGTTGTATTTTTTCCTCTCCCTCTCACACGCACACAGTACCCCATTCATCTGTTCCACCGAAGCCTGGGCTGTCACACGGCTCCTGATGCTGCTGCACCTGCGCCTCGCCTCAGTTTGATGCGGTGTCTGGCACCTTCGCCCATTATTTCTCTCTGGCAGAAGAGCTCGGCTCCCGGGTTTAATGAGGCCTTTTCCTAGGGCTCCCCTCCAGGAAACCTGTGTCTGCGTGGGCTCCAAAGTGTCACAAGAGCGGTAAATAATCCCCTTTCTCGGAATACAGAATGAGATTAAAGGTGACGCCTCCTTGACTTGCAGGCCTCGGCGAGCGAGATACTTCGAAAAAAGAAAGTTTTAAACTTGGCTGACTGCAGAAGGGGCTGAAGCATGAAGGACCCGCTGTTCCAGGAGAGGTTTCTCGGGCCCTGGGTTTCGAGAACCAGGGCAATGCTGAGGCCAGACTCAGCCACATAAACATAGACACTTAGGGGGGATAGAGAGATCAAACATCACAACAGACCAACTTCAGAAAATTGTAAAACTCTATACAAATTCCAGTTATGTGCAGGTTTTTACAGCTGAGGCAAAATGATGAGCCCATGTAGAATGAGACGAAGGACCCCAGACTCCCATATCTCACAAATCTTCATTAGCCTGAATCTGAATGGGGTCCCCTCGAAGCCCCCACTCCCCCCACCGGTCATTCGGGCCCCTGCGTTACAGGGGCCCGCCTTGCCCCCCATGTAAGCAATCTTTCTACAAGTAGAAGTTGTGACCTTCATGGTACACCTGCTTCTTTGCAACAAATGCATTAACCCACTAAGCACAATCGCAGGACCTGCAGATCACACATTTCTGCAGCAGATGCTTTCACGTCTTACAATTCACGGGTCCTTCGCAGAATCTCAAACATCACAGTCGTCATATTAGCCAAGTAATAAAAAAAATCCGCTGGGCGTTAGGGGCGTGCTACCACTGGTGCAGCAGGTGCAGTGGCACCAGGGACACTGTATTCCTGATAGTTTATGTATTTTACTACCACGAGCGCAGTCACTGGGAGATTTTTCTTGCTTTCAACAGGGTCCATGACTGCCTGGCTACTGGTGGACAGACTGGTCTTTACTCACCAAACACAGTGAAACGTACTTATGATGCCAGAGTATGAGAAATATCCGGACCTTATGGAGATGGTGCTCAGACAACCAAAGCGCTATGATACCTTCCATTGTAATGGTAGCACGAGAACTGCTTGATACCCACTGCTGCATGCTGCGCCTGAACCCACTGAGCTATTTTACTAGCCGAGACCCACGATGAAGGGATTTAGCTACGAAGGTAACTCAGTGGATTCCTACCGTTCAAATATGTGGGTCACAACTTCAAATCTCCTGGCCCCCGTAGATGTTCATCCTTCTCAGGCCGATAAAACATAGTATTTACAGTGCCATACAACAAGAATGTCTAATGTAAAAAGATGCGCGTGAAAACACTGATGTTTGCATACATGATGTGTACACAGGGGTGGGACACTTGCTTTTTAAGACCGGATTGTACTGTAAATGAGGATGGCGCTCTCAGTGAGGGGCTGCCCGCTGCTTCGGCTAGGCCTGTGGAAAGTAAGCTGGAAACCAAAATCAGCCTGACTACAGAAAGTGCAGTAATAGTGGGTCTCTGAGGACTTCCATAGCTGGGTTGAGGCAGCCCACCGTGCCCTGAAAGCAGCCACCTAGCCTGCAGTCCATTGCGAAGATGGCGACAGGAAGAAGGCCTGTTCCAACCCTGGGGGGTGATGGACCGGAACTGTGGGAGGGGTGAGAGAGACCCTGCAATACCGAGTCACTTAGTAACCCTTCTTTCTACTAATCCTCCTTTATGCATTTGGTGCATTGAGGAGCAGCCGAGTGGTGGGTGAATCGATGGTTTGGCCACATTGCACCCTTTTTTGTGACAACAGCCTAATTTGGGGCCGAGGACCAGCTTTTTATTGTAATTGAGCTACTTTGGCAATAGGAGTAATTTTGAGGGTCACAGGCGGGAAGCACACCGTTTTTCATGGGAGTATAATACGCATGGTCTCACACCCATTTTGCACTCCTTTTTAATAGTGATTAAAAAACAGTAATTTGAGTCACAGCATCCGTTCAGTCCAGTGCATTTGAAAGGAAACTTAAAGTTGAACGAGAAATGAATGCATGAAGAGGGCCATATTCACTACTGCCAGTTCCTGAATATCCTTTGAACTAGGGTATCTTCTTGGGGACTGTGGAACACTCCTGTTGATGTTTTCATTTTAGCCTTTCTCTGCGTCACGAGCGGGGGCTAGTCTATAACTGCGACCAGAACTTTCCACCACAGCGGCAATGTTGCTCTGGAACTTGCTCCCTCTTAGATGTCAGACTGCCTGGTATCTCACTAAGTGCTCACATTTTGATGGATATTTCTATAGGCAGATACCTTATCTCCAGAATATCCCTATGCACCAGACTAGATCCGTAAGATTATTTAGCATAGCCCCTATGTGCTGGTTGGTGCATTGTGCGGCTCCACATCGACCCTTCTCCTCCCTGAAGGGGATGACTGGAGCCATATATGCATGCCCTCCAAGCACGCTGACGTCAGTTCCTTTCTTTCCGTGCCTTCGTATGTGGAACTGGAGCTAGCTTCCTTCTAGACTTCTTTCCAGTGCCAAAGGGAATCCACCTAAAACTACAGGGTTTAAGCCTTGTAGGGATTGTCACAAGCAGATGCTTGTGACTGATCCCCACGAGGTATGTCTCTGGTGTTTGGGTTGGAACCAGCTCTCCTAATCATGCAAGGAACGTGCCCTTATGCACTCAAACGCAAATTAGAATTGCAAAGCCAAGCTGTATGTCAATGACCACCAGAGGAAGTCGCATAGGTCGCGTTCCCACTCGAAGTCCAGAGCTTGGACTAGACCCGGCTCTGACGGCTGCTCCACTGACCAGTCTTCCTTGAGGTCTAGGTCTTCAGGTAAGTCAAAATCCAAAACGAAACATAGAAGTCCAAGCAGGTCTTGTCCCAGCCTCACTACTCTCCTTCTGAGATGCCACAGGGCTGTCAAGGTGCCCTCTGGTCTTGTTCCTGATGAGACTATTCCACAGCTGATCCCAATGTACCCTGAATGACCCAGTCACCGTAACAGGTTGAGACAGTCAAGGCAGTTATGATATGAATCTTTGGCACCCTGTTGGCTCCCTCTGCCACTCTTGCAGACCCCAAAGATCCGCAAAGGCCTTCAGTTGGGTTATCACCAGCTGGTCCCTTTAACGCTGACTGTGTCTCTGGAACACGCTCTGGGTTCAGCCGCAACTCTGAAGGTGACTCAACATCTGGCACCACGATCCATGTCAGTTCCTGCCACATTGACGCCATCACCAATGCAGGGGGAGGACAACAATCCCACTGTACTTTCTGAACTGAATTAAACCTGTCTCGACCTCAACTGAGGTTGCATGCTAGAACAGACCCAATGTGACTGGCGCTTGTTCATTTTAACCCAGACAAAACAGCACCGTTGCTTAGGATCTGCCTCCCAGAACTCCTGCAAGTTTTTAGAACAGATTCTGACCAAAGCCAGCCAGTGTTTGATGACAAGGGAGATGATTGCGATTAATGTATCCCACAATATGATGATTACAGTTTCTATCTGGGCCTATAAGAGGCCAGTGGCCTTGACGCTTCTCCTGAAACAGGGCCAAGTTCTTCCCTGTGTCCCTCAATAGAAGAGCCAGCCTCATTTTCTGTGGTCATCAAATGGGCAGCTGAAGTCCAGGGCTGTCTGTTGAAGTAAACCCAATGTGCTCACTGACGTTCTGTAACCTGGGCAGACCTTGTCTAACCCCTAACAGCCTTTCAATACAGCCCTGACTGATACTCTCATAGGTACCTGGGCTAAAACTTGTTCCTCCACACCTGTAACTAGAGAGGCAACCCTGCTTTTTTGAGGCATCACCGTACTCTGTGCAACTTACTGGTTCAGGGCACCATGAGCAGGATCAACCCAAACTCTTTTCCCAAGGCCCTTCCAGATGGGGTGTCAGAGACTTGAGGCATTCAGAATACAAGTGTTCTCTTCAGCTAGCCTTCCCCTTCCGTCAGTCAAAGCTAGCTGTTTGCTGAGCAAGTACTTCCACTCATTATGGGACTCACTTGTAGAGATCTTGCCAGCGGTTCCAGAGGAGCTGTGAGACAGTTTGGCAAGACCATTCAGAATGGCAAGGAAGCTGCAAAATATGTCGTAGGGTTGAGCCTGGACTCAAAAGAATGCTTAGGCAAATTAGTCAGGACTAGATTGGTGCATCAGCGCCATGAGTGGGTTAGATCCATGGGCTTTTCGTGTGATGTTCAGGCATCACTCATGGACATGCCTTTTGACAGATCTCACCTCTTTGGTAAGAAGACTGGCTGTGTCCTAGAGTGCTTTAAAGAACGTAAAGCCACAGTGTGCTACCTCAGTTTCTCTACTCCAGAGACTTTTGCTCCTTTTGAGTTCTTTGGACCTCTCAGTTTATTTCTACTAAAGGACAAATTCAAGGTGCTCACATTGGCCAAGGTTTTAACTGCCCGGGACCCAAGAGTATGGATGTACGAGCTTCACCTACAGGACACCTAATTCCATGCTCCTGTTTGAAGGTCAACAGGTGCTACTTGTGTTTCAAGGTGGTCCACAAGCATTTTTGTTTGCATGCTGTCTTTTGGCCTCACAGGTGCCCCATAAGTGTTCACAAAGGTGATGGCAGTGGTGTACCGGTCTTCTCCTACCTTGACAACTGGCTGCTTAAGGCATGGTGGCTTATGCAGTCTCTGCAGTGGAATCCGATGTCTCAGTGGGCCCAGCAGCAGTGGAGCTTGTCCAAATCCAACCAGCCTTCAAAGGCGAGTGCAAAAGATCTGCCTTCAATAGTGGTTTGACTGTTATTGGACCAGCAACAGTACCCTCTCCCTGCCCCACCCAGAGCTGATGGTGGTGACGGATGCCTCAATGCTGGGTTAGGTTGGTTATCTGAGAGAGGTCTCTGGGCTCTGCATCAACTTGCTGCAGTTGCAGGGTTCACTCGGCATTGAAAACCTTCCTGCCATCCATCAAGGGGAGGCTGGTTCACGTCCTCATGGATAACACCATCGTCATGTGGTTTTGCAATAAGCTGGGCAAGATGGGGTTCCCAGCTAAGTGTCCTATTGCCTCTAGGCTTGACTGCATCATCAGGGCATTTCCCTGATTGTTCACCACTTGGCATGATCTTTAAACATCAAGACAGATAAACTCAGCCAGTGACGCCTAGTGAATCATGAATGTCAGTTACACCTGGGGGTTGCACAAGGCATCTTCCAGCAATGGGGAGAGTCCTGGCTCGATCTCTTTGCCACCACAGAGAACATGCAATATCAGCACTTTTACATGCTGGAGTTTCCAAGATGACTCTCACTTGGAGACACATTTAGCCTAGAATGAAGCAAAGGACTTATCTACACCATCCTACGCTACCTCTCTTGGCCTGAGTTCTGAAGAAGATCTGGAAGGTCTGGGCTCAAGCCATCCTAGTGGCTCCAGATTGAGCCAAAAGAGTGTGGTACCCGGAACTTCTGGACATGAGCATCTTTCCTCTGATGCCTTGTTATGTGTGTTAGCCCAGTAAGGACTTGCAGTAGGCACAGTTAAAAGTAATCTGCCAGCCCTTTTGGTTTTTTTGCTTTTACCAGACCAACTGCTGTTGTTCAAATCACTTGTTCTAATGACATTTCTTAAAGATTTAGGGTTTGATTTATATTTTGGTGGGCAGGGAACTCCGTCGCAACAGCGACTGACTTTCATACCCGCCAATATATTGGTCCACCTGCTCGATTTAGGGTGGACCATAGGTTTGATGACGGTGGAGACTACTCCATCTGCTCTGTGGTTAAACCCCTCAAACCGCCTGACAGAGTAAGGGAGGTTGGAGGTTTGGCTGTATGTCCACCCACCTAATTTAGACAGACATACAGCTGTTTTTTTAAAGCCTGTTACAGCCAGGAAAAATTTGGCAGTGAGGAACACTGAAAAGTCCCCAATGGCACCCTCATCATGGAAGGAAATTTCCATGGGGGAGGGGGTTTTAAATTTTCATAAAGAAAATCCCTCTTAGGAATTTTCCTGTTGAAAATAAGATAAAACTTTGTAAGTTTGCCATACGGCAAACCTACAATGCATTGACCAACCTCTGTGACAGCAGTTCCTGTCAATGCTAGAAATGTCTACTGGGCCAGCAGGCATTTCTAAATTTGGCCAGCAGCTCCTCCGACAGGGCAATGGAATAATTTACGTAAGCGCCCTGACTGAGATCAGACCGCACGGCAAATTATAAATCAGGTCCTTAATCTACATATTTCCTCCTAAACCCTTTGTGATGGGACAGTGGGACCTTACTTTTCCTATATGTACACTTTTTGAGCCATTGCATATGTCTCCTAAATCTCTTGACTCCTGAAGAAGGTCTTTCTCCTCACAAAAACCTTGGCTTATCTTGTGAGTGAGCTTTAAGCTCTGTCAGTCAAACTGCCCTACACCATCTCCTTTTCTGAACAAACGTTTGCTTAGGGCTAAAGTGGCATTTCTACTGAAGATTTTAACTGTCTTTCATATCAGACAGTCCATCACACTTCCGATGGTTTTTGCTCTGCCTCACCCCTTGGAAGAGGAGATACTTAGTCATTTAGACTCCAGAAGAGCATTGGGCTTTTACATCGATCGCACCAAAAACTGTTGGGTGGTCAATCCGCTTTTGTGGGTTTCTCTGGGGTGAAGAAATTCAAGGCATTGCAGAAAAGGGCTGTGTCACAGTGGATAGTATTTTGCATTAAGAACTGTTATGCATTGGCCAAGAAGGAGCTTCCAGAGTGACCTAGGATCCATTCCATCAGGGCCATGGCTGCTACTACTGCTCTGGCACACAGAGTGCCTGTCCTCGAAATCTGCCAGACTGCGACCTGGACCTCGGTACACACATTTATGGAGGACTACTGTCTTGACACCAAGGTCCAACGGGAACAGCATTTTGGCCATTTGGTTCAACAAGACTGTTTGGTCTGAGTCATTCCACAGACGTGCCACCGGGGTAGATACAGCTTTAGTATCTTTTCTAAAGGTGAGGAATATGCAGTTAGAAGTATACATCAGAATAACGAGTTACTTACCTACGGTAATCTTTTCTAGTGGATACTCTATGTAACTGCAAATTCCTCTCCACCATACTCCGTCCCCTCCCCCACACACCATTCTATGGAATAGACTCTTCTCCATCTAAAAATGGTCCAAATTTGAGATCTGCACACTGCTGTCAGTAATTGGAACTTTTAAGCTCGGAGGACGCAGACAATGGCAAGAAAGAAACTGACGTCTGCATGCTTGGGTTGCGCTTATATGTAGCTCCAACTGTCACTTCCGGAACAGGGCAGGGTAGACGTGGTGCCACATGAAGTCACCTACTGGCGCTTTTGGGCTTTGCTGATAAATCTGTTGGATCCAGTCTGGTGCTTGTGGATATTCTAGGCTGGTGATATGCCCGCCATATTCTGACTATAGCGGTCAGACCGCCATAGAAACACTGCTGTCACCAGAGATTGGCGATCCCTAGTGGTCTTGCAGAGGTGTGAGGGTGGTAATATGCTAGGGGTGCTGCTGCGGCACCACCAAGCATATAACGAGTTTCCTCACCACCACAATTTCCCGCCTTGAAAAGTGTGTTGGTGAGGAAACAAAGGGGGCCCTACAAGACCCCCTTTTGCCCCAGGCCTACGGAGTGCATGCAGGGGGGCACAAATTGTTCCTCCCTGTATGCATGCACCCCAGTTCCTGCAGGCCATGGACTTGACAGTCCATGGCCTGCAGGACCTGCGTTTAACTCTTCCACTGTGGTGCCTTTTTTATAGGCACCGCAGTGGAACCGCCAGCCAGATGTAAAAAAGGTTGTAATCCAGTGGGCGGTCTATTTTTGCTTTGGGGCTGTGGGAGCATGGCGGCTGCATGGGGGTCCCACTCCCACACCGCCAAAGTCAAAATAAGGTCCATAGAGATCATGTTCTTGTCACCCCATTGCAGCATGTTATTAAGACAGATCACACAAAATCAGATCGTCTTCAACCAACTTGTCACTTAGCAGAGACATATCAAAACAATTATTGCGCATTGTCCCAAATATTAGCAGTTATAATGACATCCCCTCCTGTTCCAAACAATCAAAAAGCATCAGTAATGTATTATATGTACCTGACGTCAGTGCATAGCAATGCTCAAGTCCCTTAATTTTTTACATTTTAGACCACCATTGTTGAAAGGAGGGGACAGCTACGGACCCCCAATTTTACAGGATTATGGATCTTGCTAGAAGAGTAACCAAGAAAAGTTTTTTCTTCTGCAATGGCTTCATGTTGGCTTCAGATGAATAGCCCAGTAGTACTGCCTGTATATCATTTGAAAATGTTAAATTTACTGTATGTGAACAGTATTCCTGCATAGGGGCCCAGTACCCCATCATTTTCAAGCAGTTGCAAATAATATGTGTCCAATTGCCCTCACCCTCCTTGAAACATCTATTTTGCCAATATCTGGGGATTGATTTTATTTTAAAAAGCCAGTGTTCCAGATTTTGTCGCAAAATCCTGGGTGCACCTATTTCTTCCTCTAAATATGCTTGTCATCGTGAACTTAACCTGTCATATATCGAAGATTATATTAAGGCTCGCCCAGCATTATTCTGGCTAAGAGTTTGGAGAAACCCCGCGGCCCACCTAGCTAGAGAGATAATATCAGACTGTCTGAAATGTGACAAGGGAATGAACATACCTTGGCTGTCCGCGGTATATAAAAGTTTAACAAGTGTGAATTATGAACACCTATTTTTAAATCCGTCAGACCTTGGCACCATTAGTAATAAATCCCTTCAGACGGTTCTTTATGCATCCTATAGGGCTGCCAGAATGGTTAAAGAGCGCAAGAAATTGTCAGTCGCTAGATATATGTGTATTGAGAATGTTTCACGCGCATCTTCTAGCTACTTATTAAAACTGATTAGTCGCTGGGAAAGGGGGCTACTTTTCTGGCTGAGGACTGACACTATGAAATTTATGCTCTCATTTCCCACGGGGTTTACCCCTACCTTTGATCTTTTGCCGTGCCCATGTAATAGCCAACAGAAACAATCAATGTTGCACTTTTTATTTTTCTGCTGCTATTACTCAATACTTACTAAATGGTTTCTACTACTGTTCTTTAAAGCCTTACATGAGATTGATTATAAGGTTGCATATTGGAAGGTCATTGCCTTAAAGGACGATGAGCTAACCTCTCGGTTGGCTCCTTCCTGAAGGCGTGGGTGCGCACTCGCAACTCTCTTTGCCCCTGTTGATCTATTGCACTTTATCTTGTTGCTTTAATCTGTAAATTACATGCATTCTAATGAATTTTTCTCTTTTTTATCTTGTATACTGTTTACTGAAGGACTAATTTTCATTTTATTTTTAACTGGATGTTTTAACTGCTCTCTTGTTGCTGAAATGTTTCTCTGAATATGTTGCTGTTTGTCTGTACTTTTATGGATACCTATTTGCATCTGAATAAAGTTTATATTGATTGATTTATTGATTTATAGAAAATTGCATGTAGCGGAGACTCTGCTTTAGCATGGGGAAATTAAACAGGCTAATTTTATACCAATTCTTTGCCGCAATTAGCAAGCCCTGCTTTGATTGCCATTTCTCTCGAGCTTTGCTAAAATCATTGGCTTCCTTGTGTTGTCTAAATGTGGCTACCTAGAGCCTGATAGATCTACATGTTTTGAACTCAATCAGTTCTTTGACTAGATCAAGGCTCGCCATTAGTCTTCTGGGGTCTAATATTCTAAAAAAAAATGCCTTAGGCGAATAAACAACTACTGAATCGAGTTTGTCGAGTGTCAAATTGTGGGTTCGATTTCGGTCCACCCTTTCCATCTGTCAGATTTTAAGAAATCAGCAATGCAAAAGTAGCCATTGCTCTGCCTCCTATCGGCAGTTTTCTTATCCATTTTGGAAAGTTACCCGGTTGTGATATCCATTAAACGAGTTTCACCATTAATGGTAGGATAACGTAATGTTTAAACAGTTGCTTTTTACCATTTTAGGGACCATTGTAGCACCTTATATCCAATCTTTTTGGGTGATTTAGTGAGGCGTAGGAAGTAATATAGCCATATAGCCTGCCATAGTGGGCTATACCGGCCATTAAAGGCCCGTTCCAACTTAGGGTCTTTAACAAGGGAGCAGGACTTTAATGGCTGGTATAGTCCACCTACATAGGGTTATAAGGCTATTAGAACATTCTGCCACTAGAGGGCAGAGTGATCTAACAAATAAAACAAAGGCCTCGAGGCCCCAAGGGGTTTAAATCCACTCGGGCTCCAAGAGGCCTTTGTTCACAGCAACAGCTGTGAACAAAAACAACATTGAAATGTTGCTCTGCTGGCTTTTACCGGCCTGTAGAAGCCCAGAGCACTCAATGGAGTGCTCCGCATTCCAATGTTCTACAAAAGCCTTTTAGTCCGCCGTAGCAGGCTATTCCGGCTTTTAAAGGCCTGCTCCCAATTTAAAGGCCCAAGTCGAATTCAAGGGACTTTAACAAGGTACCGGGACTTTGATAGCCGGTATAGCCCTGCTACGAAGGGCTATACATCTATTAAAACATTCTGCCACTAGAGGTAAGAATGTTCTAACAAATAACACAAAGGCCTCTCGAAGCTCAGGGGGCTCCGAGAGGCCTTTGTAAAACACTGGAATGTTGCTCTGAGGGCCTTTACCAGCCCGTAGAAGCATAGAGCACTCCATTGTCTACAATGGAGTTCCCAACATTCCAGTGTTCTAATATGTCCTGTTACGCTTCAGGCAGGCAAGGTACTGTAAAATGTTTAGCATATCTACTAATTGGTGGTGGTTGACAAAGACGTACTGTGTTAAGGATGCGTCATATCATTTTGGAGGACACTGCAACACTATTTGCTGGTGGACACAGCTTCATCACGTAAGGTAACTCATGCATAATCTGACATGCCAGCATCTTCGATCGGCAACCTCTGGAAACTGTGATGCTTTCTCCCCCACTAACTAAGGGTCTAATTACAAGTTTCGGTGATGCAGGAGTGGGCAGGCCCCCACCCACATGCTGTCGCACCGCCCACCCCCAGATTATGCCTTAAGAGAGGTCTGGCAGGCGGGCAGCATGGCGATCCTGCAGCAGTACCTCTTTCTGAGATGGTGGTGGCTTTGAAAAATATACTGCAATGGGAATGGCACACATGGTTCCTACAAGGCATGGACTGTGAAGTCCATGCCGTTCAGGAACTGGTCTACATGAACACGGGGGCGCTTGTTATACCGCACCTGTGTACATCCACAGGGTGTGAGGCACCAGGGAGCCTTGTAGGGCTCTTTGCCATGGTTTTTAAACTGTGGAGGAGAGGAAACTCGTAATATGCTTGGTGGGACCACAGAGATCCTGCCAAGCATACTGCGGCCTCAGGACTGCTGCACCCCCACCTGGGAATGGCGGTTCCCCGTCAGCGTCGGCGGCTTGACCACCCAACTTGTAATGGGGCAGTAGGCCTGGCGGGGCGGCAGTGGCTGGACTGCCTCTGCTGCGCCACCACAAGTCTGGTGATCCTCGGGCCACCAGACTCGTCATTAGGCCCTGACTGTCTAAACAAAAATAATAAAAACAGCGCACAAAAAGAAACAAGAGCATGTCCAGTGATTGGCAACACATTTAGCAAAATCAAGTATCTTGGTAACATATATTTTTGTTAGTCAATCTCCAGTACTGTGGCAGCTATGTGTACAGAAAACACAAGAAGTGTGCCACACAAAACTTGAATTTGGCATCTCCTCAGCCTTTCTTACCCATACAAGTGGAACCAACAATGCGTTGAGAAGAATGGAAGGAATATATTTTAGCTTATATTCCTGTAGAATTGAATTTTTAAAACAATTATCCATCAACTTTGCTGATTCTTGGGACTTAAAACACTTATAAAAGTGATGTGCAAAGCTAGCAAAATATTATTCTTTCAAGTCGGCCAGAGCGAAGCTCCTGCCCTGTATTGGTCTGTATAAAGTGCCTAGTGCGAACCTTAGTTCTTTTTTGGCTCAGATAAAAATGGAAAACATTCTCTCTAATTCTTTAAAAAAAACTGTCATCTGAAGGGCACAGGGAATCGTAGAGATTTGAAAATTACACAGGCGTAAAACCAACGCACAAATCAGTGTGATGCACCCCATTAAATATATAGGCAAATTGGTCTATCTCGAAAAGAGTGACTTAATCTTGCTAATCAGGAATGAATAGTTTAGCACATATAGATCATTCATATTCTCTGTCGTGTAAATTCCTAAATAGTGCTTAGGTTTGGAATTGACGAGAGGGTGAAATTCTGGAAGTAAAGGTTTTATCGTACAATCGCATAAAAGATTTTCAGTTTTTAACCTATTGATGTTATAACCACCCAAAGATTGAAATTTTTGAAAGATGACAAAAACCTTTTCTGATTTTCCAAACATGATTTTAGACACAGGGCAATATCATCAGCATACAGTTTGATTTCATCCAATCTGTCTGTAGGGGTAACAGAGTATCAAATTAGAATTAATGTCCTACAAACATATTGTATCTAAATTATTGAATACCACTATATTGTGAAGTAAAGTATGGGTAAGTGTAGATTTACTGTTTTTAATTCCAAATCTACACACCTTGAAGATATTGTGGTAGTCGGTATTCTGGAGTCTGAGACAGAGGAGACGACCAAGTATATTCTCTTTGCATGCCCTTTGTATAAAAACTCAAGATCTAATTAGTTAGCCCCTGCCTGTAGACAACTAGGAACCCATAGTCATTTGGAGGCCCTACGTATCCTCAGAACCGATACAAGGCCACTAATAGTATGTGCGGTGGCTAAATTCCTGGAGAGAATGTGGTTTATCAGGAGGCAGATGCAAAAAACAAATTATTAAGCACACTCTTAGATCGAATATCAATCCTCATTTAGGGGCATATTATCAAGGCGGGCGAAATGAGATTATCGCCGCTTTAGCGTCCGTTTTCGGCCGCAAAGCGGCGATAAATTTATCTCCCTATTAGCACGCTGTCGCTAACAGCAGTTAGAGACAGCTTGTAGGCGATAGCGAGCGGTTTGGGTCCCGCTTTGCATGTTAGAGATATTTATCGCTAATGACATGCAAAGTGGGCGTACCCAACCTGTTAGCGACTGAAAGCAGTCGCTAACATAGCTATCGCCTATTATCAACGCAGGTGTAGCGATGAAAAAATTTGCGCTAAGCGCGAATATCGCCAAAACCTAACGCCTGCTCAGACCACTTCTTAGCCTGTATATTCAATGGGAGGTGGATATTCAGGTTAAGTCCCTATTAGCGATAATGCGTGAATATCGCTTTATTTCCAGCGATATTCACGCATTTCGCCGCTATCGGCGGATAATTTATCGCAGTGGAGATAAACGTTGCTAATAGCACGTTATCTCTGCAATAAAATCCGGCGATGCGCGGCGATACATTTTTTTTCGCTAAGCTCATTTAGCGATAAACATTGCTAGTTGTTGATAATATGCCCCGTAGTATTTAGTCCACATCCGATATCTTTTGTACATATTAATTCATGACTCATGCCTAAATTACTGATAACTTATGCAATATTGTATTTTTGCACGTTATGCATTAGCCCTTTATGTATATTTATGGCTCCATTTTTGTGTCCCCTTCAGTGATTTATATGAACTGCTATTCCAGGCTCGAGATTTTATTTGTCTAATCCATTTTAAAGTAGGAGGAGTGTGGATCTTTTTATATATTATTTTTTTTAAAAGGGAAAAAAAATCTTTTATCTTTATTTTCCTATTCTTATATACAGACATGGCTGTTCGTATGTATGGCTCTTATGATTTTACACTGTTGAAGTTTTTATTAACCTGTTTCTCAGTTTCTAATAGTTTGGGTTAACCATGTTTTGTTTTTGTATAATTAATATAATCCATCTTGGCCTACAATACCTAACATGAAAATCTTTGTTTTATCTAATATACTGTATTGTACGCCTATGCACTTTGATGGTCGTTGTAGGAAGGTAGATCCCTGACTATGGTTGCCCCCAACTTTTTGCCTGGTGTTTTGCTGGTTTTCTGACTTAGTTGACCTGGGGCCCTGCTATTCAGGACCCCAGGCCTACTGCTCTCTCTGTAAAAATGGATTCCATGTACCTTAGGTACATATCTAATTGGATACTGAGTCACCTTATCAGTCCCTGTACAGTGTACCTTAGGTACCCAGGGCATAGGTGTACCCAGGGCCTACCAGGGGCTGCAGCATGTATTATGCCACCCCTGGCTGGCCATCCAAATCTGACACAACTGGCTGCTTGACAGCTGGGGCAAGGTGGTGTAATCACCCTTTGCTATAGATATAGTATACCTATATCTAACCCTAAAAATAAAGTAAAAAAGTAAAGTCCACATTTGTAAAGCGCACAATCACCCGTAAGGGTCTCTAGGCGCTGGGGGGCCGTCGGGAAGATTAAGCGAGCTATTGCCCGGACACACAGATCTCCTATCAGTCACTCCTAAGGCAGGCCTTAACAATCCTGAAGGCAGAGTGCTTGGGATCGTGTGAGATGGTGCTCTGGCATGAGCTGAGCCTGTCTGCGGCTTTCGGGATCTATCCCTTAGCCGTTTCCATGATATCGCATACCATATACTCTTAAGTGCATTATAATCCTCGCGGTTATATGCCAACTCTGGTATCGCTTTATCAAAACATGTCGAGTAAGGTGTCATACGAATTGGAATACTAACCCCTCGCCAATTCTGGCAACGGGGTTAGCATTCCACCCTTCTAGAGGTACACGACATGTATGTAACCCCTAACCCCGGTTAAAGTCAAACAGAGCCTCAGCTCCACAAAATGGATGCTGCCACCGAGACACAAGTCTGCCCTCCTGCTGCTGGGAGTCCTCCCAGAGCAGGAGATAAGGACAAAGGGTTTCCTGCCAGGGGCGGTGCCAGCACCGTCCCAGACAGGATTTTGTGTATCCTAGGTAGGCAGGGCTTCAGAGGAAGGTGACTGCAAGTGGCACCCCGGTGCTCACTATGCATAGGCCGGCTTGAACCAGTTCCAGGGACACTCCAGACCCTGAGCTGGGGAAAAGCCCGCCAAGGAAGTGGGTGTAACCACCCCCCTCCTGGTCCCACCCATAGGGCAGGACCTAGTCGCGTGCCAGCCCCCTTTTCCCAGATAAAGGTAGGAGCAGGCCCCCTTCCAAATTAGATCATCTTTGGAATCAAGACACGACTTTCTGCGAAAGGACTTCAAGATTTCCTTCTTCAAGATTCTCCCTTGTGACTAAGGAGTAGTCACCCTGCATCCGCAGGCACCAACGCAAGAACACTGCGGTCTGCTGTAAGTCTTTCCTCCGGAATCCGACTGCCCAGCTCGACAAGACCCGGCTTCCCTGGCACCTCCGACCTCTACTCATCTCTACAGCCAAGCTGAGAACCGTGAGTGCGACAAGACCTCAAGGGACCGACTATTGCCAAGACTGCACGACTTCTGCACAGCAAGCCCGCCGAGTAATCTCCTGGCGAGTGCTTTGGGGTCCGAGAAGCCCCAACCCTGAGCAGCTCCAGCACCGAAGAGCAGCCCCCCAGCATCTCCACGATCGGCGTGGGGCCCTTCTGCTTTTTGCTGCTCACCGCGTTGTTTGGCTACTAGCCCGCTGGCTTGTGGCCTTCTGAACGACGCCCGACGACATCACTGTTGCTAGTCTGGTTGCTCCAGACTGGCCCTTGCTCCCTTCCAGAAGAGGAGCACCCCGGACCCTCCTGGTCCACTCAAGACGCCATTTTGAGTCCACCGCGTGGGCTTGAATTAGCCTAGGCTTTGTTGCCCAATCCTGGGTTCTTCGACGCCGACAGCTTCATCCATCGTGGGACAGCTCGCCTCTCCATCCTGGTCGCCGACAACGCCTCCTGGTCCGTGAGATCTGCAGAGTACAGCATCGCCCACTCACCTAGCCGAGGTGACTACCATCCGGTGCCCTCCTGGTGCCACCTGACTACTGGCTAGTAGTCACGAACTTGGTCCCCTCTGCTTTCAGGTGTCATCCATCTTCAAGATCCAGGCTTGGATCAACTCGAACTCTCTTCACTGGTCGCCTGCCAGCATCTTTCTTCCAGGCTCCTGGTTCGTCTACGAGGATTCCCGATGTCTTTTGAGACCTATGCAGCTGCAGCCCCTGGGCTAGGTAACTTCGGCATTTCGGTGCCCCAGCATAGCCTCACTATCCAAGGGTCAGGATCCACTGTCGTTTTCTCCCTACCAGGTCGGGTTCGCCCGTGAACACTAACTTTAACTTTACTAGCTTCCATAGACTTTGTCCCGCATCCCGCGTGAGAGTGCACACTCTGCACCCGAGTCCCCTGGGCCTCCTAGAAGTAATCTAACGATTCCCTAGTCAAGTCCTAGAGATTCCAAAGCCTATTAGTACTGTACTTACCTGCTAGTAATTTCGCATTCCACTTTTAGAGTATATGGTTTTTCGTGCCCCTCGGGCATTTGTGTATACTGTGCTAACTTAAGTATTTTCGTAAGAGTTTTGTTGTGTGCCTAGCACCCTGTCCTCATAAAGAGTACAGGGCTGTTGTGATTCTAATAAATACACTGTTTATTTTCATAACACTTGTGTGGTGTCCTTTCACTGGGTGTTCAAGGGGTAATGTGATGGTAAAACAGCTGGCTTAACACGCCCTCTAGAGTCTTAGCCTTAGACTGCTCGTATCCATGCTACTAGGATAGCTGGTCTATAAGGTTGACTTACAACCAATCATCAATAAGGGTTGTTTGGACTGATATATAGTGATCACTAGAATAGTGAGCACTGCACATCAGGCCAACTTCTCACATTGGTGAGCAGCGGTTGGGATTTGAGCTTGCTGTTGTTTTACCACACATATCCTAAGAATATCTTGTGAAAGATCACATAAGTACTAAAGGTACATATAACTTAGCTTAGAATACTCTGAGTTCTACTGAACCAGCTGTTGTAGCTCCTAGGGCCTAGCACACCCTAAACTACAACTCTAGCAAGGGATCAGTAGGCAAACATATAGTGTAGGTAAGTGCACCACTTACACCTCACTAGAAAAGCATGTCTAACCATGGAGAGTCCACTGAGACTCCCCTGGTAAGTGTTGACCCTCCACAGGTCACTTCAAGATATGCAGCTCTCAGTTTCCAGGAGATGAGACAAGTCTGTACCTCCAGGAAACTGAAGCAGGGGTCTAACCCCACCATTCCCTTTCTGATAGGTCTCTTAGAGACATATGATGCCAGAAAGATTTCTCAGTTACATGAGAACATGCCAGCCTTAGAGGGAACCTCTGGGGATCCAGACCTCCCCAACACTGCTACTGCAGTTGAGGAGGAGGAGGATCAGGAGGAACTCTCTGGGGATGAGGTAGACAAAGGTCTTGAGGTAGTCAGAAGGCTAACCAGGGCCAACTTAGACTTACTTGGGCTAGGATCTGGGGGACCCCCAGTACTAACCCGAAGTGGGCCTAACCTTGGAGTTAGGAGAGATAGATCTCTTTCTAGGGACTCCAATAGATCTCTGCACTCTAATGCCTCTTCCCAGAGGAGGAGGAACTCTCCACAGAGGAGAGTGACTTCCCCTCAGAGAATAGAGCATGAAGCTAGAATGAGACAGGCTGCTCTGAGGATTGAAAGGGAAGAACTTGCCCTGGCCAAAGAAAAGCTTGCCTTTGCTAGAGAGCAGCAGATGAGTGGGCTAGCTCCCACTGGTGGCAGCAATCTCCCAAGAGATAGAGAGAAGGGTTTAGATACTAAACACCTGACTAAAATAGTGCCCCCCTTTAAACAAGGGGATGACATCCAGAAATGGATGGCTGCTTTGGAGAGGGCCTGCACTGTGCAGTGCATTCCCCAGAGTCAGTGGGCAGCTATACTGTGGCTCTCCTTTGATGGTAAAGGTAGAGATAAGCTCCTCACTACAAGAGTGGAGGATGCTAATGATTACCAGGTCCTGAAAAACGCACTGGTTGATGGGTTTGGCTTAACCACTGAGCAGTACAGGTTGCTGTTCAGAGACACCCAGAAAACTCAGTCTCAGGACTGGTCTGACTTTGTTGATTGTGCCACTAAGGCTTTGGAAGGCTGGCTACTGGGTAGCAAGGTTACTGACTTCAAAGGATTGTATAATCTTATTATGAGAGAGCAAGTCTTAAATAATTGTCAGAACCAGTTATTACACCAGCACCTGGTAGACTCTGATCTGACCTCTCCACAAGAATTGGGTAAGAGGGCAGACAAATGGGTCAGAACCAGGATTAGGCCCAAGAACCAAGGTGGTGACCAGAAAAAGGAATCCACCAAGCCTCAAGAGAAGGGTGGGAATAAATCTCCAGATCAAACCACATCAGGGCCCCAAAAATCCTCTGAGGGGGGTGGGTCCCAGAATCCTTCCAATAACCAGAAGAAACCTTATTGTTATCCCTGTAAACAGGTGGGTCATTTGAAGACTGACAGCAGTTGCCCAAAGAATAACAATAAGGAGAACATACCCCCAAGTAACATTCCCAAACCTCCTGTTACTACTAGTAGTAATCCCCCATGTGGTGGGAGTGCCCCCAAGAATTTGGGTGCATTTACTTTGGGAGTTCCTGGGGACTCTGGCCTAACCAGGTCCCCAAACTTAGATACTCTTGTCTGTGAGACTGGCATGGGGTTTGTCAACTTCACAACTTGTCCCAACACTTTGGGCAAGTACAGACAGGAGCCCCTCATCAATGGTATAAAAGTTGAGGCCTATAGAGATACAGGGGCTAGCATCACTATGGTGACTGAGAGTCTAGTCCCCTCAAGGCAACTTTTACCTGGTGCCACATACCAGGTGGTAAACATTGATGGAGTGAAGAAAACTCATCCCATGGCAGTAGTAAATCTCAGCTGGGGAAGTGTCACTGGCCCCAAGAGAGTGGCAGTGTCATCCAACTTGCCTGTAGATTGCCTACTGGGGAATGATTTAGAGACCTCAGCCTGGGCTGAGGTAGAGCAAGAAACCCATTCTAGAATGGTAAACATCCATGGTAAGGTTAGTGGGGCAGTGATAGCCACAGCCCCAGTCCAGGATGTCCTCCCTGAACAGGTCAGGAGGGCTGTGCCAGTCACAGCCCAATCTCAGACTACTTCCTTCCCAGAACAGGTTGTAAAGGCTGTGATGGTCACAGCCCACACCCAAACTGAGCCCCCTCCTGAAAAGGTTGGGAGAGTTGTGATGGCTACAGCTCAAACTCAGACAGATGATAGTGTTGTGAAGCCTGAAACTATGGATCACTCCACTCAGACAGAGAGCATTGAGGAGGAAGAGAAATCTCCCTCCCACCAGACTCTAGGAAAGGATCAGCCTCCTCAGGGAACTGATCTGACCCCTTGTGAAGGAACTGCCCCAGAGGTAGTCAGGCCTAGCCTGGCAGAGCCCCTGATGTCAGTGGACCCTTCCAAGGTGGGACCCAGTCTGGAGCAGGTAACCTGCCCCTCTCTACCCTGCCTCAGTCAGCCCAGGGCTGTAGAGGTCAGGGAGGCCAGTGTTGGACCCCACAGGGCCCCCTGTCCAAAAGAATCCCCCAATCAGCAGATTAAGGGCACTGAAGCTAGTAGTCCTAGCCAAGTGAGAATAAAATCAACTCCTGAGGAGTCCCCCTTAATTTTAGTTAGGGACCTCCCACAGATGGACACTGTTGGGCACAGCCAAACCTGGGACCTGAGGGCCCCAAACCTGACCTGTCCCTCCAGTAAGCCAAACAGAGGGACCCAACCTCCAGCTGTAGGTAGCCAGAGGTTGACCCTGAGAGCCCAAAACAACTCAGTCTTAGAAAGAAAGGCCTCTATGGTGGAAAATGATTGGAGGAAGCTGAGCCCAAAATTAGTGGAGCCTCACTTCAGTACTCCATTTCAGCACCAGCCTTTTCCTTTGCCAAAACACACCACAGGTAGAGATTCCCTATGGTGGAGACCCTCAGATACCCTTAGGGTGAGGGATTGCTTAGTGGACCATGAGATAGGGGGTAACCATGCCAGTGCTGGTACTTCCTTATATGGCCACTCAGGCAATATAGGCTTACCTGGCAAGGATAGCCTTATCTCCTTTCGTTTGGGGGGGGGTTATGTAGGAAGGTAGATCCCTGACTATGGTTGCCCCCAACTTTTTGCCTGGTGTTTTGCTGGTTTTCTGACTTAGTTGACCTGGGGCCCTGCTATTCAGGACCCCAGGCCTACTGCTCTCTCTGTAAAAATGGATTCCATGTACCTTAGGTACATATCTAATTGGATACTGAGTCACCTTATCAGTCCCTGTACAGTGTACCTTAGGTACCCAGGGCATAGGTGTACCCAGGGCCTACCAGGGGCTGCAGCATGTATTATGCCACCCCTGGCCATCCAAATCTGACACAACTGGCTGCTTGACAGCTGGGGCAAGGTGGTGTAATCACCCTTTGCTATAGATATAGTATACCTATATCTAACCCTAAAAATGGACACACAGATCTCCTATCAGTCACTCCTATGGCAGGCCTTAACAATCCTGAAGGCAGAGTGCTTGGGATCGTGTGAGATGGTGCTCTGGCATGAGCTGAGCCTGTCTGCGGCTTTCGGGATCTATCCCTTAGCCGTTTCCATGATATCGCATACCATATACTCATAAGTGCATTATAATACTCGCGGTTATATGCCAACTCTGGTATCGCTTTATCAAAACATGTCGAGTAAGGTGTCATACGAATTGGAATACTAACCCCTCGCCAATTCTGGCGACGGGGTTAGCATTCCACCCTTCTAGAGGGACACGACATGTATGTAACCCCTAACCCCGGTTAAAGTCAAACAGAGCCTCAGCTCCACAAAATGGATGCTGCCACCGAGACACAAGTCTGCCCTCCTGCTGCTGGGAGTCCTCCCAGAGCAGGAGATAAGGACAAAGGGTTTCCTGCCAGGGGCGGTGCCAGCACCGTCCCAGACAGGATTTTGTGTATCCTAGGTAGGCAGGGCTTCAGAGGAAGGTATCAAAAACAATGCGAGGAGTATCCCCTATGAGGTTGAAGAACAGACGTATCTGGAGGACCGGTTTTTGGCAACAAGGAGGAAATTCATCCTTTTGTTTAAAACCCCTCACTCACCACCTAGTGGTGACATGCTTCATCATCGGGGTCCACCTTGGCGTCCTAGCGACACCAAGGTGTGCTGCGACACCTGGACTACAGTGGAGCGGGTTGTGACTGTGGGTGCAAAAAAATAAATGTTAAAAATTGTCCTGGTTGTACTCAAAAAATTAATTTTAATTATAGAGCAACTGAACAATGTTTAAAAATATAAGGGTGAGATCCTGGTAGGGGGGTTACGACCAAAGGGATCTCTATATGTGTTGAGTGGTCAACATGTTTCTACCTTAAGGGCTGTTGCCCAGTATTCGTCAGGACCAGAATAACAGGAGGACAGGAGGTGCGTGCTCCCTAAAAAGCACACCCGTTCCTTGATCCCCTGTGTGCCTACTGGCAAAAATGGCCAGTGGTAAATGCTGCACAATACAATAAATGGGCAGGCGAATAAGCAAAAAAGAGACCTGTAGGGAGAGAAGAATGGGTAAAAAGCAATCAGGTATTGAGTGATTAACTTACTCTCCTGTAACGTCGTGCAGTTTCTCAGTGAAATGGAAATATAGTGCCAAAAGAAGGGGGGGGTTGTGGTCTCCAGATAAACATAATACCGTCGTGATGGAGTGAGATATTAGTCAACATCAGAGGAAGGTGACTGCAAGTGGCACCCCGGTGCTCACTATGCATAGGCCGGCTTGAACCAGTTCCAGGGACACTCCAGACCCTGAGCTGGGGAAAAGCCCGCCAAGGAAGTGGGTGTAACCACCCCCCTCCTGGTCCCACCCATAGGGCAGGACCTAGTCGCGTGCCAGCCCCCTTTTCCCAGATAAAGGTAGGAGCAGGCCCCCTTCCAAATTAGATCATCTTTGGAATCAAGACACGACTTTCTGCGAAAGGACTTCAAGATTTCCTTCTTCAAGATTCTCCCTTGTGACTAAGGAGTAGTCACCCTGCATCCGCAGGCACCAACGCAAGAACACTGCGGTCTGCTGTAAGTCTTTCCTCCGGAATCCGACTGCCCAGCTCGACAAGACCCGGCTTCCCTGGCACCTCCGACCTCTACTCATCTCTACAGCCAAGCTGAGAACCGTGAGTGCGACGAGACCTCAAGGGACCGACTATTGCCAAGACTGCATGACTTCTGCACAGCAAGCCCGCCGAGTAATCTCCTGGCGAGTGCTTTGGGGTCCGAGAAGCCCCAACCCTGAGCAGCTCCAGCACCGAAGAGCAGCCCCCCAGCATCTCCACGATCGGCGTGGGGCCCTTCTGCTTTTTGCTGCTCACCGCGTTGTTTGGCTACTAGCCCGCTGGCTTGTGGCCTTCTGAACGACGCCCGATGACATCACTGTTGCTAGTCTGGTTGCTCCAGACTGGCCCTTGCTCCCTTCCAGAAGAGGAGCACCCCGGACCCTCCTGGTCCACTCAAGACGCCATTTTGAGTCCACCGCGTGGGCTTGAATTAGCCAAGGCTTTGTTGCCCAATCCTGGGTTCTTCGACGCCGACAGCTTCATCCATCGTGGGACAGCTCGCCTCTCCATCCTGGTCGCCGACAACGCCTCCTGGTCCGTGAGATCTGCAGAGTACAGCGTCGCCCACTCACCTAGCCGAGGTGACTACCATCCGGTGCCCTCCTGGTGCCACCTGACTACTGGCTAGTAGTCACGAACTTGGTCCCCTCTGCTTTCAGGTGTCACCCATCTTCAAGATCCAGGCTTGGATCAACTCGAACTCTCTTCACTGGTCGCCTGCCAGCATCTTTCTTCCAGGCTCCTGGTTCGTCTACGAGGATTCCCGACGTCTTTTGAGACCTATGCAGCTGCAGCCCCTGGGCTAGGTAACTTCGGCATTTCGGTGCCCCAGCATAGCCTCACTATCCAAGGGTCAGGATCCACTGTCGTTTTCTCCCTACCAGGTCGGGTTCGCCCGTGAACACTAACTTTAACTTTACTAGCTTCCATAGACTTTGTCCCGCATCCCGCGTGAGAGTGCACACTCTGCACCCGAGTCCCCTGGGCCTCCTAGAAGTAATCTAACGATTCCCTAGTCAAGTCCTAGAGATTCCAAAGCCTATTAGTACTGTACTTACCTGCTAGTAATTTCGCATTCCACTTTTAGAGTATATGGTTTTTCGTGCCCCTCGGGCATTTGTGTATACTGTGCTAACTTAAATATGTTCGTAAGAGTTTTGTTGTGTGCCTAGCACCCTGTCCTCATAAAGAGTACAGGGCTGTTGTGATTCTAATAAATACACTGTTTATTTTCATAACACTTGTGTGGTGTCCTTTCACTGGGTGTTCAAGGGGTAATGTGATGGTAAAACAGCTGGCTTAACACGCCCTCTAGAGTCTTAGCCTTAGACTGCTCGTATCCATGCTACTAGGATAGCTGGTCTATAAGGTTGACTTACAACCAATCATCAATAAGGGTTGTTTGGACTGATATATAGTGATCACTAGAATAGTGAGCACTGCACATCAGGCCAACTTTTCACAGTCGTAATGACCGAATAAAGTTTAATGATGATATTCTGGAGTCGATTTGTAGGACAATTTTTATGTTATCAATATTCTGACATAAATGATCTAGAAGTGATCAGCATTAGTGGATGGTGCCAGAGACAAGTCGGCCTAATTGGGCCAGGGCTGGCACAATTTTTGGGGCAGCTTGAGGTGTCAGTGAGTATTCCTGTAAAAACATAAGATGTCTACTTTCACACTTGTCCCTTGCTCCTCGACAGCTATGATGGATTTCTCGAGAGTCGACCTCAACTTTCTAATTCACTTGTGTACGCTAGGGTAGTATTCATTAATGATGAATTTATAGGCATTTACGGAAGTTTCAGAACTTCTGCCCTGGGAAGTGTGTCTATTGTCTGTTCGTATCTACTTTCGAATTCTTTGAGTTGACATCATCTTCTAAACCTTTGGCAATGCAGCCTCTACCAACGTGGGGTTTATCATCTTCACCTTGTGCTCCATAGTAACTGTCATAGATCAGGGGTATTGCAAAAAGTTGACCTTTAAGGGTCTCTTTAAATTCCTCCTTTATGATAAGTGCTGACTGTTTTCTGACCCAATCATCTGGCACATCATAGTGTGTGATATTTTGTCTTCTAACCTTAAGCCCACCTTATGGAACCACATCCTTCTTGGGATGTAATTATTGGTTTCCACCCAACCACAGTGTCCCATATGTGCTATATGGATCATGGCATCAGTCCATCATTTTGGCATCACTGTATGTGATCCTATAAGCACCAAGCCCTCTTCTGAGATCAATAACTCTTACCAGATGTTCATGACTACCATCAGCTTCTTCCTCAAAGTGGAGCTTGTTTCCACCAAAATAAGCCATGAGCTGTAAGCACTCATCCTCAAAAGTTGCATGACCCCCCATTCTCCTGCGTGATGGCCTTGGGAAGGCTGCCACAATGACAAGCAGGGTATGTTCTCCATTCAATCCATTCCTTCCTGTTCCAACAGATGCAACAGGACCGGATCGGGATGACACTGCACACAACATTAATATTCTTGGAGCTGCATAGTTCACTTTTTAATGTTAGAGGTGGATATGAGGCAGTCGTTAGGTCTTGGTAGTAACTTAAAATACAAAATAAATGACTGTACAGATATATAAATATATGTGGAAGCGGCAACTGCCCCAGCTGCTCTGGGTGATCACTTCATTTTCTATCTCAGAGTCGCACTGCTGCATTGGAGTTCTCTGCCCAACAGGTAAATGTGACAGGTGATGCCCTCCTGTACTCATCTTGTAGGAGTACTGCTTCCAGTAAACATGATCTGACTTTCATCACTAGCCTTGTGGATCACCAGGGTCAAAATTGGTTGTGGGAATTACAGCCCTTAGTATGGCTTTAAAAGTGCTTATTTACCCTGTATGTCTTTGCTGGCCTGTCCTATGGGCCTTTTGTCTAGTGTACTCCACAATTTGTGAGTATACCAGGAATTCTCCAAATTTTGCAGAACTGCTCTTCAGCAGAGACTGGTATTGCTGACAATGGGTTACCTACACTGACCCAAGTAAAGGTGACTGCTGCCCATTTATCCCAGGCTCTGTGGTGGCTGGTGATATTAGCAACATGCTACTAGTCCAGGGCCACATGCCTTCTTATCTGTACTCTTTTGAGAAGTCTCACTACTGGGTCTTCCTATGAAATGTCATTCGAGTCCCCCACAACAGGGGTCCACAGCCCATCTTCATATGTGGTGCACATGTGGCTAGGTGTATGCATGTCATGAATGAGTTTCACCGGGTAAAAGTAAATGCTGGTGTCCACTTCAGGATTCAAGTAACTGGTGCATAAGATAGTAGGTCGTACTGCAGATTTGTGGGCATAAAGTGCACAAGCCCTTCCCCTGGGTCATTTCCTTGAAACTAGTGTTACCTCTAAATGGTTTTGTTTTATTTGTTTCCATCTTCCACGGTAAAACCCACAACCTAGCCCTCTTCTTGTGTTGCTATCCGCTAACAATTGCAAGGTGTTCTAAGCTCTTGTCAGGGCTTGGGCCTAAAAAATAACCTTGGCCGCTTCTAACTGGTATGACCTGTGAATCTCTGCTCCAAAAACCTGTGAAACTAGGACACAAAAGGAAGATGAACTTCTTGATTGGACAAGGAAGTGAACCTTTAAAAAAGACCCAGTTGGGTTTACTAAGGCTTCCTGTGCTTTTCCGTAAAGTTGGGTAAGTACTGACCCCATTCAGACAGTAATTTGCACACCTAGGGGACTCTGCACACCATTGGCTGCTGGATTGCAGTTCTTCTTTATATTTTATAGACAACGTTTGTACTCCTGGAAGAAGCCTTGCTGTTGTGACCTGTGGAGAGGAGGTGAGATGACCTGCCCTGCAAGAAGAGTTGTCTTGATCTGAGAAGAGATCTGCCTGTAATACAGGACTCTGCACAAGTGTGATATGCTCACTGTTCCATTGTTAGTGGCAGTGGCAGTGGCAGCTGCTCGGGATCCAAAGTGGTGGGCAGCGTGGGAGGGGAGAGATACAAAAATTAGCAGAGACAGAAAAAGAAATAAAACATTACTCACCTGCCGCTGCAGACACCACTTTGCTTTTCTCCCGATCCTCAACTCGAAGGCTGGTGCACACTGCGCAGGCTCCCAGATCCCAATCCTGACGCTGCTTTCATGATGGGAACGCTATACCTAGTATGAGAGATGTGGTGGGATTGGTCTGAGCAGCCTAGTTTGCTGCTCAAATAATGCCTAGGAGCCTGTGGCTTTTCTCCACCCGGCTGTACAACACAGTTGGGTGGAGAAATGCTAAGTGCGCATCACCCCCCCCCTCTCCCCCCAGCCACTGCATGGCCCCGCCCCACCCTATGACGCGCTCCGTGGTAGCCTGCAGGTAAGAAGAAAAATAAAATTATAATAAAATTGGTTTATTAGCATTTTATTTTTCATTTGTTTAAATCTGCTGCCACCTAGTGGGGCGTCTTTCCCTGGTTAGTGGGTGATGAGATCAGTGGACAGGAAAACGATTTCACCATAGTCCCCCGTACAGAGACCTATTATGTAAATTAGAGGGTCATTTTCTGTCTGGAGCCTTGTTGGTCGAGACTTCCAGTCTCCTGGAGTCACCCGACCCATAAGCTACTGAAGCACTTTCCGCTACTTTTGGGAACGCCCTGCCTGGATACTCGGAAGGAGCCATGAACCAATCAGAGGACAGGAAGCTCTACCGACTCCTGATTGGGCATAAGCACTTGTGGAGAGATTACTGGTTTCCATAGTGACGACTTGCCACTGACTCCACTTTTAGGGATACAGCCGAGTGTAAACGTTGAGTCGAGACACTTTACGTTTTTTGCAGCTTATATTTTACTTCTGGAGTAGTGGATCGGAGACCAGCTCTCCGTCCGTTTGGATCCTCATATTGTGCAGCCAGCCAAGCCCCACTGGCTTATCCCCAATGCTTTACGTTCAGGCAGTCCTGAAAATAGAACAAAACAATTACCCTGGGAACCTATTAATTGGGGATCAAAGTATGGCAGCAGAGAGGGGGTGGGGCATGGAGAGGTGGAATCATGAAAAGCAGGGGCTGACAATCAACGCATGTATTTTCTAAAAACACGTGAGCCCAAGAAATTGACAACAAGAATAATGAGACAGTAAATCTGTTCTGTCTTACTTAATTGGCCACAAAGAGGCTGCATTTTAAAATATCTTAGAGGTAAACACCTGCTGGAGAGATATGTGTGTGCCCAGCAATTCTCAGGGGAAATAGTAAGCTAACTCGGATGGAGGCATGTTTTTTGTCTAGTCACAGTTTTTAATTCATAAAGCAGCATATGGTGTTAGTGTGGCTGCTGCAAAGCATGTCGTGTAACATGCAGATCACAGATGTATTGTTACTTGCAATCAATCCTTCTGATACAGCACAGTGAGCTATAAACCAGCATCAAGGAGCTGCAAGCAAACCGCAAGGCACGGGTTTAGAACCCTGTTGTTTTTTTCTATCTTATTGTATTCTAAGCTTTCTAAGAAAGGATTCAATTGGGTCATGATCAAATCTTAATAGCACAGGCAGCCCCAACCACTGCATTACATTTTAAATCCTGACTTTAGGCTTTTCCAGACTATGAACTCTCTTAACATATAATGCCTCCCAGTATGAATGATCGATGACTCAATTGTAACCCGTATTGTTTTACAGAACATTTCCTGTACATTGATTCAAACACATAATGTATTGTCTCTGTATAGCGCTGTGATGGAAAATGCTGTGACACCCGCCATTGGGATGATTAACACTGTAATAAAAATAAAATAATCAATTAGGAAGTGCTACTGAAATTATTATTTCAATTACTCATATTGACAGATTTATCCGATATTCTTACAGCGCATTCATATGTCTTACATAGGGAGAATGAACAAAGTAAAAATCTTGCCTCCAAATCATAGTTACTCATAAGTACTTGTGAAGTGATAACAAGCTGTGTGCCTTTATTTTCCTCCATTACATTGGCATTAAGGTGTTAGGTTGCAGATAGCTCCCAGTCCTAATGGTGATAGGACTGATTGCCTTTTAAATTAGGTCTTTGTTTTGGGTCCAGCAACACTGGGCACATATGGGGGGAAAGCAACATGGAGGGCACGAGTTGGGGGAGGGCACGAGTTGGAGGAAGCCACACAGAGGGCGCAGGTAGATGGCAAAGAGGCTATACTCCATCGGAAAGGCCAAACACAGGCTTGACAAGCTGGGACACTAATAAGAAACAAGTAAACGAGAGGGACATGACATCCAACCAATGGTAAGCTATTGGAGGGCTCCAAACCTCTGTATGTTCTTGATAAGCCCACAATATATCTCGCAAGGGACATCGCAGGCGCTGTCCAGTTGGCTTGCATTAACACGCATTGGCAAAGCCATAGGTCTCACCTATGTGCGACCTATTGACTTTGGCCATGTGTTTTAGCCATTATGCACACCAGTGTGGCTGCTGTTCAGCGTGGCTAAAAGTTAGCGGCGTGGAGTGGGGTGGGGTAGACTGGGATGGGGTAGATTGGGGTCAAGTGGAATGGGGCAGAATAGAGTAGAGTGAAGGGGAGTAGATTGGCATGAAGTGGGGATAGAGTGGAGTAGAATGGAGTGGGGTGGATTGGAGTGGGGTACATTGAAGTAGGGGAGTTGGGAAGATTAGTATAGTTGGAGTGGGATAGATTAGGGTGGCTTGAGGTAGACTGTAGTTGGGTCGATCAGAGTAGGGTAGATCGTGGTAGAGTGGAGTGGGGTTCGGTAGATTGGAGTAGAGTGGGGTATACTAGAGTGGAGTGGGGTGGATTACAGTAGGGTAGAATGGAATGGGGTAGATTTGGTTAGTTGGAGTGGGGTCAATTGGGGGAGTTGGGTAGATTTGTGTGGTGTGGGGTAGATTGGTATGGGTTAGAGTGGGGTGGAGTTGATTGGGGTAGCGTGGAGTGCAGGAGTGGGGTAGTTTGAATTGGGTTAGATTGGGTGAAGTGGAGTAGATTGGGGTGGACTGGGGTTGATGTAGTGGAGTGTGGTAGACTGGAGTAGAGTGGGGTAGATTGGAGTGTGATAGATTGGGTACGATGGAAGTGCAGTGGATTGGGATAGAGTGGAGTGGGGTAAATAGGAGTGGGGAGAAGTAGACTGGAGTGGAGTGGGGTCGATTGGTGTGAGATACATAGGAATGGGCAATTTGGATTGGGATAGATTAGAGTGGAGTAGATTGTAGTAGTGTAGGAGTATATTGGGATGGGGTGGGGTAGATTTGGATGAAGTTGAATGGATTGGGTTAGGGTAGAGTAGATTTGAGAGTAGTAGATTGGGGTAGACTGGAGTAGGGTAGAGTGGAGTAGGATAGTTGGGTGGAGTGGGTTAGGGTAAATTGAGATGTAGTGTGGTGGAGTGGTCTAGATTGGACTGGAGAGGGGTAGATTTAGGTGGCATGTGGTAGATTTGAATTGAAGTGGAGTGGGGTAGATTGGGTAGAGTGGAGTGGGGTACATTGGGGCAGAGTGGACTAAGGTGCAGTAGGGTAACTTTGAATGGAGTGAGATAGATTGGAGTGGGGTATATTGAAGAGGGATGACTGGAGTGGGGTTGTTTTGAGTGGAGTGGGGTCGAATGGAGTGGGGTGGATTGGATTGGAGTGGGCTAGATTGGGATAGAGTGGGGTAGATTGGAGTGGGTGGAGTAGATGGGAGTGGAGTAAATAGGGGTAGATTGGGGTCGGGTAGGTTGGAGTGGGTTAGATTGAGGTGGAGTGGGTTAGATTGGAGTGGAGTGGGTAGATTGTAAAGGGGTAGGTTGGAGAGAAGTGGAGTGGGGTAGATTTGGGTAGAGTCAGGGCTTTAGGTGGGATAAAAAAAACTTGGGGGATCTCTCAAAGGGGCGTGGCCAGTATAATTAAGGGTGTAGCTTAAAACACATACTCTAAAAATCTGTGCTTAGCATAGTGTGCTGCCCAACTTGTATTTTGCTGTTTCTGTCATTGCATCCAGATATATGATACAACAAGTAACATCATACCTACAGGACTATTGGCTTTGTTGATGGTTGTTAGTTGCATAATATAAATAAGCAGCAACTATGGCTTGTGTATAATATTGAAAAAGCTTCCACCTAAAGCTCTGGTGACACCACAACAATGTTGCTGCTCTTGAGTTTCAAACAGGGAAGAGAAATCCAGAGAGAAAATGATTCTCTTTAACCCCTTGAGCTCGGTGCAAATTTTCGTGCTGTGCTTGGATTTGAATAATCGGGCGGGATTCGGACGGCCAGGGGCCGTCCTGGGCCCACGCCCACCGGGACGTGTGACGGCTCCCGGCCTACATGAGCATGCAAGGGGTTAAAGGATTTCCCTTCTCTTACAACGCTCACCTGGCATGCCCTCATGCCGTAACTTCTCCACTAGTGAGAAGTGAGCAGTGTGAGCAGCGCACATTGATATGCCTGTTGTCACTGCAGTCCAGAAAAAAAACGGACGCCTGCGCCAGGGCACAAAACAGAGCCTTATAGAGACCCGTTTCCAGGCCCCCTTTAAAAAACTAATGGTGCTCAGCACCGGTGAGACCAGGCCCACTTAAAGCCTTGGGTAGAGTGGAGTAAATTGTGGTAGATTGATGTGGGTAGATTAGAGTGGAGCGGGGTAGAAATCCATTAAAAATACCAGGAAGGTTTTCATCTGTTTCCTGAACTGTAGTCTGTAACAGATTTGATTGAGTCTTGATCGTCACTGGGAGAGTGTTCCAATGTCTGGCAATACCTGTAGCAACTCTATAAGCCCTCCCTACTTGTCTTACATTCTTAAACCCCGGCGTGGCAAAACAATGCACGCTCTGTGTGAATCTAACTCCTCTGGCAGGGTATACCTAGAAAAGATCTCTTGCTCACATTCCTGCACCTTTCCAGTGCTGTAAATAGCGCCAGGTGTAATTATTATGATCCCCTTAGTGCAAGTCATGTTAAAGTCTTCTGAGGTGCGAACCGGTGCCGTGCTAAAGAGTGGGCTGTGAGACGAGCATCTCCGCAGGAGGTTCATTGACCCACTGAAGTGTGTTACGGCTAGCGGTCCTTGCCGCATACAAATGGGCCGGGGAAGCCCGGGCGCATGAATATTCAGAGGAGGTGTTTGCCTTCCGGCCGGCCTCTCCGAAAGAGACGCTCAATTAATGGAGCGCGAGGGCTGGGCGGATGTTACAAATGAACGGATGAGAAGTCAGCTACTTTGGGAGTCTCGGGGGGCTGCCTGCTGTCTCCCGGCTCCTACATCACTCCTGACAGCTTATTTCCTTCTCCTCCACTCCAGCAGGCACTTCCCTGATTCACCAGCCGGCAAGGGATTCCGAGAGGAGGGCGGCCAGGGCTCTCTGCGGCCCTCCTCCGCTCTGCCGCTGTGGCTCCAGGAGGATGCAGGGGGTTCCCACACCACCTCAGAATAACCCTCGCATGTGCCTACTCAGTGGGTCACCCGTCTATACTTACTTGCTGGTGGACATACTGCATACATTCTCCATATTCCCCCATCAGTCCTAGTCAATAATGTCAGCCAACAATCTCAGCTCTTAGTGGTGGTCATTGTTGGCCGCAGATTTATTAATATCAATAAAGATTATTAATAACAATATTAATAACATACTGGTTGTACAATCTTCATTTGCGAACTTTAACCATCAATTATGCACATCACATTACAGTTTATGACACCTTCCTCTGATACAGGTGTCTGTCTCTCGTGCACTCATCAGTTCGTAAATGGCACTTGTGTACAACCAGTTCTTAATCAGTTTTATTGGTGTTCCGGTAGTTGGTTGGCCACACCCCTTTTGGGTGTCATGGAGGGGAGCTTCTTTGCCTGGAGTTAGGTCCCCAGCTCGCTACCATTTGCGCCCTGCCGTCCGGCCGGGTCTGGGCCGCGAGTGCCGTCTCCGTCTTTTCCTCCCCTCCTTTGTGCGGCCACGTCACCCTGCCGTGCGGCATTGAAAAGTGAGTGGCCCTCCTCCTACACACCGCCCACCGGTGTGTTTGGTTAGCCAACGATTGTAGGATTTCCGCCAACGCCTTCCTCACTGTCCAGCACTGCGACTCTGCTGTTCCTCAGGTGTGGGTGGGTGGGCTTCAAACGATGTCGTTGTCGCGCCGCTCTCCCAGCTCCTTCGAAGACGTTGTGCTTCTGCTGGGGAGCGGCGATGCTTAAATCCCCCTGAGCCCCCAAGGGCTTCAGGTGAAACCCCCTTTGATTGGGGGGTTCAAAGGTAGCAAGGTTGGCCATTGGTCGCCCCCCATGGGCGCCCAGGTCACAAGGTCACTTCCTGTCGGGGTGGCTGGTGCGCACCCCGTATCCGCTGGTCCTGGCCGCTTCAGGGCGCCCAGGACCAGTTCCATCCCCCTGTTGGCACCGCGTGGGTTATGGCGCCGGCCCTTGAGCCTCCCCCACCCTGCGGGTGGATGCGGCGGCCTCTGCAATAACCCTCGCATGTGCCTACTCAGTGGGTCACCCGTCTATACTTACTTGCTGGTGGACATACTGCATACATTCTCCATATTCCCCCATCAGTCCTAGTCAATAATGTCAGCCAACAATCTCAGCTCTTAGTGGTGGTCATTGTTGGCCGCAGATTTATTAATATCAATAAAGATTATTAATAACAATATTAATAACATACTGGTTGTACAATCTTCATTTGCGAACTTTAACCATCAATTATGCACATCACATTACAGTTTATGACACCTTCCTCTGATACAGGTGTCTGTCTCTCGTGCACTCATCAGTTCGTAAATGGCACTTGTGTACAACCAGTTCTTAATCAGTTTTATTGGTGTTCCGGTAGTTGGTTGGCCACACCCCTTTTGGGTGTCATGGAGGGGAGCTTCTTTGCCTGGAGTTAGGTCCCCAGCTCGCTACCATTTGCGCCCTGCCGTCCGGCCGGGTCTGGGCCGCGAGTGCCGTCTCCGTCTTTTCCTCCCCTCCTTTGTGCGGCCACGTCACCCTGCCGTGCGGCATTGAAAAGTGAGTGGCCCTCCTCCTACACACCGCCCACCGGTGTGTTTGGTTAGCCAACGATTGTAGGATTTCCGCCACGCCGCAGGGAGGCTCACGTCTTTCTGCGGCTCCCCCCTTTTGCCCCTCGGTTCGTGGCTACCCACATTCCCCCTTTTATCTCCTTTTTAACGACAACCCGCGAGCGTCATTGCGCCCCACAAGTTGCCCCAGAACACCTCCATTCCCTTGTCGGACAGATGTACCCCATCTTGTCCATATAGTTCTGGGCGGCCTGGGTGGATGAGGCCGTGCCGGATTGATTCCAGGCCGTTGGTTGAGCAAAACTTGTGCATGGCGATATTTAACTTGCGCCTTGCGTTATCCACCGCTTTGTTGGAGTCGGCACCCCTCCAGTGCCTCCTGCTGATCATCTCCGACCAAACCACTGTCGTGGTCCCCAGCCATGCCGCCGCTTTGGTGATGTCCTTCTGGATGGCTTGGCCCACCGCCTTGCGGCCCAACAGTGTTAGGTCGTTCCCCCCTAGATGTATGATCAGCACATCTGGCAGCCACGCTGAGTCTGCCATGAGGCCATCCAGGGTCGGTAGCAACTGCTCCCATCTCATGCCGGGCCGGCCGATCCAGCGGATGTATGTCGCCTTGGGTCTGCTTTCCTTGTGGCCCGCTCGCCTCCACCAGGCCTCCATTCTGGACACGAATGAATGCCCCACGACCCAGACCAGCTGCGGGCGTCCCCCTGTCGAGAAAAATTGCTCCATTAAGGTGGCTTTCTGCGCACCGGGTGTGGACGAGGGAGGGCAAAGGAACCCTGCCGTGCGGCATCCCAAGGCGGCTGCTCCCCCCCCCCACTACCCCTCCCCCTTTCTTTTTTTTTTTTTTTTTTTTTTTTTATATGAGATGCGGGCGTATGTAAGACTTGTAGGCCCTGGAGCGCCATCTGCCCACGGCCTGGATCCTGTCCTCTGGCATGCCATACTGCGATGCCGAGGTCGCCGCCCCGATCCTGAAGGAGTGCGGGGCAAATGATGTTGCCTGGAGCCCCGCCTTACTGAGGCCCTGACGCATTATGGCCGTGAACTGGAACCTGCTCAAGTTCCTTCCATCTCGATGTACGAAGAGGGGGCCCTCCCCCGCCGGGCGAGCCGCCATGTATCGAAACAGCCAGCACACTGCGCAGCGCCCCACCTCTGGAATACAATGCAGGCGTATCGTCGTCCCTTTCCGGGCCCTATCAGTTTTGGATTGCCTAAGCGTAAGCTCCACAGCTTTTTCCATCGGCTTGATGTCCTTTGCCTGCAAGCAACGCTGCGCCGGGCCTGACCTGTTGGGGGCCACTATTTCGCTTACCCGAAATGCCCCAAAGAAAGCCGTGGTGAACGCGGCCCCGAAGAGTAGCCGCTCATACCTGTCTGCGATGATGTTGGTTAGGGCGCTAAGTAACTGACCCAGCTTGTCGTAATCAATGGGGCGCCTGCTGTCCTTTCTGGTCCCCTCAATTTTTCGCCAGCCTTTCAGGGCTGCTTTCAGGTAGACAGTTGCCGTGGGGTCCTCGCCTGTGTGGAGCCTGGCAAAGTAGGCAATGGCGGCCAGGTGCGCCTGTGCCCAAGACCTTGTTTTCTTAGCGTCGAATGCCCATTGCACGAATTTCTCCACCGCCGTGCCCACCTTTGCTTTGTCTTCCAGCGACACTATGCCCCCGATTCTCATTACTGTGGCCGCGTATTTCTTGTATCTCCTGTGTGCCTCAGAGGTGAGCGAGTGCCCTATTAATCTGGACAAGTCAACCCCCCCAGGTCCCACAGGTATGGTGGAAAGGGGGTCATCACCTCCTCCGCACCGGGTAGCAACTGTTTGAATCGTGTCATCTGGGACCGGGATAGTGCATCTGCGACCGTGTTCTCTGTCCCCGGCACATGCCGCGCCTTCAGCTCCAGGTTCCCCTCGAGCTGTAATTTAACCAACTCTCGCATTAGCCTCAACATGCCCGGGCATCTTGCTGCGCCTCTGTTAATGGCCTGCACTACCCCCATGTTATCTGACCATAAGGTGAGCTTCAGGTTCCTTATCTCCTCTTTCCATACCGTCAGTGCCACTACTATTGGGAATAGTTCGAGGAACGTGATGTTTTTTGTGAGCCCTTGCGCATGCCACCTGTCTGGCCACTGGCTGGCGCACCATCTGTTCCCCAGGACCGCCCCGAACCCAAGGCTCCCGGCTGCATCTGTGTATAGTGATAGCTGATCCGCTGTCACCCAACCCTTTTTCCAGATCAGCACGCCATTGAAGTCCTGCAGGAAGTCATCCCATACCTGCAGATCCTGCCTTACACCCGTGCTAAGCCGGATGCGGTGGTGTTTGTGGGTGACGCCAGCCGTCAGCGCGGTGAGGCGCCTGGAAAAGACCCTGGCGGGAGGGATGACCCTCGCTGCAAAGTTCAGCCTGCCTATCACCCCTTGGATATCCCTGAGGGTGGCTTTGCGCCGGCCCCGTAGTTTGGCTATTTTCTCCCTGAATTCCTGCACTTTCTCCGGGGGGAGCCTGGCGGTCCCCGCCGTGGAGTCAAGCTCAATGCCCAAGAACGTCAGTCTTGTCGTTGGGCCTGTCGTCTTCTCTTTCGCTAGGGGGACACCGAGTGTTTCGGTCAGGTCCTCGAACGCCGCCAGTGTACTGGCGCACATCGTAGATCCCGCTGGTCCTGTGAACAGGAAATCGTCCAGGTAGTGCAGCTTCCCGCCCCCTTGATGCCCGTCGTGAAGTGCCCATTCCAGAAAGGTAGCGAATTGCTCAAAGTAGGCACAGGATATGGCACATCCCATGGGCATGGCTTTGTCGACGTACATGTCCCCTTCCCATTGGAAGCCCAGCAGGTGGAAGCTGGTCGGATGCACCGGTAATAAGCGAAAGGCAGATTCGATGTCAGCCTTGGCCATGAGGGCCCCCTTTCCTGATGCTTTGACTAGTGTGATCGCGTCATCCACGGACGCGTAACCCACAGAGCATGCTTCCGGGTCGATGCCATCGTTTACGGACCCCTCCTCGGGGTATGACAGGTGGTGTATTAACCTGAATTGGCCCTTTTCCTTTTTTGGAACCACTCCCAGTGGGGAGATGACTATTCCTTCACGCAGTTCCAGGGGGAGGGGGCCCTCGATTCTACCCAGGCTCCTCTCCTTTTCTATCTTCGCGCTCACCACCCGGGGATTCTGCCTCGCTGACTGTAAGTTATTCGCCCCCGTTAATGGCAGTGGGCCTCGAAATGGGATAGTGAAGCCTTCTTCAAAACCTTCAACCAGCGTCCTGGCGTCTGTTTTGTTCGGATACCTGTTTGCTAAACTGCGCAGCTGTTGTGTATTAATGGGGGACCTAGCCAGCTGGCACTGTCGAATGTCCACTAGTGTCCCGCCCCCACTAGCCTTCGTGCTAGTGCTTCTTGTGTTTCTCTCTTTTTTCGCTCTTTGATTCCCGCTTGGAGCCTTTGCACGCCGTTGCAGCGTGTCTCCCCCCGCAGCTTGAGCATGCATGTTGGAATTTGCACGAGGAGCCCCATGAACAGTCCCCCGCATCGTATCTCCAGCATATTGCCTTGGTCGCGGGGGGGGAGCTGGACCGCCCGGAGGAATGTTTCTGGTAATTTCTGTTCTTCCCCTTATGGGACGAACTCCGAAAGGACTGGTCGTATTTCCCCGTCCAGGCTCTCACGTCTTTGGCCGCGAGCATCTTATGAATAAAACCGGAAACATCTTCCTCATTCCACTCCATCTCTGGGTGCCTCTGCATCTTTAATCTGAAACCCTTATCGTATTCCAACCATGCGTCCCCGGGGAATTGCCTCTGTGCTGAGTGTATGTTAGCCTCATATAACCATAGGTCAGCTGCGCAATGGGGGAACCTCTCTACTATGATACACGCCATGATCCTGAACGCGTCTAGCCAATTCTCGAAGTTCCGCTCCTTTCTAGCGCCGCGCCTCTCCCTTTTTTCGTCCTCTCTCCTGTCGCATGTGGTCAGGTCGAGGCCCTCCAGCTGTATTTCTAGGAGCGAGAATATATCTATGAATTCCTTGCGCCATATCCTATCCTTTACTGCGGGAGGAATAAGGCACGCGAGCCCCGTGGCTTTCGTCGTCAAGGAGGCAGGGCCGGGGGATGGTCTGGCGTACAGGTCACTGCCCAGCCCCCCCGACCCCGGGCTCCCGGCCCCCGTATTGTACCCCCAACCGGGTAATGGGGAAACCTGAACACCCTGCGGGGACAAGCCCACTTGCTCCTGCACCCTTGACTGCCGGGCCCACCCTGGATCAATCATATGCCATGTTAAGCCCCCTGTCTCGTCAGTGCGCTGTTCCCTGGGCCCCGCCGCCCCCTGCGCCGCACCGTTCAAGAACGTCGGAGCGAGCGATTTCAAACATTCTTTCACAATGGTACTAATATGCTCACCGTTAACTGCTCTGCCGTTCGTCTCACCCTGCTTGTTGTCGTCTGACCTCGGCGGCGGGGGCTTCTGGCGCACTTTCTTTGGGGGATTCCTCTTGGAGGTCTTCTTTCTCGGCGTGGTCTTAGGCTTCTTGGGTGCTGACGGGCCTGCTTCCTCCTCCGCCTGGCCGTCCGGCCTATTCTCCTTTCCTTTTGCCAAATGGGGCTGGAGCCAACCGTCGCCGTGTACCGCCGATATCTCCCGGATTTTCTTCAGTACTTCAGCCATGTCTCCTGGCTGATCTTCCGCCATGCTGTCCATAGGGCCTAGTTCTGGTTTCTGCGGGCTGGCCTGCGCCGCTGGGTCGGAAGGAATTCCGGACCCGCTTCTGAATTTCCTTGCACGTGTGTGCTGTTCGCCTGGTGAAACGGCTCAATGCGCGCTCCGAACTGGCCGCTTGCTTACCGCGCTGGAGCTTGGCACGGCCGCCGAGCTCGTCGTCTTTTCCCGTCGCTTCGGATCACTCGGCCTCAGGTTCCCGGGGAGCTGGGTGGAGAACTTGACCGGCGCGCCGCTCTGTGGGGTCGTCCTTCTGTCCTTCTGCTTCGGCCGTCCTTCGCCGCCTCCTGCCGCAGTTGGTCTTCTTCAAACGATGTCGTTGTCGCGCCGCTCTCCCAGCTCCTTCGAAGACGTTGTGCTTCTGCTGGGGAGCGGCGATGCTTAAATCCCCCTGAGCCCCCAAGGGCTTCAGGTGAAACCCCCTTTGATTGGGGGGTTCAAAGGTAGCAAGGTTGGCCATTGGTCGCCCCCCATGGGCGCCCAGGTCACAAGGTCACTTCCTGTCGGGGTGGCTGGTGCGCACCCCGTATCCGCTGGTCCTGGCCGCTTCAGGGCGCCCAGGACCAGTTCCATCCCCCTGTTGGCACCGCGTGGGTTATGGCGCCGGCCCTTGAGCCTCCCCCACCCTGCGGGTGGATGCGGCGGCCTCTGCAAGTCCGCATCCTGCCCCCCTGGCTCGAGATCGTAGAGGAAACGTGCAGGAGCGACACATAGGGACCAACCATAGTATTGCACTCGCTAAGAGAAGGCGCTTCACTAGTGCATAAGAAGAGCAAGTAGGCACACGCAGGGCAGTAAATATATACGTAGGGCTGCAGTCTGGCAGGGGGTCCATTAATGCTAATTGTCCCCCCCCACACGATACTTGCAACTCTTATAATCTTCAACTTACTTCGTTGCTAAGCACGGAAGTTATATGTAATATGTAACACATTATTTATTTTATTCATTTATTTAACATGTTTTATGTAGCGCTGGCTGGACCCAGGAGTATCAGATCGCTTTACAAGTCAAATATCAGATTCAACTGAAAATATAGCATTGGAACTTTTGAAATAATAAGATAAACAATTAGCACATGTGGCGCAGAATTAAGATGGTGCAAAGCATGGAAGAACAAGGTTAGGCACATTAGGCAGTTCTGGGACTTAGAGTAGCTTTTAACATTTTTAAGTATGTGTTTGTATTTCCAGTAAGCAATGCGCAGGTGGTTAAAACGTCAGAACGGGCTAGCATTTCACACTAGTCCTAGACTCACGTGACTAGCCCCGTGTAGAGCTAATTTATTTAGGTTTGGCTTTATGAATACTGATTCATATTCGTATGCCAAACCCTTGGAGGTTAAATATTTCCGGGACTTGGTAGTATGTGTGCTGTTGCTGGCTTTGCAATTGGTTCAGCGAAAGAGGAATGCAGTTTAGCTCTTTCACCATTCTAATATTGCTGCTTGTATTTTATGTGGTTGGCCCTCTCCTAGAGCATGGATGTATTACTTGTGTCCCTTCACTGCTCACTTCTCAGGTGCTATTTTTTTTCTTTTTGTTTAAGCACTCATCAAAAGGGCATCTGTTTTCCAGTTGTCTCCCTGGTGGGCTCCTCTTCCCCCTCCTCGCTCCCTGATGCATTTGTAGTGTTCCGGGGTGCAGGGCAGCGGTCTAGCCGACCCGCGTCACCGGAGCGTCCCTGCGCTGACGCGTGACATCAGACGCGGGGGTGTATAAAAATAAAGAGGCGTGGCTACGGCAGGCAGTCGGAGCCACGTGTAAGCAGCAATCTCGGCTCCTGTATTAATTAGCGTTAGGAGGCCGCTCACACTGCGCTAGCCTCAGCACCAACGCTACACTGGCAACGAGGGTCCCACAGAACCCACCTCATTGCCTGCACGACGCCATCATCGCCCTGCAGCTTCTCCGGGCGGCAAGCTCCATTCTTGAGCAACACGTGGGGAAGAAAGTTGCAAGACCCTAGGCCACGTGCACAGAGGCCTCGCTCGCAACGCTGCCGGCAAACGGAGAAGAGAGGCGAGAGCAAGGCCCGCTGAGCGGTAACAGCGCCTCCCCCGAAGTCAGAGTGGGTAAGGACAGCACACCACGCCGCCATCTCAGGCCACAAATCACCCCACCGGAGGCAAATACATGCCTCGCCACCATAGCCCCAGAGCCCGGTCGCGAGAGCGCGCCCTGTACCGAGAGGGACCATACAACCAGCCCGCAGAAGGGACATTCGTTAGTCCCCTGGGCCACTACCACCTCCTAGAAGCGTCAAAGGAACAGAGCGGCGCACCGCGCACGTGCCAAAATGGCGTCCATTCCCGCCCTAGAATCTTTCATGGTTGACGGAGCTCCTTCATCCCTTGCCACATGCTGCAGGGATTGGACGGACCGCCTCCCAAAAAATTTTGAGGGAGCGGGAATTTCTAGAGAAAGGCGCAGGGCCCTACTCCTACACCTGGGGGGCAAAGACATACATCGCATCTATAAAACGCTGACAGAAGCCACACCGAAGACATACCAAACACTCCTCGCAGCCCTGACCACCTACTTGGAACCCATGACTAGCAAGGATTATGAGCGGTTCATCTTCCGCCAAGCAAAACAAGAGGCCGACGATCCACTAGACGCCTTCCACGGCAGATTAAAAGAACTAGCCAGCTCCTGCAGATTCCGGGACGAACAGGAGGAAATCCGAGGACAGATCATCCAAGGCTGTTTCTCGTCCAAACTCCGAGTCGCCATACTCCAAGAAGACGATAAACCCCTTGCAGACATACTCAAACTTGGCCGCTCTAAAGAACTGTCTCAGGCAAGAGCATCCCACATGGAGTCGGCCCTACACCGACCTGTCAAAACTGAACAAGTTAACACGGCAGAAAAGGTGAACGTAGTAAGACCCAAGGGAAGACAAATGAGCGGGAGAAAGCCACCAGACAGGAAGAAGGAATGTGGATATTGTGGAGGCCAGCCCCACCGCATGCAAGACTGTCCCGCGAGAGGAAAGAAATGTAGCGCATGCGGGTGGATGAACCACTTTGCAGCAGTATGCAGGTCTACGAGAGCCAAGAAGGAGGCTGCACATGTGGTGAGAGAAGAAAGGGACAGTGAAGACATGGATGATGATACAGAGGACTATCCAGTCCACTACGTATATGCTATCAATCAACCAGAAAGGAAGAAACGCCGCCTCCCAAAGTGCCGCATTAAGATTCACCAACAAGAGGTGAGAGCCACCATTGGCACAGGGGCGTCTATTGAACTGATGGCAGCGAGCGTATACAACCAACTAAGGACAAAACCTCCCCTACGCGAAGCAAAGATCCGAGTGTTCGCATACGGCCAGAAGACGCCTATCGCTCTGATCGGGTGTTTCAAAACAGAACTACAACACCACGAGGCAACGGTGCCTTCAACGATCTATGTCACGAAGGAAGGCAGTGGCATGCTGCTAAGCGGACAGTCTGCCGAAGATCTAAAACTCATATCCTACGCCCTGGCAGTACTCGAAGAAGAACTCGACACCATAATGGAGGAGTTTGAGGACTTGTTCAAAGGCATCAGATGCCTCAAAGGGAAAGAGGTGTCTCTCCACATCGACCCGTCAGTCCAACCAGTCGCGCTGAGGCATCGGAGCATTGCGTTCCACTTAAGGAAAAAAGTTTAAGAGGAACTCGAAACACTAGAGAGACAGGGGATCATAGAAAAAGTCAATGGACCCACCCCATGGGTATCTCCGATCGTAGTGGCCCGAAAACCCAAGCAACCCGGGCAAGTCCGCATCTGTGTGGATATGCGTCTCCCGAACGCAGCGGTGAAGAGAGAACTGCACCTGACCCCCACAATTGACGATATCCTAGGGGAACTCAACGGTGCGAAGTGGTTCTCCAAGGTAGATCTTCGATCAGGATATCTTCAGCTACCGCTCCACCCTGACTCAAGGTACATAACCACCTTTTCCACTCATGTAGGACTAAGACGATATCGGCGCCTCAACTTCGGAATATAGAGTGCAGCTGAAGTATTCCAGAACACCATCCGTGAAGTTCTAAGTGGACTCCCGGGAGTTCTGAACGTGAGTGATGACCTACTCATTTATGCGACATCCATTGAAGAACACCACCAAAGACTACGAGGAGTTCTACGAAGAATCAAAGAGTCAGGTTTAACAATCCACCGGGAAAATGGCCAATTCCTGCAACACAAAATCAGCTTCTTCGGGTATACCTTCTCAGACCACGGAGTAGCGCCGGACCCCGACAAAGTAAAGGATGTCCAAGAGGCCCCAGCCCCAACGCATGTCTCAGAAGCTAGGAGCTTCCTGGGCATGGTGAACTTCTGTGGGCGTTTCATCCCTGGTCTCTCCAACCTCACCAAGCCACTCCGAGAACTGACTAAGTCAGCCACCACATGGGAATGGGGCCCCAGAACAAGAGAAAGCATTCCGAGACACAAAGGCAGCTCTATCCGCCGACACCACCCTCTCATACTTTGACCCCTCCAAGCCCACCAACGTGGCCATGGACGCTAGCCCTTTCGGCCTAGGGGCGGTGCTGACGCAGCTTCAGAACAACAGAGAGTGGGCACCCATCGCCTACGCCAGCCGCTCCTTGACGGATACGGAGCAGAGGTACTCGCAGATTGAGAGAGAGGCCATAGCCATCCATTGGGCCTGCCGTCACTTTCATGTCTAAGTGTATGGCCACTCCTTCACGGTGACCACGGACCACAAGCCTCTCCTACCCCTGTTCCAAGGCTCAGTATCAAAACCACCTCCGAGAATCTAGAAGTGGATACTTCAGCTACAAGGGTACGACTACCGAGTGGAGTATAAGCCAGGGTCAACAAATCCCGCGGATTACCTGCCAAGGCACCCCCGAGAAGCCACCCTGAAAGAGAAGGAAGAAGCGGAAGACACAGAGGAGTATGTCCGTTTGGTGACGGAAAGATCCCGACCACTTCCCATGAGCCTCGAGTCCATCATTGAAGCTTCTCAGAACGATGAATGTCTCCAACTGGTCGCCGATGCAGTCCAGTCAGGGAACTGGCGCCCCATCCAGGAATCCCTAAGCAAAAGGACTCCACAAGCGAGAGCAACCCTAGAGTCCATCCTGAGAATCAAGGAAGAACTGTCCCTCGACAGCCAAGGATTCCCCCCGCGGGTCCTGCCGGCCAGCCTAACCCATCAAGCGGTGGAATTAGCGCATAGAGGACACCAAGGTATGGTGAAAACCAAGAGCCGACTGAGGGCCAAGGTGTGGTTCCCGGGCATGGACCCAATGGTGGAACAAACTGTCAGAGCATGCAACTGGTGTCAAGCCGCGGGGCCGCCGGACCGCCCTCATCCTGTTATAACCGAAGACAACCCTCAGAGACCGTGGGAGTGCGTAAGTGCGGACTTTGGACACCTTCCTGAAGGGCGATACGCACTCGTGATAATTGATGACTTTACCAAGTATCCAGAGGTAGAAATCGTAGGGAGCCAAACGGCCACGGAAGTCATCGCCAAATTTGAGAAGACTATCGCCACTCATGGCATCTTCGGGGTGGTCAAGACAGACAATGGACCACCCTTCCAAGGTCAAGAGTTCGCAGAGTACCTCAAGAGCTGGGGCATTCACCACAGCAAGATAACCCAGCGCTGGCCCCAGGCGAGTGGGGAAGTCGAGAGATTCATGCGCACGCTCAATAAGACCATCCGCATAGCCCTCGCAGACGGATCACCCCTAGAAAAGGCCATTTACAGCTTCCTGAGGGAATATCGTATGACGCCACACGTCACAATGGAGGCGGCACCCAGTGTGTCAACCATGGGCCGGATAGTGAAAGACACTCTCCCGAACCACTCCACGTGGGCTCCCGAGCGAGCCAGCAAAGAAAAGGCCCTGGCAAAGCGAACTCACTCCAATGAGCAAGCCAGCAAACGACGAGGGGCCCGTGAATCCACGATTCAACCAAGCGACCAGGTCTATGTCAAGGATCGCTACCCAGGAAGCAAGTTCCGACTCCCATTCGAACACCAACCGTGGACTGTCACTCGCCGGACCAGTACCATGGTGACGACCCAGAGAGGAGCCGAGACAGTTACCAGAGACATCTCATTCTTCAAGAGAGCACACCAGAGCAATTCACCAGGTCCTACACAGTCCAGCCCGAGTCCACAGCAAGGAGAGGAATCTGAGACTGAGCGGTACATCTCGGAAGAAGAAGGCCAGAGAGACCAAGACACCTCCCAGGTTCCAGCCACCCCTGAAAGCAGAATGTCGAGCCCGTTTTCTCCGGCTGGAGGAAACTGTACCCCGCTTCCGGGGACACCGAGGACAATGGTATCCAGAGGGGGACAGTCCAGGTATGGACTGCGGCGGAATCCTGCACCATCCTCCCAGCTGGCTGACTACCTGGTGGGCTGACGCCCTGAATGAACACTAACAGACTGGTAACAGATCCATCGTTCATAATCTACTGTAATTTTAATGTTTTTCTATTTTGATAAAGGTTAGAAGGAATGTAGTGTTGCGGGGCGCAGGGCAGCGGTCTAGCTGACCCGCATCACCGGAGCGTCCCTGCGCTGACGCGTGACATCAGACGCGGGGGTGTATAAAAATAAAGAGGCGTGGCTACGGCAGGCAGTCGGAGCCACGTGTAAGCAGCAATCTTGGCTCCTGTATTAATTAGCGTTAGGAGGCCGCTCACATGGCGCTAGCCTCAGCACCAACGCTACAGCGTTCTCTCTCTTGCCTGGGTGCTTCTCCCCTGTCTACTTTCATTATACTCTCGCCTGTTTACTTTCCCCCCAGCTCACATTGCTCACTCTCCCCGTTAGTTTATTTCCACCCACAAACTAGCCCCCTTGTATAATTTCCCCATTCCTCATGTTCAGTGGTGGCTGCTACTTATCGGGGATGGCGAGGAAGGGGGGAAAAAGCACTTACCTGGAGACTGGCCTGCCTGCCGCCGCCTCTTGGTCCTCTTTGGCTCCTCGGTGGACAGCAGGAACCAGGAAGCACACAGGCTCACAGACTCCCCTAGCCAATCACGATGCTGCCTTACAGTTGTGATTGGTCTGAGCGCCGTGGTTGGGCGCTCAGAGACGGGTTGGGAGAATGTGCATCTTCTCCACCCAGGCTGTGCAAGACAGCTGATGGAGAACAAGCAAAGTGCCCATGAATGTTTGGCTGGCCCAAGACGACCGGCCAAACCGTCATGCACACCTAGAATGTGCTCACCACTCCTCCCCCTGGCCCCTGCTCTGGCCAGCCAAGCCCAGCCCTGCACCTGAGTAGGAACTAAAAACTAAAATGATAATAACATTGGTTATTATCATTTTAGGTTTCCTTTCGCAGAGCAGTGGGGCGATGCTCCTCCGCCTTAGCTGAGGAGCCGCTGCTGCTCATGTTGCTTCCCCTCCACCCTCTGAATTGCTTCTACCAGCACCTTCACTTTGCTGTCTCTCACCTGTGTTTCTCTCTTTGTGCCCGACTCCACGAGAAGCACTAAATTATTGGATTTGCTTCGTCAGGGAACAAATGACCTGCATTACTTCTGAATCAACTTTGCCCTGTAACTCATACTGCAGCTCCACTTCTGAAGGGGAAGACGCAACCGTGAGCCCTGGGACCTACAATCACAGCCTCTGGTGTCACAGTGGAGGAAGTCAGCCCTTATCTTTTTTTCACTGAAGTGCATGACTATCCCCTCTGACACGTAACACCAACTGTACTTCTACCCTCCCAGAAATGCTGCCAAGTAAGTACCATGCAGGAGGAAAGTGGTAATTTCTTTCTATGCAACGAGTTTTAGATTTGACTTCAAGGACTCCACCTCTTTACATTGCTATTTTTAGTTCTTGACAGCTAAGCATTTTTATCTTTCTGTAGGCAAGAGACTATTGTACTTTAAAGGGGATGAAAAAGGTGTGTGTGTGGAGTCTCTAAAAGGGTGTTTCCTAATTAATTAAGGCATGTCTTCAAACATTTGAACTGCAATGCTGTGCTATACATAGCATGCAGGGTGACCAGCATTTAGGCGCCTCTTGGTGAGTTTTCTGCTACTGCATCAAGTCATATCATACAACAAGAAACATATGCCTAAAACAAGCTAGATTTATTGGCTTACTGAGTGCTTGTTAGCATAATTAACAACAATGATTTTGTTGTAAATTGTTAGAATTAGTAATTAAAAGTGATACATATTTGACCATCTTTAAGTGCGCACTGCAGAGAGCCAAAGATTGGATGAGCATGTGATCCATGGCCTACTGATTCACTCTGCCTTCAGCCTCAGCTAAAGAGCTATCAATTGCAGGAGCGGCTTGCTTTGGTGAAAAAAGGATGGCTGAGTCGGTCGGCCAAACCCACATGCCCAGTGAAGGCAGCTCTTCCCACCCAGCCTGTCACCAGCCTGGCCCTGCCCCAAGCCTTGGCACAAGGAAAAATAAAACAATAAAAAAAACAGGCTTTAAACCCGTTTTATTATCATTTTATTTTTCACACTTTTAAACGTGCTGGCAGGAGAGGCAAGGCTCCTCTGCCATAGCAGAGGAGCCGACGCTGCTCAATCGTGTCCCATTATGAGCACTCTTCTAAAAGCAGAACTCGCCCAGAAACTCAAATGCAACTGCGCTACTCTTCTTGGACCTCTCTGCTGCCTTTGACACGGTTGACCATGACACTCTGAAACAAAAACCCTATGAAGCCAGCATAGAGGGAACCGCTCTAGACTGGATTGTGTCCTACCTTCGAAACAGAACTAATGTCATCCATACCCCACCTTTCTTGTCCAAACCGTACTCCACAAAAGCAGGGGTCCCACAAGGTTCTATCATCTCACCCATGCTTTTCAACATCTACCTGAAGTCATTACCAGTACTGATCAATACATTTCACCTCACGTGCTATAACATCAACTGGAATGCCCCAAAGACATTGGAAAATCACCAATTTTCAGCTGTCTCAGAGCTGTGGATCAGTGGATGACCTGGAGCCATCGCAAATTGAAGCCTTCAAAAACTGAAATACTCACGTGTGGCGGTGGTGGAAACATTACAACCCGCTTGCCGCATGTCCTGATGAACTGGGATCACTGCCTAAAGTATCAAAGGAAGTAAGAAACCTCGTAATGACCATGGACTCCAAGCTGTCGATGAATGCCCAAGTGGATAAACTAGCAAGATCAAGCTTTGCTACTATAAAAACGCTGCGACGAATTTTCCCTCATTTGGGATTTCCACACAAGGTCCAAGCTACCATCTCCCTTTTTCTGTCCAAACTCGATTACCCCAATAGCGTAGCGTCTACCATGGATCACCTTTAACGACCATGAAAAGACTACTACGGATTCAGAACTCTGCTGCCAGACCACTCTTGCATATCAAACCGCAAGACCACATCACCTCTGCCTTGAAACCTTGCATTGGTTACCGGTTGCCAGAAGATCCACGTTCAAGCTGGTTTGTATCACCCACAAAGCAATACATGGAATTGGACCACTCTTCATCAGGAATAAAATCACCAAACACATTCAACAAAGGAACCTCCGCTCTAAAGGAGCATCTCACCTCAAAATTCCACCATACAAGATAAAAACCATGGGTACCACATCATTCTCTGTTCAAGTAGCCAAACTATGGAACTCTTTACCCCCCAACATAAGGTCCACCGACAACCACCTTATCTTCAGAAAACTACTCAAGATTTGGCTCTTCCCCACATAAGCACCATACGCAAACAGAAATTTACAGCATATCCCTCCGTATACAAGCATTTGTTTTCATTATAGATATGTACCTATCTTTGTGTATTACTTTGTATATACATGTAAAATAATTATGTTGAGAGGAAAAATAATAATAATTAAATAAAAATCATCTTTGGTCTACATGTACATACTTCCATTGTGCATCTATGTACCTTCCATGTACTTGGATCTGTGTGTCTGTTACTTTTCTGCTGAAAAAGCATAGCCAATGCGCTACCCTATTTCTCATCCTGTGCCTCTATCAATATCTTTAATGTACATATACTTACCTCCTTTATGTATCTATATACTTTCAATGTAATTATAATATATTTATCACTTTCTTCTAATTTAGCATTTCCAATGCACTACCCTATTTCTCAGCCTATACTTCGCTCAATATATCTTCTAGCCTAATCTTCTGACTCATCTCAAACTTCTTCTACTACTCCTTCCAATGCGCTACCCTATCTCTCATCCTATACATCTATCAATATATCCTCTACATCCACTCTCTCATTTATACCAAACCCCATACCACTACTATGATTGCCAAAATAACCCTTTCTAGACTCTCTCCTACTCTACCCCTCCTTGCATCAGCTGACACCTCTTTTACTATACCGATCCCCTAAAACAAACCTTTCTAAACTCTTCCCTCTGAGTCCTCCCCTCCAAAACTCCTTTTTACTCATCCAAAAGCCTCCTCCTACTGCTAAGACCTAAAAAAGAAAAAAATCCTTCACTCTTTTATCCCTCCACTATCCTTTTCGATCGAAATTAACAGACTGACATGTTCACTTCTCAAATTCCATATTAAACTATACTAATATACTACCCAAATAACTGAATAACATATCCACTACTCAAATTGCTTCATATTCTTTACTATACTAATTTTCAACAGTAATCCATTATGGGTTCCGGAGTGGCATGCTACTCGCCAGAAAAGCGCTTCAACACACATCAGGGGTAAAAAGTGCTATATGAATGCAAATCTTTCTTCCCCTTTTATCCCTCCCGTATCCTTCTCACTCCAAGTAACTGACTAATATCCACCACTGAAATTACTTTCATATTTCACTATATTAATTCACCACCAATCCTTTGTAGGCTTCCTGAATAGCGTGCATCAACAAGCGCTATATAAATACAAACCTTTGTCCTCCTCTATCCTTCTGCTATCATTCCAAATCCAAATAACTGACCAACCTATCCACCACTTAAAATGTACTTGCATGTTTCACTATACTAATTCAACACTAATCCTCTATGCTACTCGCCGAAAAAGCACTTCGACGCCTCATCAGGGGTAGTAAGCGCTATATAAATGCAATTACAATTACAATACAATGTACCATACAAGCATTGCACAACTCAGTAGCTCAGCCTTTTAAAGCCAAAACCTCTTGGCTTTGCAATGCTCAGTAGATTCAATTCCATTCACAATACGAAATTGGATAAAAGCAAAGAGGGTTAACAACTGTGAACACATTCAGAGTCTTTCCCTTTCTAAAATATGCAGTGGAAATATCGTAAAATATTGCTAAAAACCATTGGCAAAACCAATGGGTCCCAAAGGCGACCTATTGCAGCACTCCATGAAAGTGTGCGTTTTCTAGCTCTCTCCCCGGTGTGCTGCTCCCCTATGCTAAGTTTTCCACTCCCCCATGGCAGTGCTTGTCATGATGTTGCGCATTACTGTTGTCTTTTGGTCTCAGTGACCTCTGCCACAATACAACCAAGGCCACACATTTTTAAATTAGTTTGACACTAACTAGATGGCACAGCTGTCTGGTTTGCAAAATACCTCTTGGGGATAGTCAGAAAGATGACCTAAAGATGCATTCTGCCCATTGCTTACCTTTGGCTTTGTGTTTTTTAAGTTACATTTGTTTGCTTTCTATTTGCTGGCTTTATGTGTGTTAGGCTGTTTATCAATCAATCAATCAAGTTACTTATAGAGCGCACTACACACCTGTGAAGGTCTCAAGGCACTAGGGGGGGTGGGGGGTGCTGCTACTGATCAAAGATCCAGGTCTTGAGGAGTCTTCTGAAAGCCAGTAGGTCTTGGGTCTGCCGTAGTTTGGTGGGGAGGGTGTTCCAGGTCTTGGCGACGAGGTGGGAGAAGGATCTGCCGCCAGAGGTCGTTCTTCGGATGCGGGGCATTGTGGCGAGGGCGAGGTCGGCAGAGCGGAGCTGGTGGTTGGGGGTGTAGAAGCAGAGTCGTCTGTTGAGGTATGCTGGTCCGGTGTTGTGGAGAGCTTTGTGTGTGTGGATGAGGAGCTTGAAGTTTATCCTCTTGTTGACGGGGAGCCAGTGCAGGTCTCTCAGGTGGGGTGTGATGTGGGTTTGGTGGGGGATGTCTAGGATCAGACGTGCAGAGGCGTTCTGAATGTGTTGCAGCCGTCTCAGGAGTTTGGCCGGAGCTCCTGCGTAGAGGGCGTTTCCGTAGTCCAGCCTGCTGGTGACGAGGGCCTGAGTGACCGTTCTTCTTGTTTCGGTGAGGATCCACTTGAAGATCCTGTGGAGAATTTGGAGGGTGTTGAAGCAGGATGAGGAGGCGGCGTTGACAGACTTAGTCATGGAGAGGGTGGTGTCGAGGATGACCCCTACGTTGCTTGCGTGGTCGGTGGGTATCGGGGCTGTTCCTAGCACTGTTGGCCCCCAGGAGTCGTCCCAGGCTGACGGGGTGGGGCTGAGGATGAGGACCTCCGTCTTGCCCGAGTTCAGTTTCAGTCGGCTGTTCTTCATCTGTTCAGCGATGGCCTTCATTCCTTCGTGAAGATTGTTTTTTGCGGTGTGAGGGTCGTTGGTGAGGGAGAGGATCAGCTGGGTGTCGTCGGCGTAGGAGATAATGTTGAGGTCGTGCTGTCGGGCGAGGTGGGTGAGGGGTGCCATGTTGATGTTTGTTAGAAGCGGTTGTCTCTAGTTGGCAGAGGTATACACTTCTGACAAATAGGGACACACCTTTTCTAGTCAGGGCAAGGGGATCACACACTTAGATAACCCCTGCTCACCCCCTTGGTAGCTTGGCAAAGCAGACAGGCTTATCTCAGAGGCAGTGCGTTAAGCATTTATGACCACATACAGTAATAAAGTGAATACACTACAAATGGACACAACACACTAGTATTATAAAAATAGGGATTTTTATATAAGGCTTAGCACAAGACCAAATAACAACAAAAATATACCACAATCTTAATAAATACTCTTGGAAGGAAAAATAATAGTTCAAGCGTAGTTTCTTCTTAGCACAAAGTCTTTAGTATCGAAAGCAACTCTTCTTCTCTAAAACACAGTTCTTGGCAACAATGTAACCCACACGGGAGTCACACGACGTCGAGGCAAAGTTAATCCAAAGGTTCGGCGTCGACCGCGAGGAGCGCTACGTCGAGCCCGGAGTCGCGGCGATCTGCAGCGGTGTCGACCGAAGTCAGGCGGGAGCAGCGCTCACGAGATGAAGCAGGATACGGCGTCGTCGATGTCGATGTTGCAAGAGTGAGCAGCGCTTACGGCGTCGAGAGGGCTTGAAGTCGATGCGATCAGCAGCGGTGCCGACACAAGGTCACTTGGAGCTGGAGCCGAACTCACTACTCACTGGCGTTGTTGCTGGCGTCGATCGGGCCCGGCGGCCGGCGTCGAGGAAGCGAGACACTGGAGCCGTTACTCACGATGTCGAGCTGGATTCGGCGGCGTCCGTCGGCGTCGAGATTGCTGGATTCTTTCAGAGGTGCTGGATTCACAAGTTCCAGCAAACAGCACTTTAAGCAGATGAAGTCCTTTAGCCCTGTGACTTCAACAGGAGACTGGCACTCTTCCAGCCCTTGGAGATTTTCTTAGCAAAGATTGAGAGTACACACACAGTTCCTCTCTCCTGGTTCCTTGGCAAAAATAAAGAAGCAATGCAGGATTCCCCCAACAAACAGCACTCTGGCAGAAGGGGTAGGCAGTCCTTAGATCAGCAGGCTTCTTGTCCTTGGTTCAGGTTTCCTTGTCAGAAGTGATCTAAATTCTTGGTTCAGGGGTCCTTCTCTTATACCCCTTTTTGGCTTTGATCCCTTTGTCCATGCAGGGGAATTTCCCCCCATCTTGGGTTTGTTGTGGGTGTTGCCAGGCCGAAGCACCTGGCCTATTCACTGTGCAGGGCAGAGTCTTCAGTCGCCCAGCAGGAGCGGAGCCAGCATTGTCACTGGCAGGGGCAGGGCCATCAGTTGCCCGGCAGGAGGTGGGCCAGGAAAGTCCCAGGCAGGCACAGAGTCATCAGTCGCCTGGCAGGGGGGCGGAGCCAGCATTGTATCAGGCAGGGCAGGCTATCAGGAGCTACTCTTCCCCTACTCTCAATGTAAATGCCCCACTCACCCCACACTGACTCATTCAGACCTCTGGAGCCACCCAGCTCCTGTCACACGCACACCAGAACCAGCAGAGACCGGTAGACAGTTAGACAAGAAAATAGCTACTTTCTAAAAGTGCTATTTTCAAACACAGAGTCCAAAAACCATCCCCACAAACGGATGCGTTATTAAACCCTGAGTTCAGGGATACCAAACTCGACATTGCACCATGCTCCCCGAGCCCGCTAGGATTATAGCATTAATAATCCTGGCAGCCCATTCTAACTGATGGAGAGCAGGTTACCTTACACTAGTGAAAAACGAATATGGCTGTAATTCACTATTAGGACATGCCAACCTTGTCAGGCTTGTCCTACCTTATGCTTACAATGCACCCTGCCCGTGGGCCTACCATAGGGGTGACTAACATGAAGTTAAGGGAAGGTTTAGGGACTGGCGAGTAGGTGTACTTGCGCAGTCTGCGTGACAGTACCAGACTGCACGTGGTCTAGCAATGGTAGACCTTCAGACATACTTTTACTAGGCCGCTCTTGTGGGTGGCACAACACGTGCTGCAGGCCCACTAGCAGCATTTGTATTTACAAGCCCTGGCACTCCTGGTGCACTCTACTAGGGACTGACAGTAAACCAAATAAGCCAAACATGGAATTCAATCAATACAGCAATTTCACATAGGGAGCACTTGCACTGTGGCACTGATCAGCAGTGGCACAGTGCCCAAAGCATTTACCAGCAAAAACATCGTAAACAGAGGAGGCAAACAGAAAAAATGGAGGAGCGACTCATGCCAATGATGCCAGGTCTAACAATGTTAAACAGCGTCGGGCTGAGGGAAGAGCCCTGGGGTACGCCGCAGATGATCTCAGTGGCTTTGGAGTGGAAGGGTGGGAGGCGGACATTCTGAGTTCTGCCGGAGAGGAAGGAGGTGGTCTAGTCCAGGGCCTTTACTCGGATTCTGGCATTGTGAAGGCGTGTTCGTAGAGTGTGGTGGCAGACCGTGTCGAAGGCGGCTGACAGGTCCAGGAGGATGAGGGCTGCTGTTTCTCCGTTGTCTAGCATGGTCCTGATGTCGTCGGTGGCGGCCATGAGGGCGGTTTCAGTGCTGTGGTTGCTATGAAACCCGGACTGGGACAGGTCCAGGATGTTGTTCTCCTCAAGGTGGAGGGTCAGTTGTTCGTTGATGATTTTCTCGGTGACCTTCGCCGTAAACGGGAGCAGGGAGATGGGTCGGAATTTCTTGAGGTCCTTGGGGTATGCTTTGGGTTTCTTGAGTAGGGCGTTGATCTATGCATGCTTCCAGATTTCCGGGAAGGTTGCCGTCTCGAAGGAGATGTTGATTACTTTCCGGAGATGGGGTGTGATGGTTGTGCAGGCTCTGTTGAAGATGTGGTGAGGGCAGGGGTCTAATGATGATCTGGAGTGGATGATGTTCATGTTCTCACAGGTGTCCTCGTCATTGATGCTGGTCCAGGAGAGCAGGTGGTTGGTGCAGGTCGTGGATGTCAGCGATCTTGCGGTGGAAGAAGGTGGACAGTGAGTCGCACAAGTCTTGCGAAGGCGGGATGTCGTTGGTGTTGGAGCTGGGGTTGGAGAGTTCCTTCACGATGTTGAAGAGCTCTTTGCTGTTGTGTGCGTTGTTATCTAGGTGGTCCTTGAATGAGGCCCTTTTGGGGGCTCTGATGAGTTGATGGTGTCTGCGGGTGGTGTTCTTGTGGGCTGTGTAGCTGTCCGGTGATCGTTCATGGTGCCAGTTCTTCTCCAGTTTCCGGCATGTTCTTTTGGAGGCCTCGAGGTCTTTGGTAAACCAGGTGGCTTTCTTGCCGATGTGGTTGTTGGAGGGTGTCTTGAGCAGGACAAGGGTGTTGGCGCAGTCGTCGATCCCCTGTCTGAGGTTGCAGGCGGCGGTGTCGGATTCGGTGGGGTCGCGGGTGCGCTCTGGTCGAGGGTAGTGGCTAGCTGGTCTTCGGTGTTAAGGATGACTTTGTCCCTCCAGTGGAGCATATAATGTTTATTATATTCTCCGATGAATGCTTGCTTTGTGTAAACAGGCCTTTAAATATTTTTCTTATCTATCCACATTTGCTGTGCATTTAAAGACAGAGGTCAAATGTCAGGCTCTGTCTTCCCTGAAAGCTTGGTGTTTACTTTTGTTTCTCTAACTTCAAAGTGAAATGATTTATCTGACAATCTGGGGGTGTGAAAGGAAAGGCTTTTTTCTAGCACACAGTAACATTTAAAATCTGTAAGTGAACTGTGCAAATATATCAGAAGTGGGAAAGCACAAATAAAGCCCATTTTTTGGTAATTCTGAAATGTGCTGGAAGCAAATACTTTAATACGAACAAAACAAATCAATACACTAGGTGATAACATTTCAAACCATTATCCTTTGAGCACCGTACAGTTTTATCAGTAAAACTGTATGTCTGTTCAAAAGTAATGATCCATTTCAAAATGAAAATATTTTGTCTGTAATGGCAGTGCACTACCACACCATGCAATCTCCACTCTACACCTATCCCCTCTACAACACTCTATGCCACTCTACAACCCTCCACTCTAAGCTACTCCACTCCATGACACTTTACACCACTCTACTCTATGCCACTCTACGCTAGTCTACTGTACTCCACTCTACGCCACATTATTACACTTTACGCGGCTGTACTCCACTCTATGCCTCTCTGCTCCACTTTACGCAACTCTTCTCCAGTCCACTCTACACCACTCTACGCCACACTATTACACATTACGCCGCTGTACTCCACTCTATGCCTCTCTGCTCCACTTTACGCAACTCTTCTCCAGTCCACTCTACACCAGTCCACTCTATGCCACTACACTTTGCACCACTTCACTCTGCCCCACTGCACTATGCCACTATACTACGACACACTACTCAACTCCACTCTATGACACTCTACTCCACCCTATGACATTTTACAACACTCTATGATGCTCTACTCTATCCTACACTCCACAACACTTTATGACACTCTACTGCACTCTGCACCACTACACTCTACGACCCTCTTCCACGCCACTCCACTCTATGGCCCTCTACACCACTCTTTGCTGGTTCATTCTAGGCCACTCTATTCCTTGCTACTCTGCTCTCTTTCTAGAGTGGAGTGGCGTAGAGTGGCACTCCTCTCTACAAAATCTTTGCCGCTCTGCGTCGCTCCACTCTACGCCACTCCACTCTGACACTTTTTACTACTCCACGCCACTCTACGACTCTCCACTTTGACATTATATGTCACTCTACAACAGTCTATGCCACTTTATGTCAGTCCATGCCACTTTACTCCACTCTACTTTACATCACTCTTCGCCACTTCAATATACTGTACTCTACGACACTCCACTCTATGACATCTATGCCACTCTGCACCACTATATATAACAATCTGTGCAGCTCTACAACACTCTATGCTATTCCACTCTACACCACTTTACAGCACTCCACTCTATGACACTCTATGCTACTCTATGGCACTCTGTGTGTGTCCATTCTACTATATCCTATGCCACTTTACTCCACTCTATGACACTCTATGCTAGGCCACTCCACTCTGACACTTCACTCTACGGCACTTTGCTCCACTCTATGATACTATACTCTATTTTATGCAATGCTACTCTGACACTTCACATTATGTCCCTCCAGGGTACGTAACTCCACTCTGACACTGTACTCCTCTCTACTCTATGACACTCTACTCTACTCTATGCCACTCTACACCACTTAACTTTAGGTGACTATTCCCCACTCTATGCCTCTCCACTCTACGGCTCTACTCCACTCTATGACACTCCACTTTATGATGCTCCTCTATACGACACTCTACTCTACGACACTCGACTCTGGGTGCCACTCCACTGAACTCCACTATATAACAATTTGCTTCACCCTAGGCTGTGCCACTCCACTCTGACATTCTACTCCATTCTACTCCACTCTACTCTACACCTCTCCCCTCTACTGTACAATACTCCATTCTATGCAACGCCACTCCACTCTACTACACTTTATGCCACTCTATACCCTTCCTCTCTATGCCCCTCCACTCTACTCCCCTCCAATCTACCACACTCTATGATAGTCTATGACACTCTCCTCCATATACAACACTCTATGCCTCCACTCTATGCCCCTCCATTCTAAACTCCTCCCCACAATGACCCTCCACTCTATGACCCTCCACTCTACGGTCCTCCACTCTACGACCCTCCACTCTGCCACTCTATGACACTCCACACCACTCCAATCTACACCACTCTAAGCAACTCCACGCCACTCCACTCTACGCCACTCTACTCCACTCTATGACACTCCACTCTATGACGCTCCTCTATACGACACTCCACTCTAAGACACTCTACTCTGGGTACAACTCCACTGAACTCCACTATACAACAATTTACTTAACTCTATGCTACGCCACTCCACTCTACCATAGTCCATAACACTCGACTCTACTCGATGCCACACCAATCTATGCTGCTCTACTCTATGCTGCTCCACTCTGACGATCCATGATACTCCACTCTACAACAATCTGATAATCCACTTTACTCTACAACACTCTACTCCATTCTGTGCCCCTGCACTCTACAACACTTTACTCCACTCTACTCTATACCCCTCCACTCTACACCCTTCTATGCCTCTCTACTCCACTATATGCCACTCTACACCACTCCACTCAATTCTATGACTCTCCATGATGCTCTACTACACTACACTCTATGACACTTTACCCCACTGTACGAAACTTCACTCCATTCTATACTACTTCCCTCCACTCTATGCCATGCCACTTCACTCTATGCCACTTCAGCCTACGACACTTCAGTCTATGACAGTCCAATCTACAACCCTTCACTCTGTGATCCTCTACACTACAATGCTCTACAACACTCTATTCTATGACACTCCGCTCTACTCCACTCCACTCTTCGACTCTCTACAAAACTCCACTCCACTCTATGCCCCTCCGCTCTGACACTTTACTCCACGCCCCTCCACTCTACAACACTCCATGATCTTCTACTCTACTTTATGCCTCTCCACTTAACTACACTCTGACACCTTAGGCATCTCCCTCTACTCCACTCCACTCTATGACACACTACTACACCTTCCTCTACTACTCCACTCTACACCACTCTAAGCCACCCAATTTATGACACTCTACTCCACTGTATGCCCCTCTGTACTAATCCTCTCCACTCTATTCAACTCTACCCCACAACACTCCACAGTACTGCATGGCGCTCTTCTCTCCACGACACGCCACTCTACTCCACTGTACTCCATGACACTCCAATCTACGCCACTTCGCTCCACTCTACGCCACTTCACTCCAATCTACGCCACTTCACTCCATTCCATGACATTCCACTCTACTCTGACACTCCACTTTACTACACTCCACTCTACAAATATCCACAATCCTCCAGTCCACTCTACGCCACTCCATGACACGCTATGCCACTCCAGTCTGCGACACTCAACTCCACTCTGCGGCACTTCACTCAACACTCCACTCCATGCCACTCTCCTCAATGCCACTAATGTTTAACCATGCTGAACAGCACCACACTGGTCTATAACAATGCTAAAAGATTGTGAAGGCGAGAATTATTAGCTTTGCCAATGCTTGTTTAAATTTACACTACTTTGTAAATGTCTATGTGTGTGAATCCTTATGGTGATGTTGGGTGTGTGTATGAAATAATCAATGCAGCCATATTTTTAGAATTATGAGGTGCGCCTCTATCTTAACAGTGTATGCCTGCAAGGATGAAAGTCATTGACTGTGATCAACCACACTTCCACCCTTAGATTTGAGGTCTGGTCTTAACTTTATTAAAGACATATTATGGACAGTACCTACACTCAGAGTTAGCTATTGGTCATCCCACTGCTTACCATTTGTTAGCTTTCATGTCAGCCTAATTTGCTAGCATGTTACTGGCCTTCCTTACAGTTGTTTTTTACCATCTTTCTTATTGGATGACTTGAATCTTTTCATGGATCTTGCAGCCTGATTCATCATTCTCCCGTTTTGCGAGCCCCTAATAGCGATTCATAACGAATCGCTATTAAGGACTTGCAAAACGGGATTCATGTAGGAATTGCAATAAATATTGCGATTCCTACATGTTCCTTATTTGCGATTAGCTAATTGCTAATCGCTAATAAGGAATAACTCCCCATGCATTCCTATGGGCCTACAGGCCCATAGGAATGCATGGGGAGTTATTCCTTATTTGCGATTAGCAATTAGCTAATCGCAAATAAGGATGCGATTTCAAGGGTGCAGGGGTGTCCAAAGGACACCCTGTAGCACCCCTGAAATGTAATCTACATTGGTGTTGCGCACACACATGTCCAAAGGACATGTGTGTGTGTAACATGCAACTTAGAAAAATGCATTTAAATGCATTTTTCTAAGTTTTTGCTATTTACCGAGAGGTCTGACCTCTCGGTAAATAGCGGCCCAAAATTGCTATTTCGCAATTTTAAAATGCTTCATGAATTGCATTTAAGGAATCTCAAATAGAGATTCCTTAAATTCAATTCTTCGCAAATGTGCGAATTCTTAAATAGCGAATTTTGCATTTGGGATGATGAATCCCAAATGCAAAAATTGCACTCGCAAAAGGCAAGATTCTGAGAATCTTGCCCTTTGCGAGAGCAATTTAGCTTGATGAATCAGGCGGTAAGTCACAGATCTACTGTTTTCTATTTCTTTCATCACTCCATGGGAGTGCGTGTGTTTTCTTGCTCTCTTCCCTGTGTAGCTCCCTCTTCACATCCTGACCCTCAATGTGCTCTCCATATTGCTAATTCCAAGCAAGTCTGTTGTTTACTAGTTCCCTTCCCACGTGGTTTATGTATTTTTTTTTTTAATTATTAGTATTTAACCCTCTAACTCACTCCATGTTGCTTTTGCTGCTCGGCGGTGTATGCTTTTTAATCCGTGCTTGACCAGTCCTTGTAATTTGCAGCGCACTTGTGACAGTTTTTATTTAACATAGGTGGGGTGTAATTTGGGTTTTAGTATCCAATATTTTATACTGTGAATCCACTTTCCCTGCTTCTTTCCATCTTCTTTCTTTACTTTCTTTCTTACCTTTATGCTTTCCTACTTTTTCACCTTGTTCCTTATTTGCCTTTTTTCATTCATTCCTTCTTTCTTTTATGTTTTATCCCTCTTGAGTCCGTCTTTCTTTCCTTTCTTACTTTTTAGTCTTCTTTCCTTCTTTTTTGCCTTCTTTCCTGTTTCTTTTATTCCTTTATTCTTCTTTTTCCTTTCTTCTTTCATCTTTCCTTCCTTCTTACTTTTACTTCTTTCTTTCTCCTTTGCATTTGATTTTTTCTTTCCTTTTTTCACGATTTCCTTCTTTCCTTTTTCTTTCTTTTTTGCATCATTAATTCTTTCCTTCTTTGCTCTTTAACCTTCATTCCTTCCTTTATCCTTTCTTGCCTTCTTGCTTTATCACTTTTTTACTTCTGTCTTGCCTTCTGTCTATCTTTCTTTTCGTCCTATTTCTTTCCATTTTACTTTCGTTTTGCTTTCTCTCTCTTCTTTCTTTTTGCCTTTTCATGCATTCTTTCTTTTTGCCTTTTCTTTTTTATCTTCTTTCTTTCTATTTTGCCTTCTTGTCTTTGTTCTTCCTTTGTTGCCTTTTTTCTTTCATTCGTCGCTCCTTTTTTACTTCTTTCATTTTTGCATTCTTTTCCTTTCCCCTTTTCTTTTGTTTTTGCCTTCCTCCCTTCTTTGTTTGTTTCTTTCTTTTTGCCTCTTTGCTCCTTTCTTTCTTTCTTTCCTTCTTTTTTGCTTTCCTTCTTTCTTTTCACCTTCTTTCTTTTCCTCTCTTTTGACTTCTTTCTTCCTTCCCTTCTTTAATTTTTCCCTTATTTCCTTGTATTTCCTTCTTCATTCTTTTTGCTTTCTTTCCTTCTTCCCTCCTTTCTTCCCTTTTTCATTCCTTCCCTCCCTTTTTGCCTCCCTCCTTTTTGCCTTCCTTCATTCCTTTTTTGCCCCTCTTTCCTCCTTTTGTGCCTGTCTTCCATTTTTTTCTCTGCCTTTCTTCTTTCCTTTCTTTCTTACCTTCTTTCTCAAAGGTGAGTCTTGCAGCCAATGCTAGACTAATATCCTTTTTAGGTCTGTGTTTGCCAAGACCATTTAATTTTACTAAAAGCATGTATACTGTAGTTACTTATAGGAGGTTTTCAGACATACTTCATCCATGTGTCTGTGACTCTGTCATTCACATGTTTCTTAAACGTACTTGAGCATGCATCAAGGGGCATTGTTAGCCCACTACAACCATTAACTGACTTCACTATGAGTTATGGCATGCTGCCCTTTCACAAGGAGTGTGAGAAGCTGGCCTGGTTATGATGTCCACTTATGTAAGTCGGCACCTTGCACCAGTCTAGACAACCCTTATGGTGATCTAAGAGGTCTTAGACAACTGTAGAAAGCTCTCTAAGTGGTAGCTGTGGAGAGCAGCATTCAGGCTTAGTCCAGAAGGAGTGTAAAGCAGCTTGTTTGACCAGAATGCAATCTTATAATATAGATTAAGTGAAAAAAGAACCAAACAAAGTATTTATAGAAATATGTATTTATTATTATATACTCTCTAACACATAGAAATATCTTCTACCAAGAGATATGCACAATGCACACAAAACTCTAGCAAAAAACACAGTAAATAGCATGAAATACACAGTGGCCCGGGGGGGGGGGGGCAAACCTTATACAAAGAAAGTGGTATAAGAACCATGACTTGGGTCAAGACAAGGTCGAGAGGATGTAGAAGTGGTGGGGACCCAAGGAACCACCCAAGGAGAGCAGACAGGGACCCCACGGAGAGCGTGTGCAGTGTGGAAACACGACTGCGTGCTCAGGACACTCTACTTGTAAGTCGCGGTTGGATTTTTATAGATTAAGGACCCTTCTCAGCGGACCCTGAAGAAACCCCGTGGAATACAGAAGGTTGGAGAGCCATCCCACCCGTGGATACCCTTGTACCCACGTTGCCTACACCAGGGAAGCCGGGTGAATACATGTGAATTGGTGTTGGAAACCGCCGTCTAACCCAATGGAGGACTCCCGGAAAGTGTCGCTGTTGCAGAAGGAGAAAGTGTCCGGTGGAATCCAAAGGTGGATTCAAGATGGGAGGTACCTGCAAGCAGAGGGGACAGAGTCTATGTCACTCAGGAGTGACCAGGAGACTTGGAAGACAAATGACCTTCTATGTCTGATGTTGAAGGATGGATGACGATGACCTTGACCCGGCAGCTGTGAGGACCAGGCAATGCTGAGGAGGACCAGGAGCCATGCACGAGCTGTCCCACGAAGGATGTCGAGTGCTGAAGGGTCCGGCGAGTGCACCAACAAGCTTTGGCAAAGGCAACCAGTGCAGGACTTGAAGAAGGAGCAACATAGGGGCCAAGAAGATCCAGGAGACTCTCCAAAAGCAGGAGAGTCAGTGCAGGCACTGAAAAAACAGGGGAGCCCAAGAGAAGCAAAGATGACCCTCAAATGGACCCAGAGGCCAGAGGCACTGGAGTTGCGAGAGGACCTCAAGTAGCTCACCAAAAGATGCAGGCTGCGATGCACATGATACACACGGTGTGGTGTGTCGGAATATTCTGGTCACTGGAGGTGTTCGAGGTTGGGGCTTCTTGGAGCTTAAAGATCTTCTTGGAAAGAAGTCAACAAGCCTTTGCAACTGCAAGTTGACACGGTGCATAGGGGTTCGGTTATTGCAACCCATACGAGGGATACTGGCCTCAAACTTGGTGAGAGGGCAGGGCAGGCCTCAGGAGCTGTGGAAAGCCACCACCTTTCGGAGTCCGGAGGTGATCAGTATCAGCAGACCGGTTGACTAAATTGTGGTGTCTGCGAATTCAGGGGAGTTACTCCTTCACTCCAAGGAAGATTTCTTTAAGTGTCTTTGATCCTTCACAGGACTTGGAAGGTTCCTGTATGATGCACAGGCACAGATGATGCAGCAGACTGTAAGGGAGAGGAAGTCAGGCCCAAACGAAGTGCAGAGTGCCGAGACGGTAGAAGAGCAGTGGTGTCTGATCTGAATCTTATCCCACAATGAATCTATGGACCTACACCCAGGTAAGCCCTTAAGTACCCTAAGGAAAGGGTTGGGAAGGTTCAGGGAACCGTTCCAGGGGAGGGTCTGCACAGTGGGGAGGTTACTCCCATGTCCTTTGTCCAGTTTCGCACCAGAACGGTAGCCAATGGCTCTCTAGACTGGTTTGAACTGGACTATGCACTGGGACGCCAAATGTGCCCCTCATCCAGACTGAGTGGTGCTGGCAAGCACACCCACCCCATCCCAATACACTAAATCCGATCTGGGAGGTGGTCACACCTCCCTGAGGAATTATGCCTATTGTTCTGCCTTCCCCTGCTCGAGCTTGGCTCAGCAGCAGAAGGGGAGAATTGTGTCTCTGGTCGGCAGCAACCATTTTGTGCTGTCGGGGTCAATAAGGCTGGTACCAGGAACAGATAGACTGGGGTCCTGATTAGCAGGATCCCAGTCAGACTAGTCAAATACAGCTTAGCACCAGGCTAAAAGTGGAGGTAACCATAGAAGCAAATCCTACTTTCCTACAAGGAACATATCCACACACAAAATATTTCCCTTTAGTGCCAGATGAATCATGGTAATGTGTACTTTTTTGAGAACAGAAAAACACTTTTGCCCTTAGCCAGTTTTTTCTTTTAGATTTAATGAGGGCCCGGCAGTTTCAAGAACAATAAAGGTTTGCAAAACCATGACAAACAAATTGACAAAAGGCAGGCAGCCAACACTAGACCTATTTGCTTTGCCAATGCTTGTGTTCCATTTGTGTAAGAGTTGATTCCTTGTGTACTGCCCTAATCGGACACACAAACTGGAACACTGACTTGGCTGTATGCCTTGCAAGCCTCTGGTGGTACCTGGTGAAATTGTAAACAGGATTAGCCACTCATCAGCTCGTAGAATCAAGGGGTGAAAGGTGTAGCTCTGCCCCTTTAAACCAGTGGTCAAAGTGGGCGGAATTTAAAACAAGTATTGTCAATGCCAATTTGCCTTGGCAATGCAAGGACTATTGGCTTTGTCAATGTTAATGGTTTATATGCATAGGAATATTAAGTGATGAGTCCAGATCACAGGATGTTAATTCTACACCAAGACACATATCTGGGTCCTCAGTTCCAGGTTTGAAAGCTTTGGTCGTAATGGCACACCCTGGGTAGATAGAGGGAGGCAGTGGGTGAAAAAACAAAGCAATTTAGGAGCAGATGCTCGCTGCTGTAAACAAAGGAGCCAAAATGTGACCAGCACTCGACCCCCTCACCCCCCACTCTTCCCCCGGACAAAACAGGCATTCAGGGTATAAACATGTAGCCCATCCAATAAAGTAATAAGAGAAACTAAAAGGAATTTAGAGATAACACAAGGCAGCTGCAGAAACACATGCAGCTTACAGGGTGAGAGAGTCCTGAAACTGTAATGAAGAGTTTGGCCGCGTGTTGGATAAATTATGGAAGTTTCTTCATTGGGCATCAGAGGGTCGCAAATCTAGAAAGTGCACTGTAACCTTAACTCTACTTTCGGCTATCTGTGACGAGCTCTGAAAGCCACTGTGTCTGATATTTCCATATATCCCCCTGAGGTGCTCTCAATGTTTTGGTGTCTGCTGAACATGCACACAAAGAAACACCAACCATGGTGGATGCGAGGTGCGGTGAAGTGGGTGCTCAGAGGGTGAGGTTCTTTAATTTTGACTCCATCTTACATTTGTCGTCATTTTGTGTTGCCTTTACACAGGCTGCTCTATTTATGAAGTGTCTCTGCCCTTTGGACTGCAACGTGTTGAAAACCCCCTCTGTCCTAGTTTTGAAAACCAATCTCAGACACCAGCTGGCCTAACTGCATACAGACATGTCCTGCCATCACTGATTGACCTATAGGTGCTGTAATTGATTGACTTAAGGGTTGGGCAGAAACACAACTTAAGGGGGACGTTCTGGTTACATGATGCCTTGTTCTGAATGTTTTCATATTGGCTAATATTTTGCAGATCTTGTATGTCCATATTAGGTATTTTGCATGCTTGCAAAAGCTAGGACTGCCCCTTACTTTTGTGCTGAGTTTGTAACCCTAAGCATGTAAAGGCCTCTGTGTTCTGTACTCTTTAGACTGCCTAATTCAGTTGCTAAGGCTCCTGTGTGTCGTAGTCTCACTTAATTAAGTTTAATAAAGATGTCTTTTCATATTTCAGCTTCTGTGCCAAGTTCTTTGTATTAGTGAGACCCCTGAGATTGAAGATTACAGTTCTTCAAATGGGGCGGCCAACGTGGGCTTCGTCAGGGAAGTGACTTTCTGAAGGAGTGATCTTGTCAGGAGACTGAAATCTACTGAGGAGGACATGACAGGATTCTACTACGAAAGTACTCTGTGCACAGGGATTCTGGGGATTCTCTGTCTCTGCAGCCCAGTATATTTCTGATCTTCCTGATTTTGATCCTCCACATGATGTCACTCCTGACTGAGAACCTTTTTGGCGTGAGTATTCTAAAAAAAGGACCGTTAGGTCATTTAGAACTTGGCAGTTAGAAATTGGACAACCTTTTGATTTGTAAAAGTAAGGTAGTTTAGTAACGCTTACTGTAGCTTTGGAATTTTGGAATTTGTGTTGGCCAACTTTGGATATGGATTTGATATGCAAATTGCAATTTGTGTAGACAGGTGATGAGGAGATTTTTCTCTATCTGGTTTTGTTGAACGGTGCACGTACGAAAAGTACATTAAGCACTACTTTGATTATAATACTTGTATATTCTGCAGTATTTTTGGCATGCCTGTTTTCAAAGCTCACATCGAAGAATGTGTTGCTTTTTCTTGGCGGTACCATAGTGTGATGTGAAATTAATTAGCCGGCTCTCCTAGAAGGAATACCTAAATAGGTTTAGGTATACAAACATATTTCTTCCTTGGTGATTCTGTATCCCCAGGGAATTAAAATATGGACATAATACATACAAGGATCCTTTGTTCTGTGCAATTTTATGAATGAAGATATGCAGAGCGATTTTTGGTGTTCTGCTAGCCAAAGCTAGTGAATTGAGTGTATTTTTGCTTCTTGGACATACATCAGTCTGTTGTGCTGTTTTTGCAGTCTTTTGGAACACTATTGAGAAGTGCTTCTTGTAAATATGACTTACAACTAGTATTTACAAATGGTTTGGTTTAAGTACAGTCTGTGGGCTGTCCTTTGTTTCTGTCCTGAGTATTGATATGTGGGTTAAATATGTGTTTAAATGGGTAAACAACCTTTACAACGCAACTTTTACATCGCAGAGCCTTTACAACGCAACCATTACAACGCAAACTATTACAACGCATTGCTCTGGAGGGCGCTCTAGGATAGGGAATAGGTTAATTTACTTTCCAATAACCTTCCCTAGTGTCCACGGGGACTGGAGTTGGAATAGTAAATTAAACTATTCACTATCCAGCACCCCAAAGCACTATGCGTTGTAATGGACTGCGTTGTAATACTTGCGTTGTAAAGGTATGCGATGTAAAAACATGCGTTGTAATGTCATACATCCGTTTAAATGTCTATGTGGTTTTCCCATTAGTGCAACTACTGTAAGTGAATAGCGATGGCGCTATTCACGAAATAAATGGCTAAAGCGCGCCGTATTGTGTGTCCTGAGTGTTTGACCCCTTTCTGTTTATGTCTGAAATTAGCTCAATGTATGTTCGTGGTTTTTCTTGATGTTTTCAGTCTATTAAGCAAAATGTCTAAATGCTTAAAAACTAAAATTTAAATTCACATTCACTAGGAATAAAAAAAGCCTCAAAAACGAAAATTTTGTGTTAAGTAGAAAAATAAACTTATAGCATTTTCTACTTACATACATTGTATTAGATATTAACAGATAAACACATCATCTGAATACATTGGATTTTGCTGTATTGCACACGCATTTTGAAATTTGAAATGTCTTAGTTTTAGTTTTAAATAGATAGCCACCGTGCTCATGTTACAAACACTGAGAGACAAGCTAAATAGACAGGAATATTTACTCAAGCCAGGTCTTCGCCCTCAGTTGCACGGGTGAATCTTTGCATTTCAGAATGTTGTTTTAAAAAGGTTCCAAAACTAAGATTCATTATTTTGTATTATAGGAAGACATTTCAATTAAGGGTTTTCCTCTCTTTAAGCATTTCTGTAACCATATTCTTGGTTCTGTTGCTAAATAATAATTAACCCATGTAATAAAGAAACATTAAAAAAAAAAGAAACAGTAACAGATGCTGAACAAGATAAGGCATGTGCAAGGAGACTAAAAAGTTAACGATGTCCTGAACATTGATTGGCAATCTCAGATAAGGATCAATCAGGGAAATTGGCTTTGCGAGGTCAGTTTCAGGTGAAGAGGTCAGTTTCTTACAGTTCATTTCAGAGTAAACTGTACATGAACTAGGGAGGCCAGGCCACCTTGTTTGCCAGGCTACCTTTGCAGGCCTACGTGGCACAGAGCAAAAGAAAAAAAGAAAATGAAGTCAGATTCGAGGAATTACAGAACCTTAATATGTGGAATTATCAAAAATGATTGGGTTTATTAAAAATAAATATTAATTAAGCAAAATAATTATTAAAAATAAGTGCTTCAAAATTCGTTTTTCATTATTCATGAAGCTTAATACTTATACTGTGACCTCCTAGCATTATAATTTAATTTAAGTTATGTTATACTGCATAATGAGGACATTAGCATACAGAATTTCACTTGGCGCAGGCGTTAAAAACTAATTTTTCTAAGGAATTACATGAGATATGTCTAATGTCCAATCTCTGCAATTTGTAAAGAACATTCTGAGGATGATTAATATGTATCACAATTATAGGATATTTATTTTTAAGTACCCCAAATATTAAAGTCGAATTTGTGTAAAATTTGGGCATTCTTGCCATTTACAATAGCTTTAAAGTGCTTTAGGCTTCAGTAAATGCATACATTTTGGAATAATACAAATTTGCAGGTTGTTCCCATTTGGGTTTGCTTTTAAATGGCTCGGTGAGCCAATGTGCCTGGTGCAGAGGTTTGAGTTTAAGATCAGGGTGGAAGGTTTTAACTTTAGCTGGACCTATTGAGACGTTTATCCATTTAAGGTTGGTGAAATAAGTACCATTGCAACAAGCATTTGTTCTAAAAACTGTTATGTGTGTTATTAGGTTCTGTGAAATATTCACAGTAAATGTTGTTTAATAATCTGAGAATAGAGATAATTTTTTTTAGCCCCTAAAAAGGAGAAATTATTTTTCAAAATAGAGTGAATTTTGCAGTTTGGGAGGAATTAGGAAGGCCTTTTGTCTTTGACAGCCTAGGAGAGCTGCAGAGGCTGGCTCAAGTCGCGCTGAGGTGTTATCTTTAGTTCCCCTGTAAACAATGAAAGCAGGCTGTCATGTCGACATCTGTGACCTCGTAAATTAGGGCCTTGTCTATGTGAAGTGCAGAATGATATTGCTAAAAGGGCCTCTAAAAGGGGGGGTTTCTGGTTTCTCTATAAGAAGATCAATACATTAAAGAACTTAATTCCAAAGGGAAAATATGAAAAAAGGGTTTCTTTGAAAGTCCCAACATCATGCTAAATACTCTGCAGAAATGATACATTTGTATCTCTGCTCTGAAAAAATAATGTCCGCTAGTTGCTTTTATTTGACAGAAAATGAGGTATTGCATTAAGTCTTAGACAGAAAATAAGACAAAGCTCTTTATTAAAATTTTGAAGGCTATATGCCTAAGTGAGAACGATTTGCCAATTAAGAATTATTTTTCACAATGGAAATTGTGGCACAAAGCTAACATGGAGTGTCAGTAAAACAATTTTACTTTTAGAAAGTTAAAATGGCTTAATGTTGCAAGCTGACTGACAAGATGGTAACAGTTAGGTAATGGAAATTTATTTTTGTGTTTATTAATGTGTATCATGTTTTGTCTTCTGATTAAAAGTTATAAAGGATATTTGTTTGTTATGAGAAATGTCTCTCTTTTGTGTGTTGTGTATTTTTTTTTTGCTTCTGCCCACAGATCATTCATGGATTGTTCTGGGTGATTTTAAGGCTGACAAGACACGTGAGTTTGGTTGGTTGAAAAGAGATGTGTTTTTGCGTAACTCCTTTGGAAAGGAATGTTCATGTGATTTTCATGTTTGTGTATTTGGTCCTATCATGAATTGTTCTTGCTGGTCCTGTATGTCAGAAGTGACACAGTAGAGTGTATTGACAGCCGATCACAACTGACTAGTGACCAGCTGTCAAAAGGAGGGTAAGGAAAGTAAAAGAAAGTGTGAGGAAAGTAAAAGAAAATGCGTAAAAGAAAGTATAATTTCGATTTTAAGCCTGACAAATTAAGCAGGCCTGAATATTGGGTTTTGGGCTGCAGGTTCACAGTGCATAACGTGCATGCAATGGTGTTGTGTGTCATCACTTATTTACATATGCTATTGTACTTTGTCTATGCTTTTTGTGCATGATATACAGCGCATATATCTGATGGCTTGGCATGTGTGTGTTTTTTTTATTTTATGCATGTTTTTGTTTTATGTTGTTGCTTTAGATACTATTACAAGTTCACCTGTGTTGTGAAGGGTTCTACATGACGATGCATATCGCTGCACAACTGTTGGGTGAATTTGCGCTGATACTAAATTTCACAGATATGATTTTTCATGCTGTGAACAAGACAGACAACACTTCACCAGTGTATGTCAAATTTGGCTATATAGTATTGAAGTAAAATAAAAGAGATATACAGGATCAAAGTGTGTCACCTGCAATTAGTCACGATACTGTCCTCTTCCCTTAAGGAACAGGCAGCCCTAGATTTATGTTTCCTTGATTGGACCTAAGGATGAAATTATAGATTTGTTGCTCTTGCTAAAGGTGACCTAAACTTTTCATTTTTTCCCTGAAAAAGGAACTGGAACATTAGCTGAGATTACCGTATATGGTTTAGGGGCCAGCGGTAGAGTTAAAATTTGTGTACTATTTTTACTTTTGTGCATCACCCATACTCTTGGTATTATGTCACAAACTTGACTATCACCCGAGTATTTTTTTTTGTTCTTCCTATAGATTTTTCTTTTGCCGCTTCTCCCCTGACTGATGTTGCATTGTGCCTAGTTATTGGGGATTTTAGCTGTGTCCTACTCACATTTCCCTTTTCCGTATTCTTTTCACCAGTCAGCTCATTTATTCCTTTTGTATGACCAGACTGGTTTTCAAAATTTTTCTTTAGGCCTACTTCGATGTTTTCCAGTCTGACTCTCAGGGTAGTGATAGACTGGTTAACTGACTCAATACTATAGTAAGATAAGTTTTCCACCTCAATAGGATACACCTTACGTTTTTTTGAATATGACAAATTCAATGCCTATTCTAATTTGGTTTTTAGTTCCTTTTTTCTGCTGCTTTAATTTTTGGTTGGTCAGATATGTTCTAATCATGGAAATACTAGGACTCTCTAGTTCTTGTTTTTTGTTTCCACATTTTGATCATTAGCTTTTGTATTGTATAGTCCACCTGATGCACAATTATTAAAGGGAGGTATCTACATGTCCCTGATAATCTGTATTATGCGATTTCTCTTTTGAGGTGTTCGAGATAAGGAATTTAGGAACACCTATATGTAATCATTTAGAGCAAAAAATTTGTTTACCCCATTAGACGATGCCACTATGTGTGAGGACATCCATTCAGATAGAATTCCCATGTAGCTATCTACCCTTAGATGGTAGAGGATATGCTCTCACATGGATACCCAATTGAAGAGATTAGAAGTATTGCCTTTGAGAGTGACAGTGTGTTCTAGACCAGAATTGTCCCATGGCGTATGGCCACTCCCTCGCAGATTGCAGGCCACCTGCTTGCAATCCCCTTGTTAAAAACAATAAACTGTTTTTGTACTAAATTGAAGGAACTAACAACTGTGTCACATTTCCAACGTCACTAGGTTCTGCGGGATTAAGTCATAATAACCTGCGGAACTCACCCACAATCCCATCAGTGACAGCTATAGATGAAAAGTCCCAGCACCCAGAAAAGTAGCAAGACTGGACAGTGACCGCCAGCGTGCCATCAGTGGTTTCTCCAAAGTATTGTGCTTGCTTCATCAGAAGGCGTTGAACATCAGAAAAGAAGGAGGAGCTGGTTTTGCCACAGAACCAGTTTCAGTGCAAAAGAGCAAAAGAGAAGGATCCCTGTTGTTTTGAGGCTTCAGTTTTCCACCTGTCATGTGCTAGTAACCTCTGACAGTGTGCAGTCCCTTGAGCCCCTTGGCCTGAGTTTTGGCCACCCCCCCCCCCTTTCTTTGCTCCAACGGAAGGGCAGTGCACCGGAGGATCCAAGATTGGCAAAAGGCACTACATTGTGGTACCTATGATTAAATGAAAGAGCAGCCCAAGCATCCTCTGACACTGAAATGAGAGTGTTGGAGCCTGAAAGTGTTGCTGAGTGTGAAAGTCTGTTGCTCCTTCCCGATTAATAGTACTTGGGTCTGCATGAGATGTTCTGTGCCCATGACTAACGAAGAGCACAATATCTGTAGTGCCTGCAGCACAGGAAATATTGGTGCACTGCATTGAGACATTGAGACTTTTAAGTGAGCTGTGAGTGTTTGCCAGGAGGGCACTCCAACGGATACTGAGAAGCACCATTTTCATGAAAGGCCTGAATGAAGAGGCCCATGCGGAAGAAAACAACAGAAGCAGATTTGATGGACAATAGAAGCCTGCATGAGAGGCTTGTACGGACTCTGGGTATTTCCCGTGCGATTGCATAGAATGGGTGTTTGGAGACTGATTCTTATTGTTTTACTGGCATTGTCAATAGTCGCTGAAATAACTAGGAGCCCTGAAAAAGTTTGCTAAATAATTTTAGGATTTGCTTTTGCCTAGGGTTGTGAAAAAAAATGATAAACCTGTTTGTAATAGTGGTCATTACTTTCTTTTGCTATCTGAATGTTAAATGCTTTGTTCTCTTTGTATTCCTGCTGATAGTTTATATATACCTGTTTGTATAAAATGAGTAGAATGCTCACCTAGCAATGAATTAGGATTTGCCTGTGTAATGGCAAAAGGAGGGGCTGAGGTTCTTTAATTTTGACTCCATCTTACATTTGTCGTCATTTTGTGTTGCCTTTACACAGGCTGCTCTATTCATGAAGTGTCTCTGCCCTTTGGACTGCAACGTGTTGAAAACCCCCTCTGTCCTAGTTTTGAAAACCAATCTCAGACACCAGCTAGCCTAACTGCATACAGACATGTCCTGCCATTACTGGTTGACCTATAGGTGCTGTAATTGATTGACTTATGGGTTGGGTAGAAACACGACTTAAGGGGGACGTTCTGGTTACATAATGCCTTGTTCTGAATGTTTTCCTATTGGCTAATATTTTGCAGATCTTGTATGTCCATATTAGGTATTTTGCATGCTTGCAAAAGCTAGGACTGCCCCTTAATTTTGTGCTGAGTTTGTAACCCTAAGCATATAAAGGCCTCTGTGTTCTGTACTCTTTAGACTGCCTCATTCAGTTGCTAAGGCTCCTGTGTGACGTAGTCTCACTTAATTAAGTTTAATAAAGATGTCTTTTCATATTTCAGCTTCTGTGCCAAATTCTTTATATTAGTGAGACCCCTGAGATTGAAGATTACAGTTCTTCAAGGGGAATGTGGGGTTAATTATTCGGAGTGGGTTGGTAGGGGTGGACAAGAAACAGACTTAGGCAGAGGGGAAAACACATGCACTCATGTGGAGTGCTAGAATACAAAAACAAATAGCTCCAAAAACGGGAAAAGTGGATGGACACAAGGTCCATGTTCTGGGCGAGGACCAAACACAAGAAGAGGACAAGACGCACGCATGGATTGACAAATACCGACCCCCCTGCAATGGCCGGTTGGAGGAACTCTCTTTTAGTAGGGGCACAGGCAGAAAGCACCAAAACCAGGGAAATATCTGCCCAACACTATCAAACAAGGCCCTAGAAAAGGGTCCTTATACTAATCCACTATCACCGGAGCAGACCAAGGGCTAGGATAAATGATCACATCAAATTGTTCAAAATATATGGTAATATAATTTTTTCTTTATCCAATATATAGGAAACATTTAATTAATTATTAGACAAAACATATAAATACAAAACCACACCATAATTTGATAAAACATGAATCAATAAATCAAGTCCCACACACCAAATTCATACATCCCAATCATACCATCATACATTCCAGAATTCATCATACCAACTCAAACATCACTCACGCAATTCACATCAAAAATGATATCATGGTGTATATAGTAGCTACAAGATGACTGGATTACAGAATGGAAAAAATCATCAGGGGGTAGGGGTAGATACAATCAAGCTGCCCCCACACAAACAACGCCAACGCGCGTTTCGGTGTATGGCCCCAGCCGGGGCTACACCTTCATCAGGGCGGAGATGGACAACAAGGTGTGGGACAATACACCCGTAGTTGTAAAGGCACAAAGAGCGGTTGATTTTTCTAAAAACAAATGGCAACTAAAGTCCCCAATGAACGAAGCTTCACAGCAAGGCTCAGATATAGTCCACGTGGCTCCTTTTCCACAGTAAGTACATACCTCCTTACTCACAGCTGAAAGAAGGGGAGGGATGGGCATTCCTTTCATGGCAAATTGGGCAACCTCTGTTTCAGGGTATCAGGAGGCCCATCGTCTGGGTTTAGTAATCGTAAGGTGGGCAATCATTTTCACCGCTGCAGAATTCCGCGGAGGCTCTTGCTAAAGCTCTCAAGGACACCAGACGTCCCGGGAAGGTGGCGTCATCTAGCGGAAAGCACGTCATTACATAGGGAGGAAATAGAAGGACTCTCTAAATACCCTATTGCCCAGCTGTGGGATGCTGTACTGATGGATCTGACGTGCACGGACGGGGAAGGGGTTGCGGCTCTTCCCAGGAGGTTAAGAGACAAGGTAGGAATGATGGGATGGAGATGGGCATGCCTGAACTCTCCATGAGCCAAGGTAGCAACGATACAATCACTAATTCTCTCAAACACCAGGAGGATTGGGGACCCATCTGATTCAGTGTGGCTATATAGACGTCGCATTTCCTCTACATTCACTAATTGAGGCGTGACAATGTGATTACGATTTTCTTTGTTTGTGTTTATGTTTAATTGCAAGGTTTATGAGAATAACAAATTGTATCTGACTTTACCACAATTTGGCACTGAGCCGTATAGTCAGGTACAGTCATGGATGTGTAAAGTTAAGATAGGATGGGGCATTTCCTCTGATTTGTACGGACACTAAAAGGTGATCTCTTTGATAGTTGGTACATCAAAAATGCAAAAATGCAATCTGTGGTCAGCCACTGGCCATATGGACTTAATGTATACCGCAGTTCGTGACTGCACCAGAAATGACTGCTGGCCCTTTCCTGCACTTGTGCTGGTTACTTGCCTATTGTTCCATACAATCAATTACTTCTCTCCCCTTTCCCCCTTTCCCATTCCCCCTCCTTTCCTTATTCATTTATGTCCACTGTAACCTGTTTGTTTGGAAAAAATGCAAATAAAGATATTTAAAAAAAAAATAGATTGACAAACGGGAACAGCGGAAATGAAAGCAATGCAGAAGCAAGCCAATGAAAAGATATGGGCGAGCTGTAAGCCTACTGTGTGTGTAACAACACGTCTCGAAGTGACAGAGTATGCGCTGTCTAGCCAGTCCTAAAAAATCATTCCCCTACTTTTTGTGAAAAGACAACTGCCCGGGGACAGTTAATTCTAAGAGATGCAATGCTTTAGCTGAAGTGTAAGGCAGGGTCCTGTGTTGTGAACCCGAGAACAGGGCAGAGAGCTAAAAAAAACTTCTTGCAAGGGTGCCTACATGCCTGAATGAAATGTAAATGTGCACACCTGGTTAATCTGCTTAATGTAAAGGGTGCTTGATAGTTGTTATTGACTTTAAATGATGGACTCACTTGTAAGATTCTTGATAACACAGAATTATTCTTTTAGTGGGAGTGTAAGGGATTGCCAGCTGAGTTGTTAAGTATGTGCTTTTAATGGACAGTTAAAAAAAATCCACTATGCCCAGTCAGTTATTAAAATCTTTATTTTGGATGCACTTTTTTTATTTTAAACCTTTTTGCACATTTTTTAGCAGCCTATCTTATACTGTGTGTAACAGAAGTTTAAAATAATAACTTACATATTCACAGTGCTTTCTGTGGGGGCTCAGAGCACTAAGCATACACAAATCACTATTCTCCACTGCACCAACCAGGATTCAATTCTGTGGCTCTCTGGTTACAGACACAGACCTCTGCAGTGCATTAGCTAAAAGAGGAATCATAATGTACCATAGTGCATTTCCCACTGATTAATTTAACTGGCTTTTATTTTTCATTTAAGTTGTGCCTTATTTTATATGTAATAATAATAATAATCTTTGTTTGGCATTAATTGCAGCCATAAAAGATAAAAAACAGGGAATATGATACAGCCGCAATTCATTTAAAAGTTAATTTAAAATTTGTGCACGATCGCAAAAGTCCGAGCAGTCATCAGTCACATCTAAAGTTTCTGGATCTCAATGTTGCTCTCAAGAAGTTCATTACTACAAAAAGTGTGTGATCATTGGGCAGAAGCTGAAAATACAATAAAGCAACACTGGCATGTCTAAATTTCAAGTCTTTTGAAAGGGGTTTAAGAAACAGTCTCCGAAGGACGTGTAAAATAGTGCATAAAAGAACAAAGTGTAGGGTATCCTGTGGAGCCCTATCGCCGCAACCACAGGGACTTCTATCTACATCTAAAACAAAGCCAGCTAGAGATGCCAAAAAATGGTGGAGCTGATTAAATCTGAATCGAGTTATTAAAAATCTGTCAGATGCACTGGTTAAAATAGAGAGGTATTTCTCCATTCTCTGAACTGATTTAACTAAAACATGCCCTCTCACCACAGGTGTACTAAGCTTGTTCCCCTCGGGGAAGGCCGTAGCATGTTTATAAAACAACACTTTTACTATTTTCAGACCCCGGGACTTCACTGTATCATATTTCAGGAAAATATCTGGTCTTCCTAGGGCCGTGAGGGTCTCCTTGACATACCATAACTAGGGGATTTTGGATGCATGGTCTAGTGAGAGGCAGTCCAAGATAACTGCAAAATTAAAAGCTGTCTCATCACTAGACCAGACCTTCACCCAGCACAGCTAACGCTTAACTGCCACCAGGTCAGTTATGTACTTAAGTCCTAATTGTTCATGTACGAAAAATGAGGTGGTACCCTGAGGGACTTTCAAAATGTGTCTAAAAAATTTATTTTGTGCAGTCTGTAGTTTGTTGACCGCCGTATACCCCCAGACCTCTCTGCCGTACAAGACCTTAGAAATGCAGAAAGACTGGTATAGCTTTAGGATCACCCCCAGTGAGCAAGTGCTTAATCTGTGGGTGTAGTTGGCAATAGCTCCCATTGATTTATTAATGTCCACTAGCTTCCCCTCCTGCAAGTGGTTCCAATTTAATTTTGTGTCAAATAAAATTCCTAGGTATAAACTGTGGGTTCCTGCCTTGAAGGTCTTTGATCTAATCACCCGAGTGCCTACTTCTATAACATACAAATTTGTAAAATTGGGCGACAAGTCCAACCCATTCATGAAAGAAACAAATCCATCTATCACGGTTGTAGGCCCATTGGTATGCTTGCAATCAATACTGCGTCATCTGCGTATAACAAAACTGGTACTGCTTTCTTGCCTCTCCTGGGGGTGTCAGTCTGTAATGATATCAGGTTGAATTCTAGACCATTATTATATATTGTGAATAAAAAAGGGGCTAAAATACACCCTTGGTGACCCCCTTGGTGCAATTATTATAATCTGTGAGACCCTCTTCATGAGAATATCTAGCTGCAGCAGTGGTGTGGGCATGAAGGGTCATTTATACATTTATGATCGACAGCTCAACCTCAAGAGAACCGAGCAAAATCCACAATTTCTTGTGAATCACACAGTCGAATGCTGAGGTGAGATCCATGAAGCCCAAAAAGAGAGCTCTGGGTTTGGCGATCGTATATTTGGAGATTGAAAGTTAAAAATGTAGGCCCAGTTCTGTGGTTGATTTTCCTGTACGAAATTTATATTGCATCTCCCAGATAATTTGGTTTGTGTCAGCCCAGGCAGGGAGCCTATTTATTAAAACCTAGTCCAAGACCTTTACTGTGGAGTCGATAAGGGATATAGGATGATAACAATGAGGGTAGTCCCTGTCCCCTTCTTAAAAATCGGAACAATGGTAGCGGTAGACCATGAGGGTGGCATCCCGTTCCTTACTGCGGCATTTAGCACCCTGCTCAAAACCGGAACCCATACATCAATGTTGTCCCAAAAAAAGTCCAGAGGAATCCCATCGGGTCCTAGGGCCTTGATCTGGGACAATCACACAATGCCCAACCTTACTTCATCCAGAAGAAAGGTGCTGGGAGCATCACTAGGGCTGGGTTCTAAATTGCTAGTAGATCCCTCATTTTGCCCGAAGATATAAACTCCCTCAAAATGGGCAGTCCATTGATTCGGGGTAATGTGGTGACCTAAGGTGGGTCTTAAAGGTTCTGAGAAGGAAGGGCTTTTTATAACATGCCAGAAAATAGTACAGTTTCTCTGTACACTTACTTGTGTTAGCTCTTCCCATGCTTGTCTTTGTAATGAGCGCCTCAGTACCTTAAAGGTCCATTATAATTACTGCAACAGTTTGCCACCCAGATTCTATAACTGGGGTCTGTTTCAGGGCCTTCATAAGGAGCCAGAGAGCCTGAGAACACTCTGCATCAAACCTTTTCAGGTGTTCAGAGGTAGGTGCGAATACCGGGACTCTTAAAAGACTGGCAACTGACCGGGCAATGGCAATAAATGAGCTTATGGTTTCCTCTACAGGGGCTGAGGGATCTAACCATGTTAAAATCTCTTGTTGACTCATTTTAAAAAGGGAATGGTTGAAAATGTCAATATCTAACTGTGACCAACGTAAATGCCTCACCTGATCGGTTAAGGATAATGTGCCCGCGTTTGTACTAGGGGGCACTGTCTGATTGCCCATCCCTTCAAGCACTAGAGTCAGGTGGTTGGGGTCACTAAATGGGCTGAATACATTTAAAAAGAAAATGTAGACCAGCCCAAAGAAACCAAAACAAAGATGTAAGCAATGATCGTTGCACATCCCCTGCCTTTATAGGTTGAGGAAAGCGAGAGTTACTGGGATAAAACATCTTATCTAAGGTGAATATTAAACCATAAGTATTTAAGAGACCGTTCAATTCAAGGCCTTCTGAAGAGTGCTCCATATGCAATCATTTCCTGATCATGCATGTAGGCAGACTTTGCGAGTTCTGTGAGAAGTCTGTGCATAAATGACAGTTAAAATCTCCTGTCAAAATAAGACTCTCCTGGGGAGGCCTTCTCCCTTCAATGATTCAAGGAAGCCCCTTAGGTATAATAGGCTTGAGGCCCCTTGCTTCTTTCTTTTTGCCTTATAAAAATGAATTAGTGTCAGGCGGAATGATCTTCCCACTACTAATTTGAGGCCCCGGAGTACATTAGAGTCCCATTTCTAAGGCTTCACAAACCCAAGGGCTGCAAAGATGATTAAACCTCCACTCGCTCTTCCTGATCTGGAACCCTCTGCCGGGAGGAAGAAGGTCTTGCAACCCTCAATAAAAAACGTATTTTCTACCTCCCAGGTTTCCTGAATACAAATAATATTAAAAGATCTAGTGAACTGAATCCACCTGTCGCCTGCAAATTTTTCAGCTAGGCCAGCCACATTACAAGAGATAAAACGTATATATTCCCCGCTACCCTGGTTTTGGTTTGAATACAGAACTGTGGAACCCGCAAGCTGGTCTATAGTCCCATTAGTGGGTGACCTACTAGAATGATATTCTACTTTTACGTGAGGCAGTAATTCATTATTCGCCAATACCTGTATCAGAGGTTCTGCGGGAGGGTCCATAACTTTTGTCTTGGTGGCGCTCTCTGACAGTCAATCTAGATCATTAAGATCCGCCAAAGGGACATAGGGATTGAAAATTGTCTGGAACCCTCCCGATGCACAAACTCCCCCCATGGACTAAAAGGTGACTACTTTTTATAAGGGTTAGGGGTGGGTCTATAGCAAAAGCCCAATGTTAATGATTTATTGCCATGGAGAAAAGACTGAGATGAGTGCCTCAGGAAGTTTTGTGCCAATTCTGGGTGTCTAAATGTGACAATCACTCTCCCACCAAACAATTTCCTGGACAGCCCTCTCTGGGAGACCCTCCTAGCCATCAGAATGTACCTGTAGTCTGCCACGTTAAATCTAGTATGTATGCCTAACCAGTGGGAAACTTTATTGATTAATTGATCCGTGGTTTGGGGAGCCAAGACCTGGAACCCCTACCAGGACCAGAGTATAAGGATAAGAACCTGGGGGGAGGTCACCTACTAGTAAGCCAGGGCTGTTGGTGGGAGCTGGGAGGTCCTTTGCTGCTTCAAGGGTGTGTGGCAGTGGACACTGTCCAATGAAGTCTGTTTGCTTATGTCCTACTTGGGGTTTGAAAGATCTGGAGGAGCATTCAGGCAATCGCGTTCGTGGCTCATAGCTCCCACTGCAATGGGTTTCTGAGTAAGGTGCTGACCTCTAATTGGATTGTCTAGGAGGGGTGTCTCATTACTTACGGCCTGCAACTGTAGGTTTGGGGAGGTGGAAGCTTTATTGATAGTGGACAATGCACTTTCGACTCGATACAGTGTGTCTCTGAAATCTGACATCAGTTTTGTAAGTTCAGTCCAGAAAGTAGTCAATAATTCAGTCAATATATCGCAGATTTCTCACTTTAAAGGGTCCCAGAATTACTCTGTGTCTGTCAGGTTACTTCTTACGAGTTTCTTTCCCTCCTCTTACGGGTATTTAATGTCTTATCCTACTTTTAGCTCTGAGTTTCCTCTTTAGCGCTGAGGGAGCCACCAAATCTTCGCCTTGTAAGGTAACTGGGGTTGCCATACTGTTGTCAGGACCAGAGTGGGAGATGCTGGGGCTAAAGTCCTCTAGGTCTATCAGTGCAGCCCCTAAGAAAGGCTCCTGTGAGTTTAGGGCCAGCCAGTTGTAAAGCTTCGCTAGGCGATGGTAGAGAAGGGCCAACCAGATCCCATAGAGGGCCTCCTCTCTGCCCTGTCTATTTCCTTACAGATGTCTGCCACCGCTTTCTCTAGGAAAGAGTCAATAGTCGCCCACTTTGAACCCATGGGGGTAGTAACAGGTACAGCCTTCCTCTTCCCCATTTTACCCGAGGTGCAGGGAGCCCACGATGAACCAGAGAGCAGGGCAGGGGCAAAAACCACACGGTGTAAACAGGTTACTCAATGTATTGACTTCTGTTGGATCCTGTAGCTCAGAGATCTTCAAACTTGTGGGTGCCGAGGCCCCCCCTGCCAACATTTTCAGTCTAAGGACCTCCTCCTGACAAACATTTCTAAATTATGAGGCAGGTGAGGACCAAATTACACAACAGGCTTTACTAAATTGTGTGGGAAGAAAATTTTAATATTGTTATTTGACGCCGCATTTTTTTGGGATATAATTGCTTCAGAGTTGAGCAATTTACCCATGCTGCTTTCCTCTCACTCCTCCCTTCCATCCCTCTGTCCTCTCCTCTCCCAATCCCGGATCTTTCTCTCACTTTGCAGACCCTTTTCTTTCACCCCTTTTTACAACTTCTGATCTCTCCCCATTCAACTTCTCACTTCACCCTTAATCAACACTTGCCATTCTGTCTTTTCACTGGCCTCACCTCTAACAGTCTCTTACATTTATCTCATAGCCTCTCTGGCCCCGTCACCTCCTGTGCCCATCTGCACTTCTCATTCACCTTGTCTCTCCATTCAAATTGTTGTCTATTTGTTTCTCACACTTCTCCAGTCCCCCATTCATCTTTTATATCTCTCCTTTGTTCTTCCATTTCTTATTGAACCAATGTCCCTCTCCCCTCTTACCTCAGCACCAGTGCTTAATTTGAGCAGCTGGTTTTCCGTGCTCCGCACTGGTACCCAGTTGTGCACACTGGCACTAAGACCGTCAGCCATATGGTGGCTCGGTCTGTGTAATTTAGAGATGGGCCGAACAGCTGTTTATTAATTCAATATACATTGAAAACAATAAACTCCTGACACCCCTGCCATTCTTATAGCTTTGGGGGCTTGAAATAGTCACAATTGTACAAGTGTTATGGTTGGTAGTTGCATATGTATTGTCATTGGCCGCACAGACAAGGCAATGGGTGGGTGGTTAAAGTTGCTACTGGTGAGGTCCCTGACATGTTTTATTACAAATTAATCACTGCTCAGCACCCACCCCAGTACTCCCTCTCTTCCCCTATCGCTGCTGTCCCTCACCCATGTTGCATCAAATTACTTTTTAGGTCACAGATCGTCTTTCAGCTATCTTCTCGCACAGTTTAACAGTAGCTCTCCTCTGTGCCCTCAACTTTCGCTCACACTCATTTCTTGCCTGTCTTCACTTCCCTTCGGCACTTTACATTTCTCCTCACCGAGCACACAGGTTGGACCAGTATGCTCCTCCCGGCCTGTGCCACTCTGCTTATTGTTCCTTAATTCAGGAAGGCACAAATTGTCTGTCTTACTGTTTTGGTGCAGGACGCGCAGTTATGGAACGTGCACCCTCCTTTGCTTCACTCCACCAAGAATCTATTATCCTTTAGGAAGATATAAAAACCTGCCTCTATGCTCTGTCGGTCACCCCATTTGGCTGGTTCTCCTTCCCCTTCTGTGTGTTTCTCATTTGCCTTCAGACAGCAGATGGCTATTAGCTCCAGGATGGGCCTGTTTGAGTGAGTTGCAAATTGAGCAGTAAGGGGGGGGGGGCAGGTGAATGAGGTGTCACATGAGTGCAGGATGAGTGGTGAGACTGCAGGGTGAGGTACAGGGTGAACAGCGCAAGTGCATTGTGATTGCAGTGATCACAGTGAGTGCTGAGTGAGCGGGTGAATGATGTGAGTTCATGGTAATCAGTGTGAGTGCATTGTGATCACTATGAGTGCAAGGTGAGCGTGAAAGTGTGAAAGTGAAGTGTGAGAATGCGAAGTGAGTTCTCTGGATTCAGGGTACATTCCCAGACACTTGAAGTAACTCAGCATATTTTTGACGGTGGTGTAGTGTTTAAGATAGAAGTTACCCTATTGCTATTATGGCATTAATCAGGGATCGAGGGTGGAGGAAATAAATAATATGCTGATCCTGCAACACAATTCCAGTCCTATGGTTAGGGTTGCCTGCTCATTATTTTGATGTCCCAGATGGTACAAAAATAAGCAGTCACCTAAATCCTATATTTCAGCACTCATCTGTGGTACTTGGAACAGCAAATATAAATAGAAAGCACTTTTAAGTGTGTTCTGGGGCTGCCTTAATGATCCATGGCAGATAATTAAAGGGAACAAAGACTGAAAAGTCACATTAAGAATGAATGCATATGATTTTATTTACAATCCTATTTAGCGTCAAGAGGAGCCCTTTGCATGCTCTTTAAACATCAAATGGCTGGTATTTTTCTTTTGGCAACCCTACTTTATATTTCTTTTCATGAAATGCATTCTCACACTACTGCAGTAAATGTAAAATACAAAAGTAAGGAATAGGCAGAGTGGGGGCCCAGGGGTTACCGGAACTAGAAACAAACTAAGCCTTGGTAACCAGTTTACAAAAGGTATGTAAATATGCAAAAGGTCTTTTAAGGCCTGCAGATAGATATTTTGTTGTGTGAAATGTCATAGATTACCTTTGTACCGAAGGATTTGCACTGTAATAATTCTTGTTAGAATCTCTTCTTAGCTGTCTGGAGGATCTTGTAATAAAAAAGCCCATTAAATAATGCATACATCCATATATATAAATATTTATCCATATTGACACATAGAGAGCCCTTGTGTCAGTTTTGTTCCGCCACTGGTCTGTCTGAATGACATTTATACTGTATTTTCATCCATGACCGCGTACTGCATGGGTAGTGGTTCAGTCCACATCAGCCATTAGCTCTCTTGCCCTGAGAATGACTGGATTTTCTGATTTCTTAAGAGGATACTTCAGCTCTCCAGGCAGTACTAATAGGTAGCCTACATGCCACTCATTTAATCTGCAGCACGCCACATCCCACATGGCCACTTTTCCTAAACCAGGAGACCATTGTGGAATGCTGCTGTCCATAATGTTGTATACACAACAGGAGTATGAACCCTTCAACCACGTTGGGATTGGGGTGAATATTAGCAAAACATATATAGTATCCCAACTGGTATAAATATAAGAACAATTAGAGAAGATATGCACAAAACATTATCAGCAAGGAAATAAGGAGACGCAATACATATGTAGCAAGTGCCAGGGGCATCATATTTATACAGAAAGAAAAGGTATTGTACAGTTGTAGCAGCACTGTAGGTAAACAATTAATACAACCCCATTTGTACTTGGTGTGTAAAAAGTGCATATGGTGAGCAAGGTAGCGACGCAAGTGACAAAGTGATCAGCTTAGAAGGGGCAATAGTGGTTAGTGTCAAATATATACAGTGGTTTATAAACAGCAATATGGCTCAAATTAGTTTCAGAGAAAGTTTTTTCGGGATATCGCTTGGATGATGATAGCGTGTGCCATATTGTGGGTAGCGCCTATTGTTAGGCTGAATGGTCGACGGCGTTTCGATCCACGTTAGTATGGATCATCTTCAGGACTGGGTTGAATAGAGCACAGTACTAGAGCGCGTTGGTTGCCTCTTCAGGGTATGCCGTTGATCGATCCGGTGCATAGTGGGAGCCTGAGAGCGAGCAAAGTCGGCAGGCGGAGGGACGGATGGGAATGAAGAATCGTCTCGTCCAGGTGTGGGAGACGTAGAAAGAATCTGTAGCCCGTTGGAATGGGGCGTGGCCAATTGTAAGCAACTTCTGATCCCGGTGGTGATCAGTACGAGGGGGAATAAATCTCCAGAGCAGTAGCAGCGGCACGATCATGTATCATTGTTTTACCTTTTTCAAGATGACAAACGCATTGATTCTAAATGTGGCAACCAAGGTGGAATTTTAAAATAGGCTATTTACAATGCCTCTGCAAGACAGACTCCCACTGCTATGTTTAATGTTGTTACTGCAAGCATATTCTCAATGTGGTAGATGACAGCATGTTTTCTATTTTCTACTTGTATTCTTTTAATTTATCTTCCATATGTTTTAGAGTCTGTGTGTGTTTGATCGTGGTTCTGTGAGATGATGATTGCAATAATGAGTCAGTGGATGGGTGGATGAATGCATGAGTGCAAGGATGAGTGACAGAGTGCATTTATGATGACTTGTAAAGTGCCTAAACCCATCAGTGACACTAAATGTACCTTAATTCATCAGCCAGACCTATTGGTATTGCCAATGCTTGCTCCCTTTGTAGGACCTCACAGGCTGGTGCAGTCTGAAGCTGGACAAGGGACAATTGTGTCCTTCCTTTGAAGCTTGGGAGGGGAGACAACGGAGAAATCTGTATGGGCAGAGCTGGGCACTCCCAAAGGGAAGCTTCAAAGGACAACAATGCTCCAAAAAGATTAAGATCAGGGGTCAACAAACCAGTTTGAGTGATATCACCCATGGCTTTGCAACGGAAGATATCAGTCTAAATAGACTTTGGGAGGATGACCCATTTTTAGATCTCGGATAGACAGTGCATGCGTAGTCTCTTCGAGACATGTTGTTTGCAACCAGTGGGCATACAGCCTACCAAAACCTACCATTGGCAATCTTCAGCATCAATTTCATTTGCTTTATGGCCATTTGCAATGGCATGCAGGCGTCGGGTCCGCTTCTTGTGTTTAGCCCTCCCATAGAGCACAGACCAAGTACTTGTCCCCTTCCTCTGCTCCCAAGGTTTTGGAGCTATTTTCTCATTTGTCTTGAAGCACTCACTCCATAGGAGTGCTTGTGTTTTCAGGCCATCTTCCCTATCCATGTTGTTGCTTTGCCCTTTCACCCCCTCTGCCCTCATCTGTTTCTTCTCTACCCTTCCACCTCCCACCCCTGCCCTCGATCGTGCTCAGCCTTTCCCCGTCTGTCTGCCTTTTATCACACTTATCACTGTGTGATTTCAGATAGATCAAGTGAAGTGAACCAGCACTTCTCCGCCAGGCGCAGTGCTGGCATGCAGCATGTTAGAAATCCTGCGGATGCAAACTTAAAAAAACAAAAACAAATGGAGAATATTAAAACATATGTGCGTACGAGATGTGCACTGTTACAGAAGGGGTTCTTCCTGCTCTGTCTGCAGGACGATCTCAGCCCACGGGTCACCGTCGGAGTCTGGCTGCACCTGTTCGGTGCTAGTTTCGATTGCACTGCTGCTGTTTGTGCATTGGCTGTTCTGTGCTCTTAATATACGTGCTATGCCTGACAGTTAAGCTTGGAGGGTGTGGTTGGTAAATGAATGAATATTTTCAAAACACAATATTTACCCTGAGGGGCAGGACAAATGACTGCATTTACCAGCATGCACGTGGGAGAACCAGTATAGGCAGCTACTGTGCAACTGCACCTATTTTGAGGCGACTCAGATAACTTACCCATGTTGCTGGAGACCGCTGCTGCAACTCTTTCTTGGTCCAGCCATCCCCCCTTCCTTTCTGGTGTTTTGGCGCGCTATCTTTCCTCAGGAACGCACAATCAGAGAGGAGCATTCGTATCTGGTGAAAAAATATGCACGTGGCTCGTAAAATCCCAAAATCTGACGATAATTTAGAAAATATGTGCACATAAATATAGCTCCATTTCCCATAATGCTGATTTGGCACATTAGAAGGGAACTTCCAGTCCATAATTGCACAACCTGGATTACACTAATAGACCATCACAAAAGATATGAGGACCAATCAGAAAAAGTATTAAAGAGTCTGAACGCAAGCTTGTTGTTAAACCAGCTGTTTTACATCATCTATAGAGTCAATGTATATCCAACAAGAATCCTGGGCAGCCTCACATGCGCAAGATTTGAATCCAAATTTAAAAGTCGAGCAATCTTTAGAAAATAAATAAATAAATAAATGTAATTTTTTAGCAACATAGAACCACAGAACACGCATACTTAAAATGTAAATACTTTGAGGCATGTATACCGGTTAATATAAACACATATTTATTCTGCTGTAATCTGCAGACCGCAGCAAAAACCCCAACAACAAAAAATACAATATATCTGCAACTTCTGCTTGTGAATGGCGCAGTGGGTACGCAGCCACTAATCAGCAGATGAGTCTTACAAAATGCTGTGCATCATAAAGCAATCACTTTGTGCTCTTCTCACAGTGCCTTAATCTCAGCTCAGGCTCACACTGGATAGGGTGCAAGGTGCTCAATGGTAGATTTGAAGAACTAAGTGCTAGAGGAGCACAGCAGTGGTTTTAGGTAAGTGTGTCTAGTCTCACATTTCACTCAGGGGTTTTATAAGTGTCGCATGGTTAATATAATAAAAAGCTTAAGCGTTTGATAAATTATGTGCCAGTAAAAATGTAGTAACTCAAGGATTAAAAACACGTGCCTTTGCTGAGTGCTGAGTTTAGCTGCAGAGAGGGAACACACTCCTTGAGTTGTCTTCGCTGTCCTTCTGCAGCACTGATGCAGTTGAGCCTAAGATGGCCGACTACAAGCTGCTCCGCAAAGAGATCCTCCTCCTGACAAGGTTGTTTATAGAGTAACATCCTGATGTGCAGTTTTCTCGGGATCAGTGACCCATGTCATGGACGGCTCCAAGAGAAGAGAAAAGGTCCCACTCAGTCAGTCAGTCAGGATTCTTTATTCGATGATTAAAAATCACCATAAAAAGTACAAACAAACAATATACACTCATATCATTAAAAAAACAATTCAATTGACATGAATCCTGTTATTGCTACAACTAAATCACAGTATGTTAAGAGAAAAGGACATTATGGAACTTTAAAACCAGAATCCGAAATCTCACAATTCACAATCCCCCCCCCCCCCTAGTGGCCCTCAACCGAGCAGCCACTTTAATAAAATTAATAATACAGCACAGTGTAAATGGATCATTCGCCTGTTGTAAATAAATCAAAGCCTCACGGGCACTTTTTATGTTAGATTTTTTTAAAATGTCTACCAAAAATCTGCGCCTAGGTACAGAATAAAATGAACATAACAATACAAAATGAAGGGAATCCTGCAGAGACCTATTGTCGCAGCCGCAGGTTCCCTTCTGCTCAATTGAAGTGGAATACCCTAAAGGTGATCCCAATAAATATGATAAAAGATTGAGCCTAAAACGATTCATTAAAAACCTGTCTTGAGCATTGTGTATTAAATATAAATAGGGTTCCATTCCTTCTCTAGTCTTTACAAGGTTATATGCACACACCGTGGTTTTGACCCTATCTGACTCTGTTCTTTGGGCGGCTTTATGTGCCAAAAACACTTTTTTGACAGTAGTCTTATGGCTGGGGGTGATTGTTGCCGGGTCAGAAAAAAGGTTCCCGAGGCCCTGCGTGTCTAAAACGGACTTGACATAACTGAGCCACGGGATTCGCGTCCATTTTTCTCTACCCAAGCAATCCTTCATTATTTCCCTACTTAGGGTTGCCTCTGGATTTGTCCAGATTTTTAACCAAGCTAAAATGGGTCTGACTTTCACCAAGTCCTCAAGGTAGGATATCCCTAGCTCCCTGTGTGCAATGGTTGCAGCTAGACTGTGCGGGGCTTTCAGGATGGAGCGTAGATGTTTATTCTCCTCCCGCTGAAGTTGGCAAATATTCACAAAGCCCCACACCTCTGCCCCATAAGTAACTTTAGAGCAACACATGGAGTTATACAGGTTCAGCACCTGCTCAGGGCACCACCTCCCCAACCTCCTACCATAGCCTGCAATAGCTCCATTGGTGGCATTCATCTTTCGACAGCGTTCCTCCACCAGGTGGTTAAATCGTAAAGACCCATCAAATAGTAGGCCCAGATACGAGAATGATTTGACCTTCTCTATCTTATGGCTCCCTATTGTAAATGTACATTTATTGCATGGTTTACTGCCGAGAGATAAAACATATGATTTTCCTAAATTAACAAAAAGATCCAAAGAACCCATAAAGGATACAAAACCGTCAATTAAAATCTGTAGGCTCTTTGGTGTTCGCCCAAGGAGGACCGCATCATCTGCGTAAAGCAGCACAGGAACATGACGCGTCCCTACTCGTGGGCAATCTGATCCTAGCTGTAAAAGGTGCTGCTCTAAATTGTTAATATACAGGGAAAATAGAAAGGGTGTCAAAATACAGCCTTGGCGAACCCCACTTCTACAATAAAAAGAGTCGGAACATTCCCCCTCCGTGTTATACCTTACTTGCGCTGAGGTGTTACTGTGCAATTCTCTTAAGATTTTAATAAGGCCAGCCTCTATCCCCATATTGGTCATCATGTCCCAGAGCTTTTCCCTATTAACGTGGTCAAAAGCAGCTGCCAGATCCATGAATCCCATATAAATGGATTCCGTACTGGCCTTGGTGTACTTTGCTGCTAACATATAAAGGTTCAAGCACTGGTCACTCGTGGACCGACCCTTCCTAAAACCGTACTGTGTATCAGAGATGATATTATTCACCTCAGTCCACTCCGCCAGCCGGTTTAATATCCCCCTCCCCAAAAGTTTGGCGGTTACATCAATCAGGGAGATCGGGCGATAACATTGCGGGTCGTCCCTATTACCCTTTTTAAAAATCGGCACAATAATGGCCGTTGACCAAGAGGGCGGTAAACCCTGACGAATTGCAGTGTTAATGACTCTTGTCATTATAGGGGCTCATAATTCCACTGAGTTTAGGAATAAATCTGGCGGGATTCCATCTGGACCTTGGGCCTTGTTCTTAGACAGCCCCTCAATCCCGACCTTAATCTCCTTTAATGAGAAGGCTACGGGCTGGGCTTGATCAACATTCCCTTGATCAAGCGATGGGCACGTTCCATGGTTATATAAGGCCCTATAATGAGCAATCCACGAATCGGGTGTTATATTTGTTCCTAATTTAGGGACTGTATCCTCCTGGAAGGTGGGCCTATTGATGATTCTCCAGAATTCAGTCATGTCCCTCTTTTCCCCCGCCTCCCTTAAATCTGCCCACCCTTCTGCTTGTAGGGCATTTTTCCTCCTACTCAGCTCCCTCTTATACTTTTTCCTACATAAGGCAACTTGTATGGCATCTCTAGGCCTTATTTTAATACTCTCTTTGAGTTCCCTCAAGGCTTTTGAACAGTCTCTGTCAAACCAGCGTGGTTGGCTATCAATAACTTTTGTCCGGGCACTAGTTTTTAACAGCCCATCTACTAAATCAATAATATATTTAAATGCTGTAAGTAGCTGCTGTCCTTCTGTTGCCATGTCTAAGCATGCCTCGAAAGCTGACTTCCCCTTCTCCATCAGTGATTTGTAGAACCTATCTCCATCAATCTTAGACCACCTAAGGCGTCTACCCTGATCGGTGGCCCTCTCAATTATTGCAACGTGCTTAGTCCTGCTGGAATCGGCACGATAGGGAACATCTAATACCAATGGATTATGGTCACTAAATGGGTTCCATTCAATCCCCACCCTGGAGATCCTATTTTTAAAAACCCTTGAAGCGAGAATGTAATCAATATATGACGAACAGCCTCTACCCTTGAAGGTTGGTGGTAAGGTCTCATCTTGCGGTAAGTACACCATGTCCATGGTGTGAACCAGGTCATAGTCATATTAAAATTTTGTTAAAGCTTGACCTTCTGGCAAGTGCTCAAAATGGGCTCCACTCTCCTCTGGGCATCGAGACCATGTTTCATCTATTGGGAAAAGGGCTGGGCAAAGATGACAGTTAAAGTCCCCCATTACTAAGATGTTTTGTGCATGGGCCCTTTCTTCATGGGTGGGAACCTGAGACAATCTGTACTCCAGTTCTTTAATCAGTACATCACATCCTCCACCCGCCACATTGTTGTAAACATTAAACATTATCAATTTAAGTCCTTTACCATTAAACCGCACCTCTTGGATGTCATGCGAGTTGCGGTTTGAGGTTGACCATGTGCCGTGGAGGTTCAGGTCTACATATACAGATAACCCACCCACCGCCCTACCTGGTCTAGATTTCCTTGCTGGGACAAAGAAACATTTGTACCCTTCTAAGTGTAGGGTGCTATTATCAACTGCCCAAGTTTCTTGTAGGCAAATTATGGTAAATTTGGTTATGTACTGGCGCCATTCTTTATTGTTAAATTTCGCAGCCAGACCAGCTATGTTCCACGAAACTATTCTAATTGCCTCGTCCCCTGCCTCCCCCCTTTTGCCTCCCCAACCTGGGAGTTGCGGAGAAGTTAATTGCACATTATGTTCAGCCACGTTTCCCATCCCTATATTTTGAAGGCAAGACTGCTCTAAAACAGGGACGTGGGCATAACTATTTTGGCTTAACTCTACCAGTGTGGGGGAACCAATTTGTGAGCCAGCAGTGTCATTGTCTGCTACACAAAGTCAATCAACTCCCTCCAAACCTGCCAATACAGAAAAACGATTAGAGGTAGGCAGGGAGTAATCAGCCCCGTGCCTCAGAAATGGTCTAAAACTGCCCCCCTGCATTTGAAAAGGGGGACCAAAACCAAAATTCTGGTGACCAGGTAAGGCGTCACTATAATGGCTTTGTTGATAAATTGGGGGCCTAAAATTGATAACTGGAGCAAATAGTTCTCTGGGATAAAAGTAGGTCAAATCTCGTGCAGTGATTGAACTACCAACATTTTGGGAAAACCCATCTACAATGTATCTGGCGACTTTTTCATCTTGGAAATTTATTATCACAATGTCGCCTGATAGTTCCTTAGTTCTTTGGCCCAGCCAAGGGAGACGCCTAACGTTAAGAATTAGCCCATTTAAATGTGGAGGGAGTGGGCAATTCTGTCTCAACCAGTGTATGGTCTTATTTTCCAGCCCTCGTTGATCTTCTCCCCACCCATCCGATAAGACTGGCACTCCGGTGAGAATGACTACATACGGGGCCGCTTCCGGAGGTAGTTCTACTCTATGCCTCTTAGCTAGAAAAGGCCTGTCAAATGTACCTTGACCAATAGATTTGGGGGCAATTCCAGGAGGGTTTAGTTTTGGTGCTTGTCTAAGTGGTTTTACTATTTCTCCTTCCTTTGTCTTCTTAGCATTGTTATCATTATTATTTGGCCCAGCTACATTGGAGAGCAATATATTGCGAGGTTTTGGTGTAGGTAGATTAATAGGTTTGGATCCGTTTTGGGCTTTGGCATTAACGATTGGGGGCAAAACGGACTTTTGGGGCTCTAAGACTGGTTTTGTTAAGTCCTTAACTGCGACTTTAATTTCCCCAATGGCCTTATCTAGTTTCTCAAGTTGGTTAGTTAACGCCTTCATTCTCTCCACTAATGGTGTTGTAAATGCTTTTATTAATAGTTCTATTCTGCTCATTAGGTTATTACTGGATGGGTCATTAATCAGCGTAGGAGATGGGTTAGTCGTTATGGATGGTGTGGATACCCTCAGAGTGGGTTTTTTAATAAGGCCCTCGTTATTGCTAGTGATCTTATTTATTTTTTTCCTAAGAGAGTCACCCCTTTTTTTCCTTCTTTTAGGCGGTGGGCCTTGAGGTCTAGGGGTTTTGGGTGTTGCTTTGACTGTGTGAGTTAAATCCACTTCTGGCGGCAAAGTGTCTAACAAGATTTCAGCCTCTGACGTAATATAATTGGGAGCTGATTTATTAAGAGACTGATCGCTGACAGCAACGATTGGGAGGGTTCTGTCTCGTAAAAGCAGAGGGATACTATCATTTCGAGAAGTCCCAGAATCCTCAAAATCCCCTTTCACAGGGGAGATACTGTGGGTACTGTGGATAGGAGAGATCGTTAACTTTAGCGATCCCAAGGATGAACGCCTATTTTTAATCAGTTCAATAGAGCGGCGTCTCTCCACCCGTCATTCGGAAAGGGTGATTTCTTTATCGATTCCAATGTTGGGCCTCAGTAAAAAATTATCCAGCGTACGCTGGCTAGCCCCTCCTATTGGGATTTGTTTCTCCTTAATGGGGGACGACATCCTCGTATGCCGTTGGGATTTGCTCAAGCACGCTGGCATACCCCGCCAATCAGACAAATGTCTTGACAAACTACCCAACTTAATACGGGCACCCTCAGCTTACCACCACACTAACAAAATGTCTTAAGATCAATATGTGCGGCGAAAGGGTGGGGGCCCAGCCCAGTCACCTGCGGTCTCCGAGGACCTCAGAGGACCCGCCCTTTGCCCGGGCTTCGCCCAGCACTCCCGCGCGCTCACGCGCAGCGTGGGAGTAGTTCTTAGATATAAGGATTAGGCTGCCAGGGGGCGGGGCTCTCAGAGGGCGCAGACCAGATGGCAAAGGTCAAGCAGGGACTCCTGGGAATGCGAGTCCCTGCAGCGCACCACCCCTGGTTCAGCCCGACCTCTCACCCCAGGCAAGCTCGGCGAAGACTCTCGGCGGCAGTCACAAGTCGCGCAGCGGCACCCGCGAAGCGGGTGCGGCCAGTCGTGAAGGTGTTCAGGAGAATGGCAGCGTCCCAGGTGAAGTCTCTCTGGCGTTTGGTTTTTAAAGTTCCCGCCGATTCCAAAGTGTGCAAACCTTTTAATGCTACTTGCCGTCCATGGGGCGGGGCTCTCAGGGGGCGCAGACCAGATGGCAAAGGTCAAGCAGGGACTCCTGGGAATGCGAGTCCCTGCAGCGCACCACCCCTGGTTCAGCCCGACCTCTCACCCCAGGCAAGCTCGGCGAAGACTCTCGGCGGCAGTCACAAGTCGCGCAGCGGCACCCGCGAAGCGGGTGCGGCTAGTCGTGAAGGTGTTCAGGAGAATGGCAGCGTCCCAGGTGAAGTCTCTCTGGCGTTTGGTTTTTAAAGGTCCCACTCAAATGTGGCATAGAGCTCACATTACATATAGTACAGCTGTCTGTACATGAGACAAACGCAAGAACACACCCACCACAGACACGCAAACTACAATGAGTACAGATGCCCATGCAGCACAGTACACAGGGGCTTAAATGGGAGACGCATTTTAGTCTGGTTCATATCTTAGCAGTATATGCACAGGTCGTTCTATACTTCACCGCTTCTCTCAAATTAAAAAGCAATGCAATGAAAGAGTAGTACTATGACGTGACCAGCGCTGTCTGCATCAGAGCACTTTTTTCCATGACTTTCAGCCCTGCTGAACAGCAGCTGTGATGCTATTTGTTTAACAGAGCTAAAAAACATTGACAACGCCAATATCTCTAGGATTGCTGAGACCTGTTGGCTTTACGAGGGCTTGTTTTTAATGGTACCAGTGAAACCTTTTGAAAGCATTCAACTGAACACTCAATAGGGCCAAGCCCTCTTACCTCTGCTAGGTGCGGTATCTGATGGAGTTTCAGATTAAAGTGTCAGATATTACACAGGTATCCTTCTGCTGCCTGTCACAAGCAAATCTGAGACATGGACATCTCTGCCCAGAAGGATGCAGGGGAAGGTTCTGTGTGTCATGTTAACGCAGCAGGACATCTGAGGGAAGACCGACAAACCCACATATGTATGTGGTGCAGGCCTTGGAAGCGGTTGTATGCCAGAGGCACGCATGGCTAAACCACGCATGCCTCTACTACGCAGTCCCAACAATGCATTCCTTTACCACGCATGCCTTTACTTCGCAATTTCGTGGTAAATGGATCTGTGGTAAATATTTCAGCCCAATCCTCTGCACTTAGCCCTAAAACTAGCCCAACCCCCTATGAGGCCTAAAAACGACACTGCGCCCCTGAGCCCTACAACCTACCCATGCATCCCTGAGCCCTAAATGCTACCCCACCACCCCTAAGCCTAAACAGTACCCTGACCCGAGCCCAAAACACTTCCCAACCCCCTTGAGACCGAAACAATACCCCAGCCCCCGAGCCCTAATCACTACCCACCCCCTGAGCCCTAAATACTACCCGACCCCCCGAGACCCAAAAACGACCCAATACCCCTGAGCTCTAAAAACGACCCCGTCCCCTCTGAGCCCTAAACACTACCCTGACCCTCCCGAGCCCTTAACACTGCCCGTCCCCCTGAGCTCTAAAAACTATCCTGCCCTCCTGAGTCCTAAACACTACCCTGACCCCCCCCCCCCCCCGGAGCCCTAAACACTACCTGACCCCCTCGAGCCCTAAACCCTATCCTGACTCCCCCTTAGTCGTAAACACTACCCCGAACCCCCTTAGTCCTAAACCCTACCCGACCCAGTCCTAAACACTACACTACCCCCCCCCCGAGCCCTAAACACTACCCAGAGCTCCCCAAGCCCCAAATACTACCTGACCCCTAAAAACTATCTAACCCCCCCGAACTCTAACATCTACCCCAACCCCCAAAACCCTAAACTCTTACCCACCCCCCCTGAGCCCTAAACACCACGCGACCCCCAAACCCTAAACACTGCCTGACCCCCCACTGAGCCCAAAAAACGACCCTGATCCCCCTGCGGCTTCAAAACTACCACATCCCTTCAAAACTACAACCCCCACACCTCAAAACACAGCCCCACTTCCCTCACCGCGTCCCCTCCAGATCCCTCCTGTTCCTGGGCCTGCCCATCCCAGCAACCAGACTGCGTACTGCCTTAAGCACGCATATGCATAGTTAAGGCATGCATGGCTGAGCTTGCGGGAAACAGCACGCGTGGCTCTGCTCGCGTTGTAAAGGCCGTTTTCACTTGGAAGCAGATGAGAGACTTCTGATTTGTAGGTGGGAGTCTGATGTGCCCTGACCAAGCCTTGTCAGCTGATCTGTGGGTAGCTTGCCAGTTATAAGAGAGCAAACAGAAGACTCTTCATGTCAAGCTCACCAGTTGTACCCAGTCTAGCACTGGACTTGGTAAAAAATCTTTATTGGAACTGGAAAGTGAGTATCAAAAGCCAGGTACACTCACACCAAGTTGGTATACTGAAAGAGGAAGGTTAGGACTTTGGTGACAACACCAAGGACAGAACTTGTAACTAAGAAGGAGTGGCTACAGTCTGCTGGCGTAGGTAGACTTGGAGAAGCGGAGAGGCTCAGTCAGCCTTTGAGATGGAAGGCAGAGACAGCCCCACAGGAAGTCTGTGAAATCTGGAAGATATGAACGGTGCCTGCTGCACAAGGTGACTGACTTTCATCCAGCCCCTCCAGCCGGGTTGAAAGCAAGTGGCAGCCTGGAACTAGAGTGCATGCTGTGAGAAGGAGGGGAATAGCAGCCTCTTGTGGCTTTTTGTGAGTACTGCGCAGGGACTTTCATTGACTGTCCATGCAGAATGGAGAATCCATATGGAATGGAACTGTTACATTGAGACACTGTAACTTCTCTAAAACTCATGCGGTTTTTGTCAATTTGGCATCAGTTTATTCTTAAAATACTTTTGATTTTACTTAATAGGTCTATAAGCTTTACTGAATGGTTTACTGATCCTCATGGTGTGCTATTACAGCTAATCCTTACCGGGAAACGGCCTTTACAACGAAGCCGTTTCCACGTAATCTTTAACCACGCATGCAGTACAACGCATGCGTGGTTACCACTAATGCCTTTACCACGCATGCCTTTACTACGATGTTTGTAGTAAAGGCATATGTGGTAAAGGTAAAAAAAATAAAGGGGGGGCTTGGGGGGGTCTCCCCCCCAAATAAAACAACTCACCATAAGTCACGTCGGCATCATAGTCGTTTAAGAGAAATCGGGGAAAAAATGCCGTTTTCTCTTAACGACGTATGACGTCACCACGCTAATAGTCGAGGAAATGTTTATGCGTGGTAAACGAATTCCGTTGTAACGCATGCGTGGTAAAGGTATGCGTTGCAACGGAATTCGTTGTATCATCATATATTCATCCTTACCATGCATTCTCTGAAGTAGCCTTCTGTCTCGGTTCTACACAAATGAGGGGTAAACAAGTCTGTCTTAGACAAACAGTGTTTGCCTGACGGGTAGATAGTTTTACACGGTGGTCGGAGAATGTGCCCACTGAGCAAGCTGACTTCCTTCACATTCACTGATTGTTGTTATTACTGTATTGCACAGCTATCCCATAATAGCCTTTAAGTGTATAACTCGGCTATTGGCAATCTGGACCGGCATAGGTTTTAGTTGAATATTACTGCTGTTGAACACATGGTAAGCTAACTATGTAAAAATCCAACAACATTCCTTCCTTGGGACCCTTATCTTTGTTACAGTGACACATAGACTCGGTTATGACAACTTTTGATAGAAGCCATCTAATTGAACCAAGTGGAATTGTACTTAAATGGCATTTTTGGTTCAAACCGAACACCTATACTGAGTATTTTTTTTTATCCTGTGCACAAGTGTGCGAACAAAGGGGCTAATTTTGAGTTTGGTGGGCGGAGGATAGTCTGTCAGGATGGCAGAGTGCATTGCCCCCGTCACAAATAGAGCATGGAGGGCTATAGCTAATCGACTGAAAGTAGATACAATATACTGCTGTCATTACAAGGCCACATAGATATCCCAGTCACGCAAGAGGGGAGATGTTGACAAATGCTTCGCAAATTCGAAGCTCAGACCTGGGGGGCACTATACGAAGGGGGGACTTTTCGAACACACAAGAACACTTTTTTTAAGATTGTCAGCCCACTACCATGGAGCTCTTTGTGTATGTAAGGCTCTGCCATGACATCAGGACTGCCACCCCTGATTTTCCAGCCGGGCCTGCCATTCTGGCCCCATTGCACGCCTTAGTCCAAAGGTCCACTCCTGCACATTTGGTATCCCTGCTGTTCCGGACCACCCAGACAGTGTGGTCCAGGTGGGAGCAGGATATGAAACCCCCTAGTGATGATAAATGGACATTCTACTGCCAGCAAACAGGGCGAATATCGGCCAGTAGCAGACTGTGTATCATACACTTCAATTACCTTCACTGCCTCTATGATACTCCTGTAAAACGACTCAGTTTTTGTCTCAGGGAAAATGATAATTGCGACAGATGTGGGTAGGAGGGAGGTGTTTATAAGAGAGATAATTTGGATCTAATTGTTTGTATAACCTCTATGTGTGTAAAGCGCTCTGATATCCGCAAGGCTCTTGTTCGCGCTCTATAAAACTTTCTAAATAAATAAATAAATAAAATCCAGAGGCATCTCTCCGTGGACAATAATAAACGTTGGCAGGTGGCATGATAGCATTCGATCAAACTTTTACAGTTTTTCATTTTTCAAAAACAAACTCCCAAAGCGGGAGCTTGTACTTTGAAAAATGAAAAGATAATGACCACACAGTGGGAGTTTTATTTTTATATTTTTTTATCTTAACTCACCGCCAAACTTGACGTTGGTGAACAGCAAAAGAAGCACGTCACACCGTCACTCGAAATAGTGACTTGGAGAATCGATATGCTAAAGAAGACTTGTTAAGACAAGTATAGAGAAGTTATGGTAATATGTCATACATAAATTGCACTTTGCACTTTATTAGAAGCTCTTCTTATATTACCATCGAATTGAATATTGTTCTTGCTGCTTTCTTTCAGCAATATGTTACAAGCAACTGTATCTTGCACCTTACTAGAAATTATTGGAGTATAACTACAGGATTTTGTTTTTGCTCCTTTTTGTCTAAAACAGATAGATGATAAATAGAAGGCTGCAGTAGGAACGTTATTAGAAACTGTTCTGGTTTCATGATGAAATATCGTTATTGTAGCTCTTATTTCAAAACTGAGAGATCTTACATCAAATAGTGTAGATTGGATAAGTAGATATCTTATTAGTTTGATTTTTATATTATTTTTAGGATGCCCTGGGTTATTTCTCCTCAACTTGTATCATTCAAACGTACTGAGACCTCTGGTGAAAGACTACAGCTAATATTCAGGTAAGCACAAACTTTGTACTGCATTTGCCATCTTGCTAAGGGGTGAACTGTGCTGTGAGGCAGTGTGCTCTCATCCCCCTTCTGTTTTAAAAAGGCTCCCTTGAGCCAGCGAGATGACGAACTTTTGGAGATGCACCTGTGCGCCAGAGAGAGGTACAGAGACATGAGAAGACTGTGGCAGCATTCTCAGCAACCTCTGATGTAATTAATTTTTCTGATCTCTACCGATGAAGGATAAAATCCTGAATCAAGTCTCTAGAGATAAACAGCATATCTGCACCATCTATGGAGAAAAACTACTTCTAATTTTCAAGTAAGCACAAACTTTGTACTGCATTTACCATCTTGCTAAGGGGTGAACAGTGCTGTGAAGTGAGGCAGCGTGCTCTCATCCCCCTTCGGTTAAAAAAAGACTCCCTTGAGCCAGCGAGCTGACAAGCGTTTGGAGGTGCATCTGTGTGCCAGTGAGAGGTACTGAGACCTGAGAGGACTGTGGCAGGATTCTCAGCAACCGCTGATGTAATTCGTTTTTCTGATCTCTACTGGTGAAGGCTAAAATCCTGAAACAAATCTCTAGAGATGAACTGCACCATCTGCACCAACTCTGGTGAAAAACTACTTCTAATTTTCAAGTAAGCACAAACATTGTACAGCATTTACCATAATGCTAAGGGGCCGAACTGTGCTGTGATGTAAGGCATTGTGCTCCCACCCCCCTTCTATTGTTCAAAGAGGATTAGTTATAATTTGGAGATCTGCTATCAAAATATTTTGTCACTTGTGTTTAATATCTCTCTTAAGATGTATAGCATTGCTGATTTCTTTTTAATCCTTTTAATATTTTAATCAAGTGTACTGTTTATAATATTTGTTTCCCTAGTCAGCATAATATCAAACAAAAAATAAACTTGAAACACTCTAAATAGTGCGGACAGTGCTATGCAACAATCCCAGAAGGCCGTATATCATGGGAGAAATTTGGGTAAGCGACCCACTACATAGTTGGAAACTGCCTGAGTTACCCGGGCTATTAAAGTTTAGATTAAATCACCCCACATCTAGGGCCACTGACCATCCCGAATTAAAATAGCTTTTCCCTTTCTCTCCATCTGCCAGAAACGCCTTTTATTTGGAAATAAAACACCATTCGAGACGACAACAAGATCTCACCTTGTTCTTCGCCCCCGATACATATTCTATAAACATTACGGGTAAGCAGCCTATGTGTTATAAAATGACCATGTATGAGTATGGGGTGTTGAATACATAAAAGCTCACTATCACAGACCTCTGTGAACTCTGATAAAGTTTTTCAGAGCACCCTGAATTCTATGTGTAGACATTAGCTACATACCCCTTTACGACTCACTTGGAGGCCCTATGTTGGTTTCCATCTCCCACACCAACTTGGTGCTATGCACTGACTAGTGGGCAAACTTTACCATAAACAAAAGGAGTATGTGGGAGCTCACTATACCGTGTTTACTTATTCCTAGCGGGCGTCGGACGGTGAGAGGGAAGTGGTGAGAGTGAAGCCACTTGTGAACCTAGCGAACTTTCCAATAAATTGACACCACCCCCATGTAAGTATTACACCTACCACAACAGTAAACATTAGATAGGGCCAAGTAAAGCAACGTTGAATGTGAAATTTAAATAAACTGTCTGACCGCCACCACAAGGGGAATATGAATGTCACGTGGCATTGCCCATTAGATTAACTGAATTCAATTTTGATCTACTAAGCATTTAAGTGAATTGTCTAACCGCCACCATAAGGGGAACGAAAACATCACATGACAAGCCCATTAGATAAACTTAATTTGGGCCATTGGATTAAATGTGAGCTTGGATATGTAAATAGTCACGAGATATTAAATATGCCAGTGGTTTACCTAGATAAGGCTATCATGCTGCCTTTAGTTGACCTCACCGAACGGGAAGTCTATCCTTAGGAGTGTTCCTAGGTAGTCCAGTGTTGCACTAACACAGAAACTCTACCATAGATATATCAACCCAGAAATCATGTTGAAGTCAAATTAAAGGAAAAAGTTTTTCTAAATAAAATATCTGTTTGGCTTTTGGTATCCGTAAAACTAACTGAGATGGTATATATGTGAATTTTGACTGTGCACTTTGAACAAAAATCTAAGACATTGTTTTTATCCTTAGATTTTATGCCTGGTCCCCCAAAACCCCCCCAGCCAACCACCTTGAGCCCTGAAGAAGGTGTGGCCCTCCTGGCCTTTCACCGAAACGTGCGTCGGCTTGTGCTCCCAGGAAGACGACACTATATTCCATATACATCTGGACTCTTTTAGTCGTCTTGCCCTGGAACAATACCCAAGATCTATGCAACAAAATTAAACATCTCTATGTTGCAAGCACCGGGCCTATATAAATGAACATGAGTGGAATGAAAGAATACTATAGTAATTGAATTGGAATGAATGAATGTTAGAGGATGAATGCGTTGTGGTTGTTTCTGGGTATATATTTTTGATACAGGTGCAGGACCATCATTGTTTATTTTTACCCTTTTTCTATCAACTGTATTGTATACTGTATATAATGTCTATATGATTTGATACTATAAAAAAAGTATAAATAAAATCAATGTTTAAAAGAAACATATCATCTCTGAGTATGCAATGAACAGACTTATGTGTTGTGCAACATTGGCTCCTAGAAAAATCACCCTATAAAAAAATTGTTGGATCCCTTGGGGACGAACATATCATATGGGCAGGGTTGCTCTTTCTTCTATTTATAACGTATATCATCGGAGAGCCATCAGACTATCAGCGTGGTATGTCAGAGAAAATGCTGGAGTAACCTCCATTTGCAAAAAGAACAATTGATGGATGGAATGCTGAAACAATGTCAAACATTCACCCCAGTACAGAGATCTAGGCCGAAATCCAGTGTTTTTTTTTGCACACAATGCCATCCAGCTTAAAGAAACCCAGCCATATGCAACTCAGTCTTGACTGTGCTCCCCATGGGAACAGTCCAGTCCAAACTGCCAGACCAGGTGCTCCATGGACCAGAAACAAGCATCCTGGGATGGTTTCAGGGTATGACCCCTCATCAGCCAGGCTAGCTTGACTCCAGAGGTATGGTGAGCATGGGACACACGTCGGGACATACCCTTCCCACTTAGGGCTGGGTCTAAACTGGGGTGGTGTGGTGTGCATGTTTGATTTATCCAGCATTTTGTCCATCATTTGTTGCTGTAGCATTTTTCACCCTATGTAGGATGGTTATGCCCAGACGTGGGTCCCTTGCTCACTTTGCCACTGGATGCATGCTAGCCTAGCTGATGAAAGGTGCTTGTTTCCGGTCCAGGGAGGACCTGGCTTGGCAGTTCAGGCTGGACTGTTCCCATGAGGAGCATGGTCTAAACTGATTTGTATATGGCTGGGTCCAAACTGGGGGTGGCGTAGTGAGCAAAAGAACAATGGAGTTAACCCAGATCTCATGGCTGGGGTGAATGTTTGATTTATTCAGCATTCCGTCCATCATTTGTTGCCGCAGGAGTAAACTCCATTGTCAGCCTACTAAAGCCCACCCAACTCTAAATTAGTGGGGCAGACCTTGAGTTTGGCAGAGAGGGTACTCTGTTACAACAGCAACAGAATACCCTCTCTTCCAGAATCAAAATCAGCCCCAAAGTGTTTTACGCATGATGTAGGTGCATAAAGGTTATCAAATGCAATCGAAATAATGGCTAACATGCCCTTTTTGCCTCCCAGAATATCAGGTATGAGTATTTATCCGGTCTTGGTAGTTTTACATTCTTGTAGCTGTAGATTTGCATTTCTAAAGGGGTAACACTGAAACTGGAGGAGGGGTGACTATGTCCTTTCTAAAATGCAAAGAAAACAAATCTGGATTGGATGACCTGCTTATGCCTGATAAAGGATATTTTGAGGCTTTTCGTAAATTAGCCTCTGTCGACCTACTACACATCTAAGTGGTCACCACATTACAACATGCCACCATTGGACATCTGTGCCCTTTGTTCCCTATTCAATTTATTCCCATTATGCATATATTCCTGTGCCCCATATATGTACATCAGTAGACTCCCATAAGGCACATCGCCAGTGCTTCCTGTAGACACAGCGCCCTATGTTTTTCTGGTCCGCATCACAACAGGTTATGCTGTTTATATGGTGTGCCTCCTGTTGCACATGGATGTGTATGATTGAGGGTCCGTGTGCATTGATGTTGATATGGGTGTCCATAGGTCTGTTGGACTTAGTGAAAGCACTTCTCTAGAGATGTCTTGATCTGTGTGCATGAACATTGTGTGTATAATCGTTTTGGGCAACTACTAGACAAAAATCAAGCCTATTGGCTTCTTGCGTGTGGATAGACAGCGGTGTATCCGTGAGGCACAGTAGCTAAGATTCCAGAGGAAGCTGACAGCAAACCATGAGGAACACGAGATGGGCAGATACAGAAGAACACCAATTGAGACACAGGAGCAGGGCTGCAGTGATCTGGCTCTTGCACTTGAACCTTTTGGCAACTCAGTGCTTTCTCTTCCCACCTCAGACATAATGCATTCTCAGTGTCCTTTTTCATGAGATGAAAAGCTGGTTCTTGCCTCTCACGTCTAACAATGCAGACATGTTTTAAAGCAAAAAAGCTTCAATTTAATATCAATAATTCTTCTCACAATTGGCATAATACTCTGGCAGCCACAAAAATGATCCAAATTATTCTCTTGCAGATGGAATTGATGCCTCTAAATTTACTCGAACATGGGTTTCCTTCATCTTGATGCCATCTTTATAGGTACACTGAACCAGGTACTCCATTTCCGAACGACTGTATCTATCTTTGTACCTTCAGTACCATCTCAAAATTATGATCATGTTCACTTTGATGCCTCCCAAAGACCAAAACATAACTATTATCTTGGAAAGCCATTGCACCTGATACCCTTTTAACAATGCTCTTCATGAGACGCTGGAAGCCAGAAGCTGCACTTGCAAGTCCAAAGGGCATTTTTCTCCTTTATTGTAATGGCCCCTATGCAGTTACAAGTGCAGTACAGTGGTAGGTTCTTTTGTCTGATTCAATTTGACAGTACGCAATAGACAGTCGCATGTAGTGGAGACTGTAGCCAGCTAATGAGGCAAACATCTTTCATGTAGATTGGAAAGAAGATTAATTTTACGCCAGATAGAAATATTGAGACACCAATTCACATAATCAATCTAATTTTTAAAGAGAAATGACAACAGGAAGAAGCCAATCTAAGGTTTCAATTGGTTCTTTGATCCCATTTTTTGCATGTATCTTTTAACTTTAATATGAAGGTATCTTCCTATCTCGTACTGATAAGGCATTAATCTTTAAATTATTTTTCGTATAAATCCAATTAATATTCCTAACGTTTCCCTAATGGCATCACATATTTGTATTAAATTTTTCCAGTGAAGAATTCATGTCATTTTATAATGTTCATTCATTGATATCAAAAACATTCAAATGGTCAGTTGATGCCCTGGCCATGAAATTCTGTTGAGACCATGCTCACTCACTGCTTCCTAGTCTCATCTTAGAGGGTTGCATTCTAGCTGGTATCGCCTCCTTCCTCCCACTCTATAGTGTAACTCGATAAAGTGTCCACGGCTGCCTTATTGTTTCTGATTTCTTTTGGAGCAGCTTCTCCATTCATAGATTTGTTGTTCCTCCAGCATGCACCAATGCATGTCTGCTTTCCAGTCATCAAAGTCAGGGGGAGATATTGCACCCCCCTCTCTGGTAATATTCAGGTTATATTGCAGAACATCTTCGCATACTTGGATATGCGCTTGCCTCCTCATTCATTAAGCAATACATTAAGCAATAGCAGTTTGAACTTCGCCCTGTATCTGCAAACCCACCACTCACCATAGGCATTCGAGCACCCCTTCCAAGAAGCAGCTTATCAGGGCAAAGGACAAAAGTAATTGTGTGAAGGTACCTCCCTGATCACACCTCTTTGCACACCTATTAGTGTTTATTCTCCCCATTCTTAGTAGAGTAGTTTTGCCGTAGTAGGATTTGTGTAAGATTCACAGTTAAATGAGTCAGAATCCAGCTCTTATTGCCATGTTCCTTGGGACTCTGAGGGCCTCCTGCTACTCTTCATCTCCTAGTATCCCAAAGTCTCTTGCCCAATCACTTAATAGTTCCCTAGAGGATCCAGGGAGTTATTGACTATTTTCCTACAGAACATAGAGATGACCTTTGTGCAGAGAGGTTTGGAGAGGACCCTGTCATCCAACTGTGACGATTCCTCTACCATTGAGTGCTTGTTCAAATAGAATGTAAATGTGTGTGTGAATTAGATGTAGGAGTACTGTTGTGAACCAGTCATATGGTAGTCTTTCCGAAGTGTCCCAAATAAAACTAGTTGACCCCTGTGTAGTAAAGCACAGAAATAAATATCTAAGACAAAGCTGTTTTTAAGAGTAAGACCTGCAACCATTGCATTTGCACTTAAAAAATAAGCACTCAAAAGCCAATTCCGACCAAAAAGGCATTCTATGAATTGGTTTCTATGAAAAGGTAAATGCCATTCATTCTGAAAATTTCCATTAAACAGTTTAGATGAAACGGTTTCTCAGTAATGGTATTCCATGAAATTGTTTTTCTATGGAATCACATACCAATATATGTGGCATGATGTTTGTGATTGCCTTTCTGCCTCTAACACAACAGCTTACCAAGAATGGTGTATCAAACACACTCCTACATGCACCCCATCCATATAAATAAAAAAAATGTGGTGACCTCCTAAAGTCATGATCACAACCTGTAATGAGGGTAGAAGAGGTTTGATGGGTTGTAATCAAAAAATACAGAAAGAAGAAAATGGACACATACCATGGTCTTCCATTACAAGTATTTTTTCCCAACTCAGGTCCAGTAGGGAAATCAAAGTGGCGCCTGAGAATCCAAATGGCTCTCAGACCTGCCAACCTCCAAAAAAACTCCCTATGTGAGAGGAGGGAACCCGGAGGTGGTGGAGCCTTAAGGAGGTTGCTGGGACCCTGAGCTTGTTACCTCATAAGCCAAGAGAATGCTGCCGAGAGGGCCTGGCAATTGAGACGTAGTACATCTTTGTGTAAGTTACTGCCATGAGCCACTCCAACCCCCTGGAAATACAGCATACCGAAGCTCCATAGGCTGCCGCTGATGTAATGTGGAGGTTCCAAAACCCCAATGGACATCAGCTGTGCTCAGCCTCCACACATTGTGAGTTGAAAATACTCTCTACAGGAGATTCTAGCTCACATTGTCTGCAGCCATTTGATATGGTCCCGCACCAGGTGACCATATGAAAGGAGTCAATATCATGTGACATACAGTGGAGAAATTTTAACTGGCAGGTCTGTACTATAGAAAGTGAAACTAACCATGAAATCCTGCGAGACTCTGGAATCACATCTTGCTGTACTTTGATGCAGGAGCCATGTTCACGTCACAGTATGAAAGGGAGGTGGCAGCACGTGAAAGACGCTTGCCAAAATCAGATGTGTTCTGACAAAGTCATTGTGAGAGTAAAGCAGCGTACCTTGATGGTATTCTGTTCTGCTGTCCTTGTTATGGCAGGGGTGTCTGGAAAACTGGATATTGCATCTGAGCAGCCGCGGCTGGTAGTGAGAGTACCGGCTGGGCGGTGACGTGGGGAGGGGGAGGGGCAGGGTTGGATGTAGTAATGTATGGATTACGGACTTTAACAGGTAAGCAAACATAAAAATAAATAATGTGAATTTCGTTGCTTGCACTGCATCACCAAATGCAATGCAGTGCGCGTAACTAAATGGGGCACTCCGCAGGTGATCTCTGTGGGTTCTGAGAGGAACAGAGGTAGCCTGACTTGCTGTGTTCGACCGGTGAGGAAGGAGTGGATCTACTCTAGGTCTCTGTCGATTCAAGCTCCCACACTTGTACAGTTCTTTATTTTCTTGCCATTTGCCACAAATTCTTTATTTACACGAAAACTGTCCTTACTTCTGTGACACTACTTTTTCAAGCATGCTTACGTCAACATTCAGTTCCATGAACAGAACATTCAGGTTGTTCAATAACTGGCTGCACTATTGTTAGCCCATACATTAATATTGGTTTTTGCTCTAATCATTCTTTAATATTTTTGCTTTAAGTCTTCATAAGAATGTGATCTCTCAGCACCTGGTCATGTATACTTTCAAAGTCACATCCAGCAGCCGTTGTTCTGAAAACTGCCACATAGCCATCTATTGTCCCTTATCCACCCACTGCCTTCTTACTACTTGAGAAAAAGTTTACCTTTCGAAAACGAGATTTTCTACCCATGCATGCCTTTTATTTTTTATACCAACCTTGACCACATCTGTAAGTAACATCTATGTCATCCACATCTGGCAATCTCTTGAGTTTGTGTAGTTCCTCTATACCGCCAGAAATACTCTTCAAGAGATCATTTGTTCTCTGTGCTGTGCAGTCCACTGCTCCAACATCTCAACATAAGCAAAAACGTGAAGCCACACCCCCTATGGCACAGGTGGCTCTCCAGGTACTCGGAGAAACAACGCGAATGTCGTTAACTAGCCATGGCTTCCTGACACAGTGGTTAAAACAGCAGATTCATTTAATAAAAGAAGTCACTCTTGTCACTGTGCAATAGAATAGCAAATTAGAACAGCTAGAATAGCCAACGTTGTCCACAAGTTAAACCCTTTGTGCCATGACAGGTGAGTAAGTTGTATAAAATAGATACCTTGAAATCATAAGTAGTAAAAGTTCCTTGCTTCACAATAAATTATTAAGCGGAAGAATAACCAAGAGTGAAACTATTTCAGGATCGCCAGATAATAGTAAAACATGTGAATGCAGTAGGCACATAGACACTTCATATAAGGTGCACAGATAGCTAAACCTACGTGGTAGTAAAAGAACATGGAGCACTACACTTCAGGGAAGGGGGCCGCTACGCCAGATTTGCGTGTAGCTATTGGCGCTGTAAAAGATATGTACCTATTGCTTCGTAATTTTGCATTGTGAGATGCTATTCCAAAAAGACCATCAGCACTTCAAATTGGCTGTAAACTAGTTCATGATGTGTGGGACGATACCCCTCATTTCAAACTGGGTGCACTGACATAGCCTGGAAGTGGGGGGTGGGGAGGGGGAGATAACGTAACGCTATAAAATGACCATGACTAGTGTGTGCTGAATGGGGCCGGACTTCCCAATCCAAAATGGCCACAGCACAACTGTTTGTAAGTGCAGCATGATGTATGGGTGCGTTCACACCAAGAGGCCAGGATTAGCTTTTGATCACTCAAGGTAGCCAGGAACAACTTCAGAAATAGTCGGTACATGAAATGTGGATTTACCAAAATGAAGAGCACCAGGACTGCAGCTATGACAGAAACCCTAGTGTATGCATGCAATATATGATTAGAAGTCTAGCTGTGCATATAGATGGTCAGGTTCTTAGCTCCTTTTGGACTCCCAATGAGCACTTATAAGATGGCGAGGAACTCCGACAATTAAAAGATATATTAGGTAGGAATCCTCTTACTTTTCCGTTTTGATTCCTGTTCCCCTGGTTTTCCTGCCTTTTATTGGCTCTTTACTGGTGCCCTCTCTTTGTTGTATTTTTGGTAGTGGGTAAAGGCCTATGACAGCAGTCATCCTACAACATGGTTGTTGTAATGTGAGTGATGTCCTCTCTGGCTGATAACAGATGGAAAACCCTGCAATCACGTGCCCCTCCAACACTGTTGATGTGGTGTTCTTGAGGATATAACTTGATGATGTGCTCCAACGATGTGGGTGCAATGTGCCTGAGGGCGTAGACTCATGGTTATGCCTCGACTCATGTTGACACCTCCACTCATGGTGACCCCTTGACTCATGGTAACCCCGCAACTCATGCTGACCCCTCAACTCATGCTGACCCCTCGACTCATGGTAACCCCCTCGACTCAAGATGACCTCTCGACTCATGGTGACCCCTCGACTCATAGTAACCCCTTGAGTCATGCTGACCCCTCAACTCATGGTGACCCCTCGACTCATGCTGACCCCTCGACTCAAGGTGATCCCTTGACTCATGCTGACCTCTTGACTCATGGTGATCCCTCGACTCATGATGATCCCTCGACTCATGATAATCCCTCGACTCATGGTGACCCCTCGACTCATGCTGACCCTTCGACTCATGGAGATCCCTTGACTCATGCTGACCCCATGACTCATGCTGACCCCTCGACTCATGCTGACCCCTCGACTCATGGTGATCCCTCGACTCATGGTGATCCCCTTGACTCATGGTGATCCCTCGACTCATGCTGACCGACCCCTCGACTCATGCTGACCCCTTGACTCATGGTGATCCCTCGACTCATGCTGACCTCTTGACTCATGGTGATCCCTCAACTCCTGCTGACCCCTCGACTCATGTTGACTCCTCGACTCATGCTGAGCCCTCGACTCATGCTGACCCCTCGACTCATGCTGACCCCTCGACTCATGGTGATTCCTCGACCCATGCTGATTCCTCGACTCATGCTGACCCCTCGACTCATGGTGACTCCTCGACTCATGGTGATCCCTTGACTCATGGTGATCCCTAAACTCATGGTGATCCCCTCGACTCATGGTGATCCCTCGACTCATGCTGACCCCTCGACTCATGCTGACCCCTCGACTCATGGTGATCCCCTCGACTCATGGTGATCCCTCGACTCATGCTGACCCCTCGACTCATGGTGATCCCTCGACTCATGGTGATCCCCTCGACTCATGGTGATCCCCTCGACTCATGGTGACCCCTCGACTCATGCTGACCCTCGACTCATGGTGACCCCTCAACTCATGGTGACCCCTCTACTCATGCTGATCCCTCGACTCATGGTGGTCCCTCGAATCATGGTGGTCCCTCGAATCATGGTGACCCCTCGACTCATGGTGATCCCTCGACTCATGGTGACCCCTCAACTCATGGTGTTCCCTCAACTCATGCTGACCCCTCGACTCATGCTGACCCCTCGACTCATGGTGATCCCTTGACTCATGCTGACCCCTCGACTCATGGTGATCCCCTCGACTCATGCTGACCCCTCGACTCATGGTGGTCCTTCGAATCATGGTGACCCCTCGACTCATGGTGATCCCTCGACTCATGGTGACCCCTCAACTCATGGTGTTCCCTCAACTCATGCTGACCCCTCGACTCATGCTGACCCCTCGACTCATGGTGATCCCTTGACTCATGGTGACCCCTCAACTCATGGTGTTCCCTCAACTCATGCTGACCCCTCGACTCATACTGACCCCTCGACTCACGCTGACCCCTCAACTCATGGCGATCCTTCGACTTATGCTGACCCCTCGACTCATGGTGATTCCTTGACTCATGGTGACCCCTCAACTCATGGTGATCCCTCGACTCATGGTGATCCCTCGACTCATGGTGATCCCTCAACTCATGGTGATCCCTCGACTCATGGTGATCCCTCGACACATGGTAATCCCTCAACTCATGGTGATCCCTCGACTCATGCTGACGCCTCGACTCATGCTGACCCCTCCACTCATGGTGACCCTTCTACTCATGCTGACGCACAGGAGAGATACTTCGTGAAAGGCCGAGGTGAGGCCTAAAGAGCCCTGCTCATAGGGCCCCGAACCAGAAGCACATCACAGGCGAATGAACTGCAGGCAGGGACTTCCAGAACCAGAGGTCACAGTGTGGGCTTGTGGAAAGCGATCAGGAGTAAGAGGGCACAATTTGCAACCGGGGGAGACAGCATCAGCAGTACCACGGGGTCACGGTGAGAGCAGGGAGGGGGGAGGTATATGTAAAATTGTGGAAAATATATATTCACTCAGGGGTCCCTGGCAATCCCATTTCCGAATTCATTTACTGTGTCATCACCTCCCCGACTTGAGGGAGTTCGTTCTATGCATTCAGTGAACGCCATCTTCTAAGACGGTATTTCTCGCGGGCCTTGGCACGCGCACCGGCCTCTCTTGGAATCATTTCGCTGTGTATTAAATTATACATGAGATGTCGCTAATCCGGCACGTATGCCCTACAGCGGGCCACTGACCTCCGGGGCTGCGGGGCATCATGTGCCACCTGTCGCCCCATAAGGCATGGAGATGACGCGGCGTGTAAGGCAGTTGACTCAGCCCTCCCCGTGGCACCCCCTCGCCCTGCCAGAGGAGTCCCCGCCAGCGCCATGAGGTCACCCAGTACCAGGTGCCAGGCGCCCGGGGCTCGACGCGAGGGGTCACTGCGTCCCTCTGGTGACGCGTGGCACTGCCCCGGGCCGGGGTACCTGCCGCTCCTCCATATTCATGCGGCAGACAGATGGACGAGCAGGACCTGCGAGGCGAGGAGCGGGAATGTGCCAAGGGTGACCTCATTCCTGTCAGACTCCGGGCGGCGCTGCACGCGGCTGACAACGAAGGATGAGGTAATGCGTTAGAGAAAAGGGAGGGAGGGGTGGCACGAGGGAAGAGGAAGAGGAGAGAAGATGCAAGAAGGAGACAAAGAAAGGCGAAAGTTTATTCTAGCGAGGGAGATTGACACGGAACCAAAGGATGGGGGGCAAGGGAAAATAGAGAAGTAAAATGATCTAGAACGAGGATGGTAAAGAGGGAAATACATCACGAAACTCAGTAAATACATAATCAGCATATCTGTCAGGATTTTTGATCAGTCTTTTACAGTTTCTGGGTTCAGGAACAGAAGGGCCATAAGACCCACAACCACTGGTCACTTCACAACTAGGCTCTTGAGTCAGAATTGTCATTGCTGGCAGCATCTCTTTCATGAATATTACGCCCAATAACCCCTGTGGGAGTATTTTTTTTTTTTATTTTGAAAGTTTTATAGAGCGCAAACAAGATCCTCGTGGATATCAGAGCGCTTTACACACATAGAGGTTATACAGACAACATAAATCATTTAACATAACATTTTGTGCAAAGATGAGCAAAACGATGTAAGACAATGAGTACCCATAGAGTCAAGGCAAAGGCAACAGAAGTGCCTAGGTGGTCTAGCTGACTATTGTCATAAAAGGAATACTAGTGATTCTTGAGATTTCCTTAGCCTATGTTCATGTGAATTGTGCCAAGAGAATCTATTTTACTTCTTTTTTGAAGGATGCTGTGGATGAGATAAGTCTGGTTTCTGGAGGGAGTGCATTCCAGATCCTGGGCGCCATCCCTGAGAAGGACCGTTTATATGTTTTGCTCTTGTTGAATCTTTGTGGTTTCAGTAGTAGATTTTCTGCGCTTCTTGTGGATCTAGAGTCACCCGAGATTGTCAATTTCTGTGCGAGGTAACTGGGTGAGTTGTGATGTATGGCCGTATGCGTCATGAATGCAAATTTCAGGTGTATTCTAGCTTCGAATGGCTGATATCTCATCCGCCCGCATGGCCAGCTTCCACCAGGACAATCCGTCCACTGGCGCACCAACACCACAAAGCCAAAGCTAGATGGCAGCCGACATGAGGGCCACTCCGTTGCCCACAAGCAGTAGGATACATCCATCTTGGCAATGAAATGAGTAGCAGGGCAGACAGGATGCCCAACTGAAAACCAAGATGGCAAGATGAAAGAAATTAGGCCCCCCCCCCCCGAGACCACCAAACCTGCATGAACGTGAACCCGTCACAAGAGTCTCAACTCCACCACCGCCGAACTGGCAGGAATTGGCCAAAATGAAGATGGCAATCATGCCACTCATAGACCTCCATAATTCCCATACACTGCAGCACAACCCTTCCTCTCTCAACCCACCAGCTGACCCATTTGCCACTGGTGCACCACATCCCAAAACAAAGGAAGTGAGAAGGGCCCGCTGCCACCTGGCTGGCGAAAATATCCACTTATCCACGTCCCAATGTACGTGCCACAGCCGTACAGAGGATGCCAGCAAATTATGCAAGGGATGCAGAGAAGCACGGGAGGTCAAAAACACAAACAGAGATTCGATCCTCCAACGAGCCGTCAATTCTCGCAACAAAACAGACCCCACAGCACCGATCTGTCCACCCTCTACAAAAATCAAGACATTCCTGCATTGCTCACAGCAAATGTGCCAACAGTGAACCTCACCATCTGCAGACCACACTGAATGACCAGCAGTGGCAGTGCCCCACGACAGAGCCTCTCTGAACTGCTGAGACTGAAGAGAAGAAAAAAAAAGGAAGTCTTCCGGCATACGGCACAACTCCACCAATCTACATGGCAAGCAAACATCACAACCATTCCCCCAGGCATCAAAAGAGGGTCCACAGCATCAGAACGTCCCCACCACCCCACAGTAAGAGCCTGTGGCCGAACACAGCCTCCCCCAAGATGGAGATTCTCCCCAACAACAATCCATCTTGAGAATCAGAGTCCAACACACAGTGTGCAGGAGAAGAGGCCACTTGAGCCTCCATCCGTGTAAATGCAACACCACCGCTCCAAAGTGAGATAGTGCATTTCAGCCTCAAAGGCAGCAATTTCCTTGAATAGAACATTGCTAGCACCAGGATCTAAAGCAGGCTTTAGTAGCGTTGGAGGCAGTCAGTATTTTATCAACTATCATGACCAACACAATGCGACCCACACCACCTCCATCCCGACAGAAACCACATGCAGGCACATGCTCCCACCACAAGGCAGTTAGACTAATGTTCTGATTTGTTACCTTTGCATCAAATTATAAAGCGCTCTGATATCCTTCGGGATCAAGTTTGCGCTATATAAAACTTTATAAATAAAATAAAAAATAAGTCTACACACACAACTACCCATTCAACAACAGAATCATTTCTACATTCTGTCACTAATTAATAGAACACTTTCAAATGCAATTATACACATATATAGACAATGACACATCAGCAGTAATCTTAGTTGGTTATGCAGTCATCCAACTCACTCATAGAATTTTTTTTCACACTTACATTTACTCACGTACACAATTATCCAACAACACCTCATTTATTCAAACACAGTAATTCATAGTTAATATGTTAAAAAATCACCATTACAATTATACAGTGATTTATATAGTTACTCTCACAATCACTGACTCTTACATATATTTATTTATATACACCAACTCTCACATACAATGCCTTTTATTTTTTTACTTTGTTGAAGATGTACTACTAAAACATATATTCGCTCACCAATACACAAATAAATATACTCAGTCCCCCAAACAACTGTTTCCACATGCACTCTTAGACCTATACACCTGGTCAATCAACCATTCACACATCTATGCATAGACTTACACACACACCAACCAACCACACACAAACTCAGTGTCCCATACAAATACTCACGCAACTAATCAATAACTAATATACACACTCATGTACAAGAAAAACAACCGCAAAGGTGCACCACAACAAGCAAGATAATAAGTGCAAATGGTATTTAAGCACAATGAAGAAAAATTTCATAAAGATATGTTGTTAGTCTTCTTTTATTCTTTAATTTTCAATTTGCAGTGAAACATAAACAGCCGACGCGTTTCGTCCCAAGCCGGGACTTCTTCAGGGCTGTCGGTAAAAACTCACTCATGTAGTTATTGACCAACTGATGCAGCATGTTATACAACAACAGAGACAGTGATGCACACATTCACATAATTTAGTTGCTAATCCATGTATTAAGTGAGGCACTTTTAATTACTCACTTAAACAGACAGTCAGACAGCTACTAAATCCTCCATCCAGAAAGCTATATATCCACCCAATCTTCAATACAGATTGGTATATATATATAATACATATTTAAATTTCAGACTAAACCACATTCACTGGATGATGTCATCAGTGATGTCAAAATATGCAAAAAACAAGGACCCCCTGAATAGAAAATAGTACAATTCCTAGGACAGGGAAAACAAATTGTGTGTATCAATTCCTAGGCAATTACAACATAAACTTAGGGAACAAGTGTAAACTAGAGGACATAAAAAAGCATACTCTAAAATACAACCATATACTGTTTAATAAACAATTACATTAAAATATAAATGAGATCATGATTCATATTAAACATAATACATACATAAATAAATATACAGTGAAGGTCAAACCATAAAAAACAAAGTTACAAGGAAATCAGTTAAGAACACAATTTAATAAAAATGTGGCAATTATTGTAGTCGACGCGCGTTTCGGCGTTTAACAAAACGCCTTCTTCAGGAGCCACATAAATTTCTGAAATACATAATAAACAACAAAAGAAAATAAATAACAATTCATTAACTAATATGTAAACAAATTAAAACACAAAATATAACATTTTATGAATTACATTCAGATCTCATTTTTCGCTATAAAAAAGGCCCTCCTAAATTATAAACCTTGTCCCTAATTGCGTGATTAATTAATACAGAATGAACATATATCTAAACATCAAGATAATAAAACATTAAGCATTCGCATTCAAATACTGTTAAAACAATTGACACAATGGACAACTCCGTGCGTCAATATATGGTTAATTATTATTTCGAAAGCTGAATATGATGTCTAAAGCTCATAGCAACAACAAATGAACAATTATCTCCAGGTATTATATAACCCTATGTACAGACATAACCATGTGCAACAGTGGTTAATCACATCTGGTCTAAACATATCGAATGCACAGTGGTTAATCACATCCGGTCTAAACATATCGAATGCACATTATTAACAATCAATAACTTACTTAAAAAAGAGAGAAGCGAATCCCAAGTCTCTTATCAGTACATAGAAGAATTTTAGATCAAGCAAACTAATCAGGGGGAATTCCAATATGATCCTATACTCCCTCAATCGTTCACCTAATAGTAAAATAAAAAGGTCAATTAAGGTCTGTACTGAAACTCGAGGGTACCCAGATTCCAAACCATTATGTGGACCTAAATGGCTCACCTTTCTCATAAGGATTGCGGTCATAAACATAGCAAAATACTCCAGGAAATTAGATAGAAAAATCTGTGTGTCTCCCAGACAGTCGTGCTTCAAATTACTGCCACGAATGTGTCTCAAAAGAAAATAAAGTGTAGCACAAGATGTTATGTCTAACCACGTTTTTTTAGGGAGTGAGAAACTTTTGTAACTTGTTATAAAATAGATGTCACTCACCGAAAAAATACTTAAATAACGTCCACATGGGGGTTGGAGAGACTTAAAATACTCCGAAAAGGATATTCAGAGACGCGTTCAGGAGCTGATGCAGACCGAAAATACGCCGTTTCGTTTGTTCCGATTGCGAATAGCAAGACTCAAGATATGTGAGTCAAAAGATAAAAGAAAATTAAAGCAGCTAATGTTAAATCGTAAAACCACTAAAACGAAGTTATAATACCGTGAGGACTAACGGCAAACCGTCACAACGTAGACTTCATGTCAGAAGCCAAAATGTAAACTCACCGAGATTGCGGCTGCATGTGTAACGGAGGGACGTTCACACAGAAGGTAGCTGGTAGCGTTTCACAGCGATTCAGGATAGTGGCAACCGAGACACACCCAGCTTGAAACTTAAATACTCTACAGGTGTGAGACACATGATCAAATACCTGTGTTCCTTAAAGATACAGCGGCTGAATCAAAGTTTTTTTTTTTCACGATCGTAACTATCCAACTTTAAAGGAGCTACAACAGGCCCTACTTACAATCTCTATAATCCTCATGATATTATATGGAAATAATGCAATTATATAGGAATGGTCCAATATAGGACAATAACCTCTAAATATAACAACATGGTTTAAATAGTCCTAACGATTAGACTATCAATAGAACTGGACAATATAATACTGCAAAGTGTAATATATAAAAAAATATACTTCTAAAGTTGTTATCTAACCATATATTAAACATATATCTAGCAGAGAGATCAAGAGGACAATACGAAGATATAGTAATACCGCGATCCTCAAATGTCAATAAATAGCATATTCACTATCAAATGCTAACAGCATAATAATGATTTCATAAGTTAAAAAGGGAATTTCTTATACAGAAGAGGGACTGCTAATAACAATTAAAATATCACATTCTCCCACGGGATTTCGCTATTCAGTCCCCTAGAAAAAGTGTTAAGAACAAAAATCCAATATACTTCTTTCTTTTTGTGAATAGCACATCCACCTTTATTATCTGGTGTTCTAATTTTTTCAAGAATCCGCCAGGGGAATTCATCTGGTTTGTGATTCTTTTCTAGAAAGTGTTTGACTAAAGGTGCTGCAAGTTTGCCTGTTTTAATGGCAGATCTGTGTTCAGTGAGGCGAACCTGGATGGATCTAGAGGTCTCGCCAACATAACCTAGATCACAAGGGCATAGGAGAAAATACACAGTGTTTGTTGTTTTGCAGTTCCAAATATCATATGCTTTGGTAGAGAAACCATTATGGGTGAAATTTTCACCCCCTAGAATGTTGACACATGATTTACAGGAGGAAAATTTAACTGGCCACGTACTGGAATGTTATTCAATAAGGATCTCTGAGTAGGTCCATTAAGGGCCAATTTCTTATCAAATCTTGAATGAACAATAAAATCCTTAATGTTCCTGTTCCTTTTGTGTGCAAATAAAGGTTTCGCTAAAGAGTTCCTAGAAGTAGGGTTACAGTTGAGAATATGCTAATTGGCGTTAATGATCTGTTTAATGCGATCATTCAGAGTAGAATGTCTTGTTATACAGACAAGCTGGTCATTGGTATTCAGTTCTTTGGGTCTCAGTAGAGCATCGCGATCGTAAAATTGTGCTCTTTTGTAAGAGTCTCTCACTAACCTGTGAGGATAACCTCTGTCCATGAATTTCTCCCTCATCACTGAGGCTTGTTTGTCAAAGTCACTGAGACTCGAGCAATTCCTCTGAACCCTTAGGAACTGTGAAAAGAGAATACTTTGTCGTTGACTCCTAGGGTGGAAACTATTAAAGTGGAGCAACGTGTTCCGTGCCGTGGGTTTCACGTACAGGTCAACTTCTAATTTGTTGTTCTGATTCTTTATTAGTAAATCTAGGAACTCCACTTGATCAGTGTTATACTGGGCAGTGAATTTTAAATTGACGTCAGTCATATTGATCCATTCAAGAAACTCCAGCAAGGAGTCTTTCCCATTGGTCCAGATAAAGAAAATGTAATCTATGTATCTGGACCAATGGGAAATAGACTCAGAAAAGGAGGCAATTTCATTGTCAATAATTTTTTTTTCAAAAGCTGACATATAAATGTTCGCTATTGATGGTGCAACTGATGCACCCATACTTACTCCCCTTATCTGCCGATGGAGTGAGTCTTCGAATTCAAAAATATTTTCCGTAAGGACAATAAACAGACAGTCAATGAGGAATTTCTTGGGGCAGATTATATTATATTTATCAATGAACCAATCAGTTGACAAAATTGCTTCCTTCAGGGGGTATATTACTATACAAGGACTCAATGTCCATGGTTACTAGAATGTCCCTATTTGGCACAAAATCAGTGATGTCATCAGTGATGTCACTGACCATGTCATGAATGATGCAATATGTGACATCGGCAGTGCATTGCGGACGCGCGAGTTATAGTTAGCAGAACTAACTATAACGGAGGAATTTCTATGGTTTTGTACAAGTGAAATGGCCAGCTAACTATAACACCCCTGGGGCGGAGCTTGGCTTGTGACGGAAATGGCCGTCTGAGCCTCGAGCTCCGATGCACTGACCAACTATCCTTAATATATCCGGCTCACCCTCTGCTGAGGCATCGTTAGAGGAACAATGCCGGGATGTCGGAACATCGCGGCTGCCCGCAGATCTGATTCCGCTCCCCCTGTACGGAAATATCTCACAGCGCGGCGGTGGAAATCGGGGACGCCGGGCACTGTAAATCTCAGGGAGTTTAGCTTGTTTGTTTACACCTTGACGATGATCTAAAGAGAAGGCGAGTGTGATAGAGGGGGAATCTGCGAGCGCGCCACCGTCCCTCCCACTCGCCACACACCACCCAGCAGATTACCAAACCAAAACGATAATTCCACCCCCTCCCTCCGTTCGCCCCCACCGCCACTACGAGCAGATCCCATGTTTTTCGCAAACATTTACAAACAAGCTGGCTCAGTGGAGCCGACGAGGGAAAGTGCGCCATGCGCGCGCTGCCAGCCTCCGGGGACAGGAGATGTGCAAGCTCGGACAGGAGATGTGCACACGTACGGAGTGCACATCGCCTGTCCGCGTGTGCCACCCCTGTCTCCCTTCGTGCACCAAAGCCACAGCAATAGAGTCTTCGCTAGCGAAGCAGTTGCGCTGCATTCGTAGCGAGACCTAAAAACAACCCACCCCCAGCGCATTCCCCCTGTACCCTTCCATACCACCTCGTGGCTAATACTTGTAAGGCCAAGCGATCTCCCACAAATCTGTTGCTCAGCTGAAACAGCAGCCCACTTTACGAAGGAGTGTCCTACTCCAAGTTGTCATTTTCAAACTTACAAGCCCTTGAATCTGACCTAGGTCGAAAAACAAACATTAACAAGCACAACTGATGCACTGAAAATTATTTCCTAACATATTCTTCGCAACATTTGGACTTCCATCTCCCAATCCTACGTATTTCTAAGGAGCACAGTCCCCATCACAGCCAACAGCTGAGCGATGGGAATCTGTCGCCCTTGTGCATGGCAAAATATATTTCCTGATGTAAAAATCTAGAAGCTTTGAAAACCCCCATACCCCCTCTATAAAAAAAATCACTGCTTATTCCTGCCCTATCACGTAAACCTATTAACTCAGATGCTCCGAATGTCCCAAAAACAACCATAAAAACATAACCTAAACTTGCCCCACCCAACTCATTATAACAGCGAGAAGGCAACTACAACAAAAGTGTTTGCAACGAATCAAATGTCACCGGCTGATGTAACAGCTTGCTATCCCATGTTCCCTATGTAAACCTCCAAGACCCCTTTTCACTAACCCCCTCCCACCGGATCCCTCCCCCACCTTAGCTGCCCACGCAAAGAAATTTCTGCCAATTTGCCATAAATAGTAGTGTGGGAAAAAACCTTTATCTATCAAGTGGAACACAAAACCGAATAAAAACTGTTCATCATCCACCATCCTCCCCTGATTTAAGCATAACATGTCTTTTGTGTATTGATCAAGTCAACCACAGCTAGATTGTCTACATTGAACAGGACCGGCCCACCCCGGAATTTCTCCCCCCACGCACACAATGCCACGAGTAGAGGAAAGAACTCCAAAAAAGGCGATACAGCGACCCTGTTGTAGCCAATGCCCCGGCCAACCCTTCAGCGCACCAACGCCCCTCCCAGAATATGCCAAAACCTTGAGCACCAGATGCATCCGAGTAAATCTGAATGTGCCCAATCATATCTTCATCCGCAAAAAACAAAGATATGCCAGTAAAGTCTGCTAGCAAAGTCAACTAGATAACAGATCAGCCCTAGTGGCTGCCGAAATACGCACTCTGTAATAAGGGAGATAGGCCCTTGACATGGACATTTCCAGCCTCCTACAGAAAGGTTCTCCCAGCCCTGACCACCCTACACACAAAGTTTAGGTAATCCAACAAGTCTCCACCTTCCTGAGCTCCAATTTACTCTCCTCAATCACAGATGACAAAAGTGCAGAAATCTCCTGCCCTTTCTCCGCTAGTAATCTCTCTACCATCTCCATAGTGTCAATTTCAATTCCCAATAAAGTCAGTTTTGTACTAGCACCGTCAGTTTTGTCAGATGTTAACGTCACACCAAGCTCCTGCACCATAATCTGGAAAGAGTGCAAAGCCTTTGACATTGTCCTGTGTTCCACTGAACATCAAGTCTTCTAAATAATGACAAAGGAGGTCATGACCACTAATGTAAGTAAAAAACGCCACTGCACGAAAGTGCTGAAGGCTTTAAATAGTGCACACGACACCAAAAAACACCCCATGGAAAGAACTTTAATGACATAGAATGCCCCTTGAAAGTACATGCCTAACCGTTAAAAAAACAGAGGGATGAATGGTAACAGACGAAAAGCAGATTATATCTCACTTTTACCCAACTGCGCAGCTCTCTCCGCTGACCTGACCAACCTCAGCGCAACGTCCACGGAGGCGTAAGATAACAACAGAAACCATTTGTGATATAAAGTCATTAACGGAGGAGCCCTCAGGCCATGACAGATGATGTATCAGACTGAACTCCCCAGCCTTCTTTTAGGCACCACCCTCAAAAGCCCAGCAACTCTGCCCGTGTCTATCTCTGCCCGTAGCTTCTGGTGCATGACCTTTTGGAAACTCCATCGCTGACTTCAAATTGTCAGACCACCTGCTCTGATGGGGACCCTGGTATCCTATCCTAACCTGTCTTTGAAGCCCCAAAATAACCTGGATGCTGCCTCAGTGTCGGGATAGGCTCCCCGCTATTTCGCCAAGATCTCCAACCTAATTGGGGTATGAGCCCTTTGGTACAACATGGAAAGCCTGACCTCTTCTCCCCTGCCCCCTTCCTTGATCACCAAATCACTGGCCTGCAAAAACATTGTGTGAGGGAATGTTTGCCACCACATTGGGAGCACATCATGCTTGACCTGCAGAATTGCCTACTGCAAAAACCTCTGTCGAAGTTCCAAAAGGCCCCGAACACAGTTGTTTGACCTCTGTCAGTAAAGTATGAGAGACGTCAGACTTTTCAATACAGGAACTCTGGCATTCCACTCCCATTCCCACTTCTACTGCTTAGTCCATCAAAGACCCCCCAAGCAAAAGCATTTTCACAATTTTTCTCATTACACTAAATGTCCCTCCCTTCCACCCCAGATCGGGGCTAAGAACCAGAACTGAGCACTTATTCCACCACCCTCAGTATTGTAGCAGCACTGCACTGCATGCAAGCTTCACAAGCTTCACAGGTCCTGAAAAGGTTGACTCTCCCTTTTGCACTCTCACAGGCTTTTTTTTTAGTATAAGCCAGTCACCAGCTTTCAGCTCTTTGAGCTTCACTGTTAACCCTGCAAAGTTGGTAGTGACTTTTCCCCATGGTTACCAGGTGGAAAACATCATAGGCATGAGTTCCTTCAAGACCTTTCAGTGCTTGTCAGCATTCAGGTACTCTTCACACTTGTCAACACGCGCATCCACACTGCAATCCATACCTGGTCATCAGTAGTATTTTCCTAAAAACTTTTTGGAGGCCCCTTGATGCCTGTTATGAACAATTTTCACTAACGTATCTCTCAGAATCACAGGATAAACGAATAACACATCTCCTACTAGCATATTGTTTCCATCTACAACTGGGATACCCCATGGGCAAAACTTCTCAAAGACCTCTCACTATTCCTCTCCAGCAGCCATCCATCAAAGAATATTTTTTTTCCTTGCTCAATTTGGGCATCTTAGTCACACACTTCCACCCAGTCCTTCTCGGCAGTAGTACCTTCACAAGTTGCAGTGACATAAATCGCTGCAGCCGCATAATCCTGTTCATCATGCACCCCACCATCAGATATATCCTTCCGTGGCTTCCTAGACAAGCATTCTGCACATATATTTCTACTTCCTGAAATGTGTCTTAAATGAAAGTTGAACTTCGTAACATTGAGATGTCTCCCCAATCTCAGTGGCTCTTTTCCAATGCAGAGCCCATCCATCAAATAAATTAGCTTCTTGTGATCAATACAAAGGTCAAATCCATTACCCCAAAGATACATGCTCAGTTTTTCTTCAGCTCAAACCCAGGCACGTGATTCTCGTTCAATAGTGCTATAGCACACTTCTAAACCTTTGCGGTTGAATGCAATGAACGCTACAGTGTGTTCTTTGTTACAAACCCACTGACTTAGAACTGCACCAATCCCAACTGAGCTGACATCCACAGGGAGCTGTTAGTAAAGTCAAAAAGTCTGAGAGCAGGTAGAATAATTATCATATTGTTGACCTTATTAAAGCCCAAATCTTGTTCCTTATCCCTTAAAAACTGTTCTCTTTTCCTTAACAGTTTCCTGAGTGGTTTCACATGAGCAGCGTAGCCCTGCATGAACTTAGCATAATATTCACTCATGCACAGGAAAGACCTCAGTGGGTCCTTATCCTTAAATTTGGGTGCCCTTCTGATGGCATAAATCAAGTCAGATTTGGGTATAATTCCTTCTTTGGGAATGGCATATCCTTTCTATTCAGCCTCTGCCTGAAAAATGTATATTTTCCCTACTTAGGGGGTCATTAGTCCGCCCGCCATACCCCCGGAAATCGGGACAGCCTGCAATGCTTGCAGTGGCCTGCACCCTCAATTAGGATGCGCCCACCACACTTGCGGGTGCATGGCGCATTTGTCACATTGCGACAGGCGGTGCACCGCCCGCCACAATACCACAAAGGCAAGTTGTACCTTTCAATGCACAGCGTGACAGGCACCGCGCGATGCCTGCCACGTTGTACATTGAAATGCAGGGGGGTACCATAGGTACCCCTCATGTGCACCCTCCACCCCCAGATTCCCTGGGGGGCCACAACGGGCCCCCGCAAGCAAATGCCACATGCCTTTCCGTGGCTGCAATGGGGCCACGGAAAGGCATGTTTCCTCCACCATTGTAATATGGCTGGCAGTGTCTAACAGACACCGCCATCATATTGAACCCTTTAAAAAAGGTCTTTCCATGCCTGGACCCCCCAGCCGTAGTAATATGGCGGGCGGTCTTTGCTGCATGGATGATGGGCCGGTAGCCCCCGCCGCACCGGCGGTGACTACCGCTGGCCCGGCATGGGGCGATCTGCCCATCATCCTAATGGGGCCCTAACTGTCATTCCCCTGTCTTTCTGGACTTGTACGACTTTATTACAAAAACTCGTTGTGCTCTTGGATATATTTGGCATGTATCAATACACCATCCTGAAAAATGTGCAGCCCACTAGTTCCCTTGAATAATACATCCATTAACTTTTGGAAGACACTGGCAGCTGAGGCCTTGTTGAAGGTGCATTTTATGACCACCAAAAGAAGTTACAAATATAGTTAAATCATGAGACTCCACATGCAGATTGACCTGGTGTAACATGAATTTGAGATCTGTGATGGGAAAATAGATGCAGCCCCCACAGCCGCCAGCAGCTCATGAATTCTGAGAAGGGGGTGACAGTCAATGACAATGTTTCTATTCAGGTATCTCAAATCCATAGAGGCAGATGTTCCCGGTTTCTTTCAGGCTGTTACCCTGGCTGACACCCATTCAGACAAATCTTTAGGCTCAATCATGCCTTCACTACTCTTGGTGTATAAATGTTCTTTCAATCCTCCAAACACTCAATAGTACACGATACTCTTTATGAATCTCTGGGACTGCCCCCTGATAAACCTTAAATGTTTGCTCATATTTTTAAACATTGGAATTGTTAGGCAGGAAAACCTCCCTGTACCTCATCAAAATGACACTGACATCTTTCCCTTCAAATAAAATTGGGTTCTTTCTCCTATTTTCAGATCATTGTCTATTTTACCAGTTAGCTGCATTCAAACACATCTCCACTGTTAGCGCATTTTGGAGTCAACCTAATCAGACCTTCTTTCCCAGGTCATGCCAACCCACAACCCTCTATCAGCAATGTTGATTTTTGTATTGACAGCATGTCCCATTGTGTCCTCAAAATATCCCAGCATCAATATTTCTGATTTGACAAAGGAATTGGGAATTACATCTACTACCTTTAACACATTATCATTCCACCCGGCAGGGTAAGTCACATTTGATATAACAGTAGGAGGCGAACCTGAGTGCACCGTACTATTCAAGCATACACCACCAATTTGAGCGCCACCCAATATCCCCATGCACTTGTTTCCAGCCCCACCCTGATCTTCAATAGTGAGAACCAAATTATTATTCCACTCTTGCTCATATTCCGCAACGCAATTCACCTTGACAATCTTGCCAGAGGCAGACACACACATGCACGCACGCACACCCACTACCCAAATGCTTTACATCTATGACATCAGTTCCAGATGGCAGGAGTTTGGGATTTTTTCCTTTGTAGATTTTGGAAAAACATTTAATAGTGTTCTTTTTATTTCCTGTCTGTAAAATTATCTTTTTGTCATTACTGGCACACAATGTTTATTCGTAATTTGAATCATATATGGCTAGTACATTTACAGGTAATGCGCATCGTAAAATTCCCTTTACCATATCCATACCTTCAGCTAATGATGGGTTATGACATGCCAGTAGTCTCTCCTGCATCTTTTAGGCAAAACTATTAAAGACAAACTGGTTTCTAATACAGATATCTACGTGATCCTCAAATTTTATATATTTCCTGACGCACTCACGACTAAATTGCTTCTTCTTAAAGAAGCTGCACCTCTCGAGCATTGCACTTGTTTTTTTCTGTAAAATGTTATATAACGGTATCACTGTTTCTTTGTACTCATTCCATTGTACTAACTAGTCCTGTAATGCTTCTATATCAGGCACACTGTCAAACATCTGTTGGTGTGCTTCCCTTAACAAACCAAAATTTGCTTTTTTTTTTCTTTCTACAGAAAAGCCTTTTGCCATTTATGGGCAACAAATAGTTTTCAAATGCTCAGTGCCATTGCTTCCACTTTAGTGTTAGTTTGGCATGGTTCTGTAGGAATAAACCTGATTGGTTGTTAGTTTGAACTGATGCCATGTCAAATGCACTAGTACAAAAAATGCTACCTAAATGATGGTACCACATTAAGGTGTTGTGTAGCTCAGCAAAATTGGACACAAGTGATCTCCTAAATAATCCAGGCGTTAAATATTCCCTCCTTACTAGTTCATCCGATAATGTTACCTCAGAACATTTAATTGGCAAATTTAGTTGCCAAATAATCATTCCAGAATACCTGTGAATGACCAGATGTTTCCTTTTGTTTTTAACAACCTGGCAGGACAGTGTGTTACTTTCTTTGGCGCTTCGGGCCCATTATATGCAGGTACATGCTTCTTAAGTGTGTTTATTATTGTGTTGCTGCATGCAGACTATCTTTGCACACCTTCGCTGGGACGGCCTGACGTCTAAGACATTCGTTGATACAACTCACGTGCGCCTGTCTCTGGTGGGCGCTCGATCCACTGTGTTCCAACCAGCCAATAAAATGAAAGAAGGAACATTCGGAACATTATATTGACAAACACAAATGAAGGACGAGATGATGTGAGAGAAATACTACCAGACAGCTATAAGTTCAGCCAACAAAGGGGTAATGGTTCTCAAAGGAGAGTAAAGCTTCAAAGGTGTTGATGAAATGACTGGGGCGAGGCTTGGTAAGAAAGATTGTGGGATGAGGGGAGTTGATCTTCAGATTTTCCAACTATCACGCTGTCACATAATGTCAAACTACTGCTTATACACAAGCAGGGCAGTGGAAAGGGGCACGAATTCAGATTGAAAGGGGTATTAAGTGAGGAAAAACACAGTCTTTTGTTAAATAACCAACATTTTTGAAGACTTTCAAAGCAGAGAGGAAGAAAGTGTGTGTGTTTTTGTCATTGTTAATGTAAAACTTCCTTCTGAAATCTGAGACACCTCACCATACCCGACTGAAAGCACCGGTGCCTAAATGTTTACCAGAATTACATTTACTAGCGGGATGTAACATCAAAGGAAACCTGCTCAAAAAAGGCAAAAAAGAAGATAAATACATTGGGGCAGATTTATGATAACTGGCGCATCCCCAGGGATGCGCCAGTTATTTTGCGCCGCTGCTCCGCCACCCATGGTGTGCCGCATTTACAATGCGGCGCACCATGGGGCAAAAACGGCACAGATGCGTGACGCATCTGTGCCGTAAAGGTGGCGCATTGCTGGAGTTGCGTCGCAAGCGCGACGCAGCTCCAGCAAGGCTCGGGGGTGCCCCATCTTTACAATGCTGCGTCAAGACCTACGCTTGCTTCAAGCAGGCGCAGGGTTTTGACGCAGCATTGGCCTGAAAGTGACTGAGTGAAATCTTATAGATTTCACTCAGCCACTTTTGCGAGGCGCACCTGCCCCAGAACGCCCACCCTGCGCCAGAACGCCCACAAGTGGCGCAGGGCTTTACAACGTGACTCATCTGCCTAGATGCGTCACGTTGTAAATGGGTCGTAGGGATGCGCCACGTTTACGCCGCAGTTGCGTGACGCAAACGTGGCGCATTCCCAACATAAATCTGCCCCATTAAGTCCAGCAGTGGGGGTGGGGATGAGGGGGGGGGGGGTTAGATCACATTGATATCCTGTTATCTGAATGCGAGGGTCTCCTCGACCCAACCAGCACCAGCACTTTGCCTAAATCCATCTATGCGCGATCCCCTACAAGTCCTACACATCCTGGTCGTATACCAGACATGTTTTTAAAAAGTAGCGGGTAGGAATAAGGCACATGATCAAACCCATTTTGCATCTCAGAGGGTCAGCTTGTGGGGGTGGTAATGCATTAGAGACCACAGTGGAATTGTAATCCTTTTCCTGCAGTAACAGTTTTTCACCGCTGTTAGAGTATGTAGACCCAGAGGATTTGCCCGCCACCCCAGGTAGTGTAGTGCAAAAAGTCTACAGACATATATATACCCAAATGTGGATGTTATAGTAGTCGACAGGCCAGTTGTGAAGTCAAAAAGCCGTGATGCCAGTTGTATGGACAGTATGGACAGACTACCAAGACATACATCCACCCAAGCCAATGAGGCACTCACAAAAACATCGCTAGCATCCCAAATAATGGATTTAGCGCAGTATATCAGAGCACGTAAAGCAATTGTGGGTAGCCTCTCAGATTCCTTGAATAAGGTACATACAGATGTTCAGTGTATTAAGAACTGGCTGAGATCACAAGCAATTAGCCAGAGTAACATACCAGGGGGCACAGATTGTGTGAGTCAGCCACCAGGGGATCAAACCAGACATAACCTAGGAAGGCCAAGCAGAGAAAAATAGCCCAGAGCCTCATAGCTGATCCCTACTCTCTTAGACACCCTAGAGGGGCAGGTCAACCTAGGGCTGGCTTAAGACAACCCAGTAAGGCAGAAAGCTCTTGGCTAGGTCCCGTACACCACCAGACAAATTGGACACAAGTCCCACATAGTGCAGATAAGATCTCAGACACAAGACGGACAGTTTATCTAGTCAATGTTCCAAAGCACCATTACAGCCCACACAGGGAGGACGAGAGTTCCCTAATTAATAAATACATTCTGTTGTGATGTTATTTCACATCTTCTTCCTTGCTTTACTCCTTTCCTGCTGTTCAGCCTGGATGTGAATGGAATGTTATGATATCATAGAATGTTGGGTGCATGATCTTGGTCAGTTGGTGTCAGCAGGCTGAGCAGCTAGGAGGCTGCTCCTGGTGGGGCGTACATACAGGCCTATTTACCATCTTGGCTACAAATTAAAGCTTATTTAACTTGAATCTTAATAAAGTTACTACTTGGAACTACAACCTGGTCTCCTGTGGCCTTTCATACTACAACACATTCACTGGATACGAAGAGTGAGAGGATGCCGGTCCATAATAATAATAAGGGAAGATATCACTGGGGCTAAAAGGCACTCTTATCTCGGGGCCCCCCAGATGCCCACGACGTGATAGCACTTACCCTTATGCACCATGTCTTGGTGGAAAGCTTTGTGGTTTTGATTTCTGACCCAATATTTGATCAAAAACAAAATAAGTGTTAAATATAATCATCCAGAAATAAATCCATCACATCATGTATCACCCCAAAACAATGGGTCACCACTGAAAGAGATAGACTGAAGGTCCCCTCCACCTCCTGCTGCTAGTATCCAGGCCAATAATCCAGAATTTTGTCAGTAACTACCCCACGTGACACCAGGGACAAAATCCTCTCATAGAGATGACCTGCGCTAGCAGCGCAGTGAATGAGATAGATTGCATTCCAGGGACTATGGCTCCAGTATTGGGCCCTCGCCAGGTTCTCAACGAACACCACATAGATTAGCAATTTTATCATGGAATTTGCTGGGCTGAGGTCCAAGGGAGTGTCCCCTGATTGGAATTCCTTTCTTGAAGATTTTGATGCATGCATCTTCCAAGAAACCTGGCTAGTAGAACCATACTATCATCTGGGATATCTAAACTACTTCATACCAACCATCCAAGGTAATAAAGTCCGTCCCTCGGGGGACTCACAATCTGGGTTAGGCAGGATATTGGCCTTAACATACAGGCACTACTAACAGATAGCAGTGATATTCTTGCTGTCCGGTTGGGGTGCGGTCCTTATGGCAACATTGATATTTAAAATGTTTATTCTAGAGGGCTCAGCGAGGGACGAAGGTCGGAAACAATCTCTGGTCTAGACGAGCTTTTACACAACATCTCCTGGGCTTTAGCTTTAGGAGGGGACTTTAACACAACTTTTGAGCCCCTCAATACTGGGGAATTCAATTTAACAGGGAGGAAGATGAGCAGTGGGGTATACCACACCTGGAAATCCCTCCAATCAAAAGATGGACAGAGACAGTAATACAGGTGAATTCTTTAAGTTTAGAACATGGTCTAAGGGCGGTCAATGGAAGAACGACATCTGATAAGAAAGGGGTGAATACATATAGCAACAGCCACCATTCAATCCGTATTGATTATTTGTTAATTAGTTTAAAAAACGTTGGCATACCCTACAAGATATGGTAATGATGGACTGAATTGAGAGTGACCACAATCCATTATGCACCACGTTCAAATTCAGGGATCTACAAGAGCAATCACCAACTCACAACCCACTTTTTACAGGTGAATGGATACTGACCAAAGATATGCGACACCTTAAATGACCAATGATAACAGAACAACCGGAAATACCATCAGCCATCAATAGTAGTGTTCAATATACTCTTAACAGAAGATGTCTTCCCTTCGTGATTGTCACCAACCAAAAGAAATAACACTATTACATACTACCCTGTTTGAAATAATGTGCTCATATTTCCAAAAACCCTGTAGGCCTAAGGGGAATGGAACCCAGCCACAGCATCAATGGCAGAATAGGGATGAAAACAAGCTCATAGAGCCCCGGGGGAGGCAATAATAACAGGAGATCAGCCTAAAGTTCAACATACCAGGAAGCTCTAAAGAAGGTGATGATGAATGCAAAAAAAGGCCTGGGATGAGAAAAGATGGCAGGATTTAAAAGAAGCAAGCCGTGGGAGTAATATGCTATGCTTTTGGAGTCTGGTAGAATGGGGTGCGAGGGAGTAGTGCAATCTCCCCGAAACCATGTGGATCCCGACACGTGGGTACATTATTTTGCAGAGCAATATGCATATAATGACAATGAGGACTGTGAGCCTTTTCAGGCTCACTTTTATTCACTCCATATAGTTTTTAATCTAGTAAAGGTAATCATTGCACTGAGCACAGTCACTAGTAAGAGAGCAGGTATTGATAATGTCCCAGCTGATATTTTTCTTAACGTGCCGAAGTAACACGCACTTTGGAGAACGGAGAAGGAATGCACGTTCGGCTGAATGCTGGGAGACCCCAACGGAGGGAGCGTATGCATGCCGTGGTCAGGCAATTGTTTGCTTTTAGTGCCAGTGAGTTATAACTCATGGACAAATAGGAGACTGGACTATGCTGTGTGGCAGTGATTTTTCCTCCCCATTTGGGATTTTATGTACAAGGAGCTCGAGCCCGAACCTAAATTCCATTTAAGGCAACGTTGTTTTCCATTACCCTAGTCCTGATGCTGCCCGGAAGGAATGGGGGCTGAAACAAGTCGACAGTTTTTTTGGGAGGAATCCATTTGAAATCAAGACTTATAATTGTATTTCGAAGCACATTCAGGAAATGTTTTTGGGAGGTCTAGAAACCTCATGTGCAAATAGGATTACCTCACAGTGTATTGCCTAGATAGATGGTGTGAACACTGATTTGTAAAAATGTGGGTACTGGCAACAAGACATTTATTTATGTATATGGATATATGTGTAACTGTTTTGTTATTGTATTGTTATTTTTCAAAATAATAATTAATTTTTCCCAATTCTGAAATATGTTTTAGATCTGTTGGGAGCATTTTAAAAGATCAAAAAACGTACTTATATTAATATTGTGCACACATTGTTATCTTATTGTTTTAAGTCCTTGTTGTATTTTAACATATATTTTGATGTATTGACTTTATTCCATTAATTAGTTTTTAGTCAATGTTCAACTGCTAAATTATTGTTTTATGTACACAGCTTTTATGACATGTATTGTCGAATAAAGCTTATGTTGATTGATTGTAACATCCCAAACACCCCGCCAACCCCCCTGAAACTCCGCCCCTGGAAAAAACAGGCCCACTGAATCACAAAGGCATTCAACACAAGAACATCATCAAGTTGGAAGGGGCACTCTTGGAGTCCAGTCTCAATTTAAGGTTGCTGCCACAGGTCACAGTGTGGCAAGGCCAATTTAGATGACTGGTCCAAAGGCCTAGCACTCTGTTGAAGTTCACACAGGGCAGGTTCTGTGTAGTAAAACATTTAGGTGTCAGGGGAGGTAACCTTGGCAATGATGGGGGTAGCAGGTTTAATCAGGGTACTATTCCCTGAACAGAGGAGATAAAGAAGCACGGTTATGTTTAAAGTAAAAATGAGTTTATTCCAGCACTAAAGAGACCGCTGACAGCAGCCGCTGCTCACTGGTTTCCATGTCCATGTAACCACATAAGAAGCTTAAAATCTGCTGCGATGACATCACAACTACCTCCCAAATGCTGCATGCTAATAAAGAAATGCAATACGTATGAGTAATAGTCTCTACATACAAACAACCAACAAGACAAAAGGGCATCTGATCGAAAACATCGTCCACTTTTTATAAAAATAAAAAAAGAGAAATATAATAAATAAAACAGTCATAATAGGTTACAAAATCCTTGAAATGACTAGGAAGTTTGGACTCCCTCACACTACTCAAAACACCCAGACTCATCACTGGAACCATTTTCGAGGACTTAGTTATGTGAACCCTCATGCACTCCATCCCGCTCATCAGAAAGTACTGATGTTGCACCATTAACAGTCTCCGTAAAGCCGCTTTGCCAAGTCGCAGTGTAGTTTACACATTCATCACACTTACGTTCCCCTAGGCACTGTGTGCTTGATCCAAAAGCATCTAAATTGACCGCATCCTGAACTTGTCTCAGAAAACATACTTGAGAGCTTCGCGTGCCACACAAATCAAAATCATCCCATTCTTCTCGTCTCGCTGCTCGCTGCAACATAGTGAGTTGTCCTTCCTTTACCTTAACCAAGCTCAATGTACCCCACCATTTTTCAGTGTTCAACATCACAGGCATTTAGAAACCCCTGCAATCTTTTCTTGTCCCACATAGTTGCACTATTACTCCTCACATTCGTTTTTTTAATATTAAAATCCAACCCCAACTTTAAAAATACTCTCTAAAACAAGATGCTTCTAATTAAAGTAATCTATTTAATTTTCCTGGTTTCTTTCCACCCTCTATTTAATTCCTGCTGATCTGTAATTTTTTTGCAAGCACCTTTAATTTTTCATTAATATTACAGAAGAGCGAATCTCAGTGCCCTCAGACCACTACATCACGCTCATCACAGAATATACAACTTGTTTATGCCTGATGCAACAATGAGTGTCAGATTCTGTTTTGGGGAGGAGCACAAGGCAGGCTGGGCCACAACCTTAGTTGGTGGGCTAGTTTTCCTCTGGTGATCTCGGGGTACGTCCTTCTGTGGCTCTCTAAGCGGGGCCAAGTACACCCTTTCTGCACTCGACTCTCAGGGTAGTGGGAGTGAGAAGTCAAAGTATCGTGCTAGTCTTAGTTAAAAAGAAGTACCTTAATCTCACAGAAAAATGAAATGCTAAAAGCAGTGATAGGGTTCAGCTACAGTGTTCTACTTAAGATGACTTCAGGACTCTACAGTTCCTAATCCTATCACTGAGGTCTGCAGTGCAGTACAGTTGCTGCAGTGATGTAGTAGCAAAGGAAAATTCATAGCCTAGAATCAGCACAGGGGCAAGTTCACTAAGTGGCTTATGCGAGCAATCACTAAGGGGCAGATGTAGGTAATCCAGATTTACAGATTCTAAAATACAGAATTTTACCGATTCGGTATTTCAGAATCGGAAAATGGGATGTAGGTAAAAATGTGTTCATTTTTACCGAATCGGTAAAATTCTGTATCAGTCATTCGGCATTTACCGAATCCGTATTTACCGAATCCGTATTTACCGAATCTGTAATTCCCATTCATTCCTGTGAGCCTCCAGGCCCATAGGAATGAATGGGAATTACCGATTCGGTAAATAGCGATTCGGTAAATACTGAATCGGCTATTGAAAAAAAGAAAAACTAAGGAGTCAGCCAATCAGGTGCAACCACCCCCCTCCCAACCAGGAAGTGGCTACACCCAGGCAGGTGGAAGCAATTAGAAGCTTCTGGAAAGGCTGTGAGAGCAGAGCTGAGTCCCTGAGCCACAGGAAAACGTGTTGCATTTGAAAGAGAAAAATGGCAAACACCAGTGAAAAGGAAGTTCCAGAGAGGAAGAGAAAAATAAAATTCAGCGCCATGGAGCTGCAGGTCCCCGTGGAGGAGGTGTTGAAAGAACACCAAAAATTGTTTGGGAAGTAGTCCCTGACGATGGCAGAATCTGCCAAAAGAAAGATTTGGCTGGAAATACAGTCTAAGGTGAATGCTGTGGGAGTGACTCCACGGGAGATAGATGAGCTGAAAAAGAGGTGGTACGACCTCAGGAGCTTAACTAAGAAAAAAATTGCAGAGCTCCACAAAGAGGCAAACCATACTGGAGGAGGGAGGAACCGTGCACCTGCCCTGACTGAGCTGGAGGAGCTGGTGGAGTCCACCATAGAACCAGAGAGCGTCTGTGGACTGGGAGATGCAGACAGCTCAGCCAGAGCTGCCACCAGAAAAGGTAAGAAGCATGCACAGCAATCACCCCCATCCCATCACGTTCCCTTTCTCCTATGTGGCAGTGTTAACCCCACTCCAGTAGATGTAGCAACATACACCAGCAATGCATTATGGGAGATGCTTGGTGTGCTGTATGACATGGAAGGTGTTTCAATGACTGCAACAGGTTATGCAACACACATCAGTGATAAGCAAGCTGAGGCAATAGCTACAGTGTTTCAGTGATAAGAATTGAACTGTATAAGCAGTGCTGCAGGAGCACAGAGCTAATGTACGCTTTTATGTCCACAGGCGAGACATCTCGCAGGCTTACCAGGGAGAAGGAAGGCAGTGCACCACAGAGGGACGACACCCAGGAGGCAGGCACAAGTTCAGGGAATGACACAGAGGACACTGGTGCACCAACAACACAGCCAGCCTCCCAAGACCTTGAAATGTCTCCACAACAGCAGGCCTCCCCAGAGCGTTCTGGATCCCCTCTGCTACTGTCCTCACCTGAACTGCCTGCGTCACTGCCTGAAACAACACCTGCAGCTCAAAAGAGCAAGAGGCATGTAGTAGTCCAAATGGAGACATCAGCAGGTGACATGGAGCGGGATGAGACACCAACCTTGGTTGGGGAAGGAAGCACTGCCATACAGCAGTCCAGTGCAGAGGGTGCCCGCACAGGTAACAAATGCTGCAGGCTCAGAGACAGCAGTGCTGCACAACATGTGGAGGGTCCCAGTGTCTTCCATTTGCTGGAAGGTAGCATGGTGAAGATACAACGTATGCAGGGGAAGGCCATCCAGTCGGTGCAATGCCAGATGAGGCACCTGAATGCAAACATGGAAAACATAGGGAAGGGCATCAGTGCATTGGTGGATGAGAACAAAGAGATGGCATCAGGTATGAGGGAGATGTCTACAGGGATGCGGGACATGTCTCAATCTGTGCTTCTCTTGTGCACAAAACTGCATCACGACAGAACAACAAAGAGGAAGGACAGGCAGGTAGCACAGCGACACACTAAGGCTGTTAACCGTCTGGCCACAGCAACTTCCCTTCTTTGCAGGCGATGCGTCAACATGCAAGAAGGACTAGCACACAGCAGCAATGAGGTGTCCAGGGGCCTTGCAAGGGTGACGAGTGCTGTAGAGATGCTGCTTAATGCTCCATCAGCACATACTGCTGCTCTGGATGTACCTGAGAGCGAGTAAAGCACCAATAGGAGCAGCATGACAAGCCCCCCTGTTGCTGAGACATGGAGGAGCAGCAGGCTCCATGGTGCTACATCTGCCCACACACCTAGTGAGGACAGCCAGCCAATTTGATCTGGCACCGGTAGGCGTGGCCGAAAATGACTAATGCTGCCCACACTCCATGACATTTAATGGGGAAGTGAGCCAGGACTCCCATTATTAATGGATACCATTTGTGTTGCACATTTGTGCCTTTGAGTACCTGCGTAGTGCCAATAATTAAACTACGTTGGGTACATACTCCACCTGTCTGTGTCTCTTTACTTACTCAAAAATAGTTGAGCGTGATCGCTGCCCGTCTCTGTCTGCCATCTGTTGCTGGTGCTACTCCTGCTGTGTTGGGGTCAGGCAGTGCATGTTCATCATCATGGTCCTGATAATCGCACAATTCCACCTCTGTGCCCTTCTTTGTAGCAAGGTTGTGCAACATTGCGCATGTTGCAATGATCTTACAGCAGATGAGTGGTGAGTACTGCCGTGGGCCTCCGCTTTTGTGGAGGCAGCGGAACCTGCTTTTTTACAGCCCAAAGGTGCGCTCCACAACAATCCTAGTGGATTTGTGTGCCACGTTGAATCGTCTCTGGCTTGACATGGATGGGTTCAGGTAGGGTGTCAGGATGAACGTGCGGACTGCATATGCGCTGTCACCTGTTTGAAAATGATAGAGCCATTGATCACATGCACAACAACACATACATCTGCAATATCTATCAGGGTGTGTCACAGTGTTTTACCTAGCAGGTATCCTTCTCCGAATTCCTCCGCTGTCAGGCGTGTGTAGATCCCACTGTTCTGAAAGATGTAGGAGTCGTGGGTGCTTCCCGGGAATTTGGCCACAATGTCTGTGATTATGTTGTTGGCATCACAGATTACCTGCACATTGATAGAGTGGGTTGACTTCCTGTTTCTGTAAATGTACTCTGTGGCAGCAGGTGGGCAGATTGGGATGTGGGTGCCATCAATACAGCCGATGACGTGTGGGAACTGTGCCAGTTGATAGAAGTCAGTCTTGGTCTTTAGCAGTTCTGCATGTGTGTCAGGGAAGCTGATGTAATGATGCATTCTCTGCATCATGGCCTCTAGGAACTTCCGGAAGAAACGGGATAGGCAGCTCTGGGGCACCCCACCTACCGAAGCAATCACCCCCTGGTAACTCCCAGATGCAAGCAGGTGTAGGCTACAGAGCACCTGCACATGGGGTGGGATGACGTGCGCCCTTGGTGTTGGGTGCTCCAGGAGTTGGTGCAGGTCCCTAATCAAGTCCAGGATGGTTTGGGGTGTAGCCTGTACCTTTGCAAGATATCTGGCTCAGTGAGTTGGAAGAGCGTTATCCGCTGTCTGTAGACTTGCTCCTCCCATCTCCAGACCCTTTCTCCTGCCGTAGCCGCCTTGCTATCATGTAGAATGCCGCCATTCTGGTCACACTGTTGCATTTTGGGGCCGTTTTTATAGTCTGCACCTGGTTACCACCTGCTTTCAATCCATGGTGAATACCGACTCTTAATTACCAAATTTCATGAAATTCGGTATTTTAGAAGTTACCTACATCTCGATTGTCATTTTTTGCCATTTCTTATTTACCGAATAGGTATATTCCGATTCGGTAAATTCCGAATCGGTAAATACCAAAACTGTGAATTACCGATTCGTATTTACCGATTCGGTCTTTTTTTATATCCTACATCTCAATTGCCCAATACCGGTCGGTAGCAGCCGAAATTCAGTATTTTTGGCCATTACCGACCAGTATTGGGCTACCTACATCTGGCCCTTAGTCCATTAACTATAGGTCAACTCAGTTCCTATCTAGCAAAGTGGTCACCACTGGCAAACATTTTGTATTTTAACATGAAGTTCTAATCTTTGTAGCGCAAGGCACATTCTTTTACTCTTTCAACATGTCCCCATGTTACTTGTGAGTGAGACCTTGTTCGGTGTGGTGTTGTTGTTGTATGCCTTTTGCAGCCACCCCATCAGCTGGTGCAGATTTGTGTCAGCGGTTTGCCTCTTAGACCTCTCTGCTGAATACAAGCAGCATGGCGGGCCTTAGCAGTGGCCATAGACCTTTGATGTTTTCAGCGTTAATACCACTGGGGGGGGGCCCTCTGCTTTGGAGTTGTTGTCATCTTTGTAGGTCAGACAGCACATCGGTTAGTGGTAGAACAAGTCCCGTCGATCACAGTGAAGATCCTTAAAGGCACGCTGCTATGCAAGGGTTGTAGTTGCTTCACATAGCAGACCACATAGCAGACCACGTAGCAGACCACATTTACCACACATGGAGCCCAGATGACCCCATGCAGCTAAGGTCAGCATCGATTACACTCCTGATACAACTCAGCTGTTCTGACTGCTCCACACAACGGGAACATGGATGAGCGTTTCCTAGCGGACATGCTTCTATGCGCTAGACAAAAATACTGCTCGCCTGCTTGTTGCACAGAGTTCTGGGAGACTGGCTATCACGCTGACACCAGCACTGGGTAACAGCAGTTCTTTGAGTTTTTTATGGAGCACTCTCTGACTTGGATAAGAAGAACTTGGAACACAAACAAAGTGGGATGGTTTGGCCCCACCTTTATACTCATTTTACAGTCACAGGACGTTGATCCTTCATAGAAAGTCCAGGAACCAGTTTGAGGTGGTGTCTTTTTGAACCTTTTTTGTGCAAGGTGATGGCTTTCACAAGTGACAATACTTGCTCCAAGAAGGAGTATCCAAAACATGGGCACTTAGAAGTGTGAAGACACTACACCTGACTGTCATCAACCTTTCTGAAGTAGCACTCAGGGAAAGACAAAAGGGCAGGCTCTGTCTAGAAACTTCCATATCCTTAGTAACATAATCTACCGATTCATCCCCACTCTTTCTACTATCAACCAAATGGCAGTGCTCTAGAAGACTAATCAGCAATCCCTGCTGAAAAGCTCATCATAACATTTCTAAGGGTAACCCTGTCACAACCCTGCCACACATCAGTGTCCGGGACTCCTACATTATGCTCAGGGAATGCAGGCAATACAATTCCTCTGTTTGGGGTAACTATCCCATCTTCCATTTTGTGTAATGTCAAATCAGAGACAATCCAAAATGGATCCCACTGGTTGCTGCAACTACACTCTTGCCACAACATGGATTCTTACTGTCATCCATACCTTACATACATGCACTCGACATGCACACAGGATATTGGCGCAAAGGTCTTGGTGCACATCTAAGTGAACTTTTACATGAGTAGGGCCAGTAGGTGCCACACTCCCTCTGAAAAAGAAAAAAGGTATTTTAAGTACTATTGTCCAGAAGATTTGGTAAGCTGCCACCACTTCTTCAAGTCATCAACTCAGGACATGGGCAGTAGCCCTTTGTCAATACCAAGGGTACTCTGGGTGCTCATCCAGGTCACAGAATTGGTTCTGGACCTTGGAATCAACGCGGACAGGAGTAGACCTCAGCGCAAATGCCAGATTAGTGTGTCAGCTTGGTCAACAAAATGTCATGATACCAGAGTCTAATATGATATTTCTATTAGGTGAATTTCTACTTCCAACTATATCATTATATTAGGAATAAAGCACCCCCTGCCGTACATTATAAGGATATAGCAAGTCACAGGAGAGTTTCAAAACCATATAGAGGAACAACTATATAATACATCGTCACACCATCACCTTTATCACATACCACTTAAAACCTTGGTGCATAGCTCTTTCATATGAAAGAGCGAGGATGTTTGCAAACATGAAGCATACAAATAAAACCTCTACTGCAAAATTAAACACTTTAAAAACCTGTCAGATATTTGTTGCAAACAGATATTACAAACAATTCAACACAAGTCCCAGAATGCAACTTGCAGTTTGCTAAAGCTCTAGGAATAAGTAACGTGCCATCCATGACGAGGGGCCATTTTGCAGCTAAATAAATAAGGCATTGTGCCTAGATGGGCAGAAAAAGCAGAGACTAGGGCTGTTTTCTTCACAGACTGCATTCTGATGTGTAGCTTTACCAGTGAGTTTATCATACCTTATTCAATATAGTATTGTAAACACAGTCCTCAGTTACAAAATGCAGATCTGAAACGTTTGTTTCTGTCCATTCATGCTACATTGGCCTGGAGATCTGTATTCAGTGTTTTATTTCCAAGTGTGCCTTCCCTAAGGAGTAGCTGCTGAGTTTCCTCAGGTTCACATGTCACTAGATGCTTCAGTAAACGTCAATATATGGCAGTTCTGTACAGCATGTATAACCCTATCCATGCTGATGACGGAACCACTCCGTCATCAGCCGCGGTGGCGCTGTGCTGATGACGGAGCGGTTCCGTCATGGCCCGGCCGCTGCGCCAGCGCGGCGCGGATTCCGCACCTGCGCTCGGCGTTCCATTGAGCGGGTGGGGCCATGACGGAACCGCTCCGTCATGAGCACAGCTCAACCGCGACTGGTGACGGAGCGGTTCCATCACCAGCATGTGCCCGCCGCGCGGCCCCCGCGCGGCCCCCGCCTCCTTAGCGCTGCGGCGGAATAGCCGCCGTAGCAATGTGGTTAAACCTCAGCACTCCCTAACCTTCTCAACAAAAGTATGACTCCTAGGCACCCCAGAAGTCTCCCTCTGTGACATTTCAGAAAATTAAATAAGCCCCTGTCCCTTGCCTCCTTCTCTGGGCCATCTTTATATGGTTCCTATTAGAATGACCCTCTAGCTCACACAAAAATACAAGCATTGACAAAATCATAATATCTGGGTATGTGCTAACACAAAGAGTGGGCTTTGCTTGGAGTACGACCTGGGTGGAATGCAGCACATATGGAAACAGCAAAAACAAGGAGAAATTAAACACTTCTCCTCATTTTGCCAGGGTAGGACCAGGTTTTCCCTATCCTTAATTTTGGCACTGCCCCATATTCACGCCACCCATGTAAATAGGGGACAGCATCAAAATCATTGGGTGTTGTGGTGTAAAGCCCACTGCAACACCCATTGCCCTCCCCTTTCATGCTAAGTGTAGCGTGAATGGGGGCCTTATTTACAAGGCAGTGTTGAGCCATGTTAAGTGGCTTAATGCTGCCTTGTAAATAGGGCAAAGCCCCTAACGCCACCACACCGTCCAAAAAAGTGATGATCTGGTGGTGATAGGGGCTTGTAAATATGCCTCTCAGTCTGAAAGTACTGCTATAAATGCTTGTGTGTGTGCAAAGCCAGTAGAAGCAGCTTTGTAGGGTCTTAATGTCTGCCATGGTCCTGAATGAGGTTACAGCTTGCCTCTTAGTGGGACAATGGTTTCTCAGCGCTTCCTCAGAGAGGACACTGCAACTGGGGCAAATCGTCACCCGGCCTGGGACTCAGGCACTATCTGAGCGGCTGCTCACGAGGAGTTGAGAGAACCGCTGCTTCGGTTATGGGTGGAACCTGATAGAGATGTATGGCATGCGATAAAATAGATTGAGTTTTATGTCGCAGACCTTCAGGTGCAGGGCTGGACTGGCTGTAGCGGGCACCGGGTGTTTTCCTGGGAGGCTGGAAGGGTGGAGGTCAGTCTTGGAGCAATGGGGGACGTTTTTTGTTCCTAAGGGTTGGCTTTGCAGCGCTGTTGCATTATCGACCCCCAGTAACAAAAGCAGCAGCAGTGCTTCACACTTGCACCTCTCTGTCCCCCCTGAGGGGGGGCAGGAGGGGGTTGGCCCTACAAAATCACCAGGACGGCTTTAGGTTTCCAGCCCTGTTTAGGTGTTCGTAATAGAGCACACCTGGTGAGGGCAGAGAGAATACCACGGGCGTCTATAAGGGAACTGTTCAGTGACATGCAACGAAATATATGAAGTGTTTATCAATAAAAATATTCTGCTTGGATTATGGGAAAAATTATGGGCGTCTTTTATATGAGGCCAGTAGAGAGATATTGCATTAACGTCTCTTTCAGGCTTGCCAGTGCTAACATGGTAGTTTTAGCTAAAATGAAGAGGATCGCTGTATTTCTTTCCATGTGAAACGCCTGCCTGCTGTCCAAGTAATACACCGCCTGAGCAGCCTCCAGTATTGGCACATGCTCTGCATTCACTGTGTTCTATCCACAACTGGGCTAACATGGGATTACTTGGCATCAATGATGTTACTCCAGACCAAACGAGCAAGAAGGATCTTGCGTTTGCTTTCAAAGTTGTGGTCCGTCTGCCGGATTGTTACCAAAACTTCTCTTCTTCAGGGGCTGCCACTCAATCGATTAGTGTCTATTTCAAGGAGATTTTGTTCTGTGTCTGACTACTTGAGTTTGCTTTGTCGAGATGATATTTTTATTTGACAAATTGATTGATGTGATATTCATTTATGAAAAGGTAGCTCCGTTGTTTGAGCCCTTGCTGGGAAGAGCTGTCCATACGATCAATATCGCAAGCTACAATCCTGGCAGGACCTCCTCTGGAAGTGAGTTGCAAAGTGCCCCCATGACTTCTGTGACCAATGTATTTGCCGGATCCACATTTATTGCTAAGGACACTCTGCATTCTGTACTTTTTTGCCAGTTGTAGACCAGTACATTGCCCAAGTAGGGGTTCTTTCTAATATTTATCTGATTTCATGGGTGTAGCTGCTTGTTCTACATGCAAAGAAGTGTTACTCATACAGTCCCACATGGCACTGAAATGCCACACATAAGCACACCGAAAACAGTGAAATGTCACACATGATCGAACTCAAATATTAGCAGCTATGTGTAGTAGTAAAGTAGTCCTACATGCAGTTCAATGCAGGCACTCAGGTGGAGGTAGAAGGATACACCCAAACAGCCAATAGTGTTACGTGAGAGATGAATGCTCCGCTGGGCTGAGCCAACTTGCCAAGACAAGATTGACATGGGTTCAAGCCAATGGGGGCAAGAGGCCGGAAGAAGAAAGGCAATGGTTGAAAAGGGTAGACCACTCTATGTATACTGTAAGAAAGAAGTGCTCTTGACAGCTGTGATGTCAAAACCCAGTCCTAAAATACAATTGAGGTCCTATGCTTCACCCACTCCCTTAGTGCCTTTTCAAGGATCCCAGCAGGCATTCTTTTTGCCTTTTTTGTAAAGAATTAAGGTCTAGTGCCTCTCACCCTCCCATGGTGGGCGTTGCTCAAAGCTCCCAAGGAGTCCAGGCACAGGACAGCTCAGCATTGGATACAGTGCTAGTCCCCAGAGTTGTGGTTCAGCAAGCTACCCCTCCACCCTTCTCATAGCTCTCCTTGAATGAATAACGTTCATGTTTAAATACAGACAGCCTGAAAATATGATTCCAGGCTGTCTTCATTTACAAGGACTGGTGCACTTCTCTCTTTCAGATCCACTATTGACCTTATGGCTCAAGAATGCATCAATGTTGATGAGGGCTGTGCGCTCCCTTGGTATGTAGCCAAGCCTCCCCAGATGACCACCCCCCCATTGATTGGAGATCTCTGTCTTAGATCAACTGGTGTCACAAATGTCTCTCTCATGTTAAATAAACTTCATGTTGAATAAATAATGTTTTTATATGATGCGCCTTCTGCATAGAGTTTTCCCCCTCCTTCCACTAGCTGTATGTAAAATCTTGGTTCAGGCACTGGTTATCAGTCGCTTGGGCTAATGCAACGCCCTTTTGGTTGCTGACAACGAATCATTACTGAATGTTATGTTATGTTAAATTGCTTTTGTAAGGTGCACAGCTACCCAAAAAGTGTTTCCCAGCGCCAGCCAGAGGATGGTAGCAGAGCATGGAATTATTGGTTAAATAGCCATGTTTTTAAATTCTTGCGAAAACTTGTGTAATTTGTTTCAAGGTGAAGTGATGCAGGCAAAGTATTCCACAAGATAGGACCGAGAAAGGCAAAGGAGTGGCCTCTCATCCGTGAGAGTCTGATCCTGGGAACCAAAAATTTTCCCTGAGTAGTGGAACGCAGTTGTCGTGAAGGATAGTAGGGTTGGGCCAGGGCCTACAGGTACTGGGGAGCAGTACCGGACTTGATCTTAAATGATAAGCTCTCGCTTTAAACTTGACACGACTTTCCATTTTCAATAGACTGCAGGTAGTACAGAATATGGCAGTGTAGGTTGTTACTAATATGCCTCCTAGATTGGCCGCCCTACCCCTCCTGCGAAAAACTGCATTGGCTGCCCATTCGCCAGAGAATTAAATTCAAAGTTTGCTGCATTGTTCAAAGGACCCAATTAATTAGCTGAAAAAGTTATTCCCTACCAGCCGGGCAGCGTCTTACGCTCTGGTAAGAAATGTCTCCATACTATCCCTCGTTTCAAGAAATCTTGTACAGGAGGCAAAGCCTTTTCTTATATGTCCCCACATTTATGGACTCAATCAAAGAGATTGAGTTGGGAGAAATGTGAAAGTTGGCATGTGTTTCATTAATTGGTGATGATATAAAATATCATCAAAGAGGGGATTGATGGAGCAAGGATTTGCAAGTAACGCGACTTGCTTGTATTCAGTCCTCTCAACATAACGTTAATGTACTAATTAACATGTTTTGTGTACTAAAAATGGCATTAAGTGATACAACTAGTATCCAAGGGAAGCTTTTCAAAGTGCTTTTACTAACTATAATCCGCTTGCACTAAAATGGCTGCTGCTATGCGGGATTTTCTACTGCGCATGCGTCTGTCATACTCACGTGACATGACGTATCTTTTGCTTGGAGGGAAACTTTTGCTTCTGCGCACTAGAACTAAGATGGCTGCTCTGTGTTACAGCATGCATGAAGCTTGCACTGCTGCTTTTGCTAAGCTGTTCGTCTCTGCTTTACTCTAACGCAATAGTTAAATATGAAGTAATGGGAATAGATTAGAGATAAGTGGTATACAGTGCATTCATTTAGTCTTGTTCTAAAACTGTTTCTTTTCTATTCTTTCATGTAATAAAGCTTCTGAGCCTGAAATGTACCCGATACTCCATTTTGAAACCCACTGCACTTCATATTGAAACCTTTGAGCCTGCGCACCAAAGTCTGAAAACCATCAAGTCATGGCATTGAATGAGTGCCAGAGACAGTCTTGACCAAGATGCGCCTGGGAACTTCACCTCCTGAACTCTACAGAGGAAGCAAAATTGTTAAATGGACTACGTTGTAACCGACATTGATACATTCACTGCTGGGTGGAATAAAACATGCATGGGAAAATAAAAATTGATGGGCGGGAACGTAAAATTAAAATTTCTAAGGAAAAGTTATATTTTAGTATGGTGTGATGACATCTCCCTGTCTTTGGCCAATCAAATTTGGGGATCCTTACACTTGAAACATTGGGGGGTGGTACACTGCCCTGGAAAATAGTATAACTAGAGTAGGCTTAGTTAGCTAATTTGTCCGACTTGTCCGAATAGTTGACCCGTCACTGACCCAACGCACTCAATAGGTGATCGCGAGCAGAGGTGCTGGAGGAGGCCTCTGTCAGAAGGTTCGAAATCCAGATCGGGGTTTGAGAGCTGAAGTGCTGGCGAAGCACTTTGTTGGAGAGATCGATAACTCTTACCGGGTTCTGGCTGTTAGCTGCAGAGAGGGAGTATCGCAGGTGTTGCAACTTTAACTGCGGGTGCTGGTCTTAGCCCTTGGTGGTCCTGTCCTCATCCAATTTGGTTGTACCTGTCCTGATTCTGATCTGCACCTGTTTGCTTTGCTGACACCTGCCTTTCCGGGGTTTCTGTCCTTTAATCAGCTCGTGGCCAGGGTTTTTCTTCACACACACCGTTCTAGGTAAATATTGAATGTGGGTTTGTTATTGTATTGTTTCCTTTCTCTTTACCTTCCCTATTGTTTAATGCTTAAACAGCCTTATGAAATCTCTGAAAAATGTTATTCTAATCATTATCTTGCTAATTGAAAGATTTCTCATTGAAAATGCTTGGATTATGACATTTATGAAATTTCAATAGATAAAGAGTTGAAAGTTTGTTTCTGAGTCTGTGGCCAATTTATGCAGGAAATGTTAATTGCTACCTATTTTCTTGCTAACTCCCTGATCCAATGGGTCTCTAGGTACCGGTGACAAGAATTGGTAAGTCAATGGTATTGGACCTTGTAGGTAAACACACACCTTGGTAGAGTGCGTCAATGGTTAACCTGTTCAACAAAGGTGTTAAATGAGTTTATGGGCCCAGGTGAGTATGGTAAACTAGTCAGGTTAACACATGCGCTCCATCACTCTCACTTCAAAGATGTGATGGTCCTATGATCTTCAGGAAACTCCTGAAAACTGAACTTTTTGCTGTTTAACTGTCTGCTGGCTCTGTTGGTATGCTGCCTATGCGCGGAATACCCCTTCTGGAGTGATTCTTGCGCTTTATAAGCTTTAAATTAAATTAAATTAAATTAGATTAAATAAACCAATGTTAAATAATGTTAAATGAAAATCCAGCATTTGATACTCAACTAATCAGCTACTTGATTAGAAGACAACATATCTCCTTCCAAGCGATTATTGCAAAGACATTGTGTTGACACATAGTAATGTACCTCAACCATTACCTCATCTTCACCTCTACTTTCCTTCCTTTGTTGAGCACTAACACAGCCTTTACAAACCTCAAAAGCATCAATTTAAGCCACTACATGTTTAGCCTCCAATTCACTATGGCTTTCACTATCAACAATGGGCACCTTGGATTAACAATCAGCCCAAATGTTTTTACTGCCTGAAACATACCTAAGTTAGAAATTATATTATTGTAAATACACTAACAGTCTAATCACCAAGATCAGACCCTACCAGAACCTTTGTCTGTCAAAATATAAATCAAGGGCTTGTGATCTGCACAGAAGAATAATTCTGAACCCCACAAATACATATTTAACTCATCAACGCGCCACAAACAATCCAAGGTAGACAGGGCACTGTGTTGCAAACACAATGGAGTAGCCTTTCCGCCAAACTCTTACTTCCGCCATCATCATTAAGAGACGGGTGGACCGTAAGCTTTATGTCTGCAGAGCTCCTGTTAGTTCTGTCAGCAGAAAGCCTACTCTGATGGCCTGATGGAGTAGGGGCCGTCAGAGGAAAGCCATCACACCACCCACTCTATTTTGAGCAGATGGTGTGATGGGCTTTTTTCTGTCTATTACCACGAGGAAAATCCTAGCAGTGAGGACAGAAAGAAAAACTCTCTTCCAAAGTGTAGCTAACACTTTAACCAAGCTAAGGAGGGTGAGTGTGTCTGCCCAATCAGCATATACTATAGTGTCATCCTGGAATGTCACCACCCCCTAAATGTCCCAAACAAATTCCTCATGTGTTTCTGGAACACTGAAGCAATAAAGGATAGACCAAATGGCATTCTGACATACCCTAAAGCTCTATCTGGGGGTAATAAAGGTGGTTAAGTGCTGTGATTCTTCTCTAGGCTGAATCTGATGATATGTAGACAAGAGGCAGAGTGTGCTAAACGTGGCGGCCCCATCTAATTTTATCAGAATGTATTCTATGTAGGGAACAGGATGGCAATCCACAAGAATGTGTTTGTTAACAGATCTCAGTTCAAAAAACAATCTGAGATTTCCACTTTTTTAAACCAGAAAAATAGTAGAAACCCAGTCAGAAGCATTCACAGGTTCAACAACATGTGATAAACTTATTTATTTAAGGATACTGGTCGATTTTGTCTCAAACATTCATAGGTACACGTCTTAGTGTGTGCCTAACTGGTGCAGCATTATGCTTGAGTATCATGTTACTTGAAAATCTGGAAAATGTACACAAATTATTTCTGTATACATCATTTTTACTATACCTATACACCTTCATTTTTAATCCACTTCCAATGTCTTGTCGTTCTATGCTTGATAAAAATACACTTTGTAACAACGGTAAATGGAGTCCCTGCTTCAGGGTGCATGCCTATAGGCTATGATTAAAACGCCATGCAAAATAAACTAGCTTGAAAGCTTGTTGGAATAACAATATCTTTAGAAACTTTCTTAACATGAGGTGGCCTTCTTCCCTTTATCGCTGGAAGATTGTTCCGAAGAAGGCCCTCTTAAGGTGCTGGAATCAAGCCTCCTAAGGTGCCCTGGTTCAAGCGTTTGGGATGTAAAGTCCCCGGCATGATTCAGGAGAGCGTTGAACCATTCTTTGTGTTAATCCCTGTACAGTCACTGTACAGTCACTGTAGGTTTTTAGGTCTCGCCTGTCGATGCGCATGCGCATCGAGCAAGCGAGACTATGGGGGCTTATCCACTCTTTGTCCAACTTGCAAGGAATCGTGGCGATTCCTTGCCGTGCCCGTGACTTTTTAGCTCAATGCGCATGCGCATTGAGCTTAAAAGCGCGTGCACATGCCCCCAGCCGCCTGCCTTGCCTACTCTCCCGCCCCCTCACTTCTTGATTGCACGGCCGCTAGGCCGTGCCTCCCCTACTCTCCTCCTCCTACTCTCCTCCCCTCGCCGTCTGTTCCCGCACTCCTCCCACAGCCCCGCTCCGCCCCCTCCCCTGCCTGGTCGCGTCGCATTTCTCCTCCCCCCAGCCGCCTGCCTTGTTTATATTTGTATTTAGTCATTTGCATCCTCAGTTTCTTGAAGAGTAACAACTTGCTAGTATGTAAAAAAACAAAAAAACGCTGCATACAATATTACAAGCGAAAACATAAGTATTATTTTTGACCCAGGATCTGTGACTGCGTTATCTTGCTGACGGGACTGCAAAACATGCAGTCTCTTGCGTCACTTCTTAGCCTCCATATGTCCAGGTCTTCTTGAGGAATATCGTCCTATAAGCACACCAACTGCGAAACGTACTAAACATTAGGTTCGACCGTCCCACTTGTGAACAAGTGCTTCGAAAACCAGTCAAAGGAGCAGCTCGTCCCCACCAGTGCAAAGACTGGTAACCGGCGCAGGTCCACCCAAATGCACACAATATAGCCAGTCAGGGCTCCGAGTGCCACTGCCTTACCCACTACAAATTAACATGGAAGCCAAGCCGTTCCAAACGAACGCATACAAAAGCAGTATTTTCTTTCTGCCGCTCGCCAGTCAGACTGCAGGAGTACAGACCAGCCCCCTCCACCAAAGGCCACCCGAGAGGTATACATCTCATTAAGCGCCCGCAATCACTTTGGCGGCAACACTTTGATGACCTCAGTGAGCCTCTTGGTGTAAACATCCAGCCCTTCCATGAGCCCTCACAGAGTCCAGGTCTGCCCGCACATGCCTTTGAGATGTCTCTCAAGGACATACAACTGCCTACTGGGGTGAGCTAACCCTTTCAATGCCTCTTTGATAAACACCTTTACCTCATCCTGCAGGGGCTCCTCGAGACCCCCTGACATTTCCGCCACTCTTTTAAAGGCAGCTACACAGACTGTTTGGCTTCTGTGTCTGCCTGCTCACTTCCTCTCCTCTTTCCCACATTGCTTTCAACCCCAAATTAAACACAGCAAATTAAGCTTTCAACATCGCCATGCAGACCCAGCCCACAAACATGGTTTATTCTGATCTTTTTTTAATCACACACGTAGGCCCCCGCTCCGCCCCCTCCCCTGCCCGCCGTGTCGCATTTCTCCTCCCCCCTCCCCTTATCTGCCTTCCCTCCGTCTGTTCCCTCTCCCCGCTCCGCCCCCTCCCCTGCCCGCCGTGTCGCATTTCTCCTCCCCCCTCCCCTTATCTGCCTTCGCTCCGTCTGTTCCCTCTCCCCGCTCCGCCCCCTCCCCTGCCCACTCTCCCTTTCTATTCTCCTTTACCACTCCACTCTGGACTCCTTCATTTTGTGCTGTTTGACATATTTCTTCTCTCATCCAACTCTTCTGCGGGCTCCCCTCCTTCCCACTGTAGTTTGCAACAAATCCATCCTCCTTAAACCGTGTACACCATTTGCCTTTCACCCCTCCATTCCCTCTCCTGTCGCTCCCTTTAAATTCCCCCCTCCTTCCTTTTACTACCACTTTCCCTCTTTGTCACAAAAAAACCCTTTTATTCACTCGCTTTTCGTCTCTTTCTCCCCTCCTCTCCTCCTATTCTTTTCCCTTACCCTGTCTTTTCTCCCCCTTTTGTCTTTCGAATCCCACTCTCTCTCCCTCCCCTCACCCCCTCTCATTCCCCAACCCATTTCAGAGCTCAGTTCCGGAAGTGCCTCTTGGCAGCCGTGAGCTGCTGGGTAATTGCGCGTTTTGTAGCATTCCCAAAATGCATCTTTGACAGCTTGTCCAATGCTTCAATCTCTCCCCCAAACCTAGTGGGGCAAGTGCTTCGCTGCGCGCCGCAGCGGCGCTCCAGCGCGCCGGTAATGTTTCCAACCCACTGATATATCATAAGCGCCATGTGCTGTTTTGTGGCTGAATTTTTTTTTAAAAAGGGGAGCGGATATTAAACATTATACGGTATGTTAATGTCAAGTACGCCTGGATAAACATTGAAGACTTTGCTCTGACTCCAGCGTGTGGGCTACGAGATAATTAACCTTTTCCAACCATCCCTGTATTTTTTCTGGATGTCCACTTCTACAATGTTAACGGCGGTGCACTGTTCCGTTTGTTGATTCGACTCTGCTGAGATAACACAGCCCCCTCCCCTGCCCGCCGTGTCGCATTTCTCCTCCCCCTTCCCCTTCTCTCTCTTCTCTGACATGCAGTGTGCGGCCCTAACTGAAGTAGTGTAAACCCCGGCGCACAATAGCCAACACCCTCACTCACCCTCAACCCCTCACCCTCACTCAACCCCTCACCCTCACTCACCCTCAACCCCTCACCCTCACTCACCCTCACCCTCACTCACCCTCAACCCCTCACCCTCAATCCCTCACCCTCACTCACCCTCACCCTCACTCACCCTCAACCCTTCACCCTCACTCACCCTCACTCACCCACCCTCACCCACCCTCACTCACCCTCACTCACCCTCACCCACCCTCACTCACCCTCACTCACCCTCACTCACCCTCACTCACCCTCACTCACCCTCACTCACCCTCACCCTCACTCACCCTCAACCCCTAACCCTCAACCCCTCACCCTCACTCACCCTCAACCCCTCACCCTCACTCACCCTCAACCCCTCACCCTCAACCCCTCACTCACCCTCACTCACCCTCAACCCCTCAGCCTCACCCTCACTCTCACTCACCCTCACTCACCCTCAACCCCTCAGCCTCACTCTCACTCACCCTCACTCACCCTCAACCCCTCAGCCTCACCCTCACTCACCCTCACTCACCCTCACCCTCACTCACCCTCAACCCCTCACCCTCACTCACCCTCACTCACCCTCAACCCCTCACCCTCCCTCACCCTCACCCACCCTCAACCCCTCACCCTCACCCTCACTCACCCTCAACCCCTCACCCTCACTCACCCTCAACACCTCACCCTCACTCACCCTCACCCTCACTCACCCTCAACACCTCACCCTCACTCACCCTCAACCCCTCACCCTCACCCTCACTCACCCTCAACACCTCACCCTCACTCACCCTCAACCCCTCACCCTCACCCTCACTCACCCTCAACCCCTCACCCCCTCACCCTCACTCACCCTCAACCCCTCACCCCCTCACCCTCACTCACTCACCCTCACCCTCACTCACTCACCCTCACTCACTCACCCTCACTCACCCTCACTCACCCTCACTCACCCTCACTCACCCTCACTCACCCTCAATCACCCTCACTCACCCTCACTCACCCTCACTCACCCTCACTCACCCTCAACCCCTCAACCCCTCACTCACCCTCAACCCCTCACTCACCCTCACCCTCACTCACCCTCACCCTCACTCACCCTCACTCAGCGCAACCACAGCATCTTCACTAAATATATTTAATAAACTTTAAGCTATTGGCAATATAAAATAAAATCCATTTTATTTACGTATTAATTATTAATTGTTTTTTAAAGCCATTGATTTTTTTATATCAATACATATAAGTCACATATAAGTCCCGTTAATACAAAACATGTTGCTTTACAAATGCTAGAGGTGTCACATTTACAAAAATTATAACTATTGGCTTTGTAAAGAAGAAAGCTATTAATTTAGCTATTTAGAAAAAACAACACATAAATAAAAAACAAAAAAATAAATAACACCTATAGCTCAAACTTTCCTACTGCGAGACCTATTGCATTTCCAATGCTTGTTAATATCCCCTTCATTGAACATGACAATTGTGTGCTCACTAAGGAGTCACCCTGTTGAATATTTTGAGATGCCAGAGTATAGTTCGTAAGTTAAGGGGTAACAAAAGCTGCACCCTCTTTTAGAGTGTGGCTACTGCCATCCTCTTCCTGGGCTGTGTGGCCCTAGCAGTGGTGGCTGAGTGGGTTTTAGTGAAGGGACAGGCCTTTTTTCACCTGTCTTCTTCAATGAGAGATGCGTATCAGACTCCTCTTAAAAAGGTTCTATCATTCTCTTGTAACTAGGGTTTTTCACTTCCACCTCTGGGTAAGTTACAAGTCAAAGGCATAAGTGTATATTCTGTGAGTCGTGCAGGTTGAGCACGACGAGTGTGGAGCCTGTGTTTGGTTGATGGAGCAGTGAATCGGTTGCGGCTTCCCTGTGTGGCAGCACACACGGGTGGAGGCCCTTGGGTGAGGCTGCCCAGATCTGTTGTTACTCTGGAAGCCTGCAGTGCACAGTGCTTCTCTTCCCCCAGATTTTCACTGTAGAGAGTTTTGGTGTCTTGTTGGCGGGGATGTAAGTTTCCTCCCTATGGGTTTGCCTCCTATTCCCCCTAGCAGGGGTTTCCTCCTTCTCCACCCCTTTTCTTGCTTCATCTGTGTCATGAAGGGCTTGGCTTGGCTGTCAGTGTCCAACACACATAGATTATTGAGCCAAATTGAACCTGCTCAGGAAGGCTTTATATTGAACCACACAACTGAATGCACGGATCATGCAATATATGACCGGAGGAGCCCCCCAAAATGTAAGCAGTGTCACAGGCTGGTCTGTCCGCTCTATGGATAGTAAGTGATCTCCTTGGCCAGTTCAATGTCCCTGGAATTCTCACTGACAGGAGGAACTGCGCGGCTGCCTTCCTGTGAGGCTGAGGACTCAGCCTGAACCAAGCTATCTGTTAGAAGGGCTGAACTGCTGGACTGCCTTCAGGAAAGGAGAGGCCGCCCCTCTTGGAAGAGAGGTGCTGGAGTGTGCTCTGCCGAGGAGAGCCTTCCAAGAAGTGGAGGCCAACAAACCAAGTTCTTGCAAGGTCAAATGGGAGCATTATGAGGCCTGTGCTGCACTGGAGCACAAGACTGTCAACTGCTGCACAAGAACAGACCCACCACTTCCCAGTATTACCAGAAGCACAGATGAAGAACTGTTGCCATCTACCTTTGTGTGTGGCCAGGCTCCTTTGTTCCTGACCCCAGCGTGTGCCCGTAAATGCACGTCACTAGGGTTGGTGTCACCCGGTGCGGGTAACTCATGGTGTCACCCCCTCACGACTTACCGCATGGATCTCCTCAGCTCCGAGTCCGCCAGTGGACACAGATGGCAAATAACGGGAAATAAAGGGACCATACAGAATCCTTAGTAACATTTGTAAATTTATTTCCTATATTTACAAAGGCCATACAGATAGGGGGTAGCGAGCGTCAGGGTAGGGGGGAAGAGAGGGCTTTCTGGGGACTGATGAGTTGAAGTGGATTTTTGGTGTTCATTTAAGGGCTTCCTTTGTATTGGTGGTAACCCTTCAGACGTTTGGATGTGGGTGGAGCAGTGCAGTCTGCAGGGACTTCGAGTTCCTTGCCCATCATGCCGCCTCGGTCCGAGACGTTCCATGGTATCTCATATTAACCAACCCACGAGTGGATGAGGCTATAAACGCTGAGATGGCTTCCCCTAGTCTGTTTCCCTGTCAGAAGACATAGGGCACTGGGCTGATTGCAATGAGGATCGAGGGAGCTTCCCCGGGGCGCGCGATTTTCCATTGGGCGGATTCTGAGGTGTAGACAATATCTTTCCTGTGATATTCCCCAGGTCTAAAAAATAACCACGGGTGGGCAGAGTACACTGGGCCCGGGTATAAAGTTAAGAGAATTTCTGGCTCTGACTGTCCTCGGGCGGACGGGGTGGCCTGGCCTCGGGGGCAGTCACGTCTTACCTGGGTTCTGAGGATGAGTGAATTGAGTGCTGGCACGCGCCCAGGAGGAGTAGAAAGACAGTAGGCAGACACAGCAATGCACATAAAAAATTTAGCGAACACCAGCTCTGAAATAAATCATGATTAGATCGCTCTTTGACACGTAAAGCTCTTCTTTTTTTACAGCACTGGAGGTGCCATCAGGGCCACGAGGTTTGTTATTCAGTCAATATTTAATAGCTTCCAGGTTTTCAGATGGGGAAATATAAGGACTAATATAAATGAGAAAAATTAGTCACTCAAGAGGATGCTTAAATATTAGCATCAAATGCCCTGCCATTTATAAGAGAAAATGAAGTATTATTGGAAGGCCCGAAACTGTGGTTGTCAATTTCTTTTCCCAAACTTCCCATTTTGAGGTTCATCGTAGCTTATAGAAACACAGACTTTATAATTCCAATGGTTTGTATATTCTGAAGTATCTCTTCAAGCACATCACACACTGAGAAGCCCACCCAACTACGACTTAGTTATTTCGACCAACAGTGCAACACTTTTTTGAGAAATCAATTTTTTCTCTTTCCTAACCCTATTCAGTCCAAAGTTAATGCTCCTAAACATTTCCAAATTACGTTAAGCGTCACAGTGGAGCTCAAAGTGGAGAAAATGTATTGTGCACCAATTTAGGTATTTTTTGCGAATTTGGAAATAGAGCAAACAGGATTTACACCAGGAGAAAATGTATTGTCCGTTACTTGTTTTTATATTATGAAATTAAGCGAACACAATGTTATACACTTTCTAATATGACAGAATGCTCTAAAATGAAGGAAAAATCTGTTTTATACAATTTTAATTAATTCACTTTTTTTAAATTTAAGCAGCAAAATAAACCACAAAATCTATTGGGTCGCTCACAGATACATGGGTAGTTTTTTCCAAAAACTCTTCTGCAGAAAGAAATTAATTGAAAGGAAAATGTGCATTCTATTTATTTTGTAATAAAAAATTGTTTTCCTTCATTTTCCCCTTTGCAAAACTGTTCATGCTGTAATGGCTGGAGCGAAATATATTTGTTACATTGCCCGTCCTGCTTGAGACAAAAATGAAGCCAAAATGGATTCATGTCTTGATTATAAGTTTAACGTATCATAGCTTCAGATTCACTTTTGAGAGTCTTAAAATGTGAATTTACATGTGCAAATCAGTTTACTCACACATAGTATTACACCGGATGGTGTACTACTCTGTGGAAGTAAATCTACCCAGAGAGGTGGCAGTGGACGTTCCAGGACAGTATTGCCTTGCTGAATCGGTGATCACCTACATATGTATGAGTCTAACTAACTGCATCTCTGGACGGCCTGTTACCATCCTGGATATGATGTGAGTTGTACTACTTTCAAAGGCGGCACCAACGTTTTGTCGTGGGATAGCATGGGAAAGAACAGCGTATGGTAGGGGGGTTTTGCTTGCTAAAGTGATCTAAGAGGCACAACATGTGCACTACTGCAATCATGTTACCACCGGTGTCTATAATACGCAATGCTGCTGGGAGCTCTAACACCCGTTCTGCCCCGGGGCACTGGTGTGATATGGTACCAGGACTATTTTGGGAATTAAAAAAAAGCTTAAACCTATTACAGTGACAGGTGAAGCTTAGGGTGCCGCCCAAACCCAGGCACACTGTGACTGTCTTCTTGGGCCGGCCTTGGTGGGGAGTGTCTAGGAGTAATGCGATTGTGATCTGATGTGTGCCACTGCACTGGCACATTTCTAACTACATTCATATATGTAAATGATATTTCTCTCTCACCTCAGCCACGCCGTCATCTTAGGGATTCCTGTCTCTTCGCACAATGCGGTAGCTGTCGCTGCTGTACCTTCCTCCACTCTCCTGCCCTTTGGGGGGGCTGCAGGCCGGGTCCGGCCGTCGTGCTCCAGGTGCTGCAAAAAGAAGTCTCCTCCTCCCCTCTCCTTCTGCCAGGTTTGTCGGGCTACCGGGAGTGTCCAGAGGCATAAACTCCAACTCCAGGGCCTCTCTCAGCTCGTCAGAGAGCCTCCCCTAGAGACGCTTGCATCAAAGTAGGCCTGTGGCGCCAAGCCGTAAGGTATCCACGAGCTCACTTATTCTGATTCGGGACCCGGATTCTTGATGTGCCCCAAGGAGTGCAAATGCCTGCAGTTTCAGACCAGCCACTATGGGGGCCAGGCCAGTTGACAAGCTCAGGGCTGGTGGTGCTGCGTGGCGTGTTCACAGTGATCTCAGGGCCCAAGATGGCCCCAGCCCACTTAATTCAAAACTTGGCACGCCCGGCCCGCTCTTTCACCGCTACACAGATACCCCTCTCCTTAGCCGCTCGGTACCAGGCTTGGCCCCTTCTATGCCTATGATCGTACCAGTCTCCTCCAAAGCACTGGTGCGGGGCCTATGTCTAAGTTACTGCCCTCTGTCCATGCTGAGAGACAGCAGCCGGCAGAGGCCTGCCTACCCTGAAAACACGGGTCATGGTAAAGGTCATCAATCCTCTCACACTCAGCAGCATTCCAGGCATACTGCACTGGCAGCCCCCCTGTCCACAGCCCCCAGCACACTGAGCAGCACGCTGTCACTTGAGCATACACCTGTCCTGTGTGCTTGGCAGGCCTGGCACATTGGGTATTTTGATACGACACCCTCGGGGCAGCACTGCTTCACCCCACAGGACATCAGAGCCAGTCGCTGGAGGAACACAGACTGTCGCTGAAGAATTATTAAAAAAGCGCGAACCATAAGGCTTTGAGGCGCTGGGACCGTCGGGGGGATTAATGAGCTATTGCACAGAGTCAAATGATGCAGTGCTGCAGAGCTGATCTGCAGCCTGCGCCGGGATCGAACTGTGCGCCCCACGCTTTGGAGTCAGCTGTATGACACATTTTTGCTGGGGAAAACTCTGCAATTGCAAATCCGCAGGATTTGTGACCGCAAAACGGTAATTGCAATAACTAAATGGACTCTATGAGCCTGGAAATTTTTTCTGACTTCTAAAATTCACAAAGACGAGGGGACGTGAGAAAGACCATCGTGGATGAAAACCACTGGAAAGTTACCAACCTCCAAGTTTGGGGGGTAACTGACTCGCAAAGTGTAAGTAGCCCCCATAAAACAGGTCCCCCTGTCATGTTAGGGGTGGGTGTTGGGAAGTATTGAAGCATTATTGATTTGAAGCAGGGACCTGACTTTATAAATGCTGCACAAAACGATAAACTGAATATGCTACTATGTAGGAAATGTAAAACCAATTTTTCCTATTGCAAATCAAATGCATCTCATCCAGATTTTGAGAGATTGTTCAGTTACATATGACTCAAAGTGACTTAACCCCTTCGGTGCTCATGACGGAGCGGTTCCGTCATGAGCGTCGGTTGAGCTGTGCTCATGACGGAACCGTTCCGTCATGACCACACCCGTTTTTCAGAACGTTCAGCACAGCGCGAAAATTCGCGCCGCGCTGAACGGGTTAAAGTTTGCTTTGTACATTGTACATTTGTCAATTAGTTACACAAATATTCCTATTTTAGCTGATAATGTTTCAAGTGGCTTACATTTTTATACGAGCTACAAATGTCTTGCAATTAGTATTACAGCCACAAATGTGCTGCTATCTCCCCCAAAAGCTTTTAATCTCACTCTTCGCCATAGTTAGCAGATTTAGCTGTGCAGAAGGCAAGAAAGGGGGCGCCCGGCGATTCAACACGACCTGAATTTATATATCCACTTCCCCGAGTCTACGGCCCGTCGGTGCACTCCACAGCATATCAAGGCAGCGTTGATGACACTTTCACACTGGGGGAACAACAGGTCACGATAAACAAGGTGAAAGGCGGTTTTTGGCACTTAGCATCATTTTTTTTCTGGGATCCACTCGCCAATAACCCTTACAACTTGGGCGCCTATATGCTGGTGGTCGTCCACCTATGCATGTTTCGGCCTCTGGTAATTCAGTCAGCCGCGCCTCCTTCAACTCCAGCCAGACACCCTCCGAGGATCTGAACTGCTGCGCTCCTCACCTCCGCTTGGGCTATCCCTGAGTTATTCGCCACTGAACGTGGCACCGTTAGAGGGCCCGCCCGTGCCAACCATTAATTCTTATTGAAGCAGTAGACACCGTTGCCATCGGATGCACTCCCCTGCCCTGCCGAGTCTCCTCCCACAGACGTGGTGCGTCAGAGGAGCACAGCGCGGCGCGGGGGCTGTCCCAGGGCAGGCCATCAGCCCGTCATTGGTAGCGCGAAATGGCCCTGGGCTGGGACCCACTGTGAGGCCGAGGCTGCACTGTGCAGTGCAGAGCGAACCTGCCAGCCAGGGTAACCAGATTGGTGTCACCCCCATAATGGGGTGACACCCGGTGCGGTCCGCACCCCCCTAGTGACGCCGCGTCCTTTGTTTCCATCTTCTGTCCTGGAGATAGACAGTGAGGTCGTTAGAAGTGGCCTAGTGGAGTTTAATGCAGAAAACTATGTCTAAATCTGTGGAGCCCTCACAGAGCTAAACTGATCAGCCTAAAAAGTCCTGACTCATAAACTGACTTTGTTCCCCTTCCATGTCCCTTGAGCTGTGGGCACCCATCAGCATTGGAAAAGCTTCACAGTGGTGTGCAGTTTTGATGATTAGTGCCTGTAAGGGTGAAGTGCCTTAAAACCTAAAAACTGTCCCGCAATCGGTGGCTGAAGAGATATGTGCTTTCACACAAGGATCATTTGAAAGTTTGGGGACTCTGGTATATGTACACTGGCTTTATCTTAATTCTCCCTTCAGTGGCAGATTACTGCAACTGTGTTCTGTAACTTTGCCCCCTTTAAGTCCCTGTTTGTGTCTTGCTCAGCAGTGCCAATATGTGAGGTGGGCCCTCTTGAGGTTTGGGTGGTGGTCTTGGTTTGGTTTTGAGAGACACATGTGAGGGTGTGTGCGAGCCTGGTGACATCAGAAGGCTTTTGTGGCAGTATGTGACCCCTCACCTCTTCTAAGTTCAGCACAAAGGCACAGTCTGTCATCATTTTACTGTGACAGTACCCTGTGACCTCAGAGACACTTCTGAATTAAACTCTGTGCGTGCATGCACGCTGGCCTATCAAGGTCCATGGATCCACGGTCAGATTCACAGATCCAGTGTTCTAAAGGGTAAACAGACATAATATCGACTCCAAAATATCGAATGGACAAAATAGCGAGTACAAAATATAGGCTGGACAAAATATCGAATGGACAGAATATAGACATCAAAAATATCGTTTTGAAGGTAAGTAATCTAATATCGAATGTTAAAAATATAGAAAGTTAAAATATCGAAGTATATAATATAGGTTATTAAAATTATCGAATTTTTAATAATATCGAATTTTTTGTAGTGTTTGTTATGTTATTATATGTGTGAAAAGTGTGTATTTATGTTATAATTAATTTTAATTAATGAATTTTGTTTTTTTATTTTTGGGTAATTTAATTCTGTAGCGGGTTGTGGGTTTATAGGGGAATAGGGTGGGAAGTAATTTAATTATAATTAATTAAATATGTAAATTTATATATTGGTATTCATTTTTAGTTAATTGTTAATTAATTTATATTTGGTAATTAATTAAATTTTAATTGGCAATTAATTTTAAATATTTGATTAATTGCTAATTATGTTAATTTTACTAATTTATTTTCTGTAGCTGGTTGTGGGTTTATAGGGGAATTGGGTGGGAAGTAATTTATTTATAATTAATTAAATATGTAAAAATATTTATTGGTATTTTTTTACAATTAATTGTTAAATACTTTTTTATGGGTAATTAATTACATTTTAATTGGCAATTCATTTTATTTAATTGATTAATTGTTAATTATGTTAATTTTACTAATTTATTTTCTGTAGCGGGTTGTGAGTTTATAGGGGAATAGGGTGGGAAGTAATTTATTCATAATTAATTAAATAATTAAATTTATTTAATTGTTTCTAATTTTAATTAATTGTTAATTAATTTTTAATTGGTAATAAATTAATTGTTAATTTGTAATTCATTTGAATAGGTAACTAATAGTAAAAATTATTTGTAATTTGTAATTTTAATTGATTAATTATTATATTATATTAAATTGGTAATTACTTTTAATTAATTTTTTATAGATATTAATTTATACTGTTTTTAAATAATATAAGAAGTATTTACTTTCCCTACTGTTGCACTCTCTGGAGTGGGAATAGTAATTTTTACCCCTACGCTATCCAACGTTTTCCCTACTGTTGCACTCTTTGGAGTGGGAATAGTAATTTTAACCCCTACGCTATCCAATGCTTTCCCTACTGTTGCACTCTTTGGAGTGGGAATAGTAATTGTTACCTCTACGCTATCCAACGCTTTCCCTACTGTTGCACTGATTGGAGAGGGAATAGTAAATTTTACCCCTACGCTATCCAACGCTTTCCCTACTGTTGCACTCTTTTGAGTGGGAATAGTAATTTTTACCTCTACGCTATCCAACGCTTTCCCTACTGTTGCACTCTTTGGAGTGGGAATATTAATTTTTACCCGTATGCTATCCAACGCTTTCCCTACTGTTGCACCCACTGGAGTGGGAATAGTAATTTTTACCCCTACGCTATCCAACGCTTTCCCTACTGTTGCACTCATTGGAGTGGTAATAGTAATTTTTACCCCTACGCTATCCAACGCTTTCCCTACTGTTGCACCCACTGGAGTGGGAATAGTTATTTTTACCACTACGCTATCCAACGCTTTTCCTACTGTTGCACTCTTTGGAGTGGGAATAGTAATTTCAACCCCTACGCTATCCAATGCTTTCCCTACTGTTGCACTCTTTGGAGTGGGAATAATAATTTTAACCCCTACGCTATCCAACGCTTTCCCTACTATTGCACTCTCTGGAGTGGGAATAGTAATTTTTACCCCTACGCTATCCAACGCTTTCCCTACTGTTGCACTCTTTTGAGTGGGAATAGTAATTTTGACCCCTACGCTATCCAACGTTTTCCCTACTGTTGCACTCTTTGGAGTGGGAATAGTAATTTTAACCCCTACGCTATCCAATGCTTTCCCTACTGTTGCACTCTTTGGAGTGGGAATAGTAATTGTTACCTCTACGCTATCCAACGCTTTCCCTACTGTTGCACTGATTGGAGAGGGAATAGTAAATTTTACCCCTACGCTATCCAACGCTTTCCCTACTGTTGCACTCTTTTGAGTGGGAATAGTAATTTTTACCTCTACGCTATCCAACGCTTTCCCTACTGTTGCACTCTTTGGAGTGGGAATAGTAATTTTTATCCCTACGCTATCCAACGCTTTCCCTACTGTTGCACCCACTGGAGTGGGAATAGTCATTTTTACCACTACGCTATCCAACGCTTTCCCTACTGTTGCACTCACTGGAGTGGGAATAGTAATTTTTACCCCTACGCTATCCAACGCTTTCCCTACTGTTGCACTCTTTTGAGTGGGAATAGTAATTTTGACCCCTACGCTATCCAACGTTTTCCCTACTGTTGCACTCTTTGGAGTGGGAATAGTAATTTTAACCCCTACGCTATCCAATGCTTTCCCTACTGTTGCACTCTTTGGAGTGGGAATAGTAATTGTTACCTCTACGCTATCCAACGCTTTCCCTACTGTTGCACTGATTGGAGAGGGAATAGTAAATTTTACCCCTACGCTATCCAACGCTTTCCCTACTGTTGCACTCTTTTGAGTGGGAATAGTAATTTTTACCTCTACGCTATCCAACGCTTTCCCTACTGTTGCACTCTTTGGAGTGGGAATAGTAATTTTTACCCCTATGCTATCCAATGCTTTCCCTACTGTTGCACCCACTGGAGTGGGAATAGTAATTTTTACCCCTACGCTATCCAACGCTTTCCCTACTGTTGCACTCATTGGAGTGGGAATAGTAATTTTTACCCCTACGCTATCCAACGCTTTCCCTACTGTTGCACCCACTGGAGTGGGAATAGGTATTTTTACCCCTACGCTATCCAACGCTTTTCCTACTGGTGCACTCTTTGGAGTGGGAATAGTAATTTTAACCCCTACGCTATCCAATGCTTTCCCTACTGTTGCACTCTTTGGAGTGGGAATAATAATTTTAACCCCTACGCTATCCAACGCTTTCCCTACTATTGCACTCTTTGGAGTGGGAATAGTAATTTTTACCCCTACGCTATCCAACGCTTTCCCTACTGTTGCACTCTTTGGAGTGGGAATAGTAATTTGTACCCCTACGCTATCCAACGCTTTCCCTACTGTTGCACTCATCGGAGTGGGAATAGTAATTTTTATCCCTACGCTATCCAACGCTTTCCCTACTGTTGCACCCACTGGAGTGGGAATAGTCATTTTTACCACTACGCTATCCAACGCTTTCCCTACTGTTGCACTCACTGGAGTGGGAATAGTAATTTTTACCCCTACGCTATCCAACGCTTTCCCTACTGTTGCACTCTTTTGAGTGGGAATAGTAATTTTTACCTCTACGCTATCCAACGCTTTCCCTACTGTTGCACTCTCTGGAGTGGGAATAGTAATTTGTACCCCTACGCTATCCAACGCTTTCCCTACTGTTGCACTCTCTGGAGTGGGAATAGTAAATTTTACCCCTACGCTATCCAACGCTTTCCCTACTGTTGCACTCTCTGGAGTGGGAATAGTAATTTTTACACTTCCGCTATCCTACGGTAATAATATTGGATATTATTTAATTATATTATGTTACTATATATATATGTTTTAACAAATATGATTGTAAATTTCTTTTTTTTAATTTTAATTAATTATTTAATTTGTATTAGGTAATTTAAGTATTAGTAAGTATATTTTAGTAATTAATTTTTAATATTAATTTAATTTAACATTGTTTTTAATAAAGTCGATATTTTTATAAACTATATTTTTGTAAACTGTATTTTTTACTCGATATTTTTTTACTTACCTGTTTGTAGATACAAAGTCGATATTCTTTCTGTCGATATTTTGTCAACGATATTTTTGATAGTCGATATTATGTCCCTCGATATTATGTCAGGGATCCGTTCTAAAGATGTACCCTCAACGGTACACAGAAAAGCCCTGCCATCTATATAAGACCAGGCTGGCTTGTACCTGGGAAATGTGCTGAGAATGTAATATAAAATACATCAGACACAATGCCTTTAAATAAAACTCTTGCTCACTGAGAGACATTTCTGTCTGGAAACCTCCTGAGTGACTTGTTCTCTTATCTAGACCCACAGCCAAGGGAACAGTCAGTTTGAGTAGTAATTAAGTGTAGACAGTATATCTTCATTTAGCAAATGCACTCTCTATGGAGAAGCCAGGAATGAAGTTACTTTATTGGCAAGATGCAGCTGTTAGTTGAATCTTGATGCATGAAAGAAGTAGTACTATACCTGCTCTATTATCTGGTGAAACATTAGAGCTGGCACCATGTTGATTTCTAGTTCAGAGCCCACTAGATGAATAGCATAACAAAGAGAAGGACTAACAGGAGAGGAAAATAAAAAAAAAGAAATTGCAGACTGGTACAACTGCAGGAAGAGCTGGACCTTCATACTTACTGGCGGCATTGCCATTATTTAGAAACGGTTTAAATGTCTTAATCAGGCTTCTTTTGTAAACATAAAAACATGATTAACAGTAAATGTCCTGGCAGGGTATGGATAACTGGCTATTTGGTGAAACTGTCATTCTCTCATTCGTCTGGTGGTTCTGAAATCTTCTCCAGTCCCCGCCATCATGTTTCTGGGCTCAGCTGCACTTGTCTCACTAGGGGCATTTCTGCTGCAGCAGTCTCTGCTATGAGCGATACGGCTTGAGTTAAACAAGCCACTGATGGGCTTCTTTTGCCCCAACTCAGAGGTCATTTTAATTCCCCTGTTTATCCTGAGGGCATTTACTTCATGATTCTGGCATGCTCCAGGGGGCGATAATATGAAGGGCCCTGTGAAACAGTTTTTAGTTGGTATTGAGTCAATAGCTGATATCTTTGGCGGCATATTAGGTGCTTCTGCATTGCAAGTTCAGATACATGGTCTCTCTGAATACAAGTGGGAAAGGCTATGGGGCACACTTCAATGCTGCACAACTAACTACTAGAAATTGCCTATGACAAAACAGCACAAAGTGCCTCTATCAATCATTCAATCATGCAGTGCTTGTATAATGTGACTAATCACCCGTGAAGGTAATCAGGTGCTAGGCTGCTGGTTTTAGTTGAAGAGCCATGTCTTGAATCCCTTCCTGAACTCTTCTAACAAGGGTGCTGTTCGGAGGTGGAGGGGAAGGGTGTTCCAGGACTTGGTGGGAAGGTGGGAGACAGACCGTCCTACGGCACAGCAGCGGCGGATGTGCGGTGTCTGTGCGAGGGCAGGGTGAGTGGAGCAGAGGTTTCTAGGTGGTCGGTGGAAGTTCAGAAGGGTGGTTTATGTATGCAGGTCCTTAGTCATGGAGAGTTTTGTTGGTTGGGGTTAGAAGCTCGAATTGACATCTTTTGTGGATGGGGAGCCAGTGGAGGTCTCTCAAGTGCTAGGTGATGTGGGTCCTTTTGGTTGAGAATCAGTCTGGCTGCTGCGTTCTGGATTGTCTGCAGTCTTCTCATAAATTTGCTGGTGGAACCTCTACAGAGTGCGTTGTGATAGTCCAGACGAATGGTGATGAGGGCCTGCGTCACCGTCTTCCTGGTGCTGATGAGTAGCCATTTGAAGATTCTACAGAACATGCGAAGGGTGGTGTGGAAGCAGGCTGAGGAGATGGCGTTGACCTGTCGCTTCATGGAGAGTTTGCTGTCCAGGATGATGCTGAGGTTGGAGGCGTGGTCTTTCAGAGTTGGGGTAGGTCTTAGTTCTGATGGCCAAAATGATTCTTTCTAGAGGGAGCTCTGTCTGCCGAAGATCAGCACTTTGGTTTTGTTCATGGTGAGCTTCAGGCAGTTGTCCTTCATCCAGGCTGAAAAGTTCTTCATGCAGTTTTGGAAGTTGGCTTTTGTTGTGGAGGGGTCCGCTGAGAACGAGAGGACGAGCTAGGTATCGTCGGCTTAGGAGACAATGCTGATGTTGTGGCTCTGACGATGTCTGCTAATAGCGCCATGTAGATGATGAAGAGGTTGGACTGAGGTATAAACCTTGAGGGAAGCTGCAGATGGTGAGTATGGGATGTGAGGTGAAGGGAAGGAGACAGATTCTCTGGGTGCACCCAGGGAGGAAAGATGCCATTCATCTTAGAGCGTCGTCTTTGATTCCAATCAGATGCAGCGGATTGAGTGTGTGGTGGGAGACCGTGTTGAAGGCGGAAGAGAGGTCGAGAAGGATCAGGGTGTCTTATTCTTCTCTGTCGAGTAGGGTGAGTATGTCACCTGTTGCAGTAATCAGGGTCATCTCGGAGCTGTGGTTGGCTCTGACTCCTAATTGGGAGGGTTTATCAGATTATCTCCAGGTTTTCAGTGAGTTGGAGGCTGATGCCTTCCCCAGGCCTTTGCAGGGAAATGGGAGCAGTGAAATGGAGTGGTAGTTTTGGAGTTTGCTAGGGTTTGCAGAGGGTTTCTGGAGGAGAGGTCTTACAGCTGCATGTTTCAAGGCATTGGTAAAGGTGGCTGTGATAATGGATGCGTTGAGGATGGTGGTGAGCGGATGGCTGATCTTGCCGCTTCCGCAGTTTAAGAGTCGAAGGGGGCACAGGTTGGTGGGTGCTCCCGAGTGGATGGAGTTCATTAAGGCTGTAGTTTTTGGTGTGCTGAGTTGTTCCCATGTGGTGAGCTGGATGTAGGTGGCAGTCTTTGTGGGAGTGGGGAGGCTGAGGAGGTTGATGGGTTAGAGATCAAAGTTGCTGTATATGCCGGCTATCTTGTTGTGAAAGTGGTCTGCTAGAGTGTCACAGAATTCTTGTGAGCAGGGGATCAAGATTTCGGTGGTAGATGGGCAGGTGAACTCTCTGATGATGGAGAAGAGCTTCTTGGTCTAGATGGCACTGGCTTTGATGTAGTGTGTCAGGGCCTCCTTTTTCGCTACATGGGGTTGGTGGTGGTAGCTATTGTGGGCAGACTTGAAAGTGGCTGGATCCATGGTGTTTCTAGAGGTTGGAGGACTTTTCAGTATTCAAAGATGAAGCCTCTACTCTATGCAATTTACGAATCCTTATCAAAATGTTGACATGCTGGGTCATCCCAGGAAGTACCATCAAGGACATACTATAGAAGATGAATAAAGAGCAGTGCTCAATTTATGCCGTGGCTTCTGGGGTTCTGCACTGGCACTTAATTGTCAACAATGGCACTTATGACAGATGCCACATGGTGGTGCTGTTTGTGCAATGAAAAGATAAACAGAACAATAGTTATTTATTAATTGAATATACATTAAAAACAACTAATATGCGCCGATCAAGCCATACTTCTAGCTTTGGGGTCCTCGAACAGTCTGAAATGTCACACTTGTAGCAGTGTGATGGTCAGAAGTTATTTAGGTACTGTCATTGGCAACACTTGCAGTGGCAATGGATGGTGCAAGGTGTGGTGGCTTCCTGACTAAGGCCTTGGCACTTATTTGTTTTACAAATTAAGCACTGGAAAGAGAATTCATCATATCTAGAGAGTCATGTCCATCACAATCCTTTACCTTTGCACTGCATTACCTTGTTCTACTTGCTATCCGTGTATTATATTCTGCTTACATTTGCTTGTTTCTATCTCTGTTGTAAATTATGTTACTGCCTACTCACCTAAGTTGGGTGGGCACCAGCTGGCAACGCTACAGTGAATTGACATCCCCATTGTCTTTAGTTGTGTATGTGTAGGCCTTCAAAGACAGCTTTGTAAAGGCAACAAATTGGAAGCAAACACGGATAAAACCCAGACAATGGTGACTGCCTGTCAGCTAAAAATCCCGGGCAACAGCACTTAGGAGGGCAAACACGAATGCAGGTGCAGACATATGCATACCGTGGTCTTTGATTCAATGAGGGAGGAGAGCATCATCTTCCTAAAGCAGAAATGAAATCACAAAGTCTACCACTTATGCATGCCATCCTACACTAATCAGAGAGTTAACAGAACCCCCACTTTTTAAGAGGGAACAAAATCAAACCGATGCCTATGATATCATATGGCAATGAAGTTTATCGTGGTATGCTTTCTAAATGGATGGACATGCAGTGCTTACAGAAGGCTATTATTCCTGCCAAATTCAACAAAACAAGCATAACTGAGGGTTGAATTTCAGCTTTTTGGAGAGTGTTACGCGATGGAGGCACATTTTGTAAAAGCCACATCTAGATGGTACCAGAGGGGGCGTCAAAATCATGGCTGCCGGCCAAGTTGCACACCATACATGGCTTACAGAAACATCCTTGGTTATCTATCAAAAGTAATAAACCTACTCTCAGCAGGAATTGATTGGGATACATCTCCTCCTCCAACCATATTTAAAGCTGTGGTGAGAGAACAATTCCTTTACCATGAGGCAAATGTGTGGTTAAGTAGCTAATTAGTCCAATGAAATGGGTACTGCTGTCTGCCCTCAGTCTCTGGTCTGGCCCAGAGAAGTTTGTCCTTGATGGCTACCAGTGCAGACTCTGCTGCAACAAGCACATACATTCACTAAAGCACTGGGGTACCAAAAGCCCTGAAGCTCATCATGGACTATTTGATCCCCAAGCAGATCTGTCAGAGATCTATTTACTTTTTGTTACTGTGCCTTTTGTACCTTCATGAGTCCTGCGACCATGGGTAAGAAGGGCAGTACTACAATGTCCAAAGGGCAAACCTGAATAGCAGCTGCAAACCCTGACTTGCTATCCTTGGCTACCTCTAAATGCTGCTAATGCTCTGCACTCAACCTGATGGAACCTAAAATGATTTACATCCAACATCCCGTGGCATATGTGTGTGTAGGTGCAGAGGGATACAGGGATTAGTCTGAAGTGGCAGTGATGGTATTATCTTTCCTCCTCCCCATACCTCAATAATTTTGCTTGCAAAAGTTAGCCGATTCTACATTTTTTTTTTAAAGACCTTTATTATACAGTTTCGAAAGACACAGTTATACGCCTACAACCCAGGGGCCGGCGGTATTCTGCACATTGATGGTAAATAAACACAGCCTTTTAGCCGACAACCCTGGGGTCCGGCGGCGTAACGAAGTAAGGTGCACACAAAACTACCATATCCTTGTAAGGCGGTATTGGTGGTCCGTTTTCTTTTTTATAGAAACTAAATGGTTGAACAAAACAATAAAAGCGGAGTCAAAAAGCAGTCATGAGCACTACAGTACAGCGATAAGTTAAGTATAGGTCAAACCAATCATTTTTACCGTACAGCCCCACCCGCAGGTCCGATATGGGACATAGCCAGTTCAGCTGTAGGAGAGTCACATATTTCCCCCCGGTAAGCATTCCAATGCCCCCACTTCTTGTCCCACAATTTTGGGCACCCTCTAATCTTGTATACTGTCTTTTCCGCAATCATACACCGATCCATTTCAGCCACCCAGCCGACCACCAATGGCCTGTCCGGCGATCCCCACTTCATTGCTATAGAACGCTTAATCAACAGGAACCCCAATGCCGCCCACTGGAGCTCTTGAGTCGTCAGGTCGTTGGCCCCCCAGACGTTAAGGACACATTCTCTGGGTGTCGGCAATAGTGGCTTACCCAGGGAGCTGCTCATTTTCCGAAGTGCCCTGCCCCAAAACTGTTGCACCACCGGGCACTCCCATAAGATGTGGTAGAAAGTACCAGGAAGGCCACAGCCGCGCAAGCACAAAGCATCCAGGCGCCGTCCAATCTTGGCCAGGGTGGGGGCGGGCATATACGCTCTATGGAATACTTTCAATTGGATTAACCTAAATCTATGGCAGATAGCCGATTCTCTCGGGGACATTAAGGCCGAGCGCCAGTCTTCGTCCTCTAACGGACCCAGGTCAGTCTCCCTTTTGACCCGCAGAGATTGAAAGGGGTCAGGAAGGTTATTACATAACTTGCGATACGTAAGGGAGATGGCCTTCTCTGGAAGAGGTTCCGACAGTAGTCCATCCTCCAAAGGAGAAGTCACCGGCAAGGTGGTAAGGTCCGGGACTGCCGCAAGAATAGCATGTTTAATTTGCAAATAGCGGAAGAATTCAGTAGGCGCAAGGGCATATTTAGTCTGCAGATCAGCAAAGGTCAGCAGTTTTCCCTTACGAACAACGTCCCCCAGTTCCGAAATCCGAATCGTATCCCATCTATCAAAGCCCTGAAGGAAACAGAGGGAGCCCAAACTCTGTATTGACCACAGAGGCATTGCCAAGGTGAGCTTGTCCGACCATCCCAAACCTTTATTGGCCTTATGCCAAATAGCTACCGTGTGTGCCATCGGACCCACATATTTAGCTCTGGTAGCTTTACTGTACAGAGCCCCCAGGTAACCCTCTCGACCCGTTTGGCATCTATCCAGGAGGTAAGCCGGGTTCAAGGGCGAGCCATGCAACCATTGGTTAATTGCCACCAGCTGCGAGGCCCAATAATAGAGGCGGAGGTTGGGTAGAGCTATGCCCCCATCATATCACCCCTGAAAGAGTTTAGCTAGGGCGATTCGAGTGGCACCCCATTCCAAAGTAAAAGTCGGAGCTGGCGCTCCACCGCTCGGAAATATGAGTTTGGAATCAAAAAAGGGCAGTTTTGCAAGGCATATAAGAAGCATGGGAGGGCCAATATTTTGAATAGTGCCGCCCTGCCTGGGAGTGACAGCGGGAGTGATCGCCAGTGGGCAACGTCGCTCCGGAGTCTACGCAGGGGGCCCAACAAGTTGTGCTCGTAAAACACCTTGGGATCAGGTGTAATGAAAATACCTGGATACACAAAACCCTCAGTGGCAATTGCAATGGAAAACCCTTTAGGCAGACAGGGCGGAGGGCCATATAGCATATAAAGCACTGATTTGTTCCAATCAATGGAGTAACCTGAATATTTTCCAAAGTTGGAAAGGACATGGAATAGACTATTGATAGAGGATCGGGGAGATGACACGTATATTAGGATATCGTCCGCATATAGGGAAATCTTATCTACAACCTCCTCTTTCCAGTACAGGCCTCTAATGGAGTTATCTGTGTGGACCCAGTGAGCCAAGGGCTCCAGGGTAAGGGCAAAAAATAATGGAGACAGGGGGCATCCCTGCCTGGTACCCCGATGAAGTTGAAACTTCCGAGATGTGTGATTGTTGACTCGGACTTGGCCCCACAGGTCCGTATATAGAAGTCGCACCCAACTGATGAATTGAGGTCCAAAGCCAAAGCGGCGGAGAACCTTGAACAGATAGGGCCATTCAATCGAGTCGAACGCCATTGTGGCATCGAGGGACAAGATGGCCGCGTCCTGTTGCAGAGTAGATCGGCAACTCAAGACGTTATGGACCCTGCGAAGATTTAAGGCTGTATTGCGGCCCGGAAGAAAACCAGATTGGTCATCATGTATCAGTGATGGGAGCACTAGGAGAAGGCGATTGGCCAAAAGTTTAGCGAGGACCTTAGCCTCTGCACTGATCAGGGAGATAGGCTAAAGTCAGTAGGCGGTTTAGCGGGCTTAAGTAGGACCACAACGGAGGCCACTCTTTGAGCGAGTGGAAGGACTCCGACCTCCCGACTTTTGGCGAACATATTCAGGAGATGAGGAATAACGTCAGGGACCATGCCTTTCAAAAATTCGACAGGGACCCCGTATGGGCCCATAGCCTTGCCTGAATTGACGGCAAACAATGCCATAGTTAGCTCCTCCGTCGTGATGTCTGCGTCCAAGGCCACCCTATCCGTGTCTGAAACCGTTGGAAGGCGCATCTCGTCCAGAAGTTGTCTGGATTCGTCGAACGTGTAGCCCTCGCCGGCTGTGTAGACACGTTCTAAATGGTCGGCAAAAGCCTCCGCGATGTCTTGTGGGTCTGCTATCGTAGAGCCATCCAGCTTGGTTAAGGAGGATACCCATCTGGACCCCTGGTCGGTGCGCGCCAGCCAGGCAAGCATTTTCCCCGCACCATCCCCGTACTCATATACCCTAGGGCGCGTATGAAGAAGCCGTGCTTGCGCCTTCTCCTGTGACAAGGCTTTATAGACCAATTGTTGGGCACGAATTTTAGTAGCAGTAGCCCCCGACGGATTTGCATTATGGGATGTCTCAAGACTGATGAGTTCAGATTCAGCCTGGAGGATCTGCTTGTCATGTTTACGCAAGTGTCCCACCTTAAGGGCCAATGCCTCCCCCTTTATAACCGCCAAGTATGCCTCCCAGAGTGGGACCGCTGATTCGACAGACCCAACATTTTCAGCGAAATAGAGTTCGGTGCGTTCACGCAACGCGTCTCTAATGTACGGGATCTGCATTAGCCAGGGGCTGATGATGATCGGGCCTCGCGTCACCTGGCAATTATAGGTGAGATCCACACTAAGTGATGAGTGATCTGAGATGCCACGGGGGAGGCCTCTCGGGCGAACAAAGCATCCGACGTCCGCGCTGGGGCAGAAAAAATAATCGATGCGAGACATGCTGTTGTGTGCATTGGAGTAGTGTGTGAAATATGGTGTATCCGGGTACCGAAGGCGCCATATGTCCTCCAACCCCATGGCATGCGCAAAGTCTGCTAAGTCCGAACTATGGCGATGGGAGCCCCGCTTTGGACTGCGGTCTAAGTCATCGCACATTGTTGCATTAAAGTCACCTCCTAACAGGAGTGTGCCCGGAGAGAGGCCCTACAGCTGAGCACCCAACTCCCTGAGGGAATCCCTGACCAGTGTTGGCGGAAGATACACTGAAATAATGTTTAGGGGGCGCCCCTCCCAGGTGGCTTCAACCAGCGCAAACCGGCCCAGGGGGTCAGCCCAAGTCCGAGTATGGGTAAGTGCAAGAGTCTTTTTGATCAGGATCCTGACGCCACGGGATACCGAAGAGAAACCTGCGTGGACTAACAATTTGTACCCTCCCCTCTGGAGTGCCTGACAGGTGTTGCCCACCAGATGCATTTCCTGTAATAAAACAATGTCGGGGGAGTGGCGTCTGAGAAATTGAGGGACCACGCTCCTCTGTATTTTATGTCCTAAGCCATTAACATTCCAGGATAAAATGGTAAGGGTTCTAGATAGTGGTTGAGGCATGCTGGCAGTGTCGGTGGAGCTGATAGGAAAAATGGCTCAAGAAGGGTCGGCCATGATGCCTTAGCCCTAGGATAACCCGGAGCGTGGGACTAAGAAGACCTCCGACTCTGAGGGAGCCCGTGGCCCATCGAGGAGGCCAGTCTGTCAGTAGGGGACCATGAATGGGCAGAACAGCACGACTAAATAGGACTCCGCTGAAAGCACACAGGAACAATAACATAGCAACAAACCTTTTCCTTGCCTCCCCCCCTTCCCCACCCTGCTTCCCTGCCCGTGGATCCAGAACTATCCACCCCCCAACTAGGCAGAGTGCCTGTCGTCCTCCCTTCCATGATCGGGGTACCTGGTAGGCCGTTAATGCCACTCGCCCGACTTTAAAGCAGTGTAACTGAAATACATGTGTAAAACTACAAAGATACCACATGCATTTTAACAAATTAGAAAAGTTACTTGAAAGTCAGTTGGTGAGGCCCGATCGGGGCCGGAAAAGGCTCTCCCCCGGAGCAGAGGTCCATGGAGTGTAGAAGTTGTCCCACCCCCTCAACCGCGCAAATCAAAGAGGACCAAATGGGCAATGTCCTTCAGTCCTCACAACTTATTCTCTTCTTGACCGGAATTCGTCACTCCTCTTCATTACCCGGACTGGTGAATAGGTCTTGGCTGATAGGCATTTGATCTTCTCTTGCATGTTCTCCTGTTTCCGCTTGGATCTGTGGGGATCCCCCAGCTCGGCACCACCCCTCTAGCCAGTCCCATACTTCTTCCGGAGATAGGAAGAATCACGCTTTACCATCCATCTCTACACGGAGTTTCGCAGGAAAAAGCATAGAATATTTGATGCCTTGGGTCCATAGGGCCTTCTTGACCTCGAGAAAGCTGCGCCGTCTCGCCTGCACTTTCACCGTGAAGTCCGGGAATATCGAGATGCGAGCGTTTTCCAAGAGAAGCGGCGGTCCAGATCTGGCTGTCTGGAGGATAGCGTCCCGATCTCGAAAGTTGAAGACCCTCGCTATGATGGGACGGGGGGGGGGGCTCCTGGCCTCGGTTTACCCCCTGGAACTCTGTGTGCCCGCTCGATGGAAAAATAGCTTGACAGTTGTTTGGGTTTAAGATGTTTCGTCACCAAGTCTTCCACGAATAGGTCCGCAGCCGGCTCCTCCATTCGTTCTGGCACTCCCAAAATTCGAACGCTGTTCCGTCGCGCCCTCCCTTCATAGTCGTCCAGCAGGTCACCCATTTGTTTCTGTTGTTTCTGAAGCTGGGCCACCTGTTGCTGAAGCGTAGAGGTGTCGTCGATGAGAGCCGCCGTCTTGACCTCAACCTCCTTTACCTTGGTGTCCATTTTGCGCAGGTCCGCCTGCAGGAGTGTTACCTCAATATTAACTGAGTCAATTCGCGTTTCCAGTGAGGAGCGAACTCCCGCAATCGCCTCCATGACGTCTTCCAAAGTAAGTGTCTTCGGTCCCGGCGACGGGGATGCATTTTTCGGTTCGCCGGGGGTGGGGGGGCCGTGTCCTTATTGTCACCTCTGGAGGCCCAGGAGTTCTTATTTATTTGCCTCTGAGTCGAGGGCCTCCCTCCCTTGCTGGACGCCATCGTAGATTTCTGGGTAGCAGCGATCCAATACGGCCTTAGGCAGTGTCAGGCGAAGTCTTCCACCCCACCCCAGCTGTTCCACCCGATGTCAGGCTGTCCTCTCACCTCAGAGTTCTCGTACGACCAGATAGAGCACCCACAGGATCCACAGGGGGGCTCAATCCACTTCCACGACACTTTAGTTTGCAGTTAGGCCCAGCACAACTTAATATGGCTGCCGCTCCTGGAGCTCCATCAGGGGGTCTCTCCCATGCAGAATCAGGTGCTGGGCAGGCGGGGAGGGACCAGCTACCACCTCGTCGTTTTATGGCCGTAGGCTCCGGTCTCCACCAGGACTTAGAGCGGGGTGGCCGCGTATTGGAGTCACAGAATTGCAGGGCCCAATGGTGCAGCCGTGGCGCTCACGTGACCCCTGCCTATGCGTCCCCTGCAAGTCCTGCGCTTCTGGCTCGGACCGCGCGACCTCCAATATAGGCTCAGGAGTCCTCTGGGCCCACGCCGAGTTCACTCCAGTTATGCAGCATCCTATAGCTGGGCCGATCCATCCGAGCCTGACAATCCGCTCCATAGTTGTGCAGACGGGCTATGTTCTTCCCCCGGGTAGCCGACGCGCCGCTGGGCGGCCGCCGGAGGATCCAAGCCACTTTACCAAGCCGACAGGGACCACGCCGCACCATCCCCGTACTCATATACCCTAGGGCGCGTATGAAGAAGCCGTGCTTGCGCCTTCTCCTGCGACAAGGCTTTATAGACCAATTGTTGGGCACGAAGTTTAGTAGCAGTAGCCCCCGACGGATTTGCATTATGGGATGTCTCAAGACTTCTGAGTTCAGATTCAGCCTGGAGGATCTGCTTGTCATGTTTACGCAAGTGTCCCACCTTAAGGGCCAGTGCCTCTCCCTTTATAACTGCCAAGTATGCCTCCCAGAGTGGGACCGCTGATTCGACAGGCCCAACATTTTCAGCGAAATAGAGTTCGGTGCGTTCACGCAACGCGTTTCTGATGTACGGGATCTGCATTAGCCAGGGGCTGATGATGATCGGGCCTCGCGTCACCTGGCAATGATAGGTGAGATCCACACTAAGTGATGAGTGATCTGAGATGCCACGGGGGAGGCCTCTCGGGCGAACAAAGCATCCGACGTCCGCGCTGGGGCAGAAAAAATCATCGATGCGAGACATGCTGTTGTGTGCATTGGAGTAGTGTGTGAAATATGGTGTATCCGGGTACCGAGGACGCCATATGTCCTCCAACCCCATGGCATGCGCAAAGTCTGCTAAGTCCGAACTATGGCGATGGGAGCCCCGCTTTGGACTGCGGTCTAAGTCATCGCACATTGTTGCATTAAAGTCACCTCCTAACAGGAGTGTGCCTGGAGAGAGGCCCAACAGCTGAGCACCCAACTCCCTGAGGGAATCCCTGACCAGTGTTGGCGGAAGATACACTGAAATAATGTTTAGGGGGCGCCCCTCCCAGGTGGCTTCAACCAGCGCAAACCGGCCCAGGGGGTCAGCCCAAGTCCGAGTATGGGTAAGTGCAAGAGTCTTTTTGATCAGGATCCCGACGCCACAGGATACCGAAGAGAAACCTGCGTGGACTAACAATTTGTACCCTCCCCTCTGGAGTGCCTGACAGGTGTTGCCCACCAGATGCATTTCCTGTAATAAAATAATGTCGGGGGAGTGGCGTCTGAGAAATTGAAGGACCACGCTCCTCTGTATTTTATGTCCTAAGCCATTAACATTCCAGGATAAAATGGTAAGGGTTCTAGATAGTGGTTGAGGCATGCTGGCAGTGTCGGTGGAGCTGATAGGAAGGATGGCTCAAGAAGAGTCGGCCATGATGCCTTAGCCCTAGGATAACCCGGAGCGTGGGACTAAGAAGACCTCCGACTCCGAGGGAGCCCGTGGCCCATCGAGGAGGCCAGTCTGTCAGTAGGGGACCATGAATGGGCAGAACAGCACGACTAAATAGGACTCCGCTGAAAGCACACAGGAACAATAACATAGCAACAAACCTTTTCCTTGCCTCCCCCCCTCCCCCACCCTGCTTCCCTGCCCGTGGATCCAGAACTATCCACCCCCCAACTAGGCAGAGTGCCTGTCGTCCTCCCTTCCATGATCGGGGTACCTGGTAGGCCGTTAATGCCACTCGCCCGACTTTAAAGCATTGTAACTGAAATACATGTGTAAAACTACAAAGATACTACGAGCATTTTAACAAATTAGAAAAGTTACTTGAAAGTCAGTTGGTGAGGCCCGATCGGGCCGGAGAAGGCTCTCCCCCGGAGCAGAGGTCCATGGAGTGTAGAAGTTGTCCCACCCCCTCAACAGCACAAATCAAAGAGGACCAAATGGGCAATGTCCTTCAGTCCTCACAACTTATTCTCTTCTTGACCGGAATTCGTCACTCCTCTTCATTACCCGGACTGGTGAATAGGTCTTGGCTGATAGGCATTTGATCTTCTCTTGAGTGTTCTCCTGTTTCCGCTCGGATCTGTGGGGATCCCCCAGCTCGGCACCACCCCTCTAGCCAGTCCCATATTTCTTCCGGAGATAGGAAGAACCACGCTTTACCATCCATCTCTACACGGAGTTTCGCAGGAAAAAGCATAGAATATTTGATGCCTTGGGTCCATAGGGCCTTCTTGACCTCGAGAAAGCTGCGCCGTCTCGCCTGCACTTTCACCGTGAAGTCCGGGAATATCGAGATGCGAGCGTTTTCCAAGAGAAGCCGCGGTCCAGATCTGGCTGTCTGGAGGATAGCGTCCCGATCTCGAAAGTTGAAGACCCTCGCTATGATGGGACGGGGGGGGGGCTCCTGGCCTCGGTTTACCCCCTGGAACTCTGTGTGCCCGCTCGATGGAAAAATAGCTCGACAGTTGTTTGGGTTTAAGATGTTTCGTCACCAAGTCTTCCACGAATAGGTCCGCAGCCGGCTCCTCCATTCGTTCTGGCATTCCAAAATTCGAACGCTGTTCCGTCGCGCCCTCCCTTCATAGTCGTCCAGCAGGTCACCCATTTGTTTCTGTTGTTTCTGAAGCTGGGCCACCTGTTGCTGAAGCGTAGAGGTGTCGTTGATGAGAGCCGCCGTCTTGACCTCAAACTCCTTTACCTTGGTGTCCATTTTGCGCAGGTCCGCCCGCAGGAGTGTTACCTCAATATTAACTGAGTCAATTTGCGTTTCCAGTGAGGAGCGAACTCCCGCAATCGCCTCCATGACGTCTTCCAAAGTAAGTGTCTTCAGTCCTGGCGACGGGGATGCATTTTTCGTTTCGCCGGGGGGGCCGCGTCCTAATTGTCACCTCTGGAGGCCCAGGAGTTCTTATTTATTTGCCTCTGAGTCGAGGGCCTCCCTCCCTTGCTGGACGCCATCGTAGATTTCCGGGTAGCAGCGATCCAATACGGCCTTAGGCAGTGTCAGGCGAAGTCTTCAACCCCACCCCGGCTGTTCCACCCGATGTCAGGCAGTCCTCTCACCTCAGAGTTCTTGTACGACCAGATAGAGCACCCACAGGATCCACAAGGGGGCTCAATCCACCTCCACGACACTTTAGTTTGCAGTTAGGCTCAGCACACCTTAATATGGCTGCCGCTCCTGGAGCTCCATCACGGGGTCTCTCCCATGCAGAATCAGGTGCTGGGCAGGCGGGGAGGGACCAGCTACCACCTTGTCGTTTTATGGCCGTAGGCCCCGGTCTCCACCAGGACTTCGAGCGGGGTGGCCGCGTGTTGGAGTCACAGAATTGCAGGGCCCAATGGTGCAGCCGTGGCGCTCACGTGAACCCTGCCTATGCGTCCCCTGCAAGTCCTGCGCTTCTGGCTCGGACCGCGCGACCTCCAATATAGGCTCAGGAGTCCTCCTGGCCCATGCCGAGTTCACTCCAGTTATGCAGCATCCTATAGCTGGGCCGATCCATCCGAGCCTGACAATCCGCTCCACAGTTGTGCAGACAGGCTATGTTCTTCCCCCGGGTAGCCGACGCGCCGCTGGGGGGCCGCCGGAGGATCCAAGCCACTTTACCAAGCCGACGGGGACCACGCCGGAGCCCCAGCAGATGTAGGCCCCTAAGCCGGGACGCCGCGTGAATGACGTCCCGGCGGGTCGGCAGCAGCCAATAGCGCTTCCCCGCTGTCTCTCTCCGGTCTCGCGGCCGCGGGGGGGAGATCTCCGGCAGCCGCGGGAGGTCCCGTCGGCGGCCCGATGGGAAGCGGAGGGGCAGTATTGGGCAACAGCGGAACCGGGTGCCCTCAAACCTCCGAAGCCGATCAGTTCTCGGGTCGGAGCATCGGTGCAGCCGCCATCTTGCGTGCCCCGGGGGACCTCCCTTCAGAGGGCTCAATCTCAGGCGCGATTTCTTCGATCAGGCCAGCAGCAACACAAGAAGTGCACAAGCGGTAGTGGGACGGGGGTCTCCCAATTACAAGGGAGTCCCCAGTCGGAAAGATGGATTTATCTGGCGGATAGCCGGGCGAGGGCTGGGAGTCGCTCTAGCAGGCGACCATTCCCTCCGGCAGCTAGCCACGCCCCCGATTCTACACTTGTTTAATTAACTCTACAGTGGTAGCTGTGGTCAATCAGTCAATTTTTATTCCTTGAGGTGGTTACTTTTCCATGACTTGCTGCTTCCTGGGTATCTGTGGCAAGACAATTGATGAATCTTTGCTTTACTGCTCACAAGGTTCTCTTTATTTATTTATTTATTCATAAAGTTTTATATAGCGCTTGCTTCTTGTTGGTTTTGGTGTATTCACCTGGAGCTTTTGCTTTTTTTGCTCTTGTTCAGCTGTTGTTGACTGCAGCTTTCTTTTCCTTTCTTCATTGGATTTTGCAGAGTCGAGGTGGAAATCTATTCTTTCTGCTAGTTTTTCTTGGTACCTAGTTCAACTGTCACTGTTTGTTTGTTCTTCTCCCACTGTATTTCTACTGGGTCACTGTCATCCTCTAGTTCTTGCAGGACTTGAAACTTGTTGTTGGTAATGTGTTGTTCTATGGCTGTCGTTGGTTTGCCAGTTCCATCCATGCTTTCTTCAGCTTAAGCTTAGCCTGGCCATGACAACGTGATGGTATGACACCATGTACGCTCCAGTCATCACTTTCACATCTTGCAGGGATTTCCATAACTTCTTGGCAATGCAGACATGGTTGGTCTGATTCTCTGTTGAATGGCCTGGTGATACCCATGTTGCCTTGTGTATTCTTTTTTTTTTTAAACATCTTTTTATTAACAAAATAAATCTTTACATTTAATGAGATAATACACATGGTAGTGGGTCAGCCAAGCAGTGATAGTACAGTATATAGCAAATGCCATACCCTTAGGCCAGTAATAGTCTAAGACTCTTCCAGTGGACCCCTAAATGCCTTGTGTATTCTTTTGTGTGGGAATACTCTACCGCCTATTGCCAGACTCTTCAGAGCATAGAAATCTGCAAGCCTTTCACCATTCTCGTTCATGTTACCAAGGCCATGGTTGCCCATGACTTCTTCGAACACAGTGCTGTTGCTTTCAATCTTGGCATTGAGGTCCCCCATCAGTATGGTGATGTCTCTCTCAAGGCATTGTAAAGCTCTTCTGTTTCCTCTTCTATCCTGTCATGTGTAGGTGCATAGCACTGGATAATATATTCAGCCTCTTTTTCTTTGTGTGGAAGGTCGCTGTAATGAATCTGGGACCGTGAGCTTCGCATCCAATCAGAGCTCTGCTGGCTAATGGTGTTAGCATTTGTGCTCCTCCCTGAGTATGTGGGGCATTCTCTTCATCGTGCCCAGAATACAGCAGCATTCCTCCTGGAGCCAGTCTTTTCTGTCCGGACTGTGTCCATTTGGTCTCGCTGATGCTAAGCAGGGCATGGTTGCATTTTTTAATTTCTGCTGCCACTTGGTCTGTCTTTTCATACATGCTCCTCAAATCTATTTCCTGATGGTGATGTTTTGGTCAAAAGCAGGTGAAAAGGCATTGTGGCTTCGAGGGATCCCTGGTTTTCACCACAAGGTGTCATAGCTCTCCGTGAAGGAGATTCCTCTCACCCCAAGGCTGGGATGTCTTCTGGTCTTTTGGTTGACGTTTCTGTAACTAGGATTTTTTTACATGTTGGGGTTAATGGCCCCAAGCATAACCCTCCACCTTTCCCAGCTGGGCTTTAGACCGGCTATGGCGGAGTGGTGTACAAATGAGGAGACAATACAATTATGAAAGCGGGTCCAGGCTCACATCCCAGTTCCAATCTCATCATGGTTTAGTCGGTCTTAATAGTCGTATTCAATAAGTAGGTTTGCAGCATGCTCTAAAAGTCTCTTGACTGAGTGACTGAAATAATTGTAGAATAATATAGTTCCATTGTACGTTACAATACACCATATCGTTCAGCTACTTTTTTACTGTGGAAGTTTTATCTCTTCCTCAAATGCAGCCCATCTAATGCTTTGCCATGGACAGCGCGAGGGAGATAAAACACCATGAATCATTCTGTATATTGATGGTGCATCCTAATTGAGCCATTTTTGGGGATGTCTGTAACAGCACACCAATCATGTTTGAAAGCCAGGTAAATACATCGGACCAGTACTCCTCAACACGTAAACAGTTACAGGTCAAATGCATAAGGTCTGCAGACAGGGCTCTGTATTGATGGCAGGATGGGTCAGCCCCCTGACATCTATCCACACTCAGTGGGGTATGATATAGTTAGTGTAGATTTTAGAAATAGTAAGGCATAGTTTGCCATTTGGGGATAACCCACCTATGTGTTCACAACAGTATGCCCATTCCTTTCCAGTGAACAGGACCCCTAGGTCAGTTTCCCATGACCTTCTAGCCTTGGGTTGTGTTGATGGGGATTCTATATGTATTGTGATGTAGGGTGCCATGACTAAGTATCTGCTGGATGTCCAAGTGGGGGGCTTCTGGCAGTTAAGAAATTGAAATTATTTTTGTGCGAAAATAATTTTACTGTGAAGTCGGACCATAAACCTTTTAAAGAAATGTAAACAAAGAAAGATTTGTACTCTGTGTCATCCGGGTTTTGCAGGTGGATGGTAGATCACCAAGAGTACACATTTCAACTTAGGTATATTCCTGGTACATACTACCTCTGCAGATGACTGTTTATCCAGGTTGGTAAAATTACATGCTGATAAATCTTATGACTTGTGAGTTTGATGATGAAGACAGTGATACATGGAATGTTGTCAGTGTGTGTGGTTACTCAAAATGGAGAAACCGAAGACAAGTGGCAGGAGAGAAACAATCACAATCCTATTCTCAAAGAGTGTAGTGAATGGTTGAACGGTCAATGGACAGAGAAGAAGTTGTTGAGCCAAGATTTGCGTGTGTATTTTGAAGTTAAAAATGAACTCTCTCTCAAAAACTGGTTAGAGTTGAGGGGACTAGTTTAGTCATTGCACAGGTCTGAGAAATGCATGATTGATACAGGCCAGGTGGTCACCTTGGAATTTTAAAAACCAAGGAACGATTGTGGGATGATTATTGGTTGCCTGGGCAACATGTTGAGTTGGAGCTAGCAAATGTTGTGAGTGTAATAGCAATGCTAAAATCTATGTCACAAGAACATTTCCCATGGTATGTGAAGTTTTACCTAAAAATATGGGATGAAATCTCTCTGGACATTGTAGGACTGTTAAGAGGAAAACAAGGTACTCCTTACTTATCAGTTGCCATGGACTGCTTTTCAAGATGCCTGAAATGTTCCCATATTAAAGATGTTACTTCTAACTCGTGATTAAGTATTTACAAGGGTTGTTTTGCAGAGAAGCCTTTCAGGGTTCCATTTTGATTGACGATGGGACAAAACTGTATTCACTTGATATTGAAAAATGTCTGCAAGAGTGTATTGTAACCCACAAAAACTCACTTTACCATCCCAAAACGAATAGGATGGTAGACTGGTTCACGAGTATAATTAAAGGATTTTGTTAGGTGTATATGCAATACATATGTTTTACGTGATGTGCTCCTTCTGGCAATTGCTCTCCTTTTTGGTTTGTTATTTGTTGTATTGTTATTTTGTATTTTTAATAAAAAGATTTTTTTTTAAAAGAGTACAATTAAAGATGGCAAGGGCCAATAATACTGATTGGAAGAATGTTCTTCAAAAATGCCTCCAAGCGTACAGGTTGTCACCTGACTCAACCACTGGGAGAGATCCCTTTGAATTGTTCTGAGGGAAAAAAAGCCTCATTCCAAACAGGTACCTGGCTGGATGGATTGGATCAACGGATGTGTTACATTGTCAGATAAAGTTTCTCGAAGAGCTTGAGAATTGCATTTATGTGAGAACAGGAAGAAATACTTTGACTCCAGAGAAATGCATGAAGGGTGTGTGCATAGCTTTGGGAGATTTTGTAAGGATTCAGACTCCTGTAGGTGTCGACAAATGGTCAAAATGTACTCTTCCTAGAAAAATGATTACGTTGTTCAGCAATGCTGTTAATACCAATGATGTACGCCTGTGAATTCTTAGACAGGTTGTCAAAGTCAATAAAGGTGCAATGTTGGATGAGAGTCTGTAGAAGGAGTTACCTTCTGATGGAGAAGTATCTCACCATGCAAGTGCTTTCTGGAATGGAATAGTTCAATTAGACCTAGGCGTCCTCCTGCACATCTAAAGGACTATTTAGTTTAACTATATGTATATGTATAGCATTTAATTGTCCAATGAACCTCTCACAGGTTTGGACTGTGTACCAAGTACTAGACTTCCAGTTAAATGATCAGTCTAGCAGTGAGTGCAGACCTTGTACTGAAGTAGCCATTTCATGGTGTGACCCCTGAGGTTGTGGGGTAGAGGGCATAAGAATGGTAGCTGCAGTTGGAAGCTCTGGTAATGCACCCTGAAAGCCCCACGAGTCTAGGAGGCTTTCTGGAGCTCTTGGGATGGGGACTTCAGGGCAAGAAGGTTTTCAAAGATTGAAGTTTGGTTTGACAGGAGTTGCCTGCTTAATACTTAAGGGACTCATGTAGACTCACTAGCCCATGGGTGGGTGCACCGGACACTACCCTTCTAGCCTATTAGCCTCTGGGGCAAAATAGTAGCAATTGACACTACGGGAAGTGCACCAGCAGTAGTTGTCAGTCCTTCTGTCACTACCGAGGCAGTTTTAGAGCCTAGCTTCGTGACTGACTTGAGCCTGTGTCCTTAGTGTACAGTGATTATGTTGGATAGCAGATTGCCCTTCTTGCCTGAGGATGGCAGTTACTGAGACCCTTTTCCTCAAGACGCCTCTGTGTTGGTCTGTTGGTGACATGGAAAGAAGCCTTATTAGGCACTGTGCCTGCCCATGGCTTGAGAGTCTTAGCACTGGTATGGGGGTTCTCCCAGTGCTGAGTGATTGAAAACCTTATGAACAATATTCCGATAGGTCCCAAGAGCCTATAGGTGACTCCTTGCCAGCATACACATTGTAAACAAGGCCTTCCTCAGGCACTAGATTTGCACATTATCCCGTGAGTGAATGAGAAGACTAGAGCCATTCTTCTCACGAGTAGTGTCTGCACATAGAGAATGGGGTCCTCACTGGATAGATTATGTCTGAGTGGCAGATCATGGCAGAAAATCAGCACTGGCAAGTGCCACAGGAACTTCAAAGCATAAACTCCATTCTGTTGCCTTGGCAATGTAATCTACATGGGAAGCAATCCACTTTCATCTGATTGTGTCCACTAATGAATAAATGGTTGATTTGAACCTATTTAAAAATGGTGGCCTGGTACCAAAGAAGTCTTCCTTTGCTCTCCTAGTGAAGAAGTTACCGACCCAGTTCTGAAGATTTGAACATTAATTAATCCGTTGATTTTACATAAGAAGATCGGCTTCTACTAGTGAGTGAAAATGTGACTTTAAATAACAGCATTTTCCCAAAATCAATTTTCTTTTAAAATGAGAGCATTGCATTTTTTCAGTGCCAAGAAAATGAATGCATTGCACTCCTCTAGTGACTGCTTTTGAGAACCACAGAAAATGCATTGCCATGCTCACATTGTTATATCAAAATTTTTGTAATTGATTTAAAATGCATCCCAATTACATTTTGTAATAACTTGTATTAATTACATTATTTTATTATTATGTCTTTTTGCCAGTTATATTGTGTTTGTTTTAAACTAAATTAGTTTGATAATTTAACCTTTCTTTATTTCATGTTCACTCTTGTGCTGACCCTTTGCAGTTTATCTTGAAAGACCTTACTGCTTTTGCCAAGCTACCAATGATTAACTAGAGATTTCTCACAGAAACCTGTGAATTGACGAGGAATTAGATTATTTTGACTTAGTGGAAGTTTAACCACAACTCATTTCAAGACTGAGGTCTCTCTTGCTAAAGTTTATTAATCCAGTTTCCTAAAATCCCCACAAGGTACGCATTTGAAAAGGAAAGTTATCTTAATATAGCATTTCAAGAAAAGAAACAGTAAAATAGAATACAATAGCAAAATCTTCCGGCCCTTAGAACTCATATCTATTGATATCAGACTATGAGGCATAACCCGTTATTACGTTGTGGTTACAAACACCCTCCTAATGTAAGTCTGTGGGGCCACCTTTATGAGCCGTTTTGGTGGGCTTGGAGTCATTGATATGTTTACAACGAATCTGCCAGTCAAAGAAACGATAAACAGCAGCTTTATGAACCAGCCCAGTTTAGTTCAACTCACTGATTGCGGTTATGTACCAGTCAGGAGCATTGGTTCCTTTTGCTGAGTTGAGCTGAAAGTCCAGTAAAGGCCCCCAACTGAGAAAGTCATCGTTTTTGAGGAAGCTGAGGCTTTTGAGCAGAGTGGTGACATAAGAGGTGTATACATGTCTTCTAGTGCCTTAGAGACTTCCCTTGCCTCGTGGTTACCAGTTCCATTTACCAGAAATGGGGCTTTTAGCTTCGAGCTAGCTGGGCGACGTTTACTCCTGAGGGTGGTCCAGGGATGCTGGAATCTTCATGTGCCTGTATTTTGAAAAGGCAGGTTCATATACTGTTTGGTGCTCTGGGGATCTATGCTAGGGTTAGGGTTCTCAGGGAAACTTTAAGGGCTAATATCTTAAGAGCCAATGACCATAGTTAGAAAATGTCCTTAATGGCCTGAATTACCATTTGGATTTCTATGTACAAGAAAAATCTGAGAGAGCAAATAAGGGTCTGGATTATCTATAGTTTGGGTTCCAGTGTGATCGAATACAGTCAGTGCCTTGCTGGACCGAGGTTTTAGGAGAGTGGTAAGTGTTTCCAGCTGTGCACACAGCCCCTGAGGACAATCTAATTCGTCTGCCTATACCTGTGTATTTGAACAGAGACGTAGGGTCCATGATATAGGATTGGAAGATTTCCTGGAAAAAACAAGTTTGACATGACATTTGTGAAGTAGTGTGGCTCACTGGTTAGAGGCGGCAGACCCGAGAGCAGAGGACGGCCCGGGACCAGGGTTCGATTCCCGGCGCGGCAGGTTTCTGGACCAGGGTCAGCGGACTCGATAATTCTCTCGCCTCGGTGCCCACTCTGATCAGCGTTCACACTCGGCAACTCTGGGCATTAGCTTGCCTCATCTTCACTAACGGCCCCACCAGACCGCCGGGGATGCCTGGTCTCACCCTGGAGATACCCATTAAGGGACCATCTCTCAGGGAAGCCAGGAAGGGTTTCGCAGCGGTCGAAGCGCCTTGGGACCCTACGGGTAAGTAGTGCGCTATATAAATGCCTATACATTTACATTTACATACATGAGTGCATGGCATTAAGCTTACCAGGCAAAAGCCTGCTCCAGAGAGGCTCAACTGCATGTTGTTGATCACTGTTGTCTTTCACTGTCGCTTCTCTCTGGCAGTGCCCATGGATTTTGAGGCAGAGGAGGCAGAATTCCTCCCAACATTGTCCTGGCTGGAGGCGAATTGGTGCTGGTAGCTCTGAAATCCTTGAAGTATGTCTCACCAAGTCCACATGGGTTCTGGTTTGGTGTTGCTGTTCCAAATAAAGCAAACAGGCATCGAGCCTTTATTCAATCTTGGAGAAGAAGAATAGGGATCCTATCAGATTTTACCCCCAGAGCTACTGAAAAGAAGTAGCCAACCCTGTAGTCACCCATAAGTCCACCAGGGAAATTACCGCTTGGGGATGAAGGGAAGAGCGGCTTAGGTGCTCCTTGACAGAGTAGGCGGCACATAGGCGATGCCACCTGTGTGGTCGCTAAGATTTGGAAACCACCATGTGAAAACTTGCCAAAACAGGGGAACTTTTAGGGAACAATGCTAAACGTCACAGCTACTACATGGAACTCCAGGCTTTACTCTGAGGCATGTATCACGCGTGACCCGGAGTAGTCGCCATTGTCTCTCTGCCCCAGAATTACCATTACTCGAATCCTGGTAACTCCAACAACAGAGATTACAACCTTTGATGGAATAGCATGCAGGAATTGCTTTACCGTGCTAATGTCTGCATGTTTTCCCCCGGTGTTTCATCTGGAGATTTTGGCTGCTTTCAGCTCTTTCTGGCCCATCCGTAATAATACGACACTCCTAATCGGGCTCTAAAGTAATGAAGGCATAAAGGAGAGAAGAGCAAACACAGAATGGCTTAGAAAGGTGAACACTCAGCGGGCAGATGCAGTGATCTGCAGATCATGAGCTTGTATGCTGGCAAGGGAGGTTCAACCATCTGTCCTTTGGTGTCGGTACAATTAGTACCATATGTTGGGTAATAGCAACATGTACTACCTAATATACCATGTACAGTGCTCTGCTGCCGTTTCTCTAGCTTGGCACTGTAGAAATACAATAGACATCCATCCATCTGTTATTTGTAGCATAAATGCAATATGAAGTGCTATATAAAAAAACAAAAAATTATATTACGAACTACAGGGGTTGCCACATGCTCCATCCCCAGTGCAAGCCTGTCAGCTCGTCATCATTGTGCGCTCTCTCTGTCCTCCCCCTCTTTCTGCAGTTCCTCCTTTCACTAATCTTCCCTTCCTGATAATGTCTCTTTCCCCTCTGCAGTGTTTGCTACCCTTTCTTCTCTTAACTTGTCCACTCCGCCCCTCCACCTCCCCTCTTCATTCCCGGCTACATATATACCCATACCCGTTCCTCCATGGGCCCCTCCCTCTCTTCTCGGATTGTAAGGACCCCCGCAACCAGTGCTTTAAATGGGCAGGTACTCACCAGTACTGAGTACTGGCACTTCTTATTTTTACCAAGCCGAGTACCGGCACTACTCCACTGTCAAGGAGAGTACCAGGTACTCAGGATCAGATTGATGAGTTGGGCACTAGCCCGAGGGCCAACTGTGAGTCGTATTTTTTTGGCAGCATGTTTGCCGTCTGTCAGTATTTATTTATTTTTAAAACTTTTTTTATTAACGTTATAGAAACAGTGGTGGTTGTCACATAAAATATAGTACATTACATACAGTCGTACAGTTTGGAGCCCGTTTAGATAAAACATAACTTTACAATCACATTTGTTACAGCTTATCTCTTTGTGTGCAGTTCTGCGAGTTGGTCGTCAACCGGGGAGTTCTGAGGGGGTTCACAGATATGGCCCCTGTACTCATTCCAGTGGGACCATACAGCCGTCCACTTCCGGGGACAGCTCCTGGCCACATAAACCGTTTTCTCCTGTACACCAGTCCATGCCTGTTTTCCATGAGCCCAGCTTCGGAGGTTCCACTGCTCCCCACAGCCTAGCTCTATTCCTTTTTGCGATTGCGAATCCCAACGTGGCCCACAGCCTCCCATGAGTGGACAGGTCATTAGGCTCCCAGATGTTTAGGATACATCTCTTTGTCTCAACTCGGAGCTTCACCTCCCACACCTCTTGTATGCTTCGGTGTATCCGTTGCCAATAGGTTTGGAGCAAAGTGCACGCCCAGATTATGTGGAAGAACGTCCCCTCTTCTCCACACCCCCTCCTGCAGAGCCAGTCCCCACCACGGCCCATCAACTTCAACCTAGTTCCGGAAATGTAGACTCTGTGAAGAATTTTGAGCTGAATCAGCCGCAGTCTGGCCGATATGGCTACTTCCTTCGGGGACGCTAGGGCACCTCTACACTCCTCTTCATCAATTTCCAACCCATCCGGCACCCATTTCCCTTTGAGAGGCTGTAGTAGGTCTGGGGAGTTATTGATAATTTTCTTATATGTGAGGGATATGGCATGCTCAGGTAGATGGCCGTCAAGGAATCTGTCCTCCAGGGGGGACGCCGCCGGGGGGAGGGTTCCCTGGGGAATGTTGGCTTGGAGGGAGTGCCTGACTTGTAGGTATCTGAAGTGTTCTGTGTGAGCGAGCTCATAGGTGCGTTGGAGTGAGTCAAAGGAGACAATACCGTTGGAGCCCCACAGGTCCCTCACATGGGAGATCCCGATTAGGTCCCAATTGCGGAATCCCTTAGTACGGCCCCAGGTGCCCAACCGTTCGGAAACCCATAACAGGGTAGCCAGGGTCAAAGTATCTGCCCATCCCAATTTGCGTTGGACCGTATGCCACAGTTGGACCGAGTGGTTAGTGGGCCCTGTGAGGGTGTACCTGCCAGGCCTGGAGTAAAATGCTGCCTCAAAGTTCCCGCCCGGCAGGAGCCATCGGTCCATTCCAAAGCCCGGGTCGTTGCCATCGGCGTATGTGCCCTGACTGATGGCCGAGAGGTGGGCGGCCCAATAATACTTTCGGATGTCCGGAAGCGCTATGCCTCCGTCAAACCAGCCCAGTGTATGTTTCTGAAGGGAGATGTGAGGCACACCGACCCATAACAACTCTCTAGGAGTTGATTTAATAGATGCGAAATAAGATTGGGGAACTAAACCTGGGTAGTTCTGCAGTGCATATAAGAATCTCGGCAATGCCATCATTTTAAAAAGTGATGCCCTACCAAGGAGAGAGAGCTGTAGCTTCCTCCATGAGATCGAGTCCTTCTTGAAACGTTGCAGTGGTGGCAGGAGGTTATTTTCATATCTGGTGGCCTTATCTTTGGAGATATATATCCCCAAGTATCGAAACCCATCTGTGGCTGTCTTGATAGGGCAGTTCCGAGGGGCCACCGGAGGGTCTCCATGAAGGATATACATCACAGACTTGCCACAATTGATGCTGTATCCTGAGTTCCTCCCGAAACTGGTAAAAATGTCCATGGCTTCCATCAAGGACCTAAGGGGTCTCGAGAGATAGAGCAGGATGTTGTCCGCGTACAGTGAAATCCTGTCCTCCCAACCATCAGTCCAACGGAGCCCCTTTAGGGAAAGGTCCTGCCTAATCCAGGCCGCAAGCGGTTCGAGGGACAGGGTGAACAGTAGAGTCGAGAGGGGACACCCCTGTCGTGTCCCCCTCTCTAAAGTAAAGACCTCGGAGAGTTTATTGTTTACCGTCACCTGGGCCAAAGGCTCTGCCTATAGGAGTCGGACCCACCTAATGAATTCAGGGCCAAAGCCCAGTTTCTGGAGGACCACCATCATGTACGGCCATTCTAAAGTGTCGAACGCCATTGTGGCATCAAGGGAGACCACTACCGCATCCTCCCTGATGGTGTGGCGGCGCCCCAGGACTCCATGTAGCCGGCGTAGGTTAAGTGCTGTGTTGCGATGAGGCATAAAACCTGACTGGTCCGGGTGGACCAGTGTGGGCAGGACAGGTCTAAGCCTGTTGGCCAACACTTTGGCCAAGATCTTTGGCTCTGCATTAAGCAAAGAGATGGGCCTATGAGAGGCACAGGAGTCTCTTGGCTTGCCATCCTTGGGGATGGCCACTATGGTAGCTATACGCTGATCACGGGGTAGCAGACCCGTCTCCCTGCTCTCCTCGAACATCCGCTTCAAGTAAGGGCTAAGAACATCGGCTTTGAGTTTAAAAAGCTCGATAGGCAGCCCATTTGGTCATAGGGCTTTACCCGATCGGAGATCCCCGATGGCACGGGCCAACTCCTCAGTGGCGAGTGGTGCTTCAAGGGTCTGACGTTCTGCCTCCGTGGGGGTGGGCAACCGAATGTCTGCCAACAAGTCGACCGAGTCCTCCTCCGGTCTGTCAGATCCCCTACTATAGACCTTCCGGTAGTGCAGTTCAAACTCCCGGATAATATCAGCTGATTCCGTGAGAACGGCCCCCTCTTCAGTTCTAAGCTCCGTCACAACTTTTTGCAACTGCTGTTTCCTATCCCGCCAGGCTATTAGCTTGTCCACCTTGTCTCCCTGGTCATAGATCCTCCCCTCCCGATCTCTAAAGACATGTTTCGCGGCATCTGTGGCCAGTGCCTTATACTCCTCCCGTATGAGTTGCATCTCGTGGGTCACCTCAGATTCTCCGTGGGTAAGCGCCGCTGTTTCCAACTCCTGAAGATCTCTCTCCAGTTGGACCAGGTGAGCCTCCCGCTCCTTGCGGTGTCCCGGTATCGCCGTTTTAAAAGCCTCCCAAAGCGTCACCGCGGAGTCCACTTTACAGCCATTATCATCAAAGTACCGGGTAATCACCAGAGTTAGTGTCTTCGTTACGGAGATACCATGCATTAATCGGTGCTATGCTTCCCTCCCTCCTTTCCCCGAGAGTGAGATGTACCATCAGTGGGGAGTGATCCGAAATGCCTCTCGCTAGGTGTGTGGCGTCTTGCACAGTAGTTGCCCTGCTGCATGGGAGCTAATATGTAGTCTATACGGGAAAAGGACCAATGTGGGCCAGAGAAGAAGGTATATTGGTTGTCTTGTGGGTGTCTAAGTCGCCATAGGTCAGTGAGGTCGAATGTGTCAATGAAATCCGCTAACCATGTATGGCCCGGTGGTAAAACCCTCGGTGGATGCCTATCCAGGTGGCCTGAGACCACCGCATTAAAGTCCACCCCTACTAAGAGCTGCCCATCCGGAAGGGAAAGAAGCAGCTTCCCTAAGTCTTGATATGATAGAGCCTGCAGCCCCGGAGGGATATAGCATGAGACTAGGTTTACTCTGCGGCCCTCCCATCTGCCTGATATAGAAGCAAAGAAAAACCAAAGGTGATGATGGACGGAGCGTTGACAATACAAACACTCACCCCCAGACAACTGATCTGGGTTTATTCCATCACCGTTCTTTAGCTCACTCCGCCACCCCAGTTCAGACATGGCCATATGCAAATCAGTCTGACCCTGTGCCTCATGGGAACAGTCCAGCCCGAAATGCCAAGCCATGTCTTCCCTGGACCGGAATCAAGCTTCCCAGGACCGGTTTCTGGCATTACAGCCGTCTTCAGCCGGGCTTGCTTGACTCCAGTGGCAAAGTGAGCAAGGGACTCACGTCTGAGCATACCCTGCCAACTTAGGGCGAACAAAGAAAAACCAAAGGTGATGATGGACGGAGCATTGACAATACAAACACTCACCCCCAGTCAACTGATCTGGGTTTAATCCATCACCGTTCTTTAGCTCACTCCGCCACCCCAGTTCAGACATGGCCATATGCAAATCAGTCTGACCCTGTGCCTCATGGGAACAGTCCAGCCCGAACTGCCAAGCCATGTCTTCCCTGGACCAGAATCAAGCGCCCCAGGACCGGTTTCTGGCATTACAGCCATCTTCAGCCGGGCTTGCTTGACTCCAGTGGCAAAGTGAGCAAGGGACTCACGTCTGAGCATACCTTGCCAACTTAGGGCGAACAAAGAAAAACCAAAGGTGATGATGGACGGAGCGTTGACAATACAAACACTCACCCCCAGTCAACTGATCTGGGTTTAATCCATCACCGTTCTTTAGCTCACTCCGCCACCCCAGTTCAAACATGGCCATATGCAAATCAGTCTGACCCTGTGCCTCATGGGAACAGTCCAGCCCGAACTGCCAAGCCATGTCTTCCCTGGACCGGAATCAAGCTTCCCAGGACCGGTTTCTGGTATTACAGCCGTCTTCAGCCGGGCTTGCTTGACTCCAGTGGCAAGTGATCAAGGGACTCACGTCTGAGCATACCCTGCCAACTTAGGGCGAACAAAGAAAAACCAAAGGTGATGATGGACGGAGCGTTGACAATACAAACACTCACCCCCAGTCAACTGATCTGGGTTTAATCCATCACCGTTCTTTAGCTCACTCCGCCACCCCAGTTCAGACATGGCCATATGCAAATCAGTCTGACCCTGTGCCTCATGGGAACAGTCCAGCCCGAACTGCCAAGCCATGTCTTCCCTGGTCCGAAATTAAGCTTCCCAGGACCGGTTTCTGGCATTACAGCCGTCTTCAGCCGGGCTTGCTTGACTCCAGTGGCAAAGTGAGCAAGGGACTCACGTCTGAGCATACCCTGTCAGGCGTCAGCGTCTGTCAGTATTATTCACCCCCAGCTCGCCTGCTGGGACATTGAGTCCATGATGGGCAGGGTTGAGGTGGTGAAATTGGCCTAAGCGGCCTCCCTGGTGCCCAGGTGAGGTGGGAGGAGGTCAAATCACCTCCCCATTGGAGGCCAGTATTGTTCTTCCCCTGACCTCTATCCTGCTAGACTCCGCATGCGCTCGGGACCCTACTGTGCTCACTGCCTGCCACTGCAAGCTCTCTGGCCATGGGGCCTTCTGTCGAGGGAAAAGGGGGGAGAATGGGGGTGGTGAAGGTGAAGAGTGAGGTGGAAGGAGCAGAGAGTTTAAAGTAGGAAAAGATAGAGAGGCAGAAGGGAGAAGGGCAGATAAATAGGGGAGAGATCCAGACGGCTATCGAAAGAAAAAGAGAGGCACAGAGATGGCAGATTGGAAATAGAGAGTGATGGTAGAGAGAGTGATAGGATACAATTGGGGTAAAGAGAGTTGGACAGAATTAGCTACATTGGGAGAGAAGTGAGCATAGGAGGGATCGTAAAATTGGAGATGTGAAAACAGTTAGATAGTGTATGTTTGTCTCTGAGAGAGAAACAAACTCATAGAGGAAGAAAAGCAGCAGGTTTTTGAAAAGAAATGTGTGGAATGTTATTGTTTGTGTCTGTGCACTCTTTAATATATAAGGATTGCTCTAAAGGCAAGCAAGTATGAACATTAGAATTATTATAATATTAAGAAGCTGCAAATCTTACAAAACAAGAAAATATGAACATTTGGTGTTTGGCCTTAATTTTGTGTAGCGATTTAACACATTTTGTTTATATTCATACATTTCCAAAATGTTATTTTCTATCCTGCAACCTGTGTAAGTGCCAGAGTCTCTCCTGTCCTGGACATTGATTATTAGCCTGAAATTGACAATAGTACGGTTGATGGATTGGCTCATTCAGGGTTTTAACTGTTGATCTGCACGTTTGAGAAGTTTGAGACCACTATCTAGGGCAATGCAAGGGCAAAAGGAATACTCAATAGAAGTGATTTGTATCACCCTGTCTCACTCCGCCTCTAACCCCGCCCACTAGCCACGCCCCTATCTCAATTTAATGAGTACCTGCACTTATTTTTTCCCTTTAAAGCACTGCCCGCAAATCCCCCCCCCCCCCCCCTTTCATCCTGCTGCCATGTATGCTCGCCCTGGATGCCTAACCCGCTCTATGAGTTTTGCTTTCTCTTCTCTTGAGATTCGCCTCGTTCCCTCCCACTCTCAGACCCTGTCCGCCCCTCCCGTTTATTTATTTATTCTTTTCCTGCCTGTCCCTCTCACACCAGCAGTGGCCTTCTCCCCCTCCTCTCTCTCTTCTGCAGACGCATCTCTCTCTTTTCTTTTCCTGCCTGTCCCTCTCACACCAGCAGTGGCCTTCTCCCCCTCCTCTCTCTCTTCTGCAGACGCATCTCCCTCTTTTCTTTTCCTGCCTGTCCCTCTCACACCAGCAATGGCCTTCTGCCCCTCCTCTCTCTCTTCTTCTACCGCATCTCTCTCTTTTCTTTTCCTGCCTGTCCCTCTCACACCAGCAGTGGCCTTCTCCCCCTCCTCTCTCTCTTCTTCTACCGCATCTCTCTCTTTTCTTTTCCTGCCTGTCCCTCTCACACCAGCAGTGGCCTTCTCCCCCTCCTCTCTCTCTTCTTCTACCGCATCTCTCTCTTTTCTTTTCCTGCCTGTCCCTCTCACACCAGCAATGGCCTTCTGCCCCTCCTCTCTCTCTTCTTCTACCGCATCTCTCTCTTTTCTTTTCCTGCCTGTCCCTCTCACACCAGCAGTGGCCTTCTCCCCCTCCTCTCTCTCTTCTTCTACCGCATCTCTCTCTTTTCTTTTCCTGCCTGTCCCTCTCACACCAGCAGCGGCCTTCTCCCCCTCCTCTCTCTCTCCTGCAGCCGCATCTCTCTCTTTTCTTTTCCTGCCTGTCCCTCTCACACCAGCAGTGGCCTTCTCCCCCTCCTCTCTCTCTTCTTCTACCGCATCTCTCTCTTTTCTTTTCCTGCCTGTCCCTCTCACACCAGCAGCGGCCTTCTCCCCCTCCTCTCTCTCTTCTGCAGACGCATCTCTCTCTTTTCTTTTCCTGCCTGTCCCTCTCACACCAGCAGTGGCCTTCTCCCCCTCCTCTCTCTCTTCTTCTACCGCATCTCTCTCTTTTCTTTTCCTGCCTGTCCCTCTCACACCAGCAGTGGCCTTCTCCCCCTCCTCTCTCTCTTCTTCTACCGCATCTCTCTCTTTTCTTTTCCTGCCTGTCCCTCTCACACCAGCAGTGGCCTTCTCCCCCTCCTCTCTCTCTTCTTCTACCGCATCTCTCTCTTTTCTTTTCCTGCCTGTCCCTCTCACACCAGCAGCGGCCTTCTCCCCCTCCTCTCTCTCTCCTGCAGCCGCATCTCTCTCTTTTCTTTTCCTGCCTGTCCCTCTCTCACCAGCAGCGGCCTTCTCCCCCTCCTCTCTCTCTCTCTGCTGCAGCCGCATCTCTCTCTTTTCTTTTCCTGCCTGTCCCTCTCACACCAGCAGTGGCCTTCTCCCCCTCCTCTCTCTCTTCTTCTACCGCATCTCTCTCTTTTCTTTTCCTGCCTGTCCCTCTCACACCAGCAGTGGCCTTCTCCCCCTCCTCTCTCTCTTCTTCTACCGCATCTCTCTCTTTTCTTTTCCTGCCTGTCCCTCTCACACCAGCAGCGGCCTTCTCCCCCTCCTCTCTCTCTCCTGCAGCCGCATCTCTCTCTTTTCTTTTCCTGCCTGTCCCTCTCACACCAGCAGTGGCCTTCTCTCCCTCCTCTCTCTCTCTCTTCTGCAGCCGCATCTCTCACTTTTCTTACCCTGCCTGTCCCTCTCACACCAGCAGTGGCCTTCTCCCCCTCCTCTCTCTCTCTCTCTCTCTCTTTTCTGCAGCCTCATCTCTCACTTTTCTTACCCTGCCTGTCCCTCTCACACCAGCAGTGGCCTTCTCCCCCTCCTCTCTCTCTCCTGCAGCCGCATCTCTCTCTTTTATTTTCCTGCCTGTCCCTCTCTCACCAGCAGTGGCCTTCTCCCCCTCCTCTCTCTCTTCTGCAGACGCATCTCTCTCTTTTATTTTCCTGCCTGTCCCTCTCACACCAGCAGTGGCCTTCTCCCCCTCCTCTCTCTCTTCTGCAGCCGCATCTCTCTCTTTTCTTTTCCTGCCTGTCCCTCTCTCACCAGCAGTGGCCTTCTCCCCCTCCTCTCTCTCTTCTGCAGACGCATCTCTCTCTTTTCTTTTCCTGCCTGTCCCTCTCACACCAGCAGTGACCTTCTCCCCCTCCTCTCGCTCTTCTACAGCCGCATATTTCTCCTTTCTTTTCCTGCCTGTCCCTCTCACACCAGCAGTGGCCTTCTCCCCTGCCTGTCTCTCTGTCTCTTGTCTCTGTTGTCCGTGCTCTCTCTTCTTCTACGCCCGTCATCTCCGCATTCTTGTTTTCCTTTCGCTATCCCTGTGTTCCCACCTTGTCTCCCATCTGCACTACCTTGTACCTTCTCACCCTACTCTTCACCTACCTACCCCACTCTCCCACGTGCAATCCTCTTCTCTCCTCTCCAGTTCCCGCCATCCCTTCGGTTGGTCCTCGCCCGCCCCCTTCTGCCTAACCCGTGCCCTCCCTGCCCTCTCCACTCTGCAGTTCCTGCTGTACCTCCCATACTTTGCCTGCGCCTCTCTCTCGTGCTCCCCTGCGTCACACGCGTTTAGCGTGACCACCCCTCTGTAATTTATACAGACGGTCCGTAATCTAGCCCTCATGTCTGCTGTCCACGGCTGGTCCATAATGTTAGCATATCTTCCGACAGATGAGCTGCCTCAGTTCAAGGGGGAGGGTGGCGTATCCTGTGGTGTCTGGCCGAGGGAGAGGCACACAGCTAAACTAGGAACATGCCTCCTAAAAGAAATGTGAATGTGTGCAGTTGGTAATTTACAAAAGTAAAGGCTGCTTGGAATTGTATAGGTGTTAATTGATGGAGTCACTTGAAGTTTTCTGATGACAAAGCTGTATTATTTTTGAGAGGTGTTGTAAGGGTATAACCAGATCAGCTGCTATGGAGTGACTGCTTTTAATGAAAAGTTATAAAAATTATTGTCACTTGGTACAGTCAGTGTATTACTAAAATCTATTCTTTGGAACAACTTTTTTTTAATCTTAAACCTAATTTTTGCTCATTTTGTGGCAACCTATCTAATACTGTATATTTTGCAAGTATTAAATAATGACATACTGAGGTTCCGTGGTTTTCGGGACCGGACTCCATTTTGTTTGCGTTGTTGGTGACGCCATTTTTGTGTTTCCCTCACGTAGGCCTAGTTGGTAAACGAACGAACAAAGTTGCATGGGCTTCGTTGTCCATGTGCATATTAACTTGCCCTTTCTGACTTGTGAGTGAACTGCAGGACGCTGACCTCTTCACCTGAAACTGACCCTTCACGAAGCCAATTTCCCTAGGTTTGATTCTTTTCTGAGATTGCCAATCAATGTTCAGGACCTCGTTAACTTTTAGTTTCCTTGCACATATCTTATCCTAATCAGCATCTGAATTGTTTCTTTACTTACGACTTTTCATTACATGGGTAGTGCTTTCAATCATGGGTTTGTCCGGCTTGTGGAAATTGAAATTGGGACATTCCTAATAATTAACTTTTGGGTTGGGTTACTGTAAATTGGGTTTTTGTTAATGTGATACTCAGTTAGAAAATGTGTCCTATTGGTCAGAATTTTGCGCAGTGGGTGTACATTTATAATGAGAATATTGTGTATAAATACTGATGGCTTGCTCTATGAAATTGAACAGTTTCTTGAGTTGTACACCGTGTTGTATTGCTGAGATTACTGTTACTAGCTGCAGCTAATAAATGTGATCTCTGACGCCACCTAGAAGTATTCCGTGTCTCTGTTTGCCAAGACAGGAGAACCCGAAGACTTTGGGCGTGTCCCTGGCGCCGCTGGGTTCTAAAACCCGGTTCTTCAGTTGACGCCCAACGGTGGGGCGACTTCAGCGGTACCGGTCCAAGCCCGAGGATCGTGAGGAGCCACGTGAGGAAATTCTGAAGGAAGGCCGCCACTTCATTGACCCCTGCATGTCGACGTGGACCGAAGGTCTTTTCTGCGAGGCTTCCCGCTTTCCAACGGCTACGAAGGACTGCTGCCCTGACCGTCGCCCTGTCTTCGACCCTTGATTGATCCTTTGTAGAGCGAGACGATAGACGGTCTTCTGGTGGCGTGACAGATATTTGGTTAAGTATAAGTGGGTCGCTCCCACGACTTTGTTTTGGTTCTTGGTTTTGATTTGATTTTTGCAAAAATCGAAGCCGAGGGGCTCGTATATTTACGAGTGTATCGATAGTTGATAACCCCTTGAAGTTTGAAGCTAGATTAGTGAGCTATAAAATGCCTGGGCTTAGCAAAATTAGGAAATGGTTTAGTTGTGGTTGCAACAGGGATTCCCGATTGGAGGATTTGTGTCCGATACCTCCGGTTGGAACTCCGACTTATGAGTTCTATTCAAAACACAGAGTGGGTCCTATTACTAATAATGAAGTATGGGTCCGCTACACTAGGAAGGATGGTGTTTTACGATCGCCCCAACATGGTAGTTTTGAATTAAATATTTTAGATAATCTGGAAGTTGTGCTATTTAAGAAGAAAGCCCGGCCGGCAATGTTTGACTCTTTCTGCCTTTGGCGAAAGGAAGCCAAACAGCGAGAAATTAAGCAAGCAAAGAGAGATAGGAAAGATAAGAATATGTCAGTACTACAAGCTGCTAGGCAGTTTAAGTCAGATGAGGAAGATCGAGTGTGTGAAGTTTTAGATAGACAGCGTTGCATGGCCATAGATAAATGTTATCCGGCCTTGCCGTCTTCTCCTCCAAAAGTGACGGAAGACCTTGAAAAAGATCCTTTGATGTCTCATTTACTGAGATTACCACCCCCTTATGTGCAGGGTGCTACTGCGCCTCCATTACCCCCGGTTTTTCCACCCTTTGTTGTTCAACCTCCTGCTGTTGTTCAGCCACCCGGTGCTCCACAGATGGTTTTGCCTTCTACTGTGCAACCCACTCTAGGGTCGCAAGCTTTGTTTCCAGCTTTGCCTAAAACTCCTTTGCCTTCTGCTTCTGCACCTCAGACTCCTACTGCTCTTGTTCCTACTTTGTCTCAAGATTTTAACTTTCCTGTTTTTACGCCTACTTCTTCTCCTTCTGCTCGAAAACAAATGACAGAAACTGTTGTTAATCTGTTGTCTCCATTGTTTGGACCACTGAGTATGACCCCTGTTTCGGAACGTAAGCAGAGTCGTAGTCAGCTTCCTAGTTCCGAAGAGCAAGCAATGTTGGATCTGTTTGCTCGTAGATGGATTTTAAATGCTTCTAGGTATAATTTGCCATCAGTTATGGATGTTTTCTTTCAGTGGGAGCCGCCTAAGCAAAGGTATCTTTTTAATGTAATGTGCGCCTTTTTGAGGCAGGAATGGGAAGATAATGAGTTGGGTCCGATTCCGCAGGAAGTGCTTGATGTTCTGTCAGAATTTGCTATAGGGACGATAGTGGAATCTGATGTTACTGATGCTGTAGAGACGATACTTGCCTTCAGAACTAGACTCCTGTCTCAGCCATTGTGCGAACCTGATCCTTCTGTTAGGAGGAAAGTGAAGCAGTATCCTATGAGAGAGGTTCCCCCTGTATGGAGAGACGCAGTTCAGGCTGATGCCGTTTTGGGTATTGTGGCCGCACCGGCCCATTTTCAGCGAGTGTGGGTACATGTTCCTTGGAAGCGAGCAGAGGTCTTGGCTCTTAAGCAGACCTTACCTGACCCCGTAAGAATCCTGCTGGTTATTACAAGGAGTTGTCTCAGACAGTTGAAGCATGTATTATGAATTTAGCTGACATAGACATGTTAATGGGTAATGTAGTTCCTCAACCTTTGTGGGCGAAGATTCGTCATGAGAATCATGCGGCAGAATTAGGTGATACATGGGCTAATATTGTTGCTGCAGATAGTCGGCAGGTTGGAGGTGCCAAACCTGAGCCCTTAGTTGCAGAATTACCTGGTAGGATTATTAATCTAATGAAAACTATGATGCCTGCTTTACGAGTGAATTGGGACAATTTAGCAGCATGCAAACAAAAGAAAGACGAGAGTGTGTCTGATTTCTTCACTAGGTTTGAGGAAACGTTTATCGATCATAGTGGTTAGGACATGGGTACGGAAGGTGGTCAAAGGTTGTTCGTGGACAAATTTGTCTTTAATTTGCTTCCCGAACTGTTCAATTAGTTTAAGGACTCTGAGAGTTCATGGGCTGTTTCTTCGTCGGCCCAGATATTGGCTACTGCACAATATTATGAGAATAGGGATAAAGATGAGAAGGATAAAGCAGAGAAGAAAACTAAAGACCTAAATACGAAGGTTCTTTTGCAGCAAGCTTATCCGCCTCGTCAGAATCAGCCTCAGTTTCAGCAACCTCCACAGTTTCAGAGATTGTTACAGAAACCTGAGCCTTATGCTCCGCGTTTCTTTCCTGGTCCTAATCAGTGTGCTTATTGTAGAGAGGAAGGTCATTTCAAGAATAGTTGCCCGGCTTTGTTACAGCGTGCAAATGGCGTATCTGGTCAAAGAGGTCGTGGTGGTTTTCAGCAAGCTCCTAGGGGTAGGGGACGTGGTGTAGTACCCCAGAATAAGCGTTCTTCTTCCCTTCAGAACTCTACGAATTATTTTGACAGACAGAATGTTCTGAGTGGTCAGTCTGCACAGTACTATGTTGATGATTATTATGTCGATAGTGAGAGTGCTAGTTATAATGATAGTTACGACAGCCATGCGCAAAGAGAGGGAGCAGTGTCAGTTCCAGTAGATCAGAGTGGACCTTATGTTGAAGTGACTACATCAGGTGTGGTACAACCTTTTCTTTTGGATACTGGTGCGACAAAGAATTCTATTATGCACTCTAAACTTCCTGGCGCACCTTTGTCTGGCTTGACGAATGTTTCTGTAGTATTTTCAGGCGCCCCAGTTTGTAACCCGATTTCTAATCCTTTGCCCCTTTCTATTGGCCCTTATGAATTGGAAGCTCCTCTTATTTTGACGACTGGTTGTAATGAGAATCTGTTGGGTTTGGACTTGCTGAAAAGATTGTATGCAACATTACATTGTTCTCCTTCGGGAGTAAATCTTACCCTAGGTAAGAAAGTGATTTCTCCGATGTATTTGTCTAAAGATTGTCTTCCACTGGAATTGCGTTCTCTTCCTGATACACTTTGGGCTACAGGTCCCAATGATGTTGGTCTTTTGCAGATTCCACCTTATGTTGTCACCCTCAAATCGAATGCTAGGCTACCTCGTATTCCCCAATATAAAATCTCTAGCGATGGCGAGAGAGCTCTTCTGTCGATTGTTTATGATTTGGTTGAGAAGGGTGTAGTTGAAGAAACGAGAGGTAATGTGTGTAACAGTCCTGTTTTGCCTGTCCTTAAGCGTACTGATGCTTCTCAGCCACCTGTGTACCGGTTTGTGATCGACCTTCGAGAGGTAAACAAGATTGTGGTGCCACAGTTTCCTGTTGTTCCCGATATCACTGCTTTGTTGACTCTGATTCCTGCTTCGGCAGCCTGGTTTTCTGTCATCGACTTGAAGAATGCTTTCTTTAGCATTCCGATTGCTGAGGAGAGTAGGGATATTTTTGGCTTCTCTTTAGGAGGACGAAGCTTCCGGTTTAAGAGAGTTCCCCAAGGTTATTGTGAAAGTCCCTCCATCTATAGTCAGGCGTTGAAAACTCAGCTTGATAGTTTTGTGTTGCCTACTGGTGCTACTCTTATCCAGTAGGTTGATGATTTGTTGATTACTGCTGATGACGAAAAGATTTGTAAAGAGGCTACTCTTTCTCTGTTAGGGTATTTGTCTGACCTTCATCATAAAGTGTCACCTTCAAAGTTGCAATATTGCCGACAAGAAGTAACCTACTTAGGTCATCTCTTGTCGAAGGAGGGAAGAAGGTTGACCCCAGAACGAATTCAAACGATTGTGCAAATGAGTGTACCATCCACACAGAGAGAAGTGCGCGCTTTCTTAGGTATCACCTCGTATTGTAGACAATGGATCCCTAATTTTTCCCTGCTAGCGAAACCGCTGTTGGCACTGACTCTTAAAGATACTCCGCATCCTCTCCCTTGGTCTGATGAGTGTCAGAAAAGTTTTTCTGAATTACGTGATGCATTGTGTTCGTCTCCGGTATTGGGTACTCCGGACTAAAGTAAACCTTTCACGTTGTATGTTCACGAGAGAGAAGGTTGTGCATTGTCAGTGTTGACTCAACAGTTCGGAGATAAGCAACGCCCATGTGCGTATTTTTCAGCTACGTTAGACCCAGTTGCTAAGGCGTTACCGAGTTGTTTGAGAGCTACAGCGGCAGCGGCTGTTTCTATCCAACAGTCTGCTGGTTTGGTATTGGATAATACGTTGATTGTGATGGTCCCACATGCAGTGGATACCTTATTGAACAGGACCAAGACTCAGCACCTTACTAGTGCACGTCTGTCAGGTTATGAGTTGACTCTTTTGGCTAGCCATGTTCACATTAAAAGATGTAATGTGTTGAATCCAACTATGTTGTTGCCGATCTCTACAGAGACGGATGTTCAAGAACAGCATGTTTGTTTTCTTTGTACACAGGAAGAAACGAAAGCTAGAGTTGGTCTGAAGGATGCTCCTCTTGAGAATGTTGATGGTACTTTATGGGTAGATGGTTCGTGTTTCAAGCTTCCGAATGGTAAAACGACTGCAGCATATGCCGTCACAACTTTACATACAGTTGTTGAGACAGCACGCATAGCACAGAATTCAGAGTAGATTGCATTGACACGAGCGTGTGTGTTGTCAGAGGGAAAGCGAGTGAATGTTTATACTGATAGCCAGTATGCGTTTGGTGTTGCCCATAGTTTTGGACGTTTGTGGAGAGAGAGAGGATTCCTGACTTCCCATGGTACAAAGATTCAGCATGGGCAGTTAGTGAATGAACTTTTGGAATCTCTTACTCTCCCAAAGCAGATTGCAATTGTGAAGTGTAGTGCGCATAAGAAAGTTGTGGACGATGTAGGTCGAGGGTATGCGTTTGCGGATGAAGTTGCGAAGGAAACGGCAAGAGACATGATGAGCCGTATGTATGTGGCAGGTCCTGCAAGATGGGTTGTGGAAAGTGGAATGTGTGAAGACACAATAGAAAGAGGGAAGATGATTCAGGCTGAAGCTACAGAGAAAGAAGTGAGTACGTGGAGAGAGAGTACGGGTATGTTGGATTCGACGGGTTGTTGGGATGAGTTGTCAGAACACCAGCGATGGTTGTTGCCTGGTGCGTATGTGCTCCCAGTGGTTACTATGGCGCATGGAATGGCTCACATCAGTGCAAAAAGGATATGTAAGTTGTTGGCTCCAGTATGGCAGAATGCTGGAATTCCGAAATGTGCTGAGAATATTGTGAAGCATTGCATGATTTGTTTGAAGTATAATCCCGGCAAGGGAACTCCAACTCCAGCTGGTCATTTTGCTCCTCCGACGTATCCGTTTGAAGCGATACAGCTAGATTACATTCACATGGAGAGATGCAATAATCTGAAGTATGTCCTTGTGGTTGTTTGCGCCTTTTCAAGATGGATAGAGGCCTACCCCCTAAAGGATAATGCTGCCTTGTCTACAGCTAAGGTTTTGCTCAAAGAGTATTTCCCCAGATTTTGTTTGCCGAGAATTGTATGGTCGGACAATGGGAGTGAATTTGTGGGTCAAATCATGAAGAAAGTATGCGTTGGTTTAGGTATCAGGCAGAAGTTCCACGCAGCGAATCACCCCAGTCTGCTGGACTTGTTGAATGTTACAATGGTACCTTGAAGCTGAAATTAGCTAAGGTACAAGCAAGCACTGGTCTTACATGGCCGGATGCCTTGCCGTTGGCTCTTTTGTCAACAAGGACGACAGTGCATTCTCGTGTGGGACTTAGCCCATACGAAATAGTTTTTGGTCGTCCAGCGAATGTTTGGGGTGTGCCTCGTCCTAAGAAATACAGTGACCTTGAGTACCCTATGTTGGTGGATTACTTACATGACTTGACTGCTAAATCACGTGTTCTCCACCAACAGGTCTATGACAGTTTACCGGCAGCGTCTGCGGATCCAGGTCACAAGATCCAACCCGGTCACTATGTTCTGCTAAAGAATTTTCAGCGATCCAAGAACTTGGAACCGAGATGGACTGGACCTTTTCTGGTGTTGTTGGTAACCCGGACTGCTGTTAGAGTAGCTGGTAAAAAGAATTGGGTGCATGCCACCCATACGAAAAAAAGTTAATTTGCCTTTACCGTTTGATCAGTGGATGAGGGATGGAATAGCTGACACAGATTGCGAGAAAATCCGTAGATCAGTGCCTTTTAGTGATGCACATTTGACATGGACTCAGTCAGAACGCGAGGATGATGATGTTCTGCAAGCTGCTGTGCCTCCGTCCTTGAGAATCGACACGACGAATCCGGAACTCCTCTTTAAGGATCAGACTGTGCCTGGCAAAGAACGCTACAATCTGAGATCGAAAAAGGACGTTTGAAATGGACAAATAAATCTAAAAAATTTTATGTAGTGAATTACACCTTGTCTGATCAAGAGACTTTTTTTTACTTTTTCTTTTTCGAGTCACCATCCGGACTCAGCTGCAGGGTCACGGTATAAGTTCTTAAGGGGTGAGCCGCGTATTTACGCAAGGTCTGCGGTTCAGGGTCGTTAGTGCGATCTTGGCGCACACTTAAGTGAAGAGGGAAAATTGCCGTGAGCAGCACGTTAGAGGATGGAGTCTTTGGAATCCAACAAGGATGTTAAAAGAGTTGATTTCAGAGTGCAAATGTGTATATTGGTTCATGGCAAATGTTTTTTAATAATGTGTTTTCTTATGCTTTTGAACATTACGTTGGTTTGTGTGGGTTGGATTTTCTATGCATCACAACAGACGCTTGCATCTACCTCCCAACCTACTCTTTCTTTTCCTACTGTTTCCCCACATGAGTTTCATACGTTGCCTGAACATGAACAGACACGAAGATTAGAATTTGTGAACAATTCGTTTATACAGATGTTACATCAGCATCAGCTAGTTGTAAATACCACGAATTGTTGGGTGTGTGGTCTTATGCCGCATACGACTGATAAGGGAATGCCATATTTGGTTTTGCCTTTTTCGCCTAATGGGTCAGTATGGGCACTCCAGTCAATGTTTATCTATGCGAATGAAGCATCTCCTGTACGTTCCGTCAAAGATAGTGCGAATAATAATGCCTTGATACAGGGAATAGTAGATATGGTCAGAGATATTGATGCATATAAAGCTATCCCTAAAGATGAGGTACGAGCATACATTGGTTGGAACAAGACGAGATATAGCATTAGTCTGACAGAGAAGGAGAGACGAAAAAGGTCTCCCCCTATTTGGATTGTACCCCACCGAGGTCATTTTTGTCTGCAAGGTAATGGTCAGAATCCGAGAGCTCAGCTTGGTAAGAGTGTGTGTGTTCACACCTATGTCTATACATCCCAGAAATCTCCACCGTTCGTGCCAGCTAAAGGCACGTATTTTGTTTGTTATGATAGAGCATATACATGGTTGCCTTCTGATTTTTCAGGCACATGTTATGTGGCATTTTTGCTTCCTCCTACATACACAGCTGCTTTCAATTACCATAAGACAAGATATGGTAGAGGTGTTATCGATGCGAAAGACACTGCCGCACAAGAAGTTGGAGACCTCTTTAAGGGTTTCCTGCCCTTTTGGGGTCCTATGGCTAATGGTAGGACTATCCGTCAGCTTACGAGAGTGGTCGAGGCCACTATAAATGAGACTGCAGGTGCCCTTAGCAATATTACAGCTGAGCTTCAAGCGGATCGCCTTATGACATTACAGAACCGCTTTGCTTTAGACATTATACTTGCAGATGGAGGTGGAGTATGTAAATTGATCGGGTCTAGTTGCTGCATTTTCATACCAGATAACGCCCCGACAGTGTACCAAGCCATCTTGAGGTTACATAAGTCCGCTGAGTCTATACATGTAGACAAAGGGAACTGGTCATTGATGGGATGGTTTTGGGAACTGCTGTCCAAATGGGGATGGAAGATTCTGATGTTCCTTGGTATGGCTTTAGCGATCCTTTTCTCGTGTTGCTTATGCATCCAGTGTGGTCCCGCCATTTGTAGTCTTTGTGCTACAATCTGTGTGAGAAGACCAGTCCAGAGAGAAGTAAAGGATAATAAGATGATGTTACAGCAACACCTTGATGACCTGATGAGAATAGATATAGACCTGGATTCAGATTGACGTGAGTTTAGGTCATTGCCTACGTAATGGCAAAAGGAGGGGCTGAGGTTCCGTGGTTTTCGGGACCGGACTCCATTTTGTTTGCGTTGTTGGTGACGCCATTTTTGTGTTGCCCTCACGTAGGCCTAGGTGGTAAACGAACGAACAAAGTTGCATGGGCTTCGTTGTCCATGTACATATTAACTTGCCCTTTCTGACTTGTGAGTGAACTGCAGGACGCTGACCTCTTCACCTGAAACTGACCCTTCACGAAGCCAATTTCCCTTGGTTTGATTCTTTTCTGAGATTGCCAATCAATGTTCAGGACCTCGTTAACTTTTAGTTTCCTTGCACATATCTTATCCTAATCAGCATCTGAATTGTTTCTTTCCTTACGACTTTTCATTACATGGGTAGTGCTTTCAATTATGGGTTTGTCCGGCTTGTGGAAATTGAATTTGGGACATTCCTAATAATTGGGTTACTGTAAATTGGGTTTTTGTTAATGTGATACTCAGTTAGAAAATGTGTCCTATTGGTCAGAATTTTGCGCAGTGGATGTACATTTATAATGAGAATATTGTGTCTATGAAATTGAACAGTTTCTTGAGTTGTACACCGTGTTGTATTGCTGAGATTACTGTTACTAGCTGCAGCTAATAAATTTGATCTCTGACGCCACCTAGAAGTATTCCGTGTCTCTGTTTGCCAAGACAGGAGAACCCGAAAGACTTTGGGCGTGTCCCTGGCGCCGCTGGGTTCTAAAACCCGGTTCTTCAATACATTCACAGTGCTTTCTGTCACAGGTTGGGACCTCATAGCACTAAAACTACACTATTCACCACTGCACCAATCGGGGTCGAATTCTTTGCCGCTTTGTTTCACACACAGACATCTGCATTGATCATAGGAGATAATGTAGGTTTCCAGTTGTGGTTTCTCCACATGGGCGGGGTAGCGTCTCCCCACTGCCGCCAGTGAAAAAATAAAATGGCAATGAAATACATGATTAATTGCCATTTTATTTTTACAGTGTGTGCGCCGAGCCAAGAAAGGGGCGTCTCCTTAGCTGGCGATTGGCAGCATAGAGGAGTGAAGTGCTGGCTAGAGGCTTGAAAGTGTGCATGTCAGTTTGGCCGGCCGTCTTGTGACTGCCAGCCTGATATGCGCACTTTGCAGCTCTCCCATTAGCTGTCTTAGACAGATGGGTGAAGAGCAAGCATAGGCATTCAGGGCCTGCAGGAGCGTCCGACCAACCCACTCCATCCAATCCTGGAACTTCTCTGAATCACAGTATAAGAGCAGAGCCAGGATTGGTTAAGGGAGCTCCACAGCAGACTGCAGTTCCACCAAGGAGGGCCGAACGACGTGTGGCAGTCGGTAAATACTGTCTATTTAACTTTTATTTATTTAAAATGTTGGGGTTATATTGGATGGATGGAGGGGTTGCTTTATTATAGGTTTTTGGAGGGAGTGTTTTATTTTGGGCTTTTGGGAGGAGATGTTTAATTGTGGGCTTTTGGAGAGAGGGGGTGCTTTATTTCGTTTTTGGGGGAAGTGGTGGGGCACTTCACTCACCTCCCCACTTTCAAAGGTTGCCAGCTGCCACTGCAGGGTTTGAAAGCATGAAGTAGTGCCTTTCCCACTCATTAATTTATCTTGCATTTATTTTTCATTAAAGATATGTGTTTTTTATATGCAGTTATCTGTTGGTGAAGGATCAACAAAGTAGTTACACAAAATGTTCTTTTTAGCCATGCCTTTGACCCTGCCTTCATGCTCACTGCCTCACCTCTAATGCACTCAGGATCACAGTACCTATACTGTGTTAATGCACACTTCAAGTTTGTTGAATACCTATGAAAATGCGAGGAAGCCTGTTATATTAGCATAGGGTGTCCTGCCTTCCCTTACCGTCACTATGTACTTTTTTCTTTTAGATATTATGTCAGCATAATCTGTGATCTGTATTTCTGTAACACAATGTACTATTCATTTGGCAGAATTGTACAAAACCACTGTTGTCTGGTGTTTAACAGGATTAAGAAAGAGAAATTCTTCTAGTCAGTGGCCTAACTGAACTACATGTAACTAGGAAATCCTGGTTCAAATCCCTGCTTCCTCACGTGCCTAAATTGTGAGGTCTAAAATAAATGTAATTCATGTGTCTAATTTACTTAATAGTGACATTTAAAAGCACCTTCAAGTAATTCAGATCAAGAAAGAAACCTCACTTATATACGCTTTAATAACCTGTCATGTTTCACCATCCATAACAATAATATTGGCCATGACGTAAGGGACACTACACAACTGGTTTACTTTGTTCAATCATGGCGTTGTCAGGAGAGAGTGTTAATAAATGTTTCGATGTTCATGGTTAGAAACTTTCACTACAAATAAATGTCAATGTAGCGTTGCGATCTAATGTGCTAAGCTGAAACACTTTCATATATTAAGGAAACACTTTCTACATTTTAAAGTCTTTATCATGTTCTTACATTTTGTTTGCTGTGTAATTGACATCCCAAGTATTGTGAAGATTCAGAATGTCCTTTAACATTTAGGGATGAGTCAGCCCTCTAGTTTGCTCTTGGTTTGAGTAGACAATTGCCCAGGGCCAAACCTTCCGAGGGACCTGGTCCTTGCCCACGATCCACAAGCACCACCAACAGACCATTGCACCAGCAGCGTTCCCTGGGGGGAGGGGGGGGGGGGTGAGGGGTGCTGCTTCTTCAACCAATTGACAGTGTCTCTTCTATTTCTGGCCTCTTTGCTGAGACGACTCTCAAGGTACTCAGTACTTTCTGATTCTCGTGGAGGGCCCAATTTTTCTGATTTTAGGAAGTGTCCCACCAGGATCTTCCCTTCCTTATGTATCCATTTCTTAGCAACAGCCTCTTTAATTCCCTTTGTGTTGAGGTCCCGGCTCCCAGTTCTGAAATGAATGTCGAGTCCCTGACGCACGCTCTTGTTCAGCAGTCAGGCCTTATTGGTGCTGTGAGAACGCAGACAAGTTGTGGATACCTCGGATCCTGACATGAGGTGTGAGACTGTGGTCCACACCATCTGCTCTGCCTTGTTTCTACGCACGCAATTATTGTACAGACAGTCTAGTGTCACAGGCTGTTACAAATACATCTTTCCCTTTCATGCTTCTATGATTTTTCAAAGACCCTCAAAAATGTATTCTCTACACTGCTTTAGCCAGGCAAGTGGAACAGGCCATCCAGCCCCCATATACAGCTCTGACTATCAGCTATGAAATGTACTGCAGCCATGCCACAGCAGGATTAAAATACTCCTTGCCTGACAGCCCTGTTGTCAGACCCTGTTTGGAGGGCCATATGGGCAGGCAGGAGCTACTAGGCCTTTGCCATGGGGATTGAGGTCATTTGCCACTGTTGGGCCAGGGTCCATTCTATTGCAGCTCTGCAGACTTGGCCAACGGCCATACTTCTGCACTTGAACCTCAGCGAAGCACTGGCGAGCAGTTACAGGATTCTCAGGGAGGCAGCTCAGAACTCAACAATGTACCAACAGACACCATAAACTTGCTGTCCAGCTGAGTGGTTATCTTTACAAGATTTAAAAAACTTTAATCACGCATTTGTACTAAATACTATACGCTACACTACAGTCGGGATCCACGGTGCTCTCCCTGGTTCTGGGTTACCTTATGGCGAGTAATCAGGAGTAGCATAAATTAGGCGCAGTGATTTGGTACTACAGTTCAAATATGCTTTGTCTTGCGTGAGGTCTCATGGACAGTGACCGGCCTAGGCCTCTGCACACATGCTTAGGTTAACGTGATGCCAGGGCCAAAATAAAAAGGCATGTTGCCAGAAATACATGCAGATGGGAACTCCGGACAGGAGAGCACACATGTGTACCATGCAAGGAACATACCTGGCCCAACAAAATATCTTGGTAGTCACCAAAATGTCAGAGTGGAAAATGGTGCAATGCCATCACTCTGGCCTTGTATCTTGCAGGCTCACCAGAACTGCTGTGGTTCTGAAAATTCTGGACTTGAGAATAAAACTTCGTCGTAACATGACGAATTTAGTATCAAAAGATCGAAAATGACGAGTACACTATGTACAAGTATTTTCGCCATATTCCAGTGACGATTTCACCTCGAAATCGTCATTCTCATTCTGAACCCTTGGCTTCCATTTTGTATACGGCAGCCATTTTGTGAGTTGCCCTTTACATAGGCTTATGATACAGCTAAATTCGATTCCAAAGGACACATACACCTTAATTGACTTTCCTGTGACCTGGGCAAGTTGGAACCATTGCCCCAGGCCGAACCTGTTTGGTCAGTTCCTCTCCCAGTGGCCGAATGAGATAGCATCAAGGCACAACAGGCCATAAACCTATTTCATCGCACACACCCTGCCGAATCTGGCTCACACCTGTCCCTGCTCTTTTTTCTCTCACTTGCTTTATGATGGGGAGGTGCCCATTTTTATTGGGGGTCCACCGATACCTGATGAAATGTTGGGCCTTGCCGGATGATTTGTTGTGGGCTGGACGAACTGAAATGTGGGCTGTCATCATGACTCTGCTTTTCCTTTGTAACGAAAATATGTGAATAGTATACTGTAAATTCGAAGAATGTTTGCCTAAAGCACAATATTTTGTATAAAAAGAGAAGCCTGACTTTGTAGGATTGAGCAGTCTCCTGAGAATATACATCCCGTGTGTTGTACTTCTAGGACGCTTGTTTCTTGGTTGCAGCCAATAAAATCGATCCTTGACTTCACCTAGAAGACTCTGAGTTTCTGTGGTCTGAATCAGGAAAGTACCCGAGGTCTTTGGGTGCACCCTGGCACCGCTGGGTTACCGGTTTGGTACTGGTTCTGAAAAAACCCAGTACCTCACTGCTTCAAGTCATTTTTAGAAAACACAGCCCCACTAATTATGCTGTTGTGGGGAGAATAAAAGGCTGAATTGACCCTGCTGGGCTATGCTCCTTGTATGTGCAAGTTTCCAAACTACACATTTCAGCCCAAATCTGCGGAGCTATCTTGCTTAAAATAGCCCAAAGGTCTAAACATAATGTTTTATTCTATATGAGCACGACTTCCTTTTGCATAGGTCACTGGCCACCCCACACTGTAATCCCCACTGCCTAGCCCCATTTCAAATTGCATCGCCATGCCTGCAGAACATCAAAGACCACTATGGGACGGCATAGATAAAAAAAAATCCAACGTTTGCTTGTTGCCTTATATTGCAAACAAGCATAGAAACGTGCAGTCTGTCTTGTTCAACACCTGTTACAAAGTCTTGTACACTATGCCATTGGTGGGGACATGCTACACAATGGGTAACACAATGGGTAATGGTGAACTGTGCAGCACATGGTGGTTCACTGTTTGACACACCCCTGTATGAAGATCATGGAGTACTCATGAGATTTTCAAAATATTGTATGTGCTCCCTTTCTATCCCCCTTAATTTGTTTTAGGTGTGATGCCTAGTAGAGGGCGCAGTGAGACAGATGTTTTTGCACTACTTGCATTCTTTAGCAAAAGCTCAAAAAGTCACTTACCTTAGTGTTTCTCAAACTGTTTGCCATGGTTTTAAAATGTTTAGAAAGATAATCAAATGTTTTCTGTTGCTTTCTCTCCAAGAAAGGTTGGGTAGATTTGGGTGGGTGGTATGCCCTTGACACCATGCTCAAGGGCATACATTTAAGATTGAACCAGGAAATAACGTGCAACCTGCTTGTAGTCACAAACAGAGCACAGTGAAGAAAGTGTGCAATATAAAAAAGTAGTAAGTAAACCCACTGATGGAGTAGTGAGATATGGCATTCTTCTTGGATTTGTGTTCTGAAATTTCACCCTTTGTACTGAATTTTTACAGTCTAGTCCAGAACGTGCCTCCATGCCAAGTGGTCACCCTACAGGTGCTGGCTGTAGGGTGTCTTTCACCCTCCCCCTTGCACAGTTGCTGCTGTCTCTCCCTCCTTTACTGTGCCACGCCCTTCTCTCTGCGGTTCCTGCATCCCCTCCCCCCTCTCTCTTCATGCCTCCTACACTTCTCCCGTCCTAAAATAGCCCATCAGTGTTTCATTGCTACTAAATCAGTCATTGCACTTTTGCTAATAACCAGCAGGCTTCTCACATGCGCGGAACAGAAAGAGAAATCAAACTCGGTGCTAAAATAAAACTCAATCTCAGCATGCACTGTGTCACTAATTACCCAATTACTTTATTATGGAGTGTTGATGGGAAGACGAACTGCAGAAAGGCTCAAAACTGCCTCGTCATTTCATTTAATAATTAATGTCTGAATCAAGTTCATTATTTCGCCTTGATTTTATCTGAACTGGGTTTGCTGTCAGGTCGGCAGTGTTTTATCGCCGCTCCTTTGCAGAATGGAGTAATGGCGCAATTAGCTCCAGATTACAGTGCTGGCAAGTGAAGGCGGCCATTTGTTACATCTGCACCAGTGAGCTGGGCCAGTTCTTTGAAACTGTGGAATGCAAGCGCTGAGAGTAGAGCCGGGGCGCGCGGAGGCACCTAGGGTTGTATGCACGAGTCTCGGGCACGCGGAGGCACCTCGGGGTGTATGCGAGAGTCTCGGACGCGTTGAGGCACCTCGGGGTGTATGAGAGGCTCGGGGTGCGTAGAGGCACCTCACGGTGTATGAGAGGCTCGGGGTGCACGGAGGCACTTCGGGGTGTATGAGAGGCTCGGGGTGCGCGGAGGCATCTCGGGGTGTATGCGAGAGTCTCGGGCGCGCGGAGGCACCTCGGGGTGTATGAGAGGCTCAGGGTGCACGGAGGCACCTCGGGGTGTATGAGAGGCTCGGGGTGCACGGAGGCACCTCGGGGTGTAGGAGAGTCTCGGGGTGCGTAGAGGCACCTCAGGGTGTATGAGAGGCTCGGGGTGCATGGAGGCACCTCGGGGTGTATGAGAGGCTCGGGGTGCGCGGAGGCACCTCGGGGTGTATGCGAGAGTCTTGGGCGCGCGGAGGCACCTCGGGGTGTATGAGAGAGTCTCGGAGTGCGTGGAGGCACCTCGGGGTGTATTAGAGGCTCGGGGTGCACAGAGGCACCTCGGGGTGTATGAGAGGCTCGGGGTGCACGGAGGCACCTCGGGGTGTATGAGAGGCTCAGGGTGCACGGAGGCACTTCGGGGTGTATGCGAGAGTCTCGGGTGCGCGGAGGCACATCAGGGTGTAGGAGAGGCTCGGGGTGCACGGAGGCACCTCGGGGTGTATGAGAGGCTCGGGTGCACGGAGGCACCTCTGGGTGTATGAGAGAGTCTCGGGTGCGTGGAGGCACCTTGGGGTGTATGAGAGGCTCGCGGCGCGTGGAGGCACCTCGGGGTGTATGCGTGAGTCTCGGGCGCGCGGAGGCACCTCGGGTGTATGCGAGAGTCTTGGGCGCGCGGAGGCACCTCGGGGTGTAGGAGAGTCTTGGGGTGCGTGGAGGCACCTCGGGGTGTATGCAAGAGTCTCGGGTGCGCGGAGGCACCTCGGGGTGTATGCAAGAGTCTCGGACGCGCGCAGGCATCTCAGGGTGTATGCGAGAGTCTGGGGCGCACGGAGGCACCTCGGGTGTATGCAAGAGTCTCGGGGTGCATGGAGGCACCTCGGGGTGTATGAGAGTCTCGGGCGTGCGTAGGCACCTCGGGGTGTAGGAGAGTCTCGGGGTGCGGGAGGCACCTCGGGGTGTATGAGAGTCTCGGGCGCGCGTAGGCACCTCGGGGTGTAGGAGAGTCTCGGGGTGCGGGAGGCACCTCGGGGTGTATGAGAGGCTCGGGGTGCACGGAGGCACCTCGGGGTGTATTGGAGAGTCTCGGGCGCGCGGAGGCACCTAGGGGTGTAGGAGAGGCTCGGGGTGCATGGAGGCACATCGGGGTGTATGAGAGTCTCAGGGTGCGTGGAGGCACCTCGGGGTGTATGAGAGGCTCGGGGTGCACGGAGGCACCTCGGGGTTGTATAAGACAGTCTCAGGGTGCATGGAGGCACCTCAGGATGTATGCAAGGCTCGGGGTGCATGGAGGCACCTCGGGGTGTATGAAAGGCTCGGGGCGCGTGGAGGCACCTCGGCTGTATGAGAGGCTCAGGGTGCACGGAGGTCCCTCAGGGTGTATGAGAGAGTCTCGGGGTGCGTGGAGGCACCTCGGGGTGTATGAGAGGCTTGGGGTGCGTGGAGGCACCTCGGGGTGTTTGAGAGGCTCGGGGCGTGTGGAGGCACCTTGGGGTGTATGAGAGGCTCGGGGCGCGTGGAGGCACCTCGGGGTGTATGAGAGAGTCTCAGGGCATGTGGAGGCACCTCGGGGTGTATGCGAGAGTCTCGGGCGCATGGAGGCACCTCGGGGTGTATGAGAGGCTCGAGGTGCGCGGAGGCACATCTCGATATATGAGAGTCTCGGGGTGCGTGGAGGCACCTCGGGGTGTATGAGAGGCTCGGAGCCCGTGGAGGCACCTTGGGGTGTATATGAGAGTCTCGGGGTGCGTGGAGGCACCTCGGGGTGTATGAGAGGCTAGGGGCGCCTGGAGGCACCTCGGGGTGTATGAGAGGCTCGGGCACGTGGAGGCACCTCGGGATGTATGCGAGAGTCTCGGGCGCGCAGAGGCACCTCGGGGTGTATGCGAGAGTCTCAGGTGCGCGGAGGCACCTCGGGGTTTAGGAGAGTCTCGGGGTGCGTGGAGGCACCTCGGGGTGTATGCAAGAGTCTCAGGCACGCGGAGGCACCTCGGGGTGTATGCAAGAGTCTCAGGCGCGCGGAGGCATCTCAGGGTGTATGCGAGAGTCTCGGGCGTGCGGAGGCACCTCGGGGTGTAGGAGAGTCTCGGGTGTGCGGAGTTACCTCGGGGTGTATGCAAGAGTCTCCGGGTGCGTGGAGGCACCTCGGGGTGTATGAGAGTCTCGGGTGTGCGGAGGCACCTAGGGTGTAGGAGAGTCTCGGGGTGCGGGAGGCACCTCGGGGTGTATGAGAGGCATGGGGTGCACGAAGGCACCTCGGGGTGCATGCGAGAGTCTCGGGCGCGTGGAGGCACCTCGGGGTGTAGGAGAGTCTCGGGGTGCGTGGAGCCACCTCGGTGTGTATGAGAGTCTCGGGGTGCGTGGAGGCACCTCGGGTGTATGAGAGGCTCAGGGTGCAAGGAGGCACCTCGGGGTGTATGAGAGAGTCTCGGGGTGCGTGGAGGCACCTCGGGGCGTAGAGGCTCGGGGTGCGTGGAGGCACCTCAGGGTGTATGAGAGACTCGGGGTGTGTGGAGGCACCTTGGGGTGTATGAGAGGCTCGGGGTGCACTGAGGCACCTCGCGGTGTATGAGAGAGTCTCAGGGTGCGTGAAGGCACCTCAGGGTGTATGAGAGGCTCCGGGTGCGTGGAGGCACCTCAGGGTGTAGGAGAGGCTCGGGGCGCGTGGAGGCACCTCGGGGTGTATGAGAGGCTCGGAGTGCGTGGAGGCACCTCGGGGTGTATGAGAGGCTCGGGGCGCGTGGAGGCACCTTGGGCTCTATGCGAGAGTCTCAGGCGTGCGGAGGCACCTCTGGGTGTATGCAAGAATCTCGGGGTGCACGGAGGCACCTCGGGGTGTATGCGAGAGTCTCTGGTGCACAGAGGCACCTCAGGGTGTATGAGAGGCTTGGGGTGCTTGGAGGCACATCGGGGTGTATGAGAGAGTCTCGGGCGCACGGAGGCACCTCGGGGTGTATGCGAGAGTCTCGGGTGCTCGGAGGAACCTTGGGGTGTAGGAGAGTCTTGGGGTGCGTAGAGGCACCTCGGTGTATGAGAGTCTCGGGGTGCGTGGAGGCACCTCAGGGTGTATGAGAGGCTTGGGGTGCACGGAGGCATCTCGGGGTGTATGCGAGAGTCTCGGGCGCGCGGAGGCACCTCGGGGTGTATGAGAGGCTCAGGGTGCACGGAGGCACCCCGGGGTGTATGAGAGAGTCTTGGGGTGCGTGGAGGCACCTCGGGGTGTAGGAGAGGCTCAGGGTGCATGGAGGCACCTCGGGTGTATGAGAGAGTCTCGGGGTGCGTGGAGGCACCTCGGGGTGTAGGAGAGGCTCAGGGTGCACGGAGGCACCTCGGGGTGTATGAGAGGCTCAGGGTGCATTGAGGCACCTCGGGGTGTATGAGAGGCTCGGGGTGCGTGGAGGCACCTAGGGGTATATGAGAGGCTCGGGGTGCGTGGAGGCACCTCGGGGTGTAGGAGAGGCTCGGGGTGCACGGAGGCACCTCGGGTTGTAGGAGAGGCTCGGGGTACACGGAGGCACCTCGGGATGTAGGAGTGGCTCGGGGTGCACGGGGTAGACGTGGAGAAGTGTGGCTCAGGGTTAGAGGCAGCAGACCCGGAAGCTGAGATCGGTACTGGACCAGGGTTCAATTCCCCGCCTCGGCGGGGTCTTGGGCTAAAAATTCCACGGACTCGATAATTCTCGCCCCGGTGCCTCCTCGACTCACGGGTTCACACTCTGCGACTCTGGGCAATAGCTTGCTTAATCTCCACAACGGCCCCTCGAGCGGGATGCCTGACTTTCACCTTGTGGATACCCTGCTATCTCACAGGGGAATACCAGGAAGGGTTCCCTAAGCAAGCGCCAGGAAACCCACTGCGGGTAGCTGTGCGATATAAGCTCAACTACATTTACATTTACACATAGACTGGGCATGTAGGCCATCGTCTCGACGGGCATGGGGTTGTCTCAGGAAGCATGGCCCTGCATCTCGTGGGACTTCTGGAAATGCACTGTGCACAGGGGATCGCCTCTAAGTGCACGAGGTTGTCTCGAGCGCATGGCGTTGCTTCTGGCTTCATCGGGCTATCTCAGGGTGGAAGAGGGTCTCGTGACATGCACTAGTTTGGGAGAAGAGGTCTTCTCAGCGCACAATGATACAGCGGATGATTTTTTGTTACAAGGCTCACGGGGTGTCTCGGATTCACGGAATTGTAGCATGGCGAATGGAGTTGTCTTGGGTTGCATGAGGTCATGGCCGGAAAGCATAGGGACTGGCTGAGGTGCACGGGGTTTTGTCGGGAGCCAGATGTTCTCTAAGAGTTCAGCAGCTGGCTTGTATTCCAGGCGTTGTCTCGTGGTGGGAGAAAGTTCTCTGAGGACAGGAGTTGCTTCTTTTTTCTTTAAATGGTCTTTTTTATTAGTGACATAATAACCCTGGCCTTACAAAGATACCCTTGACCTCTTTAGTATCAGACCAAGGGCAAAACTTCTCTACGAAGAAGATGGACAGAGGCACATAAGAAGCATGATTAGAGGAAATTGGGAACGTTATGCATTATGCGCGTTTAAAAATGAAATTACAAATGTATTTTAACTAATACCCTGCAGAGTGCTGCACAACTCGGCGAGGGCACTTCCTAGAACACATTTGTATTCCTCAGACTAAACTAACCCTGGACGTTTAGTGATGCTGCGCGGTCAGGGATGCAGGACGTCGAGTGATGCTGCGCTGTCAGAGATGCAGGAGGTTTAGTGATGCTTTGCGGTCAGCGATGCAGGACATTCAGTGATGCTCTGCAAGCAATAGGACCCGGATCCCCCAGCATGGTCCCCGCCTCCCCCTAAGCTGACATACAACCCCACAATTAAATCATCAAGAGATTTGAGTGGGTTAAAAAAAGGCCATGTTTAATCACAACATTCCATAAACATGACAAAAGCAAATAACATGCATAATTAATATTTACCCTGTAGAGACCTAGAAACAACCAGGTCATACTGGGAGCTCTCCCTGTCCCTCGGGTTTCAAATCATTTCATCAAATTTATCGCAAATGTGATCCCAAAGATAATGTCGTTATCTTTTCTTTACATTGATAATTGTTCGTACATGTATTGAGAAGAGTGTATCGCATCAAAATTAATTTCTGTTTAGATTTCTTCATACGTTGAATCGTTCACAGTACTGAAATGTCTGGAGTGAATCAGTAAACTTTAAACAGTACTGAAATACAAGCGGATTATTGTTTATTAATTGTATAAATTGGGACCACATTTGCGATAAATTTGATGAAATGATTTGAAACCTGAGGGACAGGGAGAGCTCCCAGTACGACCTGGTTGTTTCTAGGTCTCTACAGGGCTGATTTACATAAAATTGTGGGCACAATTCACAACTGGGATGCTCCCAACATTAGTTTGAACTATTTTACATTTTGATTAATTGGTTTTACTCAGGGTGTGCAGGCTAGACACTTACATTGTAATTAATATTTACACCACATTTTTAATATTGACTTTCATGATTGCACGATTATTATCCTACCCCCAGCACCAAGGGACGCTCTGGCTCGCATCTCGCAAACTGAGCATCCCACGCAAGGTGTCGCGCACCTGCGCCCTAGAGTGGTGGGCCCGACCTCTGATCCTTGTCCGCCATTTCCAGGGCCAACCCCCCGACCACCAGGCTGCCCAGGGACGCAAGAGGCTCGTACTCTGTCGCCCTAGCCTCCCCAGCCGGTGGTCACTTTTTCTCAGCGGAGAGCTTACCGTCTCCCCCCTCAGTGCTGGCCTAGGGAGTACGCAAGGCGGACTCCCGTCCATTGTGTTAGTCAATGTTCACTGATCGCAGGTCTCTTTTCCGCAACACGCCCCCTCTAACCACTAAGCAAAGGGACGGGTGGGTGGGAGTTACACAGGATTCCAGTAGGTGGAGGGGGGTGAGAGGACACGGCGCAAGATCAGCCGGCTGGAGTGGCAGAGGGAAAAGAGACTGAGGCCACGAGGACTTGACTCTAAATAGGCCAAAGGTCTCCGCCCTCTGCCACCCCGGAAGTGCGTCATCCTGACCCGGAAGTACTTGGCGGCCGGTCGCCCATTGGGCAAGCCGGCCACCACTGACCACATGACTGGGGGTGGGTCCGGGGGCCGGGTCCTGAGGGCGCGCTTCTTCTAGACTCGCGCTTGGCATAGGACCCGGATCCCCCAGCATGGTCCCCGCCTCCCCCTAAACTGACATACAACCCCACAATTAAATCATCAAGAGATTTGAGTGGGCTAAAAACGGCCATGTTTAATCACAACAGTCCATAAACATGACAAAAGCAAATAACATGCATAATTAATATTTACACCACATTTTTAATATTGACTTTCATGATTGCACGATTATTATCCTACCCCCAGCACCAAGGGGCCCTCTGGCTCGCATCTCGCAAACTAAGCATCCCACGCAAGGTGCCGCGCACCTGCGCCCTGGAGTGGTGGGCCCTGACCTCTGATCCTTGTCCGCCATTTCCAGGGCCCACCCCCCGACCACCAGGCTGCCCAGGGACCCAGGAGGCTCGTAATCTGTCGCCCTAGCCTCCCCAGCCGGTGGTCACTTTTTCCCAGTGGAGAGCTTACCATCTCCCCCCTCAGTACTGGCCTAGGGAGTACGCAAGGCCGACTCCCGTCCATTGTGTTAGTCAATGTTCACTGTTCGCAGGTCTCTTTTCCGCCACAAGGGTGGCCAAGGCCCTCAGGTCTGACACCCTCCCCACCTGCGTTCTGCACAAACGACCAAAGTCCCTTGATCCAAGTGTCTGTGCCCAAGTCCGACAAATGCACTCCATCGTGGTGATACATGGCGTCTCCAGAAATCATCCTGTGCGGGATATGACTCAAGCGTCCCTTCACTGAGCACAACTTCGCCACCTCCCCATTGAGCCGCCTCACTGACACATTCAAGGACCTTGTCCGAACTCCCGGGCCCCATGTCCTGTGCGGTATCATGCTAGACCATGCAATCCTGGCCAATGGAAAAACTCGCCCTAACAATGCAAATTCTGTAAGCAAAGCTTCTTTAACTGCCAGGCGTCCGCGGTCCACCATGTTGTTGCCTCCCAAGTGAATGATAATCAAATCTGGGGACTTGTGCCCCTCCTGTTCCTTTATCTCCTCCACGAGCCGCCTCAGGTGCCGAATTCGCATGCCCCCGACGCCTCGCCACAGGAATTCCGTCCCGCTCAAGCCTGCCGGCTTCACCACTCGCCGTTGCTGTAAACGCAGAGTCGCGCGATGCACGAACGAGTGCCCCAATACCCACACCACCTTCGCGGGCATACTAATTCGGAGGAGAGAAATGGAAAAGTCAAGCACAGTCCACAACGGGTTATCAACAATTTGTCATAACAATTCGTGCCTCACGTATCTCTTGTAACAGTCTGAAGACCAGCGCCCCACTCCTTTAACCACGCTGCTCTTGAGGCCTGCTCCCGCAGCTAAAATAGCCGCACCAATCCTAAATGAATGAGAAGAGTACCCAGCCGCTCCTAACCCCAGCCCTGCTAGGGCAAGCCCAAATACTGCTTTGAACTGGTATTGTGACAAACAATCCCCATTCTCGTGGATGAACAAGGCCTGCCCCCCCCTAGCTGGGCGCAGGGCCAAGTACGCTCGCATTCGGGTTACTGGGCAGGCCGCCATCCCGGGCGCTGGTCGCAGGCGAATGGTAGCCCCTTTACCCCCCGATCAGTCTTGGATCTTCTCAAAATTACTTCCAGGCCTCCCGGGGATAAGAAAGTGTCCCTGAATGGCAGGCCACCCTCATGATCAGATCTGGAAGCCCCTACCACTTCACCCAGTCGGAAGACCCCATAGAAGGCCAGTGTAAATGCCGCCCCCAACAATGCACCCTCAAAAGGTGAACTACAGACTGTGGGCAAGGACTCCACAATGTTAATCAGAGTAGAAATGTCTAGCGGCCTCCGGTGGTCCCGCCTAAGTCCCTCTAATCTTGCCCACCCTGCCAGCGCCTTCCTGACTACAAAGGAGGATCCTGGGTCCCGCTCGCCAGCCAGTTTCGCGAAAAAACCTATTGCTGACAAGTGTGCCCTAGCATAAGAAACTGCCCTGCCCTGTTCACTTAATGCCTGCAAAAACCCATAGATCGCCTTAGGAGAAAACAGCTGGGCCACCCCAGCCTCCTCCACGAAGGACCTGTAGGAATTAACATGCTGTTGGTATGCTCTCTTGGTGCAATCGCTCAGAGAGGCACCTACCAGCCCCGCTAGCGCGGGGCTCCAGTTATCCACAGTGACGTAGGGAACACTGTCATCCACTCCTCTGCCTGCGGGTGGAAACTCCGGAATTCCTGCAACTTGGAAAGAGACAAAGCATCAGCAGCGTGGTTATCGACCCCTGGGATATGCGCCACCTTGAATGTTAAGTTCAGTCTCAAGCATGCCAACACCAGATGTTTCAACAACCTCAGTACATGCTTGCAAGTAGCCCCCTGCCTGTTAATTGCCTCCACCACCGCCATGTTGTCAGACCAAAAGACCACCGCCCTGTCTTTGAAGCGGTCTACCCAAACTGTGACTGCTACCACAATAGGAAAGAGTTCCAGGAAAGCTATGTTCTTAGTCAAGCCTGACTCATGCCACTCTGCTGGCCATTCCGCCCCGCACCAGGAGGGGCCCAACATTGCGCCAAAACCTATGCTGCCCGCTGAGTCAGTGAACAGGCCAAGCTCAGTGCTGGACACTGGAGGCGCTGGCCACACCACCCTTCCATTGAAATCGCTCAGGAAGCTGCGCCACACCCTGAGATCGTCCTTTACTTCCGCCCTCAGCCGTACGCAGTGGTGCTTGCGGGTCAGGCCCACCATTGCCCTGGCTATCGACCTTGAAAAGGGGCGCCCCATGGGGATGATTCTCAGGGCAAAGTTGAGCTGCCCCACCAATACCTGTAGCTGGTGCAGGGTAACCTTAGGGCCAGCCAAGGTAGCGTCAATTGCTTGGGAGAACGCCTGTACCTTGTCCATTGGCAGCCTACATTCCCCTGCTACTGTGTCAATTTCAATGCCTAGAAAAGACATACATGTGTCTGGGCCCACTGTCTTGCTTGGTGCCAAGGGCACCCCAAATTCTTGAGACATTGCCACCAACTTGCTGAGGGCCCAGGCGCATGCCTCTGAAGCTGCAGGCCCCATAACCATGAAATCATCCAAATAGTGCACCACCTCCTTATATCCTGTCCTGTGCGAAAAAACCCACTGCTGCATGGAACTAAAGGTCTCAAAATATCTGCAAGATATTGCGCACCCCATAGGCTTACATCTGTCATAGTAGAATTGATGGTGCAGCTGGAAGCCCAAAAGGTGGTGATAATCAGTATGTACAGGTAATAAGCGGAAGGCTGACTCAATATCGGTCTTGGCTAACATAGCTCCCCGCCCAAGGTCCCTCACTTTTTGTACTGCGTCATCAAAAGATGAGTAAGTCACTGAACATAATGCCGGATCAATGGAATTGTTCACTGAAGACCCTTTAGAAGCTGAGAGGTTATGAATCATTCTGAACTGCCCGGGTTCGTTCTTAGGTACCACTCCCAGAGGAGAACATACATAGCCCACTAAAGGGGGAACCGGGAAAGGGCCGGCGACCCGGCCCAAGGCCCGCTCCTTCTCTACTTTGTTTGCCACTACTGTGGGATGCATTCTAGCTGAAAGGAGATTGTTGCACTGATCGATAGGGGGGACGCCCCAGGCGGGGATGCGAAAACAAACAGAAAAACCTTCGAATAGTACCTTGGCCGCTGCCTAGTCTGGATACTGATTGAGCCAATAAATCAGTCTCCCAAAGTCTACGGGCGTGGGCAGCTTATGGCTGTGCGGGCTTGATGTCCCTGCCTCCTGCCCCCCCCACGCTCCTTGGATTTCTTATTACATTTGAACTCAGGATGGGAGGAGTGGCCACAGAATGAGCATGCGTGCCTAAATCTGCACTGCCCCGGGGGCCAAGTGCGCACCTTTTTATTAAATGCCCAGCATGATCCCTTCTTCTCACCCGGGCCTCCTTGGGAGGTCCGAAAAGGCTGTTTTGAGTGATGCTCCCTCCCGTTAACATTCTCCAACCAAGCGTTTATTTCCACCTGGTCCCACCCGATGTTAGGGTTCTCTTCCTTAGCCCACCGGAATTCCCTATCATAGTCTAACCAGGCTGACCCACCATGTGTTGCATGCGCTTTCACAATCTTATTCGTGTAAAACACCAAAGATATTGCCAACTCAGGTTTCTTCTCCAATAATACCGTTGTAAACATATGAAAACCAAACAGCCAATTAGTCAAAGATTCTTCCACTTTCATCTTCCTGTCCCTGAAGGAGCCCTCCTTCCCCTCCCTCTCCTTGTATTCCACGTCCCTCCTTTTGGATCTGATGAGGGCAAATATGTCCACATACGCCCCCTTCCAAATTTTTTCCTTCACCTCTAAAGTAACATGCGTGGCTAACATTCCTGACTGGGACAACAGATTCCCGTACACTGCACCGGGCATTACCCCCACTTCTAGGCCCTTGTTCGTTGTTTCGCATGCCTTACCTCCTAAAGGTATAGTCATTACTGCTGGCACGGGGAGATTTGCTCCTGATGCCACGCTGGGATTCGCACTCCGTGTTTCAACTAAGATAACCAACTGCTTCTGGATCTCATTTAGCGCACCCTGCTCTGCCATCTGCGCGGAAACCCAAGGGGCCGCCGCTAAAGTGCTAGGTTTATTGTTCCCAGCCGGAGACGCCCGCTGCCCCACCAAGGAGGCTACTGATGCCAACAGGCCAGGCATAGGGTCCTGCGCACCCCCTACCAAAACCAATGGTTGCGGCGGTGGGGGGGCCGGCGCATCAATTATCGCGGCAGCACCATTTGCTGGTGCCAACGCCTTCAAAGCCTCCCTTATCTCTGCCAGTGCTGATCCCACTGGATCCGCTGGCGTGGGGACCTCCTTTGTTGGGCCTGCCCCCAGATTAGCATCTACGCCTTGCGCGCCTGCCAGTGGTAACGCCGGTGTGGGTGGGGGGGCTGTTACATCCTCCTCTGGAGGGGGGACGGGACCTACTGATCTCACGTATGAATCTCCTATATCCTGGCTGGCTCTACTTCTCTTATGCTTTGCCCCCCCTTTCCCTTTCCGTTGTACCCTGGGCTTCTTAACTAATGGGGGGAAGGTGGCCCTGGGTGGCACCCCTTCTCTGCGAGGGCGCTCTCCTACACCTCCCTCTGCCTGTTCCTCCTGCGAGGATTCACTCTCGTCGCTGCTCTCCTCATGGTCTTTGCTTAATTTCACCAGTACTAGTTTTAGTAACTGTGCAATTTCGGGGTCCTTCTTGAAGAACTGAGATTTCAAGTACCCAGCGGCGCCAGGGACACGCCCAAAGTCCTCTGGGTTCCCTTGCCTTGGTATACAGAGACACAGAATACTTCTAGGTGGCGTCAGAGATCAAATTTATTAGATGCAGCTAGTAGCAGAAATCCCAGCAATACAACACGGTGTACAACTCAAGAAACTGCTCAATTTTACTAAGGCGAGACATCCCTATTTATACACAAAAAGGTACCTTTAAAATGCACGCCCCTGCACCAAAATTCAACCAATAGAAAATACATGACATCACACAGCATCATATAGTAAAGCTCATTTTACAGTGTCCCAACCCACAAGTTAATATTTAGGCATATCTAAATAATAATCTGGAAGGCCCGGACAAACCCTTAATTGAAAGCGTAACCCATGAAATGAAGAAACAGTAAAGAAAAGTAGTTTCAGATAGTGTGCAAGATAACAGAAACGTAAAGAAACTTAAAAGTTAACAAATGTCTTGAATGGTGATTGGGAAAGTGGATAACGATCTTGCAGGGAAATTGGCTTGGCAGGGTCAATTCCAGGTGAAAGGCCAGCTTCTGAAATTAACTCCAGCGCACGAAGGAAACCTTAGTTAATGTACACATGACCCACAAAAGGTCAGACTGCTTTGCTCGCAGACTAACTTCTGAGGCCTACGTAAAAGGCAACACCAGATGGCAGTCACGACGCATGGTAAAAACCCGTGTTTAGAAAAGAAAGTCGTGCACTTTAAAAGCACGCAAAATCACAGAACCTCATTCTCCTTCGTTTTATGGCTTATCTTCTTAGGAGCCATTGTTTGTTTATTCCCTCGTCTAACTGGCAACAGCACTCACTATTTTTATTGGTCGCTTGTATTTACTTTTAATTGCCTCAACACAGCTCCTGATACAGCTTGCCGCGTGCCTGTTGCCGATTTTTCCTGGTCACCTAGCAACAGAAATCAAGTAAATACCCTCCCGGCTGCTCCTTCTATCGCGCTAGTAATCGCGCGCTTTTATCTCCACAAACATTTGCCTCGCGCCTATCATCTGCGCAACACAGCTGCCCGTGACCACGTGCTCCTGCTCAAACCCCCGCACCCGGTACCCGTGACTCACTGCCCACGTCGCCCTTGAAGGAGCCTGTCCCACCGGAGCCCCGCCGGCAGCCGCAGACCGCTGGAACAGACCCGCAACTCGTACACACCCTCAGAACCCCTCCCGCAATCAACGGCTGCCAGCAGGCCTCCCGGGCACCCGACTCCTTACCTGACGTAATGGGCAGTTCCTCGCCTCAGCTGTGCTCGTCTTTGCCGTCTCCGCTCCTGGGATCGATCAGCTCGTGAGCCTCGCCGCCATTCTCCGGGTCCCCGACCTCCGCCTCCACTCTTCCTCGACAATCCAACGGGAGTTACAACAGGATTCCAGTAGGTGGAGGGGGGTGAGAGGACACGGCGCAAGATCAGCCGGCTGGAGTGGCAGAGGGAAAAGAGACCGAAGCCACGGGGACTTGACCCTAAATAGGCCAAAGGTCTCCGCCGTCTGCCACTCCGGAAGTGCGTCATCCTGACCTGGAAGTACTTGGCGGCCGGTCGCCCATTGGGCAAGCCGGCCGCCGCTGACCACATGACTGGGGGTGGGGCCGGGTGCCGGGTCCTAAGGGCGTGCTTCTTCTAGACTCGCCCTTGGCAAGGTGCTCCGTAGTCAGGGATGCAGGACATTCAGGGATGCTGCGCTGTCAAGGATGCTGCGCGGTCAGGGATGCAGGACGTTCAGTGATTCTATCAGGGATGCAGGACGTTTGGTGATGCAGCGTGGACAGGAATGCAGGATATTCTGTGATTCTGTAGGATCAGGGATGCAAGATGTTTAGTGATGCTGCGTGGATAGGAATGATATACGGTAAGAGATGCAGGTCGTTCAGTGATGCTGCGCAGTCAGGCATGCAGTATGTTTACTGATGCTGCGCAGTCAGGGATGATGAGTGGTAAGAGATGCAGGACGTTCATTAATGCGGCGCTAACAGGGATGCAGGGCTTTCATCGACGCTGTGTGGAAGGAGATGGAGCATTATCTTGGGTCCACTTTGAGGACGGTTAAGAACTTGAATACATCTGGACATGAAAGTGACTCCACGGACGCCATATTCATGACAGAGTGTGCTCTATATAAATGTCAATTAACAATACAAACAGCTGCAGGCTGAGAACACATCATTTTTTTTCTAATAAAGTGTGCACAATGGCAATGTAGAGGGTTGGATTGATGTCAAAAAGAAAGCTCACCATACACACCGAGGATGCAGTCAATTTGTGCAGTTGTTTATATAGTAAGCAGGAAAACTAAACATTACATACATAGTGTTTGGCAATAAACGTAATATTTTTACAGCAAATAGTAAATAAACAATAGTGAAAGGTGTCCCAGTGAAACAACTTTGAAACCTAGGCTAATTGTGACATATTATGTGACATATGTGAAAGGTTTCACTATAAAACATTGGGTGACCATCGGAAAATGTGCGATGTATTGAACAACACTTTATAGAATGCTGAGTTATGGTATCGCCTTTGTTAACTGTTGACAGCGTTTCGACCCTGTTTAGGATGTAGCGTCTCTTCAGAACCTAGAAATGTCGGGACCCCTAAGAGAGATGGGAGGATCCCATCAGTGTATGGCCATAATAGGAGACTGCGTACATGAGGGCAAAAAGCTCTGTATGTAAATGTACCTGAAGCGAGGCCTGCACTGCCTAATGTGGAGAGCAGCGGCACCATGAATCTAGTGAAGAAAATAAACTCACAGGGTACCCGGCCGGTGCTGGGAAAAAGTCAGGGAAATGCATGGTAATCAGAATAAGGCAAAATTGCAAGCCTCAGAGTAGGATTCAAAACGGAATTCAAAACGGAGGGTTCGCCAACGAAAAACTGACCCCACGTGAGGGTGATGATAGGCGGGCAGAAGAAATGGCAGAGCCGGAAAGGTCTCGGCGGTACTAGAAGTGCTGGGTGTACAATGAGTGAAGCACTGTATGGGAGAGATATGAGGGTATGGCTGTAAAAAGAAACAACCAAAGTGTTGAGTGGCTGTGAATGGCATTTAAAGGAATGGAAGTTTAGCAGTGTGCGTGTGGTAACGCTCCGTGTGCGGGGGAGCAGAGCCTCACTTGGATGCAGGGAGTGGCTCGCCAGGCTGTTGCTCAGTGATAGCAATAAATGCACGAGTTTCCCATGTGTGGAAATCTGAAATAAGGAGTGAAGATAAGTTGTACACTTAGTAAAGCGAAGTAAATGGTGTCTCTACTGCTTGTCGAGTATTTGAGGGCAGGAGGTAACTGTACCTTCATCTTGCGGTGAAAGCCTTGTGTCAGCTCCCCCAGTGCTGCTCGAACAGCGGAGCGTCCGTCTCCCTGTTCGGTGCGGTGACAGCGGAATGAAGAATGACGTGCGATAGATAAGGAAATAGTTCCCGCCAAATGAGGCCGAGGCAGACCGGGCTGTGTCATCTAGAGCAGTGTTTCCCAAAGTTTTGGCTCTTGAGGACCCCCATTGAGTCAGCACTGGAAGCCGGGGACCGCCTAGCAGTCTGTATAATTTAAATGTTAAACAGTAATCCCCCAAAAAAATAAACACAGGTGTGAACACAAAACAAATAGTCGAATTACTAAGGATTTTAGTATTTTATATTGAAAGAATCTGCAAAAAACTAAAAACTTTATTGGGAAGGTTGGTGCTGCATCTCCATGACTAACTTTTAAATAGTTGGTTTTATTTCACACTATGAGGCTTCTGCTCCTGCCAGGGCCAGTCTGGAAACCCAAAGCAGCCCTGGCAAATGTTTTCAGACCAGTCCCAACAGGGTGCACACCAAGTGCAGTGAGTGAGTTGAACCACTACAAAGGGGACTTTGGGAGGCTCTCCCCACAAGACAATTTAGGAAACAATAGTGCATTCTACAACACATTTATCATTATATATTGAATTGTATTAGCTTTAAAAGAATAGTAAATGATGACTTTACTATGCACCAGGATACGATAATCTTTATTCGGGTTCAGTGATTCTCTTTTTATCACACTCCAACAGTGCCTCTCGTCTCTCCACAGTCCCTCTATCACATGTATTTCATTTGTTTTATAGCATCTCTCATACCATTGTAGGATGTCAGAGCACTTTACAACACACACACATATAGGGCAGATTTACAAGACCCTTGCGCAACCGGTGCGTCACAAAGTGACGCTCCGGCGGTGCATTTTAGTGCCCCATATTTATAAGAACAGGAAAAGCCAAACTGCGTGACTTTTCCTGTTCTTATAAATATGGCCCCTTTGCACACAGGACTTTGTGTGAAAGGTACGTTTCATGGGTTTTGCTGTGAGTGTTCCCAAGCAACACCCATAAATCCAGACACATTTCCAGATTTACGAGAAATCATGAAGCTGGAAATGCGTCCGAATGCTACACCTCCCCAAGGGAGGCGTAGGGAGGTGCAACAAGAAGAAATGTATTAATTTTTCCTCGTTGTTTAGGAAGCTGAAATCCCCTCTAGTGATTGTTTGTGTTCAGGTAGGATTCCCTTTCTGCACATAAACAATCTCCCCACAACACAGTAATCCTTGCACCATGGTACAAGGGTGCCTGTGCCGGCGCATGGCAGCAGTTTGTGCACCAGCGCAGGGAGAGCACTGAGATGCAACATATTATGGTAAATATGTTGCATCCCTGTGCTTTGAGAGTGACTAAGTGCAGCACAGCTAAATGGCTTGCAGCACTCACAGAGTCACTTTCCTTGTAAATCTACCCCATACAGACAATGAATCATACATGTAATAACATAAGGCAAAGGTGACTACTAGTTGTAGGATTCACATCATTCATACTGGTAGGCATAACAGTGTTTAGCATTGACTTTAACAATGAAACTTTATTTCCATTCGAATAAACCTTTTTAGCAGCATCAGGATAATGAAAGACTGGGAAGAAACTTAAGTTACTATCTTGTACCGTGCAGTTTGCAAACATCTTTTTGATGCCAGTTTATACGTCTCTGTGCTAGATCACAATTGTCACTTATAAACTGCACAGTAACTAAAGAATCTCTGTGACAAAAGCAGTAATCCATTGACCTATGCTGATCAAACAGTTAAAAAAATAAATACAGGCACACTTTCTTTGCAAGAGGCATATTAACCCTCTGTGCTACATTAAATAAGCAAGCTGTCACTGGACAAAACTCATCTCTCTCCAGCAGGAACATTAATCACTGGTGTTATCTTGGTCTTGACACTTTTATTGTTGCTTGAAAACTTCTAATTATACTTAGAACATTTGCAGTGCTTTTAAAACTGCTGCCTGTGGACCCCCTGGGACCACAGTTTGGGAAACACTGATCTAGTGCACCAATCTGATCTGTGGATCTGTGTGCCATTATCGATGTAAACAACAGACTACGCACTGTTTAGCTAATGCAATGGCTGAACCGAAAGTGTGCAAAGCAGCGAAAAAGTGTTAGCATCTGGTTAATACCGACGGAGAGTCATGAATTCTCATATGCGCCAAAAAATAATAATAAAACAGGTTATGTAAGGCTTTCGACGGCGGTCTCTGGTATAACGGGAAGTGGCGAGTCTGGAATGGGTACAAGAAGTGGAATATGAGGACTGGAGGGTGAAACATGGTTCAGTGCGTGTGTAGGTCGGGGCGTGGCCAACAGCCGAACATGGTGGACGTGAGCTAGAACCGCTCCGTCCTCCTTTCCCCTAAAATCCTGTAAAACATCCTGTAACCGAGGGATTTGACCCCTACTCCCTCGCCTGCAAAGTATCGTGGACTGCTCCGCACGGCCGATGCCTGGCTGGCGGCACCGGGAACCCTGCTACGCAGCGCCAAATGGAGACGCCACACACAGGAAGGAGGGCCTGCTACCAGCGAGGCGACCGCGGCCCACAGTGAGCTGCCGGGCGGCCCGGAAGTGACCCGCGCCCGGATCAGTGGAGGCCATTGTGCGCGGCGGAGCGGCCCTGGGTGATCTGGAGCCGCCGGAGCAGCGCCGCTGGCCCCCCTACTGCGACTGCAACTGCGGGGCGAGATCAGAACGTCGGAGCTCGCTGGGAACCACCGAAGCCCCGGGATATCTGGCGCCTGGGACCAGGGACACGGTGCGGTGTGAGACGCTCGAGGCACAGAGTTGTGCACTACCCTGGGACACATCCCGAAGGTCGGCGGCCTGACAGAGGTGGGACCCGGATTTGCGGTGGAGGCTTGCCGACTCGCTGTGGCCAGAACCTGACATTTGAGGGTGAGCCTCGAGACCCCCCCAGGATTGGGCAGCAGGCGGAGACTCTGGCACTGAAAGGGCTCGTGCTGTAATGATGAAAGCTTGGGGGCATTAACCGAGGTGCTGGGTTTGCGAGCAAAGACTTGAGGAGGAGGCGCCGAGCGGACTTACACAGCGGCGCCCCCCCCCCCCCGAGGGACGCTGAACTCTACTGCGGTGCCACGGAGACGTGGGAAGAGGTGCGCCACGACCTGTGGCTGCAGGGGGCTTGCAGCCGTGTGCGCTGTGTCGCTCACCCATCACACCGGATGACCATTGCAGGCCCACCCACATTTGCATGGGGGAGGAGACGAGAAACCAGTCCTGACTGTGGCAGTGTCTAGAATCCCTAACCGTGCAGACTACTGAAGTACCAGTCCAATCGCAGGGTGCGCAGTTGCACGACACCACTCATATCTGGCCCGATCTGGAGGTGAGCGACCGGAGGCGACGGAGGACAGTGAACAGGACACCCGTGTATTACTCAGGGGGGCGCTGTGGAGGTGCAAGATGGACAGGAACAGACTCCCCCGTGGTGGCGCGCATGCCTCTGGCTCGGACGACCCCTTGGCTTCTTCCACCGAGGACGTGATTCCGCCCACGGGAACCACCACTCAAGAGGATAAACTGGACCTCATACTATCGGAGATAAGGGCGCCCAGAGAGGCACTTGAAATTCGGATGGATACAATGTCCACGGGCCTATCACTCCTCAAAGATGACCATAAGAAGCTGGCGGAAAGAGTGTCGGAGCAGAAACTTGCAATCGCCGATTTGATACCCCAACAAACGGAACACTCCACGAGACTTGAACACCTGGAGAAGCAAATGCAACACCTGAGAGACAGGGTCGACGATGCGGAAGGGCGCTCAAGGCGCAACAATGTACGCATCTTGGGCGTGCCGGAACGCAGCGAGGGGACTAATCCGACCCGATTTGTGGAGGAATGGCTGAAGACTGTGACAGACCCGGCAGACCTAACCCAGATGTACAGCGTGGAGAGAGCACACAGGGTCCCTCCTAGGCCACCGAAACCGGGAGCTCCACCTCGCCCCTTGATAGCACGTCTACTGCACTTCAAGGACAGAGACGCCGTCCTGAAGGCCGCAAGGGAGAAAGGCCCCATAAAATATGAGAACCACTTGGTATCCATTTACCCAGACTTTACGCAAGCGGTGCAGAGGGCCAGGGCGTCCTTCTGGGGTGTGAAAAGAGAGCTCAGGGAATGCAACGTGAAATATGCCTTGTTTTACCCAGCGCGCCTTAGGGTCATTCACGATCACAAAACTTACTTCTTTGACAATCTGGAGGAAGCCACGGAGTGGCTGGAAGTTACACTCGCCCCGCTGCGGTCCGCACACGAAGTACGGGAGGTACCGGAGACACAGGGGTCGGGCGGCCGGACGGAATCTCAGGACCACCCTGGACATCAGGACGCGGCGGGGTCTCACACTGACCAACAAGACCGGGAGGAAGATGACGGCTCGGCGGCAATAGCGCGACTAACCACCAACGCACTGGCGGAACATGATGCGAACATTGGGTCAACACCAGCGAGCCAGACAAGTTCCCATACAGCGGCCTCGGACACGGAAGGCAGCATACAGTTATTTCCCTGAATTACAGCACAGATGGCGGCGGACATGTGATCTTAATCACTGTGGCGACAGTCTGGTAAGGTAGCGGATGTTCTGCTCTGTTTGAGGGAGGGGGTCGAGAACTTGGAATACTTCTGTCCATAGGGGACAATGGTTACGAGACTTTTGGAAGCGAACTGTTGTGAAAGTTTGACTGGGCTCACACCCCCAAGCCTAGACACGGTTATAGTATTCTCATACCCATGTTGGGTGTTATGGTTTGGTCCTCTATGGTTGTAGTCGGGGACCTACAAGTTGGGGCAATGTTTGCATATGTAGCACTGAAATTTTCCATTTTGTGGTCGATATTGCTGAGGTCGAAGGTTATGGACTATATCAGAGGTATCCGGGGTAATGACGTCCTCTAATGATTACGTGGTCTGCACTTGGAATGTACGGGGATTGGGCTCGGTACACAAGCGACACAGGGTATTAGCTCAACTGCATAGGAGGCGGGTACACATAGCTTACCTCCAGGAGACACACTTGAATGACTCTAAGGGTGCCAAGATGTTACGAAAATGGAAGGGCCAGTTATACGCCACTACATACTCTGCATTCTCCCGGGCGGCTGCTATTTGGATTAGTAACTCGGTTCCGTTTAAGCTCGTCGAATCTAAAGTAGACAGGGAAGGCCGATATGTGCTTGCCAAGGGACTGCTGAATGGTGTATGTGTAGTGCTTGGTTGTTTATATGCCCCGAATGTGGAGCAGGCGCAGTTTTTGCGGGACTAGGTAGGGCGCTAGCGGATTGGGTGGAGTATGATTGGATTATAGGTGGAGACTGTAACGCGGTACTAGATCTCGCGCTAGACAGATCACACACCCCTTTACACGCGACAGAGAGTCGGAGACAGGCGGAAGCACTGGCACACTGGGCTGAGGGTTGGGACTTAGTTGACACATGGCGGGCGCTCCATGCATCCCATAGGGAATACACGTTCTACTCCCCTCCACACAAACTCCACACCAGGATAGATCGCATCTTTTGCTCCAAGACACTCACGCCGTCCATTGTGAAAGTGGGACACATGGGAAAGACGCTATCGGATCACAATCCGGTGGAATTGTCTCTGCAATGGGGAAGATTACCCACCCCTATACCGACTTGGCGCCTGACCCCAAGCCTGATGGAAGACCCGGTTTTTAAGTCCATACTGTCGGACGCTACCGCAAACTACTTCACCAAGAACGCGGGCACGGCGAGCTCCAGACAGGTCAAATGGGACGCCTACAAGGCTACCATTCGCGGAGTGGCCATGGGCGCCAAAGTGGGCGTCAAACACCAGATACTGGTGGAGTTGCGAGAAGTAGAGGACAGTCTAGGGGCTCTGGAAACTGAAGCTGCAGGCACAGGCGGAGCCCTCACGCAATTACAAGAGGCCAATATACGATATGCGGAACTCCTGGAGGACCTAAGGGTCCTAGACCATAGGGAATACACCGCACGGCAGCACACGCAGGCAGACAGGGCGGGTGCGCTTCTGGCGCGTATGACTAGGGACGCGCCGGCCACCACCCCTATCATGGAGATACAGGGCTCCTCTGGGGACTTGATCCAGGGACAACGGGAGCTTAACATGACATTCCGGCATTACTATGCTACTCTATACGGTCCACACGCTCCGCTCTCGGAACCGGCATTAGAGGACTTTTTCTCTGACATACGTGTTCCTCAACTGAGTGCAACACACGGTGCGGACCTGGCGAAACCCATAACGATTGCGGAAATTAGGATGGCCATTCGGGCTCTACCTAGAAACAAGGCACCCGGGACAGACGGGCTCCCGGCGGAGTTTTACTTAACATACATAGACATACTGGCCCCCCGCCTTCGGGAGCTGTACAGTGAGGCATTGAGGGGAGACGGCCTGCCTGACACGACATTACAGGCTCTGATTGTTTCCCTTTTGAAACCAGGGAGGGACGATCTGCGCCTAGACAACTACAGACCGCTGTCCCTTCTGAATACAGACTCCAAAATTCTCAGCAAGATACTGGCGGTGCGCCTCTCCCAACATATCCCGGACATGATACACCCCGATCAATGTGGGTTTGTACCGGGTAGGAGTACGGCGCTAAATTTACGTAGACTCAGCCAACTAATGTCTCCGGGTATGGGGGGGAGCGACACCGAGGGTTGTATCTCACTCGACCTACGACAGGCATTTGACACCCTCAGATGGGACTACATGTTTGCGGTCATGACCAAATGCGGGTTACCGGCCAGATTTATAGCCTGGGTATCCCTGTTATACCGGAAACCCACGGCACGGGTACGGACCAACAGATGTATCTCTGATCGGATCGAGGTGGCGAGAGGCACGCGGCAGGGCTGCCCACTCTCGCCCTTGTTATTTATACTCGCCCTGGAACCCTTAATGCTGAAAGTGCGATCAGCGGCGGCTGCAGTGGGGATACATAGGCTTACCACTTATCATGTCATATCGGCGTACGCCGACGACATACTGCTGTTCCTACGAGACGTGAATAACCCAGAGACACCACTACCGCGAATCTTCGAGGTCTTCCGTGAGTTATCGGGACTCGCCATTAACGAGACAAAGTCGTATGGGTTTGGTTTCCGGGGCCCGGTAGCGGGAACGCGAATTCAGTTTCCGCCGCACTGTTTTCAGGTGGCACCCGTGACGTTTAAGTACCTGGGTATCCAGATATACCGACAACCGCAGGACTTACTGGATGGTAATCTGGGACGAGCCCTGACCAACCTGACTACGCAGGTGCAATTCTGGAATACCCTGCCACTGTCGGTGGCAGGAAGGGTGGCCATTTAAAAAATGGTGGTATTGCCGCGTTTGTTGTACTTCTTTACGAATTTACCACTCTATATCCCTATGCCCTTTTTTAAGAAAATGAATACTCTACTACTCGACCTAATATGGGGAAAGGGCAGACGACGTATAAGCATGGCCAAACTGCAACTACCCACTGATAAGGGCGGCCTGGGGGTGCCTGACTTGTTCGCTTATAGCTGTGCGTGCCACCTGCAATGGCTGGCTTATTGGCTAGCAGGTCGCAATTTACATGAACTGAACATGACGGAGGGTGATAGGAATCGGGGGATTATACACCACTTGTTGCTACCAGGGGCCAAACCGCCGCCAACGACTCCACCCCTCCTCAAATTGGCCCTTACATACTGGAAGAGGGCGATTAGATACACCAATAGGCGTTCGAACTATTCACCTTCGATACCGCTATTGGGCATCCCACTGGGGACAGGCCCGATGACGGAACGGAGACTACAGGCATGGCAGGGAGCGGGAATAACACAAATTGGGGATTTTTTCTCAGATACCAGACTACTGCCCTACGAGGAATTCACCAGGCTCCATCAAACACCGAGGGCGCTCTTTCTACAACATGCACAACTGACTCACTATATAAGCGCCCACTGGCTGGAGGGTGGAGCGGAGCCTGCCACCAACACATTGATCACTGTGCAATATCTCATGGGACAGGGTAGTCATCTGACTAAGTGGCTGACTGCCGGAATACGGGAGGGCAGAGCTGACCCCCTACAGCCTCTGAAGTTGCGTTGGGAGGCGGATCTGGGACAGGAGTTGAATGACAAGGAATGGGAGAAGGTGCTGAGATTACCAAGAAAAGTGTCCCGAAACCCTAGGTTTAAATTTATACAGTTGATGATCATACATTGGGCATATTTGACTCCTCACAAGTTGCACACAATGTTCCCGGCAGTGGCTGACAATTGTCCAAGGTGCCAACTGGAAGATGCAGGTATGATGCACATGTTTTGGGGGTGTCCTAAGCTGGGGCGCTATTGGAGTACGATACACCACATTCTGAGTGACTTAGCACCAGGTAGACCTTACGCGTCCGCTGCTTATTGCATGCTGGGGATAGGACACAAAGAGAGAAAACGAAGTGTGACATCCAGATTTATAGACTTGGCACTACTGCTAGCGAAGAGGTCAGTGGCGATGAGGTGGAAATCGGCCAGGCCGCCGGAGGTAGAGACCTGGAGCGGGGAGGTGATCAGATGGGGAAAAGCTGAAGGGCAGGAACTGAGTAGGGAAGAACGCAGAGGCCTAAGGAAGCATCCCATTTCAATGGAATGGAATGCCTTAATTATAGCGTTAGAACAAGGCGTACTGGAACAAGAGGACTAGTACGAGCCTATCGTGCATTACGGGAGGGACACGTGAACATGTCTGAACATACCCACGAACCAAGATGCAGGACCACAGGATATCAAATGTTGAATATATTTGATGTAATTGCGGAGTCAGGTAAACCCGTCAGATACCGACTGTAACATGAACAGTAAAACCACATCATTGTAATGCTGGCATATGGATTGAGTAGGTGCTGGGCAGGGTGGGAAGGGGGAGGGTGTTGGGAGGTAAGGGATGTTACTACCTATAGAACTCGAAAATGTTAATATTGCAATGCATTTTGAGATACATGTCACGATGAGGAGATGTACAATACGACTGCCTGTAAACTGTGAAGTGACTTAGATTGCAAATAAAGAAATTTTCAACAGTGCGTGTGTAGGTCATGTGCAAGGATGCCGTAATAACAGCGCGTTGCGACGATGCGCATGCAGTGAGTTTGTGTGTGCAAGGATGAATGCCTCCATAAAGAGGCCTACGTGTACATAGTTACGATACAGCTTTGCTACGTGTCAGTATTATAATACACAAAAACAATTGAACACAATGAACACAATAAACGGGTCTGCTTAATAACGACATTCGTGAGATAAAGTACGTTCAGTACTACCGCAATTTCTTGGTTAGTTATAATAGACAAATATAAAAACATCCTGAGAACTATAACACTGTGGAGGTAAGCACCATGGCGTTGCAACCTAATGTCTCAGATATATCCTGGGAAGATAAGGACAATAGCATTATACGTAACACCGGCTCCTTCAGAGTCATGAACATAAATACAGTGAGCCAAATATACTACTCTTCTGGACATTGGCAAAGTTTAGAATAAATACTTTCAGTATTACAATGGTTGCATGGTGTGGTAGGATATAGATCGAGACTACTCAGTGAGAGTGCCGGGCATGAGTTGTTGATCACTAAGGCGTTTAAACAGTTTAAACCAAATCTGTTGGGAGGAGGACAAAATCGGTCCTTGTGGCGTAGGAGCATTGTGCCACATAAACAATGGAACCAATATCATGCATTTTAACAAGGACAAAGTATGCTAGGGTTTTGGCAATATTTACAGCACACTCTGAGTAATGTAAATTATGCAGAATACCTGTTTAGCTGGGATCAAAGGGTTGTGTTACGGGTCAAGATAGTTCAGGAACAATGTATCGCCCATACAGTCTGACCAGTGAGTTAAGAGAAAGCTAGTGTCACTACATGCTGAGGATCAGGTGCTTAGTGTGATGACGAACCTGCGTCATTCCTCAGCTGAGTTCAGCCCTTTAGTGATAGAATTGGTGCATTCAATCCAGCGACATTCCAGTCGTTGCAGAATTTGGGCAAGGTCACCACCTCTGGGTGGAGTGGATACTTTGTCTATCATCTGCTGTGTGATTTTTGTCAGAGAAGTGGTTGACAGGGGGGGGCATTGGGTACTGAATTTCTGATTCTACTTCAATGCTGACCTATTCGAGCTTTCATTGGTTGCTGTGTTTGCCCAATATAGGGCAGTTCGCAAGGACATGTAATACAGTGCACAACATTCTTTGTATTGCAATTTGCAAAACATTCCAGAGTATGTTTTACGTTAGCATGTTCGAAAGTCTTAGTGTTGCAAGTGAAAGCACAAGCTACGCAGCTACCACATTTGAAATGTCCTTTGACCTCTGGTAGACCCCAAGTGGACAGCAGTGGTCTGGTGGCTTGTAGTGGGGTTTCTTTTAAAAAAAATGTTTGGGTAATCCTCATATACCATTATTGGAAGTCTTGATGGAAAACTGGCCGCCTCTATACAGTTGGGCATCCTGGTCCGGCCCTAATTTCGTTGACCACTAGAAAGATAGCAAGCCTGATCCCTCAAGATGCCATTGCTTTCCCAGTTCAACTCCATTTCACACCGTGATTGGCGCCCTGTGTTACTTTGAAGGCAAGGGAACCATCAGGGCCCCAGATAAATCATAGGAAAACCATTCATTTGTCTTGTCATGCCACTAAGGCCGCCCAGATCTTGTCAAAACTTGTGGGGTCGCATGCCATGTCAGATTTACTTGTAAAAATAATATGTCTTAAACAGCTTGAAAAGGTAGGGGAGATTGGATCTTTCCAGGCTCTACAGATTTCGAGCCTTGCCAAAAGCCTAACATAAAAGATAAATCTCGTACGAGGTTCATTTACATTATAGTCAATGCACAGCCCAGAAAGAATGGTTCTTGTATTAAATTCCAGAGGTGCCTGAAGGACTTCTTCCAAAAATTCCCGAATCTTGATCCAGCACTCTCTTATCTCTAGGCAGTCCACGAACATATGGACATCGTCCGTGGCAGGATATCTACATCTTGGACAGTAATACTCCGAGTTAGAAAATGTAGCTAATTTTTTAGGGGTAATGTAAGCCCTATACATAGTGTACAGATGATTTCTTTTTAATGTAGCAGGCTTGACTACTGCCTGCAAGATGACAAAAGAATCAGACCACAGATCTTTAATATTTCCACTATTCGGGTTTAAGGCATCACCCCAAAGTTTTTGTATCTCTAGTTCGGTAACATTTTCAACGTCGAGCATAGCTGAATATCAATATGAGATTTGATTTTTCCACCTTCCACGCCTAGATACTGAATCAAACTTCGGGCTTGGATCGTTAGAGTCCCATGTTCTAGTCGACCACCATCCGGATTGCTGGTAGTATTTGAATCTGGTGAGTGTTCCCCCAGTCAGATTAGAAAGAGCCTACCAGCTTAAAAGCTGTGCACCTTCCTGTAGATCACCCCAGCATTCCAATCCTGCCAACCTCAAGGGTCGGGACAGTTGGTCATCCAGACAGACAGGGGTCCCAGGGGAGTCCCAAATTGGGGCCTGTGTTGCGTAATATGGGATATCAAGCCTTTTCCTGATGAATACCCAATTTTTTAGGGTTGCCCCCAGAGTCTTGAGCCTCACTTTCTTAAAAAACTTAAAATCCCCAAATTTAAAAAGAAAAAAATCTTGTCCCTGCGGAATGTCTTGCAATAATGCTGAAAAAAGAATGCCTTGGGAGGATAAATCAATTTTACCGGCTAATAATCTGAAATTTTTAAAATGAAATGCATGGCAATACACGAATAAGTCTGGGAGAGCCAACCCTACTGTTCCTAGGCTTTTCCTAAGCTTTTTCCATGATATTCGTGGAGATTTTGAGTTCCAAATAAAGGATCCTAGATTCCCTTGTAGTTTTTGATGGCTGGTGTATGGAAGGATAGTGGGATAGAATTAAACAAGAACGTTATTTTTGGCAGAATGATCATCTTAATTAGATTGACTCTCCCGAAGATGTTTAAAGGGAGAGATGACCCTCTCTGAAGTAGGGCACAAACATCCTTAGAGACTCTATCCAGATTGATTTTTGGTATATCCTCAATCTTTTTGGTCAAATGTACCCCCAGATATCTCATTCTAGTCTTTGACCCTAGAGTCTCTACTTCTTGGTTCCACTCCATAATCTCAGTCTTACCTTTATTGATCGTGTACCCTGAGATCTCACCAAACCCTTCTGCCAAATCTATTAATCTTGGCAGTGCTACAGATGGATTTGAAGTGTACATACATAAATCGTCTGCGTATAACGCAAATTTTAATTCCAAACCTCTTTTGTTTAATTTATATATAGAGTCTTTCATTTGTTTGCTTAAGTCTGATCCATTAATTAAACCCTTTATGATTTCTAAAGAGGTGACAAAGGACAGCCCTGTCTGGTTCCACGAGCAATAGGTATCCTATCTGTAAGAGACCCATTAACTAAGATCTTAACACTCGTAGCACAGTAGAGAGACCTTATAGCTGTCGTAAAGTTATTTGGAAATCCAAAATCCCCCAGTGCTTTCCATAGATATAACCAATCTACTTGGTCAAATGCCTTGGCGGCATCTACCGCTACCAAAGTCAGAGGCAGTTTTTTATCAATTGCTACATCGATAGCAGCGATACTTGAAAGGTTAACTCATGGAGTTGTCTGTCAGGGATAAAGCCCCTCTGATCACAATGGATGATGGTTTTAGCAACCCTAGCCAGTCTAGCCGCCAATACTCCAGCGAAAATCTTATAGTCCGAATTCAGTAAAGAAATCGGTCTATATGATTCTATCTTTACCGGGTCCTTATTTGGTTTTATTATTAACGTAACAGTGGCTTCCGACCATGAGTTTGGGACCTCCTCTCCCCTTAAAAGAATTCCATTAAACAGTGTTGTTAGAGCAGAAATTATTTGATCTAGGACTATCCTGTACAGCTCTACAGGAAGCCCATCAGGGCCGGCAGCTTTTTCTTTAGCCATTTTCAAAATCTGGTTTCTCACCTCGCCCTCTCTGATCTCAGAAGCAAGAAAGGTTCTATCAAACTCGGACAGAGTCGGGAGCTGTATCTTATTTAGCCAATTCTCTGCACGCTGCATACAGTGAACCGGGTTGGCTTTATAAAGATTTTGCATATAAGACTTAGCCTCTTCTCTGATTAAATTGTCATCATAGGTGGTAGCGCCTGAGCTAGAAAGAAATAGGCTATCAATCTGATTCCTGGTCTTGTCTGCTTGAGATTTTCATGCGAGTAGGCGGACGCATTTCTCCCCGTACGAGAGATTTTGGAGCTTACTAGCATCCCATCTATCTTTTAATACCTTGTCTATACTTGCTAGATACTCTGCCTGTAAGGTATTCAGCTCTTTTTGTAAGTGGGGTCTAGTGCCTGACTGATCTCCCAATGCTTTCTGAAGCTCCTGTTCTTTTAATTTAATCTTCAGGAGACGCTCTTCCTTCTTCTCCCTTATCACCTTATTTCTCCTAATCATCAGGGTGCTCAGAGAACCTCTAAATGTCTCCCATATCACCTGTTGACTTGTTGACCCATTATTAAGCCTGAAAAACTCCTCCGCCTGTGTTGCTAAATCTAGCCTGACACCTTCTTGAAGTAAAAAGGCTCTATCCAGCGTCCACCTCCTCTGCTGTATCTTCTGTTTAAAATAAATTACAACTTCGACAATTGAGTGATCAGACAAAATAGCGGGAATATAAGATATAGAGTCGACCGCTGAAAAGAGTAATTGGTCCAGGAGAATGAAATCGATTCTAGAATGATGACCGTATCTTCTACTATAAAAGGAATAATCCTTTTTTCATCATTTTAGCTTTCCAGATATCTATGAGGTTAAAGTCTTTCATGATGTTCTTAAGCTCCGTTCGGGACCTTTGGGGGGGGGGGGGGGGCATAAATCTGACCCTAGAAGTTCGATCTAATTTTTCATCAAATATCATATTGAAATCACCCCCCCAATATTACTGGTCCTACAGTCTCCACTAAGCTAGCTTTGAGCTTCATAAGGGACCCTGGAGCATCCTGATTGGGCCCATAGTACACTGCACATGTGAATGGGGTCTGACCTATAGTTAACGATGCCACCAACCATCTCCCATAGTGATCTGTCTCAAATTTCACCAGCCTTATCACAGCATTAGCTCTGATCAAAATTGCCACCCCCCTTGTGTTACCTCTTTGGTCTGAACAGATGGTCTCTTGAACCCACCTATACTTTTCAAATGCAGACTTACACTCCTGCATCTCTAGATGTGTTTCCTCAAGAAGGCAGATGTGGGCTCCCGACTTATGCAGATACTCGTTTACCCTGTGCATTTTCCTTCTATCTCTCAAACCGTTGACGTTCCAGCTAATGATTTTTATTTTACATGTCATATTAGCCATATGGACCTTTTGGGTACACCGCTGCCCCGCTTCCATCAAAAAACGTATTTCTCTTCACAAGTACATGAGGATTGTTTTTTCCCCTTTTTCCCCCTACCCCCCAACTAACTACCCACCTCCCATGAGGAACCCCCCCATACCTATTTTGGCGATCTTGTCGCCTATTTGGGGACCCCGGTGACCGGTCAGGATTTCCCTCCTCTTATAAACGGTAAGTAGGCACCTCATATAATCTCTCGTGCATTTTGTTTTTTTTAATTTTTACTACGCTCAAGTTTTTTATTTACTTTGTGTTTTCTTCCCGCCCTATCGTATTAGTCAGCATGCACCTTCTTTTTCTTTTTTTTTAAATTAATTATTTTCCCTTTTTCTCCTTGTCTTTGTCCTTTAACATTTTATCTTGTGACCCCTTTCTCTCTTCCCCTTTATTTCTGTTCAATTTTATATTTTTTAGTGAAAAAAAAAGGTAAACTGAAAAAAGATAAAAAACATCGTGATATCAACAATTTTAAGGGGATAAGCAGAGCTCTACTAAGAACTCTCTCTCATTAGAATTAGAAAGGAGTCAACTTCCTGGGCTGAAAAGAAGTTGTGCGTCTTATTTCTCCAGACTACTTTTAAAAAAGCTGCGAATTTCATCTGGACCTGCGCACCCATACTTCTCAAATCTGGCATCCTATTCCCCAGTTCCCACTGTCGTTGTGCTGTTGCTTTCCCTAGGTCAGAACGAATAAGGTATTTGGCAGAATCTATTTGGAGTGTAGAATCTGACAATGCTCTACCCAAAATTAACTCTTTCACAGTATACGTGTGGAAATGTACCAGAATCTTCCTGGGGGCTTTTCTCTCAGCGTGTAACCTGAAGGGGTCCCTATGGGCCCTTTGGATTTACGACTCTAGATCTATGTCAGGTCTATCTTTAAGGACTCCCTCTCTAAGAAGTTTGCATATCAAAGACTTAACGTCCCCGTTTTCTGCCCCCTCTGGAATCTTTAAAAATTTGAAGTTGTTTCTCCTGGACTGAATCTCTAGTCTCTCAGTGTCCATCTGGAGGGTTCTATTTTGGGTTCTGAGAGTCTCGATGTCTCTGTCATGTCGTTGTGAGGCCCCAGTGAGCAGGGTGACTTCCTTTTCCAAAATACCAGTCCGCTTACAGACATCATCGAATTTGGCCTCTAAATTGGAGCACTGCTCATGGAGACTTTTTTGATTAGCCTCCGATATTTCACATTTAGACAGTAGATTGCCTCTCAGATTATGCAGGTGTAACTACACCTGTGAGAGACCTCCATCCAGGGCAGCCAATACTGTCTCATTACCTCTGTCATTCTTGGCTGGTTCAGCTGGTGCGACTTCAGCTACCACCACAGAAACAGATATCCCATGTGCTCCTTGCGATGAACTTTGATAGCTAAGTGTATCTTCTTCTAACGGCGTCTGCTCCTCTGTTTCTGGATCATCTGCTAGGACCGTATACCTGTTACCTAAAATCACCGGCTGAAGCACTGCAGCCTGAACTGCTGGCCGTTTATCGGGAAGGGGAATAGTGAGGATAGGGGTAGAGGAGAGGGGGGGGAGACTTTCTCCCCTTAGAATCCGCCACCTGCTCCATAATTTTAAAATATGATTTTAAAGAGGGTGTGGGTTTTGGTTGTGAAAGAAATTTTTTTGGCAGTCTCCGCTTTTTAGGCTCCCCTGATCTAAGATTTTTGTCCTTTTTCTCTTTCCTCCTCCCTTTAGGGGTAAGTGGTGCGACCTCCGACCCAGCTGGGGTGCTCAGATGACTGAGCCCAGACTTCTGTAGTTCTAGATTAGACCTAAGTTGGTACATATTTATAGCAGGTAAAACAGATAAGACAGGAACCGTCGAGGGTGCAGGCACCAATGTCTCTTCTCTGTCCCTGCCTCCGCCTCTCCCAAAATCTGCGGGTAAAGATGCCACTTCTAATCTGGAGTGAGGTACTTTCAGTTGTGTGGTTGCAGGTTTTATGGCTAAGTCCATCCCCCTGCACTGTGCCAGGTTGGAAGGGGTGGGGGTGACGCTAACAGTATCTGCGCCAAGCACCTTACAATCTAAATGACCTGAATATTCGGCACCGACCACAGATGCTGTATCCACCGTAAATATAGTGCTTCCTGCAGCCCATGGGCTGCTGCCCTACTTCCCCCCTACCAACCATGTGGAGTTGCAGATGTAATTGCGGGGTGAACGGAGGCTGATTTTAGCGAGTATCAACCTCCGCCATAGGCTCGCCCAAGATCCTCGCTGAAGCTGCTGTTTTTCTCAAAGTCGGCGCCGTTCACCGCTGCCACTGCTTCCACCAATCCTACCTTCACCTTCACTACCGTAAAAACCGGGACAAACGCCGGGATAGACACCGCGCCCATTGGAGACGTACACCGCGTAGATCGCTTCTCTCCCTCCGGCACTCTGAGGCTTTCCCAGGCTCCCGCAGGGTCCTACCGCAGGACAGACGCCAGTCAAGCTTCACTCCCTCGGCAGAAAAACTTCAGCAAAAGAAGGTAAAAAACAAAAAAGAAGTTAGCATGAGGACCGCAAGGACAATAAAGCAGCCTCCTATATCTGCTCACCGTTTCAGTGCCATTTATTCTTCATGTCTAGTAGGGAAAATCCGCCGTCGGACTGGAGCTCCCACAGCAGGCGTCAGCCTGCCGCCATGTTCCTCCCTGAATGAAACTCGAGCTTGTAGTGGGGTTTCTAAAGATGATCTGATCAGGTGGTCTTTCACATTATCACCCCATTTGAATGCAAACATGGGGGCTTCAATGTTGGAATCTATGCTTTTGATGATGTGCCAGTGTTTAGTTATCAACTTGCGGATTTTGTTGGTATGTATGCCAAACGTTGTGACACAAATTAGTCTGTTCATCTTTGACTTTTCTTTGGGGATGAGTAGTGTTTCTCTGGGGCAGAACCAGGCTGTTTTCAAGGAATTTTTCACTAGCCTGTTTGGATACCCTCTTGTCAACAATTTTTCTCTCAGTATTTTGGCTTCTTTCATGTAGTGTTCTTTTTTCGGACAATTGCGGCTCAACCTCAGAAACTGCCCATAGGGTAGCCCGTCTCTGTGTGCGCGTGGATGGTGACTATTGGAGGCGAGCAGTGTGTCCCTCTCAGTAGGTTTTCTATGCAGGGAGGTGTAAAGTTTGCCATTTTCATATTGTATGTTAAAATGCAGGAAGGCAATGCTGGATTTGTGTATTGTGGAAGTGAAAGTAAGATGCATTCAGGTATGTGACAAAATCATTACATTCAGTTTTGGTGTCTGACCAGATGAGAAAAATGTCATCTATGTACAGCATTTAATACTGGAGCGGTACATATTGGAGGTATTGAGGACAATTTTGTGCTCCACATATTTCATGTATATATTCACCAGATTGGGAGAAAAAATTGCTCCTATACTGGTACCAGAACATTGTTGGTAGTAGTTACCTTCTGACACAAAATAGTTATGTGTTAAGGCGATCTGTAAGAGTGAAATGATGAAGGCGGTTGGGACCTCGTTAGGTCTTGGTCTGGTGTCTAATAAATCTTTGATCACAGGTATACTTTTTGTTTTGGGTATATTCCTATAGAGAGCGGTAATGTCTAGGGTGGCTAGCCAATCTTCCTCGATGTTTTAGGGCCTTTCTTCCAGTAGGTTAATCATATGCATGGAGTCTCTGACATATGTTTCTAGTATTAGGACGCAGTCTTTGATAAAAAAAAGTCGCGTATTTGCCTATGGGTTCAAGGATTGATCCGCATCCAGATAGTATGGGACGACCCAGCGGATTGGTAGTGCTTTTATGTATCATTGGAACGGTGTACAGCACCGGAGTTCTTGGGTAGTCTACATTGAGGAACTCAAATTCTTTCTTGTTAAGGAATCCTTGGTCTAGGCCTTCTGTGGTTGTTCTCAGAATCTCGCTCTTTATTCCGGCTAATGGATTACTGACTAGTTTTTTGTAATGTCTTTCCTCTCCTATTTGCTTCCTGATCTCTGTGTCATAGTCAACAATACCTCCCCCTTTGTCTGCAGGTTTGAGTATGATGGAATTGTCAGTCTTCAGACTTTCTAGAGCTTTACATTCATCTAAGCTAATGTTGTATGGTATGTAGTGGTTGCTGTTTTTTAAATTGTCAATTCCTGCAAGTACTATCTTTTCAAATGTTAGTAGTTCAGATGGCATCATACCATTGGTTGGGTAGAAGGTGGAAGGAGGTCTAAGTCCTGTCACAGAGTCCTGTGTGAATTCTTCCCTACCTACCTGTAAAGAACAATTGGAGTCGTATTTTGCGGAAGAACTGATACAGTTCGGTTTTAAGATTAAAAAAGTTGGTACGTTCCGTAATAACAAAAGATAGTCCTTTACTTAACAATGATATCTCAGATGAAGACAGGAAATGCTGGGACAGATTTAAAATGGGGATACTTTCCATTCCAGTGTTATCAGAATATTTTTATATTTTTCTATTATAACTAACCAAGAAATTGCGGTAGTACTGGACGTACTTTATCTCACGAATGTCGTTATTAGCAGACCCGTTTATTGTGTTCATTGTGTTCAATTGTTTTTGTGTATTATAATACTGACACGTAGCAAAGATGTATCGTAACTATGTACACGTAGGCCTCTTTTTGGAGGCATTCATCCTTGCACACACAAACTCACTGCATGCGCATCGTCGCAACACGCTATTATTACGGTATCCTTACACATGACCAACACGCATTGAACCATGTTTCACCCTCCAGTCCTCATATTCCACTTCTTTTAACCATTTCAGACTTGCCACTTCCCATTATAGCAGAGAACGCCGGCGAAAGACTTACATGACCTGTTTTATTATTATAGCAGCACTGGGGGAGCTGAAACAAGGCTTTCACCGCAAGAAAAAGGTACAGTTAATCTCCTGCCCTCAAATACTCGACAAGCAGTAGAGACACCATTTTCGTCGCTTTACTAAGTGTACAACTTATCTTCACTCCTTATTTCAGATTTCCACTCATGGGAAAATCGTGCATTTATTGTTCTCACTGAGCAACAGCCTGGCGAGCCACTCCCTGCATCCAAGTGAGGCTCTGCTCCCCCGCACACGGAGCGTTACCACACGCACACTGCTAAACTTCCATTCCTTTAAATGCCATTCACAGCCACTCAACACTTTGGTTGTTTCTTTTTACAGCCATACCCTCATGTCTCTCCCATACAGTGCTTCACTCATTGTACACCCAGCACTTCTAGTACCGCCGAGACCTTTCCGGCTCTGCCATTTCTTCTGCCTGCCTATCATCACCCTCACGTGGGGTCAGTTTTTCGTTGGCGAACCCTCCGTTTTGAATTCCGTTTTGAATCCTTCTCCAGGCTTGCAATTTTGCCTTATTCTGATTACCATGCATTTCCCTTACTTTTTCCCAGCACCGGCCGGGTACCCTGTGAGTTTATTTTCTTCACTAGATTCATGGTGCCGCTGCTCTTCACATTAGGCAGTGCAGGCCTCGCTTCAGGTACATTTACATACAGAGCTTTTTGCCCTCATGTACGCAGTCTCCTATTATGGCCATACACTGATGGGATCCTCCCATCTCTCTTAGGGGTCCCGACATTTCTAGGTTCTGAAGAGACGCTACATCCTAAACAGGGTCGAAACGCTGTCAACAGTTAACAAAGGCGAACCATCACTCAACACTTATGATTGTATAAAGTGTTGTTCAATACATGGCAAATGTTTCTATGGTCGCCCAATGTTGTATAGTGAATCCTTGCACATGTGTCACATAATATGTCCCAATTTGCCTAGGTTCTAAACGTTTTTTCACTGGGACATCCCTCACTATTGTTTATTTACTGTTTGCTGTAAAAATATTAAGTTTATTGCCAAACACTATGTATGTAATGTTTAGTTTACCTGATTACTACAACTGCACAATTTGACTGCATCCGCGGTGTATATGGTGAACTTTCTTTTTGACATTAATCCAACCCTGTACATATACATTGTGCACACTTTATTAGAAAAAAAACCTTCATTTATCCACAGGAGCCATTGTTTGCTCACAAACTTACTTACCGAGGCTCCCAGTAAGTAGGGTTCCCTTGTCCCTTGTTCCCAGCGAACACATCAGGGGCCGATCAAAAGAGTGCGCCACTAGTGAAGAGTTACTCTTGCTGATCTAGCAACCTGGAGAACTGTGATGTCTCGTTACCAAGAGTGGAGACTGCCAAAATAAAGTGGTGGGCAGGGGAAACTAATAATAGACAAGCATTTGCAATGCAATCGGTCTTGCCTTTGGGACCTTATATGTATTTAGCTATGCAGCATACTAGCCTGGGTGCTGAAACATCTACTGTTCTTTAACATGGAGGGAAAGTAAGCACCAAACTGCATGACATGCCAGGAAAGGGAACCCATGGAAAGAAATATTGCCTTTCAGCAGGAAATGGTATAGTCCAAAGCAGTGTTTTTAATGTAAAATCAGGGACTTCGGTGGTCATATCACTGAAAATACAAGATTTGAAAAAAAATATTATTGTCTACGGGTGCTTGTGGAAGACAATTTCTATGGACTGGAATCTAGAGAATGCTAAAGGGATTCTGGTATTTTACTGACCTCTGCTGGTCGTGTTCTATCAAGAAAGTTAAATAGAGGCAGTTGCCAGAAAAATAAAAAAAACAGAAAGTGTCTTAGAAGAAAGCAATTATGGTATTTTCCTGATCTCTACTAGTCGTTTCGAATACTCAACTTAAAAAAGCACTTACCTGCCACTCCCACTGCAGGCTGCCTTGGTGCTCCTCTCTTCCCGGAAGCATTATTGGTATAGTTATTAAATCCAAGCTATTTGGAATGCTCCAGCTCCAAAAAGCAAGGATGACGTCAAAGCATTTCTGGGCTTATTTGAATTTTATTCGAAATTCATTCACAATTTTTCTGGAAAACCATTATGCCATTCGAAACGTACTCAAGAACAAGGTGAACTCCATGTGGTCTGAAGACTGTCTGGATACATTTGCAAAACTAAAGGCAGAAATTATTTCTGTACCATTTTTGAAAAGGTTTGACCCTGCATGCAAAATTTGTATTACAACCGATGCAAGTAGAAAAGGCTTATCTCAGTATGCTGAGAAAAAAGCCAAGTAGGTTGCAGTGTTTGCTTTGCGTGCATCGTCTTCTGCAGAGGAGAAATAGTCAGTTATTGAAAGAAAGACTCTTGCGCGTGTGTGGGGTCTTACTAATTTTCACCAATATGTGTGGGGTTATCATGTGCTGCTAAGAACTGAACACAAACCGTTAACAAAAGTACGCACTACTACTGGTTTGCAAAAAGCATCACCGGGGTTAGCAAGAAAATCAATGAAACTGCCTGATATCAGTTATGATATTCAGTGTATACCAGGCATTAAGAACAGGGTTGGTGATTTTTTAAGTCAAATGCCGTTACCTTAATGTTAGAATTGGGGGACTCTGGTTGGCACAGGTAGGTACTTGCGACAAGCAGGGACCCTCTCCAAGTCAGGGCACAGGATTACTCTCAGGAAATAACCCCTGCTCACCCTCTAGGTAGTGTGGCGCAAGCAGTCAAGGCTAATCTCTGGAGTACATACGGTTAAGAATTTGAAGTATCCCCCACAATGATCACTAACCGACCACACAGGGACACAAGACTGTAGTTTTGTAAAAAAATATCTCTTTTATATAAACTCTCAAGCAGGCTTCAAAATACAATCTTCAGGCTTTCAATATGGTTTCAGTAACTTTACATTGAATCACAATACTTTAGAGGCAAAGTTCAGTTCGTTTTGGCAAGGTTTGTTTAAGGTAATGCGCTTTGCAGCGCTCCTGTGCGCGTCGTACTGTCTCAAACCGAAAGGCCTTGCAGAGTCTCACGCAATACACGGCGTGCTGCCTTGCTGAGTCTCACGCAATACGCGGCGTACTGGACGTTCTGTGCGAAGCGCACAGTCGAGGCAGGTTGGATGCCACCTTGCGCACCGTACACCCAATGCGGGGCGAGTGGTTCGCGACTACAGTTCACTTCAATACCAGTGCACAGCTCTCGGCGTATACAAGTGCACAGTTCTCTTCAAGGCAAGCGGATGCTGCGCACAGTTCGTGATCGACTTACAGCGTACAGTTCGAAGCACACAGCGCTGGCTGAAACACTCGGTCAGTTCAGTTAGCTTCGCAGGCAATACCTTGTTTCTTCAGGGCTTCGGGCGGACGGTGCTGGATGACCCACGTCGCGGTGCCTTCCTGGGGGGATCTGCGGCTTGGGGGCCACAGGGTCGCTTCTCCTCAGGGCAGCGTTGTTCCGTGGGGCACAGACTCGTGTTGGATGGTGATTCTCAGTGTGGCGAGCGCACTTCAGCAGGCTCACGGCAGAGAAGCGAACCAGGTAGACATCCTTCCTTACGGTGCGCTCTCCGGCTTGGGGGCCACAGGGCCGCGGTGCTTGGACCGGACAGGTCCTTTCTTGCTGCGTGGGCTACGGCTCGGCTTTGGGCGGCAGATACGGTGCTCGGACCAGGCGGGGCTGGACTTTTCTTTGCGGCTGCAGCTCATGGCCAGGTCACAGGTCACTTTGCTCAGCAGGACCAGGGGTGCACAGATTCTGATCCCAAAAATCAGGGCTCTAAGGATTGCAAAGTGGCCAATCGATCTGAGCCCCAGCTCCAATCTCAATGGTAACAAGGGAGTATTCTTTGGCAGATTAAGAATGGCCCTAATTAATTTATTCTCAGCGAGATTCAATTCCTGTAGATTTTCGAGACCCCACAGCTCCGCTCCATATAGTGGCCCTGTGCAACTCAAGTAGCGGAGAAATGGGTCTAAACGGGGATGCTCTTGATCTGTTGGCAATCACACTATTCATATGTTGGAGGCAAATGGTACTCCTTTCAATTTGATAAGACCATGCTAGATCTCACTGATACAGACCCCAAGATAATCGAACACCTTAACCCGCTCTAGGACTTGGGAATCCAACATTAATTTCCCCTTATCATGTTTATATGGGTTAAACACCATACACTTGGTTTTCTTACAATTAATCGTCAGTCCCCGAGCTCGACAGGCCCTTTTGAAACTACTTAGTAGATTCTGAATTCCCCTTGGGGTTCTAGCCATTAGTAGTGTATCATCTGCAAAGAGCAAGCAGAATACCACCCTACCTGCCATTTTAGGGAGATCACCACCACAGTTGAAGAGATCATCTATAATCCCATTAATAAAGAGTGAAAATAGGGTGGGGGCTAAGACACACCCTTGTCTGACACCTTTCTGGATCGGGATCTTTCCGGTTAGGCCACCATCACTGTTCCATCTAACTCTGGCAAAGGTATTAAAATGCATACGGATCATGATGTCAACTAAATATGAGTGTAGGCCCATATCTCTCAGAACAGATCACAGGATGGATCGATCAATGGCATCGAAAGCTAGACTTTTCAAGCTCCACTCCTAATTGCTTCTTCTGAAGCGCCAACTCTCTCTTGCAGGTCCAAGCAGCACACCCTTGGTTCTGCAGGAGTCAAACTACAGGTTGACACACTCCTCCACACTTAGAACGATATTGGAAAGAGGGTTCTCTTTTGCAGGACTATGAGTCCTGACTCCTCGTCTCTCTTGTACTCCTTCAGGGACTGTGTGCCTGGTTTCTGGTTCAGTTGGACTGGTCTGTGCTCAGTGGGCTTCCTTTCCTCAAGACCTCAAGGCCATATCCAAGTCTCTCTCTCTCTCTTTCTCTCTCTCGCTCTCTCTCTCCCCCCCACCGGCCTGTAGAGCATCCTTCTAAAGTCATTACTGCTTTGTGGGTACTCTTCAAGGGGACCTCGGTGGGATCAGGGGTTATTGGACTCAAGTTGTGACAGTCGGAGTATTTTAACTCTTGTGTACTAGGGCAAGCTTACTACTGGACATAAAACAAAGCACCAGGCACATCTCTTTAGCATTTGTTCCTCAGGGTAGAGAAGCAGAGCAGTTTGAGGCTCACTCAAGGAGATGGCGTGGTCTGGAGCCTTTCGACTAAATGAAGGGATACAATAATAAGTAATCGATATCCACATTGTGCTTTTACTTGAATCCGCATGCACATGTAAATATTAAACAAAGCAAGACATCTGTAATGATTGTGAGTAATCTGAAACAATTAATTAATTCACACAAAACATACATAAGGGATCAGGAGTCAATGTAAAACAATTTATTCATCATAGAGTAGATTCTGACTCTTACCTTTGACCCAGGGTGTTTACAATATGCTGACCCAGCCTACTGTATTTTTCCAAAATTTCGCATAGTAACCACCCCTCTGCCCGCTAAGCTTAGCAGATTTTTTCTAGAGGGGGAGAGTCTAGTTAACTGTCCTCCATCTTGTAAACAGAGTGAGTTTCTTGGATTTAGTCTGCAGTTTCCACCCCTTCCTGTGCACGCCTACCCTCAGGCAACGCTCAGAGTGGTCTGCGCTGTGGAGGCTCCTTTGTGACGTCACGCCACTCTATGAAAGGGTAATTTAAGCATTCATCAAAGTTTCCCCTGCCTGGACCACTAGCACCATGCTTGTGAATGCTGAGTCTTGTTTATTTCCTCAAGCACAAACAAACCCTCCCACCCAATGAACAGCAGAGCTTACCCAGACCACTAAAATGAAGACCCTCAGGAGGGAAGAGTTAATCAGGAGAATGAATGGGAGCCCAGGAGGTAGCCTACGGTTCCCATGCATAGCAACCCAAGGCTGTGGTCAAGAAGCAGGGCTGGGGATATTGCTTATGGTTGGGAACTTGGCGAGTGAAACAGAGCTATCTTTCAAACCCGCTTGCGCTGAAAGTTTTATGGGAACAAAGTGGCAGGCGGTCCCAAAGTGTGAGGGAAGTCTGAACTGAGGATTTACATACCTGGAAAGTGCACGATGCAGTGGCATCCCACGCACAAACTATATTACCCAGCAGGCCTTGAACTCTCATGCAGTCTGGAGGCAATCAGGCCAGCTTAGACAGTTAGGTATAACTTCCCTCGAGACTCTTAGTGTCTTTGTTAGGCAATCACAATGCAATGTTGCTACAGCTGGGTCCTTGCGCGGATCTAGATTCTATTTGCTAAAGACTAGTTTCTTCCTTGGATTGGATTGAAGGGCATTAGGAATACAGGGAAGTATTTTTGGAAGTTTTGTGCTGTCAACGGAAACACGCTTTAAATTGTGACTAGATGAGACTGAGTTTATTGCCTTTCACTTGAAGGTTTCCTGTCATGGAAGCCAAACCTCTTTGCTTATATTATGTGTAAGTGTCAAAGTGTAAGTGCTATATAAATCAAGTAGAAACTAAAACTAAAACTAATCTTGCAGAGACTCATTCTGACGAAGCTTGAATTTCAGCAATTATAGGTTCCTTACCAAATACAGAGTTGATTACTTAGAGATATTGCCAAGTTATCCACAACGCCGTCAGACTTCATTGCCCATCAGAAGTGATGAGGTACAGTGTTGGAGTTCTCTGTTTCTATTTTCTTTCGGATCCCATTTCCCTCTCCTTGTTTTCAACACTGGTTTTCATATTCTGGTGTATGTGGTCATTTGTAGAAGTAGTGGGGGACAGAAGAGTGATTTGCTCCCTCTGGACTCCAAGCACAATGTAGGCGCATCCTGACAATGGTGTTGGTAAAATCTGAAGTTGGCAATACTTCATAAAATGCCAATAGGAGTTAGGCTGTTTTTTTTTTTAAATGTTGTGCCTGATTGTCTGAAACCTCTGATAGACACCTACAGAGTCAGGAGGCATGACTGGGGCACAAAGGGGTTCACACTTGTCAGTCGGGGCTTCCCATTCCAATATATGTGCAACTATTTATACAAAAAAAGTGAGGCAAAAATGCGATTGAGTATGGCTTAGTAGTTAGTATGAATCAAAACTCGTAGGTCCTCGTCAATGTGGTAGATAATTCTTCTTTATTCAAATTTCTGCAAGCATACAGAAAACTCAGACAACGCGTTTTGCCTTACAAAGGTTTTATCAGGGCAAAATGTATATGTCAACCGGTTCTTCACACAATCAGTGCAGAGAAAGATCAAACAGTCTGGGTAACAGCAAGTTGCCACTGTCAATTGGAAATAGATTGCAAATAGAGTGTCTCATTATGGAGTATTTGGTAATCTCAGAGTCCAACAACATAATGAACCGCGATCCTGTGGTCAATTCTCCCAATTGCTGTCTACGGCTACAGAAAAGTCGTCTTCACACAGTCTTCTACCACAATATTGAAATATATGTGCAGCCCCTGCACACATTCACATGTAGTTTCTGGGGCTGGGTTCAGAAAAGCCTTCCCAGTAACCCTGCCAATCACCTCCAGCCATGGCTGGATGACCGAGAAATTTCAAGATCCTGTCTGTGCCACTACGGGCAAGCTGCAATGCGGCAAAAAATGATGGACAGAATGCTGAATTAATCAGACGCTCACTCCCAGTCAAGAGATCTGGGTTAAATCCATTGTTCTTTTGCTTACTATGCCACCTCAGTTTGGACCCAGCCATATGCAATTAAGTCTTGACCCTTTGCCTAATGGGAACTATCCAGCCCAAACTGCCAAGCCAGGTCCTCCCTGGACTGAAACAAGTATCCTGGGACCAGCTTCGGGGTGTAACGCCTGGCTGCTGAGGGGTGTTACCCCGAAACTGATCCCAGGATGCTTTGTCTATTTTTTCCTGCTGCAGCAGCTTTGTGTGATGGAGCGGGCTGCTCTGATCACAGAGCAGGGGAGCAGGGGGGCAGTGGTAAGTGCGCAATGACTGTTCGGTCGGCCCTCTCTGGAACAATGTGAAGGAAAGATTTAGGGGCATATTATCAAGGGGGGTTTATCTCCGCTTTTTTGGCTTTAAAAGCCAAGAAAGCAGAGATAAAATGATCTCCCTATTACCTAGCTGTCGCTAACACCAGTTAGCGACAGCTAGTAGGAGATAGCAACCATCTTGGGCCCCGCTTTGCATGTCAGTGAAATTTATCACTAATGACATGCAAAGTGGGCGTGCCAAGATGTTAGCGACTGGAAACAGTCGCTAACATCGCTATCTCCTATTACCAACTTTTGCAGATATTTGCACTAAGCGCAAATATCTCCAAAAGCTAACACCTGCCCCATAGCATTAGCTCGGGAATGCATGAATATCGCTGACTTTTCAGCGATATTCATGCATTTCGGCCGATTTTTATCACTTAGGAGATAAACCTTGATAATAGCAAGGTTCCTAAGCGATAAAAATCGGCGCAGCACGGCGATAAAAATATTGCCGCTAAGCCAACATAGCGATAATTATCGCTAGTTGTTGGTAATATGCCCCATAGACTGCAAGTTGAGTTGTGCCATCTCCCTGCATTATTATGATGACCTACTTCAGGGTGTATAATGGACAATTTATATGAGATGGCAGCCTCTTTTTCAAAAGCAGAACAAGCTGTGTGTATTCTTTCAAGAATTAAGAAAAAATACTTTTGATATTGCCAATGCACACCATAAGTACAATAAATGTATCACCGCAATTACATGATCTGTAATGGTTTCTGTGGCTATATTTTTGTTAAATAGTGAGCTAAACACTTAGGGAGATGTACTATAAATGAATGTAACTGAATGCTGAGTGCACATTTAGTTGCATTTCCAATAATGACATTTCCAGTATCATAGAATAATTACACAGGTTGAATCTTTCCTGCCAGCGGACCTACTACGTATTATTATGCCACCTTTAGAGGGGCATTTATATTGAGACTGACCCTCCCGTGGGGAACAACCATAGGGTATAAGTCTCCATGTCCTTCATACAAACACGGACACCATGTGCCTGAATCACAAAGCTATTTACATAAGTTTGGCTTGCTTCTGCAATTGTCAAGCGTATGGCTCCATTTGTAATTCACAAAACATAGTTAAATACTCATAAGAGGAGTTACTCATTTTTGTGTGAGTAAATCTTCCCCCAATAGTAGGTAATATAAAGATCAGGAGCAAATCTCTTTCCAGGATGAGAATGAGAACAGAACCAACATTTAGAAGGGTTTAGAAGTTTCAACACAGACAAAAACATATTTTTTTGTGAAGAAAACATAACATGTGTATTTGTAAAGCGCACGTTCACCCGTAGGTATCTTGGCACTGAATAACAGATTTTTATTGTTACTCAACTGTACTCATTTTATCAACCTGAGATGGATGAAAGGATGAGTGGACCCTACAGGATTTGAACCTGTGACCATAAGGTCGAACACAGGCCCCTGCAGTGGATGCATTAGTCCACTGAGCCACCAGACCCGACTGTAAATCAATGTCACTCAACCATATATATATTTTTGTATTTGATTATGCGATAGTTGATTTTACTGAAGGAATTTAGGACTCCTGGGAATATTTTGACTGCATCTGTGAGTGATCCTCGAAACCTTTGTAAATTTGCCAAAAGCCCTAAATCTCAACAAGCATTGAAAATGCAATAGGTCTCGCAATAGAAGAGTTTGACATTTTTCGTTTTGCAAATGGATAAGTGGTGTTGCGTGGATGAGTGGCGTTGCGTGGATGAGTGGCGTTGCGTGGATGAGTGGCGTGTGTGAGTGGCGTTGCGTGTGTGAGTGGCGTTGCGTGTGTGAGTGGCGTTGCGTGTGTGAGTGGCGTTGCGTGTGTGAGTGGCGTTGCGTGTGTGAGTGGCGTTGCGTGTGTGAGTGGCGTTGCGTGGATGAGTGGGGTTGGAATGCAATAGGTCTCGCATTAGAAAAGTTGTAGTTATTGGTCTTGTAAATGACAATTTATTTATTTTTGCGTTGTTAAAATTGCTAAATTGATGGCTTTGTCATTTACAATGCCAATAGTTATAACGTTTGCAAATGTGACACCTATAGCATTTGGAATGCAACATGTTTTGTATTTACGTGACTTATATGGCAGCTCTGGTCGTTATGCTACATCTCTAGATAGTTTTATCTTCCGCAAATGTGACACCTATTGTAACACAATATGTGTTGTGAGGGTGAGTGAGGGTGAGGGGTTGAGGGTGAGGTGTTGAGGGTGAGGGGTTGAGGGTGAGTGAGGGTGAGGGTGAGGGGTTGAGGGTGAGGGGTTGAGGGTGAGGGGGTGAGGGTGAGGGGGTGAGGGTGAGGGGTTGAGGGTGAGGGGTTGAGGGTGAGGGGTTGAGGGTGAGGGGTTGAGGGTGAGGGTGAGGGGTTGAGGGTGCGGGGTTGAGGGTGAGGGGTTGAGGGTGAGGGGTTGAGGGTGAGGGGTTGAGGGTGAGGGGTTGAGGGTGAGGGGTTGAGGGTGAGGGGTTGGGGGTGAGGGTGAGGGGTTGAGGGTGAGGGGGTGAGGGTGAGGGGGTGAGGGGGTGAGGGTGAGGGGGTGAGGGTGAGGGGGTGAGGGTGAGTGAGGGGTTGAGGGTGAGGGGTTGAGGGTGAGTGAGGGTGAGGGTGAGGGGTTGAGGTTGAGGGTGCGGGGTTGAGGGTGCGGGGTTGAGGGTGCGGGGGTGAGGGGTTGAGGGTGAGGGGTTGGGGGTGAGGGTGAGGGGGTGAGGGGGTGAGGGTGAGGGGTTGGGGGTGAGGGTGAGGGTGAGGGTGAGGGGGTGAGGGTGAGGGTGAGGGGGTGAGGGTGGGTGAGGGGTTGAGGGTGAGGGGTTGAGGGTGAGTGAGGGTGAGGGTGAGGGGTTGAGGGGGTGATGGGTTGTGGGTGAGGGGGTGAGGGTGAGGGGGTGAGGGGTTGGGGGTGAGGGGGTGAGGGGGTGAGGGGGTGAGGGTGAGTGAGGGGTTGAGGGTGAGTGAGGGGTTGAGGGTGAGGGGTTGAGGGTGAGGGGTTGAGGGTGAGGGGTTGAGGGTGAGTGAGGGTGAGGGTGAGGGGTTGAGGGGGTGAGGGGTTGAGGGTGAGGGGGTGAGGGGGTGAGGGTGAGGGGGTGAGGGTGAGGGGGTGAGGGTGAGGGGGTGAGGGGTTGAGGGTGAGGGGTTGAGGGTGAGGGGGTGAGGGTGAGGGGGTGAGTGAGGGGTTGAGGGTGAGGGGTTGAGGGTGAGGGGTTGAGGGTGAGTGAGGGGCTGAGGGGGTGAGGGGTTGAGGGTGAGTGAGGGTGAGGGGTTGAGGGTGAGGGGTTGAGGGTGAGGGGGTGAGGGGGTTGAGGGTGAGGGGTTGAGGGTGAGGGGTTGAGGGTGAGGGGTTGAGGGTGAGGGGTTGAGGGTGAGGGGTTGAGGGTGAGGGTGAGGGGGTGAGGGGTTGAGGGTGCGGGGTTGAGGGTGAGGGGTTGAGGGTGAGGGGTTGAGGGTGAGGGGTTGAGGGTGAGGGGGTGAGGGGTTGAGGGTGAGGGGTTGGGGGTGAGGGTGAGGGGTTGGGGGTGAGGGTGAGGGGTTGAGGGGTTGGGGGTGAGGGGTTGGGGGTGAGGGTGAGGGGTTGAGGGTGAGGGGGTGAGGGTGAGGGGGTGAGGGTGAGTGAGGGGTTGAGGGTGAGGGGTTGAGGGTGAGTGAGGTTGAGGGTGCAGGGTTGAGGGTGAGGGGTTGAGGGTGAGGGGGTGAGGGGTTGAGGGGGTGAGGGGTTGAGGGGTTGAGGGTGAGGGGGTGAGGGGTTGAGGGTGAGGGGGTGAGGGGGTGAGGGGGTGAGGGTGAGGGGGTGAGGGTGAGTGAGGGGTTGAGGGTGAGGGGTTGAGGGTGAGTGAGGGTGAGGGTGAGGGGTTGAGGGGGTGAGGGGTTGAGGGTGAGGGGGTGAGGGTGAGGGGGTGAGGGTGAGGGGTTGAGGGTGAGGGTGAGGGTGAGTGAGGTGTTGAGGGTGAGGGGTTGAGGATGAGTGAGGGTGAGCGTGAGGGGTGAGGGGGTGAGGGTGAGGGGGTGAGGGTGAGGGGGTGAGGGGTTGAGGGTGAGGGGGTGAGGGTGAGTGAGGGGTTGAGGGTGAGTGAGGGGTTGAGGGTGAGGGGTTGAGGGTGAGTGAGGGGCTGAGGGGTTGAGGGTGAGTGAGGGTGAGGGTGAGTGAGGGTGAGGGGTTGAGGGTGAGGGGTTGAGGGTGAGGGGGTGAGGGGGTGAGGGTGAGGGGGTGAGGGTGAGGGGTTGAGGGTGAGGGGTTGAGGGTGAGGGGTTGAGGGTGAGGGGTTGAGGGTGAGGGGTTGAGGGGGTGAGGGTGAGGGGTTGAGGGTGAGGGGGTGAGGGTGAGGGGGTGAGGGGTTGAGGGTGCGGGGTTGAGGCTGCGGGGTTGAGGGTGAGGGGTTGAGGGTGAGGGGTTGAGGGTGAGGGGGTGAGGGTGAGGGGGTGAGGGGTTGAGGGTGAGGGGTTTGAGGGTGAGGGGTTGGGGGTGAGGGTGAGGGGGTGAGGGTGAGGGGGTGGGGGTGAGGGGGTGGGGGTGAGGGGGTGGGGGTGAGGGTGAGGGGGTTGAGGGTGAGGGGGTGAGGGTGAGGGGGTGAGGGTGAGTGAGGGGTTGAGGGTGAGGGGTTGAGGGTGAGTGAGGGTGAGGGGTTGAGGGGGTGAGGGGTTGAGGGTGAGGGGTTGAGGGTGAGGGGGTGAGGGGTTGAGGGTGAGGGGTTGAGGGTGAGGGGTTGAGGGTGAGGGGGTGAGGGGTTGAGGGTGAGGGGGTGAGGGGTTGAGGGTGCGGGGTTGAGGGTGAGGGGTTGAGGGTGAGGGGTTGAGGGTGAGGGGGTGAGGGGTTGAGGGTGAGGGGTTGGGGGTGAGGGTGAGGGGGTGAGGGTGAGGGGGTGGGGGTGAGGGGGTGAGGGTGAGGGGTTGAGGGTGAGGGGGTGAGGGTGAGGGGGTGAGTGAGGGGTTGAGGGTGAGGGGTTGAGGGTGAGTGAGGGTGAGGGGTTGAGGGGGTGAGGGGTTGAGGGTGCGGGGTTGAGGGTGAGGGGTTGAGGGTGAGGGGGTGAGGGGTTGAGGGTGAGGGGTTGAGGGTGCGGGGTTGAGGGGTTGGGGTTGAGGGTGAGGGGGTGAGGGGTTGGGGGTGAGGGGTTGAGGGTGAGGGGTTGAGGGTGAGGGGGTGAGGGTGAGGGGGTGAGGGTGAGGGGGTGAGGGTGAGTGAGGGGTTGAGGGTGAGGGGTTGAGGGTGAGTGAGGGTGAGGGTGACGGGTTGAGGGGGTGAGGGGTTGAGGGTGAGGGGGTGAGGGTGAGGGGGTGAGGGGTTGAGGGTGAGGGTGAGGGTGAGTGAGGGGTTGAGGGTGAGGGGTTGAGGATGAGTGAGGGTGAGGGGTTGAGGGGGTGAGGGTGAGGGGTTGAGGGGTCGAGGGTGAGGGGGTGAGGGTGAGGGGGTGAGGGTGAGGGGTTGAGGGTGAGGGGGTGAGGGTGAGGGGGTGAGGGTGAGGGGTTGAGGGTGAGGGGGTGAGGGTGAGGGTTGAGGGTGAGGGGTTGAGGGGTTGAGGGTGAGGGGGTGGAGGGTGAGGGGTGGAGGGTGAGGGGTGGAGGGTGAGGGGTGGAGGGTGAGGGGTTGAGGGTGAGGGGTTGGGGTGAGGGTGAGGGGGTGAGGGTGAGGGGGTGATGGGTTGAGGGGTTGAGGGGTTGGGGGTGAGGGTGAGGGGTTGAGGGTGAGGGGTTGAGGGTGAGGGGTTGAGGGTGAGGGGTTGAGGGTGAGGGGGTGAGGGTGAGGGGGTGAGGGTGAGGGGGTGAGGGTGAGGGTGAGGGGTGAGGGTGAGGGGTTGAGGGTGAGGGGGTGAGGGTGAGGGGTTGAGGGTGAGGGGGTGAGGGGTTGAGGGTGCGGTGTTGAGGGTGAGGGGGTGAGGGTGAGGGGGTGAGGGTGAGGGGGTGAGGGGTTGAGGGGTTGAGGGTGAGGGGTTGAGGGTGAGGGGTGAGGGGTTGGGGGTGAGGGTGAGGGGTTGAGGGTGAGAGGTTGGGGGTGAGGGGTTGGGGGTGAGGGGTTGGGGGTGAGGGTGAGGGGTTGAGGGTGAGGGGGTGAGGGTGAGGGGTGAGGGTGAGTGAGGGGTTGAGGGTGAGGGGTTGAGGGTGGAGTGAGGGTGAGGGGTTGAGGGGGTGAGGGGTTGAGGGGTTGAGGGTGCGGGGTTGAGGGTGAGGGGTTGAGGGTGAGGGGTTGAGGGTGAGGGGGTGAGGGGTTGAGGGTGAGGGGTTGAGGGTGAGGGGGTGAGGGGTTGAGGGTGAGGGGTTGGGGGTGAGGGTGAGGGGTTGAGGGTGAGGGGGTGAGGGTGAGTGGGTGAGGGTGAGTGAGGGTGAGGGGTTGAGGGGGGTGAGGGGTTGAGGGTGAGGGGGTGAGGGTGAGGGGGTGAGGGGTTGAGGGTGAGGGGTTGAGGGTGAGGGGGTGAGGGTGAGGGGGTGAGGGTGAGTGAGGGGTTGAGGGTGAGGGGTTGAGGGTGAGTGAGGGTGAGGGGTTGAGGGGGTGAGGGGTTGAGGGGTTGAGGGTGAGGGGTTGAGGGTGAGGGGTTGAGGGTGAGGGGTTGAGGGTGAGGGGTTGAGGGTTGAGGGGGTGAGGGTTGAGGGGGTGAGGGGTTGGGGGTGAGGGGTTGGGAGTGAGGGGTTGAGGGTGAGGGGTTGAGGGTGAGTGAGGGTGAGGGGTTGAGGGGGTGATGGGTTGAGGGGGTGATGGGTTGAGGGGGTGAGGGTGAGGGGTTGAGGGGTTGAGGGTGAGGGGGTGAGGGTGAGGGGGTGAGGGGTTGAGGGTGAGGGGTTGGGGTGAGGGGGTGAGGGGGTGAGGGTGAGGGGGTGAGGGTGAGTGAGGGGTTGAGGGTGAGGGGTTGAGGGTGAGTGAGGGTGAGGGGTTGAGGGGGTGATGGGTTGAGGGGGTGAGGGTGAGGGGTTGAGGGGTTGAGGGGGTGAGGGTGAGGGGGTGAGGGGGTGAGGGTGAGGGGGTGAGGGTGAGGGGTTGAGGGTGAGGGGTTGAGGGTGAGGGGTTGAGGGTGAGGGGGTGAGGGGGTGAGGGGGTGAGGGGGTGAGGGTGAGGAGTTGGGGGTGAGGGGGTGAGGGTGAGTGGTTGAGGGTGAGGGGTTGAGGGTGAGAGGGTGAGGGTTGAGGGTGAGGGGTTGAGGGTGAGGGGTTCCTTGGGTTTGTAAGCAGGGCACGCCAATCTCCTCCCTGCCAGCATGGCCGCCGTTTTCAGCACTGGTAGTATTTTTCCTGGTTTCACACCGGAACCTTCGTGCTCTTGGTGCGGGTGACCGGGGGAACGAAAACATCACGGACATGTTCCGGAAGTCCTGTGTCAAGCAGGCAATTTTTGATGTGAGGAATGTGCTAGCCTTGTGGCCCTTGGCGGATAATGGAAGGTAAGGAAGGGCTGAGTACGAGAAACGGTGTGATAGAGGGCGGAGGATTGGGGTATTAAGAGGTTTACATAAAGACACCAAACACTGATCATATTATTCGACAAGAGCCTAGAGGTAGTTGGTTTCGGCGATCAAACGATACAGGGTATCTAAAACAAATAGGACATATAAACCAAGGGGACACGGGCGGGCTGCACGCAGGGCACAGGAACAGGGCACTAAAGACTGAGGTCGTAAGCATTATCGCCGATACCCGAATCTTGGAGGGTGAGTGAGGGTGAGGGGTTGAGGGGGTGAGGGGTTGAGGGTGAGGGGGTGAGGGTGAGGGGGTGAGGGGTTGAGGGTGAGGGGTTGAGGGTGAGGGGGTGAGGGTGAGGGGGTGAGGGTGAGTGAGGGGTTGAGGGTGAGGGGTTGAGGGTGAGTGAGGGTGAGGGGTTGAGGGGGTGAGGGGTTGAGGGGTTGAGGGTGAGGGGTTGAGGGTGAGGGGTTGAGGGTGAGGGGTTGAGGGTGAGGGGTTGAGGGTTGAGGGGGTGAGGGTTGAGGGGGTGAGGGGTTGGGGGTGAGGGGTTGGGGGTGAGGGGGTGAGGGTGAGGGGGTGAGGGTGAGTGAGGGTGAGGGGTTGAGGGGGTGATGGGTTGAGGGGGTGATGGGTTGAGGGCGTGAGGGTGAGGGGTTGAGGGGTTGAGGGTGAGGGGGTGAGGGTGAGGGGGTGAGGGGTTGAGGGTGAGGGGTTGGGGTGAGGGGGTGAGGGTGAGGGGGTGAGGGTGAGGGGGTGAGGGTGAGTGAGGGGTTGAGGGTGAGGGGTTGAGGGTGAGTGAGGGTGAGGGGTTGAGGGGGTGATGGGTTGAGGGGGTGAGGGTGAGGGGTTGAGGGGTTGAGGGGGTGAGGGTGAGGGGGTGAGGGTGAGGGGTTGAGGGTGAGGGGTTGAGGGTGAGGGGTTGAGGGTGAGGGGGTGAGGGGGTGAGGGGGTGAGGGTGAGGAGTTGGGGGTGAGGGGGTGAGGGTGAGGGGTTGAGGGTGAGGGGTTGAGGGTGAGAGGGTGAGGGTTGAGGGTGAGGGGTTGAGGGTGAGGGGTTCCTTGGGTTTGTAAGCAGGGCACGCCAATCTCCTCCCTGCCAGCATGGCCGCCGTTTTCAGCACTGGTAGTATTTTTCCTGGTTTCACACCGGAACCTTCGTGCTCTTGGTGCGGGTGACCGGGGGAACGAAAACATCACGGACATGTTCCGGAAGTCCTGTGTCAAGCAGGCAATTTTTGATGTGAGGAATGTGCTAGCCTTGTGGCCCTTGGCGGATAATGGAAGGTAAGGAAGGGCTGAGTACGAGAAACGGTGTGATAGAGGGCGGAGGATTGGGGTATTAAGAGGTTTACATAAAGACACCAAACACTGATCATATTATTCGACAAGAGCCTAGAGGTAGTTGGTTTCGGCGATCAAACGATACAGGGTATCTAAAACAAATAGGACATATAAACCAAGGGGACACGGGCGGGCTGCACGCAGGGCACAGGAACAGGGCACTAAAGACTGAGGTCGTAAGCATTATCGCCGATACCCGAATCTTAAGAATTACCGGTAATATACACCAGCTGCCGTCAGAGCCAAATTGGCCTGGGTCTGAATAAGAGGAGGGTATGATTTCACGAGTGACAGAGGGAGATGCCAGGCAGGGATGGGAGAAGAGGCAGATAAAAGTATGGCTAAAGCAATGATGACCGATGAGGGTCTAAACAAATAAATATATGCAGTACAAATTCGGGGTCTTATTTACAAGCCCCGTACGTCACTTTTCCCTTTAAAAAAGACGCAAAGTGGCGCTAGGTCTTGTAAATAAGCCCCTCGGTGTTAGTGTCTTACTGAAGGAAGGGTCTGCCTAACTCTTCAGTTCTTTCTTGAGCGGTCACCCTTTTCGGGTTTTGCGAGAAGCCTTGCTTTATAAAATGCGCATCCCATTATATAAGAAGGGAAATCAGGTAGGCAGAGCTTGGCAGTTATAAGAAATAGACCAGACTGTTTAGCAAATACGTCTTTCCAGGTCAGGCAAGAGACCGGGACCAACTAGACTGGAAATGAAAGGAAACAAGACGGAGGGCATTGCTGTGGGGAGGGGGTGGAGGAGAAATGCACACGGCGGGCAGGGGAGGGGGCGGAGCGGGGAGAGCGGCATGTGGGTGTGAAGAAGCCGGGGCCTTTGAAGTGAAGCTAAGCTTCACTTCAAAAGGTGTCGGAGGAATGCGGCTGAGGGAACAGACGGCGATTTGGTGATGTGCAAGCGCATTGACCTAAAAGCCACGGGCACAGCACCAAATCGCCGCAGTTAGGTAAACTTTGTTTAAATCGCAATAGTCTCGCTCTGCTCAATGCGCATGCGCATTGACAGGCGAGACCTAAAAAACGAGGTGTGAACCTTCAGACCACATCCCACAGATTTGCAAAAGCAGATTAGGAGGGCATGCCTTCTCATACATCACCACTAACGCATGAAAAGATCTTCCACACCACATTAGAGCCTCCTCATCTCTTCTTGAACTCCGCAAGAAGCTGAAGACCTGGCTTTATGAGTGAGCCCCATCTGGGCTAGCACCGCACACCTGCAAAGTGCCAGCATACCCTCATGGGTGATAGCGCTATACAAATCCACATAACAAACTACAGTGATATAACTTGATGTACTAAAGTGAAGCATTTCCGCTTGTTAAAGAAATGCAATTTTTTGATATTGATGTGCTTTTGTCATATTTTTACATGATATTTAATGCATTATTTATATGCCAAACATGTTCTTGGCATGAGCCACGGGCACTTGGAGCCAAGCCATGCCCTTGCTTGGGCTCTGCCTCTGCGCGCCTTTTTAACTTGCTGGCTCCCTCACCTCTGACTGCCACTGCCAGTCTCTCCAAAGCCCAGTAAGGGAATGTATGCTTATTCTTTGTTCTCTTTGGATGTACCTTCTCAACAGCAGAGTTGAGTAGTCTGCCAAGAAAGCAATAGGAACATTAAGCCAGTCCGCCAGAGAGTTCGAGAAAGTGACGCCACTGGGACAGAAACATATGCAATCCAGAATCATGACAAATTAGGCACAGCGGTAGAACTGACTACACTTGCAGGGACATTACACTTTTAAGAAGATGAGAGACGATGTAGACTTACAGCTAGAGCAGTCCACCTTGCAGCTAGGGAACTGGGTTCGAATCTCGGCAACAACGCTCAACATCCTGTGATTCTGGGCAAATCATTTAATCTCCCTGTGCCTAACAAAAATGAATGCGTCCAGCTCTAACGAAACTGGTGCTCATGTAAAGTGCTCTGACAACCGATGTCTTGGGTCTACTTCGGGCTATATAAAACTCTAAAAAAGTAAAAAAAATGAAGAAGGGCTAGACCAGAAAAAAAAATCAGCTCTGTCGGAAGTGTACAAGCAGAATGTATGATGTTACAACGCATACATTTACAATGCATGCCTTTACAACGCAGTTTTTACAACGCATTCTTTTACATCACATGGCATTACATCGCATTTTCAGAAAACTACCTTTACAACGCATTCTATTACATCACATTATACCTTTACAATGCATACCATTACATTGCATTTAAGGTAAGTGTTGGATAGTATAGGGGTAATAATTACTATTCTAACTCCAGTGAGTGCAACAGTAGTATAAGTGTTGGATAGTGTAAGGGTACTATGTGTTGTAATGGTATGCGTTGTAATGACTTGCAATTTAATGCCTGTGTTGTAGTGACATGCGTTGTAATGGCTGTGTTGTAATGACATGCAATGTAAAGGATGTTATGATGTAATGACTGCTATGGAAAGGAAGTGCGACGTAATGACTGTGTTTTAAAGGTTGTTTCCTGTTCAAGCAGCCACACACTGCAGGCAGCTGGGCCTTACAATGGGGCCATGGTGGCTATGGTAGTATGACTAGGTTATGGCAGCCCATCCTTCTCCAAAAGCATTATCCTAACCTGCAGTCCATGGGAAAATGCCAGAGTAGCAAAACTTGGATGCCATCTATAACTTTAATATGGAAATGCACCTAGAATTACAGACCATCTGTGGTATTGTAATGCTGGGGTGAGGTATTACCACAAAATTAAGGGCTTTATCCTGAAGAATGGTGAATGCAGCCGAAATAGTTGTTTTCTCACCGATTTCTGGATGGTTTTCCCCATATTCAGGTCCTTATCCAGCTACTATTCTGTCAGGTTTTATTAGTGGTTGTAGAAAATCCAGAGGATACAATATAATGATTTAATATGAAAGTCCCGTTTTCGCCCAAAATAGAAATATGGAAAACTCTGTAAGGAGGCTAGTGCCTTATTTGTATAAAAAAATAAGTGTCAGGGCTCTCGTCAGAAGACCACTGCAGCTTGCACTGCACATTGCCCTTGCCAGCACTGCCAATAATAGTACAAATACAACTACTAAGCATCACACTCCTATAAGTGTGACAATTTAACTATTCCAGGCCCCCAAAGCTATAAATGGTTTAGGCGGTAGGTAATAGTCATTTTCAATCTCAACTGAATTAATAAACTGTTGTTTTGTTCCTCTCTAAATCAGACAGACAGCACCACCATATGGCAGACTGTCCAAAGCACCAGTCTTGACCATTAAGTGCTGGTGCAGAGCACCAGATACCACTGGCTCAAATTAAGCACTAAGAGGGTCGTCTTAGCAAGAGCTCTGTACAAGGACTTTGAGTTCAATGAGGAATGGCATACCCTTATTTATTTCCAGTTTTAATGAGCAGAACGCCAAATCAAATGGCAGAATTCAAAGAGTAACAACTTGATTGTGTACAGAGGAGCACTCTCAACTGGACACAGTCAGGTAGATTCTAGATATAGTGCCCTCTTTTTCAAGCAGCTGCGTTCTGTCATCCGACTTGAATGGGTGAACTATAAAGGAAGCTCCTGTAGCTACTCGCCTTCTTCTAGCCAATCACCCAGAAGTATTGGACCCCCACTCTCCCACTTCCCTCAAGGCCCAGGGTCAGGTTCAGAGGTGAAGGTGGGGGACCGATAATAGAGCAATAGAGCCAGTAAGAACATGTTGGCGCTAGGGGAGGGGGCTGTAGTGGTGATATGCCCAGGTCGGTATACACCCGTTACAACGGATCTTTTACTCCGCACTACCTTTACAACGCGACTTTTACTCCGCATACCATTACAACGCATTGCGCTGGGGGGCGCTCTAGGATAGGGAATAAGTATAATTCACTATCCAACACCTTCCCTAGGGTCCACGGGGACTGTAGTTAGAATAGTAAATTATACTTACCACTATCCAGCGCCCCAAGGCGCTATGCGTTGTAACGGTATGCGGAGTAAAAGTCGCGTTGTAATGGTCTGCGGAGTAATAGTATGCGTTATAACGTCATACATCCGCCCAGGTCGGTCACTGTAACAGACAGCACACCATTTTCACTAATCAATAACTCGTTGTGTCTGCTGTCTGCTGCACCATCTTACATTGATGCTTGGGATCGTGGGTCAATCAGGGAAAAGTCAGTGATAAACACTGTTGCCCACCAATGGTTTTCCAGGGCCACCACAACTAAAGCCATCCAATTGGATAAATGAGGTACTCACTGGTGGCTGTTTTCCCCATAGGTATAGTGAAGTCGAACAGTCATGAATTAGTTTAGGAGGAGGTGGGGAATAGAAGCACACATACAACATCCTACAGTATATAGCACACAACAAATTAAGGACCTGATTCCAACTTAGGCGGTCCTACAGTGGACAGTGCAAGACGCCGTCCACTGTGGGACCACCAAAACCAAGGTACTGCTGCCTGCCAGATTAGTAGTTAAATCCTTGTCTGAGGTGGCGATGCTGTGGCGGTCTGACAGCGGGAGTCTGTCAGGCTCATAGAAGAGCATAACATGCCGACCGCTGCCGTCAGAGCGCTGACTGCACCTTCCTACACGGTGTGGCATTAATGCAGGAACAGGAGGGTGCAAATCCAGGGAGCACTACATGTACCCCCCCCCCCCCCCGCACGCACCCCTTGGGCCCAGAGGCCCTATTAGGGCCCCCTTAATTTCCTCACACCTCACCACCAACCTTTTCTTGGCGGGCTTGCCGCCATGGAAAGAGTGGTTGATTAGCAACTTGGAATATGCTCGGCACTGCCAGCATATTCCTGCCTCAGACCGCCACGCAACGGGATTCTGGATCCCGGCAGTGGTCTACTGGTGGTCCGACTGCCACACTCAGAATGTGACACATGGTGCCGCACTGTGACTGTGGTTGGACCGCCACCAGGAGTACGGTGGTCCTATGGACCAGCAGTTTCATAACCAGGTCCAGCCAACACTGTAACTTGTGCGGCATGATTGTAATTATTGTTAAAAAATGTTTGTCCAAATTATGAGTTGGACAGCAGTGACTGCTCCCCCTTAAATTTCCCCTTGAGAAGTTTGCCATGTCAAACCTTTTACCCTATATTGCCTATCAAAAAAGATTACTCTGATTTATTCTCTGAATTTGACTAGAGAGTTTAATTTATTTCCTTTAACTGCTTCATTGATGACCAGACATTACTTTGTTTGGTGTGATCTGTGTTACCCTGTATGAAAGTAAAGAAACAGGTTTCTCGTTTTACTCTACATTGCAGTACATTAAAGTAGAAAATGCCTTTGATTGCTTTATGATACACTGAATTTCCTAACACAAACGCCCTGATGCATTACCATGCATTTGATTTCAGAAGCCTCCTACACACTACTGTAGCCTAGATTCAACCATATAAATAAATTGCAGCGAGTATGTCACCCTAGGTTAGATAACGTGTTATTCTACAAAAATGACAGATTGTGTACTCTAAAATAGTATTAAGTAACCAAACATTGGTTCATGTTCTAGATTACAGCAGCTAATTACTATAATTGTTTTGTTCAGCATTAGAATACAGGAGGGGATTTGCAATTAATGTATTGTAAATCTCTTAACAGGTGATTATCTCCATTACTTTCTCCATCATTAGATTGCAAAAAGATCCCTTGTTTACCATGTCCTGCATCAGGCTAGAGTAGGAAAGACTTCAGATGACTTTACCCTTTACTGAATTACAGCAAAGGTTTTTGGTTGGTTTTCACTGCATTAGAGTACGTGGTTCAATGCTGTAAACTGTGCACTCTATGTGGGATAAATGGCTATAGTACAGTTTGTTTAACCTGCCTCAGATCAGAGTAGACTGATCTCATTATATTATCCTTTAATGGATTATAAAAGGAGATGCTGACTACTTTCCTGCATCAGATACAGGACATCTCTCAAATGTTTTTATTCTGTGTTATATTACACATTGAAAGTACTGATTACCTTGCCCTTTAATGGCTTACAGAGAAAAATTGGTTTTATTGGTTTATCCTGTTTTCTCCAGAATTACATCAGAGATGACATTTGCTCAGATTACTTTGAGGCACTTGATTATGAAAACGCACTATATTTTGCTTATTTTGCTCTGCACTGCATTACAGAGGTAATTACGTTGATTGATTCACTTTGAATTAGATTAATGGAAGGTTCTATGATCACGTTACACAGTGTTTAATAACATTATGAGACTATTCCAAATATTTGACCCTTTACTGGATTAGAGAATGATGGGGCATATTATCAAGGGGTTTTATCTCCGCTTTTTTGGCTTTAAAAGCCAAGAGAGCGGAGATAAAATTATCTCCCTATTACCAAGCTGTCGCTAACACCAGTTAGCGACAGCTAATAGGAGATAGCGACCATCATGGGCCCCACTTTGCATGTCAGTGATATTTATCACTAATGACATGCAAAGTGGGCGTGCCAAGATGTTAGCGACTGGAAACAGTCGCTAACATCGCTATCTCCTATTACCAACTTTTGGAGATATTCGCGCTAAGCGCGAATATCTCCAAAAGCTAACATCTGCCCTGAGCAGTTCTTAGCCATGTTATCCAATGGGAGGTGGATAACATGGCTAAGAGCATTTGCTCGATAATGCATGAATATCGCTGACTTTTCAGCGATATTCATGCATTGCGGCCGTTTTTATCGCATTTGCGATAAACCTTGCTAATAGCAAGGTTTATCTGCGATAAAAATCGCCGATTTGCGGCGATAAGTTTTGTCTCTAAAGAAGTTAGAGACAAAAATTATCGCTAGTTGTTGGTAATATGCCCCGATGTTATTTGTTCTACCTTACCTTGCATAAGGGTGTAGCAAGGGCAATGATACATCTATCCTGCATTACATGAATAGCCTAACAGTACACTTAGAATGGAATATTTCTGACATACATCAAACCTATCTTAGCTATGCTGTTAAAGGCTTTAATAGGACCCCAACAGCGCAATGCAAATTCCAACTGAACAAATTTGAAAAAATGATGTACAAACAACACAGAACATGCAAGCCATATAGTTGGGTGTTAACATGCTCACAACAGTACTTGTCAGTAATTATCAATACACACACAATTTGAACACATAATTTAAGACAGAACACTTTAGTCACATCCAACATTTCACACGAATGTCACATGGATCATTTTGTTGATGCTCCAACTCACTTAACATTAAGGAGAGAAAAGAAGAATAATGTGTTCAAATAATCAGCCAAGACCATTAAGGAAAAATGTGCACAAATTGGCTCCTTCTAGTTCCCAGTTTGTAGATTTATTCAAGTGTTAAATTAATCATAACAGAAAGTAAAACGTTTGTTACAATTAGAAGCCAAATCATTAGTAAATGCAGTCATACAATGTGCATTTAAAAAGTTAAGTAGCCACAGCACACTGCAAAAGTCAAATTAATAACAACAAGCCCTAACACAAAAGGACCACACAACATCTAGCCATCTCTAAATAAAAAGCAGTTTTATCTGTACAACATTAGAGTGGCATACACAGAGTGGATACATTTGATTTTAATTCTTGCCCAAAAGGCAGATCTTGTACAATGATTCAGGTGATAAAGTATACAATTTCATAGCATGAAATTATGTAAAAAGCAGCACTAAAATATTACTTGCACAGTAAACCAATAAAACGATTTGTGTCCAATACACCCTAACACCTACTTGCACATAAGTTTCATTGGCTAGCAACTTGCAAAATTGTGTTGCACAGAGACAATTACATTGAATATAATTGACTGTTCTGTTTGACCATATGATGAACATAAAAACTAAGGGGCCCATTAGGATGTAGGGCGGATTGCAACCGCCCGCATGGCATCCTAGCCCTCCCGCCACCCATTTCCCCGCCACCATATTAGTAAGTCGACCGGGCGGAAAAGTTTTTTTTTTTTTTATAGTTCAACTGTTTATTGCATCTTTCATACGGTACACCGCTTTTGCACCTACAACCCTGGGGCCGGCAGCATGTCAATTGTGGCGATAAGAAGGTATTAACGGATTGACACAGCCTCGTTACCGACAACCCGGAGGTCCGGTGGCGTTGGGTATTAATATTTGTTACGCACTATGTACCGTGTGCAAATCTTATCAGACATGGTGTTACAGTAGAACCTTTTTTAAGATTTTCATGCATAAACATACTTGAAATTTAGTTAGATTTTTCCCAAAAGAAATACATAAATCAAGAGAAGTATACAAATGCAATATAAAATGACGTCTCATAAGGTGTCACTCTAGTCACAATCACTAATTGTACAATCGTTCAAACATACTCAAAGTGTGCGGCCAAGATAGGGATAAAGGTCTACAGTGGGGGGACATATCTACCTCAAGCACTTAAGGCAACATTACCACCCAGCGTTCCCATCCGTGGATGCACAAAACGCAATTCCCCAGTTCGGCAAGGCGCCCGGCCAAAGGGGGGCGGGGAAATCCCATGATGTGTGTATTTAACAAATGATCAACATTTGGGTATCCTCACAGCCCTCAACCAATATCCTCCGGGGCCATCGCAGGTGCAGGGGTGTGTTGACTATTCTCCATGGTGCCTGTTAAATATTCGCGGTACGGGCCCCAGATGTCGACTGCTCTGGATGCGGCAGGGACCATGTCTGAGTATTCTGTACTGTTGAGATTGCAGTGTGCCATGCTCCGGAGCCAGGAGCTGTGTAGTGGGGGTCGTCGGTCGCACCATCGCAGCGCAACCTCTCGTTTGGCTAACAGAAAACCCAGTGCCGCCAGTCTGCGCACTGACTTTGGAAATTCTGCTACATATCCCAGGAGATCGATCTCCGGAATTGGGGCCAGGGTTAAGTGAAGCATTGAACTAAGTGTGCTGTGTACTCGGGACCAATAGTCATTCAACCTAGGGCAGGTCCATGCAAGGTGAGCGAAATCTGCGAATGGGCCACCGCATTTGGGACAGGTGTGAGGTCTTGATGGGTCTCTCCTGTGGAGCCGCGCTGGTGTGAAATACAGCCTACGCAGAAACTTAAAATGTAAAAGTTTGTGTTTGGCATTGATAGAAACAATTTTTGTCGCTCTACAGCACCACTGCCATTGATCATCCGAGATGGCGTACCCCAAGTCTGTCTCCCAATCAGCACGGACCACCTGATCTCGAGAGGGGAGGAGGTCGCAGCACATCCGATACAACTTAGAGACCAAGTGAGTGCCCGACGGGTGTTGTATGATAAAAGTGAGGGGTGTCATCTCCTCGGGGGGGAGGGGGAACAAGGCGAATGAAGCGTGCAGCAAGGAGCGCAGTCTGGCAAGTACAAAAGAGTCCATGAACGTCCTCTCCGCAAAACAGTGATCCTCCGTCAGTGTGAAGGCATGACCTTCCGGGAATAAATCCCCGATAGAGGTTATATGGAACTTGGTCAATGTTTGTCGCACCACAGTCTCTCCAGTTATCGGGAGCCAAGAGGCGTTTGGCAACGGGAGGGCCTGGGAATACAGCTGTGGAAGGCCTACCAGGTGGCCCAGTCTCCCCCATGCCCAGCATGTCGCCGAGACCATTTGGATATCTTTCGGATCTCTCGGGAAGCCCGACGGGAGTGTGGTAGATAGTGAACCTGGCAGTACCAAATCGGCCTCCAGTTTCAGGTATGGGATTCTGGCGTCAGGGTGAAACCACGGGTATGCGTATGAGCACTGCGCCACCAGAAAATAGAGATAAAAGTCAGCGACGCCCAACCCCCCCGTTCATATGGGAGCGTTAACACGCGCTAAGTCACACGCGGGGTCTTGTTGCCCCATACCAGTTTCAGGAGTGAAGAGCGGAGCTGCGTGAAGAAAACTTTGGTGAGGGGAATAGGTATATTATTGAACAGGTATAGAAACCTTGGCAGTACTATCATTTTAATGATAGCAACGCGGCCGGCCATGGACAATAGGAGTCTATTCCATCTTTCTACCTGCCCCTCTAGGGCTGTCAGCGCAGTACCATAATTTAGCCTGACAATGGATTCTGTCTCCAAGTGTATATGGATGCCTAAGTATCTCACGGACTCCCGGCACCACGCAAGAGGGAAAGAATTGGGCCATTCGACAGTACTGGGCGTAAGCGGGAATATGACCGACTTGTGCCAGTTAATACGAAGGCCAGAGTATTTGCCAAATCGGGTGATTTCCAAGAGTAATGGCTCCAGGTTGGTTTGGGGTTGTCTGACATAGAGGATGGTATCATCCGCATATAGCGAGATCAGCAGTGGGCCGGTGCGGAATTGGAGGCCGCGGTGTAAATGCCTTTCCTGGAAATGACGGACCAATGGGTCCATTGCCAGAATATATAGCAGTGGGGACAGGGGGCAACCCTGCCTCGTACCGCGCGCCAGTCGGAACTGGGCAGTGAGTGTACCATTCAAGCGCAGTCGAGCGACGGGAAGAGTATATTATAATTCAACTGTGTTGACCAAGCATTCCGTGATTCCCATGCGCCGCATTACAGACATTAGAAAAGGCCACTCTAAGGAGTCAAACGCCTTTTCGGCATCCAATAGAATCGCCGCCGCCGGTGTATCTGGGTCTACCCGGTGCAGAACAGAGAATAGGGTGCGGAGGTTGAGGGATGTGGAGCGGTGTGGGATAAAGCCTGATTGGGCAGGAGAAACTATGGATTCCATCAGGAGCGAGAGGCGAATGGCGAGAACTTTCGCTAAGATCTTATAATCAAGATTTAGTAGGGACAGTGGGCGGTAAGACTCACAGAGCGTAGTGTCTTTGCCCGGCTTAGGTAATAGCACGATGACCGCCTCCCGTAAAGTGGGGGGCAGACAACCAGTTTCAAGAGCTTCGGCATACATTTCCACCAAATGGGGAACCAGCAGATCCTTATGAGCCTTGTAGAAGTCGGCCGAAAACCCATCCAGCCCAGGGGCCGAAGAACTCTTCATGGAGTCAATGGCCTCCTCTACACTATCCGACGTTATGGGATCCGCCAAAAAATCAATCATCCATTTATCTAAATACACCATTGCAATCGCATTCAGATAATCTCCTCGCTCAGTAGCGTCGTTCGTCAATGTGGAGGTGTATAGTTTGGTATAATAGGATAGAAAAGCGTCGCAGATCTCAGGCGTGGTGCGTAATGTGTCTCCCGTCGACCCTCTAAGTTCAGTGATATATGAAGAGGAGTGAGGGGGACGGAGTAGGTGTGCTAATAGCCTGCCAGGTCTGTCACCCTCCCCATGTTGTCTGGCCGTGTATGATCTGGCCAAATATCGGAGCTCTCGTTCTGCTTCTTCCCTAAACTCCACCATCAGTTGTAAGCGCCTGCGCTCCCTCTCCTCTGTGTGCTGTTGAAGCTGTGCCGTGTCCAGCGCCGCTATGTCGCGCTCTATGCGAGAGAGGGCAGCCCGCACTTCGCGCAGTATTCCAGTGTGTTTAGTGATGCACACACCCCTGATGGTTGCCTTAAAGCCCTCCCAGAGGACAGCCCAGGTGTCCACCGTGCCCGTGTTCAACTCAAAATAGTCGACTATGGCCTCCCTGAGTCCTTCAGTGAAAACTGGATCCATTAAAGCCTTTCCAGGGAAGCGCCACTTCCTTTCATAGCCCCCCTCCCGCGGGATCCTCAACCGAAGCACTATTGGAGAATGATCTGATAGCGTGCGTGGCAGTGTAAGTAGGTCCGTTACCCACCCAACCACCTCCGGGATATCAGCCAGTAATCGATTCTGGTCCATGTGTCATGAAACCCAGAGTAGTGGGAGTAAGCCGGTGTGGAAGTGTGTAACAACGCCTCAATGTCTACTAGGGAGAAGTGTGCGCATATGTCACGCAGGACTGGGCGTGATTGGGGTCTCGCGTCCGGGGTGGCTGCCGTGCTGTCCCTTGACGGATCGAGAAGTAGATTAAAATCACCGCCAATCAGTATTAGGCCAGGGTCCGAGTTCAACAATTGTACCTGCAGATCATTGAAGAAAGTGGGAGTATCGGTATTAGGGCCATATATCCCAACGAGCGTGGTCCTGTGCCCCATTAAGGTTCCCGTAACGATGACGTATCTGCCATCCTTGTCGATGACAGTATGATGTAGTGTAAATGGTAGTCGCTTGTGGGTGTAGCGCGCCACCCCCCTCGAGTACCTATTGTAGTTAGCAAAGAAGCGATGTGTGCCCCAGCTTCTGGCCACCCTAGTGGCGGAGTCGGTGGTCAAATGAGTCTCCTGCAGGAAGACAATGTCTATTTTATGTCTGGCTATATAGTTCAACACCTGTTTACACTTTCTGTCGTTGTTCAAACCCCTAACATTCCAGGTCATCATTGACAATTCTGAGGGGCCCGAATGCAATCCTAATGTGGCCATGGGAGCAAAGTAGGGCTAAATGACCTATAGCATGAGCAGTTTAGTACCAAGACTGTAATTGCATAGACTTTTGGACACCTGTAAACAAAACAAAACCCAACAAAACCCCGTTCCCACCCTCCACCCAACCTCTTACAAAACCCAAAGAGGACCATCCCACCCTGCGCGAAGGTAAAATAGAACATTATTAACAGTAGAAGTGTAGTTGCAACGGAAACCTCCGTAATGAAGAAAACAAAAAATTGCCCAAGCAGAACGGCGGTCGCCAGGGGGGGGGTAGCGACGCCACGACATCCGGGCAATCAAATCACTATTGTGTAGTAGTCAATCTAGTGAGCCTCCGGTAGCAACGTCAATGGTCCAAAATATGAGAGTAGAAGTAAGCTGAAGAGAACAGATGTCAGCCATGGCCAGTGTCCGTGAACAGATCCATGCTTTGTTGAGTGTCTCCCTGCGCCGGTGACGGTGCCCTGGAGTTGGTTGTGTTCTGGGAACCTCTGGCCTTATAAGTGTGACAAAATTCCTGCACCTCCGATGGGGAGTCGAAGACGCGGGCCCTGCCGGCCACTTCCACCCTGAGGCGTGCGGGGTAAAGCATACCATACTTTAGGCCCAGGTTTCACAGGGTAGCCTTAACCCCGGTGTATTTCCGTCGTGCCTCCTGGACCATGGCGGTGAAGTCAGGGTATAATGACAGTGAGTCGCCTTGCCATCTTATCTCACCCTTTTCCCGGGCGGCACGTAGGGCTGCATCTCGGTCCCTGAAGTTCATGATCCTGGCGATGATAGGACGTGGTGGCAGGCCCGGTTGTGGTTGTGGCCCAAGTGAACAGTGAGCTCTCTCCACCACGAATCCCGGAGTAAATTGGTCCCTTCCAAACAGGTCAATGAGAAGCTTTTCCACGAAAACATCCATCCGGCCGGTTTGGGTCCGCCACACCCAAAATGCGAACGTTGTTGCGTCGTCCGCGCGCCTCCAAATCCTCGTTTTTTATGGCCACCTCCTTCAAGATCTTTTCAACCCGATCAAGAAGTTTCAGCGTTTTAGAGCCCGCGTCCTCAACATCAGAAATGCGGGCTTCGGCCACGTCTAGGCGGCGGTCATGGGCCTGCACTTTAGATCCCATGTCTGCGAGTTTTTGTTCCAGCGTATCGAACCTATTGTCTAGTGCCTTAAACCCAGCTCTCATTTCGGACATCATTGTCGCGACCATTGTAGGGGTGTTGTCCAGCTGAGTAGGGGGCACCGCTTCCGACATGGTGCCTATGGTAGTGTCATTGCTCAGCATTGGGGTCTTATCAAAACTAAGTTTACACTGGTTAGGGTCTCTTTTCCCCATGTCGGGCAAGAATCCGCCAGCCGTATGCTGCAGTTAATTAGTTAGGTGGGGGGCGAGTGCTCTGGCCTAGTGTGGATGAGCCAGGCTAGTAGGGTAATGTGGCAACCGTCCGTCAATGCTCCTGGCGTTCAGAGGTCTTGCAATGTACAGGCCGTGTCAGGCAGGGCAGAATGGGCCGGTAAGTCCGGTTCCCGGCGGGCGTCAGGGTAGCCAGCGTCCAGGGGATTAGCCTACCAGCACACCGCTACTGACCACGCAGCTGGGCCACGACTCTCTGTCAACTGTGCTGCCGGAGAGGTTTTGAAGTCGTTGCTGGACGGTAGTGCGCTCACCGCGCCACTGGCGGGACCACCAGAGAAGATGGCGGACCAGGGCTGTTGGTCCGCCGAGAGTTCAATCCTCGCCCCGCTTCACGCTGCCGACTGGTATAGGGGGAACATCCAGGGGGGGTGAGGCAGGGCCGCCCAGTCTCGCGGCAGCCCCGAACCGAAGGCCGTCCACCCCCGCCCAGGCGTCCTCTCCCGGTACCCGGGCCCGGCCCGCCTCCCGACCCCCGCCCAGGGCAACCGCAATTCTAGCCCCCGGCTCCGGCCGCGCACCAGGCCCGATGCTGCGTGCGGCCCGGAACCACAGAGCCAGCACGGATAATCCCCCAGGCCGGCACCCGAAAGGCGAGCACAGGCCCCCGGCACCCAAAGCGGACCCCGGACAGCAGGCGCAGCGCCCAGGCGCGGAACTCACCGGATATCCAGGCGCAGGGAGAGCGGCCGCCGGTGGGGTGGCGATCCGCTCCTCCGCCGGTGTGGCCCCCTCCGAGCACCCTCGAGCCCAAGTCTGGTGTCGATCAGCGGCAAATCGCCGCGGCTGCAGGATGGTTGAGGAGAGCGGGGTTAACGAAGCCTCAGGCCCTCAGGATGTCGTGTGTAATCTGCCCGGACGGCGGAGCTTCAAACAAAGGCGGCCATCTTTTTCGCCTCCGTGGCCACGCCCCCGGGCGGAAAAGGGTTTAATATGGTGGTGGTGTCTGCTAGACACCGCCATCCATATCAGGATGCAGGCAACGCCGCCACGGAAAGGCTTGCGGATTTCGAGGTTGGGGACCCATTGCAGGCCCCAAGGATATTTGGAGGGATTGGGGGGGGCACATGGGGGTACCTAGAAAACACATTGGGGCCTATTAGGATGCCTCCATCCTCGTGGTATTGGGACCAGCTGTCAGACGTGCAGCGGTCCCGCACCGCTAATTAGGATACGACCGCCACCCTGGCGGTCGCATTCCGCATGTTTGACATTGCCGTGGGTGGCACCTGCCGCAATGCCAAAGTGCCATGGTGTGCATTTCCATGTACAACGTGGCAGGCACTGCTGTGCCTGTCACCTTGTGCGTGGAAATCGAGGGGGGTACCATGGGTACACCCCAAGTGCACTCCCCACCCCCCCGCGCCGCAACTGGCCCCAAAGCACATCCTCTTTAGCGTTTTCTTGGCGGCATTGCCACCACTGAAAGGCCATTAGTTGCACTTTGCGTCCGCCGCGATAACCCCACCATTATAATATGGCGGGAGGTAAATCTGATTACGATGGTGGGCAGATCACCACCGCCGGGCCGGCAATGGCGAACCGCCCACCATCGTAAGCAGCACAGATTCCTTCCATTCACCTAACGTTTCGGCCTTAATTGGCCTTGCTCTCAGGTGGAAGGTGAGATTCAAACTGCCAAGTGCGCTCATGCGTGCTTTTCAAAGTTCTTTTGTATCACATGGCTTAATGTTAAAACACAAGTCCCACAGTGCACCGCAGATTTCATTTAATTATGAAGACTGGAAGTCTAGGTGACTGGAAGTCTAGGTGAATGGAAGGAATCTGCGCTGCGAGATGTTGAAATAAATGCCGTTTTTCCAGTAATGGGCCTCTGGTTTCTTAGTGTTTAAGTTGATGGGCTGCTCTGTGCCCATTTTACAGAGGTCGCCCTGAAGGGTCGGGGGCTCTGGTAACAGGAGACTTTGTGTTTGGAACTTAAGGAGGAGCATGACCCACTCACGCGCCCAGCCTACTGAGGAGATGCCAATTTGGTGAAAGGGTATGCGTGTTGGAAGGGATTCGTGATAAAGAACATTTAATAACGATCGTGCTGGTAGGATGGTGTTTTATTCACGTCATTTGAACACTTACAGCAATATGCAAGGGATATTTACTCACCTGGCTGTCATTGGATTCCACATTAATACATGTGTCACCGCTATACAGGTATTAACATCGTATGCTGAGCATATAAATGAGGACTTCCACGTTAGGTGAATGGAAGGAATTTGCGCTGCCAGATGTTGAAATAAATGCCTTTTTTCCAGTAATAGGCCTCTGGTTTATGTGTATATATATATATATATATATATATATATATATATATATATATATATATCTACGATCTCAGCTTTCTCTCACCAGAGCCCAGTGACGGATTCCATCGGCGCAGAAGAAGAGAGGAAGACCCAAGTGCAGGTGAGCAGTAATTTTATTCAGTTGTTTGGAAGGCCCACCTCGACATAACGTTTCGGCCTACCCAGAGGCCTTGGTCTCTATATATATAATGCAATAGCGAGAAATGTTTTATATAGGTCGTTCTGTACCAGATGAACCCTCTTATGATGCACAAAACAAGAAACAAATCTCCTCTTAACTACAATAAAACCCAAGTAGGCATGAACTGAGGTAAAACATGTATTACTTGGTAGATTCACGCCACTCAGATCCACTAAACACCCTTCAGTCCTGTGTGAAAAACGAAAAATTACATTTTTTTTTATCAAGTACACTAAAATGAACAATTCATCTCAAAAAGCAAAGGGGGAGACATTGTGTCATTTAAAACAGCCTAGCCAAGATTCACACATATATGTATAGGTTGATTTGTCCCATATTTGGAATTTGCAAACAAAATAAAAAGTAGATATTCTCTGATAAATGTTAATAAGAAAATACATTATTTATTTATTTAAAAATAATTCTGTATATAACTGTAACATTTTTAGCATAGAATAAATAAATATAAAGATTTTAGTTCAGGTGGGATTTTTTTTAATAAATCTAAAAAATAATGTTAATTTAATATATTTATTTAAATAAAAGAAATACATACATTAATAGTTAACATAAAAATATTTTTACTTATTGGTGAGGTTGTGGAGAAAGAGGATCCTATATCCACATGTGATTGGAATGCATGCAAACTAAGGGCCGGATTACGATGGCGGACGGACTCCGTCTGCCATTGTCCCGGGGATGGGGACCGCCCGGCTATAAGGTGGCAGTCCCACATATCAAATTACAAAAGGCATTTTTTTCATTGTGGCTGGTGCTGCTGGCTACAGCACCAGCCGCAATGGGGAAAAAGGGAGATTTTGCTTTTCCTGGCACTACGTGGCAGGCACCACGCGGAAATGTAGGGTTCCCCCAAACCCAAAACCACAGTGCCTGGGGGAAAGGGTGGCCCTACGGGCCTCCAAGGTCCATCCCCACCAGCCTTTCCATGGCAGGCACCGCTGCCATTTCAGGGATTGAGAGGCCCCTGTTGCACCAGTGGGCTCAAGGAACATGTAGAGGCGTGGCGGTCGGAAACAGTACCGCCTGCCATAATAACACAGAAAACGGCCCCATGATGGCGGTGAATCCGCCAGCAACAGCCTCCCGGAGGCGGGTCACCACCATCGTAATCAGCCCCAAAATGATTTTGGAATGAGGTAGAGCTCTCCATTAGAGACATTACTAATATCATGTCACCACAGGATCCACAAACGGTTCTGCTGGGACAGGTGGACCGGAAAGTTGAACTCTTTATGGTACAATACTTTCCCTGATTTGGCTTAGATGAGAGCAGCATTAGTAAATCAACACCCTTTAAAATCAAAACTTAACTTTCTCTAATGTGGCTAAGATTGGGGCAAGAATAGTAAATATACACCCCTCTAAGTCAAGAACATTCTCAATTGTGTATATGATTGAAGTTAAAATAGTAAATGTAAACCTTTCAAAGTGCAATACTTTCCTTCCTCAATGTGGCTTAGATTGTAGTGGGATTAGAAAATCTACTTCCTTTAAATGCCAACACTTTCTCCATTGCGGTTAGAGTGGTATCAGTAAATATACATCCCGCAAAACCCAGCAGTTTCCTGAATATGGTCTCAACTGGAGTGGGAATTGTAAATCGTTACCCCTCAATATCCAACACTTTCCGTAATTTGACTTAGATTGGAGTGGGAATAGTAAATCCACACACATCAAAGTGAAACACTTTCCCCAATATGGATTAGAGAGGAGTGGAATAGTTAATTTACACTCTTTAAAGCCTAACATTTTCCCCAATGTGGTTAGGACTGGAGAACGAATAGTAGCAATGGACCCCTCAAAGTCCAACAATTTCTACAATGTGACTTAGGGGGTGATTACGATGGCGGGTGGACGTATCGTATTGGAAAAGGGACCGCCGACAGTCTGTCGGTGATCCCGACATAAGCATTACAATTCAACCGCCACCATGGCGGTCACAATGCATATATTTTGTATTGCGGCGTGTACTCCTGGCTGCCGCACACTCCGCAAGACAAAAAGGGGACACTGCACTTATCACTGCACTACGTGGCATGCACTATGTGGTGCCTGCCATATGGTGCAGGGATATGTTGGGGAGCACCTATGGTGTCCCTTAGGTCCTATGTCTGGGGTACAGGGGCGAAGTGGGGCCCGCTCAGGCCCCCAAAGTTCCTTTCTGCCTGCCTTTTCATGGCGGTTTACCGACCATGAAAAGGCGGGTGGAAAGGGACATTGTTCCAACACCATTGTAGGGAATATAATTCCCTCCGATGCACCGGCGGGCTCATGGAGCCCGTCGGATGTGTGGGGTTGGTCTTTCCAACCACCAACACACCGCCCACCTTCCTAATGTGGCAGGCAGGGATATTGCTTAGGATGGTGGTGAGAACGCCACCGACGGGCTGTCTGTGGCGGTCTCACCGCCATCCTAATCAGACCCTAAATTTTGTTTTGCTATGGGTACTGGATGTTTATTAATTGTTTATTTTTGTTCTATGTTGTGGTTATAGTTATGAGGTGTAATAAGTGTAAATAACTGCGAAAAAACAAAACAGTAGTTAGTCCAGCCTAAATAATGTACTACAACACCCTTCCATAGAAAATAAGGGAAGTAGGGACTTAAAATAAACCCAAATGAAATAATGTTACAGTAAATTAATATAAAACATATACAAAAGTAGTGTATATTCATTATTAAATTCTAAAATATGTTTAAAACATACTTTTTAAAATTAGGGGTTGCAGGGAGTTGGCCTGCAGCTTAATTTGGAACATTGGTTATTTCATATTTTAAAATTGTCCCACTAAGCTCTTGAAAGCTCCTACTAGATTCCCTGAGATCTTGCAGTACATTTATTTCGATTTCTGCCAGGCTAGGTGAATGATGTGATGTGATTGTGCTTTCTAATGTTTTCATGTTTTCAACAATTCCATTCTTTGATTGCCCTCTCATAACATGCATTCAAATAATATTTTGTACATTTCCGGAGTGTTTTCTCACTGCTTGTATGCTTGTTTGCTATACATATATCGTATGTGGTTTAACAATCCATTTCCTTTCTGAAACCTTGTGTGTGTGTCTCTTTCTGCCATTTATCTGTGGGTTGTACAATATTAATATATTTAGCTAATGTACATATTTTTATTTTGTATAGTTATTTACATGTGTTACATGTTTTAAATAATTTGTGAATGTATACTTATGATTTACATGTTCTAGGAGCTCTTTATAGATGTCTATTTAGTTTTTCATTAATTTTGAAGATTTTTTGCTCAGTTTGTACTTAACTTTTGAAAAATAGTAGTATTAGTGCTACATGCTAAATAATTCAGTTTTTTTTGTTTAAATGTGTTTATTGTTTTATACCAGACAAACAAACACATAAATCTTAACCCAACACATCAGTCCGATCACCTGCCAGCCCTCATCCACCTGCACAGAACAGTCCGACCCCAGCCAGGTATTCACCTGACGCCTTCCGCTGTACCGTTTCTCCTCCATTGTGGCACTACCCTAATTGTAACTCTAGTCTAGACCAGTCAGTCCTATAGTTCCTTGTGTCATCCATTGAAGCGTTCCTCAACTCTACCCCCTTTGGGTCCTCTATAGGCACGTTAACTCCCAGCTACCCCATATTTTCTCAAATTATTATGGGCAGCCCCACCCTCTGTAGACCCCCTTTCCATCAGTTTACAGAGTTCCATGCCTGCCTCCCAATCTTGATACTGGGGGGAGTCCCATTGCCCCTCTTTTGGGCAATATCCCATTTGGCCACTATACACACCATAGTCATACGTATCTTCTGGCAGCATGACAGACCTGAGGGGCCCCCTATTCCCAGCAATATAAATCTGGGTTGCAGTTCCAGGGGTACCTCTGTGGCCTCCTCTATTGAGCCTCTGACTGCCTCCCAAAATGAAGGCAGCCTGGGACAGGTCCATAGTGTGTGCAGGGATGTTCCCTCCATTCCACCGCCTCTGAGGCAAAGTGCATTCTCTGACCTCCCAATTCTATGAAGGTATGTTCTCATGTACTATGTCCTATGGAGAATTTTAAATTGGATCAGGGGGTAACTTGCCTTTATTGCAACCTCTGCGGGAAAACATAGCGCTGTTTGCCTCTCCTCCTCATCTATCTCTCCCAGGTACTGTTCCCATCTACCCTGCAGTCATGTGAGAGTGGCCTGAGTGTTCTTCTTTATGGTGCCATATGTCACCGAAATGAGTTTACTTCCGATTCGTCCATCCGACAGCCTTCCCTCCTAGGGGGAATCCGCCTAAGTTTCCGCATCCTTGGGTATGTATTACTGGAGTGCATGTTGCAGCTGGCCATAGCGGAGCCATTGCAACTCTGAGATCTGATATTCTTTCCTAGGAATGCTAACAGTACCACTCAGTTGGCTTCTCAGGTGTCGGCCTGGGTGGAAAGACCAATGTTGTCCCAACGCCAGAAGCTCTTTATTGCCACTACTGGCTTCAGTCTGGTCCCTAGCCAAAATGGGCCTTTTGAGGTCAATCTGCCGCCCCAACCCATTTCTCTGGTCAGTTTCCTCCAGGTGTCTACTATCGTCCTAATTGCCAGGCTTGCCCAAGGGTCCTGCCTCTCCTAATACAGTATGTGCGCATAACTCTACCCGCCCATATCTAGCATATCTTGGTGAAATGCTGGGTCTTCTCAGTCTGCATGCGCCCAGTCATTGACCATGCTAACCCTCACAGCTTCATAGTACTTCTTAACGCACAGCAGAGCAATACACCCATTAAACTTGGATTTATGGAGGACCTTTATGGCTATGCTGGGTTGTCCCCTCGACCAAAGTAGTGTTTTCACAAGCACATCCACCCTGGCAAACAGAGCATCATGACCCTGTACATACTGTTCTGAATAATGTATGAGAGTCGGGGGCAGCCATCATTAAAAAAAAGTGCTGCCTTTCCCATTAATGAGAGCTGCAACATGTGCCAGTGATTCACATCCCGCTCTAACCCCTGCATCATGGGCAACAAGTTTGCCTCGTAATGCGAGTTAGCATCTGTAGACCCCCAACCTGCAGGTCATCACCATGAGAGGCAAAGGCAGTGCTCCCTGGGGCACCAAAATTTTTAGAACTATTCCCAATTCATGACGAAGCGGGTATACCTGCTGAATGTCTGGAAGATATCCTGCAACTGGTCCAACATCTGGTCTGGTTTTGTCAAATATAACAGAATAAGCACAAGGAGATAATGGACAGAGTGCTGAATCTTTCAGACACTCACTTACCTGGCCAGGGTACCCAGGTTTCACAGGGTCAGATTGGGAGGAAGATCTTTTAGTTTCGCTGTTGCGAAACTCTGGAATGAGCTTCCGCTCGAAATCAGACAACGTAGTACTCTGTCCATGTTTAGGAAAAAGATTAAAACTTGGTTGTTTCCTAGAAACTAATCCTGCTGGGCTTCAGTAATGCTCATCTGAGATCGCCTTTCATCTCTAATTCATCGTTCTTGCTCCGGCTGGTCTGTGTTCCACGTATCTTCTTTAGCGCCAGGGTACCCGTGGGGTGTTTGTTGCGCTCTATAAATATTATATACAATACAATACAATACCCCCAGTCACAGATCTGGGTTGAATCCATCATCATTCTTTAGCTCACTTCGCCACCTCAGTTCAGACCCAGCTATATGCAATCAGTCTTGACCCTGTGCCTCATGGGAACAGTCCAGCCTGCCAAACTGCCAAGCCAGGTCTTCTTTGAACCTTAAACAAGCATCCTGGGACCAGTTTCTGGGTAACACCCTTCATCAGCCAGGTTAGCTTGAATCCAATGGCAAAGTGAACAAGCGACCCAAGTCTGGGCGTACCCTGTCAACTTAAGGTGAACAAAGCAAACACAAGGATATGATGGACGGAGTGATGAAACTTTTCAGACACTCACCCCCAGTCACAGATCTGGGATGAATCCATTATCATTCTTTAGCTCACTTCAGACCCAGCTATATGCAAATCAGTCTTGACCCTGTGCCTCAAGGGAACAGTCCAGCCCGAACTGTCAAGCCAGGTCTTCCCTGAACCTGAAACAAGCATCCTGGGATGTGTTTCGGTGGTAACACCCTTCATCAGCCAGGCTAGCTTGAATCCAGTAGCAAAGTGAGCAAGGGACCCACGTCTGGGCATACCCTGCCAACTTAGGGCGAACAAAGGAATCACAAGAGATGATGGACAGAGTGCTGAAAGTTTTCAGACACTCACCCCCAGCGGCAGTTCGGTCTGGCACAGGGTCAAGACTGATATGCATATGGCTTGGTCCAAACTGGGGTGACGTAGTATGCAAAAGAACGATGGATTTAACCCAGATCTTTTGACTGGGGGAAAATGTTTGCATTGTCAGCATTCCATCCATCATTTGTTTGCTGTAACACTTTTCGCCCTAAGTGGGATGGACATGCCCAGACCTGGGTCCCTTGCTCACTGTGCCACTGGATTCAAGCTAGCCTGACTGAAGAAGGGTGACATACCCTGAAACAGGTCCCAGATGCGTATTTTCAGTCCAGGGAGGACCTGGCCTGGAAGTTCGGTCTGGACTGTTCCCATGGGGCACAGGGTCAAGTCTAATTTGCATATGACTGGGGTGGCTTAGTGGGCAAAAGAACGATGGATTCAACCCAGATCTTTTGACTGGGGAAGAATGTTTGCATTGTCAGCATTCCGTCCATCATTTGTTTGCTGTAACACATTTCGCCCTAAGTGAGGTGGGTATGCCCAGACTTGGGTCCCTTGCTCACTGTGCTACTGGATTCAAGCTAGCCTGGCTGAAGAAGGGTGGCATACCCTGAAACCGGTCCCAGGATGCTTGTTTACGGTCCAAGGAGGACCTGGCCGGGTAGTCTGTCTGGACTGTTCCCATGGGGCACAGTGTCAAGACTAATTTGCATATAGCTGGGTCCAAACTGGGGTGGCGTAGTGGGCAAAAGAACGATGGATTTAACCCAGATCTTTTGACTGGCGGGGAATGTTTGCATTGTCAGCATTCCGTCCATCATTTGTTTGCTGTAACACTTTTTGCCCTAATTGGTAAGGGTATGCCCAGACGTGGGTCCCTTGCTCACTGTGCCACTGGATTCAAGCTAGGCTGGCAGAAGAAGGGTGACATACCCTGAAACCGGTCCCAGGAAGCTTGTTTCCGGTCCAGGGAGGACCTGGCCTGGCAGTACGGTCTGGTCTGTTCCCATGGGGCACAGGGTCAAGACTGATTTGCATATAGCTGGGTCCAGACTGGGGTGGTGTAGTGGGCAAAAGAACGATGGATTTAACCCAGATCTTTTGACTGGCGGAGAATGTTTGCATTGTCAGCATTCCGTCCATCATTTGTTTGCTGTAACACTTTTCGCCCTAAGTGGTAAGGGTATGCCCAGACGTGGGTCCCTTGCTCACTGTGCCACTGGATTCAAGCTAGCCTGGCAGAAGAAGGGTGACATACCCTGAAACCGGTCCCAGGATGCTTGTTTCCGGTCCAGGGAGGACCTGGCCTGGCAGTACGGTCTGGACTGTTCCCATGGGGCACAGGGTCAAGACTGTTTTACATATGGCTGGGTCCAAACTGGGGCGGCCTAGTGGGCAAAAGAACAATGGATTTAACCCAGATCTTTTGACTGGGGGAGAATGTTTGCATTGTCAGCATTCTGTCCATCATTTGTTTGCTGTAATAAATATAACAGAATGTCATCTGCATAAAGTGATGTACGCTCTTCCCATCCTGTACCACTGGGCCAACCCCAATATGTATCCTCACGCCAATGCCTCTATTGCCAGTGCAAATAGCATTGGTGACAGTGGGCACACCTTCTGGTGCCCCTCTGTACTCTCAAATCCCGGGAGACACAACAATTGAATTTTACTCTGGCTCTTGGTTTATCGTAAATTAGCTTAACCCATCTAAGGTATTTTGGCCCAAAGCTTATCTTTCCCAGGATCCTAAACACATACGCCCACTCCACCGAATCAAAGGCCTTGTTGGCATTTAACGATACAATTACCTTTTCTTCAAACGTAACCTCCACCACTGCTATGTTATTGTGCAGTCGCCTCACGTGCAGTCAAATTGAGAGACCTGACATAAACCTGTTTTGATATGGCTGCACGAGATCAATGACCTCAGTTCGCTGTCTATTTGCTAAGACCTTGGCAAGGATTTTTGTGTCTGCGTTAAGCAGGGATATTGGCCTATATGATTCGCACCTTCCCAAGGGCTTCCCTACTTTCGGAATGAGTACAACTGTTGCCATCCTCATTTCTGTTGGCAGTTCCTTGGATTTAAATGCTTCCATGTACGCCACGTGCAGAGGCACCGCTATCCTCTTATTCATTCTGTGGAATACCTAGATAGGGAACCCGTTCGGGCCCAGATCCTTCCCAGTCTGCATCTGCCCCACCACCAGTGTCACCTCCTCTATTGAGACATCAGCCTCCTCTTACCTTGCTTGTTCTGAGCGGAGGCGCCGCAGCAGCAGTCATTTACAAATACCAGTACATATTGCAGTTTGCACTATAGAAAGTTTCTTTGTATCGCGTAAATCCTCAGTTATCTGATCACTGTCCCTCATCTTTTCCCCGGATGCTACTGTTATTTCTCGTACCTGCATCCATACTGTTGGAAAGTGGGTTATTGGTAGGGGTATGTATGTACCTACCACTAATAATAAGGCCACCAATATGGTATAGAGTCCAGTAAAGGTCTCACAACAGAGTCCAATGTAAATTTATCAATGGTCCCAATGAAACATCAATTTCTCCACAATCTTTTATTTTCAAAATTAGTTTTTTCAAATACAATTATGACAAAAGAAGTTTCATAACGAACATGAAATACAAAAATACCACCCTGACATATAGAAAAAATCCTTTCCTTTTTATCAGACAACCCACGCAACGAAAAAACTACTCACATCCAATTCACCACTCACAACCGCTCCATCATTCATTCATAACACTCATACAACATAAGCCCACGGGAGCCCCCACAAAACAGTAGTAGTATTAGCAAAATGGGCTCCCCCCCCCGAAGGAGGGCTAACATCAACCCCCAAACTCGTAAACAACAAATGTAGGACTCTACGATGGTGCACTATGAGTAAATCAACACAGTAAAACGCTAGTTTCTATGTACACTATCAATCACCACTATAGTTAGATTATGTTAGCTTGACATTAGGGGGGCACAAGGTTGACGCGTTTCGAACCCTGTAGTTATCAGCATTCTCCTCAGGACCGTCCAAATCTTATTGCACTACGAGGTTACTCTTGCCGTGCATATGGTAATGCTGAACGAGTTTTTACCACGTGGGCGGTGACCAGACTGGTAACCAGTTCTCTCAACGAGCAAATCGTGTACCTTGGCGTGTTCACACACAACTGCTGTGAGTGGGGGGAAGGGCAGACTCGAACACCGTATGTGCTGCCGGTTCGCTTCGTCTGGTAAATTTGTGGTACAGGCAGAAGGTCAATGTCCCAACAGCCTTGAGGCGTCCAACGAACGCCTACGAACTTCCGTATAAGTCAAATCTTGCGGGATCTCTTGATCTTTGTGTTGGTTGTTGTATTATTGGCTCAGCCTTTCTGAGTACAGAGTCAAGGCCCTTGGTTGTTCCTTAAAATCCTATAGTGCCACTCTGGTACATCTTGTTGCGCTTGACTGGGAGAAAGTCAAAGTTTAAGGCTGACCTGAGGAAAGTCAGGAAAATGGTCAGGCGATTTAGTCGATGTTTCTTAAGTAATTTTGCCCGGCGTTAAACGCCTCTAATACCATACGAAGTTTATCAAATAAAGAGGCAGGCGCTGGAGACAGGAAGACAGGAAACAAGTTTTATTCCGAGGGAGCAGAACACATCAGATCGGACAACAAGGTATCGTCTCGAGGTGCTCTCTAGCAGCCTCTCTGAGGCCTGGCCTTTTATACACTGGTTTACGACATGTGACCGCTCTTTATTACAATAAGGACATTGTGAAGTAATGAAACATGACATCCCCGGTACCCCCCCAGTTCCGGCTCATTCCAACACGTGGCTACAGTAGAGGTCCTCACCCCCCCATACAATAGGAGGGGGCTATCACGCAGCTGAGTGTTCCGCCGATTCCTTTGGAATGTGTGCGCCTGATCGAATCTCAGGGGGTGGGGAAGTCATGATCAATAGTAGCTCCTTTGAAGAGGGGCGAGTGCATACAGTAGTGGGCAATAAACTGTATCCTCAGGCTAAGGGATGACCAGCGGTCCGTGCAGACAATCGGGCTCTGAGGAAGGGGCCATCAAAGGAGAGATATTCATGAAAGAAAGGATCGGTGTGGACAGTCGAGCATAGAGGAAGGGTTTATCAAAAGAGGGGTATTCATGGAAGGAAAGGAGGTGTTGGTCAGGCGCGGGGTGTGATTCCCAGAGACAGAGTCATGCGGAAGAGGAGGGTTCATGACTTGTGCATGTGAGCGCGGGGGCAGCCAGGGTGCATGGGGGATGCTTGCAGGGTCAGGGAAGTGCGCAGATGATCGATCGTGAACAGGGAGACCATGGTACCTAAAATGGCTGTCGTGTATATTCATACGTGAGTCTGAGGAATGGGCAAGATGGCGCAGATGATGTTCAGTTCATGAACTAAAATTCCACAGTCCTCCCTTTTAACATGTCTCGCCAGCTTGTCAATTCGGATCTATCCCCATAAGACCACGTATTTCTATCTCATAGAGGGGACTCATGTGCTCAGTTCTAAAGTCCAAAGTCTTAGGGCACATACAGTTAGAAATGAGTGAACACAAAGGTGGCAAACATTGAATACCTAAGCAACACCCACACAGTATCACGACTGGTATCAGTATAAATGTAAACAACCTCCATCCCCAGTCCTTCAAAGTGTCCCAAAACCAGCTTCCAAGCGACCATCCTTCTTGCTCCTGGTGAACCTCTGAGGATAATCTGTGGAGGTGTTCGATTGCTTTGTAGCCTGAAGGCGAGTTATCTGGCACGTAGGTGCAACAGCTGGAGCCGATGATGGGGCATGCTCCTCCACGGTCGGCCAGAACCACATCTAGAACAAGGCGGTTTTGAAGAGCCACCAGGCGGACTGCCTGAAGCTCAGCCGTGTTGTTAGCGAGGATGCCAGCCGTGATGTTAATGGTTGTTTCTACTGCCTGAGTCAGGTGTCGGATAGCGCGGCTATTTGCCATTGGGCCCCACAGAGGAACAAGTCCCTTCACCGCATCCAGGAACTGTGCTCCGGTGGAGTCGGCTTGTCCAATGTCTCCGGCGCGCTTTTGCCGGTGATGGTAGGCTGGGGCCAGAGACGTGGGGGGAAGAATGAAGGCGATGTAGCACGTACCCCTCCAACCTTTCGGGAGCCAAGTCTAAGCTTTGATGCCACAAACAAAGTACATATTCGGAGAAGCAACAAAGGAGGGGGGATCAACTGAGACCAATGTTCTGGTGATGTGGCAGGAACTGTGACCAACCAGCTGTGTTCCCTGGCCTTCGAGGCACATGAGACCTGTGACATTGATGACAGACAGGGCCACAGTCAGAGTGGCAGCCGTTCGCTTCCGCAGGTAGGAGAAGGTGGGTCTAGCTGGATTGTGGAGCACTTGCATTTCAACTCGTTCTTTGGCAGGGATGCTCATATGGAAGGCGGAACCTGAGGTCACAGGACAAAAGGGGGCAGACGTCCTTCCTGTTTTGTTCAGCCAGAACCCATAGTAGAAGTGTGACACTGTTTGACCAGAAGCGGCGTTGTCCTTGTGGCTTTCCTGCAAGAGGATCAACCAGGCGAGGCAGGAGCCGTGAACTGAGAAAGGAGAAGGGATGAAGGGGATGGAGTGTCCAGTGGCATGCGGGAGCAACCCGCAGACCCAGCAGTTCGTGGCATTTGCAGCAAGGTTGTGCTGGTGCAATAATTGCACGAAGGAATTGTTCCAGAACTCCTTACGCCTTTCTCGGAGCTGAGGCGAAAGGGGGATCAGGTGATTCTCTTTCATGGTGGTTGGCTGTGCAGTGGTCAGCAATATCTGATGAGCGGGTGTGCTGTCCTCCAAGATCCAGAAGGAAGTCATGAGGAGGAGGCAAAGGAGGAAGAGAATGAAGTAGGCGATTGTCTTTGATTTGTGCAAATTGTCAGCCTTTGGGTTCCTGTAGTGGGTATTTCCGGGTGCGTCCATCATCTTCTTATCTGGCGCTTCCATCATCTTCTTATCTGGCGCTTCCATCATCTTCAAGGTGCTCGGTAGTGGGCAGAACCACAGACTTTGTTTAGCTTCTCTCCGGGTAACCCTTGGTTGTTTTAGGCCACCGTTCTGAGATTTTAACTTAGTCCGTGGTCTACTTAGCCGAAGCTCCCTCCTTTCGACGCAGGAAATACCCTTCCCGGGATGGCACAGTGGGATCAGGGAATTTTGCAAGTTCAAGTGCCTCGGTATCAGGATAGCAGTTCAGTGATGGCCGGTTTTTGTTCAGGAGCTCTTCTTGGGTGTCGACGTTTTCTGTCGTGGCCAGGGTCGAGGAGACCTTCTTGCAGGGGTGGGCGTGCAGCCAGTGCCTTTTCCCCTCTACTCGAAGAGCCGTCCGAGTGGTGATCAGTACTTGCCAGGGGCCCGTCCACCGGGGTTCCAGACTCTTTGCCCGTTGAAAATTCCGGACTAAAACATAATCTCCCGGTTGGATATCGTGACCGGGACCCCTGGAAGCATCGGGGATGGCCTGCTGCACCTGTTGATGAATGACAGACAACGTTTTAGTTAACTTGTATAAATAATCTGACAGCAGGACGTCGGGGACGTCGTGAATGGATGTTGGTTTGGGGGCAGTCCAGAGGTTCATTGGTCGCCCAAACACAACCTCGTAGGGGGTCAAGTGGTGCTTAGTGGGAGTGGAGCGCATCGATAGCAATGCCTGTGGGAGGGCATCTGGCCACTTAAGTCCTGTGGTGGCCACTATTTTTGACAGTTTCAGTTTCAGTGTAGCATTGTGCCGCTCAACTAGGCCAGCGGATTGGGGGTGGAAGACTGCATGGAACCTCTGCTTTACCCCGAGCCCCTTCAAGATTAGTTGGATAACTTCAGCTATGAAGTGGGGGCCATTGTCGCTCCATAAAATTCGACAAAGGCCGTAGCGAGGGAAAAACTCTTTCAGTAGTACTTTGGCAGTAGTCATGGCAGTGTTATCACGGGTTGGATAGGCTTGCACCCATTTGCTGAAGGCACATACAATGACTAATACGTACTTCAAGCCTTGGCATCTCTCCAGCTGGATGTAATCCATCTGGAGGACCTCAAAGGGGTGGTCGGGGATCCCAAACCCTCCCCGGGGTACCACAGTTCCTTTCCCGGGGTTGTGTTGTAGGCAGATAAGGCACTGCTGGACCAGGCGTTTGGCTGAGTCGGGATTTTGTTGTTGTGCCAGACTTTGGAAATGAGTTCAATCATGGGGGCAGAACCTATGTGTGCAGGGGAGTGTGCCATAGTCAGTATGGGAATCAAGTATGAGTCAGGCAGCAACCATTTGTTAGTGTCTTTTGTCCGCCAGCAGCCTTCATCGTCCTTCAGACCCACCCGTGCCCATTCAGTCAGTTCGTGAGGTGTGCTGGCCGACTGGATGTCCCTAATCGTTTCCCTAGCGTCAGTCCATTTTTCCGCTTGTGACCTGGTCACATATATGCGTGTCATTGTCCTATTCTCAGCTGTGGTTCGGGCAGTGATGTCGGCCAGTGCGTTTCCCTGTCCAACTAAGTCCGTCACCTTCTTGTGTGCCTGGCATTTGATCACTGCTAATCGTTTGGGGAGGAGAACTGCTTCAATCAGGGCGGAGACTAGATCTCCGTGAAGGATGGGCGTGCCGTGGGACATCAGGAATCCCCTTTCCCTCCACAAGAGCCCAAAATGATGAACCACCCCGAAGGCATACTGGCTGTCCGTGTAAATGTTCGCCGTGGTTCCTGCTGCTATGATACATGCTCGTGTGAGGGCAATTAGCTCTGCCGCCTGTGCGGATCGTTGCGTGATGCGGGCTGTTTCAACTACTGTTCGGGCTGTCATCACCGCATAGGCAGCTGAAGTGGTGCCGTCTGGGAGTTTGATACAAGAGCCGTCTACCCATAGCTCTCCATCAGGGTCTGTCAAAGCAATGTCTCGGAGGTCAATTCTACTCCTGGTCTGTTCGTCCGTGAGGGTCACACAGTCGTGTATAGGGGGCACATCGGGGTCATTTTCGGCAAGGGCAACAGTGTAGCAGGATTCAAAGTTGTGCATCTCTTCAGAGTGATGTGGGGTGCAAGTAGAGTCAATTCGTACCCCGTCAGTCGTGCACTAGTCAGGTGTTGGGTCTTGGTCTGGTTCAAAAGGGTGTCAACTGCGTGGGGTACTAACACCGTGAGAGAGTTCGAAAGTACAATTCCCTCACTCTGACGGATAGAGACAGCAGCGGCGGCTACTGCTCGAAGGCAGGCAGGTAAAGCTCTGGTGACTGGGTCAAGAGTGGCAGAGAAGTAGGCACAAGGGCGTTGTTTGGAGCCGATGGGCTGAGTTAGAACAGACAATGCGTCCCTCCCTTTCGTGAGTGAAGAGGGAGAAGGGCTTGGAGTAATCTGGTGTCCCTAGGACGGGAGCTGAGCAAAGGGCATCTCGCAACTCCTTAAAGGACGCTTGGCATTCGGGGGTCCAAGGGAGTGGGAAGGAAACATCTTTGGCCAACAGGGAAAGTAGGGGCTTTATAATGAGACTGAAATTTGGTAACCATTGTCGGCAAAAAGAGGTAAGGCCCACCAATGAACGGACTTGCTTCTGTGTTTTTGGGATGGGGGTGTCTAGGATGGTTTGGATTCGGTCGGGCGTAAGTTTCCTCCCTTCTTTGGACAGGAGATGGCCTAGGTATGTCACTTGAGGCTGGCAGAACTGCAGTTTCTTTTTGGAGACTTTGTGGCCATTCTCCGCAAGAAAGTGAAAGAGTTGGATAGTGGCCGTGATTGCAAGTGGAGTGGTGTCGGCCGCCAAAAGGATATCATCGACATATTGGATCAACACCACTCCATCTGGTAGCTGGACGGCGTCCAGCTGTCTTTTGAGAGCCTGGCTGTAAATGCTGGGACTTTCAGTGTAGCCCTGGGGAGCTCTACAAAATCGGTACGAACGGTTTTTTAAAGTGAAGCCGAAGAGATAACGGCTGTCTGGATGGATGGGGATAGAGAAAAATGCATTCTTGAGATCAATAACGGTGAAGGTGATGGCAGTGGACGGGATGAGGGTCAGAATGGTGGTGATGTCTGAGACTACGGGGTACTGTGGCACCACCACTTTGTTGACTTCTCGCAGGTCGATGATGAAGCGGTACGCTTTCTCATCTCCCTCACCTTGCTTCTTAACAATGGGAGGATAGGGCTGTTGCAGACATTACTAACCACTTCCTCTACCACTCCTGCATCTACCAGGGACTGAATAATCGCTACCAATGCCTTCTCGCCTTCGGGCGATATCCGGTACTGTGGGAGTTTCGGGAGTATTGCGTCTGGTCGAACAGTTATGTGCACAGGGTCGATCATCATTCGTCCTACATCCGAGTCGTTTCTGGCCCATAGGTACAGGGGTAGGGTGTCGAGCAAGGTTAGGTCAGCATCAGTTATAGAGTACATATGTTGTGCGGGCGGGATCTGGAAATGCTCGGGTTGTCGTACAGGATGACTCGGACTCCATCTGGGGAACACCTAATAGTAGCTCGGAAATGTTTTAGTAAATCAATACCCATAATGGCGTCAGGAGAGTTGGAGGAGAGCAGAAATGTTGTGTCAGTGGGGTTGTTTCTAGGTCAAAGGAGATAGGTACAGACAGGGGATTAGTGGAGGGCGTTCCATCGAAACCTATCGATGTAATGTGTGAGCCAGACAAGGGTGCCCTTGGAATCAGTCGCTTTGATAATACACTACGTGTCGCTCCAGTGTCTACCAAGAATGGAGACTTTGTACCCAGGACCTTAGCGGTGACGTAAGGACCTTGCTGGTCAACACAGAGCTCGACTGGATCCCTCCCTTGCCCCTGGCAGTCCTATGCGAAGTCGGGAGTGTTCTCACTGTCAGATAGTTGGTACTGGTTCTGTCGGGGACGGTCAAATGTGTTCGATCTTCCTGGTCGGTCGCTGTTGGTGTCGTTTGTGTACCCCCGTCCCTGTCCTCTAGTCCTAGGGCCATTCGTCATGTCCCTCGTTTCTTTATTTTTAATTAGTTCCAGAAGAGCCGGACATTGAGACTTCCAATGCCCGAATCCTTTGCAAAATGCACACTGATTATCTTCTATGTACCTTCGTCCAGAGTAGGGAGTGGGCATGCGGTCCTTTGGGGGTGGATTTCTAGGGGCGATCGATTGGTAGCTCCCCCTGTGTAGTTCTTTCCCGACTGCCACCCCTTGTATCTGGGCTATCATCACCCTTTCTTTCAAATATTTCTTCTTTCTCTCGGTTGCCCTATCATTCTCATTCTTTTGGTGTTCGTAGTACTGAGCCATTTGGAGGATAGCGGCGGGTTTGGAGGCCCCCCAACTACTCTCGCTCGTTTGTAGCTGTTCGGAAACCTCTCGTGACAGACCCTTTACGTAGTTTTGCACAAATAGGTGTTGTCCGGTTGCGGTGGTCATGTCTTGGCCACTGTAGTCGGAGAACACCGTTTCAAATCGGGAGAAGTATTCTGATACGTCTTCCTGGGGTTTCTGACGGCAAGCCGTGACTATTGACCAATCTACCTTTTTCTCTGGGATCAAGGTTTTTAGCTTCTGAACTATTTTGTCCGGAAGTTCCAGTATGTCTTTTATCGGTTTCCTTCCGGGCTCTCGCCGTCTATCTAGCTCACTGAGTTGATTCCAGGTATGTTCGAACAGATCTGTGTGATCGGCTTTCCGGATTTGCTTCCACACGTCAGCCGGCAGACATAACCCGAAAAACAAATCAATGTCTGCTAGAGTCATTATCGTTGAGCCCAAGGCTGTGCCTAATTCGGTGTAAAATGCTGTCGGGTTCTTCCTTAAATCAGGCAGGGTTTGCCTAAAGGTTAAAATATCTTGTCGATCCCAGGGTTGGTAAACCCAATTGTACACAACCCTTCCTTTTGCATCTGCGTGGTTGATATCGTCGTTTGTTCCCTGACCCCTTGGGGGAACCCAGTAGGGGGCGGCTTCTCTGATAGGCATCATGGTGTTGGCTACTTCTAATGGGGACTCAGCCGTTTCAGGGACTGTGATCTTAACCTCTGGTGTCTGTTCCGTGAGGTGGCGGAAGACTTCAAGCGTTTGCATGAAGAGGTCCGTCACATCGCGCTCAGTCCCATCTCCAACATCGACCTTTCTATATAGAGCCGTGAGCTTAGCAGGACTCTTAGTTTGATACGTATCCTCATATGCGTTCAGGGTGTGGTAGCTGAACCGTAAAATGAAATGCCGTCTGTGGCTACCGGCATGTGAATTGTGCATATCCATCGTATATTCTTCGCTCTCTTTCCGTTCTACCAGTGTCTTTGCTATCTTGTCAATCCCATCCCGCTCGTCTTTGCTCAACCTATTTGGTCTGGCCGTTAGCTGCTTGCTAGTCTCGAGTTCATCTGATGTTGTTACCAATGTGGCTGGTGCGAAGGCCGTAAGAGCCGGGGCACTATGTTATGTTATGTTATGTTATGTTAATAACTTTTATTCAGCGCACAGCTGCCCCAGCGAAGGGGCGTCCTGGCGCCTGATCAAGTACCACAACATAACAGATCGCCACTGAGAAGAAGAAATTAATTAACGGAGGTGAACAGATGGGTCTTAATCGCCCGTCTGAAAAGAGTCAGGCTATTCAGGGCACGGATATGGACAGGAAGAGAGTTCCATAGTCCAGCCGCCATAACACAAAAAGAACGACCTCCTATCCTACTCAATCTGAATCTAGGCACGTTCGCTAGGTAGAGAGATTCCGACCTGAGAGACCGCCTGGGGACATATGGGGAAACAAGGCCCATCAAGGCGGGGGGAGACGAGAGTTTCAAGATCTTAAATGTCAAACAGAGTGCCTTAAATTTGATTCTCTGTCTGACCGGCAGCCAATGCAGGGAGGTCAGGACTGCCGATACAGAGCACCGTCTCGGGAGGCCTACAATGGCCCGCGCAGCGGCATTCTGTACTCTCTGCAGTCTAGTCGCCTCAGCCTGATTAACGCCGAGTAACAGAGCACTCCCATAGTCCAGCCGGGAAAGAATGGAGGCTTGGACAACCAGTTGCCGAGTAGGGGGGTCGAAGAATTTAAGGACCGGTCTCAGTCCTCGCAGAATCCCATAACAGGTGGCTGCGATCTTCTTAGTATGGCTGGTAAAAGAAAGGTTGGAATCCAGCCAGACCCCCAAGTTCTTCACTTCGGCCGCTGGAATGGGAGTCACCCCCAGCTCAGGAGGCCACCATTGATCTCCCCACGAATCCGCTTGCTTTCCTAAAATCAGGACTTCGGTTTTCTTGGCGTTTAACTGTAAACAGTTAATACGCATCCAGTCCGCCACGGCAAGAAGCCCTGCGCGAAACCTGGGGGCAGTCACCTCAGGGTCCCCACTGAGTGTCACCGCTAGCTGCGTGTCATCGGCATAAGATGTCATGGTTAAGCCAGATTGTCTAACTACGGCAGCTAGCGGTTTCACATACAAGTTGAACAGCGTGGGGCTCAACGCCGAACCCTGAGGGACTCCTAACCCCAGAGGAAGGAACGAGGACTGACCAGGAGGAATGGCCACTTTAAAAAACCGGTCCGAAAGGAAAGAGCGGAACCATTGAAGAGCCTTGCCCTCAAGTCCCACTTCCTCCAACCTCCGCAACAAAATGCCATGAGACACAGTATCAAATGCGGCGCTCAGATCTAACAAAAGGAGCGCCGCTGTCTGCCCCACATCCAGCACCGAACGGAGATGTTCGCTCATAAAGAGCAGAGCCGTTTCGGTGCTGTGTTGTGCCCGAAAGCCATTCTGACTCTCGTCAAGAATATTATTACGAGAGAGATGGGCAGACAAGATGGAATTTACATGTGCCTCAGTGACCTTGGCGGTCCAGGGCAGGAGGGAGATGGGGCGATAGTTCTCAGGGAGCAGAGGGTCTAGACTAGGCTTCTTCAATATAGGGCTGACCACAGCTTGCTTCCAAGAAGCAGGAACCACGCCTTCCGTAAGTGAAAGATTAATCAGGTCCAGTATGGGTTCACGACACAGGGGCGGGAGGAGAGTGATAAGCTCTGGCTTCAAAGGATCTAAAGGAGAGCCCGATTTAATTTTGAGGCTCAGGGTGTCAAATGCCTCAGCCGACATAGCAGGCAAGGAGGACAGAGGTTCACAATCTGGAACCCCAACAGGCCTGGGCTCAGCATCGGGCACAGCTGGCATAAACCCTCGGTAGATTATCTGCACCTTCTCCACGAAAAAGGATGCCAAGCTTTCACAATGAGAGTCCGTGCAGATTTCTAGCGAGGTGGCCCGTTTACCCATCAGATCTTTAAGCACCTTAAAAATTAATTTAGATGGATTAGGGCTGTTGGAGAACTCAAACGCATAATATGCTGCCCGGGCTTGACAGATAGCTCTGTGATAGCTCTTAAGCTGGGTAAAGTACAATGATTTCAGTGTGGGGTCAAAAGACTTCCTCCACGCCCTCTCCGCTTGTCGGCAAGTTCTCTTGAGCTCAGCAAGGGACTCATTATACCAAGGACTGCGGGTTTTAGCATGACATTTCGACCAACGCATTGGTATAAGAGAATCGAGGGCAGTACGGACCCAAGCACAGAACTGTTCATATCCCTGTTCAACATTCGACAGGTTGCCCAAGGGCTGTGCCTCGAGAATATTAACAAACTCCTCCATTTTAAGCTTACGCCAATTTCTTTTGAAGGTCAATCTGTCCACAGGTTTAAATTGGTGATCATCCAGAGGGCATGATACTTTAACCAATAGATGATCAGTCCAGCCCACCACCATCGGGTCAGATGCCAAAGCCCGGTCCAAGGTGGTAAAAAAGGGGTCAAGAATGTGACCTCCTCTGTGGGTAGGGGCAGTGACAAGTTGGTTCAACTGCATGGCTTCCAGATCCGCTATCAAAGAGCTGATAGATAAAGAAGATGTCTGATCAAGATGTATATTCAGATCACCAATGATGTTAAAATTAGCACATCTAGGAGCCAGGGAGTTAACCATGTCAACGAGAGCGGCCTTAAAGACCGTGTCATTCCCTGGAGGGCGATAGATTAACAGACCACTAAAAGTGAACTGATGGCTGACAGTGACCTTGAAAGCGGCGCTTTCGCACATCGGCAGATCAAGGGCTTGCCAGACCGCCGGAAAGCAAGATTTTGTTGCCAAAGCTATGCCTCCACCCCTGGTAGTACGGTTCAGGGTGAAGACCGTGTAGGTGGAAGGAAAGGCCAAATTTATTATGGCCGAGTCGGTGTCCTGTAACCACGTCTCAGTGAGAAAAATAAGATCCGGTGAGTCCTTGTCGATCATATCGCGAAGGGACTGATGGTGCTTAACCAATGATCTGACATTAAGGCTCCATATACTGAGTGCTCGCCCGGAAATGTCAGTATGCGCAGCTAGGGTAGACCTTTCAGAGGAGCGCACCCCACTAGGGGGATCCAACGAAAACCTGCCACACGGACAGTCATAGGGTCCCACAAGTGGGCACACCGGAGCATGAGTACAATCCGAGTGACCGTCTCTTAAGGTAAGGAGGTCAGTACGATTGTACCTGAGTGGCATGATAAAGTCCATGGTGAAAAGAGGACTGATGCCAGAGTCCTGTGCCCGTACCCGCTACCTCGACGCGGACGAGCGCAGACGGGCAGGACTCTGGCACGACTCCGGCACAGCGCAGGCGTCACCACTGCGCGTCCCGCTGCGCGGGAGAGGACGACTTTAAATAGGCGTCTCAAAGTACATCACGAGCGTGGGGACGCTCCAAGATGGCGCCCACAGGAAGTAGAACTCACCCAATCCAAAATGGCGCCCACAGTTATCCACCCCGGGACCCGGACCCGCCAAACAGCGGTGACAGTTCCTCAATTTAAATGCAGGTAAGGGGACTTGAGCCACACAGGGGCGCTACGTTAAAATCAGCAAATACAGCAAACTGAATAAACTAAATATGATAAAGGCGAGTTAAAAGTGCAGCGCACTAGCAGCGCGACCTGCGCAGAATGCAGCAGATGATCAAGGAATGAGGTGTAAAAGTCCGCCTTAAATAGGCGTCTCAAAGTACATCACGAGCGTGGGGACGCTCCAAGATGGCGCCCACAGGAAGTAGAACTCACCCAATCCAAAATGGCGCCCACAGTTATCCACCCCGGGACCCGGACCCGCCAAACAGCGGTGACAGTTCCTCAATTTAAATGCAGGTAAGGGGACTTGAGCCACACAGGGGCGCTACGTTAAAATCAGCAAATACAGCAAACTGAATAAACTAAATATGATAAAGGCGAGTTAAAAGTGCAGCGCACTAGCAGCGCGACCTGCGCAGAATGCAGCAGATGATCAAGGAATGAGGTGTAAAAGTCCGCCTTAAATAGGCGTCTCAAAGTACATCACGAGCGTGGGGACGCTCCAAGATGGCGCCCACAGGAAGTAGAACTCACCCAATCCAAAATGGCGCCCACAGTTATCCACCCCGGGACCCGGACCCGCCAAACAGCGGTGACAGTTCCTCAATTTAAATGCAGGTAAGGGGACTTGAGCCACACACTAGCGCTAGAGTCACCCTCGCCCGCACTCAGAACTGGTAGGTGCTGTGCCAGAGGCTGGCAGGGGGCATAAGGAGGGGGCATGTAGATAATCGGAGGACCTAGCAGTAACTCGTCGTTTGCCCGTTGTTTGGAGGGCATCTCCGGGTAGAGCGTAGAGGGGGTCCTAACAGGGCATTGGCCTGTCGACCCTGATTCTTGCGTTTGTCTAACTTCCTCTCTCCTTCTTATTTCTTCGTCTAGTTCCTTAGCGGCCAGGTGGGCTGCCTTTCATAACTCTTTCCCTATTCTTGCTTCTTCTCTTTTCCTTCGTTGCTCTGCTTCTTTGCGCCACATGCCGATACTATCGAGCATGGTGGGTGTTGCCTTATTTATTCTAACAGCTGCTTCTAGCGCTTTTATTTTATGATCTTCAAAGGAACCTATCAGTGGCCACTGACTTTCGGGGTCCTTTTTTGTATATTTATGCCATAACTTACTATAAGCTATAGCGACTAGTCCTTGCTTAGTGAACATGTCCTTATTAGGGGTGCCTTCCAATGGAGCTGGATGGTTCATCTCTAATAAGCGGTCCGGGTTGTACCAACTACCAATCAGTGGGGAGAAGACAGGCATGACAGATTACAACGGGGGACAAAGGTCCGCACTACCTATCTCTCACTGTTTGCAAAGACTAGACAGAATATGGCTATTCTACGTTATTTGCAAGCAGAGAACCTCAAAAGAACTATACTCCAAACAATCTATGTTCGGACAATCAATCAGTGGGGAGAAAAATAGGTACGACAGATTACAATGGGGGACAAAAGTCTGCATTACCTACCCTTCACTATCCGCAAAGGGAGATAGAATATTCCTATTCCTCCCCGTTTGTAGGCAGCGAATATCTCAAAGAGCGACAATGCAAATACTAGTATTTCAATCAATCAAACAATCAATCAATTCGCAATTCGTCGTGTGTCACGACCTTACCCGGACCGCATGGACAGTTTCTTGTCTTCCGCTTCCAGCGCCCGATCGTCCTCTACTCTCTGCTGCTACCGCGGCACTCCTGATGGTTCCCAGTCAGGACCGTAGATCACTCGGGAGAGGTCTGCTTGGAACCAGTGAAGTTCGGATGATCGGCTGTCAGACGAGGGTCTATCGGACAGGAGCTCTCCCGATCGTTGCAGTCGTTCACTCTGTCGTCGGGACCTCTCCCACTGGATCCACGTGTCGCTGATGGGCCCCACACTTGGGACGCCAATTGAGGAAAGTCAGGAAAATGGTCAGGCGATTTAGTCGATGTTTCTTAAGTAATTTTGCCCGGCGTTAAACGCCTCTAATACCATACGAAGTTTATCAAATAAAGAGGCAGGCGCTGGAGACAGGAAGACAGGAAACAAGTTTTATTCCGACGGAGCAGAACACATCAGATCGGACAACAAGGTATCGTCTCGAGGTGCTCTCTAGCAGCCTCTCTGAGGCCTGGCCTTTTATACACTGGTTTACGACATGTGACCGCTCTTTATTACAATAAGGACATTGTGAAGTAATTAAACATGACATCCCCGGTACCCCCCCAGTTCCGGCTCATTCCAACACGTGGCTACAGTAGAGGTCCTCACCCCCCCATACAATAGGAGGGGGCTATCACGCAGCTGAGTGTTCCGCCGATTCCTTTGGAATGTGTGCGCCTGATCGAATCTCAGGGGGTGGGGAAGTCATGATCAATAGTAGCTCCTTTGAAGAGGGGCGAGTGCATACAGTAGTGGGCAATAAACTGTATCCTCAGGCTAAGGGATGACCAGCGGTCCGTGCAGACAATCGGGCTCAGAGGAAGGGGCCATCAAAGGAGATATATTCATGAAAGAAAGGATCGGTGTGGACAGTCGAGCATAGAGGAAGGGTTTATCAAAAGAGGGGTATTCATGGAAGGAAAGGAGGTGTTGGTCAGGCGCGGGGTGTGATTCCCAGAGACAGAGTCATGCGGAAGAGGAGGGTTCATGACTTGTGCATGTGAGCGTGGGGGCAGCCAGGGTGCATGGGGGATGCTTGCAGGGTCAGGGAAGTGCGCTGATGATCGATCGTGAACAGGGAGACCATGGTACCTAAAATGGCTGTCGTGTATGTTCATACGTGAGTCTGAGGAATGGGCAAGATGGCGCAGATGATGTTCAGTTCATGAACTAAAATTCCACAGACCATGATGGAGCCCTGATTGGATACACTAAGCGGTAGGCCCATGTCAAAATAATACCTTCACACTTAGAATCTCTTCTGGAGCTTTTTCTTCCAACGTCGCTAAACTCTTCCAGCAGGCTGGATTAGAGAGGGCTCACTTGTTTGACTTTCCTTGGTGCCCCGGCCAACTCCTCGAAGTCTGGAGCCCTATAGCTTTCAGCGAGAAAAACCTGAAATCCTGGCCTGGCCTCAGTTGAAGGAGGTTGGCTTGACTCTCGATGTCAGGTCGGTCACCTCATAGAGATTTTTCACAAAAGTTCTCCAAACTTCAGGAGGTGCTGCCTGAAAGTCTTAGGTGTAAAGTTTCCTAAACACCAATCCAAAGGTCTGGAATCTCCTAGATGATCTCTGGGATATCTGGACCACAATTCCCACAATGCAACTGGCCAAATCCTTAAAGTTCCACTGGACACACTCCTGAATGGGGACTTTTGTTGGAGGTGATGCATGTGGGCTCTGTTAATCTGTAGCCAGCAGGAAGTCCACTTCTTAATCCTCTTGAAGCAAGGCACAGTCCCCAGGGCTGTATTACAGATGTGCAGCAGGTGCAGTCATTCAGAGTGCAGGCCTTTGTGTGCAAATCCAGATTACAATGGGCAGTCCTTCTTTTCCTAGTAGTTTCAGGCAGTAGATCTGAGAGACTATGCAGCTCTCAAATGTTTATTCAGTGTTCTGGGGCAACAAGCAACGGGGAACCTCTGTCCAATGAGATGCTGGATGCCACACAAAGTGGTACAAAAGGGGGTGGTGATGGGCAGAGCATCTGAACCAATACAACACTCACATCCAGTCAACAGATCTGGGTTTAATCATCACCGTTCTTTAGCCCACTCTGCCACCCCAGTTCAGACATGGCCATATGCAAATCAGTCTGACCCTGTGCCTCATGGGAACAGTCCAGCCCGAACTGCCAAGCCATGGCTTCCCTGGACCGGAAACAAGCTTCCGAGCACCACACAAAAGCATGACAACTTCCTCTAAAATGTGGCATCTTCCTGTCACACCAAGCACTGCACTTCCATAATACAGCATGGATGATTTCTCTCCAGAGGAGTAAGAGCTGTCTAAACAAACCCACATTTCCATTAGCTCTCCTCCCCCTGACTTCTGCAAATTCCTGCCCTAAGCCTTCCATCTGACTTGGGCACAGGATGTGTGGGTAGGTAGGCCTGGCATTCCTTACTGATCTGCTCTCTCTTTGAGCTCAGTTTGATTTACCCAGCCCCCTCTGCATGACCCAACCTCCTCAGCTTCAGAGTTCTCTCTATCAGATAACCTCTGCTCCTGCCAGGCCACTTATCACCTAATCAAAGCTGCCTGTTAAGGCTCACCAATCAGCAGAGACCACTAGCATGCTAGATTTGGCTTATAGAATAGAACGTTCCATAACTTACATTCTGTGCTAGTTATGATAAATTCAACAGTGGCAAGTGACATACTTAACATTATTAAGTAATAGTAACATTCGGGGGGAGTGATGATTGAACCCCTGAGCCCGATAACCTGCCTAAGTAAGCCTGTGCAATGTGCTCCCAGGAGTGCGGAAAATGTCAAGGCTGGACTGCATGTCATGCATGTTTGAGTGGAACTAGAATGCCCTTTATTGCCCATGATGGGCTCTCCAGGTATCGCTCAACCCAAGAGCTTGCACAGAACGCTCCCATCTTCTTCCAGGTTGCCTCTCACTCCCTCCTCATACTCATCCTATCCAACTGGGTATCCATCACCTGATTAAAGTCCCCACCAATGATCATGAGTGCCGGGGGGCCTATATCAGAATATTCCCCAGTCCGTGAAGTGTTGCGTATTGAAGTCCCAGTGCGTCATACACATTTATCAACAGCATGGTCTGACCCTCCCAGTCACAACATCGCTAAATAGCTTCAATGGCATCTGTCCATGTGCAGAACCCATGGAACAGCAGTGTTCTCATAAGTAGAATCATCCCATCCGTGACCCCGTAGTGTAATGTGCATAACATGCCGGTCTGTATTTGCCTTTACCCAGGCTGTAGCGTAGGCCATATGTTATGTGGGTTTTCTGGATGAATACTATTCCTGTTTTATACCTAATAAGGGCTTTAGTGACCAAACCCCTTTTTACCTTGTCTCCTAACCCATTGATGATCCATGTCAAAGACTGATGCTGTGTCATAGTAGCTTAGTACCTTCATGCCCTTGCACACGGCTACTACCCTGGTGTCTCGATGTATGGTGTTGCAAACTAACCCATAAACTACTCTCTACCCTACCTTACTAAAAAACTAAAACTAAAACTAACCACCCCCAATTCCCGGAATGTCTGGGCCCCAAGCAATAACAACATCACTTTCTGTGCTTCCTTAGCTGGGGTGCAACATGAGGCCGCTCAGTCACAGCAGTCAATGCTGTTGAACCTCTCTCTCCCAGTCTCTGTGGTCTATGTTGACTCCTTCACCCTCTTCAGCGGCTGAAGCCCCAGAGTATGTCCCAAACCTTACCGTCTCATGCAGTCACCTTTATTCAATTGGATAAGTTCTTGCTCCGACAAACCAAAGGACGCCCCAAGGGCTGGCATCTCACCGCCCACAGAGGTCCCCTTATTCAAGGCCCCTTGCCATCATTGGTGTAACCGTCAGCATCTGCTCTTCTTCTGTATCTGGCTCTGTCTCCACCCATTTGAATCCACTGTCCTCCTCCTCCTCAGAGACCAACACTCTCCACCTATTACTGTGTAGAATGTCACTACAGTTCTTGACCTCATCAACTTTTTCACTTGTTCCGCTTTCAATTATTTTGTCAAGGAGGCCATGGGATTGCTTGTTGTTCCTACACCTAGGGGGCACTTGATGGCAATCAGCATCTCTCTGCAAATGAGGTGGCGGGCCTGACCACAGGACCCTTTGGTTCCAGCCAAGACCAGGCCACTAGTGCTGTCAACATAAAGTGAGCCTTTACTCCGTGCACAATCTGGAGCTTCGCCGGAAATTTAAGCAGTCTTAATTGGAGGAGCACCTTTTTGACCGGCACAAATGCCTCGCTCTGTCTCTGGACTAGGTTAGCGTAATAATCTGGATACAAGTTGACCTCTTGATCTTCCATTAACCAGGGGCCATTGTTCCATGACACCTGTAGTATGATGTTCCTATCTCTAAAGTTCATCAGATGGGCTGTGATCGGGCCGGGCTTGCCCCTGGCACCGGAGGCTCTGCCGGTATTCTGTGCGCTCTTTCCACTGCAAAGAACCATGAGCTGTGGCCCTGAAGGACAGTCTTTTCCTGCCACTCTACAACAAACAGTTCTGGGCTGGGGCCCTCCACTCATTTTGGCACCCACACTCGTCTTACATTGTGTTTTAAGGATCTTCCCTCTGGGCACTTCGCCAGTGTCTTCACTTCCCTTTCCGTTGCGGAACACATCAGAGTGGGCTCCTTAGAACTCGTCAGGACAGTATCCAACTGGTCCTCTGTTTTCTTCACACGGTCCACCAACTTCCTACGATCCTCTCTCAGCAGCCTACCTCGTTCACCGATATGGGTCTCCAGCATCACCTTGGTGTCCCTTATGGCCTCCAGGATGGTCACTGTATGGGTGGCCAAGGAGGTGCTCTTTTTCTCCTGTGTTGTCCGGATGCCCCCCTCTGCATAGACGGGTCCAGGGTCCCGCCCTTAACTGTATGGATCTTTCCAGTACTGTTGTTGGCTTGTCCACCAGTAGCTTGGCTGGCAGTGGGATGATGATGGGGGTGGAGGCAAGTCTGGCTGCTTTTCCCTGTGGATGTTAGGCCTATGTGGCTGCAGCTGCTCAACTTCAACTCCTGCCGTTACGCATAGAGCACAGAGCAAGGTCACAATGCACACTGTTCACACTCCACCGCATTATGTAATATCTATTATATATTTTTTATATGTTTATACATCGATGAATTAATGCTATTTTTTAATACATTAAAGCAGTTATTAAAATTATATTGTATATGTATTTAAATCATGTTTTGGTTGTTCAGTAATGCAAATGTATATTTTTGGTGATATTTTCATGTATTGAACCAGAGCTGACATTTATTTTGTATGGTATAATAATTATTTTTTTGTTGTTGGTTATTCAGTTTTTTATATTTTCAGAACATTCAATGGTTCTTATTATGGCCGTGATATTTAGTGTATCTATTTTTTTGTTTTCAATATTTGGGTATATTAGTTATTTTGGATGGCAATATTTTTGAAGTCAATATTATAATCTTTTCTTTTTAGGTAAAGAAACGCAATATTAAAGTTGTTGAGATTTTTTGTCAGACATTTGTGCATTTTTATAGTGTTTTCCAATATATATTCACATAGAAGCGACAGTAACAGCACAAACTTGCTTCACACACTGATCAGCACTCAGCTTCACACACTGTAGATTTTCCCTACAAATAGCATATGTTCTGCAAAGACAAATACTTGACAACCTTACCAAACACACATACATGCAGCACATCTGCATAGTGAATAGTTCCCTACAGTACCAGTGACTATTATGACAACGTTGCATTTTAAGACAAAAACATATTTTTGCTTTTAGCTAAAGCTTTGGGTTTAGACTAAAGAAGGCCTGTCTGCTTCACTTCCAATATAGTTTTGCAAAAACTAAGACAAAACAAAGCATTGACAAAGCCAAAAGATAGTCAGCCAGCACTGGGCCTATTGGCTTTGTGTCTCTGATTCGCTCTTTCTGCCTGCCTTATGCAGAGCCTTTTATTCTGAATAATATGCATGTACCTGTGTAATAAAAGCTTTGAAAGGACACCATTTAAATTTCAAACCAAAGAAACACCTGCCAATATATAATATTTTCCTTCCAGTCTATCCTGTAACTCACAGTGTTCCAATAGGTTTAAGAATTTCTTAATAATACCATAAAAATGCTAAATAAATCTTTACTTCAAAAACACAAGATCAACACATGTGTTCCTGTGAACTGGGTATTAGCTATTTAGCTTGCAACAATTGCTCACAAGGAACTCGTTTTAAGAAAATTACACTTTAGCAAGTTTATATTTTTGCAAAGATTCAATCATGACCATAAAATTTTGTGTAAAAAAAGGGAAAGAATCTGGCAGACAACCTTTAGTGAGACAGACAAAAAAATTCTCAATAACGAGCAAAGAGCCTACAAAGAGAGGATACAGCAGGCAAAACGAGCCTTTTTTACGAAGAAGATTAAAGAAGCCAGCAATGCCCCGAAGGAGCTCTTTCGAACGGTGTCTTCCTTGGCAGTCCCCAAGACCATAGAGGTACCCCCCAGTCCCCTACTTTGCGAGAAGCTGGCCACGTTTTTCCGTGAAAAAGTCAAAAAAATCTTCTCTCCTCTAGACAGTCAAATAATAATTTCTCCGGAACCCCCCACTATCAACTCGGAGTTAGACAGCGGTCCAGAAAAACTCCTACAATTCACTCAAATTAGTGAGAAGGAGGTAGTGAGCCGACTTCAGAAGATAAAATCTGGCTCCCCTCACGATCCCTGCCCTGTTGCAATCGCCAAACTAGTTCCGGTCACTATTGCAGCCGGACTTACTCCCCTCTTCAATCTCATGTTGGATAGGGGGGAATTTCCCGCAAAATGGAAACGAGCCTCCATTTTACCCCTCCTAAAAAAAAACAATCTGGACATAGCCGAGTTGAACAACTACTGGCCTATTGCCAGATTGCCCCTTCCAGCTAAAATTATGGAAGGCTCTTTAAACACGCAGCTAAGTACCTTCTTGAGAACAGGAGAACATCTAGACCCATGCCAACATGGTTTCCGTGCAGAACATAGCACGGAATCTGCCCTAATCAAGTCTGTGGAAGACATTAGAAGAGTGTTGGACGAAGGAGGCAGAGCCGCCCTGATCCTGTTGGATCTTTCCGCGGCCTTCGACACAGTCCATCACAAGTTGTTGGTGGACCGGTTGAGGGCCTGCGGAGTTCAAGGAAAGGCATTGAAGATCCTACAGGCCTTCCTTTCCAACAGGACTCAGACGGTGGCACTGGGGGACTTTGAATCACGCCCTTTTGCGCTCCCTTGTGGAGTGCCCCAGGGCTCCTCCTTGAGCCCGACCCTTTTTAACGTGTATGTTTCCACCCTAGCCCCGATAATTCGATCCTTTGGTTTTAAACCTCACAGCATACGCGGATGATACGCAGATAGTGGTGTCACTGCTGCCGGGTGAAATAGATAGCACAACTGACAGGTTCAAAGGCTGCATGCGAGAAGTGGGTAATTGGATGGCACAAAACTGTCTTAAGCTCAACTCGTCAAAGACAGAAGTGCTACTCTTAGGCTCCAAAGACAACTTCTGGTCCCCGAGATGGTGGCCAGAAGAAATGGGAACTCTCCCCTCCCCAGTGACTAAGGTGAAAAATGTAGGCATCCTGGTTGATGATTTATTATCCTTTAAACCTCAGATCAACGCACTTGCCTCATCCACGCACTTTATCCTTAAAACAATTTGGAAAGTGCTGCCATTTTTGGAGGTAGAGCATAGAAAAACAGTGGTCACTGGACTAGTCCTATCTCGGTTAGACTACTGTAACAGCCTTATGCTGAATGCCCAACAGGGCGTACTAAACAAGCTCCAGATCCTACAGAATGCAGCCGCACGCCTGATAACAGACACCCCCAAGTTCGCATCGGTTGCCCAGGACCTGGCGAAACTGCACTGGCTGCCAGTTCGGAAACGAATAACTTTCAAGGCACTCTGTGTGGTCTTTAAAGCATTACACAATCTTGGCCCTAGATGTATGAAGCTGCTATTCCACTGGCATAAGCCAGGAAGAACCCTAAGATCAGGGCAGCAGGCGCTGGTATCAGTCCCCAGAGTCAAGAAAGCAAGATGGGGGCAGGAGTTTTTCCTTAGGCGCAGCAGTAGCCTGGAATAAACTACCCTTCAACATTAGACAGTTGCCCGACCTGTTATCCTTCAGAAGAGCACTGAAGACCTGGCTCTTTACTCATTAAAGCTCCTTACCCTCACACACTAGTTCAACCATGTTAGCGCCAGGACACCTCCGGGTAACAGTGCGCTCTAGAAATGTTAAAATAAATAAATAAATAATGAACCAAAGAGATAAGTACAGAATACCGAAATCAATTAGAGGTATGTAGTATTATTCAATCTTTACAAAAACAAGAAATTAGGTAGTCCGAAGAGTTAGCAAGTCTTACTCTCTTCAGCCAAAATGACTAGCATTTTTATTCATTATTACAAAAAATCTTTATGAAGAAATTCTAAAAAATCTTCGCACACCAAGCATATACACAGTACATTAAGATTAATAAAAAACTTGGGACGTTTGTGACCCCGATGAAGTGACCATAACCAACTTGTATTCAAACAAAGGTGACTGTATTTACAAAAGGTTATTGAAGAAAAAGAGATGTCTTTTGATTCTGATTCAATTCTCAAGCTCAAGGACCAGATTCTTTTCTAGTGCTTTAAAGATTATCCATATGAGTTGTCGACGACGTTTCGAGTCAGCTGAGAGTGTGGGGGTCTCTTCAGGACAAGGGATTCCTGGGGACTTGGGACTCTTCAGTATTGGTATCAGGCGCTGAATCAATATTTATGATCTTGCTAGATAGCAAGGTCATGACTCTATTATCCAATAATGTCAGGGTAGATGTCCAAGAAGGAACAGGCCGTTGTAGACACCTTGTAATCCTGTATTTCCAGTGTGAGATTAATATCCAGCAGCTACTTGTGGCTGTAACCCAAAACCACACTTAATGCAGAGATGATCCCAGTCTCTTTAGAGAGAAGTGTCCAGGGTGAACATTCACTTAGTGACCAGAGGGGTATTTAAGTTGAAACTCCCCGCAGGTCTGGCAGGGTGAGGTCTCATGACTGGAAAATTATGATCAGAGAGCCGAAGGAGTGATTCCAAGCAGCGACGCGAAGGAGAATCCACTTTTCCGTGCGGAACAGTGGATTCTCCGGCGTGTTGCTGATTACAGCAAACAATATTATACCAATTGTTATTGTTTATACAATTAATAGAAATCTAGACTTTAAGCACTTATTGCATGAGCGGTGCACTTTCCTTGATATTGAATCACTTATTTCAGAAGCCTTTCAGGGCAATCACTGTTTCAAGTTGGCAATTTCAATATACAGTGGTTAAACCTCCAATCAAAGGTAAGCACCATTGTCTGCACTGAAGATCAGTTTGTCCTGCTTGAATCCATAGGCATTGGCAAAAATTGCTAGATGCACTATTTGAATGTAGAGCTAAAGATAAACCATGCAATATCCTATTGCCACCCCCCCCTTTTGTAATATAACAATAGATTCCCCACAGCGGCAGTCAAGTACTACTATAAAAAAATGTGAAGAGAAGGCACTGGAGGGAAGTTGACCAAAACAGTTTTTTTTATATGCTCACAAAATTAAAAATCCCCTGGCAGAAAAATACCGGGGAATATTCTCAAGAACGTGTGATAACCATCGCAAAAGTAACTTAATGCAACTTCCAACATCACAGTCTATTGAGGGAAAATAACGCTATGTTAACGAAGCATTCTCAACAAGGCGGCACCATGCTATATTCCCCAGTTAATGTGTCAACTGACCATGTTAAAATCAATGCCACGCAGCAAAAATGCAAAACGCAAACGCGAAAAAAGGTGCGATGAGGTCAATCGCGATACTAAAATCACCGAAAACCAGCTACAGACCTGCAATTCACACGTGTCAGGTGGGAAAAATCACCATAAAAGTAGAAAAAAACCTGACATACAAATGCCAAACTACAGCGAAACATAATGGATGTTGTAGGAGCAAGTACAGAGGAGAACCAGAACCCCACAACCCCCCCGCCCCCCGGAGGACCTGTCTGGGACCTCGGGGTCAGGGAAGGCCAAGGAGAAGAAGAGTCGGAAGAAGCGGTTCAGTCCACAGGAAAATAGGATACTGATAACGGAGGTGGTCGAACACCATCAACAACTTTTCGTCACCTCCACTGTGTCATTGCCAACAAAAAATGGACTATGGCAGTCCATCATGGATAAGGTGAATGCAGTCGGTGTGCTGAAGTGGACAATGGAAGAGGTCAAGAGGCACTGGAATGACGTCAAGCGCAAAAACAAGCTGAAACTGGCCAACAACCGATGGCAGCAATGCAGACTGGAGGTGGGAGTCCTGCGCCACAGGAGGAGCTGGAGGACAAGGAGGAAATGATGTCCACAGTCATCAGTAGGGAGACGGTGACAGGAGTCGGGGGTCCGGACACTGCTCAACATGACCGGACACAACAGCAACAGCGTGAGTAACGAACAGGGACTGGGGGGACCGGGGGAGATGGCCATGATGGCCCACATGCACAATTGAGCTGAGCACATCTGCAGACAAGCCATGCCCCAGACCCCAACTGCCGCCAAAAGGCCAATGTACCCAAGTATGCAACATCTCAGCACTGTATAAGCACAGAAGGCAAAGGCACATCACAGAAAAGGGAAAAGGGGCAGCAAAACAGAGCAGAAGGAGCCACACACCCGAAATGCAGCACACACACATAACATGCAGAACACATTGACACTGACAACAACGTGGCACAAACCGCAACACGTCCACAACAGCACACAGGACACAACTGGTGCCAACTGGGTGTAGACACTGGCCAATCACAAGTGGCATTGCAGGGAAATGTGAGATGACAATGTACAAGTACAAACACACACACGTTTGTTGTCGAAATGTCCACTGTCCCCCATCAAATAGGCAGCTCCTCCCAAACAGCCACGATGTACACAGTCATGCAGTCTGTATGTAAACATGTACAATGCGACAACACACAAGTGAACACATTGTTAAACTGCATCTCCCCTTCACATTGCAGAGAGACAATCAACACTTCCTGCAGAGCAGCCAGAACCTCTCTTCTCTGATGACGAAGAGGACCACCACAGCTTCGACTCCGACGCCCTACAAGAGTTAATTGACAGCCTCCGCAGCCCACCTCCAGGACCAGGGCACCCCAGCTGCAACAAGGAGACCCCATGCCCTGCACAGACCACACAGCAGGCAGCAACCACCACCACGGCTGCCTCCCAGGACCCTCATGAAGAACACATGGCCTTCCAACGCCGTGTGTTGGGATGCCAGGAGCTGCTGGCTGAACAGGTGCGGGTGGGTTTTGACTGCATGGCAGACAAACTAGATGCCATCCGTGGGTGTCTAAGTCCCATCAGGGACCACTCATAGTACCTAATGGACACCCACAGTCTGCTCCATGCTCTCCAATGAACCATGGCTGACATCGCCAGAGTCCTGTCTCAGAGACAAGAATGACTGACTAATCAGAGTGGCTCTAGTGAGCTCGCCCGGGAGATGGGAAACATGCGGAGGCTCATGGAGATCATGGAGCGGGCCAATGCACAAAGAGCGGCTGCCACAGCTGCAAACCAGTAAGTGGTAGCTGGGTTCCTCAATGACCTCAATACCATCCTCATGGCATTGCTGCCACAAGGCCTGGCGCTGATGCATGCTGCTGCTACCACTACATCCACATCTCCGCCCCCTGAAGTGTCAGTGCCCCACAGTGTGGCAGACATTCCACCTCCGGCCCCTGAGGTGTCACTGGCACACAGTGCTGGAGAAAGGCCAGCACCACCCACACGTGAGGCACATGGAACAGCAGAGGACAAAGAGGCGAATGAAAGCTCCATCTTGGTAAGAAGGACGCAGTAGCATTCATCTCCGCCAGCTGACCGCTTTCAGCTTGGTTCTGCCCTCTGCATCATCACCTTTCACTGTCCCCCAATACACTCTGCGACACTCACCTTGGACTGCCATATTATATTTGATCACCAATGACACAGCAAACAGGCTGCGGACTGAACTCTTCCTCTTCCTCTTCCTCTTCCTTTGGACTTGTCAGTCCCTGAAGGACTCTGGCTGGTCCTCCACGGGCCAACATTGTAATGTGGGGTTTGCATGGCCCTGTACTGCTCCAGATGCAACACTCCACTGAATGTGCACTAAACATTCCCAATCACACAGATGTGTCGTGTCTATGGTATTTCATGTGTGGCAGTATTGATGAGTGTAGGGTAAGTGAATTCCTCCTACGTCCATGCGGCTCATGTCATTGGACTTGGGTCACAGGGTGACACATTGCCGAATGTTGTCCGGGTGGTGCCGACGCACTAACAGCGACACGCTCATTTGTTACTTCCTTGTCTATCCCTGTGCGGAACAAATCCCAGAGCCCTGGGGTCATTGTTCAAACCCTTACGCTGGACTGGCATACGCCAGGCCAGCCCACTATGCTTACGGTCCGAGGGAGGCCAACAACGCTACATGTGCCAAGACTTCCCTGTAGTGATCCTGCTGCTCACAGGTCTAGTTGTGTGCATGCCACAGCCCCTCCCTCACGGCTGGTTTACACCCACACCACACCCATCCAGCAAACGTGCCACAGCACATGTGACCCTGCCAATAAAAAGGGCTGGGCGCACTTGCACGACGCTATTTCCAACCTATCTCGGGGTGTATCAGTGTGGTGTTCATGTGGGCATGGGGGCCCAGGGGTCTGCAACATCACATTCCACAGGCCCGGAGGTTACATGATGGCGTCTGCACACCAATACCCAATCATAGAGGGTCCATGACTAGCGGGGCCCAGGCTTGGTGGCACCGGATACACTGCAGCTGGCACAGGCACACTGCCACGGGGCGGTGACTTTCGGTGCACTGAGGTAGGGGCATCGTAAGTGCTGTGGGGGTGTGCAGTCTGCGATGATGCCCCGTCCCGGTGGTCCGGACTGCTCAGGTTTTGTGTGCCCTGCTGGACCGCAGTGTAGGCCTGAGCCAGCGGACAGTAGGGGCCTACCACCATGTGGCATCACCTTACGGGTCACAGAGTTAGTGGCACCTCAGGGGCTGAGCGGGTGTGCAGCCTGCGATGATGCCGGGTGCACTGGTATGTCCTCTGCCATGGCGAAATCAAGACCCAGCACCAAATGTGAGACCTGGTGGCCTGCGGAGCAGGGCTGCATGATGTGGAGGGTGCCATATCCGTGGGCCCCGGGCTTGTGGCTTGCAACGGCACGTAGTGGGCCCTCTTTTCTACAGGCCTGTGGTGGAAGGTGAGCAGTGAGGCCTGGGTGTGCAGGGGAGGGCATGCACTGCTAGGTGGTGGGAGGGGCTGGGGTGCAGCTGCCTGGGTGCGCAGGGGCGGGCATGCACCGCTAGTTGGCGGGAGGGGCTGGGGTGCAGTTGCCTGGGTGCGCAGGGGCGTCAGGCAATGATGTTGTGTGCAATTGTATGTACTTTGCCATTCATGTATCTGGACTCCATTTCAGATGACCAGTCTGTCTCAGATGTGGGACCTGGTGAACTGCACTACATACCGGCGTTTGGTTGGAGACACACCGGTGGCAGTAGGTGGGCAGTGAGGCCTGGGTGCGCAGTGCCGGCACTCTCTCTCCTTGTCCCTCTCTTCTTTACTCTATCTCTCTTTCCCCCACTCTGTCCGGCTATGTCTCTCTCACCCTCTCTGTCCGTCTATCTCTCTAACCCCCTCTCTGTCCATCTATCTCTCTCTCCCCCTCTCTGTCTATCTATCTCTCTCTCCCCCTCTCTATCCGTCTATTTCTCTTTCCCCCTTTCTGTCCGTCTATCTCTCGTGGAGTGGCATTGCCGCTGCTTTTTGCTCGGGAACGCCTACTCTGCATCTCATTAGCGATAGTTGCTGGGGTCATCTGTGGCGATGTTTTTTTGCGGCTACTATTGCAGGTAAAATGGTACTATGGGCTGTTAGCACCAGCTTGTGAATGGGGCGATGAATTTATCGCGACTTTGGCTGCGATAAAGTGCTGTTAATTTGGCGATAGCTCCTTGAGAATATGCCTCACCATCGTTTATTACAGTATTTGTCTTATGGAGCATGACATCCCCTGATTTGTTTGCACAACTCCTCCTGTTTCTGCCCAGTAACAGCAGATTGCCAAACACAGCGGGAAAAGTCACTTTTTGGCCCTGTGTCCTGTTGATTCCCAACAGACAACCCTAACATCCATGCTCTCTTAAGTCTATCCTTAGATGTATGCAGTTCAAGAGACCAAGTACACATAAAACTATTGGAATTTTTTCAATGTCCTACTTGCCCACACTCTCCCTACACATCCACCCAAAGCATACCCCACATCATCTTAGCCCATTTTCTCTGCTAAACATACCACACAATGACCATCCCCTACTATTATTTCCAGGAATGTCAGCATTTCAAATAAGAAAATGAAAATCATTTGACTCAAGTTCTGATCACTATCTCCTCCAGGGAAGTGCCTAATGTTCATGAGCTGTACCAGTGATGTAGAAATACTGCTGCAGTGAACAAGGGGCAGCACCAAAGTGTGAACGCGGGCACTGTGACTCAGGTGCAAGAGTTATGTTTTGGGTAGAGGAGTTCTTGTGGGTGGAGATCTATGGACAGAAAGGGGGAGTGTCCTTTGTGCCAAAGCTGCTTCTTCACTTTCAGTGCTGTGACCTGGAAAACACAGGTCAGTAGTCTAACATCTGTTTTAGGATGGGGTGTGCAGACCAGTGTATATGGGCATATACTACTAAAGAGCATTGGGCAGATGATTTAATCAGTGTTATGCAGCACTGATGTAGACTAGTTCTGAAAGGAACCGGATGAGCGTTTTTGAGGAGGTAAGCAAATTTGTGGATCTATGAAACGGGATGGATATCATATACATCAGCCCTCATTTAGGGTCTGTCTTCAACATTGTAGTAATGCCTCAGTTCCAGCAACTGTATTAGCTCAACTGTTAATTGTAATATTACAACGGATTTGGATTGCAATATAAAAATACATGGACAAATGCTGTTTGCATGCTATTCCACATTTAGAAACGTCGAGGTAGCACTAGCAGCTAGCAAGTGCAGTTTTCTCAGGCAAAGCACTGATACTATGCCATTTTGTGATGCAGCAATACAAACTTTGCTATAAATAGAAATCGTCTCAAATACACTTAAATCTACTTTCCGCACAGTTATCACAATTTTATACACTCCGGGCATCAAAATATAAGCCTTATGCTTCAAAAAAGCAATGGATTCAGTGTCCCACAAGGTAATTTTTAAGTTAAGAAATGGGAAACCATAATCAGTTATGCTCATGGATTAAGAAGTGGTTTAAAGAGTTCAGAGTGTGTTTAAGTGTTTGTTGTGGTTCTAAAGGTTTAATTTATTCTAGAGTCTGTCTTTGTAACACATTCATGTGCTTTGGAGATGACTGCGAGGAGTGTGGCTGCTATCTCTGTTGACAGATTGAAAATTAGTAGGGTAGTACATGCAGAGGAGTCAGGATCCACCAACATTACAAAGTGATCTAAACATTCTCCTACTGCATATGCAGTGAAAGCTAAATGGAGTGATGCATAAGACTAGAAACCAAGACAAGTGCCCAGGAGTGATTAAAGTTTAAAACAACTAAAATTGGTGTTCAAAGTCATGCCCATTCCTACAAACGTGGGTGTGTTTTATCTTGCTTTGAATGGGTCATTGCTCCACTATACAAAATGAAGGATTTACAACATACAATAGGTGATGGGAGTTTTAAAAAACTGAGAAACTTGAATAATTAAAATGATTTAAGCCATTGGAGACATAGGGAGTAATTTAGAAAAAGGTGGTAATAGGGCATCTGTCTAATACTGGCAGATGCTCATCTGCCCATCTCTTCCATCCTCATCCTGGTGTAGTTTTTCTGGGTTCACTGACAAAATATTGTTGTAAAAAATATAGAAGTGAAAAATATTGATGAAAAATATAGAATGCAAAAATATCGACTCCCTATACTTAAGTAGGTAAGTACAAAAATAACAGAAAACAAATATCGATGTTAAAAATATAGTTGTACAAAATATCAATTTTTATATATATAAAATAATAAATATTAAATATATTAAATAATAAAATTAATTTAACGTAGATTTAATATACATTTTAACAAATATAACAAATACACTTAATTTTAAAAAAATAAACACATACATAATAATCAATATATATAAATATATACATATTTATTTTAAAACAATTAATAAACTATTGATTTAAATTTATTTTATAATCTTAAAATTATATAACAATATAAGCACATATATACATATATATATATATATATATATATATATATACATATATTATGCATATATATCAATAACATAAAATCTATGAAAAAATATTCTATTATTAATTAAAACTTTAACCTATTTAAAAATCTTTAAACTCAAATTAACTACTCCAGTCAGTGCAACAGCAGGGAAAGTGTTGGATAGCAGCGAGGTAAATATTACTATTCGCACTCCAGTGAGTGCAACAGTGGGGAAAGTTTTGGCTAGCGGAGAGGTAAAAATTCGTATTCCAACTCCAGTCAGTGCAATAGTAGGAAAAGTGTCGGATTGCGTAGGGGTAACAATAACTATTACCACCCCAATGAGTGCAACACTAGGTAAAGTGTTGGATAGCAGGGGGGTAAAACTTACTATTCCCACTCCAGTGAGTGCAACAGTAGGGAAAGTGTTGGATAACAGAGTGGTAAAAATTACTATTCCCATTCCAATTAGGGCACCAGTATGGAAAGTGTTAGATTGCGGAGAGGTAAAACATACTATTCCCACTCCAGTCAGTGCAACAGTAGGGAAAGTGTTGGATTGCGTAGGGGTAAAAATTACCATTCCCACTCCAATGAGTGCAACAGTAGGAAATGTGTTGGATGGTGGAGGGATAACATTTACTATTCCCACTGCAGTGAGTGCAACAGTAGGGAGTGTTGGATAGTGGCAGGATAAAATCTACTATTCCCACTCCAATCAGTGCAACAGTAGGAGAAAGTGTTGGATAGCGGAAGGGTAAAACTTACTACTCCCACTCCAGTGAGTCCAACAGTAGGGAAAATGTTGGATTGCAACAGGTAACAATTAATATTCTCACCCCAGTCCGATCAAAAGTAAAAACAAACAATATTAACAACAAAAATATTTAAAAAACAAAGTAAATAAAAACATATGTAAATATATTAAAAATTAAAATACAAATATATTTAATATTACAGTTTTAAAAAACATAGTATAATGCATATGAAAAATACCTACAAATATTAGATGAAATTAAATTCCAACAAATAAATTGTTTTAATTAGAAATTATTTAGAATCAAAAACATTAATTATTACATAAATTCACTTTTCTTTATTTCCTAGACTATAAGACCACACGATTCACCCACATCTAAATGTTATTTAAACATGTACTTCATTTACATAATTAATTACCAATTAAAGAAATATTATTAGTTAAAAAACAAATACAAATTCAAAAAGTAATAAACTTCCCACACTTTACCTCTATAATCCCCACAAACCAGTGATAAAATTAAACAAAAGAAATAATTACACAATTAAAACTTATTTTCAATTAAAAAACTAATAATATATAAAAACGAATTATAAAGTAAGTAAAATTAATTTACTTCCCACCCTTTACCCCTAAAAAAAGGAAAACCCACACACAAAAAAATAAACAACTACCCTAATTAAATATTCATTAACATTAATGATCAACCAATTATTAATTAATTAATCATAAATTACTTCCCATACTTTACCCCTATGAATCCCATAAGCCAAACCTAAAATTAATTACACAAATTCCGTATTTAATTTCCCAATATTTAATCAATATTGATTAAGATCTAATTGTTAATTAATTAAAAATAAATTACTTCCCACCGTTTACCCCAAAAACTCCACAACACACACCAAAACATGATCACACAATTACCATAACTAATTATCAATTAATTAGTAAATATAAATTAGCTAATTATTAATTATTTAAGCATAAATTACTTCCCACCCTTTATGCCTATAAACCCCACAACCCACACCTAAAATTAATTACACAAGTTCCAGTTAATTTTCAATCAATTAATTAATATAAATTAACAACTAATTATTAATCAAAAATAAATTACTTCCCACCCTTTACCCCTATTAACCCCACAACCCACAGCAAGAAAAATCACACAATTACCATAATTATCAATTAATTAATAATGAACAACCAATTAATAATTAATCCCAAATAAATTACTTCCCACAATTAACACTATAAAATCTAAATTAAATAAATAAAAAATATTCATTAATTTATTATAATTAAATTACTTTCCCTATAAACCAACAACCCGCTATAGAACCAAAAAATGCAAAATTCAATAAAAATAAAAATTGATAACTACTAAAAATGTAACACATATATCAAAAAACATAAACAATATTTTTGCAAACAATATTAATGACTTCTATTTTTTTTAAACAATATTTCTTACCTTAAATTCGATATTCTTGCCCACAATATTCTTGCTTTCTATATTTCTGAATCACGATATTTTCAACTCGATATTCTGTCTCAACACCGGTTTCCTGATGCCAAGTCCACAGAAGGCCTTTTTTGTCCTTCCTAACTACCACATGACCATGTCAGTCAAGGAGAAAATGTGCAAAGGATCCCTACTTACTGGGAGAAAACTCACCGTGCCCATAGACCATTGGTTTTACATTCACAGAGGATAGAAAACATAGTAAGGATTGACTTGACCACAATGCTGCTATAGCATGGTGGACCATCATCTCTCTTGTGTTTTTAACTGGAACCACTCCTCCCTGGAAGCAGGAGCTTCTTCTACAGAATAAGGCTGACAGCACAGTGGCAAACTCAAAATATGGTGAGTCAGCCACCAGTGAACAGGCAGAGATGATGCCTCCAATACCATATTTGAAATTAATCCATTGGTTATGATCATAGGTTGAACCTGTTTGTGTTCTTTGCTTTGCTGATAAGGAGGGTCGGAGTGGAGCTGGCTAACTAACTTGCATATGTGTATGAAGTGACGCTGTCTGGATTGGGCTGAAGCCTGGTGGACACAAACATGAAAGTGAACACGTATCATCTAGGAAGGCTGAATGGGAAGAGATATGACTATAGTAATAGAATATGTTTTTATGTTATGTTATGCCATTTTGTATCCAAGGGTTTGAGCAGGTGTGTAGGCATGTGGGACCCATAGAGGTATTTTGAAGAGCCAAGTCTTCAACTTCTTACAAAACTCCAAAAGTGAGGAGTAGGCTCTGATGTGTACTGGGAGGTAGTTCCATGTTTTGGGTGTAATGCAGGAGGATAAATGACCTCCTTCTCTGCATTTGAGAATGGGGGAGTGTAAGTGAGAATGAGGCTGAGCGTAGGGGTCTGGCAGGCTGGTTAAAGTGTACACGGCTGTTCAGGTATGCTGGCCCAGTGTTGTGCAAGGCTTTGTATATGTGTGTAAGGAGTTTGAATTGGCTTTTGTGAATGGGGAGCCAGTGGAACTCTCTGAAGTGGGGGGGAGATGTGGTTGTGGGGTGGGAGGTTGAGTATGAGTCTTGCGGCAACATTCTGGATGGTCTTGTGTCTGTGTAGGAGCTGCATGGAGAATACGGCATAGTGTGTTACTGTAGTTGAGTCTGCTTGTGATGAGTGTTTGTGTGACGGTGCGTCTGGTGTTCTGTAGCACCCACTTAGAGATCTACTTGAGTGCAGGCTTTTGGGTGCACAGCTTGTGGAGTCTTCTGATGAGTGGGTTGTGGGAGACCATGTTGAAAGTCGTGGAGAGGTTGAGCAGGATGAGGGTTGCGGTTTCTCCTCAGTCGAGAATGGCCCGGATGTTATCAGTGGCTGCGATGAGTGCTGGTTTAATCCTGTGTTTTTCTGAATACTGAGTATAAGTTGTTCAGTAGATGGTGTTGTTCGAGGTGGTTTGTGAGTTGCTTATCAAAGACCTTCTCTATCACTTTGGCTGGGAAGGGGAGCAGTGAAAAAGGACAGAAGTTGCTCAGTTGGCTCAGGTCAGCCGACAGCTTCTTAAGAAGGGAATCGACCGCTGCATGCTTCCAGTCTTCTGGGAATGTGGCGGATGTGATGGGGGTTTTTGAAGGGGATGACGGTAGTGCTGATGCTCCAAGGCTGTAGCTGTGGTAGGGACAGGCTCTGTTGGGGTTCCTGAGCGGATAGTCTGCATGATTGTTGCTTTATCTTCTAAGGTGAGCATTTTCCATTCAGTCAGGTGGCCGTCATGAATGGTGATGGGCAGGTCTGTAATAAAATTGCATGGTGTGCAAAGTTTCTGTAGCTGTTTGTGAGTTTGCTGGAAGTTTGATCTTCACAGAGTTCTTGGGATGGGGTGATGCTGGTGATGGAGGCTGAGGGTGTGGTGAGGCTCTTGACGGTCAAGAAGATCTCCTTGCAGCTGTTGAAGCTCCCTTCAATGCATTCCGTAAGGGCTCTTTTCTAGGTGTCTCTCAGTTCCTGCAGTTAGAGTCTGAGTGCAGCCATGTAGATTCTGTCCGTGATTTTGTGGCTGGCTCTCCATTTTCTATTTAGCTGTTTGAATTGTCATTTGGAGTCTCAAAGGTCCTCTAAGTGACAGCTGCTCCTCATTAGTTCTTCTTTGCTTGTTGGGTTTAATGGATATGAGGGCATCTCCACAGCTCTTGATCCAGTTGTTGAAGTTGGTGATGTCCTCATTCAGGTTGTCCGTAAGGTTAGGTTGGTCATCGCAGAGGGTGTTTAGCCAGTCTGCTTTAGAGATTTTGCCCCATCTGCGGATGGATAGACTCATGCTGGCAAGTGAATCGACTTGTGGTGTGTTGATTTGGAAGTGGATGATGGAGTGGTCAGTCCATGTGAGGTGGAGTTATACTTGATGCTATCGCTGGTGGTGAAGATGGGGTCCAGTGTCTGCCATGTGATATGTGCTGGTTCTGTGACGAGCTGGGTTAGTCCAATATTGTTCCTGCTTTCTAGGAGTGCTGAGGAGCAGGGTTTGGTCCTGTCTTGTAAGTGGAAGTTGAGGTCGCCCAGGACAATGAAGGCTTTGGAGTTGATGGTAAGAGTTGCAATGAAGTCAGTGATGAGGCTTATGAAGATGCCTTGCCATCTGGGTGGTCAGTATGCGATGGTTCTTTTCCGGATGAAGTTTCTAGAAATTTTCAGCTCGAAGTGCATATGTTCTATGAATGGGGTGGCACTCTCTGTGGATGTTGAACAGCTGATGGAGTCTTTGTAAATCATTGCATGTCCTCCTTCTGGCCTGTGACAGCAGTTCTGTTGTGCAATCTTGTAGCCCGCTAGAATTGCTGCAGTGATGTTGAGTGCCGATGTGGAGTTGACCCAGGTTTCCATCAGGAAGAGGTGGTCCGATGCATTGCTGCTCAGCATCAGCAGGTCCCAAATTTTGGTTGCATGTGTGTTGAGAGATTGTGTGTAGAGAAGCATGCATTTGAGTGAGTGTTGGTGTGCAGGTTTTTGTAGTATCCTATGGTCATGTTCATCCTGTACCTAACTGCTTAGTCAGTGTGAGTGTTCCGTGTAGAATGTTAGTGCGAGTGGAATGCTTGGGTGCCTGGTGTGTGTATTGTCAGTTGGGAGTTGGGCTGAGCAGCTAACAGGCTGCTCCTGGTGGGGCTCGCTGTAACTACTTCTAAGAACTGAATAAACTACATCAACTTCAACTCGGCTACATCTACTTTGTCTCATGCACGCACATGTGGGGCCAGCCCACCACATTTTGGCGACAATCTTGACAGGATTTTTCGTGTTCCAACTAAGAGGAGTCAAGATAAAGCTGTTGGGCCTAAGAAGTAAAGAACGTCCAACAAGAAACAAGAAACTCAAGTTAAAGGAACCTGGACAAGCACGCCGGGAAGCCCGACAAGTGTCCCCTCCACCGGACAGCCCCAGCCCAGGCGTGCTGTGCTCTGATGTACATTGTTTCATCACCTGGAAAGGCTTTATCAAGGCAGCCTACATCCTGCTGGAGAACCTACACTACTAGAAGCATCTACAGAGAAAGAAGAAGTAAAGTTAACAGTGGCTGTTTAGGTATGTGCCTTCAGTGTGGATCAATATGTTTTTTCAACTACTTGCTGTTAAAGTTACTCAACTCTTATAACTTCTACAAACTACTGTCTCATCTGTGTGTGAATTCTGGAAGGTGTTTCCTGCTAATAGTGCCTCTGTGTCAACGCAGGACTTGTGAAACTCTACTGGTGTCAATTTCCTTTTTACTTGATTGCGTTTCTATCGTAACGGCTGATCGCTACTTTTAAGGCACTTCTCCCTGCCTGCCACAATAGGAGGTCATCTGGGTGAGAATTGTGCTGTTTTTAATTTGTTTGTATGTGAACATTGCCTTCCATGCAGTAAGGCCGGTAAAAAAAAACCTGTAACGATATGTTTTAAATTTCAAAAACGGCTCGCACACCTTACCTTGTCCATGGTGTCGCGGGAGCCGTTCCAGAGCCTTTCATGACGTCTTGATCTTTGTTGGTCATCAAGGCTGCCTCTGGACGTTTTGCAGCAGGAGCGGGCCGTGAGCCACTCAGTGTGCATCTCCTGTGCGAGTGCGTGTCACCATCTGTGGCTGGAGCCTCCAGCCACTCTATGCCTGATGTTATGGACTGCAGTGTGCATTACCTCCAGTAAGTTGCCAACCACGTTTTGTCTGCAGGAATAAAGTTATTCGCATGATGAAGTCCGCTCCCGCCTCGCAGATTAAAGACTGTTACGTGTTCGAGGTTTATAAAGTTTTCGCATAATGCATTGGCAGCAGTGTACTTGCCAACCACGCTATTCTAGTTCAAGAGGATCGCTTTTACCTACAATGCTTTACAAGTAAGCGCAAAGGTGTGCATTTTCAACGCTGTGGTGAGTTTTCTCTGGTTCAGACCCTGGACATTGAACTTTGCTGGTAGATCCTGTGGTGAGTTCCTTTCTCGTAACAAGACCTGCTTTTCAGTCTTCGCTTGGCTTCTTCTCTGCAGCATTCTACCATCATTACTCAAGTTCTGTGTGCCACTACTTCCTTTGAAGTACTCTTTTGTTTCTAAGAAACAAAAGAGTACGACAGGCACACCAGTGACATTTGTTGTTGTATTAAGTTTACAGTGCCTATTTATAGGTTTACTATCCATACGTACTAGTTGTCTCTTGTTACGCTCATCAAATAAAAAGTTTTTGTGTATTTTTAAGACATGTCGTGTTATGTGCACATTGCTATGCTGATTTCTATTGTTGGGTGTACCACCCTCATGAATGCAATACTTTGATGTTTCTTGCATGTTTTATTTACAGGTGTCTTTTCCCTGCCTTTGGGATGGGAGTGGGTCTCAGTCCCATGTTCATTCTGGACGTTAATGTCATTGGGAATGCAAGCCTTATTTTGGCTCATGGGGTCTTTACCCTTTGCTACTTTTGGTATTTGTGTCAGCCCCATATCCACGCCATTGGTCTCTACATGTTTGAGTTAACCTCTCACTGTTTTGGATTATGGGATGTTTCCCCGTTTACATTTGTTGAACACTTCTTTGCTGTATGGGTTTTTTGGGTGTCAGTCCCACCACCTTGTTGTACGCTATGTTGTGTGTAAGTCGCCCCGCGTCTCACCTTGCTGTGTCCAGTGTGTACGCCGCCCTTCACATCACCTTGCCTTGTTGTGTGAATGCCCCCCTGCGCCTCACCTTGCCTTGTTGTGTGTAAGTCGCCCTGCGCCTCACCCTGTGCTTTTGCGCCATCCTGTTGTGTGTAAGGCACCCTATGCTTCACATCGACGTAATGTGTGCGTTTGTCACACTGTGCTGCTTCCGTGCTGCACAAGTTCTTGGGTGTTAGTCCCATGCAACGTTACCTGTTACACTTCGGTGTCAGTCCCATGCAACGTTACCTGTTACACTATTTTTGCTATGGGTCACCACCATCTTACCATTGTCCCGCACTTGAGGGGTGGCGTTTAAGGATGGTGTTCCCTTTGCCACAGTCTCCTTACGTGAGGAGTACTTCTTTGGGTGTTGTCCACCTGTTGTGTGGAGTCTTGGGGTACGTATCCCCCCTTTACTCTTGTATCTTGCTCACTTGTTGCATGTGAGCTCTTCTTACTCTATTTACACTTTTCATTCAATATTAAAGGAGGAGGATGGTGATAGTGCATTTCTATCCTTCCATTCTTCTTTCCTTCTTCGTGCTTTCATTTTCCCTCTCGTCATGTGTACCATGCATCCCTGGGTTTATGGATTCTTTACATCATTTGTACATTACTGTCTATAGTTGTTTTCATTTTAGTTTGGGTATATTTAATTTTCAGTGTAAAAGGGAGAGGATATGTAGTATCCTCAGGCAATGTTAATATGTTCCCTTTCATCCTGTACCTAGCTGCTCAGCCAGTGTAAGTGTTCCGTGTAGAATGTTAGTGTGAGTGGAATACTTGGGTGCCTGGTGTGTGTGTTGTCAGTTAGGAGTTGGGCTGAGTAGCGAGCAGGCTGCTCCTAGTGGGGTTCGCTGTAACTACTTCTAAGAACTGAATAAACTGCACCAACTTCAACTCGGCTACGTCTACTTTGTCTCATGTACATGTGGGGCCAGCCCACTACAGTTTGTTGTAGAGTTTGTTGTTAGGTGGGGGTGTTGATGGTGTTGCTGGTGCTTGTGTGGGGTGTGTGGGTAGGCTACAGCAGAAGAACTGGCAGTGGGTGCATGTGAAGGCTCCTACTGTGGTGTGTGGTGCAGCAGCAATGGGAGGAGATGCATCCCAGGTCAAGTAGTTGAAGGAGCGCTGCAGAGTATCGGGGTGATATCAGACCAGGTCTTGTGTCACTGGGCATGGTCCAGGCATGTACGGGCATAAACAGGTTTTCTTTCGATGAACCAGAGGTGTGGGCACACAGCAGCTGCAATTAAATATGTCCTGGGAGGGGAAGGGGGCATGGCTGCAGAAGCAAGGGAGGAAGAGGCAGGAAGGAGAAGCATCAGGCTTGAAACACAGCAGTCTTTCTCAAGATATTACAATTCCCAGTATCCTGATAGGCTGGTTGGGGGTAAAAAGGCCTACTTGGGAAACTTCCAAGCCTGATATCTCATGAACTGCTGGTTGCATTCGCAAATTTCATCCATTGGTGGTTCCCTTCCATTTGAGTAGGCTTTGAAGCACCCGGTGCACCTGCTGTTTTGTCATCATATATATATAATGGCTTCTTTTCCTAGGGGTATTCTACATCCTGGAGGAGGAGACCGCCAGTTCAATAGGGGTAAGTAGAGATCACATACTTTCTACTTTACTGGCAGAAAGCCTTTAGGTGCCAAGATGTGAAACACGCATCACAAGCCCTAACTACAATGTAAATATACCAGCTAACAAAAAACATGGCCCAGACTTTCTTCCTCCCTTCCCCCTCTCACCTCTGCTTCAGCAGCAGCAGGAGTAGTGCAGTCTTTGCTCAGGTTGGGATATGTCCCCAATCACCCTGTCCGTATTAAGCTTCCACGTGCCACACAGACATGCCCCTAGCTGTTAGCATGTGGTGTAGGGACCCCGTGTTTAGCTTCCGTTGCAACCTGTGGTGCTCGATATCAGTGCAACCAGAACAGTTAAAGGTCTCACAATCACGGAGGACAGAAGCACAGATGTTACAGTCTGCAGAAGTGTTGGGGGACCACCTCGCCCTGAATTTGTGTTTTGCTTATGGTAGGTTGTGTATCAACATTTCCATTGGTCATACTTGCCGCAATACACGGAACCACCGGACTATATGTGGGGTCTCCTTCTTTCCCTAAAACAGGGCAACTAGTTGTTATGCTGCACACAAAAGGTGGAGGAGCAGGAACCATTCTTGAGTACTCAATGCTTCCGGCAAGTAGGGCTGGAGGACCCGGACAGTGACCGCTGGACTGGTTGAGATTGGGAACGCCATGGAAATGTGAGCAAAATTCTCTTTTCAGAATATCTTGATAACTGAGCATGTTAACCAGATATGGATAAAGGGCTTCTCTGAGGTGTGCATCTCCCACAACCATCAGATAAAGAAGGAAAAATATGATAGAAGCAAACAGGATTAATTACCACTGAACCATCAGTTATATGTTGATTCTTTCTGGGGAATGCTCCTGAATGACTTACGGATATCAAACCACAATGCTTTCATGTCTTCTCCTCCACCTCAGCCCCTAAGTATCCCTCCCACTATTGCACTGTCCATAAATAAGGCATTTGTTTTTAATCTCAATAACGAGGCGTACTGCCCGGTTATACTGCGATGAATTGGGGCAGACCAGCTCCAGGTCTCTGGGTCCTCTTGGTGACTCTGGACCTTCTCCCAACCCAGACAAACTCTGTCAACCTCTTCTATAGGACCAGTATCTCAGCAGAGAGGCTATCAACTCAGAGAGCCTGAAACACATACACACCCTTGGTAGGATTTTAATATTAAGGATAATGATACGTCCCAATCACATGATAGACGGATTTCCAGGCTCCCAGATCTTTCAAAGTGCTGGCCAATTTTCATTCCTCCAACATGCTGGTTAATTTCAGTTCTATGTATCTGACCAGTAGTGTAACAAAATGCCCCGCAACCCCATTAGTGCGGGGAGGCCCCCGAGCTCCAGGGGCCCCATCCGACACGGGCAGGTCACTGGCCGGAGAGCTCCAAACTGGCTCCAGAGCGTGGGGGCCCCTGCATGTAGTTTGCAGGAGAGCCCTTTCTGGTTTAGTTACACCACTGATCTGACCACATACCGCTCCATCCAGATGGCTCGGGAAACTTCAGCTCATCTATTTTATCTGAGGGATTGTTAGGTTATGAATCACTAACCTTAGAATGTTGACTTTAATGCCCGAGACCTCGAATCGTTCCTGCTCTTCGTGCACCCCTGGCAAAGACCTGGCTAAGTCCATCAATGCCCAAAGTATATCATCCATTAGGAGGCTTAATATATGTTTTTCCCCAGCTGAGGGAATCCTTCAAATGTCACGCTGCACTCTGAATTTTATGGCCAGTGGTCTACGAGTAGGGCAAAAAGGATAGGCAACAGCGGGCTGTCCTGCTGGCTGCCCCTCTGGATAAGAAATCCCAGGGAACTCTTCCCATTCACACAAATCGTTGCTGTTGGGTGCCTATATTGCCATGATCCATCCTGTTATCTTCTTGCCTGGCCCTATCTTGCTCAAGACGGTTTCTAGAAATTCCATGCTTATCTGATAGAACACTTTCTCCACATCGATTGAGAGCAGTGTAGCCATGGGGCGGAGGGTGGTGGGTGGAGGTCTTACCCTTACCCTTCATGCTGACCTTCTTCGCCAGGCTTTGGGACATTCTTGAATATGGCCCACTTGGTCAGGATCTACAAGACTGACCAGCAGACCATCTAGCCTAGAGGACAGCATTTTGGAGAAAATGTTTACATCTGTATTTAGGAGTGTTATTGGCCTATAGGAGGAGCATTCCTCCAAGCTCTTCCCAGATTTAATTGACAGTAAGATCCACCAAAATCGTTGAGGAGATGAGGCACGAGTAGCATCTGACGTTATCGAAGACGGTCATCATCAGTCTGGTCAACTGAGTGAAAGGAGGTCATCTGGGCCTGGGGTTTTGATGAGGTGCATGTTTTTAACAGCAGATCAGAGCTTGTTGGTATTGATGCCTTCTTCTTACAGAGTCCCTAATCTCTTCCAGTACAGTTGACCAGGTGCATTCGTTCAGACAGGCCTGACTATCCTTCCCACTCTCTGCTCCTTTAGAGTATTTTTGTCTCTGCCCTATTTTACTGCAGGCCTCTTAAAGCCAGGGGTCCATGTGTATCCCTAGAAAAGTTCTTATCTGTAGCTTTTAAGTCACTGAGCAATTTTGCGAGTTTATCTTCAATGAATTATCTCTCATTTACTACTCCGGCACGTGTACTTAAGGACACTCCGCACATTCTTGGTTTAAACACTTTACACACAAGTGAGGAGGAAGAGGAGAGGAGAATACGTGTGTGTCAGGGTACGCCTTTCTGGCATTAAAAATTAACTCAAAGAAGTTCCCGACACCAGAACGAGGTCTCATTTGGGCAAACACTCAAGCAGGTGTGCTTAGAGGGTGTGAATTGCCTGTGGGTTTCCCTAACAACGATGAAGTCCCTCACCCACTAAGGTAGCATGCTTAACATTGGGCTTCTCGTCCCCAGGAAGTCCTCAAGGTCTGCATAGTGGGCTCCACCGGGAGCTCTTTAAGAGCGCTGTAGAATATACCTCATTGGAAAGTTAATTGGAACCTTAAGAAAAAGATGAATGTGTGAGATATGGTTGGGTTATAAAGTGTTTATTGATAGCTCCCTGTGACAACATAAAAGCAAAACACATCTGAATCTGTACAATGCAGATACTTGGTGAAGTCTCAACAGGTTTCTACCCCTTGCTTTTGTGGCCTGTGCTGGTCCAGGGCATTCATAAGGACTAGACCCAACCCCTACCTATCTCTTATCCTTCAGTCAAGGTAGCTTAGTAGTATGTCAATCTAAGGGAAAAGAGAGAAAAAAAAAACATTGCTACACCTTACCTGTATTGCTAATCATTATCTGCGTCCATTCAGCTATGATTGTTGCACCCAACACATGTACAACAGAGTCAATTTTGCTTTTTCATGCTTTGTTGGTGTGATTGTTCATGTGATCACTGCAACACATTACATAATTTTGCACCACCAGTAAAACACACTCGCCCACCACCAAGTGAGGGAATTGTCTATAAGAGTCATATCTACTTTTATTTCTACAATAATTGCTTTCCAAGGATAGATTAAATGGACCTGGGTGCAGTCAGTATCTTCGCAAGGACTCCTGGGGAGAGAGAAATATGCAAGTTAAAAGTGGTCCCCTAGTAATAATGCAGGGGAATCCTGGTTGTGCAATGTTTTCACTTACTCCGAGTACTGGTATTCCTAAGGAGGGGAACTCCAGTCCATAGCACCATAAAGCTCCGTCATTTTATATGGGTGCATTCCATTAGGGCCACATTGAGTCAACACTAGTCACATTATGGCGTCAGCACATGCCAACGGGAGGCAGTATTGAGCACGCACCACTGACATTGGCATTATTGTCTGTGACGGCAATAGACATGCACACATGACGTAAGCTGCCAAGCAACAGAGTCCGCCGATTTGAGATGGACAAAAGAGTCAATACAGGCAGGGGCATAGCTTCAGAGGGTGTGGTTTGGGGGGTGACACCACCCAAATAAATACATTCTTAGTTGGTAGTTGGGTATGGGGGAACTATGTTGGGTCTGCTATGTATGTGTCAGTTTTTCTTGTCATCCTGATTTCATAAAGAGATTTTAACTTTTTCTCTTTTGGAAAAGGACCTTAAAATATATTTAGGCCCGGATTTGCAAAGATTTTGCATCTGCGTTGCACCACTTTTTTTACTCAGCCCTTGGCAAAATCCTTTTTGGTATTTACAGGGCACACAATTGTCAATTTACGTGGCTTTTTAGGAAACAATAATGCAAGCTAGTGCATTGCATTGCATTGCCTTGCGTTACTTTGCATCAGGTAGGTGTTCAATGATTAGCTCATGGGTGTCCCGCAGCATCCACCCATGGATTTTGACCCCAATTTATATATGGCCAGATTAAGAAAGATTTTACATCTGGTTTGCGTTACTTTTTTGGCACAACCCCAAGAAAATCCTTTTTGGTATACACAAAGCAATGCAAATTTCAATTGTGTGGCTTTGTAAGATAAAAGAAGCTTCCTTGCATTACTTTCCGTCAGGCAGGCGTTTCATGGGTGGTGATTGTGATTGGTCATTCCTGTGCATCCACCCACGTATTCTGCAGCACACAAAGAGGAAAAAGCCACAAGAGATAGTTTTTGTACAGTAAGGTAGTCCTTTCTTCACAAAAACTATCCTGACTGTAACTCAGAAACGTTTGAACCACGAAGCAATGGTGCCTGCATTGCGCAAGGCTCTCTTCGGGTGTTTCAATGCAGTACATCAACTTTTCTTGCTATGCTTTATTGCGCCACTTCTTTGTGCCTGTGTCACTAAAAATATAGTAAATCTGCACCCATAGAAGTATTCCTTGAATGGATGTATATTTACTACTTTTTAGAATCCACACACATTGGCAGTAGTAGGCTTGGAAATCTACACCAGTTTAAGGTTTCCAGGCATACTACTGGCAATCAAACAACCAAAAGGTGATGGGACAACTGCTTTCAAAAAGTCTTAACCGCCGGTAATGCCTTGGGGGTAGCATACCAAACCATTGTTTTTTGCACACTGTGTCCGTCTAGACAGAAGGCCCGATTCAGGATTTAGCAGGCGGAATAAAGGTAAACAGGGTGACAGAGGACTTTACTACCTTTTCTCAGGTAGTAAAATTTAAAGATTACCACCAGCCTGGCCGACATTTCTATATATTGTCAGGAACCGATGTCATGGCAGTTCCTGTCACTTTATGAAATGTTTTATGGATGATCTCTATCAAACATTAAGGCTGGCCATCAAACTTTTCCATTTTTCCATAAGCAGGAGTTTGTTTTTGAAGAAAAAAAAAACAATGAACCCCATGCCAGTTTTCATCCACCCTGTCAATTTGTTTTTGTTACTATTCCTAACCACTAGGATATACTTGGCAATGATGGTCAATTAAAAAAACAAAACATCTGTCTGACTGGCCACTCCAAGTAGGGCGGCCGATTGGATGGCTTACCTCCAATGGCACCAACCCTGTTGGACCGCCAAAGTAAGGGGCAGATTACGATGGAGGATTTTCCGCATTCTCCGGGCCGGCGGAAGCCACCGCCGGCCCGGAGGATGCGGAAAATCCCCTGCGGACCCACCAAAGACCCACCACCACATTAGGATGGCTGGTGGGTCCTGGTTTCTGTCCGCCGCTTTTCCACCGCGGTTGGCTTACAACCGCGGCGGAAAAGGCCTAATATGGTGGCGGTGTCTCACAGACACCGCCAGGCATATTAGGATGGCTGTGAAAACATGCTTTTCCGCGGCGGCTTCTCCGCCGAGGAAAAGCATGTGGATCTTCACCTCGGAGGCCCGTAGTGGGCCCCCTGGGTGAAAGGGGAGTGGGGGGTGCACATGGGGGGTACCTATGGTACCCCCCAGCATTTGTATGCAGAAATCAGCAGGCACCGCGCGGTGCCTGCCGCTTTCTGCATACAAATGCAATGCATGCATTTGTGACATTGCGGCGGGTGCAGCTTGAAGCCGCACCCGCCGCAATGTTACAAATAGAGAATGTGACCGCCAGGGTGGCGGTCACATCCTAATTGGACAGGAGGGAACTCCGCATGCCCATACGGAGGTTCCCTCCTCCTCTGTGATCGCGGACGGACTCAAGTTCGTCCCCGATCATAATGGGCCCCTTAGTCTTGCACTAACAGAGTATATTTTACTCTATCGTTGTACTTAAAAATTGCGATCCGCCCGTCTCAGAATTGGGCGAGCAGAGATCTTGAGTTTGGTAGACAAGGTACTCTGTCACCTTTTCAGCAGAGAATCTGTCTGCCAGAATCTAAATCAAGCCATGAGGCCCCCCTAATCCAAACAGCACTGAGCGCGCCCCTTATGAGAACATTACATACCGAACTTTAGTCACCTCACGTATTCAACCTGTCCCACTGGTATTTTAGTTGGGAAATTTCAGATACCATCCTCCCACTCCCCCCCACCCCCCCACTCCCTCTCCCGATTCTCACTGACTAAGCTACGCCCCTGAATACATCCGATTTTAGCCCCAAGAGCACATCTAAATAGGTATGAAATGTTGCTCAGAACATGTTTCTATCTTTAATTTGGGCTACGATCAGGCTCAGTACGCTTTTATTGCCAATCTTTTTCAATAAAGTATGTACTGTCATTTTCCCTCCAAGGATGCGTTTCGTTTTTGATTTTTCACAGGGTATTTGCTTGCGTTCTTGGAGCAGGAGCTCCCTGCCACCGGCACTAGTTTCCGAAAGAAGTCCATCTGTGGCGGCGTCGACGGCCGCGTCTCCAGGGCTAGGTCACCGCGTTTCAATCAGCCTGTGCAAAGAGAAGTCACCGCCTCCTGGTGCTGGGCACGCACCAGGGCCTCTCGTGGCCTGGGCTGGGCACACTCTAATCTTTTCAGTGTTAGCGGTCATTCGCTGTTTATAGCAGAAATATGGCTTCCCTCACAATCCAGATGAACTGAAAATGTTTTTGATTTTCATTAGCGCGGACATCATCTTGTTTCTCTCTCTGTTCGAGGCATGCAGGGAGGGTGTGATCGAAAGGTGAATCGGACGACTTCCCAAGCGGCAGCAACTGAACTCGGAAAGCCTCGCAAGGCCGGGGCAAATATACAGGGCAGGCTTCTCAAGACTTGGTACAGCTTTGCATCAGTTTGTGGCAGCGCAAAGTCTTGATAAAGTGTATTCTTTCCAGCACAGAGTTGTTACTAAGGCAGCACAATAGGTCGATACCAGGGCGTGCCAGTGCTACCACCAATTTTTTTAATGCAAAGCTAGATCTACAAAGATTGTCAGACTGGGCTTGGAGTCAAAGAATAAAGCCTATGTGAAGCCCTCAATGTGTCTGTGCTGCAATGTACTGTACACCTCTAATGTGTGAAATGTAACTAAAAGTGTCTAATCACAGAACTGTGTACTGGAAGGGTATGCCTCCAGTACAAACCCCGGCTGTGCAGCCTATCTGTGAACTAGTGCAGAGGAAGAAAGCATTAGCAGGGGTGTCTAGTAAATATCAGTGGCGGCTCACCATAAAGATCATTAGGGCCACGCCCGCCCATTATTGGAGAGGCACGTACCAGCCCCCTTCAAAAACAGAGAAAAGTATCTTGCTGTATATGCAAGTAGAGTAACTGTAAGTAAACTCCGTTATGTTACTCTATTTGCTGGAGTGTTCTGCAGTCAGCAACCAGCATGTGGCTGGGCACACAAGGGCATCGTTCAAACCAGCCTATATAATATGACATAAGCGTGTTAAGCTCCCTGAGAGAAAGGGGAAGATAAATTAATGCCTTACAAACAAATCTCAATGGGTTTTTATTGAAACAGCCCAGTACCATATCGTCGCGATCGCCAGCCGCCACCTCTCTTCCCCCGAGTAGGAACAGGAAGCAGACAGCCTCCCAGAATCCCCTTACCAATCACAGCGCTGCTACGGCAGTGTTGTGATTGGTCTGAGTGCTGTGGTTCGGTGCTCAGACGTTTCCTGGGAGGCTAAGCATACAGCCTGGGTGGAGAACATGCAAAGTGTGCAGGATGATTTGGCCGGCCCAAGAGGTGCTTAAGTGCAGCAGGAACCACTCCTCCTCCCTCTTCCGGGCAAGCCCAGCTCCGCCCCAACCTGGCTGGTTCAAGTCAAGTCAAGTCAAGTCAGATAATTTATATAGCGCGCTACATACCCAGAGGGTCTCAAGGCGCTTGAAGAGGGGTGGGGAATTACTTTTCGAATATCCAGGTTTTAAGTTGCTTTCTGAATGCTAGGTGGTTCTGAGTGAGGCAAAGGTGAGTGGGAAGTGAGTTCCAGGTTTTAGCTGCCAGGTAGGAGAAGGATCTTCCTCCCATGGTTGTTTTGTTGATGCAAGGTACAGTGGCAAGGGCTTGGTTGGAGGAGCGTAGCTGCCGGGAGGGGGTGTAGAAGGAAAGTCGAGTGTTGAGGCATTCGGGTCCAAGTTCGTAAAGTGCTTTGTGTGCGTGGGTTAGGAGGCGGAATGTTATCCTCTTATTAACGGGGAGCCAGTGGAGGTTTTTCAGGTGGCTAGAAATGTGGTCTTTACGCGGAATGTCTAGTATGAGTCTGGCTGATGCGTTCTGGATGCATTGGAGTTTTTTCTGAAGTTTTGCGGTGGTACCGGCGTATAGGGTGTTACCGTAGTCTAGGCGGCTCGTGACCAGTGCGTGGGTAACCGTTTTTCTAGTTTCGGTGGGGATCCAGCGAAATGTTTTTTTGAGCATGCGAAGAATGTTGAAGCAGGATGATGAAACTGCGTTGACTTGTCTGTTCATCGAGAGTGAGGAGTCCAGGATGACGCCTAGGTTCCGTGCGTGGTCTGTCGGGATGAGTGCTTTTCCAAGGGCCTCAGGCCACCAAGAGTCATCCCAGGCGGAGGGGGAGGTACCTAAGATAAGGACTTCTGTTTTGTCTGAGTTCAGTTTCAGACGACTGTGCTTCATCCACTCGGCTACTTCTTTCATTCCTTCATGTAGGTTGGTTTTGGCGGTGTTCGGATCTTTGGTGAGTGAGAGGATCAGTTGAGTGTCATCAGCGTAGGAGATGATGTTGAGGTTGTGTTGGCGTGCGATGATCGCGAGGGGGCTCATGTATACGTTGAAGAGGGTAGGGCTGAGTGAAGATCCTTGTGGCACGCCGCAAATGACTTCAGTGGCCTCTGACTTGAATGGTGGAAGGCGGACTCTCTGAGTTCTTCCGGTAAGGAACGAGGTGATCCATTCCAGTGCTTTTCCTTGGATTCCGATGTTTCTGAGGTGTTGTAGGAGGGTGCTATGACAGACTGTGTCGAAGGCTGCGGAGAGGTCAAGGAGGATGAGGGCGACTGTGTCTCCATTGTCCAGTAAAGTTCGAATGTCGTCTGTTGCTGTGATGAGGGAGGTCTCAGTGCTGTGTTTGGCTCGGAAGACGGACTGTGAGGAGTCGACGGATTTGTTGGTTTCGAGGAAGGCGGCGAGCTGATTGTTGATCGCTTTGTCGATGACTTTGGCCGGGAATGGTAGGAGCGAGATGGGGCGGTAGTTTTTGAGTTCGGAGGGGTCAGCTGTGGGTTTTTTCAGAAGGGCGCTGAGTTCGGCGTGTTTCCAGCTTTCCGGGAAGGTGGCGGAGTTGAGGGAGCAGTTGATGACGTCCCGGAGGTGTGGTGCTATGATGGAGTCTGCTTTGTTGAAGATATGGTGAGGGCATGGGTCTGTAGGGGAACCAGAGTGAATGGAATTCATCAGGCGGATGGTGTCCTCGGTGGAGATAGGGTTCCAGTCGTAGAGGATGTTCGGGGGGGGGTGAGGGTATGGCAGAGGGTTGGGAGGGTTGGTCTCCAGGTTGGTTGTCGAAGCTGTTGTGGATGTCTGCGATTTTGTCGTGGAAGAATGAAGCAAGGGAGTCGCAAAGGGTTTGAGTGGGCGTGATGTCGTTGGAGTTGGCGGTGGGGTTGGTAAACTCTTTGATGATGTTAAATAGTTCCTTGCTGTTGTGGGCGTTGTTGTCTAGTCGGTCTTTAAGTGAAGCTTTCTTGGCAGTCCGGATCAGTTGGTGGTGTGTGCGGGTGGCGTTTTTGAAGGCGTCCTTGGTGCTGGTGTTTGGGTCTTTTTTCCAGGCCTTCTCGAGGGAGCGACAGAGTTTCTTGGAATTCTTAAGATCACTGTTGAACCAGGGAGCGTTTTTGCTGCCTAGTTTGTTTTGACGTTTTTTCAAAGGTGCTAGGTTGTCGGCGCTGTTGGTTAGCCATTGGGTGAAGTTAATGTCTGCTTGGTTGGGGTTTGAAGAGTGGGCAGGGGGGTTTTGAAGAAGCGATGAGGAGATCTGGTCGATGGTGATTTTGTTCCAGTTTCTTCGTAGAGTAGGTTGAGGATGGTTGTGGGTTGTGGTCTTTTTGTAGACAAAGTGAACGCAGCTGTTGTCTGTCCAATGGAGAACTGTGGTGTGACTGAAGGAGATATGTTTGCTGGAGGTGAAGATGGGGTCGAGTGTGTGACCTGCGTAGTGTGTAGGGGTGTTAATAAGTTGTTTGAGTCGAAGGTTGGCGAGATTGTCCAGTAGGGTGGTGGCGTTGCTGTCGTTGCTCTTTTCCAGATGAAAATTGAGGTCTCCCAGTAGAATGTAGTCCTCGGAGGGGAGGGCGTGTGGGGTGATAAAGTCAGTGATGTCTTCACTGAATTGTGCACGGGGTCCAGGTGGCCTGTAGAGGAGGGTGCCTCTGAGTGTGGTCTTGGGGTCGGTGTGGATCTGGAAGTGCAGGTGTTCGGCGCTAGCGAGGTTAATGTCTGAGCTGGTTGAGAAGAAGAAACTCATAATATCATAACACTTTTAGGGTTGCGTTATGATCATTTTCTTTTTCTTTTTGTACTTAGTGGGGTGACACATCTCCACCTTAGCGGAGGAGCTGCCCCTGCCTGTTGATTAAAAAAACTAGGGCTTGGCGTAGTTTGCGAAGTAGCGCTTCGCGAAGCTACGCAAAGTGCACTTCACACTACGCTAAAATGCCATTTTCAATGATTGCACAGTGCGGACCAGCATCCGGCACTGTGCAATCATTGAAAACGGCATCTTGCACAATGCGAGCTGTAGTTTTCTGCCGCTCAAGTAGATTTTTACTCGAGCGGCGGCTTTCTCAACGCGGACTAGTAGTTTCTCATCGCGAGCGGTCGCGAGCATACACGTCCACTCACAATGAGAAACCTGACCTCCCCGCATTGAGAATCTCGCCGGGAGGTTTATTTTCCACGCTCGCGATCAGCAACTTGATGTTGCTGATCGCGAACGAGGAAAAAGTCTCGCCGGCATGTCATTTTGCTTGCTCGCGGTCGCCAACTTGACGTTGAGGACCGCGAGCAAGCAAAAAACGACCGCTATACTACCCTATGCATGTTTGCACTGTGCTATGTGCAGTTTGCGTAGTGCGAAGTAGCGCAAACTTCACAAACTACGCGACCGTAGCGTGGTGCTTCGCCCAGGCCTAAACAAAACGCAAGCCTGTGCAATATTATGAAAGTACGACTGCCTTTCGGGACCAGTAGGTGGAAACAATACACGTGGCATCTAATCTGAGGGCAGGGCCAGAGCATGGCAGTGAGACGCAGCATAGACTTCACTAACAGTTCAACAACACATTACTGTTTATTTTTTAGCTCACATGATATTGTGTGTGGTAGAGACGCATTTGATGCCAGTTTGAAGGTTTTCACTCACTTGTCCAAATTGAAAGAACCTGTGATGCTCTTGTTACATTTCTTAACTTTACTCTTCCTTTGGACCCCATTGCCTGCTCAAGATGTTTGTATTTTTGCTAGCGTTTTAGAGTAATTTCCTCCATAAACAGCTATACAAATGCTTCCTGTGAATTCAGAGTTTATAATATCACACTGGGCTCATTCAGACCTGGCCGCTTATTATATTTCCACACATTGCTCAGCCATGGCTAGTAGATTACATTCACAGTGCTGGCTTGCACGTTGATTCAACAGGGCTTTCACTAGTGCCCTTTTCACCAGCATTTTATTTCCAGAACACACTTATATGAATTGGCAAAAGGATTTGTTATTTTGATTTTCATTAAAACAGATGATCTGTGTGATCAATAATGTGCTGTTCCATGGCAGAAGGCATTCCACCTGTGATCTTGACCTCTTTAAATAGTTTAAACTGGCTATATCAAGAGAGTTGTCCAGGTAGTCACTGTAGCACCCATAGAAGGCCGCTGATGCCTTGAAGCGCATAAATTGCTGGGCACACAAAAGCCACACTTTTGAAGTGTGAGGGCAGTTGGCCAGGAGAAGACATAATGAGCAAAGCATGCATTAACACCGTGCTAATAGCTTATTAATGCCCTTTCAGACTCTCTCTATTGTTAACTCCATGTGCAATATGTGCTGTAAAATGTACCATTTGGATTAATTTTCCTCAAACATTTTCTCTGGGGAAAGAACCCCCCCCCAACTCCTCCAGGTGAAGTGGGAATCGCTTTGCCTCATTCATTTATGCTGAACATGTGATATGTGTTTACGCCCGCCGTTTTTTAGGTCTCGCCTACGCAGTGTGCATGCACTGCATAGGAGACCTTTAGCCGTCGTGCAGCTCTTTTTCCAAGCACATACTCATGCTTGCGGCGGCATACGCCTTGCGGGAGTGTGCAGTGGCGCGCCACAAGCAAGATTATGTGCTTTGAAAAACAGCAGACTCCTCTGCCCAGCGCTTGCGCACGCACCACTCCCGGGCTTGTCACTTCTTTGTTGTTTAAACACTAAGAAAAGAAAAGAAAAAATCGCAAAGAACTCAGTTGAAACCACTGTGGGATTCTTCTGTATTCACTAGAGAAATAAATGGCTTCAATGGCAAAGTGTTGTAATATTCACTAAATATGCCTTTCGTTGAATATGTCTACTGACTCAGTTTGTATTTTCTAGCCATTGGAACACCACAAGCTTTTTTTCTGGTTCTCACATATAGACCAGCGTCCTGAAATACTGTGCATCACTTGGGTCCAGCAGAAATTATTTGTAACTGGCCTCTGATATTTGAACTCCTCGGGTCTTATGAGGCATGCGAAAAGGCGCCCTTTTAAGCACAGAGAAAAGACTACCCGGCATATAATATGGAGGAAATTTGGTCGTCTCTGTTTCTGTGGTGATGAACAACTCCAAGTGCTGAGTGGCAACAAAGTGTGGCTGCTCCTCCCTCTGAAGCAGAGGGTGACCCTAGACCCACCCTGTTGATATCTATCTCTGTCTGCCCCCCCTCATCTCCCCTCTTTGAGGGGGTGCGTGTCACACTGTTGTGGTCTGAGGTCTGGTGTCTGCTTCCTGGAGGGCTGCTTCCGCTATGACATCATCGCTGACTCGGGCTTGTTGTGTTTGGCTGCACCCCGACTACCACACACGTCGGGGTTTCAGTCATGACACCGCTAGGTGCTGTACAGGTTCTCGCTCTTTTTGTTCTCCGGGGTGAGGTAGAGCGGTGACTCAAGAGTGCCCATTTGTTGCCTACCTCACTCGCAATAACCAGCATGTGGCAGTCCCCGGGAGATTACGTCATTTGGGGATACATAGTGTGAAAATTAAATATCGTGGAGAAGAGTGGCATAATTAGTGTTTTAAGTGGTGCTCAGCACTGGTAGTTTCTAAAAAGCAGGTGCTGAGACGGGTCCCTGTTGGGCTCTCCATTTTTGCCCTCACCCTCAGGGTAAAAAAAAATCCTAACTCTGCAGCAGTACCGCCCTTCATTGCCTTTGATGTAACTTCACAGACACTGGTTATAGTTCTTTCTCTGTCTCCTCATTTCCAAATGGAAGCATTTTTAATATTATAAACAACAAAGCCGTAGTTGTTGCTTATTTATCTTATGCAACTAACAGCCTTTGGCAAAGTCAATAGTCCTGACTTGTTGTAGGTGTAATGTTACTTTTACTATATATATGGATGCAATTATAGAAGCAGCGAAATACCAGACTAGCGGCAGACAATATGCTAAGCACTAACTTTTAGCTTATGTGTTTTTAAGCCACGCCCTTAATTACATCGGCCTCGCTCCTTGGAGAGACCCCCCAGTTTTTTCATCCCACTTAAAACCCTGGGCATAATAAGTGGTGACCTATGGTACTCGCTATGCCACTGTGTTACTAAGTGTGAAAGGCTGTAAACCAAGCAATCTCATTCAGGGGCATAGCATTCATTGGTGCAGCAGGTGCAGTAGCACCGGGTCCCACAGCCCTGAGGGGCCTACCGAGCTCTGACAGTGTTGCGTCTTACTACCCCAAAAGCAGTCAAGGGGCCATTTTCTTTCTGGCACCAAAACCCATGGCCTACGCTGCTGATCACACTAATATTTTGTGTTTAGTGAAGAGGGCGCAGCAATAGCTGGACACGAAGACAAGAAACTACGCGACCAGCTATCTCTATATCACAGATGGCAGCGAGACTAAAGCACCTGCAGCAATGCCGTGCACGGCATGGCTGTCTCTCTCCCCAGCCAGCCTGCGTTTACATGTTCAATGTTCTGGCTATTGCGGAATGAGCACGATTTACCAAGGCTGAGGTTCACTAACAAGCAACGCAGTTAAGCGTAGGCAGCAGCACTGCAGCCTTCATTGGTGCTTCATTGGTGCTAGTAAGTTCAGGAGCAGCAGTTGTACACGGTTCCTTCACAGGGACAGAAGAGAGTTTAAACATGCGCACGCACACAACCATGTGTATGATTTGCGTTATTGAGCCTTCTTCACGTGTGTGGATTCTAACAACACAGACAGGACAGCGCATCCTTACACGCATGCATGCACCTTCACAGAAACTGACGCACACAGTGGATGTGTATGCGCCACTTTTGTATAACCATCTCTAAAACAGACAGACCACTCACCGCACTGGCAGCGGCACTGCATTCTGTCCTCTCAGGTTGTGTGCAAGTGATTGTGCTTCTGTTGGTGTTTGTAGAATGTAACCGTGTGCAAGGGTGTCCATTTGGGTTGGTATGTTGAACGGTGTGATGGTGTGTGATAAGGTGACAGTGTCTTTGTTTCGTCACATGATATTTTCCGGATAGAGAGCCCGAGACTGACACATTGATGTGTGTGGTGTGTATTAATGTTTTGAATGTTACATGCATGTACTTTTATGGAAGGTACATGCACAGAATGTCTTAGCCACAGAATCCAGGATCTTGCGCGTATCCCCAAGCTCCACCTCATAACTTGATGCCCCTCACCTCACGGTTCACTGTCCCTTTGCATTCAGTGATGCGGAGTCGCAGTCCAGCGTTCTCTGACTCGAGCGAGCGCACCATGTCGATCGCAAGTCTGTCATTGAGGTCCTACAGTTCCTCCTTCTCCTGTAACCGGTAGATGCGGGTGGGAGACAGCAGCGGGGTACCTTCTTTCCGGGTGCCGCGCTTCTGGCCCGGGGTCTCTATAGCAGCAGACGTTGGGTGGAGGTTCCGTCAGTGTCCAGACAGAATCCGCGGTTGGGGAGGCAAGGGAGCAACCGACAGCTGGACTGTCCTCGTCGCTGCTGCTGGCAGTCAGTGCACTCTCCTCTCTGGCTCCAGCTCACATAACCAGGCCAAGCCAAGGGAGGGGTCATTACACCGCCAACTCTACACCTTCAGTGTCATTCCTGTATTTTTATTACATGGAGACATGGACAAGCTGCAGCAACTGAAAAGAGACAACATTACTGTGCTTGTTTTAATAAAAGGAAAGAAAGACCATAGACACCCTCCTACTATGAATATTGTTGATTGTTTTCATATAGAAACAAGCATTGGCATAGCCAATAAGTCTTGCCTTCGGGACCTTATAAGTGTTTAGTTATCCAGCACAATATCCTTGGTGCAACAACATCAAGTGTTGCATAGCCAATAGGTCTCGCCTTTGGGTCCTTATATGCAACAGTTGGTGTTGTTGCACTAAGGATATGGTGCTGCATAACTAAATACCTATAAGGTCCCAAAAGTGAGACCTATTGGATATGCCAATGTTTGTTTTATTGGTAAAAGTGGGCCCGTTCTGCTCTCTCCCCCAGCAAAACGCATCTTTAGTTGCTGCTTTGCATTACTTTATAAAAAACAAGGGTCCAAGACCTCTATACTTTTTAGCTGAATTTATCAGTACATCATCATTAATTTAACTCAGTAGAAAGCAGAATTAATCAGCTCAAGACACAAATGCACATATTATAGAGACCACGATGTGGGCATAGACTAGACAACAGTATTCGAATCAAGCAATCCTTTATTGAATTGCTACACAATTGTATTTAATCAATAGTAATTCATTGATATAACTTAGTGAGTACCATAGTGGTTGCCCCACTAGAGCGTGCAACACAGCAAAGAGTGCAAAAAAGAGGGGGGTTGTGAATAAGAAGGAAAAGAAATAATCAAGAGAAAAGTGACAAAACAAACATTATAAACAGATTATTATATACAGCAATGGGTCATTAATCACCCAACCTGTAGAACCTGACCACTAAATTAATCAAAAGCCAAATCTCATACATTGTAAATAAATAAAGCAATACATTTTGCACAACAACGTAGAAAATATAACTGGGGTCCAGGTTGTATATATATCACAAGTGTCAACGTTTCGACTCGTCTTATGGCCATACGGAATCTTATGCCTGGGGCGTGCGAGTCTTCATCAGGACAAGGGGCAACCAGGGGATTAGTGATGTCCCTACAAAAAAGAGTAAATATACTTAGTACTGTTGTCTCTATGTGGTAATCACTCTGGAGTAAGCCCACAGGGTACAAAGAACTTACCCTGACTGGTCTCAGGTTAACAAAGATCCACCGCTGATAGCTGGTGACACTATATCCTACAAAGGAGGATAAAGAGACCTAAATTTCCATCATGGTCAATAAGTATAAGGTACATTAAAAAACAGGGGGGAATGAAACCGTTCAATTACCTTTTCAATTCCAGATAGGCACCGAAGGGTTCAGGGGAGAGTAGTAATTCAAGAGTCCTGTGAGGATATACGTTGGACTTGTGAGTTATGTGGTATTGACTATGTGTACCTATCCTAACAAGAAACGGGGCGGAGTAGCAAAGTTACCTGCTGATTTAATGCAGTAACTTCTCCTCCATGCTTGACTGCCAAAAATAGTTTAAGAGACCCTTCGCGTCGTATCAATGTACTGCAAGAAAAGAATACCATAATTTAGACGAACGCCTCAAGGTCGGATGAATTAGCTCAAACAGCCAGGACCCAGGCGCAAACACTCACCGTCGAGCGTCTTGAGAGGGAGTATACACGGGAACAGCACATTGTTGCCGGGCATCCGCAGGAGAGACGCCGGATCGAATGCAAGATATAGAAAAGGGACACAACCACTCCGTGTCCACAAAAGTACCGATGCACGAAAAAACGTCACCGTGCTCGATATTAAGGGTGTCCAAGGGTATGTTTTTTTTAGTGTTTTAGTGTCCTCGTGGGTACCGCCACCACTAGAATTATTGAAGGTAACAACGTTCTAAAAGCACGCATTACTGAACTAATTTCATGCAGAACTATCGCGGCCATCTTGGGATGGGTGCACCATCAAAAGCAAATCTAGTTTGCTATCGCCACTTCATTTGTTAAGGAATATATACAAAATACATTAGTATAAATTCTGCGAAACATAAACATGTTATAAAGATTTTTGAAACTTAGATCTAATATCTATACATAGTCATTATACATCTTTGTAGCAGAACTGTGGCAGCCATCTTTTAATGGGTGCACGATAGGAAAGGAATCTGAAAAGTATGATAACAGACAATTTACCAAACAGACAAGTCTCAACAATTCGGATTGTCTAGGATTATATACATATGTACAAAACATATTAGCAGAAACATTACAGTATACATTTATATTTACACAGAATCATTGGAAACGAAGAATTGGAAAATTCAAGCTAATACTCATGCAGAGTCATAGTACTTTTTAGGTTTCGCTGGAGGGCGGAGCTCTTAGCTCCGCCTCCAGAGAAATCTCTTGATTTCCAGTAAGGAGAATGGAAAACGCCCCCCTGTCCCATTGGCTAGCTCCATAAATGGAGGCTAGCCATTGGAACAGAGATCTGTCTGTCATTCACAGACCAGATTCGTGGGCGTTCCCTCCATTTTTTCCCTGGGCGTTCCGCTATCCACCCTTTTTGCATCGTCATTGGGCTGTGGGCGGAGTTTCGGTTTTTTTTTCTTCTGGGTTTGTTGTTGTTTTTAAATCTTGCCTTCCCTCGTCCTTTCTCTGTGTCCGTTACTTTCCCGACCCCCTCCCGCTCTCCGTTCCTTTCCCGCCCCCCCCCCGCTCTCCGTTCCTTTCCCGCCCCCCCCCCCCCCCCCGCTGTGCACTTTGATTGATACTCTCTCCCTTCGGTAAGCGGATGGCCCGTGTTTAAAATACTCGTCACCACCATGGCTAACAATGACGTCTGAATCCGTGTAGGTGAACATGCATTTTCTCGAATATCCGTGGCAACTCATTTTGCACTCATGGTGGCAAGGGCATGAGTTGTCCACAGTTTGCTATGCAGCAGCTTGCTCTTTGTTGACTTTTAAGGCCCTTCTCTCTCTATGCAGTAGTTACTCGTGACAAAGTCGCTCGATAGCCCCTCCCTCCCTCTCCTCAGGCCGGCCAGCCGAAGGAAGCAGCCGTCCGCCTCCAGCCAGGGCCGCGCTGGGATTGGCCCAGCCAGCCGAGCCTCCGCCGCGTCATCGGGAGGAGGAGTGGAGAGCAGGAAGCAAGAGATCTGCCGGAAGATGTCCAGGTGAGTGTTTTGTTTTTTTGTTTGTTGCTTTGTCCGTGTGTGTGTGTCTGTTCCCGCCCCTCACCCTCCCGCTGTCAGTGTGTGGCCGTTCCCGACCCCCCTCCCGCTCTCCGTGCCTTTCCTGGTATATCTTACACTTCCCACTAAGTAGGCACAAATACGTGGTGATGCCTTTAGTCGTGACGTGTACCAACTAGTCTGCGAGTGAGAAAACAAACCCTTGCGATCGGGGACCAACAGGACCGGTGTGAGGACCTCCAGGGGGGCAACCATGGCTGGCTGCGCGCCCACCCCCCAGGGACTCGCACAGCGCTGGAACAGGACACCTCGCTTCTCAGCTCGGCGCGGAAACACAGCGTGGGATGGGACTTCCAGACAGACGCACAGACAGGAAACAACAGGCGCCCATCACCTCACACCGGCTCTGGAAATAGGTCACGGAGGGAGGTGGGGCCGGGAGGGGGCGGCACGGGGCTGCCATGGAGGGAGGTGGGGCCGGCCGGTAGAGTGTGACCCGAGGGGGGCTCGGGACAGGCCCTCGGAGGGGGGCAGCGTTCAGTCTGCAGAGACAGAAAGGGAGGAGGAGAAACGCACTCACAGCTCTGCAACAAAGTCGCCGAACGTTTTTGTGCCATTCATGGGCCCTAAGGAGATGTTTGGGAAGAGCCCCTCCCCCCTCCTTCAGTGCACCCCCTCTGAAGGATGAAGGCAAGAGACTGCGCCGCGCGCAGGATGGTGCAGACACGGGGGTGTCCGGATCAGGTGTTCCCAACATGGGGGGTCTGCACCCCCTGGTTCCCAACATGGGGTGCCCGCACCCACAGGGGGTGCGAGATGGGATTTCAGGGGGTGCAACAAAGAGGGGAAGAAAGTATGTACAGCATGCATGATAGGAAGCAGGAAAGACTTCTGTAGAGGCTGCATTGATGCATTGATCCTCGATTGACTAGTGACCCACTTTCCTAACAAGTCATGACTTGATTCACTGTGCCAGCCCTCCTTTCCTTCATGGATAGGTGTCCACCCCTTATCTTCATTAACTCTCTGTTGCATGGATCATTTAATAAATTCGAAGATCACGCTGGAAAAACGATCTTTTTAATAAATAACAAACTTTAGTCCAATACAAGGATCTAGAGAAAGAGGCCAGCTCACAGGCATCCAGCAACCGATTGCCCAGATGTTCATGAGCACCCACCAATGGGTCAAAGATTCTAATACAAACACAGTACAGTGACTAATAATGCATATAGTATGACAATGCCACAGTACTTCCATGTTCAGATAATAGGAGCCATAACCCTGCTGATCAGTTGTTATGCAAAGTTTCAACTACAGTGAAATAATGTTTTTTTTTTCTTCCTGTAATACGTTTTACATTTCTTTATATACTTTTCTTTCATGTTTGATCGGGTTTAGGTACTTTTTCAGGATATTGCATTATGCCCTTTTCCGAAAAGATATTTGTCTCTCTGCCGGAATAGGTCATAGGTTTTTCCAAATTAAGGTCATACATTGTATTGGACCACGTGACACATTGACGTATTTTTTAACTGATGAATTCCTACGTATATAATGCTTACACGCACCTGGCACCTTGAAGCAACCTGTATGTTTTTTTTGTGCGCTAAGATAAATGCAGTTTGATTTTTAATCTTGATGGATTCTACATAGTCGTATTGTGGAATGTTTTCACATGGCAGTTTGACATATATAATTTTTTAACGCTGATGAATTTTTACGCTTACAATGTTTACCAACACTCATCACTTTGAAGTAACCTGTATGGTTCTCTGAGGATTAGGACAAATGCAGTTTTTTTATTTACTTTGATGCATTTTATGGTTATTAGTTCTAATCGAATTGCCGAATGAGCCGGTAATGTATGATAACGTCAGATTGCAGGATATGTACTATAATATGTCATTTTGTGATGATTTTTATTAATTCTGTAGTGTAGTGTGGCCTGCATCCTGCCCAATAGTCAGTGGGTCAGTTTTCAGTTTTTTTTATTTTCCTGTTTCCTGTTCTTGTGTCAGTGGTAGAAGGCCCTCCTCATCTTTTATTAGCAATGATAACTTCTTACATAGAGTTTCAAGGCTGTTGTTTCTAGATGCTGTAAACAACAGGTGTTACTACTGCCCAATTCAATGGTGCTCATTGTACCCACCTCCGAAGCATAGGGATCGGAGTTGGCCTTGCAGGGCTCAATGTTATGACCTGCAGAAGATGAATATGTAATTACTGACCGGTATTGCAGGTTAACATTAGTGGGGTGGGTCCCCAATTCCTTCCTTATTAATAGCAGGGTCTTCATCGCCCTCCTTCGTTTTCGTATGCTGTAAAAGATTCTGCATTCCACCTCCTTCATAAGTGATGCCTGCCTCTCTCTTCTATCGTGAGGGGTAGTGGTAGCGGTGTCTGTCTCCCTCTCCCTTCATTAGAGGTAGCAGGGTCTCTCTTCCTTCATTAGAGGTAGCAGGGTCTCTCTTCCTTCATTAGAGGTAGCAGGGTCTCTCTTCCTTCATTAGAGGTAGCAAGGTCTGCCTACATCTCTCTCTTCATTCCTGGAGGCACGGTCATTTTACCTCTTCTTTCATTTCAGATAGGAGGGTATGTCTCACCTCGTGGCTAACTCCTATCACAATGCCACGCATGCCGCTCTTATAGATTACCAGCCTCTGTCCATTGCAGAGTCTTTATTCTCCTATCATGAAGCCCCGTCCCCGCGGCACGGTAAGCATCTAAAGAACTAGCCCAGAAAACAGCTTACTCGCCGTCACAGTTACTCCCCATGCTTGAAGCTGCTCCTCGAGGCTGGCTGTTTCTGCGGCCTCAATAACAAGAAAAAACAATTTTTAATGAACTGCATTTGTAACACGTTGCCAGGACTTCAACCCCGCTTCTATTTATGGGCAGTTTTAAATAACGCGAAAGTAGGTATTGGAGTGCTTTACATGAGCACCAACTACATTACACAAGTACATTAGGTAATGTTATTCTTTCTGTGCTGTGGCATTTCTGAAGTAGCGTCCAAACCTGGGCCTGTGGTGTTCCTGGATCCAAAGCACAGTGGTATGCAGTAGTGTACGAGGTTGTTATTCCTCCACTATAGTTGTACGCCGTCTTCTTCCCAGTTCAGTGGTATTTGTCCCTCGCAGTTACAATTGCAGCCTCTCTCGTGTAGTCAGGACATAATGTTTCTACTTCTGAGGTTTCATTTAGCTATTTAAGGTATTCTGGGAGTTGTTTTCGTTTGAGTGGCAGGCCGGATACCAATGGTTTGTTCAGAATAGCCAAGCACTGGAAACATGGCTGTGCTTGCTTCCCTGCCCCCTGGCTGTGCTTGCTTCCCTGCCCCCTGGCTGTGCTTGCTTCCCTGCCCCCTGGCTGTGCTTGCTTCCCTGACCCCTGGCTGTGCTTGCTTCCCTGCCCCCTGGCTGTGCTTGCTTCCCTGCACGTGCTTGCTTCCCTGCCCCCTGGCTGTGCTTGCTTCCCTGCCCCCTGGCTGTGCTTGCTTCCCTGCCCCCTGGCTGTGCTTGCTTCCCTGCCCCCTGGCTGTGCTTGCTTCCCCGCCCCTTGGTTCCCCTTCCCCTGGCTGTGCTTGCTCCCCTGCAACCTGGCTGTGCTTGCTTCCCTGCCACCTGGCTGTGCTTGCTTCCCTGCGCCCTCTCTGTGCTTGCTTCCCTGCCCCCTTGCTGTGCTTGATTCCCTGCCCCCTCGCTGTGCTTGCTCTCCTGAGTTTGTGTGTGGCTCTGGGTGGGTGTGTGTGGCTCTGGGTGGGTGGGTGTGTGTGGCTCTGGGTGGGTGGGTGTGTGTGGCTCTGGGTGTGTGTGTGGCTCTGGGTGTGTGTGTGTGGCTCTGGGTGTGTGTGTGTGGCTCTGGGTGTGTGTGTGTGGCTCTGGGTGTGTGTGCCTCTGGGTGTGTGTGGCTCTGGGTGTGGTGTGTGTGGCTCTGGGTGTGTGTGGCTCTGGGTGTGTGTGGCTCTGTGTGTGTGTGTGTGTGGCTCTCTGTGTGTGTGTGGCTGTGTGTGTGGCTATGTGTGTGTGTGTGTGTGTGTGTGGCTGTGGGTGTGTGTGTGTGTGTGTATGGCTCTGGCTGTGTGTGGCTCTGGGTGTGTGTGTGGCTCTGGGTGTGTGTGTGTGTGTGTCTCTGTGTGTGTGTGTGTGGCTGGCTCTGGGTGTGTGTGTGTGGCTGGCTCTGGGTGTGTGTGTGTGGCTGGCTCTGGGTGTGTGTGTGTGTGTGTGGCTCTGGGTGTGTGTGTGTGGCTCTGGGTGTGTGTGTGTGGTAGTAATTGCTGTCTGCTGAGCTCGTCCATAGGGTACAATAGGTCTCACATTTGCGAGAGATTAAGCTAATGGCAATGTAAATGACAATGCCATTTATTTATCTGTTTTCAAAACCAACACATAAATACAAATTTTGTCATTTACAATGCCAATAGCTCTAACTTTTCCAAAGGCGAAACCATTGCATTGTAAATGCTTGTTTATAGTTGTGAGACCTGTCTATTTGTTTCTTCCAATTCATTCAGGCCATTCTTAACTGTATCCAAAAGGTGTATCCATTGACATTCTCTAAGACTAAGTGTCTGTCTGAAATTGCGACCCCTCGGATTGACCATAACCTTTTCGATCACCCACCATTTAAAACTAGTTGTCTCATGTTGCAAAGTCGTAAAATGCTCAACTAAAGGGGCACCAACTGTCTTACAACGTATCCTACTGGTGTGTTGAAGGATACGGCATTTGACCCTTTGGATCGTCTTCCCCACATATAGGAGGCCACAGGGGCAGATGATCGCATAAATCACCCCTGTCGAGTTACAGTTACTGTGTTCCTTCAGGTCAAATGTTCGGTTGTTATAGGTAAATGTGGTGCATTCCTTTGTGCGTCCACACGCCTTACAAGTACCACATCTCTTATGGCCCGATACAGGGGGCAAATCCCATAATGTAGTTTGGGTCACCTTCATCGGTGTCGGTAAGAGAGACTTTATTAAGTGGTCTCTGATGTTTCTCCCTTTGCGAAATGCATGTAGAGGTGCTTCTAGACCACCCACTGCTTCCTTTACCAAATGCCAATGGCGATTGAACCCCTTCTTGATAACGTTACTTTTAGTGTTGAAGGTGGTAACACATACCAATCTTTCTTCCTTAGGGGCTTTCTCTGAAATCGTTAGAAGGTTCTCTCGGTGGTTATGCCACGCACGTTTCCGTGCCTTTTTCAGCAGGTGCATTGGATATCCGCGTTCTCTCAATCTGGCAATAAGCAGAGCCGCCTCATCAAAAAAGTCCTCTTTTTTAGTACAATTCCTCCGCAACCTCAGAAATTGACCAAAAGGTAAATTGTCTCTGAGGTTGCGGGGGTGATGGCTTGAGTACCTTAGGAGCGTGTTCCGTTCACTACTTTTTCTATAAAGACTCGTGAACAACGTATCAGATTCTGCCTTAATCTGAATGTCCAAAAAGTTTATCGTCATGTTATCAGACTGCATTGTAAATTGGATGTCAGTCATGCAACAGTTAAGCCATTCATAAAATTCAGACAGAATGTCTTTTCTACCCACCAAAATCAAAGGCACATCATCGATGTACCTAGCCCACATCGAGATGTGAACAAAGTAGGGATTGATATTGTTCAGAACATAGTTGTGCTCATATTCACTCATGAAAATAATCGCCAAGTTTGGGGCAAAGCTAGCCCCCATTGCCACCCCTTTTGTTTGAACATAAAAGTTCCCCTGAAAGACAAAGAAATTTTGGGTCATGGCTACCCTCAAGAGTTGAATAATGAAGTCAGTAGGGACCCTGTGTGGAGCTGGTCTACGGTTAAGAACTGTTTCAATACAGTCTAACGCTGCCTGCTGGGGGATATTGGTATACAGGGCAGTGATGTCCATAGTTACCAGTAAAGATGTATTCGGATTATATGGGTGTCCCTCCACTAACTGTATGGTAGCTGTAGTGTCTCGCAGGTAGGTAGGAGTAGAAGTGGCTATGGGTTTTAAAAACACATCGATGTATTTACAAAGTGGCTCGAGCAAGGAGCCACATCCAGAAATAATGGGTCTCCCTGGAGGATCTATCAGGCGTTTATGCACTTTCGGTAAAGTGTATATTGTAGGTGTACGAGGGTATATATTGTTTAGAAAATCAAATTCATGTTTTGTGATCACGCCATCTACAAGTGCTTGACTGGTTATCTCTTTGATGTTATGGCTGATGTCTTTCGTTGGATCCTTTCTCAACAAACTATGGTTCCCTTCAACCTCTAGCTGGGAGAAAATGTCTGCCTTATATTTTTCAGTATTCTGAACAACGATGGCCCCGCCCTTATCGGCGGGCTTGATGACAATAGTCGAATTATTTCTGAGTGTTTGTAGAGCTGTTTCCCCTGGGTCTCACCCAGGGGAAACAGAGGCACGAACTGGAACCAAGGACGAGGCAGGGTCAAGAGACAAATCCAATTCCAGCAGGACTCCCATGGAGAGAACCAGACGAGACGCCAGCACTACAGATGGTAACACATACTCCGGAGAATCCTATCATCAATTTGTCGGACTATGTGCTATCTCCAGAGGAACAGAGTGTCTTGTCAAAAGGATTATCGTTTGTCCCCACCTCTAGGCCGAATGAATTCAATTTAAAAATGGAACTGCAACATTTCTTTAGGAAGATACGTTTGAAACACTTCTTCCATAAGGTACCATACAATCCCTCTTTTTCCGCTAGTGGCTTGAGACCCCCATCCAAATTTAATCCCCCGGAACATCTGGTGGACCACAGAATCTTGACATTTGAACAGATTGTGATTAGGGATGTTGATCAGACGCTTAGGGAGAGACAATATGTCCCCTATAACATAAGCAAACAGCAAAAACAGCTCTACAAACACTCAGAAATTATTCGACTACTGTCATCAAGCCCGCCGATAAGGGCGGGGCCATCATTGTTCAGAATACTGAAAAATATAAGGCAGATATTTGCTCCCAGCTAGAGGTTGAAGGGAACTATAGTTTGTTGAGAAAGGATCCAACGAAAGACATCAGCCATAACATCAAAGAGATAACCAGTCAAGCACTTGTAGATGGCGTGATCACAAAACATGAATTTGATTTTCTAAACAATATATACCCTCGTACACCTACAATATACACTTTACCGAAAGTGCATAAACGCCTGATAGATCCTCCAGGGAGACCAATTATTTCTGGATGTGGCTCCTTGCTCGAGCCACTTTGTAAATACATCGATGAGTTTTTAAAACCCATAGCCACTTCTACTCCTACCTACCTGCGAGACACTACAGCTACCATACAGTTAGTGGAGGGACGCCCATATGATCCGAATACATCTTTACTGGTAACTATGGACATCACTGCCCTGTTTACCAATATCCCCCAGCAGGCAGCGTTAGACTGTATTGAAACAGTTCTTAACCGTAGACCAGCTCCACACAGGGTCCCTACTGACTTCATTATTCAACTCTTGAGGGTAGCCATGACCCAAAATTTCTTTGTCTTTCAGGGGAACTTTTATGTTCAAACAAAAGGGGTGGCAATGGGGGCTAGCTTTGCCCCAAACTTGGCGATTATTTTCATGAGTGAATATGAGCACAACTATGTTCTGAACAATATCAATCCCTACTTTGTTCACATCTCGATGTGGGCTAGGTACATCGATGATGTGCTTTTGATTTGGCAGGGTAGCAAAGACATTCTGTCTGAATTTTATGAATGGCTTAACTGTTGTATGACTGACATCCAATTTACAATGCAGTCTGATAACATGACGATAAACTTTTTGGACATTCAGATTAAGGCAGAGTCTGATACGTTGTTCACGAGTCTTTATAGAAAAAGTAGTGAACGGAACACGCTCCTAAGGTACTCAAGCCATCACCCCCGCAACCTCAGAGACAATTTACCTTTTGGTCAATTTCTGAGGTTGCGGAGGAATTGTACTAAAAAAGAGGACTTTTTTGATGAGGCGGCTCTGCTTATTGCCAGATTGAGTGAACGCGGATATCCAATGCGCCTGCTGAAAAAGGCACGGAAACGTGCGTGGCATAACCACCGAGAGAACCTTCTAACGATTTCAGAGAAAGCCCCTAAGGAAGAAAGATTGGTATGTGTTACCACCTTCAACACTAAAAGTAACGTTATCAAGAAGGTGATCAATCGCCATTGGCATTTGGTAAAGGAAGCAGTGGGTGGTCTAGAAGCACCTCTACATGCATTTCGCAAAGGGAGAAACATCAGAGACCACTTAATAAAGTCTCTCTTACCGACACCGATGAAGGTGACCCAAACTACATTATGGGATTTGCCCCCTGTATCGGGCCATAAGAGATGTGGTACTTGTAAGGCGTGTGGACTCACGAAGGAATGCACCACATTTACCTATAACAACCGAACATTTGACCTGAAGGAACAAAGTAACTGTAACTCGACAGGGGTGATTTATGCGATCATCTGCCCCTGTGGCCTCCTATATGTGGGGCAGACGATCCAAAGGGTCAAATGCCGTATCCTTCAACACACCAGTAGGATACGTTGTAAGACAGTTGGTGCCCCTTTAGTTGAGCATTTTACGACTTTGCAACATGAGACAACTAGTTTTCAATGGTGGGTGATCGAAAAGGTTATGGTCAATCCGAGGGGTGGCAATTTCAGACAGACACTTAGCCTTAGAGAATGTAAATGGATACACCTTTTGGATACGGTTAAGAATGGCCTGAATGAATTGGAAGAAACAAATAGACAGGTGTCACAACTATAAAAAAGTACTATGACTCTGCATGAGTATTAGCTTGAATTTTCCAATTCTTCGTTTCCAATGATTCTGTGTAAATATAAATGTATAATGTAATGTTTCTGCTAATATGTTTTGTACATATGTATATAATCCTAGACAATCCGAATTGTTGCGTCTTGTCTGTTTGGTAAATTGTCTGTTATCATACTTTTCAGATTCGTTTCCTATCGTGCACCCATTAAAAGATGGCTGCCACAGTTCTGCTACAAAGATGTATAATGACTATGTATAGATATTAGATCTAAGTTTCAAAAATCTTTATAACATGTTTATGTTTCGCAGAATTGATACTAATGTATTTTGTATATATTCCTTAACAAATGAAGTGGCGATAGCAAACTAGATTTGCTTTTGATGGTGCACCCATCCCAAGAATGGCCGCGATAGTTCTGCATGAAATTAGTTCAGTAATGCGTGCTTTTAGAACGTTGTTACCTTCAATAATTCTAGTGGTGGCGGTACCCACGAGGACACTAAAACACTAAAAAAACATACCCTTGGACACCCTTAATATCGAGCACGGTGACGTTTTTTCGTGCATTGGTACTTTTGTGGACACGGAGTGGTTGTGTCCCTTTTCTATATCTTGCATTCGATCCGGCGTCTCTCCTGCGGATGCCCGGCAACAATGTGCTGTTCCCGTGTATACTCCCTCTCAAGACGCTCGACGGTGAGTGTTTGCGCCTGGGTCCTGGCTGTTTGAGCTAATTCATCCGACCTTGAGGCGTTCGTCTAAATTATGGTATTCTTTTCTTGCAGTACATTGATACGACGCGAAGGGTCTCTTAAACTATTTTTGGCAGTCAAGCATGGAGGAGAAGTTACTGCATTAAATCAGCAGGTAACTTTGCTACTCCGCCCCGTTTCTTGTTAGGATAGGTACACATAGTCAATACCACGTAACTAACAAGTCCAACGTATATCCTCACAGGACTCCTGAATTACTACTCTCCCCTGAACCCTTCGGTGCCTATCTGGAATTGAAAAGGTAATTGAACGGTTTTATTCCCCCCTGTTTTTTAACCGCATGCGTGCGGGCGGAATTCCGCTCGTACGCTGACTTTTTCAAAAGCGCACTTTACGTGACGAGCTGGGCTCGTCATGAGCGTGCGAGGAGGCTACCTCATGACGAGCCCAGCTCGTCATCAGCGTCGAAGGGGTTAATGTACCTTATACTTATTGACCATGATGGAAATTTAGGTCTCTTTATCCTCCTTTGTAGGATATAGTGTCACCAGCTATCAGCGGTGGATCTTTGTTAACCTGAGACCAGTCAGGGTAAGTTCTTTGTACCCTGTGGGCTTACTCCAGAGTGATTACCACATAGAGACAACAGTACTAAGTATATTTACTCTTTTTTGTAGGGACATCACTAATCCCCTGGTTGCCCCTTGTCCTGATGAAGACTCGCACGGCCCAGGCATAAGATTCCGTATGGCCATAAGACGAGTCGAAACGTTGACACTTGTGATATATATACAACCTGGACCCCAGTTATATTCTCTACGTTGTTGTGCAAAATGTATTGCTTTATTCATTTACAATGTATGAGATTTGGCTTTTGATTAATTTAGTGGTCAGGTTCTACAGGTTGGGTGATTAATGACCCATTGCTGTATATAATAATCTGTTTATTATGTTTGTTTTGTCACTTTTCTATTGATTATTTCTTTTCCTTCTTATTCACAACCCCCCTCTTTTTTGCACTCTTTGCTGTGTTGCACGCTCTAGTGGGGCAACCACTATGGTACTCACTAAGTTATATCAATGAATTACTATTGATTAAATACAATTGTGTAGCAATTCAATAAAGGATTGCTTGATTCGAATACTGTTATCTAGTCTATGCCCACATCGTGGTCTCTATGATATGTGCATTTGTGTCTTGAGCTGATTAATGCTGCTTTCTACTGAGTTAAATTAATGATGATGTACTGATAAATTCAGCTAAAAAGTATAGAGGTCTTGGACCCTTGTTTTTTATATAGTACTGATAGAGCAAGCTTCGCATCGCGACTTGCTCGAGTCAAGAACCTCGCCCGTGTGTAATCAATTAATAAATTGTACGTCTTACTAATCTTTTATTTTTATATTCAAACGAGGTAGAGGAAGCTTGCTTATGTGTTTTCTAATACAACTAATAAATGTCCCTAAAACATGGCCGCCGCTTGAAAAGTTCTTCTGCGCATGCGTCAGTCACACTCACGTGACCTGACGTAGTTATAAGTTTTGGTGGGAAAGGGTGCGCATGCGTAATACACAGCTTTCGTGAATAACGTGGTAATGCTCTTGTGAGCGTGTATATGTTGCTAACATTTCAGTTGTACAGTATATTTTTATAATGATAAGTTTAAAGTACAAACCCAATGATGTGTTTACATACATTTATTTCTATGTATTAATTTGTTTTCGCTTACTTTTCATGTATCCTCGACTCGGAGGGGTGCTGGGCTGGGGAGTCCATCTTGGAGGGTATTTCTGCGCAAACTCGCCAGAAGTTGCTATGGCATTGAATTCAGGCCAAAGAAGGTTGATGCCAGAGCCACCCTGGGAAAGGGACACCTCACCGAGCAGAAGCATCATGATTATGCTCAATTGTAACCAAAATGTATTCTCTTCATTGTATTCTGTGCGGCTTTCTCATGGGAACCCCAATCTTGCTAGGCGGTACCCAGAGATGTAAATTAGGCCTCCAAATAGTCTATTCTGATTGGTGTGTTACCCAAAGCCTACCTTAGGACCAATCCAAATTGAGGGATTCTGACACTTTGCAACATTGGGGGGTGGTACACCGTCCTAAAACAGTATAACTACCCTGGGTTTACCTAGGGAAATTGTCCGACTTGTCTGGTTTAGCTGACCTGTCACTGACCCAACGCACTCAATAGGTGACAAAAGATACAGAGTACTGCGGAGCACTCTGTCCGAAATTTGACCATAGACTAAGGTTTTACTAAACCTTAAAGTGCTGGCGGAGCACTTTGCTGGGAGTTCGCCGACCCAATCGGGGTTTTTGATCGATAGCTGCAGAGAGGGTGGAGCGCAGGCGTTGCTTCCGAACTGCGGGTGCTGGTCCTGTCCTGAGGGTCCTGTCCGAGAGGTCCTGTCCTGATTCCTAATCTGAGGGTTTCCTGTCCTGTCCTGGGTGTCCATTCTGCACCTGCTGTCCTTTGAGGGGTATCCTTCCTTGAGGGTTTCCTGTCTTAACTGACCCGTGGCCAGGGTTTGGTTTTCACACCAGTCTAGATAAATATTACTCAGAATCTCCTGAAACTGCACCTTCCTATATTTTTCTGTCTTTTGCTTTAATAAAGACATACCTTTGCATATGTTAATTTTCCATGCTTTTTCTGCAACCATTTAATCATAAAGTCATTTGCATTTGTTCCATAACGTGTTCCTATGTTACCCTACCTGTTAGAAATTATATTTTGCATTGCAGTTTGTCATTTCCGGATATGGTCTAGAACCTCCTTACTTAAACTGTCTAAAGAACTTTTGCCTTAAAGCATAGCGTGTCTCTCTTCATAGATTCTCCTATAGCTACATGAATGTCCCGAACTCCTGTCTTATTCCCTTGAAATAATTCTAGAATACTAGTCCTAATCAAAGCCTATCCCATCTTTAGTGATTCATCTTAAACGTTCTAATTCCTGATCCTTCATTTAAGTGTGTCCTGATTCCATTAGTTATAAATGGTTGCACTGACTTATTTGCTATTCAGCTATGTACTTTCTGTTATTCTGATTATCGATTGCTTAATTACTGTGAATTTGATGATTTCTGAATTTTACTAAATTAGATAAAGACTTTAAAACTTCCAGTTGTCCGTGGTCATTTTACAAAAGGTATTGAATATTATTTTATTGGGTTTGTATTTTGCTGCCTTTCCTTTTACAGCTAGCTCCCTGATCCATTGTGGTCATAGGTACCCGTGTCGGTGGATGGTAAGTCGGGTACGCTGAGGAATAACGAAGGGAACTCACAAATATCTGATAGCAGAGCGTGAGGTCATCTGATCAATGTATATGGTGATTTGAAATATATGGGCCCGAAGCCAGAAGTGGCGAAATTATTGGTCGGGTGACCCCCGCGCTCTATCAGTATTTTCTGGTAAGCAGAGGATGGTTAGGGAATAGTTAAAGGTTAGGTAGGACTAGTTAAGCTAAGTCAAGTCGGTAGCTGCTAGTATATTGATTCTGCTATAAGAGCGGCCATTTCGAGGGACCTGATCACTCTCTTGAGAATGAGCTGCTTTTGAAATTTATGAATTGTTTAAAAATTGTTATTCTTGTTCTTATATTGTTATATGTATTAATCCATGCGTATGTAAAACGTATCGTTAAGTGTTGTCAGAACTCCCCGGGGAATTGAATAGGCAAGTGGTGAATAGAATCCATTGCCTTGAGGTCGCAGGCTCAAGGAAAGTTAGGTGCAGGTTAAGTAGAAAACCAGAAGCACTAACTAGGGTTTTTTTTTCTGAATACATGTGTGAATAAATGTTAGTAACGAGGTTCATTGGCAAAATTCCAATAGTGGCGTAACCAGGCAAGGGTCACATCGGAAGAGTAGCAGGTTCATCGGAGCTTGAGTGAAAGCAAAGGGGTCCGCTGGGAAACCTTAGACTCGGATATATCCCGGAAAAGAGTGGATGGGTCTAGGGAAGTAACAGGTTCACTGATGCTAGAGTGAAGGGTAGGCGGAAGAGATCTACCCGCAGCGTGTGAAAAGTAAATGGAAGTAGTTTACTTGCAGTAAAAGAAATCTTTCCTGTCTAGACACTTGAGCACTGTGGCGAATGTGTATTCGTTGTAAAATAACCAAGCACTAGCACTTTAGAAAGAAAGAAAGTTTCCGTTACCTTGTGAAGGGAGGGAGTCAGTCGCGAAGCGTCTCTGACGTCACTCTGTGCCGCGCTGGGATTGGTAGAAACAGCGGGCGGGTAGCGGGGCTGGAATTGTGAAGGAGGGGTGAGCGCCGAAGCGTGAGAACTGTCTCGCGAAAAGGCCGCGCACCCATTGGCCGAAAATATTTGAACGCGTGCACCCATTGGTCGCACGGAATTGCAAGACGCATTCTGATTGGAGGTAATTTGTAAACAAAGTTAAGCGTATAAATCGTATGTGGCACTCGTATTCTCCAGAGACTAGACCCGATCCCAGAAACCAAGGGTTTGAAAGGGATCAGTGGAAAGCTAATAGATACGATATTATGTACGGAAATAAGCGAAAAATGTCCCTTGTAAATAAGGTAAAGAATTACTTCAAAAAGGACAAGCCGATTAAAACTAGAGAGGGCATTGTTATTCCACCACCAAATACTCCCGCCTCTTTCATGATGTTTGACAGAGGGTACAATACGTGTGTGTGGTTAGAAAATTGGGTAAAATACACACAAGATGACGGAATAATGGCCTTTCCGTTAGAAGGTACCTTTAATGGTAGGATCTTGTTCAATTTAAGAACCCGAATGAATGAATTACATCCCAGACCGAGACTAACGCAGTATGAGGCATTAGAGGAATGGGAGATTGAGGCTTTCCAAAGAGAGAAGCCCCGAATGGACAAAGGGCTGACAAAATATTACCCAAAACTGAAACAAGAATCACGAGACAAAAAAATGAAACAGTGGAGACAGAGCATTATTGTTGAGGGTCTGTTTCCCATGATGCCAGCAGAAGATCCTCCTGGGGGGGGAAAAGAACAGAAAAGACTAAACATTGGGGGCCCCTGGGAGAGTCAGATGACGAACTGTTAGATGACATGTGCATGAGAAGTCCGCCTCCTTATAATGAGGGACACCGACCTTTGAGTGCAGGAGATATTCCCCGGAGACCCCTACAAAGGGAGGAGGTCAGGTCCGCAAGTGTGGGAGGGGATTATCTAGTTCCTCCTTATACCGAGAATCTGGGACCCATAGAAACCAGAAGTATTTACCCCAGGAGACCCGTGGATGGGGAAACAAGATATTCACGTGAAGGAGATTTTTCCCCCCGTCCCCCTTATGGAGGAGAGGTGAGGTCCGTGGGTTCAGGAATCCCGTTATTACAGCCCCAGAGTGAAGAAGATCCGAGAACTCTAGGCACAGGAAGTCTGTTTCAGAAACCTAATTATGGCGGAGGACCAAGTGAGACACATCCCACTGCCCCGAGTTATGCTCCCATTCTAACCCCACAGGTGTTATATGGAAACACTTTGGACAGGTTATTAGAAGAGAAAGAGCGAGAAGCGCTAGGAAATCAGAGAGCTGAGATAATACGGAAAATGTCACAGCTAAATGCAAGTCCTGAAGCCTTAACGATCCTAGTAACGATCGGACCGGTGGTTCCGTTGTACGGGGACCGTCAAGGAAGTCCAAACCCTCCCGTAATTACTCCTGTCCTTGCACCGCCCAGACCAGAGCCCTTAATTGTAGATGACCAGACTAGTGAGTGCGAGTCGGAGGTCTCGCTACTAGATCTGCCCGTTAGAAATACAGGGAAAAGGATACAGAAGAGACAGAATACCTTTAATGCGAGGGAAATCCAGATGGAATCGACCTCAGGTACTAAGAGTGTCACGGTGGTGACTCCTGAAGAAATCGAAAGATGGAGTCGAGAATTTGAAAAACAAGCGTCTCCAACAGAGCCTTTAGATCTCTACAAGCTGAGAATAGAAATAGAGGAATTAATGGCAGGAAACGTAGGATTAGACAGATTAAATACCTACTCTGAAGACGAAATGCTGTTTATCTGCAAGAGTCTCACTCGAAATACTCGAGTGCTTCATGAAAAACTGATAGACACGGCTGCTAGCATGGGAATAGATATTTCAAAATCAAAACCGCTGCAGAAACCATATAGGGCAGATTTCTCAGACAAAGATTTGGAAAACTTAAATGTTTCAGGGAAGAAAGCACAGGTCAAGGAACTATTGACGGTATTGCAAAAATGGGGAGATGTGGAAAGGTGGAAAGGTGGATGGGCCAAGAAAAAGGACGAGGCCAGGTCTAGGCAGGCAACTCCCGAATTTTTGCTAAAAGAAGCTGAAAAACCAGAACAGTTATGCCCTATGCGCGAAGTACCAGGTGGGAAGTATGTGCACGTTCCATGGTCCAGACAGGATATTGTGTCCTTTACTAACGATTTCCCCAAATTACGCGAAAAACCAGTAGACTGGTACAGGCAGGTGGAAAGGTTCGTAAAGGTGCAAAAATGCCTGTGGAAAGACCTGGATGGGTTTTTCGACATTGTGGTCCCGGTAGATCTGTGGACCGAGTGTAAAATAGCCATAGCTTGGCCTAGTGAAGAATACCCGAGAGATTGAAGCGCTCCCCGATGCTCCTGCCCTCCTGCCCACCACCAGCCTTCCGTATCTGACGCGTGAGTCTCTACTTATTCTTAGAGACTTTGCTCATGAAGGCCAACTCTCCTTCACAGACACTGCCTTCCCTCTGCATGATTTCGCCTGTAAAGGTCTATTGACGGGTGGCCTACTGAATGTCAGGTCACTGCCTAAACACGCCAATGAAATATCTCAGCTTATTGAGAATCACCACCTTGACGCCCTATTCATGACTGAGACCTGGACCCACTCCGATTGTAATATAGATCTGGACTGGGCGTGCCCACAAGATTTTAAAATCTTGCATCTCCCTAGACCCAAGGGTCGGGGTGGTGGAGTTGGCATAATATACAGAGCCTCCTGGTCCATAAAAACACTTGACATGGACCCAGTGGCTGGTACGGAAATACTTGGTCTCTCAATCAACTGTCTCTCCGGAATAACTTTCACGGCGGTGATATGTTACCGCCCGCCGGGATCTTTTAATTCTACACAGCAGCAGTCGCTCCTTACGACCCTTACTAACATGGCCACCTCCCACAACAAGTTGATTGTTCTGGGTGATTTTAACCTCTGGCCTAATGGCAGTTTGGACTCTGCCCTAAACAATCTCCTACTCTCCTGTGAAGGCATGGGACTCTCTCAACTGGTCAGAAAACCCACACACTCTGCTGGAAATCAGCTTGATCTAATTTTCTCCTCCCCCCAGTTAGCTTTCCTGAGCGACATCCTGCCTATGTGCTGGACCGACCATGCGCTTATCAAATTTCACATAGCCAGCGGCAGAGCCAGCAAACCGTCACTCAACACCGCACCTGACCCTCTGTACAGAGATTGGAAAGCCTTAGATAAACTCAGACTGGCCAGCCCCGTATTCGAGGTGGAAGACTGCTTCTCCACCGCTCAGTCGGTGGAGGACAATTACATGTCCTTCTGCACCAATATCACCAATACCTCAGAGCGTTTTGTCCCTCTGAAAAAATGCAAACCAAGGAGAAGAGCAGCCGCCCCTTGGTTTAATGACTCATTGAGAGCCCTTAAACTGGCCTGCAGACAATCAGAGAGAAAGTGGAGGCAAGGTTATCTCGACTCCAATAAAACTCTCTGGAAGGACAACCTTCGGGCGTACAAAACTGCCATTGTCCAGGAAAAGGCTAACTACTACTGTTCTACCATTACCAACGCCACCAACAGCTCGAAAAGTATTTTTCAGATACTTAAAAATCTAACTCACCCAGACTGTGCCATGTCGACGCAGCCTCCCACCCAAGCCCTCTGTGATAATCTGGCAACTTTTTTCATTAATAAAATCAATATCATCATTCAGAATTTGAAGACCCCCCCCTCACTGGGAGATCCCAACACTCAGGGAGCCAGCGCTAGCCTTCACGACCTGTCACCTCGAGCCTCCAGCTCGACGGCGAGACTGCGAGAATTCACCTCGATATCTGAACCCGAGTTTGAAAGTCTGGCGCTCGGAATCACCTCGGGCTCCCCGCTTGATCCTCTGCCTCCAAAAATTTGGAAAAGCTCTGGAACAGAACTTTTTGGCATCCTGCGCCAAATATGCAACCAGTCTCTGCAATGTGGCTACGTCCCAACTCCGTGGAAACAGGCGCTTGTCACGCCGCTCCTGAAGAAACCCTCCCTGAGCCCAGATTGTCTCTCTAACTATCGACCCATCTCCCTACTGCCCTTCCCTGTGAAGGTAGTAGAACGATGGGTCAGCTCCCGCCTTTCCACTCATCTTGAGCAGAACAACCTTTTAGACGATCTCCAGTTCGGTTTTCGCCCTGCCCATGGCACCGAAACTGCGGTTTTAACAGCCATGGAGGATCTTCGCATGCGTGCAGACAGGGGCCAGCCAGTAGCACTAATACTGCTGGACTTGTCTGCCGCATTCGATACGGTCAACCACAGGACGCTGCTGCTGAGACTTAGGGAAGCTGGTGTGGAAGGCACAGCTTTGCTTTGGTTTCACTCTTACCTGCGGGACAGGAGACAGGCTGTCTCCCTCCCCCCATTCCAATCCGCCTTCTTACCTGTGCCACAGGGAGTTCCCCAGGGATCTTCCATCAGTCCCATCCTTTTTAATGTGTACCTTAAACCGCTGATCACATTAATTAAGTCATTTAGGTTAAAAACAATTAACTACGCAGACGACACCCAGCTCATTCTCTCCTGGGAAGGAGAAGACTCCATCCCTTTGGCCTCCTTCCATGATTGCCTTAGAGAGACGGCTGGATGGCTCCATAGAAACTCTCTCCAATTCAACTCCTCCAAAACAGAGGTTCTGTTTTGTGCTGGCACCAATCTATCCTGCCAGTTCCCGAACGACTTCTGGCCGCCTGAGACAAGGGAGAAACCTAAACCTGTCTCCTCGGTCCGCAACCTGGGAGTCATGCTCAATAACAAGCTGAGTATGGAAACCCAGGTGGCCAAAACAGTGGGGATCTGCACGGCTCTGCTACGCTCCCTGCGAAAAATTATGCCACTTCTCCCTGCACAAGCCCGGGCGTTGGTAGTCAGGTGTACGATCCTCAGTCGCCTTGACTACTGCAACGCCCTGCTCCTTGAGTCTCCGGTCACGTTACTGGACCGGCTGCAACGAATTCAATCAGCCGCGGCCAAACTGGCTCTTGGCTGGTCGAGAAGGTCTTCAGCCACAGCGGCACTGGCCGAACTGCACTGGCTACCCCTAAAGCAGCGTGTGGCCTTCAAGTCCCTCTGCATTGTATTCAAGGCTCTGCATGGACTCGGGCCTAGACCCCTGCAAACCCTGTTTCTATGGTATACTCCTACCAGAGATCTGCGATCATCCTCGGCTTATCTGGTAAAGGTGCCCAGATACAACAAAGCCAGAACGGGGGGTAGATCCTTTAGGGTCGCAGCGGCCAAATTATGGAACAGCCTGCCCATTGACATACGCCAGATCCCTCAACTTCTCCCATTTAGGAAGTGTATCAAGACCTGGCTATTCCCTTAGATTCCCCCGCTTTTATATATACTTTCGGTCTCTTCTTCAGTAGAGTATTCTCCAGCGCCAGGAAGCCTGCAAGGTATCAGCTGCGCTATATAAATAATTAAAATAAATAAAATAAATAAATAATAGATGGCAACACAGGGGAACCATCGAAAGAAGTGATGAAAAAATATGAACAAGTAATTCAGCATTTGAAACTAAAAGTGCCAGCAAAGGAAACTGATTGGACCAAGATAGATAGAACAACACAGGAAAGAGACGAGACAGTGCACTCCTTTTATGAAAGGCTGTTGCAGGTGTTCAAAACATACAGCGGTATAGACAACATCGAGATGAAGGATATGACACATTTTATTTACAGGTTTGTAAATGGTTTAAGACCCGAAATTTGTCAGTGGATAAAAGATAACAAAATCTGTTGGCATACTAAAAAGATGGATGAGGTCCTACGGTACGCAAAGTACTGTGAGGACGAGATGGCAGAAAAGAAAAAGGCTCTCAAGGAGAAGGTTATGTGGGCTCAAGTGAAGCTCGCAGAACAGCAGGAAAAACAATTGAATAAAATGGCCAAAACTACTCAGAACCAAGGTCCTGGGGGAGGGGGTGGAGGAAAGCCCCGGCCCAAAATGAGCAGGGAGGAGGCTAAGAAGAAATTTCCCTGCCATCAGTGCGGAGAAATTGGACACTGGCGAGATGAGTGTCCCTATTTGCAGGATGATAACTCCCAAACACCTGATTTAACTCCACAGACGCAGAAAGAAAGACCAAGAAAGACACAACAACAGGTAAAAACGATTCAGTTGCCCCGAGCACCAAAGCAAGTATTTAAGGGAAAATCCACGCAGGGTGATGACGTAGAAGTCTGGGAAAGCAATGAGAACAGAAATACAGCAACTTCGCAGTATTTACTAAATGATACCTTCCTTTGTGATGACCAGTACTGACGGGGCCTGAGAGGGGAGGACGAGGAGTGCGTACTTGGCGCCTCCTTGCCGGTAGACCAGTCCGGACCATACATTGAAGGAAAGGTTGACGGAAATGATGTCACTTTTCTGTTGGACACTGGCGCTACCCGTTCTACTGTGAGAACAGTGGACGTTCCAAACCTACCCCTCTCGGGAGAAGCCATCCAAGTAGTGGGTGTATCTAATCAATTGATTAGTACTCCTGTTACCGAGCCCATGGAGATCTCAATTGGAAATTTTAAAGAAATGCATAGATTTGTCGTTTGTGACACCAGTCCAGTGAACTTACTGGGACGTGATTTGCTGTGCAAAATGAACTGTACCATCTTTTGCACACCAAAGGGTGTTGAAATTCAGACCCCAGATGAAGATGGCATTTATAAATTAATGTTAATCAGACCGGACTCAGAAATTAAACGAATGACTATGCAGGATTTGCCCAAAGAACTCCAAGAAACAGTGAAGCCAGAGGTATGGGACTTTACCGGAAAAGATGTAGGATTAATGAAAAACGTAGACCCCATACAGATAGCCATAAAAGACAATGCAGTATACCCTAATACTAAACCCTACAGAATGAATGCAGAAGTGAGAGCTGGTGTTGCCCTGGAAATACAAAAATTGCTAGAAGGAAACATCATACAGGAAGTAATGAGTAGCCCATGCAACTCACCGATTATGGGCATCAAAAAGCCTAGTGGCAAGTACAGAGTAGTGCAGGACCTAAGAAAGGTAAACAAGATAGTGATTCCTTGCTGCCCTATTGTCCCGAACCCGGCAGTGATTCTGTACCAGATTCCCTGGGATGCTGAGTGGTTCACTGTGATAGACCTATGTCATGCTTTCTTTTCCATTCCCTTGCATCCAGACAGCAAATTTATTTTCTCATTTGCCTTCAACAGTCACGTGTATGTCTGGAACAGGGTCCCCCAGGGGTACACAGAGAGCCCCTCTATCTTTAATCAGATCTTGAAAAAATGCTTGGAAACTTTGGTCTTACCTGGAAATTCTGTCTTGGTGCAATACATTGACGACCTCTTGGTGGCGTCCAAAAGTCATAGGGACTGTGTGATTGACACCATTGCCCTACTGAATCACCTGAGTGAGAAGGGACATAAAGTGGCCCCTGAAAAATTACAGTTCTGTGCAAAATCAGTGAAATATCTGGGGCACCAGATAGAGAAAGGCATCAGGAAAGTAACGTCAGAAAGAGTCAAAATAATTCAAAAGATGCAGTTACCCCGTACTCAGAAAGAAATCAGAATGTTCCTTGGAGTGATAGGATACTGCAGGCAATGGATTGTGGGATTTGCAGTCCTAGCTAGGCCTTTGATAAAAATGACCAAGAGAGGAACACCGGATATCGTAGAATGGGATGATGAAAGCTTAACAGCCTTCACAAAATTGCGAGATTGTCTGTGTACAGCCCCTGCGTTGGGAATGCCAGACTATTCCAAGGATTTTGCCCTGTTCTGTGACACTCGCGATAATTGCGCGTTGGCAGTTCTAACCCAAGAACATGGCACAACCAGAAGACCTGTGGCATATTTCTCTGCCACCCTGGATCCAGTGGCTGCTGGATTACCAGGGTGTCTGAAAGCAGTAGCTGCTACTTGCACAAGTTTAGAGCAGAGTGAATCCATTGTCATGGGACATCCTGTAACTGTGTATGTTCCACATGGAGTGGTAATTTTGTTAACAAGAACGAAAACTCAGTATCTCACCCCTAGTCGGCTGACTAAATACGAGAGGATTCTCGTGGGTGCTGCAAATATAACAATTGTCAGGTGCAACATTCTGAACCCCGCTACTCTGCTTCCTGACTCAATGAATATGGAAAATGGGGAGGAAGAGGAGCACAACTGCATTGATTTAACAGAGTTTTGCACAAAGCCACGCCCAGACATTAAAGAAACACCTTTGCCTAAACATGACATGGAATTATTTGTGGATGGTTCATGCCTAAGACACGAACAAGGAGGCCTGAGTGCTGCCTATGCGGTAGTCTCCTTAACGAAAATTGTAGAAGCAGGTTATTTATTTGAAGTAAAGTCTGCACAAGTAGCCAAATTGATCGCTATGATAAAGGCTTGCAAATTGGGGAAAAACGTACGCCTAACAGTGTATACTGACAGTCAGTACTGTTTTGGGGTTGTGCATGACTTTGGCCAATTATGGCTACAAAGGGAGTTCCTGACTTCATCAGGTACCCCTATTCGAAATGGAAAAGTTGTTCAAGACCTTTTAGAGGCAATCCAGTTACCAAAGGAACTGGCAGTGGTCAAGTGTGTTGCCCATAAAAAGGACTTTGACCCTGTATCATTGGGAAATGATTTCGCGGATCGTGTGGCAAAATTATGCGCCAGGGATCGATATATCATAAATCCAAAACGGGGGGGGCCTGGAACCAGCTGCCAACTTCGAGTGTTTGAAGAAGTGCCTACATGGGATGAAGTGAGAGAATGGCAGCAGGCGGCACCCTGGCAAGAGAGAGAGAAGTGGAAGGAAGACGGGTGTAGACCAAGACGTGAGGATGGTGTCATCTTGGGCCCAAATGGTATGCCTGTGTTACCCAGACACTTGCTTGGCACAATGGCGAGATTGATACATGAGGGATCACACATTGGTAGGGACGCCATGATTCTGGTATTCCAACAGACTTGGTATAGTAAAAAGTTCAGGAAGGTAGCAGAGTCCCTCTGCCAGAGGTGCCTGTCATGTCAAAAGATGAACCCAGGCAAGAGAACAATGGTGGAACTAGGGAAAATTGGGAGGTCAGCGGGTCCCTTTGTGAGAATACAAGTTGATTTCATCACCATGCCACGTTGTGAAGGGAAGCGTTATGTCCTTGTCATTGTCTGCCTATTTTCAAAGTGGGTGGAAGCTTACCCTACTCCCCAAAGTGACGCACTGACAGTAGCCAAGTGTTTACTGAAAGAACTGATACCTAGATTCGGGGTTCCAGTCACTATTGAATCAGATAAAGGCCGACATTTTCAGAATGAGGTAATCGACCAACTCTGTAAGGCATTTGGGATCTCACAAAAACTCCACTGTGCATATCGTCCAGAGGCATCTGGAGTAGTGGAAAAAATAAACGGGACTATCAAAACAAGACTAGCGAAATTGTGTGATTCATCTGGCATGACCTGGGTAAAGGCCCTGCCTCTGGTTCTGATGGGACTCCGAAGTATTCCAGACCGAAAGACAGGCCTGAGCCCTCATGAAATCTTGATGGGAAGAGTGATGAGACAAGCATGGGTACCAGGAAGCAAACTGTTGAGTATTACTGATGATTTGGTGCTTGAATACTGCAAGAGATTAGGTGACCAAGTGCGTTATATCTCTCGCCAGATCGGAGAAGACGCCGTCGCCAATCCAACGACTCCTCTCCACAAACTGGTTCCCGGAGACTGGGTCAAAATAAAGAAGCATACTCGGTCGAGCTGCCTGGAACCGAGGTGGGGAGAGAAGCGCCAAGTGATCCTGGTAACGACCACAGCAGTGAAGTGTGCAGGAGTTCCCCATTGGATCCACGCCAGCCACACCCAGAAGGTACAACCCGACAAAGAGCCTGGAGAAGGAGACGATCCAGCAGAGGGGCCTGCAGAAGCAAGACCAGAAGTAACTGACGACGTACAGCCCAGTACCAGTCAAGCTGAGGGGTCCGCAGACGTTGGTCCAGGAGTAGTTGATGACGAGCTACCAAGAGTCCAGCCTGCTGAAGAGTTCCCGAAAGTTGGTCCAGAAGTAGCTGATGACGAGCTGACAAGCATATGGCCAGATGAGTGGATACCATTGATTGACCTTACCGAAGACCCCATCCGAACAAGCGAACGAATTTTGAAAGGTAGAGAGTGGAATAGAGAGGAAAAACAAGGCACAGGCGAAGAACCTCAGGGTATTGAGATTCACATAAAAACTGAGGAAGGAGAAGGTCAGACAGGGACAGAACAAGTGATCGATACTCCTCCACTGACTCCTGATATCGAAAAGGGACAGATTAGACCTAGTAAAGAGATTAGAGCGGAAGAAAATCAAGAGAACGAAGTGCTCGAACAGGATCAGACAGGATTAGGAGAGAGTGTTCAGGAAACAGAAACAGAGACATTTGAGAAGCAAAAACAAAATTCTCCTGAACAAGGCCAGATTAGTAACCAGGCAGAAGAAATAGATGCAAGTCCTGGAACTAGTGAGATAGGAAGGGAAGAAGAAGCAGAATTGCCACAAACTAATGAAAATAAAAGGGCAAGAGAAGAGAACGAAGTCTCAGTGCCAACTAAAAGACTTAAGAAAAGAAAGCACATTGAGCCTGGATACATAAAGAAATTGAGACTGAGAATAAAAACGGTAGAAGAAAAACGTGCAGAAGAAAGGAGAAGTGCTCGCATAGCAGAACAACCAGAAGACACTTCCAAAAGAAGGAGTGATCGAATAAAAAGACAAAACAAAAAGTACAAGTCTCCTGAATGGACGCTCGTTTTGGAGGAATTTGAAGACCTTGATATAACTGACGAGAGCGACGGAGAACCAGTCGCTGAGTATTCTGCCGAAGAAGAAGACGAGCCACCGTGAATTTGCACAAAGTAAGCTACTGGTGTAAAGTCACAAAGAGGGGTCGAGAAACTTCTTCTGAGCCAAAATGTCTGATTCAAACGTGAATGGTAGACCTAGTTGCAGTCGTTGCAAAACATGCTGCAAGGTATGTGTGGGTAGTATAGTTATAGTGATATTAATTTGGATAGGACTAACAGTTTTCATTCCTTTTGCGGTGAGCAAAAATACTAATATTGACCCTACTGAGATTGTAAATACTGAGACTGAAGAACTAACAACACAAAGTGTAGCAAAACATGAGAGAGCACTCAGACAAACAAAACAAGACCTAGAAGCATCAGATGAGGGAGGACTACATTATCATGGAGTAAAGAATAAAACGCATTTAAATGTTTTCGCAAACTTGTTAATACACTATGTAGAGACTATGGAAATTGAAGATTGCTATGTCTGCATGAAGCTACCTACCTCTGTAGCTGAAGGCGTGACATACCATCACCTGCCCCTGACATACGGAATATCCTGTAGCATTTTAGCTAGCTTATTTTACAAAAGAGGACCGTTACAGTACTATTACTCAAACAATGACGTGATCTTTTCTGAACTCCCTATACGTGGGAACTTGAATCCTGTACATACTAAAAGTGACGTTACTCGCTATATGGGCGAATACTTCCTGACTATAGGTAATATAGACATAGGTGACGCACACAGAGATAACTTGACCTGTTCTTTGTGTGAGCAGGAAAAGATGTTCCTGAACATGGCAGAGAAGAGGAGAATAAAAATAAAAAGAAAGGCAGATGATGAAAAACAGAAAACGCCAAAATGGGCTGAGAACATGGAAGGCACCTCAAATGGTGGGGCGGGTCCTGCTCTGTTGCTGGATTTTGAAAAGAAAGGAAAGCTATGTCTTCACCGCGAGAAGACTAGCTACTATAATAACATTTTCATTGGTTCCAGTGAATGTGAACATAATTACAAGGTAATTGGAGGATGGGGTTTCAAAAATGGGTCAGAGCCTGTGTTTCCTGGAATTTATTATATATGTGGGGACAAGGCTTATTTTAAATTACCGGATCACTGGTATGGAAGCTGCTACTTTGGCATTGTCTTCCCGAAAATATACCATGTGAACAAAGTTGCTGGAAGCAGTGAAAATACTAATGGCTTAGTGCGTAGTAAAAGAGAAAGTGTAGGTGAAATAATGGGTAGTATTTTCAGTGCACTGATACCTGGAGTGGGAGTGGTTCTGAACACTCACAGAATTTGCAAATTGTCCACTATAGTGGATGTGTTGTCTACTGACACAGCTCATGGATTTCTGCTGGTCAATACCGAAATGGTTGCGATCAGATCAATGGTTTTGCAGAACAGACTTGCTCTTGACACCTTATTAGCAAAAGAGGGCGGAGTCTGCCGGATGTTGAAGGCGCAACATTGTTGCACTTATATTCCGGACAAAAGTGTGCAGCTCAAAAGGTATGTGAAAAACATTACTAATTTGGAAAGGGAACTCAAACCACTCGAGGTTGACAGTGCCTGGAAGAGACTGGTAGATGGTCTCTCAAATGTAGGTCATTGGTTTGCTAGCTTAGGTAAAAGCTTATTGTTTAAGGTACTGATGCCAATTGGAATTATAGGTCTTATCCTATTTTTCATATTTGTCTGTTGCAAGTGTCGTAAACACACCGGAAAGCATCAAGTGAATGCAAGAGGAGTGAAACGAAGTGTGGATGAGCTTGAATTAGAGGAAATGAATAATCAGATATACAAAAAGGTGAAGAATTCTCACCCTACCAAAAATGAGAAAGAGAAGCTAAATCGCTTGTTGGAAGAGATAGAGATGTATAAGGTGTGAGAAGTTGGCATCTGGTTCCATTATTTTTTTTGTGATGATAGTAAATATCATCAAAGAGGGGATTGATAGAGCAAGCTTCGCATCGCGACTTGCTCGAGTCAAGAACCTCGCCCGTGTGTAATCAATTAATAAATTGTACGTCTTACTAATCTTTTATTTTTATATTCAAACGAGGTAGAGGAAGCTTGCTTATGTGTTTTCTAATACAACTAATAAATGTCCCTAAAACATGGCCGCCGCTTGAAAAGTTCTTCTGCGCATGCGTCAGTCACACTCACGTGACCTGACGTAGTTATAAGTTTTGGTGGGAAAGGGTGCGCATGCGTAATACACAGCTTTCGTGAATAACGTGGTAATGCTCTTGTGAGCGTGTATATGTTGCTAACATTTCAGTTGCATAGTATATTTTTATAATGATAAGTTTAAAGTACAAACCCAATGATGTGTTTACATACATTTATTTCTATGTATTAATTTGTTTTCGCTTACTTTTCATGTATCCTCGACTCGGAGGGGTGCTGGGCTGGGGAGTCCATCTTGGAGGGTATTTCTGCGCAAACTCGCCAGAAGTTGCTATGGCATTGAATTCAGGCCAAAGAAGGTGGATGCCAGAGCCACCCTGGGAAAGGGACACCTCACCGAGCAGAAGCATCATGATTATGCTCAATTGTAACCAAAATGTATTCTCTTCATTGTATTCTGTGCGGCTTTCTCATGGGAACCCCAATCTTGCTAGGCGGTACCCAGAGATGTAAATTAGGCCTCCAAATAGTCTATTCTGATTGGTGTGTTACCCAAAGCCTACCTTAGGACCAATCCAAATTGAGGGATTCTGACACTTTGCAACATTGGGGGGTGGTACACCGTCCCAAAACAGTATAACTACCCTGGGTTTACCTAGGGAAATTGTCCGACTTGTCTGGTTTAGCTGACCTGTCACTGACCCAACGCACTCAATAGGTGACAAAAGATACAGAGTACTGCGGAGCACTCTGTCCGAAATTTGACCATAGACTAAGGTTTTACTAAACCTTAAAGTGCTGGCGGAGCACTTTGCTGGGAGTTCGCCGACCCAATCGGGGTTTTTGATCGATAGCTGCAGAGAGGGTGGAGCGCAGGCGTTGCTTCCGAACTGCGGGTGCTGGTCCTGTCCTGAGGGTCCTGTCCGAGAGGTCCTGTCCTGATTCCTAATCTGAGGGTTTCCTGTCCTGTCCTGGGTGTCCATTCTGCACCTGCTGTCCTTTGAGGGGTATCCTTCCTTGAGGGTTTCCTGTCTTAACTGACCCGTGGCCAGGGTTTGGTTTTCACACCAGTCTAGGTAAATATTACTCAGAATCTCCTGAAACTGCACCTTCCTATATTTTTCTGTCTTTTGCTTTAATAAAGACATACCTTTGCATATGTTAATTTTCCATGCTTTTTCTGCAACCATTTAATCATAAAGTCATTTGCATTTGTTCCATAACGTGTTCCTATGTTACCCTACCTGTTAGAAATTATATTTTGCATTGCAGTTTGTCATTTCCGGATATGGTCTAGAACCTCCTTACTTAAACTGTCTAAAGAACTTTTGCCTTAAAGCATAGCGTGTCTCTCTTCATAGATTCTCCTATAGCTACATGAATGTCCCGAACTCCTGTCTTATTCCCTTGAAATAATTCTAGAATACTAGTCCTAATCAAAGCCTATCCCATCTTTAGTGATTCATCTTAAACGTTCTAATTCCTGATCCTTCATTTAAGTGTGTCCTGATTCCATTAGTTATAAATGGTTGCACTGACTTATTTGCTATTCAGCTATGTACTTTCTGTTATTCTGATTATCGATTGCTTAATTACTGTGAATTTGATGATTTCTGAATTTTACTAAATTAGATAAAGACTTTAAAACTTCCAGTTGTCCGTGGTCATTTTACAAAAGGTATTGAATATTATTTTATTGGGTTTGTATTTTGCTGCCTTTCCTTTTACAGCTAGCTCCCTGATCCATTGTGGTCATAGGTACCCGTGTCGGTGGATGGTAAGTCGGGTACGCTGAGGAATAACGAAGGGAACTCACAAATATCTGATAGCAGAGCATGAGGTCATCTGATCAATGTATATGGTGATTTGAAATATATGGGCCCGAAGCCAGAAGTGGCGAAATTATTGGTCGGGTGACCCGCGTGCTCTATCAGTACCATACCCAGGTCCGGTACCGTATTGGGTCACCCCATTTTCATAATGGTTACCTTGAGCAGTTTGACTGCGAAGGTTGTTTGTTTTTGTTGAATGTATGATTCGTTTTGATTTTTGATTTGTTGAGAATCATTGTCACATCTAGTACCCGTACAGAGAATGTCTGAAAAGGAAACTCTGACATATACAGAGGATTATATAGACAGGCTCCTTCAGGAAGAGGGAGGGGGCACTTTCCTTGCTGATAATAGTACTACCAGTGATCTATCACTGAACAGCAAGATCTTGCAGTTAGAATGTCTCGAAAAGAAATTAATCCGTACGAGACTTCATGGTCACACTCTGGCTAAGTATTTGAGATAAAATGTGATTCCGGTTGGGTTACAGGTTCGGCATGAGCCAGCAATTTTTCTAGAGAACCCAAAATTTAAGGAAAATTTCAGTTTTATATCAAATACATGTTCTAGACATTGGATGGTCTTAGGGATCGAAACAGCTGTTGAGGAGGTTGAAAGATTGACTAGGGAGATTGCTGCCTTACGAAAAGAAATTATTGAAGATAAGGCTCTAGTTAATGCAAAAGAGGCTTTGGAAAGGCTTGAGAAAACCATCAGGGAATTCGACATCTATACTCAAGGGACCAAGCTTGATAAAGTAGCTAGGGATATAAAGGTGTACGACAAAAAAGCCACATATCCCTATCTCCAAGAGGGGTATTATACTAGAGACCAGAGATTGTGGTTGGTCGAGCCGTGGACGTGGTGGTTACCAGAGATATAATACCTTCTCTGGTTCATCAGTTGGGAGCGGCTCGGACAGCGAATCTGAACGCCCTGGGACAAGTACCAGTTCAGTTAATAGCAATCAAGCCCAGAACTATCAGGGACAAGAGCCTCCCCCTCCTTTTTTAGGCGAGGACCAATGGTGGGGTGCACAAGGCAGGACCCGCCCCTGGGGGAGACCCAGGGGAAACAGAGGCACCAACTGGAACCAAGGACGAGGCAGGGTCAAGAGACAAATCCAATTCCAGCAGGACTCCCATGGAGAGATCCAGACGAGACGCCAGCACTACAGATGGTAACACATACTCTGGAGAATCCTATCATCAATTTGTCGGACTATGTGCTATCTCCAGAGAAACAGAGTGTCTTGTCAAAAGGATTATCGTTTGTCCCCACCTCTAGGCCGAATGAATTCAATTTAAAAATGGAACTGCAACATTTCTTTAGGAAGATACGTTTGAAACACTTCTTCCATAAGGTACCATACAATCCCTCTTTTTCCGCTAGTGGCTTGAGACCCCCATCCAAATTTAATCCCCCGGCACATCTGGTGGACCACAGAATCTTGACATTTGAACAGATTGTGATTAGGGATGTTGATCAGACGCTTAGGGAGAGACAATATGTCCCCTATAACATAAGCAAACAGGAAAAAACAGCTCTACAAACACTCAGAAATTATTCGACTATTGTCATCAAGCCCGCCGATAAGGGCGGGGCCATCGTTGTTCAGAATACTGAAAAATTTAAGGCAGACAGTTTCTCCCAGCTAGAGGTTGAAGAGAACTATAGTTTGTTGAGAAAGGATCCAACGAAAGACATCAGCCATAACATCAAAAAGATAACCAGTCAAGCACTTGTAGATGGCGTGATCACAAAACATGAATTTGATTTTCTAAACAATATATACCCTCGTACACCTACAATATACACTTTACCGAAAGTGCATAAACGCCTGATAGATCCTCCAGGGAGACCCATTATTTCTGGATGTGGCTCCTTGCTCGAGCCACTTTGTAAATACATCGATGTGTTTTTAAAACCCATAGCCACTTCTACTCCTACCTACCTGCGAGACACTACAGCTACCATACAGTTAGTGGAGGGACGCCCATATGATCCGAATACATCTTTACTGGTAACTATGGACATCACTGCCCTGTATACCAATATCCCCCAGCAGGCAGCGTTAGACTGTATTGAAACAGTTCTTAACCGTAGACCAGCTCCACACAGGGTCCCTACTGACTTCATTATTCAACTCTTGAGGGTAGCCATGACCCAAAATTTCTTTGTCTTTCAGGGGAACTTTTATGTTCAAACAAAAGGGGTGGAAATGGGGGCTAGCTTTGCCCCAAACTTGGCGATTATTTTCATGAGTGAATATGAGCACAACTATGTTCTGAACAATATCAATCCCTACTTTGTTCACATCTCGATGTGGGCTAGGTACATCGATTATGTGCTTTTGATTTGGCAGGGTAGCAAAGACATTCTGTCTGAATTTTATGAATGGCTTAACTGTTGTATGACTGACATCCAATTTACAATGCAGTCTGATAACATGACGATAAACTTTTTGGACATTCAGATTAAGGCAGAGTCTGATACGTTGTTCACGAGTCTTTATAGAAAAAGTAGTAAACGGAACACGCTCCTAAGGTACTCAAGCCATCACCCCCGCAACCTCAGAGACAATTTACCTTTTGGTCAATTTCTGAGGTTGCGGAGGAATTGTACTAAAAAAGAGGACTTTTTTGATGAGGCGGCTCTGCTTATTGCCAGATTGCGTGAACGCGGATATCCAATGCGCCTGCTGAAAAAGGCACGGAAACGTGCGTGGCATAACCACCGAGAGAACCTTCTAACGATTTCAGAGAAAGCCCCTAAGGAAGAAAGATTGGTATGTGTTACCACCTTCAACACTAAAAGTAACGTTATGAAGAAGGTGATCAATCGCCATTGGCATTTGGTAAAGGAAGCAGTGGGTGGTCTAGAAGCACCTCTACATGCATTTCGCAAAGGGAGAAACATCAGAGACCACTTAATAAAGTCTCTCTTACCGACACCGATGAAGGTGACCCAAACTACATTATGGGATTTGCCCCCTGTATCGGGCCATAAGAGATGTGGTACTTGTAAGGCGTGTGGACTCACAAAGGAATGCTCCACATTTACCTATAACAACCGAACATTTGACCTGAAGGAACACAGTAACTGTAACTCGACAGGGGTGATTTATGCCATCATCTGCCCCTGTGGCCTCCTATATGTGGGGCAGACGATCCAAAGGGTCAAATGCCGTATCCTTCAACACACCAGTAGGATACGTTGTAAGACAGTTGGTGCCCCTTTAGTTGAGCATTTTACGACTTTGCAACATGAGACAACTAGTTTTCAATGGTGGGTGATCGAAAAGGTTATGGTCAATCCGAGGGGTGGCAATTTCAGACAGACACTTAGCCTTAGAGAATGTAAATGGATACACCTTTTGGATACGGTTAAGAATGGCCTGAATGAATTGGAAGAAACAAATAGACAGGTGTCACAACTATAAAAAAGTACTATGACTCTGCATGAGTATTAGCTTGAATTTTCCAATTCTTCGTTTCCAATGATTCTGTGTAAATATAAATGTATAATGTAATGTTTCTGCTAATATGTTTTGTACATATGTATATAATCCTAGACAATCCGAATTGTTGAGACTTGTCTGTTTGGTAAATTGTCTGTTATCATACTTTTCAGATTCGTTTCCTATCGTGCATCCATTAAAAGATGGCTGCCACAGTTCTGCTACAAAGATGTATAATGACTATGTATAGATATTAGATCTAAGTTTCAAAAATCTTTATAACATGTTTATGTTTCGCAGAATTTATACTAATGTATTTTGTATATATTCCTTAACAAATGAAGTGGCGATAGCAAACTAGATTTGCTTTTGATGGTGCACCCATCCCAAGATGGCCGCGATAGTTCTGCATGAAATTAGTTCAGTAATGTGTGCTTTTAGAACGTTGTTACCTTCAATAATTCTAGTGGTGGCGGTACCCACGAGGACACTAAAACACTAAAAAAAACATACCCTTGGACACCCTTAATATCGAGCACGGTGACGTTTTTTCGTGCATCGGTACTTTTGTGGACACGGAGTGGTTGTGTCCCTTTTCTATATCTTGCATTCGATCCGGCGTCTCTCCTGCGGATGCCCGGCAACAATGTGCTGTTCCCGTGTATACTCCCTCTCAAGACGCTTGACAGTGAGTGTTTGCGCCTGGGTCCTGGCTGTTTGAGCTAATTCATCCGACCTTGAGGCGTTCGTCTAAATTATGGTATTCTTTTCTTGCAGTACATTGATACGACGCGAAGGGTCTCTTAAACTATTTTTGGCAGTCAAGCATGGAGGAGAAGTTACTGCATTAAATCAGCAGGTAACTTTGCTACTCCACCCCGTTTCTTGTTAGGATAGGCACACTTAGTCAATACCACGTAACTAACAAGTCCAATGTATATCCTCACAGGACTCTTGAATTACTACCCTCCCCTGAACCCTTCGGTGCCTATCTGGAATTGAAAAGGTAATTGAACGGTTTTATTCCCCCCTGTTTTTTAATGTACCTTATACTTATTGACCATGATGGAAATTTAGGTCTCTTTATCTTCCTTTTTAGGATATAGTGTCACCAGCTATCAGCGGTGGATCTTTGTTAACCTGAGACCAGTCAGGGTAAGTTCTTTGTACCCTGTGGGCTTACTCCAGAGTGATTACCACATAGAGACAACAGTACTAAGTATATTTACTCTTTTTTGTAGGGACATCACTAATCCCCTGGTTGCCCCTTGTCCTGATGAAGACTCGCACGGCCCAGGCATAAGATTCCGTATGGCCATAAGACGAGTCGAAACGTTGACACTTGTGATATATATACAACCTGGACCCCAGTTATATTCTCTACGTTGTTGTGCAAAATGTATTGCTTTATTCATTTACAATGTATGAGATTTGGCTTTTGATTAATTTAGTGGTTAGGTTCTACAGGTTGGGTGATTAATGACCCATTGCTGTATATAATAATATGTTTATTATGTTTGTTTTGTCACTTTTCTATTGATTATTTCTTTTCCTTCTTATTCACAACCCCCCTCTTTTTTGCACTCTTTGCTGTGTTGCACGCTCTAGTGGGGCAACCACTATGGCACTCACTAAGTTATATCAATGAATTACTATTGATTAAATACAATTGTGTAGCAATTCAATAAAGGATTGCTTGATTCAAATACTGTTATCTAGTCTATGCCCACATCGTGGTCTCTATGATATGTGCATTTGTGTCTTGAGCTGATTAATGCTGCTTTCTACTGAGTTAAATTAATGATGATGTACTGATAAATTCAGCTAAAAAGTATAGAGGTCTTGGACCCTTGTTTTTTATAAAGTACCATACCCAGGTCCGGTACCGTATTGGGTCACCCCATTTTCATAATGGTTACCTTGAGCAGTTTGACTGCAAAGGTTGTTTGTTTTTGTTGAATGTATGATTCGTTTTGATTTTTGATTTGTTGAGAATCATTGTCACATCTAGTACCCGTACAGAGAATGTCTGAAAAGGAAACTCTGACATATACAGAGGATTATATAGACAAGCTCCTTCAGGAAGAGGGAGGGGGCACTTTCCTTGCTGATAATAGTACTACTAGTGATCTATCACTGAACAGCAAGATCTTGCAGTTAGAATGTCTCGAAAAGAAATTAATCCGTACGAGACTTCATGGTCACACTCTGGCTAAGTATTTGAGATAAAATGTGATTCCGGTTGGGTTACAGGTTCGGCATGAGCCAGCAATTTTTCTAGAGAACCCAAAATTTAAGGAAAATTTCAGTTTTATATCAAATACATGTTCTAGACACTGGATGGTCTTAGGGATCGAAACAGCTGTTGAGGAGGTTGAAAGATTGACTAGGGAGATTGCTGCCTTACGAAAAGAAATTATTGAAGATAAGGCTCTAGTTAATGCAAAAGAGGCTTTGGAAAGGCTTGAGAAAACCATCAGGGAATTCGACATCTATACTCAAGGGACCAAGCTTGATAAAGTAGCTAGGGATATAAAGGTGTACGACAAAAAAGCCACATATCCCTATCTCCAAGAGGGGTATTATACTAGAGACCAGAGATTGTGGTTGGTCGAGCCGTGGACGTGGTGGTTACCAGAGATATAATACCTTCTCTGGTTCATCAGTTGGGAGCGGCTCGGACAGCGAATCTGAACGCCCTGGGACAAGTACCAGTTCAGTTAATAGCAATCAAGCCCAGAACTATCAGGGACAAGAGCCTCCCCCTCCTTTTTTAGGCGAGGACCAATGGTGGGGTGCACGAGGCAGGACCCGCCCCTGGGGGAGACCCAGGGGAAACAGAGGCACCAACTGGAACCAAGGACGAGGCAGGGTCAAGAGACAAATCCAATTCCAGCAGGACTCCCATGGAGAGATCCAGACGAGACGCCAGCACTACAGATGGTAACACATACTCTGGAGAATCCTATCATCAATTTGTCGGACTATGTGCTATCTCCAGAGAAACAGAGTGTCTTGTCAAAAGGATTATCGTTTGTCCCCACCTCTAGGCCGAATGAATTCAATTTAAAAATGGAACTGCAACATTTCTTTAGGAAGATACGTTTGAAACACTTCTTCCATAAGGTACCATACAATCCCTCTTTTTCCGCTAGTGGCTTGAGACCCCCATCCAAATTTAATCCCCCGGCACATCTGGTGGACCACAGAATCTTGACATTTGAACAGATTGTGATTAGGGATGTTGATCAGACGCTTAGGGAGAGACAATATGTCCCCTATAACATAAGCAAACAGGAAAAAACAGCTCTACAAACACTCAGAAATTATTCGACTGTTGTCATCAAGCCAGCCGATAAGGGCGGGGCCATCGTTGTTCAGAATACTGAAAAATTTAAGGCAGACAGTTTCTCCCAGCTAGAGGTTGAAGAGAACTATAGTTTGTTGAGAAAGGATCCAACGAAAGACATCAGCCATAACATCAAAAAGATAACCAGTCAAGCACTTGTAGATGGCGTGATCACAAAACATGAATTTGATTTTCTAAACAATATATACCCTCGTACACCTACAATATACACTTTACCGAAAGTGCATAAACGCCTGATAGATCCTCCAGGGAGACCCATTATTTCTGGATGTGGCTCCTTGCTCGAGCCACTTTGTAAATACATCGATGTGTTTTTAAAACCCATAGCCACTTCTACTCCTACCTACCTGCGAGACACTACAGCTACCATACAGTTAGTGGAGGGACGCCCATATGATCCGAATACATCTTTACTGGTAACTATGGACATCACTGCCCTGTATACCAATATCCCCCAGCAGAAAGCGTTAGACTGTATTGAAACAGTTCTTAACCGTAGACCAGCTCCACACAGGGTCCCTACTGACTTCATTATTCAACTCTTGAGGGTAGCCATGACCCAAAATTTCTTTGTCTTTCAGGGGAACTTTTATGTTCAAACAAAAGGGGTGGCAATGGGGGCTAGCTTTGCCCCAAACTTGGCGATTATTTTCATGAGTGAATATGAGCACAACTATGTTCTGAACAATATCAATCCCTACTTTGTTCACATCTCGATGTGGGCTAGGTACATCGATGATGTGCTTTTGATTTGGCAGGGTAGCAAAGACATTCTGTCTGAATTTTATGAATGGCTTAACTGTTGTATGACTGACATCCAATTTACAATGCAGTCTGATAACATGACGATAAACTTTTTGGACATTCAGATTAAGGCAGAGTCTGATACGTTGTTCACGAGTCTTTATAGAAAAAGTAGTAAACGGAACACGCTCCTAAGGTACTCAAGCCATCACCCCCGCAACCTCAGAGACAATTTACCTTTTGGTCAATTTCTGAGGTTGCGGAGGAATTGTACTAAAAAAGAGGACTTTTTTGATGAGGCGGCTCTGCTTATTGCCAGATTGAGTGAATGCGGATATCCAATGTGCCTGCTGAAAAAGGCACGGAAACGTGCGTGGCATAACCACCGAGAGAACCTTCTAACGATTTCAGAGAAAGCCCCTAAGGAAGAAAGATTGGTATGTGTTACCACCTTCAACACTAAAAGTAACGTTATGAAGAAGGTGATCAATCGCCATTGGCATTTGGTAAAGGAAGCAGTGGGTGGTCTAGAAGCACCTCTACATGCATTTCGCAAAGGGAGAAACATCAGAGACCACTTAATAAAGTCTCTCTTACCGACACCGATGAAGGTGACCCAAACTACATTATGGGATTTGCCCCCTGTATCGGGCCATAAGAGATGTGGTACTTGTAAGGCGTGTGGACTCACGAAGGAATGCACCACATTTACCTATACCACCGAACATTTGACCTGAAGGAACACAGTAACTGTAACTCGACAGGGGTGATTTATGCCATCATCTGCCCCTGTGGCCTCCTATATGTGGGGCAGACGATCCAAAGGGTCAAATGCCGTATCCTTCAACACACCAGTAGGATACGTTGTAAGACAGTTGGTGCCCCTTTAGTTGAGCATTTTACGACTTTGCAACATGAGACAACAAGTTTTCAATGGTGGGTGATCGAAAAGGTTATGGTCAATCCGAGGGGTGGCAATTTCAGACAGACACTTAGCCTTAGAGAATGTAAATGGATACACCTTTTGGATACGGTTAAGAATGGCCTGAATGAATTGGAAGAAACAAATAGACAGGTGTCACAACTATAAAAAAGTACTATGACTCTGCATGAGTATTAGCTTGAATTTTCCAATTCTTCGTTTCCAATGATTCTGTGTAAATATAAATGTATAATGTAATGTTTCTGCTAATATGTTTTGTACATATGTATATAATCCTAGACAATCCGAATTTTTGAGACTTGTCTGTTTGGTAAATTGTCTGTTATCATACTTTTCAGATTCGTTTCCTATCGTGCACCCATTAAAAGATGGCTGCCACAGTTCTCCTACAAAGATGTATAATGACTATGTATAGATATTAGATCTAAGTTTCAAAAATCTTTATAACATGTTTATGTTTCGCAGAATTTATACTAATGTATTTTGTATATATTCCTTAACAAATGAAGTGGCGATAGCAAACTAGATTTGCTTTTGATGGTGCACCCATCCCAAGATGGCCGCGATAGTTCTGCATGAAATTAGTTCAGTAATGTGTGCTTTTAGAACGTTGTTACCTTCAATAATTCTAGTGGTGGCGGTACCCACGAGGACACTAAAGCACTAAAAAAAAACATACCCTTGGACACCCTTAATATCGAGCACGGTGACGTTTTTTCGTGCATCGGTACTTTTGTGGACACGGAGTGGTTGTGTCCCTTTTCTATATCTTGCATTCGATCCGGCGTCTCTCCTGCGGATGCCCGGCAACAATGTGCTGTTCCCGTGTATACTCCCTCTCAAGACGCTTGACGGTGAGTGTTTGCACCTGGGTCCTGGCTGTTTGAGCTAATTCATCCGACCTTGAGGCGTTCGTCTAAATTATGGTATTCTTTTCTTGCAGTACATTGATACGACGCGAAGGGTCTCTTAAACTATTTTTGGCAGTCAAGCATGGAGGAGAAGTTACTGCATTAAATCAGCAGGTAACTTTGCTACTCCGCCCCGTTTCTTGTTAGGATAGGTACACTTAGTCAATACCACGTAACTAACAAGTCCAATGTATATCCTCACAGGACTCTTGAATTACTACCCTCCCCTGAACCCTTCGGTGCCTATCTGGAATTGAAAAGGTAATTGAACGGTTTTATTCCCCCCTGTTTTTTAATGTACCTTATACTTATTGACCATGATGGAAATTATAGGTCTCTTTATCCTCCTTTGTAGGATATAGTGTCACCAGCTATCAGCGGTGGATCTTTGTTAACCTGAGACCAGTCAGGGTAAGTTCTTTGTACCCTGTGGGCTTACTCCAGAGTGATTACCACATAGAGACAACAGTACTAAGTATATTTACTCTTTTTTGTAGGGACATCACTAATCCCCTGGTTGCCCCTTGTCCTGATGAAGACTCGCACGGCCCAGGCATAAGATTCCGTATGGCCATAAGACGAGTCGAAACGTTGACACTTGTGATATATATACAACCTGGACCCCAGTTATATTCTCTACGTTGTTGTGCAAAATGTATTGCTTTATTCATTTACAATGTATGAGATTTGGCTTTTGATTAATTTAGTGGTCAGGTTCTACAGGTTGGGTGATTAATGACCCATTGCTGTATATAATAATCTGTTTATAATGTTTGTTTTGTCACTTTTCTATTGATTATTTATTTTCCTTCTTATTCACAACCCCCCTCTTTTTTGCACTCTTTGCTGTGTTGCAAGCTCTAGTGGGGCAACCACTATGGTACTCACTAAGTTATATCAATGAATTACTATTGATTAAATACAATTGTGTAGCAATTCAATAAAGGATTGACTGATTCGAATACTGTTGTCTAGTCTATGCCCACATCGTGGTCTCTATGATATGTGCATTTGCGTCTTGAGCTGATTAATGCTGCTTTCTACTGAGTTAAATTAATGATGATGTACTGATAAATTCAGCTAAAAAGTATAGAGGTCTTGGACCCTTGTTTTTTATAAAGTACCATACCCAGGTCCGGTACCGTATTGGGTCACCCCATTTTCATAATGGCTGCTTTGCATTAGGCTTTAATTTAGTACATTCGCCCCATATTGTCCCAGTACCACTTGCTGTTGCGGAAATGCACACTGCATGAAAAACAGTAAAGTAGCTCCGTTTCACTTATGATTTTTTCTGGTCTTTATTTTATGCAAATATATTTTGATATTTTACAGTAAAAAAATGTTTCTATGCACTATAGGTACAACCCTTCATTCATATTGTACTGCTTCCTAGAGAAAGATATAAGTGAAGCATTACTTCTGTGATGTGTTTTGTATTATAGTCATTCAGAGGGTCTCATTTACAAGCTCATTGTACTGCCGGTGCGTCACTTTTTGAAACACACCTTTAACGCACTGGCACGCAATGGCCTTGCTCATATTTGCAAGGCCACGTAAAGTTACCCTGCGTGACTTTTCATGGCCTTGTAAAAATGAGCCATTTTACACATTACTCTACATGAAAGGGGAGTTCCATGGGTGTTGCTGTGGGTGTTCCTACGCAACATCCATGGAACCTGACGCATTCCCAGATCTACAATGTTTTCTAAATCTGGGAATGCACCAGAATGCAACGAGGAAAATACTTCTATTTCTCCTCTTTTTTCCCTCTTTCTTATGTGGGCTGCATTCTGCAGTAAGCATAGAAAGAGAAAAATGCCATAAATAATTGTTTTTGTGCTGGAAGGTTTATCTTCCTGCAAAAAAACAATCATCCCCGGAATGCAGGCACCCTCGCAACATGATGCAAGGGTGCCTGCTCTGGCGCATGGCAGCCAATTGTGGGACAGTGCAGGGGAAAGCACACGGATGCTTCCTACCTCTAGCCATGCTAGACATCCCTGCTGCTCTTTAGTCCGTAGCGCCGGGGCACCCCCGTCAGGGGTAGCCACGCGCTTTATATGGTTCAAAATAAATCAATAAATACTGTTGTTAATACGACATATCCCTGTGCTTTTAAAATGATGTGGCTTGGCACAGCAAAATGGCTTTCATTGTCGTGCTGGGACATTTTGTATTAAATGAGGCCCGACCGTCTATCATTCTAAACATTTCAAGGACAACAATTTTTACCAAGAGACATGATAAATCACATTGATTCAATGAAAGTCTGGACTCCAAAACCACACCATTATGTCAATATTGGCGAGTTAATGATTTATCTACTATCACAGTCCAATTTTTTTTTTTTTTTATACGGTCTAGAAAACCAACATGTCTGTGTAAAACGTACTTTCGCATTGATAATATAAAACGAGAACTACTGAAAGAAATTCAGTTACTGTGACATCTTGCGGCATTGGATGTTCATTGGTCAATTACCAGGAATTATCATGTTCATATCATTTTCGATATGTATTTTATGAATTTATCAGCTACGGTGCCCATCAAATTAACAATTTTCCTTCATATCCCAGACACAGCTTTCCATTACCCTGTAGTTGGCATTACCTGATTGCTTGGTGAGCGCCTCTTCTGCTTAAAGGCAGAACTCTGGTGAACTGTGCATGTTTGTCGCGCTTTTGTAGTTGATCAAACAGCATCCAATTTGTTCTTGCATGTTTAGTGCTTCAGTTATTAAATACTGTATTTTTTCACATATGTATAGTATACGTTGTTTAGTTCCGGCTCCAATTGGTTTCTTTCATTTTATGGATAATTTGAATTAGAAAATCGCTTTTTTATGCGTTTTGTAATACAGCCTTGGATGTCTGTTTCAATTCACATGTATTACACTCATTCATTCATTCATTCATTCATTCATTCATTCAATGTATTATGGTACATGTAATTTTTCTTTACCATTTAGCTATTTTTATGGCACACTTTCATGGAATTTCTTTGTTTAGTTTGTCCTTTCGAATCAATAAATAGGCTTACAGTTGCTGCTTTTATTTATTAAAGAAAGCATGATAGCGTACAGGGTATCGTTCAGACAATTCAGGCATTCCATCCAATATGCTTTGCATTGTTATACTGATTATTGGGTGTCACCCCAATTGGGTTCTTGACCTTATATCACACCTGTGATTTTTGGTGACTGTATTGCAGCTCAATTTTGATTTAAGGTTTTATTATTTATACTTGATTTATGTTCGCAAATCTATGTCTTAAGCTTTCTTGGGGTTTGTCCAATATACATTTTAGAACATGGACATTTGATCAAGCAGATTATGGATTCCGTGTTACAAGTTGCATAGTTAGCAGTGTGACTTTGCTCATCTGTCATTAGATGGAGTACATATGGTCCTTTATTTACTCCGCTGAACTTTACAAAGTTTAGACATGGCTATATGAATGAATGAAGAGGCATTTCTAGAGCGCATCTACCCGGGGGCATCCCAGCGCTAGTAGCAGTGCAGCTTCAACCACGGGCAGTATTAGAGGAATAGATAGGTTTTTTGCTGCTGTCAAAAGGTCCGGTAATTTGGTTTGAGGTAAATACTAGGAGGCAGAAGATTCCACAGTGTAGCGGCATTGTACGAGAAGAGACGCCCTCCGCTTCGTGTTTTTCTTATTTTTGAACTACCGCCAATTGTTTATTATCTGACCTTAAAGACCTATTTGAGCGATAAGGTTGAATAATGGAGCTGATGATGGGTGGGCCTTTACCTGAGAAACCTTTGTGTGTGATACACAAAACCTTGAACTGGATTCTCTCTTGAATGGGCAGCCAATGAAGCGATGCAAGCGCAGGCTTAGCTGAAAGGCGCTTGGAAGTATTAGCATTAGATATAGAGCATTAGCATAGTCAAGGCATGACAGAATCAATGCTTGGACCAGCCATCTTCTGGCTGCAAAGGGTAGCAAGGGAAGGATCTTTCTTAACATTCTTAAAATCCCAAAGCAGCAGGCTGCATCCTTACGTGCTTGCTCTTTAAAATCAAGATTGCAGTCCAGCCATTCACCCAGACTCTTAATTTGTTCTTTCGGGACAGGTGGTGTCCCCAGAAAGCTAGGCCAGAATGAGCCTATGCTCAGCGTAGTCAAATTACCTAAGAGCATCAGCTCAGTCTTGGTTCCATTAAGTTTTAATCAAGAGCTGTCCATCCAACTTGACACCATTTCAAGCCATAAGGCTAGCCCTGAGCCTGAATCATCCCGTTGATTAAGCGAAACCACTGGGTATCATCAGCGTATATGCCAAATGTTGTTGTATTTAAGGGAGATTGCAGCAGAGGCTCCTCCGCAATGGCAGGGGAGCGGCACACCTCCACACCCCTCTCCCGGCAGCAGCATCAAAAGTTACAAAATCAAACGGTAATAAAACAATTTATTATCATTTTATTTTTCAACTTCTACATTTTGCGTCCTGGGGTCGGGGCCATCGAGGCGGGTGTGTGGGGAGAGATGCATTACTATATTTGGCCGGCCACCTCAGGCTAGTCAAATTCACATGCGCACTGAGCTGTTTCCAACCCAGCTGCATTGCCAGGTTGGAGACAGCATGCAGAGGCTCCCAGTCTCCAGGGAGTGCAAGAGCAGCTGTAGGATTGGCCGCAGGGGAGGCTACTAGCCTCTGCCTGCAGTGGACCCACGACTTACGAGAGGAACAGAAGCCCTGTGATGCAGCGGGCTGCAGGTGGTAGGTAAGTTCTTTTTTTTCTTCCATCTTGCCCCCCTCCACCCCCGCCCCGCCCCTCTGCCCTAAAGCCGGACACTACTTGGAGATTATTTATGTCATATGTAAGGCAAAGAATTCTTTGATACAGTATTACTTATGAGATATAGCCCATGGGGCCACAGATGAAAGAAAGATTGCACCTTTAAAGTCATGAATCATAGAGAGTGTGAATTATAACCATATATTATAAGTTCCAGCAGGGTTGTGGCAGAACCAGATTCCCTCATGACAGGCACAGCCTTGTCAGATCTCCAGGGGGCACTGCCTTCTCATGGAGTATCCTCATTTCTCTGTGTGTTTGACATGCTGACTGTGAAGAATAAATGAAAGGGTAAAAATATAGAGCTGAACAACCTTGCAAGGTATCCCAGCTATTGGCCTATCACATGTTTGGACTGTGTGGATGGAAAACTGGAGCTATCTGTTACAGTAAAACCCATCCTGCTCCTCTTTTCTCTTCCCACCCCATTCATTTTAGCTGATCCCACACGCCACGCAGGTGCTAACTCTAAAGTTGCTACCAGGTTGTGCCGTTAACAATTCCCTACTGAAGTACGTTAATGGTGCTCCTCCTTTTATCCTCAGACAGTGTTCTTCTTGACCTGATAGTGTCTGTTTGATGTATGCGTAATTACATATGTATGCAAGTAGACTGATCGAGCGCAATCCTAGCTATAAAGCAAGAGAGCACGATGAATTCATGGGGGAGGGTAAAACAAGGGTAACCAAATAAGGTTAAGGGTTGCGGAAGGGTAGGTGGTTACTGGTTGCGCGAGTGCCCCATGCTTGGGGGAATTACAGGGAAATGGGGGAGGCATTCAGGAAGGGATACAGGACAAGCCAGTCTTCAGAAGTAGGTAATCAAAGTCACTGCTTAGTGGGAGTACATCATCTTTACTTTATCCTACTAGTGCTAGAAGTGATGAGTGTGATTAAAGTATGTCTATGATCCCTACTCGGGGGTGGTATACTGTGATGTAATTTTCTCTATTTGAGAGGAAACCAGTGGACATTTCTCTTGGTCTGCTCGTCTCCCCAGACCTACCCCCTTCACCTGAGCACTAACAAAAACAGGAACGCCAAATAAAGAGTTGCTTACCACCAGGTATCTGAACTGGGAGCTAGAATCCCATTTCCTACCATAGCTCAAGTCAGTTTCTCCATCGTTGCCCAAGAGGAAACCTGTATAAAGGCCTTTTCTTTTTGTTGAATATCTTCCAGAAGCATGAACTGTGCCCCTATGCTAACTAGAGCTGGATCCCTGTTCAGCTCCACAAAACAAACAAAAAAATACAGGAGCATTTGGTCCAGTACTGCGGAGAGCTATGCTTTGATAGCTGATATTCATGGATGTCGACAGCTGCACGCTTCCATTCCTCTCAGCTGAAACCAAGCTGGAAGATTTCCCCAGGCCCTGTCTATGATGAAAGGAGTGAATGCACAGTAGAAGCGCCTCCAGAGTGAGGAGCCAGTGACCCTTCTGCAGTTCAGAAAAGACTTGAAGATACATCTTAAAACAACACATTTCAGCAAAGTAGATTTTACCATGTATCAACATCCTGTTTCATTGCAAATGATCGAAATAGTAAGACAGGATTCCTGATTTCGTCTAGTGGGCCTTTGCTCAGTAGCCAGGTCTGCATTCGACAATTACCTAAACAGACATGTATGCAACTTTGACTCCAAATTGGGCACCTTAGGCCCAAACGGGCATTGACATATACTGATTGAGATTAGCCAGTTCCAATCTAAGTTCTCATACATTTGGCCTCAGTAAGTCAGGTGCATCAAAACGTTTAGCCACAACTGATCATTGCAGGATACCTGCTTCTTTTGTTTATCCAATAGCCTTAGAAAATAATTACAATCTAAGGGATGCTACAGGCAATGGTAGACGTTGAACGAGCTGTAAATGCAAAGATCGTAAACATCCTAATTTCTACTAGAATGTTTGACTACATTTTATTGTTTTTAATGAACTACTAACACAGAATTCCTCAGCAGTACCTGAGCCTGTAGAACTATCATAGGACCCCCTTTCAACCATTCTGACAATGTCTGACCCTTGAAAAACCTTCCCCTTGCTTGTTTCCATTAACTGTCTGGCTGATCCTAAACTGAGCACTGATTCTCAGAAGGCCCTTGTTCTCCAGAGTGACTGTTTGGCTGCCATAAGCATTGGTCCACACAAGGTGATTGGGTTAGATTTCGTTTTATTTGTTAGCCTATCACCCTGCCTTCTGATTCTAGTTAGCAAGGGGGAGAATCACTAATACCAATTAGTAACCTGTTACCTTTACCATGACTATAACTTGCAGATATAATGTTTTCTCTCAAGTTGTTGAGGGCAGGTGGTTGGAGCCTTGGATCCAGGCTGGGCCACACATTTATTATTCAAATATTGTTTAAAGTGATGACTGCAGAGGGAAGCCATTAAATAAAGCAGTTGAGAACTGTAAGAAATTGGGTTGTTGATTGGGGGGTGTGAACCCTTCTCAAGCAACAGCCGTACTCCTTGTCGGGGTGAACCACAAAAGTCACTAAATAAACCTGTGCTTAACCCTCAGCTTGGCACAAAAGCAGTCCGACTTAACTTAGGGGTAATGTGTAAAGTATTTATGCAGCATACAAACAGAAATACATTGAAAAGATAACACAAGAAAACTTCCACACTAATTTAGAAACATGGAGTAAAATGTAATAAATTATTTGACAACAAAACAACAATAATTCAGTGATATGCAATTTCAAAGATTTAAGATATGTACAGCACCTAAAAGTGTTAAGCGCCACTAGCTGTCAAGTAGCACGAAGATCCTGTCAGGCATCGCAGATGGTTGTTGCTAGAGTTTTGCATTGGCAGTCACTGCAGGCTGTCAATGTTGTAGAGTGGAGTACAGATGTTGCTTTGCCAGTCCTCTCTGGCGGTCACTGTAGCCCGAAGAGTCAGGGTCACCGGAGCGGTACATTCACGTTTGGCACAGATGGCAAGATCTTGGTGCAAACTGGCCAATTCGCTGTAGCAAATAATTCAAACCTTCAGTATTTCTCCATTTCTTGTATGAGGAGTTCAACAGGTGCCACACCAAGGGTCCAGGAACTAAGGGGCACATCTTGGGGATCAGGAACTCACTCTAGCAGAGGCAGGTCCAGTGCAGAAGGCCAGCTGGGCAGTTAAAGAGGGGCATTTGGAGCTTTTTGTGTCCCTTTAGCCCAGAACAGGCGGTCAGTCAGCTGACCCTTGAGTCACGTTACCCTAGGATGAAGTGTACAGGTCCAGTCTTTCTTCTCAGACAGCAAGGCTGGCCTCAGGCAGCAGAACAGTCCTTTTTCTGTAGTATCTACAGGTCCAGGAGTGTACTGAAGCATGGGTCTGAGGGCCCTATTTTTATGCCTGTTTCCCCTTTTGGAGTGGGAGAAGCGACTGGAGTTTTAGCCTTACATAGGTGTCTGGAATTTCCTGCCTCCCTGCAGTGGTCCCAGTCTGTCTGGCAGCACAACAGGCTAGAATGAAGTCCTTTATGTGTGTGCAGGGCCAGTGCCTTTGAAGTGCAAGTGTAGTAGGCAACAGCTACCCCATCCCTCATCAAGCCAGGATAGCACATCCTGGCAGCATCCAGACCCACCATTGTGATACTGTCTGGTAGGACTGCACAAAGGCCAACTGCCAATTACTGATCTGGGGTGGCGAAGTGAGCTATAGAACGATGATGGATTCAACCCGGATCTGTAACTGTTGGTGAGTGGGTGAAAAGTTTTAGCACTCCGTCCATCATCTCCTTGTGTTTGCTTTGTTCGCCCTGAGTTGGCAGGGTATGCCCAGACGTGGGTCCCTTGCTCACTTTGCCACTGGATTCAAGCTAGCCTGGCTGATGAGGGATGTTAGCCCGAAACCAGTCCAAGGATGCTTGTTTCCAGTCTAGGGAAGACGTGGCTTGGCAGTTCAGGGTGGACAGTTCCATAAGAGGAACAGGGTCAAGACTGATTTGCATATGCCTGGGTCTGAACTGGGGTGGTGAAGCGAGCTAAAGAACGATGAAGGATTCAGCCGAGATCTGTGACTGGGGGTGAGTGTCTGTAAAGTTTCAGTGCTCCCTCCATCATCTCCTTGTGTTTGCTTTGTTCGCTCTAAGTTGGCAGGGTATTCCCAGATGGGGGTCCCTTGCTCACTTTGCCACTGGATTCAAGCTAGCCTGCCTGATGAGGGGTGTTAGCCCGAAACTAGTCCCAGGATGCTTGTTTCCGGTCCAGGGAAGACCTGGTTTGGTGTTGGACTTGGCCCGTCTGGCAGGTCCACCCCCGAAGTTTTGTGCTTATTATATGTGTCCGGGGGATGGTGATTCCCCTCCTGAGTGTGTGTGTGGTGAGAGAGACCTGCCTCCCATAGGAATGCATGGGGGATGTATGTGGCTCTGGCAGTTCCCGATGCGTGGGGCGTGCCGGGCCGTGTTTGGTATGTGTGCGCTCGTGAGGTTGAATGCTACAAGATGACATATGTGGCATGCGTGTGGCTAGAAGGGAAGGGCCCCTTCTAGACCTTGGTGTGTGTATGCAGTAGGTGTGCTGGCGCGTGATTGGCTGAAGCCGGCTGGGCCTTCCCCCACCAGGCTGGCCCCACCCCCCGGGGGTGCGTCCAGTGTCCCTGGCCTGGCCAGCACCAAGAAATTCCTTATAACCAGTTCCAGCTGGTTCTCGCCCCGCCTGCCCACAGTTCTTGCCCCGAGCCCCGAGGAGGCTCCAACGTGTCCCTGATCCTACCTGGGCCCCGAGAGGCCCCACCACGTGTCCCCGGCCCTGCCTGGGCCCCGAGAGGCCTCACCACGTGTCCCCGACCCTGCCTGGGCCCCGAGAGGCCCCACCACGTGTCCCTGGCCCTGCCTGGGCCCCGAGAGGCCCCACCATGTTTCCCTGAGCCCCGAGAGGCTCCACCATCGCCCTCCTGTCCCCCTGAGCCTGCAAGGCTCCGCCCAAGTCCCTCAGCGGCCCAGCACTTCGTGGGCCGCTGCCACGTTTAGGTTTGCCCGGGCCCTTTCAGGCCCCTTTGGACACCGAGACTCTAAGGCGCCCCTGCCCCAGGATGGTCATCTGGCCTAGGGGGTGCTACGGACTAATATGCATGTGATGCTGAGGATTACTATGTGTTGCCCTGCTGATTTATTATGTGTGGCCCTGCTGATGGGGGCCTCTGTTGTGTTATGTACCTTGTCCCTTCCAGCCTGAGTACCCAATGTCTCATGTATGTGATCCCTGGTCAGAGTGAGTCTACTGCTAGTTCTAGGAAGCTCCCAGGAGATATGTGTTCTAATGCCAGTTCCATCAGATGCGTACCACTGGCAGTGGTCCCTTGGCCCTGCCCTGTACCTTTTCCCTGGTAACCCCTGCCGTGCCTTGAACCCCTTGTAAAGTGTATGTTCCTATGTGTCCTGTCTAATACAAAGACTATTTTCATATATACTTCGTGTGGAGTTCCTTTTGTGGGAGGCCTGGGATGTGGCTGTTGGTGGGTGCGTGCGCAAATGCTTCACACATGTCCTCCGAGATAGGCCTGACTGCCCGCGCCGCGTTACCTAGAGGGCGAGCAGGGGTCGACTTTATATAGGAGTGGCGGTCTCTGACTGGCTGTGGCGCAAGCCCTGGCCGGCCGGGGGCTCCATTTCCTACACTGGCGGCTAGCGGTGGGATCCGGACTGGTGTTTGCGCAAGTACCACAACGATAACTGGCCTCCCTACAAAAACTCTGTATTGTAACTGGTCGCAGAGAAAGGAGATTATTGTTTTTAGGAGGTTACTTAAATGTCCGTTCTGTGAAAAATGTGTTCTGGTTAGGTGACCCTAGCCCGGGAGGGTAGATCAACCCCCTAGTGCGATGTGTTTTCTGGATTCACCAGAAGGGTGGGATCCAGTGGTGGCAGCGTAATTGTGTTCAATGTGTATGGTCCCTGTTCCTTCCCTGGAGTAATGATACCTGCACCACATGGGGTCAGGTCAGGTTGCTAAAAATGTCTGCCCTATGGAAATGTTTAATGATCAATGGAAATGTCGGTTCTGTGGAAAAAGTGTCTGTGTACCCTGTTAGTTAGTTGCCCCTAGCTTGGGAGGGTAAATCATCTCCCTAGTGCAATATGGTTTTCTGGATTCCCCAGAAGGGTGGGATCCAGTGGTGTCTGCGTAGCTGTGTTCAAATGTGTATGGTCCTTGTCCCGCCCCTAGAATAATGGTACCTGTACCACCAGGGTCAGGTTGAGGAATCTGGGCGGTAGAAACCTGTCTTACCAGTCTAAGGGACGATGTGTGGATGAATGTTGAGGTGTGCTGAGTAATGGGGTGTAAGTTCCCTGGGAGGGGGAGCTTGCTGAATCAACGATAATAACGTCCTTCCTTACCCCGCTGAATGTGTTGGATGCATCAAGTCCCCTTACCCCGCTGGTTGTGTTTTAGGCGTCAGGTGTCGCCCTGGCGGAATTTATGTTGAGTTGTACTGAGACCTGCTGGCGCTGCCGCGGCTCATCTTGTAGTGCTCTAGATGTCAGGTGTCGCCCTGGCTGAATTTATGTTGCGTTATACTGAGACCTGCTGGCGCTGCCGCGGCTCATCGTGTTGTGTTCTAGGTGTCAGGTGTCGCCCTGGCTGAATTTAGGTTGCGTTGTACTGAGACCTGCTGGCGCTGCCGCGGCTCATCTTGTTGTGTTCGTTGCACTGAGACCTGCTGGCGCTGCCGCGGCTCATCTTGTTGTGTTCTAGGTGTCAGGTGTCGCCCTGGCTGAATTTAGGTTGCGTTGTACTGAGACCTGCTGGCGCTGCCGCGGCTCATCTTGTTGTGTTCGTTGTACTGAGACCTGCTGGCGCTGCCGCGGCTCATCGTGTTGTGTTCTAGGTGTCAGGTGTCGCCCTGGCTGAATTTAGGTTGCGTTGTACTGAGACCTGCTGGCGCTGCCGCGGCTCATCTTGTTGTGTTCATTGTACTGAGACCTGTTGGCGCTGCCGCGGCTCATCTTGTGGTGTTCTAGGTGTCAGGTGTCGCCCTGGCTGAATTTATGTTGTGTTGTACTGAGACCTGCTGGCGCTGCCGCGGCTCATCTCGTGGTGTTTTAGGTGTCAGGTGTCGCCCTGGCGGAATTCATGTTAAGTTGTATCCCGGACAAGGAAGACCTGCTGGCTCGGCCGCGGCTTGCCTTGGGGAGAGCTGAACGCTTAGTTCCCAGGTGGAAGACCAGTGGAGGGAGGAAGTTCCAAGACTGGTAGGAAGGTGTGTTCTGAGGGTGTTTCTCCTGGGAGAACGCGGAACCTCAGAAGTAGAGGTAGGGTGGGGCATTCTTGCCCGTGACCTCTGGTAAACCTGAGGGTGCGGACCCTAGGTGGAAGGAACCGTGGTAGTCGTGGCTACACTGAGAAAGGGAGTGGAGAATGGCTGTTGGGGGCCAGGGGTACCGCCCCCCACTTCGGATTAGCAGGGACCAGTGGTATCTGGATGGCTTAGGGCCTGGTCCTAGTCATGGGCAACTAAGGAGTACCAGGTGGGTAGCCTGGTTGGACCTATGTCTTCATTTTTTATTTTTTTTTGGTTGTTTTTTTGTTTTAACTTTTATTATTTTTAATATGGATATGTTTATTGGTCCGGCACTGCGGGCCGCGTCCACGTCCCACCGCCCTGCAGCAGGGAAGTCCATCCCGGTAGTGATTGGTCTCCCCTGCGTTTGGGCTGGGGGGGGCATGTGTTGGACTTGGCCCGTCTGGCAGGTCCACCCCCGAAGTTTTGTGCTTATTATATGTGTCCGGGGGATGGTGATTCCCCTCCTGAGTGTGTGTGTGGTGAGAGAGACCTGCCTCCCATAGGAATGCATGGGGGATGTATGTGGCTCTGGCAGTTCCCGATGCGTGGGGCGTGCCGGGCCGTGTTTGGTATGTGTGCGCTCGTGAGGTTGAATGCTACAAGATGACATATGTGGCATGCGTGTGGCTAGAAGGGAAGGGCCCCTTCTAGACCTTGGTGTGTGTATGCAGTAGGTGTGCTGGCGCGTGATTGGCTGAAGCCGGCTGGGCCTTCCCCCACCAGGCTGGCCCCACCCTCCGGGGGTGCGTCCAGTGTCCCTGGCCTGGCCAGCACCAAGAAATTCCTTATAACCAGTTCCAGCTGGTTCTCGCCCCGCCTGCCCACAGTTCTTGCCCCGAGCCCCGAGGAGGCTCCAACGTGTCCCTGATCCTACCTGGGCCCCGAGAGGCCCCACCACGTGTCCCCGGCCCTGCCTGGGCCCCGAGAGGCCTCACCACGTGTCCCCGACCCTGCCTGGGCCCCGAGAGGCCCCACCACGTGTCCCTGGCCCTGCCTGGGCCCCGAGAGGCCCCACCATGTTTCCCTGAGCCCCGAGAGGCTCCACCATCGCCCTCCTGTCCCCCTGAGCCTGCAAGGCTCCGCCCAAGTCCCTCAGCGGCCCAGCACTTCGTGGGCCGCTGCCACGTTTAGGTTTGCCCGGGCCCTTTCAGGCCCCTTTGGACACCGAGACTCTAAGGCGCCCCTGCCCCAGGATGGTCATCTGGCCTAGGGGGTGCTACGGACTAATATGCATGTGATGCTGAGGATTACTATGTGTTGCCCTGCTGATTTATTATGTGTGGCCCTGCTGATGGGGGCCTCTGTTGTGTTATGTACCTTGTCCCTTCCAGCCTGAGTACCCAATGTCTCATGTATGTGATCCCTGGTCAGAGTGAGTCTACTGCTAGTTCTAGGAAGCTCCCAGGAGATATGTGTTCTAATGCCAGTTCCATCAGATGCGTACCACTGGCAGTGGTCCCTTGGCCCTGCCCTGTACCTTTTCCCTGGTAACCCCTGCCGTGCCTTGAACCCCTTGTAAAGTGTATGTTCCTATGTGTCCTGTCTAATACAAAGACTATTTTCATATATACTTCGTGTGGAGTTCCTTTTGTGGGAGGCCTGGGATGTGGCTGTTGGTGGGTGCGTGCGCAAATGCTTCACACATGTCCTCCGAGATAGGCCTGACTGCCCGCGCCGCGTTACCTAGAGGGCGAGCAGGGGTCGACTTTATATAGGAGTGGCGGTCTCTGACTGGCTGTGGCGCAAGCCCTGGCCGGCCGGGGGCTCCATTTCCTACATTTGGCAATTCGGGCTGGACTGTTCCCATGAGGAACAGGGTCAAGACTGATATGCATATGGCTGGGTCTGAACTGGGGTGGCAAAGTGAGATAAAGAACGATGGATTCAAAACCAATCTGTGAACGGGTGAGTGTCTGAAAAGTTTCAGCGCTCCGTCCATCCTCTTCTTGTGTTGGCAACTGCCAATTACACCTAGTCATATGACCCAGTACAGGCTGCAGCCACCAAATGGTTGGGACAAGAAAATAGCAACATTCTAAAAGAGGCATTTTCAGAATTGTGACTTAAAATTCGACTTTACCATTCATGAGGGTTTTAAACTACTCAAACACCAATCATGACATTACTAAGTGCTCTCCCACAAAAGTTACCACTTATTAAATGTAATAAAGGAACCCATGGTTATCCTATGGGAGAAGTAGGCCTTGCAGTAGTGAAAAATGAATTAAGGGTTTTTTCATTAACAGGACTTGTAAAACTTTAAAGTACATGCCCAACTTTTTCAATACAATGTACCCTACTCTTTGGGCTGTTTAGGGTCTACCCTCTGGGTGACTTCTATGTATTAAAAAGGAAGATTTAGGCCTGTCGATATGTTTTTTGCTAGGCCAAAATGACAGTTTAAAACTGCACATGCAGACTGCAATGGCAGGCTTGAGACAGGTTTAAAAGGCTACTTAGGAAGGTGACACAATGAGTGCTGCATGCCCACTAATAGCATTTAATTTACAGGCCCTGGGTACATGTAATACCACTTTACTAGGAACTTTCAAGTAAATGAAATGTGCCAATTGGGTGTCAGATGATTTTACCATGTTTAAAGGAGAGCACAGGCACTTTAGCACCGGTTAGCAGTGGTAAAGTGCACAGAAGCCGAAGGCCAACAAAAACGAATTTAGAAAAACAGAAGAAATAAAGGCAAAAGGTTTGGGGAAAGACCACCCTAAGGCTGACCCATCTAACCAGAACGGTATAGTAGCTATTGTATAATCCTATCCCCTTCCCCAGCAGTGAAGGAATAATGACTGTTGTGGGCGAGAGAACTGATGGTTACTTATTTACGAACTTCATCTATGGTTGCTTAGTATTCTTTGGGGCACTCTCCTTGAGGAAGGAAGGCTTAAATGGGCATGTGTGTCATGTGTAGGTTTAAATGAGTAGTCACATATATTTGCTACCTCCAATTTTGTGACTAGGTGTAATCTTAAAGCCTGTGAGTATTTAATAGGAGTTGAACCGGGTTCATCTTCCGAAACGTAATGCATATTTGTCCCATCGGTCCAGTACTGTGATGTTTGAACTTAGGATTGGCCTCTCGTAGTGGGGTAGCCATTTTGTAACCTCCCGGCTGCAGAAAAATAGATTGAGTTTCCCTTGCCTTCGGACAGCACTTTGGTTCTCCTCCCAAATTGTCTTAGAAAGCCAAACATTGATACCTGCATCCTTGTCCTTGTCCTCGTATACTCTGGATCGCCTTAGCGGAACACTTGCCAGGCGGAGGACCTGTATCGTATGGCGGTGACAGCAATATCTTTCTCATTGTTCTGGGGAGAGTCTAAAGGTGAAGGAAGCAGCGATTAATTACATACCGTAAACACCTTACACAACATAAAATCCTCAGCCAGACTGAAATCCTGGCAGTCGTCCAATTGTAAACTCAAGTCTGGGCTTCATACTGTCCCTGTAACCCAAGCTACATGTAATGGGCATTCTTCCCAGCGTCACTGCACATTAGTCCAGCGAAAAATGTCTAATTCCATGCAGAAATAAATTACCTCATTCCTCCAGGGTGAAACCTACACCGAATAGGCATCAGTCGTTCATTATGCAAATCAATTTTCATGAAAGCAAATTTGGCTTGGGCTTTTCGTGTCAAAGAATACAACAATTACAGCAAAACCTTCAAAAGCAATTAAAAAGAGAAGACATCAATATACACGCCTGGAGCAGGTTAAAGTGCCTGTGCTATTATAGTCACTTTTGCATCTCCCACACGCTTCAGGCCTCTTGTCTTCCACTGTGAGCCATAGAGCAGGCCAGACAACAGCTGTTCATTATTCCCAAAATCGTTGTCCTACCTGCAGGAGGTTTGGGGGCAAAGCCTACTTGGAGTTCACAACTGTTATCCCAGGGTCTGGTCTCATCCAACCCAATGTCAAACCATCACACGCTGATAGAGTGAGGCTTCATTTGGACTCCTCTAAACTAAAATACTCATTTCTATTACTCAGGGGGCACTGCCAAGCACATTTTAAATAACTTTATTTAAGTTTTACTGGCAGAAGATTAGGAGAACTCGTGAAATCACCAAGCACTTGTAATACCCACTAGATATTCTTGGCTACATCTTCAACTTTAAATGTGTCTTAATGGTTGGTTTATCAGTGTTTGCCCATGCTCGTCATTTTACAATTTACACAGAAATCTTGCTCCGATCTGCTTTATTAAACTTTTACAGCAATGTTTTAACTTTCACTGAACAATAGGTGCATACACTTAAAGGTGCCTAGGAACCCACTGTTCAGAATATTTCACGGCCTCGCCAGGAATATGAAACTCTGTTTAATACAGTACGCAGATCAGATCTGCCACGGAAACCTAGGCACAAGTGACTAGGACATGACATCATTAATAAGATGTCGAATGACTACAGCCAGGAAGTTTAACTATATTGAGTTCCATCACAATAAAGGGAACACATCCTACATTCTCTTGATGCATAGTTCTAAGTAAAGTAGATGTATGGCTATCCAAAGATAACTTTCAGAAGATGCTACGAGAATTTCTGTTCAGTTCAAACCAAATGCCTGATGTTCCTAAAACTACAAAGTCCACATCTATAAAATCCTGATGCTTTTTCCCACATGCCCCTTTAAATAAATACAAAAGGTTTGATCACCATCCTCCTTTGAAATAACATACCTACAACAGTTGCCTTTGTTTAGTGTCACAACTTGTGTTAGGTTGTATCTATGACTACCCTTCACACCACATACTCTGAGTAAGCCTGGAGAGCTTCACCACAGGAGGGTCAAAGAAATTAAGAAGACTTGAGAAACCGTTTCAAGCGATAATATCAAGTTCAAATGGAACTACAGGCCTGTATAAACCCCTGGCAAAAGTATTTTCAGTTTGCAAACAATGGCTCCTAAAGAACCCATCAGAGCTCTTATCCTAAAAACTGGGGTCTCGGAATTGTACATCCGGGGCACTGAGAAATCACACAGAGATTCTGGTTTTGTCCAGCCTTTCCAGTGCTTAATTTGTGTCGGTGTCCAGCACCAGCACTTATTTGAAAACACCAGCACATATTTACGAGAAACCACCAAGTGATGGCATTGTATGTGTATTTTAATCAACGCTTATGAGTAGAACATTTAAGTATTTATGGTATCTTAAAAATGATAACACACAGACTTAAAGCAAATATACACAGTATCTATAACATTAAGGAAACTAAGGTAGACAGAAAAAATATATTCAAAGTTGTTACCATTTTAATAATTTCTTCTCATATTATCTATACAAATGATATTTATACAAAACATTTAAAAAATGAAACACAATATGTAACACATAACATGTAATCAATATGTATAAATAAAGGGTTAAAAAGTGGCAATATCTTTATTAACTGTTTATTTGAGTTAAAGATATTGCCACTTTTTAACCCTTTATTTATACATATTGATTAAATGTGATGTGTTACATATTGTGTTTCATTTTTTACATGTTTTGTATAAATATCATTTGTTTAGATAATATGAAAAACAATTATTAAATGGTAACAACTTTGAATATATTTTTTCTGTCTTCCTTGGTTTCCTTAATGTTATAGATACTGTGTATATTTGCTTTATTCACATTGCCTAGGAGTATTTGTCACTACCATTTAAGTCCCTGTCCTAGGAATTGAACTATCCATTGTTCAGGGGGTCCTTGTTTTTTCTCATTGGAACACACAGACTTAAACCTGTGGTTTAAAATGGTAAGTGGGTTGTGCCAGCTGCAGTGAACCCGTGTATAATACCTTGGGCCCTGGCACTTAATTTTTTAGAAACTAAGCACTGACTTTCCTTCTGAAACCGGGAAGGACCTGAACAAAAAACTTACATAGCGCTGCTAGCCATTCAGAGTCATGATTCTGTCTGCAAATCTTCCAACTCTGTACCTGACAACTCCATGGCGTTCATTTAGGGATAGCAGCTACTTCTCTTGGTCGTTCTGTGGTATCCCCAGCACAGCCTTAGAGACAGCAGCAGGAAAAAAAATTAAAGATGGCTGCAAGTTTCCTTTTTAGGTCGAGCTTAGCACAGCACGCATGCGCTGCTCTATGGGAAGCTTCTTGTGAGCACTCCAAACTTCTCGGTGAGGGTTTGAATCCTCCCACACATTGGATTGGCCTTTGCGTGTGTCTTTCGATAACGAAAGCACGCAAATGGCCAAAGGTAAGTGCATGTCCCACCTCCTTTCCAATGTGTCACTCCCACAGCGTTTTGCTCTCGGGAGCGAGCAGCCGCGTGCAGGGTGGCAGCATTCCTGGTGGGTCAGGTTACACGTTTCTTCCTTACAGCGTGCGCGCACCACGTGCGTTATTTCTGAAATGAGCTCACAGATTATAAGTCGGATGTCCCCCCCCATCTCTCTCGTGCTTTGTAATTAAAAGCTTTGCCCTCTGGTTGTGAATTCATATTAGGAGAATAGTTTGTTTGTCCGCTCGTCTTCTCGGGATGTCGGACGGAGGTTTGTGTTCTCTTTTCCTGACTTTTTTTAGGTTTTGTCTGGGATTTCCGGTCTCGGGTCAGATAGGAATGGCTTGGAGCTTGCGCATCAAGGTGTGTGTGTTTTTTGTTTTTTTTTCTCCTCTCTCTGTAAAGGTAAACGCCTGTGCTGACCTGGGACGCGTCCGAACAGTCATTAAGACTTGTAATGCAGATTTTCTACATACATTTCAAAGGCACTCATGTGCATTTAGAAACTTCTGCCTGCGCTGCAAAGGATCTTACAACAAATAGTTGTGGTATCGCGCAGGCGTTTTGAATTGCCATCTGTAGATATTGTGTTGAGTTTATTTGTTTTGTGTTGTGAAAGGTAAGTTGTTTAATATACAAGTCAGCTTCTGTATTCCAAATGTTGAATGTCGGTCCAAAGGGGGCTTTTCATGCTGCTGACAGTATGCATGTGAGATGTGAGCCTGATCCTCCCCTGCACGTAAACATGTTCACCTGAGCCAAAGCGCAGAAAAACATGATTTTTCACTTTTGGAATAAATCCTGAGATTAGGAATATTGTGCTCCCATCTGAAAACAGATTTACCTAAAACCTGTATGTCAGTCCCTCCGTCTTCAGCCTTCGCTCTCCTTGGAGGAGTTTATTTACCACGCTTGATACCGGGCTGTCTTTATCCATTATCTGTGTTTATTATTAGAGATAAAAGAAATAACGGATCCGAGGCTTGTCAGGTGCACGGTCGAGACTGCAGCATGCAGAAGTCGAGGGGAAGCAAATGGTGTCTGTGATAACATAATTTCCAGGGACCGTCAGTCACCTTAACAGTCCGAGGTGCCCTGTTTGTGTTTAAATAAATGTAAATCCATATTTGTAAAGCACAATCTACTCACCCTTACTGGTCTCAAGGCGCTGGGGGCCGTTCTGTAAATGAAGTGAGTTATTGCCCAGAGTCACATAGTGCTGAGCTCAGCTGCCGCTGGAGCAGGGGATCGAAACGTAAACCCTGTGCTCCGAAGTCAGCTGCCCTGGCCGCTGCACCACACCTCTCCACTTAAATCCGTAGGTGGGACGTTTACAGGCAAGTGCTGAGCAGATCTATGGATGTATTTGTGAGTTGAGTGTTGCGCTGGGAGATGCGCTTGGTTTTTTTTCTGGTTTTTTTCTTCATCAGTATTGCGTCCCATTGGACATGGGGATGATTAAGGCATGTTCTGCCCTTAAATCCCTTTTAGAAAGGACATCTTTTCTCCAAACATTCGGTCCTCCAGTTTCTGTAACACTTTGGCGTGTTTCATATCCTTGACTCATAGGCTGCGGAATACCCATGACTGCTAATGGAAATTCTGCACTCAAATTATTTCCAAATATTATAGTGGGCATTAAGTAAATCGCTGGGTGCTGCAGTTTACCTTGGGTGCTGATGTGGCATCTGGACAACCGTAAGCCTCTTGAGAAGCGTTTGGCTCCTGCACTGAACTATATGCATGAGATTTTATGGTGATGTTGCGTTGGCCCTTTAGAATTAAACTACTTCCTTTAGTTACCATACTGTTATTTGTGACTCCCTTCAGCAGTTAACCTCCTGGTCCATTACTTACGAAAGAATGGTGGGCAGGGTTGATAGCTTGTGTCTGGGGATAGCAATTAAAAAAAAATACTACCACAGCACCCGGGCAAAGGCTTGCTCTTAGTTCTGTCGCAGTGCTTTCACTGTAGTTTGTGAAAGAAGAGTGCTATATGCTAGCCTGGGCGACCACTACCTGTAAATGTCTGTGATGCTGGTTTAGCCATCCCAAACCGAACCATCGCCATTAGTACTAGGGCCGCTCTCCTTGCGAGCCGCCAGGACGGTTATAGAAACTACTCCGGTAAATCGAGCTTTCTGGAGTCTTTAATCACACGTTCGCAGTAACATTTGGTAACCTTGAAACCATATTGTATACATCATAGAGACATGAGGATTCTTGCTACTGCAATCAGATATTGAAGCTGCAGCATTTATGTGGCTTTGGATTAATCACTTCGTTAGTACACGGAAACCTTGTTACCTTTTACTCAGGAACCTGGTCACCACATTATATACCACATATATACGCGCAGGTTCACGCTACGGTAATCAAGTATCGAAGTTGCAGCGCTCATGTGACTATTGGCTATGTTTAGTGTGCGGGCAGGCTAATAGGGGATAAACTGGTGCATGGCTAGACTTATAAGGTTCCAAAGGCAAGACCTGTTGGCTACGCCAATGCTTGTTTTAGCTTGTGTCATTTCTCCTCTTTACCTTTCTTCTCTATTCCAGAGCAACAAATAGACTGCTGCTGAGAGGCAAAGGGTCAACCGTGTGATGTCATCACGTGTCAAAACGTGCATGACGTTCCTTCCGCTCCCCCTGGCATTTCTGTGAATCGAGCGTGACCATTTCCCCTCTGAGGAACAGAGTGGCCATGTCCCATTCATGCAATGCTTCTAGCTCAAGATCCGTTTTCCTAGTGCGTATTGTGGAATTGCCCTGCCCTTCCCCCCGTCGATCGCCCTTGTCAGTGACGCGGTCAGAGGGCCCCATCCTCGCGGTGGAGAGAGCAGCGATAGTTCTTGCCAAGTGCTTCTGGCCCTCGGCCCGGCGCCGCCGCCAGGATTTATCGCTTAATAAAGATTCCTCGCAGTTCCGAGTCAGCACTCCTCTGCTCTTCGTCCCATCTTGACTTTGACGGGTGTGTTAAAAATGCATTACTGGGTTTTACGGTTCAACTGCGCGGCTTTTTATACATTTTCTTCGGGTCACCTGCCAGACGAGTCGATCGCACTGGTAAGGCGCCCTCGCACCGTGTACCCCCTCCCCAGAAGAGGAATAGTGCAGGATTTTAATCAATCACACGCTGGAACTGTCACTAGGACGTCACGGCTGCACCGGTGTCTGCCTGCATTGCCCCTGCCAATCTCAAAGTTTGGGAGGTCACTTGCAGTCACTGCTGCTTCCCTTCTTCGGCTCTCAACGTTTTGAACAGGTGCAGCACCCAACCTGGGCTGGCACAATGGCACAGGGAGGGGGAGGGGCGGGACGAGGGGGGGGGGGGTTGTATGTGTGTGTGTGTGCGTATCTATATCTATATATATGTATATATATATATACACACACACACATATATACACACACACACACACACACACACACACACACACACACACACACATATATATATATACTGCAAACCTTTATTGGCCCCTGCCCTCCTATCTGGAGCATAGTTGTTTAAGCAGTGGCGCTACTGCTCGAAATAACAACGACCTACTAGGTGAACGCTGCGTCTTAATACTTGGAACACCAACAAATCAGCACTTTCAGCAGGTCTCCAAATGACAGCAGGAGGACCTTCAGGATGCTGAGTTGGAATATCACCTAGGCAAGAATGGTGTCGGTTCTGTATATCCATCTCAGGGACTTAGGCACACACTCCAGTGATCTGTCTCTAACCTACATATTACTCATGCCTTATCTATACTTACTCTGTGAGCAATGAATGCTAGTACTAGTCTGCTCTGCCGGATCCGTCCTGTGGGGAACGGAAGACTGCATGTACTGCCTTCGGTGAGAGAGAGGCTTGTTTTGCTTCTGACATATTGTCCCGGTTCTATGAGGAAGTCAAGCTTGCACTGCTGCTGCCTGATGTGTACCTGTCCTGTGCTGGGAAAGGCTTGTGCTGATGCTATCCTAGCTGTACCTGCCCTCTAAAGTTGGGCAGCTTGCACAGTTTCTTCTCAACATGTGCCTGTTCTATGAAGAAGAGTGTTTCCAATGCTGTTACTCCATCTTTGAAAAATACAAAGGATATTTTGCTTTCACTTGCATAATATGCCCAGCCCAGTCACAAGCATTTGTTGGACCAAGGGCAAAAACTAGTTCACCAAACTGTGGATTCTGGACAATTAATTTTCCTGTTCCTTTTTCTGTGATCATCATATTCGAGAGCACTTTGAAAGAATTCAGGTCAGGATGTCCAATTTATAAAAACATCTCTCATATATGCTTTGACAATAACGCTTTGTCTCAGTCAGTAGTTAAAGGCCTTGTATAAGTGGCACAAGGCAATTAACTTTCGTCTTGGGTCAATAATAATATTGTCATCAAGGCAGAAGGGTGAAGTATTGCGTTACCCATCCAGGATTGTAATGCACAATATCCATTCAGGAACCGTGGTTTCGATACTGGCTTCCAAGCTTGACCAAACAGTGTGACTCTAGTAAGCAGTTACTTTTCTTCCTTGTGCCTCCGTTTCCATGATCATCACATCTGAGAGCATCTTACTATAATTCAGTTAGAAAGGTACACTTTCCAAAAATACCATAATGTTGCTCTGTCCATAAAAATAAAGGTTCATCTAGAAGAACCAAGATAAATGACATGTCTCTTCAGTCATTAATAAAACTGCCATGCCAGCAAGGCTGTGTTTCACTAATTCTAATAAAGGCGGCACAATGGAGTGATATAATCTAAGGTGCTAAAGTAAAACAATCCAAAATAATGTTTTAGGTAAAAGTTTGTACCTCAGCTACAAATAAATTGGCAGACAGGGACACTTGCAGCAGGGCAGTAGATCCAGGATTAGATAAGAGCTGTTATACTCGACTCCATGGTGCTGCCTTCCCAGACAGGATGTAACAAAGATGGGGCTGTTCAGAATTATGGGACCCAGCCATCACTGCCTCACTGCAACTGCACTATTGGTGCTGGTAATGATACAGGAGCTGTTTTAATGTTGGAGTGTGTTTAGGAGTCACAAGGCCAATGAATTCCCACACTCAGTCAACTGTGAGTGTGGCTTTGCAGCGTGGGCTCAATTATGGATACTCACAAACATTTCCTCGGGGGCCGCAAAGTGCTGTCTGTGGCATGCCCAAGGACTGCATCGATGCCAACAATGGGAGGGTCGGGTGATGAAATGTGAGTGCGGGGGAACTCATGGCAGATGCATGGTGTGGACAACAAACCGAGCCTTCATGTGACTTCTGGCTGCCCCTATGCTCTATTTTCATGCATCAAGAATTAAAGTCAAAGCATTAACTTATAATGTAAATCATAAGAGAGAAAGAGATACTCATCTGGTGGCTGAATTGCAAAATGTGAAACAATAAAACCTGGTATCAGTCCCGGCTTCCCACTTGATGAAATTGTGTCAACCTAGGCAATTTGTTAACTTCACTTTACCTCCTATCTCTTCATTAACACATATGGGAGCCCCTTAAAATACATGAGTCGAGGAGAAGGATATAGATGGTACAAAACCTTCTCGAGATTTATTTAATAAACTATAATGGTATTCCAATTATATAACAACCAAACCTACACACAAAGTGCACTTTACAAATGACTTCCCTCTTGGTTCACTAATAGCATTGTTTTCAGAATGGGGGCATTATGAAAGTTTTCAGATCATGTTTGAAAACAATCATTGCTAATAAATGCATCTCAATGCAGTGACAATCTGATCTACTAAGGTAAAACTTTCATGCATGCCCATAAAATACACTTGTTTGCAGAGAGTTTAAAACTAAAGGTGTCTTTAAAACTCAAAGTGTTCCTAAAGATAAGCTGTCTAGGGCTCTTTCTTTTCTTTCCTATGGTTACTTTAGCTAATGTGTAAAACGTGTAAATAAAATATGCCCATTTGTTTTACAGCTTTCTGAATTTTCCTGCTCTGTTAAGTGAACAGAATCTCAGTGCTGCTGTACACCAGGGGACCGCAATGGAAGGTCAGGAGGGCCGCATGCGGCCACCAGCCATACTTGGAGTATCCCTGCTGTATAGCATGCTGCATGTCCTGGCAGCCTTACCAACATCCTGTTGCAAATCCTGTTCAAGGAGTGGGGCTGGAGGGAATTAGCCCCATCGTCTGACTCCCCCTGCCCCCTGTCTGAGGACAGTGAACATGTTCTATGAAGCAGAAACATTAACATTATTGACTGTGAGAAGTAGCCTGTTACCAGGAAAGAGAAAAAGAGTCAGTTGCTCCTGTTTTGCTTTTTAATTCTGTGGTAAGGACAAGCAATTAAACAACATTTTAGCTTATCAACATTCAATTTTAATATGGGACTGACATTTTAACCTAGGCTTAACATAAATGTTGATATAAGTTACATAGCTGCACCCAAACTAGGGTACCCAAAACTAGGAGATTGTACAACCAGTGGACAGTAGTATTCTTGAATGCTTCCTAGTGCAAGATATGTAACCCGCAAACCAAGTCTACCACACTGAGGGATGATCATACTTTAAAAGTACATGAATGTATGTAATTTCATAAGAGGTTTGGATATTTCTTGCAGGAGTTTTGTACTTCTCGTATGTTTATGGAAATCATACAACAGTTGTTAGCTCCTCTCCCTCCCTCTTTAGTGTGTTTACTATCAGTGCTGTACCTGTCCTGTATGTGTGAGATAATTATGTTCTGTTCCTTCTGCTGCTGCCATCGGTCCATAACTTATTATTTGTGTTATTGGAAGGTTGCACCGCTAATAAGCATATTTACCTTTATTGTGCTGTGAAGCTCAGTATAAACCTTTGTACTACACATAAGAAAAAAAGATTCACATCCTCAGCACTTGTTTAATGCATGATGCGAGTGAAAGAGTAAACCCTCACAAGATATATGTGCAGTGTTTTCTTTTGGATTTACGCATGAAACAAGCAATTTTTTAATGGAGTACTCAGCTTTGCAAAGTTTTACCGCACAGCTGACAAGATGACTGTAAAACTTTAAAACAATTCTGTCATTTTAGTCAACGGCGCATTGTATGTTGAGGTTTTGACTCTTTGATTAAACCATTAATAGAGAAACTGCATCCCCGCAATTTAATAAACCATTGGTTAGAAAAAAACCATAGATGATGGTATCATGTCATTGTGCCAAAGCACAGAGTTGTGAAATGCAAAGTAAAGTGTAGTTCTTGGCTTTCTGCTTTTTTCTTGTAGACAATCACAGGTTAAACATCCGAGCGAGTGAGCGGGCAGAGATAGCCTTTCAGATGAATATACCGACATCTCGCTGCTAATGGGATGACATTACCACTTCTTAGAAAACCTGAGAGGCATAATTTACTACGAGAATGTGAGAAGCAGCAGTTAGCCGTGTCTAGAGACAAAGAAATGAAAAATAATTACCTGTCGCCTCTATTCGCGAAGACATCCTCGACCTAGAACTCTGCGATTTTGATGGAGCGCATACAATATTACTGTGAAGTGCCTTTTGTTGAACAAGTGCAGCACGTGCCACAGGTGCTGCCCCGATAGAGCCGCAAGTGTATCTCTCCATCATCTCTATTGGTGGATCTCTGACAGCACCTTATGGTGACTGGCTGTTGGGTGTCACTGTGTTGAGTTGAGCTGCATGTCAGGTATATAGCGCATTTGACGCCCTAGCGCCTCTAGGGACTAATATAATCCACATTGGTCGCATTTTTTGAGCGGGGAAGACTAAAAAGAGTGGCTTTTTGCCTTTGCCGACAGCTTGCGTGCCAACTTATGTGGGACACCGGGGCTTGGGTGCCCAAAATATTTCAACAGAGGGACTCCCCTTTTTCAAGGACAACGCTAGATAATGCCATGCGCAGTATGTAAAACAAAGGTAAAACATGTAAAACAAGGGTAGATGGAAGCAAACATACATTTTCTTGTCTTCTTGTATCTTTTGGCAAGCACAGCTGCTGTTCTCATGCTGCCCTGACCAGTGGAGGGGTGGGTGAATCCGGTGGCACAAAGCATTCCCTGTGATAGGCAGTGAGGGTTATGGCAACCCCCATTGAATCAGAGCAGTGTGGATGTGGCCCATTAGAATTGGGATACACGTTGGTGCGATTCTCTTTTCTACACATGACTGTCAGTAATCCACTTCGATAAAGCACTATGCCAAGACTGCAGTAATGATGGAATATATGCAATGTATCATTTGTATAATGTGAAATCAATGGTTACCCCAGGTTGTGGTATTTATTTAAAACTTTCACAAAAGCTGCGAGGCAAAGGATGATTAGGCTCAAGCACGTTTAATGTGTCAAGTCTTACTGTTATTCTATGCATTCGATGTCATCCCTCTGAGTTTGTATGATGGAATGTTTAAAGCCAGGACACCTGCCAGGCTCATAAAGACATATGATGCTATCTTAGCAGGGAACACAGAAGCTAGTCAGTGTTGAGAGAGTGCAGGGAGCAGAGGGGGTAGTGTATAAACTGAGGATTCAGGGAGCAGAGAGGGCAGTGAGTGCTCACAGGAGACAGAAAGAAGAGATGGCAGTGTGAGAATGAGAAGAGGGGCAGTGCGTGGGCATAGGGAGTAGTTCTATACCATTGACCATTAAATGAACAACATTGTCCAATCTTTAAAAAAGGTTTACATTGCATGCATATCACAATTGGATAGGCCCACGTGACTCCTGTCCCACTTGCAATTCTTCCCAATATGTATTCAAAATTAGTCATGTGTCCTGGGCCCCACCATTAGTTTTGTGAACCTGGCTCCCAGGTGCAACAGAGACAGAACTCAAAACTTTTACTCTGTGTGACAACAATCTTCTTACTCTTACTGAGGAGAGACTGTAGGGCATGGGTACTCACAAACTTTCTCTCGGGGGCCAAATTTGCAGTGTGGTTTGTGGCCGAGGGCCGCAACGGTGGGGGCGGGGTCAGTGGGGGAGGGAGCGGGGCTAGAGCAAAAAAAAACTGTGACCATGAGGTTGAACACAGGCCCATGCAGCGGACGCCTTCATCCACTGAGACAACAGACCCTGCATACACACATCCCTCTCTCTCTCTCTCTCTCTCCCTCCCTCTCTCTCCCTCCCTCTCTCTCTCCCTCTCTCTCTCCCCCTCCCTCTCTCTCTCTCCCCCTCCCTCTCTCTGTCTCTCTCCCTCACTCTCTCTGTCTCTCTCCCTCCCTCTCTCGCTGTCTCCACCGGTCTCACTCACTCTGTCTCCCTCTCTTTCTCTCTGTCTCCCTCTCTTTCTCTGTCTCCCTCTCTTTCTCTCTCTGTCTCTCTCTCTCTATCACTGTCTGTCTCTGCCTCAAACTGTTTCTGTCTGCCCCAGTCTCTATCTGCCCCTGTCTTTATCTGTCTCTGTCTCACCTCGCCTGGCTCTCACTCCCTTCTGCCCTATGTCACCTCACCCCCCCTTAGTCCCTGCTATCCTCTGTCACCCTCTGCCATCTCACCCAGCCCTCACTCCCTGCTGCCCTTCGTCACCCCCCCCTTTCCCCCTCAGTCCCTGCTGTCCTCTGTCACCCTCTGCCATCTCACCTAGCTCTCACTCCATGCTGCCCTTCGTCACCCGCACCACAAATATCCGATTATTTTAGCATCTTTTTAGCAGTTAAAGTGTAAACTGTAGGCAGCTGCCTGGCCGTTTGAAACTGCAAGTTGGCACCAGATTGCATGGCAAAGGGAGTACCCAAACGCAAAATCTTATTTTGCCCGTGCTTCGAAAAAATTCCTGCTGTGAAGTTGAGATTAATTAACTATGAAAGCCATCAGTAAAAGATCCTGCAAAGGCACCGAGCAGAGTCACAGTTTCTTTATGCTAATGTCAATATGTTTAGCAAAAGGGGCAGAAACCACCCCAACCCCCATCTCCCCTCCTCAGTCCCTGCTGTCCTCTGTCACCTCACTCTGCACGTCAGCCTGGGATGAGGCAGCTTCCCTTGCACGAACACAGCCGCACCCAGTACTTAACAGGTCTTTAAAAGACCATTTACATGTTAATGAGGCTTTGTTCACCTCTTCTTAGTGCCCCTGCAGCTGCCCTCTGAATATCGCTCGAATCGCCTGGCCCGTCTCTCCGAGTCCATGCTGTTGCAATCAGTGGTGTTTGCTGGCACTTTAAAAAATAAAAATAACACAGGTATGCTGTCTGTAAGGTCCGCGGGCCGTCAAGGAAGGCTTGCCGGGCCGCTGCCGGCCAGCGGGCCGTACTTTGAGTACCCGTGCTGTAGGGGATCCTGGAAAATTATGTGGAGCTCACTGATCTTAAATATTTAGGGTGTCAATTATGAGAGGGTTGCTTCACGTTTGCATCACACAATGTGGTACATGCATGATGCAAACCTCTAAGTCAGATTTTAGAAGACATGCAAAGTCACTTTGGGTGCCTCTGAGTGGCTTAAAAAACCTGGAGAAAAGCAAGGCAGCGAAAATCGCTGCGTTACGTTACTTTGCCCTGAGTCATTCCATGAGCATTGATTTGGTGTTCCCACTCAACTCCCATGGATTTTGACACATCCCCCGATTTACAAGAACTTATAAACCTGGGAATGCACCAAAAATGCAAACATTCCCTGGGGAGGTGTAATGAGGAGAAATCTCTCTACTTCTCCTAGTTTCTTCCTCTTTCTATGTGTGCTGCATTTTCCAGCACGTAGAAAGAGGAACACGCCGCCGGGGATTGGTTTTGTGCAGGAAGGAGCTAATTTCTGCACAAAAACAATCCTGCATGAATGAATGAATGAATTGGCATTTGTAGAGCGCATGGCTGCTCGAAGGCCTCCCAGCGCTTAGGAACAGAACCGACACAAAAGGACAAGAATGCAGGATATTGACTTAAATATGGTGCATTCCTGCCTTTTCCTTGTCACGCAGAGCAGCAATGTGACTTGCTGAGCTGCACTGTGTGACTTCCTCATAAATTATGCCCTTAGTTGTCAGAGGGTAAGATTGTGCAGCTTGGGCACATTTTCTGAGACATTTGACAAGCCACATCTCTGCATCTTTTGCTTCTTGCAGCTTATAGCACAGATTTTTTTTTATAAACCGATTTTATTGATTTCCTCCTGAAAGAAAAAAGTACAGCATCCAGTACATAAAGTATCTTTGCTGCTGCCGAGGTTGTCTCCTCGTGCAACTCACCAACATGCATCATTTGAATCATTTGCGATTCCATAATTATAGAACAGATTTTTATTGCAACCGAACTATAGGAGGTTAGCGTGCACCGGCCTAGAGTCGAATATTGCTCCAAACAGTAAATGTCTGAGAATCTTTGACAACGGCATTGCGAAAAAAACACGCTAGAAGCCAAAGCGGGGTTGCCACAGGCCCTAAACTGGCTGCTAAGTCATCAGTTCCTTATGTGTCTCGTCTGTTTGCATGTTCACACGATGCAGACGAAAGGGCACAAATAATAGTGGAAACTACAGAGACCTGAAGAGTAGGACAGGTGGCTGCCAGGTACAAAGAAAGCGAAAGATGAAAACGGAGAGAGAAAGATAGAGTGGCAAACAGAAAGAGCTGACGGAATAGGGAGGAATAAGAAAGAAACAGTAATAGTGAAGAAGAAAACAGGGGAGTGTAGTGACCGAGCACTAGGACCCTGTGGGTCACAGGGCAGTGACCAGGTCACTGGACAGGACTTCCTGTGGACGGACAGGAAGGGGCAGTACAGAGTAGAACGAGGACGAGGACGGACGTGCTGAAGCACTCCGAGCATGCATGACAAATAAAGATCCTTGAAACATATCTGGTGTCCAGCGTGTTCCCTGAGCCCACCTAGCAAGATACGACAACTGTCGACGAAGGTACCTGACAAATCCACGTGTGTGTGTCCCTCGTGGCAGAATAGCAGAACCGTCCAGGAGCCCACCCTGGAGGTTGCATCGCCAAACACAAGGAAAAGCGGCCACTCGACGCGGGAGCCCACCCCGACTGACAGCCGACCGGCAGCAAGATCGCCGTCTGACTCTCCATCGGATCCGGTAAGCGCTGGGGAGAAGCGCGCGAACGAGCAGAAATCGGCGCGAGCTCTCGCGAGAGTCTCAGCGGCCATTTTGGGGTCAGGCGGTTTGGACCAATAAGAGCGCAGCAAAGCGGAGCGGCCATTTTGAAGTCAGGCGTAAGAGAATTGGGTCTGAAACATCGCGAGATCTGGCGGCCATTTTGAGGTTAAGCGAACCGACCAATAGGAAGAGCAGAAAAACGAGTGGCCATCTTAGAATCAGGCAAACACTCGTGAAAGGCATAAAGGGGGAACAAAAGAACCACAAAGCAGTGGGAAAAGGGCAAATAAGAAGGGAATCAATAGGGGCAAGTGCCCCACAAAGGAAATAACAAGATAAATAAGGCAGCCAGTAGAGAGGCAAGGAAAATAAACAGAAGCACAAAGAATATAACAAGAGGCGAAAGGAGCTGCCACACCAAGAAAAATAAGATATAAAAGGAAAGTGCCCCGAAGAAAGAATAAGACATAAAAGATAAAACAAGAATAAAGCAACTGAAAATAAGAAACAAAGAAGTACAAAGGCAGCAAAAGGGAACAAGACAAGAAAGAAAATGCCAGATACAAAGCAAAGTGCACAGTATCGCACACCCATGCCTTTCAGTGTGTCAGAGCCACAAGTGGGAATACGATGGGAGAAGTGGATTGTGAAATTTGAGCGATACATGGAGGCGACCGATGTGGTGGAAGGAAAGAAACTAGGACTATTCCTGAATCTAGTGGGGGATGAGGTGGATTACCTCCTCATAACACTGCCCCCGAGCGAAATAAAAACATACGAAAAACTGATAAAATGTCTGACGACCAAGTTCGATCCCCAAAGAAACGTCGATTTTGAAAGATATAACTTCAACACAGCATTTCAACAGCTGGACGAGTCAATGGACGATTTTGCAACAAGGCTGAGAAAGCTAGTGGCCCACTGCGAATTTGAAAAATATGACAATGAACAAGCCCTTCGCCTAAGACTGATAGAAGGCTGTCGCGACACAGAATTTCGCACAAGACTACTTAAAGAACCTATCACTCTAGAAAAGATTCTGGATCTGGCGAGAGCGGAAGCGAGGGCAATGATACAAGCCAGGCAGATGGACCGGAGAGGAGAACAGATACACCGAATGACAGATGCAAGCAAGACGGGCAGCTGGAAGAGAGGATCAAAGGAACAAGTGACAAGGAAACAAGGTTCCCAATGCTACAGATGCGGTCTGGACTTTCCACACCGAGGAACATGCCCGGCATTCGGTCAAACATGCAGGAAATGCAACAAAAGCGGCCATTTTGCCTCCATGTGCCAAGGGGCACAGTTCAAAAATGAACGAGGAAGACCAGGGAGACCAAGGGCGACAACAAGTCGACATGAGAAAATTCTCCAAGCTCGACTTATGCAAAGGGTACCACCAACTGGAGCTGGACCAGCAGTCCAGATACATAACGACCTTCTCAACGCACCTCGGATTGTTTCGATACAAAAGATTAAGCTTCGGAATATCGTCAGCAGCAGAAATATTCCAGGAAACGATCAGGCAGATCATCAGACCGATCAAAAACAGTTTGAACTATAGTGATGATATCCTGGTGTTTGGAAAATCTGATGGCTTCCCAATAGACCTAATTAAGTATAAACCGGAACTCTGGGGGGAAATTTTTGTGAATCTTTTTAACAGTTTACCTTATGTCCCAATACCCGCATCCTGGTCCACAAGTATAATAGTGCCGATTTACAAAAAGGGAGAACGATCTGATCCTGTAAATTACAGGCCTATTTCGCTCCTGGACAATACACTGAAGATCATGGGCAGGGTTCTGTACAATAGAGTCAACGACTGGGCTGAGGAAATGGGGGTACTAGACCGTTGTCAAATGGGTTTTAGATGCAGGGTTGGGACCATTGAACAATGCCTAAATTTAAATCTTCTAATTAGTAAATATAACATAGCTAAGGCATCTCCCATTTACCTTGCATTTATGGACTTATCGTCCGCATTTGACCTAGTCAATAGGTCAAAATTGTGGTCGATCCTTTTGTCGTACGGCCTGGACCCCCCCTGGTACATTTCCTCGCATACCTGCATAAAGATACAAAGGCGCAGGTTCGGATTGACATGGAGGGAACAGTTTCTGGGCCAATTAGTGTAGAAAGAGGTGTGAGACAGGGGTGCGTTTTAGCACCCCTGTTATTCATCATCTATATAAATGGCCTGAGCAATTCCCTCAAGATGGCTACCTCAGACGTTCCTAAAATCAAAGGAGGCCTATTACCCTGCCTTTTGTATGCGGATGACGCCGTGCTCATGGGATTAACACCAAATGCCCTACGTGCACTAGTCAGGGACTTTTCATTTTATATGGGGAATTTGGATCTTAAAGTAAATTTAAAAAAATCATTTATCATGTCCTGTGGGCCGGGTGCTAGGCAACTAAACTCTATTACGATAGGAGCTGATAAGCTGCTCTCAACTAAAATTTTCCCTTATTTAGGTATAGTCTTTGCTGCGAGCGGCCTGTGGGGTGGGCATATTGCCCACGCCACAGGCAAGTTCTCAAAGGCTATAAATTCAATTTTATCCCTCCCCAAACCAAGGAAAATTGGAGCAACTAAAGCCATTTTAAAGATATATAGGCTCCAATGCACACCAGTGGCAACCTACGGCGCCGAAATATGGGGCTCTCCAAAAACCCCCACCTTACAAAAAGAAGAGAATCGGCTGTGTAGAAAATTACTGGGGGTTCCCATTTCATCATCAGGGTACATTTGCCACTCAGAGCTGAATATACCCTATATTAGTGATTTTATTGCTGCCAGGCCCGTACTATTTTGGCTGGCTATCTGGGTAAATGATTATGCTAGCCTAACACAGGACATTTTAAGGGAATGTTTAGGTTGCGACAAATGGAATAAAATCCCATGGCTCCGAGGTATAAAAGAAAGTTTGTCTAGCATAGATAGAGGAGACCTCTTTGATAATCCATCTCACATTAAGAGGTCCGATAAAAAGGAAGTTCAACTTGAACTATATGCTATCTACAACGGTAATAGACTGTCAGAAGAGATGCGAAAACAAACTGCTGTGTCCTATATTAATAATGACTTACCAACTCAACAACTGCCATTGTATTTGATATTACCAATGTGCAGTTGGGAAAGATCGTTACTTTTTAGAATGAGAGCAGGAACGATAAAGTTTTCCCTCTGCTTTCCTTTGGGACACAGCCCACATGGAAATATTCCGTGTCCTTGTGACGGAATTAGTAAACAAAGCGATTTACATTTCTTTTTTATGTGTAAGTTTTATATGAAATATATTAAATGGTTTTTAGCCCCATATTTCAAAAAATATAGACCTCTCTCTTTGAATCAGTCCTATCTCATGCTCCTAAAATTAGAAAATGAAGAACTCATATTCCGCACAAGTACTTTTTTAAAAGTTATTTTTAATGTTCGTAGAAGTATGGAATGCCCTTAATCTATTTGTACTCTTTATGATTATTGATCTCCTTTTTTACTTTAGATTGGAAATACATGACTTGTTACTGTACTCATATGCACTGTACAAACACCTATTTGTACTTAGGTACTGTAATTTGAATATGTTGAACTGTATTTTAAGATTGTACTTTTATGGATTCTTGTAATCCGAATAAAGATTTTGAATCGAATCGACACACAAGGGCAAGACTGTCACAGAAGAAATACATGTACTACGAGGAGACATTCCCGCACCATGCCTACTGAGCAATGTAACGGCGAAGATCATGGGCCTACTGAAGATGATGTATCACATGTCAGACAGAGAGAACATATTACAAGAATACCCAAAGCTAACGAACGGACTCGGAAAGCTGAAAGGAAGACAAATAACTCTGCATATAAACGAATCGGTCAGGCCAGTGGCCCAGCATCACCGAAGTGTGCCCATCCATCTACAACCTCAGGTGGAGGAAGAAATAAAGGCACTACTAGAACAGGACATCATTGAGCCAGCAGAGGGACCAACGCCATGGGTGTCCCCAATAGTGGCGGTACCGAAGAAGGACGCCGCACAAATTAGAATCTGTGTGGACATGACAATCCCCAACACAGCCATCGAACGAGAACGACACCCAGGGCCGCATCTAGATGACATGATAAGTTGCCTGACGGGAATGAGAAAATTCTCCAAGCTCGACTTATGCAAAGGGTACCACCAACTGGAGCTGGACCAGCAGTCCAGATACATAACGACCTTCTCAACGCACCTCGGATTGTTTCGATACAAAAGATTAAGCTTCGGAATATCGTCAGCAGCAGAAATATTCCAGGAAACGATCAGGCAGATCATCAGACCGATCAAAAACAGTTTGAACTATAGTGATGATATCCTGCTGTTTGGAAAATCTGACGAAGAGCATGATAAGGCCCTGAGAGAAGTATGTTCACAGCTAGTAGAGGTGGGCCTAACAGTCAATGAGAAGAAATGCGAACTGGGCAGAGAAGAGCTAGTATTCTTCGGACACATATTTTCGAAGAGAGGGATGAGGCCAGACCGCAGCAAAATAGACACCCTTGAGAAAACAAAAGAACCAAAAGATGTCACTGACGTGCGCTCATTCCTCGGCCTTGCCAGCTATTGCGCGCGATATATAAAGGACTTCGCGACAGTGAGAACGCCACTGAGAGAATTAACGAAGCAGGGCCAAAGATTCGAATGGACCACAGAATGCCAAAAGGCGTTCGAGGAAATAAGGGCGTCAGTAACGGCAGTGGACCACCTAGCATACTTTGACCCGAGCCTATGCACCGAACTGACAGTAGACGCCAGCCCGGTAGGTCTTGGCGCAATACTAGCACAACACAAGCCCGGGAAAGACTCACCTCGACAGATAGTGGCCTACGGAAGCAAAAGCTTGTCGGACATTGAGAGGGCATACTCACAGCCAGAAAAGGAGAGTCTGGCGATAGTATGGGCATGTGAGCACTATCACATGTTCATATACGGAAAACCATTCACGATAGTAACAGATCATCAAGCACTTGTGACAATATACGGGAACCCAAACGCCAAAATACCACCAAGAATTGAACGATGGGGGATCAGGCTGATGGACTACAATTTCACGATTGTCCACAAACCAGGCAAGGATCAAAATCCAGCGGACTACATGTCAAGGCACCCGCTTCCCTATCAAAAAGGTGGCACCACAATGGCAGAAGAATATCTAAACTTCATCGTGAGACAGAACACTCCGGCATCAATAACTAGTGAAGAATTAGAGCGAGAAACGAAAGGAGACCCGACGATGAAGGCCATCGGAATGGTGGTACGGCAACAGAGATGGAGACACATCAACAGCAACACTATCACGGAGGAAGGAGTGAATAAAGAGGAACTACTGGCATTCAAAAAGATAAGTGAAGAGCTGTCTGAAACGGAAAACGGAGTCCTGATGAGGGGCTCAAGAATTGTAATACCACGTCGACTAAGAAAGAGAACAGTCGAGCTAGCACATGAGTCGCATCGGGGCATCGTAGCGACAAAGAAGATGTTGAGAGAAAAAGTGTGGTTCCCGGGGCTGGACAACATGGTGGAGGAAGAGGTATCGCACTGTCACACCTGTCAAATAACAGGACCTCCTGCCAAGCCGACACCATTGAAGATGTCGGAACTGCCACCTGCAGTATGGACAGAGTTGGCAGCAGACTTCTATGGGCCATTGGAGAGTGGAAAATACCTGCTAGTGGTCATCGACGAATTTTCAAGGTTCCCAATAGTGAGAGAAGTATCGTCGACATCGGCAAATGCCACCTTACCAGTGCTGGACGACGTATTTGCCGCCTGGGGCTCACCACAGACACTGAAAACAGATAATGGTCCTCCATTTTCTGGAGAAGAATTCCGTAGATTCATGGAGTACCTGGGGATCAAGCATCGGAAAATAACTCCCTTGTGGCCACAGGTGAACGGAATGGCAGAACGATTCATGGGGACCATCAAGAAAGCCATCCAGCGGGCAAAATTGACACAGATATTGATTGGACAAGCACTTTGTCGAGTGCTCAGAGACTATAGGAATACACCGCACAGCTCCACTAGCAGGTGCCCAGCAGAGCTGGTGCTAGGGAGATCAAGCAAAACAAGAATACCTCAGATAGATGTAACCAAAAGCACGAATAGAAGTGACATTGCAGAAAGAGATCACCAAGCAAAAAAGAAAATGAAAGAATATGCTGACAAAAGGAGAAATGCATCTGAACACCAGCTGACTGAAGGGGATCTGGTGGTAGTGCGACAGAAACAGCAAAGGAAGTCTGACAGCCCATTCTCAAGAGACCGGTTGGTTGTGACTGACGTAAATGGATCAATGGTAACTGCAGTTTCTGACAATCAAAGAATAACAAGAAACAGTTCACATTTCAAGGAGTTCAAAGTGGAAGAGGAGGAACAAGTGACCACAACAGAAGAAAGAGAACAAAGAACAAACGGAGAGACAACACCACTAAAAGAGGAAAACGGAGGACAAGAACAGAGCGGAGAACAAAGACCAAGAAGGGAGTGCAAGAAGACAAGAAGACTACTGGAAGAAATGTAGAGACTCTCTCTCTCTCTCTCTCTCTCTCTCTCTCTCTCTCTCTCTCTCTCTCTCCCCATCGATCTATCATTTTCCTTCATCATTCTGAGGGTAATGTACCAAGGACTTGAATATGTGACAAAGACATTCTGTTTGCAAGAAAGGGGGAGATGTAGTGACCGAGCACTAGGACCCTGTGGGTCACAGGGCAGTGACCAGGTCACTGGACAGGACTTCCTGTGGACGGACAGGAAGGGGCAGTACAGAGTAGAACGAGGACGAGGACGGACGTGCTGAAGCACTCCGAGCATGCATGACAAATAAAGATCCTTGAAACATATCTGGTGTCCAGCGTGTTCCCTGAGCCCACCTAGCAAGATACGACAGGGAGGAGGGAAGAATGTAGGGTGAAAACAAGAAGGGTGAGAGGAGAATATAAGTGAATAAGGAATGGTGAAAGGAATCCAGGACAAATGGTGGTGAAATTCAGTAAGGAGTGGTGGAAGAGAGGGTAACAGAAAAGACAGGTCAGTGGATGGAAGAGTGTCCAATAGATGGAATGGTGAAGATATGTCTGGATATATAAAAGGATGAATGGATCAGTGAAAGGATGGATCGGGGGAGGATAGATGATGAAAGGGTGAAATAACGAATGGGTGAAATATTGGATGGATGGAAGTGTGGAATGATTAACGGGTCAAAGGCTGAATGGAAGGTTTTACAGATGGTTGATTAAATAAGATGGATGGGTGTATCACTGGAAGGGTGAAACAGTGATAAGTGGATATAACCTTGAATGGGTGGCTAGACTGAAGATGAAAGGTGAAAGCATGATTGGGTGAACAGACGGAGGGGTGGGTGAACCAATAGATGGTCTGGTGGATGAACAGATGGATGGGTGGAATAGTGAAGATGGATTGAATGGCGACAGGAACGATGGAGGAAAGTTGGAAGTAATGATAGTTTGATTAATGGGTGGTTAGACTTAATGGTGAAAGGATACATAGTTGGGTGTATGAATGGATGGTGGATGTGAGGGCTACATGATATACGGCAGGGAGGTAAGGGGAAAGGATGAATGTGTAATCAGTTATATGAATGGGTTAAAGGACAGGTGGGTGAAAGTGTGAAATGATGGATGAGTGAAATGATGAATAATAAATGGATGAGTGGTAGGATAAATGGATAAATAGATGGGCGAAAAGTAGAAAGATGGGTGAAAGGCTGAATGAAGAGAAGGACAAATGTATTGATGACTGGGTTTGTAGGTTATTGGATGAACAGTTAAAAGGGGCTGGGACCATGAAAGGAACTCTTCTAGGAAGAGTCAGGCTTCAGTCATGCGGTGCCATTAGACTTATGGTTCAGAGAGACTGTGATATAAATATAGAGGAAACAAGCTCCTGAGGCGAATAGCCGGGAGCACGCCTGTGTGATTCTTTTTAAAAAAAACTGCTTTTAACTAAAAATTGTGTTTATGCTGGCACTTCCCCCCTGAGCACTCTCCTCACTTGTACCCAAATTCCCCGCGCAGCCGATGTAAACGCTGCCGCGGGTCGGAGTTGTTTGTGCCGCCATTTTCGTCCAGGCCACGCCCCCTCCGGGACCCTATTTAAGGCGCGCTGACAGAAAGCCCGCTCTAGAGGAAACAAGCTCCTGAGGCGAATAGCCGGGAGCACGCCTGTGTGATTCTTTTTAAAAACAAACTGCTTTTAACTAAAAATTGTGTTTATGCTGGCACTTCCCCCCTGAGCACTCCCCTCACTTGCACCCAAATTCCCCGCGCAGCCGATGTAAACGCTGCCGTGGTTCGGAGTTGTTTGTCCACCATTTTCGTCAAGCCCACAGGCCACGCCCACGGCCGTGAGGCCACGCCCCCTCCGGGACCCTATTTAAGGTGCGCTGACAGAAAGCCCGCTCTAGAGGAAACAAGCTCCTGAGGTGAATAGCCGGGAGCACGCCTGTGTGATTCTTTTTTTTAAAAACTGCTTTTAACTAAAAATTGTGTTTATGCTGGCACTTCCCCCCTGAGCTCTCTCCTCACTTGTACCCAAATTCCCCGCGCAGCCGATGTAAACGCTGCCGCGGGTCGGAGTTGTTTGTGCCGCCATTTTCGTCAAGCCCACAGGCCACGCCCACGGCCGTGAGGCCACGCCCCCTCCGGGACTCTATTTAAGGCACGCTGACAGAAAGCCCGCTCTAGAGGAAACAAGCTCCTGAGGCGAATAGCCGGGAGCACGCCTGTGTGATTCTTTTTTTTAAAAACTGCTTTTAACTAAAAATTGTGTTTATGCTGGCACTTCCCCCCTGAGCACTCCCCTCACTTGCACCTAAATTCCCCGCGCAGCCGATGTAAACGCTGCCGCGGGTCGGAGTTGTTTGTCCCGCCATTTTCGTCAAGCCCACAGGCCACGCCCACGGCCGTGAGGCCACGCCCCCTCTTCCTTATTTAAAACAATGTGCTTCCCCCGGATGCACAGCGGACGGGCGCAGCGGGCGCGCCGCCAGCGCTCCAAAGGCATGCCCGTCTGCGCCCGTCTGCGTCCGGCCGGGGACAGGGGCCAATCCCCTTGGCCTCCCTCTTAAGACTCAATATAGCGCTGCTGCCCTTCTTACATTTAAACCCCCCACGGAAGAGAGTTGCCTTCACCAACACCATCCTCTGAACCTCCCCACCTACTGTCAACCCTGCAACACTAACCTCCGAACCGCTCGGCTCAGGTCGGCCCAGCAAAACTACACCTTACTGCTCCTGAATTGCAGGTCTCTACCAAGACATAGCGCAGAAATCTTCCTGCTCTTAGATGAGCGGTCTCCTGACGCCATCTTCCTAACCGAAACTTGGTTAACCCCAGATTGTGACCCAGATGTGATTCAAGCCCTGCCACCGGGATACCAAATTGCTCGCAGGGACCGCTCACGCGGAAAAGGAGGAGACCTTGCTATTATCCATAAGTCTATATACCAATGCCATTGTACCTTTGATCCAATCCCAGACTGCGAAAGCATGTCTTTCTGCCTCAAACTCACCCCTAACTACAGTCTAACAGGGGCACTTGTATACCGCCCCCCAGGCCCACTGAATCACTTCCACTCCTCACTACCCTCGCTAGCGGCCGAATCTGCTATGTCTTCCTCTAACTTCACGTTGCTGGGAGACTTTAATATTCACTTCGACAACAGTACTGACAGCACCGCTAACGAGCTAGTTTCCAGCTTAGCCGCAATTCAATTAGAACAATTAATCAGGTCCCCCACTCATAAGAAAGGTCACCTGCTCGACCCAGCCTTTAGCAATTGCCCCAACCTCACGGTTGGCACTATCACTCACCTCCCATGGACTGATCACTTTCTGATTCCCCTTAACTGGTCTACCTGCAAAGTCACTCCCCCCCCCATCTCACGAAAGATGAGAAACTGGTCGAGACTTCCGCTAGAGCAGTGGTCGAGCCTCCTTTCCATCTCCAAACCCGCTCTTTCCAAGAGCCCTGTACCCGACAGCAGGACATTCAACAAGTGGATCGAGGACTCCATCGACACCATCCTCCCTTCCAGGAAAACCAGGCTAAAAAGAGCACGAGAAACTGCCCCCTGGTACTCGGAGAAGCTCAGGGAGCTAAAACGACAGTGCAGAAAGTTGGAAAGGAAGTGGCGCCTAGGATACGCTATCATCGGAAAAGACAGGTATAGGGAAGCCATTAGGGCATACAAACGTGAAATAAACTTAGCTCAAACTAACTACTATAAAGAAAAAATTATGGCAGCTCGATCTAAGGAAAGAGAAATATACCAAGTAGTCAAAAGTCTTTCTAAGCTTTCCCCTCCCATGGCCCCAACCGACAACCCTATAGCTCAATGCAACGAGCTGGCTGAATTTTTCTTTCAAAAAATCAATAAAATATACCTATCCTTCGCTGCCCCCAGCTCAGAGACTATCACTGTCATACCACCACCCCCAAGCGCTACAGAACATCCTCCGCAAATTTCCCTGAATGAATTCCCACCACTAGGCCTGGAATCACTCAAATCCCTTGCACATCAAGTAAAATCAGGCTCCCCCCTCGACCCAGTGCCCCCTCAGATGATGAACATGGCTAACCAAGTCATTCTCCCCACCCTCATGGACCTACTCAATAGCTCCATGCAAACAGGAGTGGTTCCCCCCTCCTGGAAACAGGCAATGGTGAGAACATTGCTTAAGAAACCCAACCTCAACCCTACGGACCCCAACAACTATCGTCCAATCTCCCTGTTGCCTTGGGCAAGTAAAATTCTGGAGAAGCACATTAAGCTCCACCTCACCAACTTCCTCGAGGAGAATCTTCTACTGGACTCCACCCAAACAGGATTCCGTCCAAAACACTGCACAGAAACTGCTCTTCTGGCCGTGATGGAAGAATCCAGGAGGATTTTGGATCAAGGGGGGTCAGTGGCAGTGGTCCTCCTTGATCTAAGCGCCGCGTTTGATACGGTGTGCCACAAAACCCTGCTGTCTCGACTAGTCGATCTGGGGGTCTCAGGAGACGCTCTTGACTGGTTGGGTTCCTTTCTGAGCGGAAGGACCTTCCAGATCTTCGATGGCGACTCCTGCTCCGCTAGCAGACCTCTAAACTGCGGGGTACCCCAAGGCTCCTCCCTAAGCCCCACGCTGTTCAATGTGTACATGAGGCCGCTGGCTGAGGTCGTCCGACAATACGGTATCAAGATCATCTCGTATGCGGACGACACTCAGCTGGTGGTCTCTCTGGCACAGAAGAACAGCGGGCTCCCCCAGACCAACCTAGCAGCTTGCATGGAGGATGTCAGGAGATGGATGACAGCATCCTCATTAAAACTCAATGGCGACAAGACCGAGAAAATGCTCCTCGGCCCCCCTATTCTCACCCCCATCGACCAGCTATGGCCCCCCAGTTTGGGCCCTCCTCCATCCCCGAAGGAGGACATTAAAAGTCTGGGAGTCTGGCTGGACAAAACCCTCACCTTTAATACTCAGGCAACTAAAACAGCAGCAACCTGCTTCGGGATTATCCGAATGCTGAGAAAAATCCTGCCAATTCTGCCCTTGGAAGCTAAACAGGTTGTTATTCAGGGCCTCATCCAGTCCCGGCTCGATTTCAACAATGCCCTTTACTTGGGAGCCCCTGAGTATGTGCTGCAGAAACTTCAGCGCACGCAGAACTGTGCAGCTCGCACGCTGCTCCAGATCCCTTGCAGAGAATCAGCTAAGCCAGGGATCAGGTCACTCCACTGGCTCCCTGTCAGGGATAGAATAAAATTCAAGACCATGTGCATATCGCACCAAGCCTTACATAGAGCCAGACCTGAGATTAACCACATACTTCTCACTCCCTATTGTCCCGGTAAATCACTTCATTCAAAGAACGCATTCCTTGCTGCAGTTCCCAGAGTTAAAAGGTCCAGAGCAGGAGGCAGGTCCTTCATGCTCAATGCTGCTAAATTATGGAACTCCCTTCCCTTCTCACTTAGGTCCAACTCTATCCTCTCGTCCTTCCGCAAAGAGCTAAAAACTTATCTCTTCAGAAATTAGCTCTCAACCTGGATCTCTCCCCTCTTCCCTCAGAGTTCTGTTACCTCTACTCAGCGCTTGGATGCCCTCGGGCCGCAGCCGCGCTTCACAAAACTCCTTCACTTCACTTCACTTCACTTCACATATGGCTACTCCGTTGATCATTGGTATCAGGTGGATTTTCTTTCTCACTCCCCAACGGAGCTGGACTGGCAGTAATGGGCACTGGGCATTTTCCCAGTAGGCCGCCAGGATGGGGGCCATTTTTGGGCCCCTGGGGGGATGTTTTTGTTTCAGGGACATTTTTGCAGCATAGCTGTAACAAAATCGGCCAAACCCAGCCCTGGCAACCAGCTCTGCCGCACCCCTAAATCTCCCGGGGAGCCGGCTGAGCAACCTGCCAGGGCCTGTTTTGGTTTCCAGTCCGCCCCTGATCCCCAAAACTCTGTTAGCTTCCAAGTTCATACTAAGATTACTGTACAATATTCTCCAAGTAGTTTTACTTTTGTCAGAGTTTTCAGCATGTTACCTAGCAGCGGCAGGATATTCGCAAAGGCTCCGAGTCTCCTGGGCAGCTTCAGCGAACCCAGCACCACAATCTTGTGGTGTTTTCTGAAATCATTTAACATGTTATTACATTACTGAATTTCAGTTAGTCATTAGTAGATATTGTTTTGAAGGCTTTGTTCATATATTGTCGCGTGGTAGCGTGAGGTGTTTTCCCCTTTGTTCTCCTCTCACTACTCATGCATTGTTCGATCAGATTCTGTCAACATTAGTGTTTGAATTGAGAGATGTCAGTTCCTGCCACTCACCTGTTGTGAATGCATGGTCCCAGCTTTTGAGGACCTCTTTGTACTAAATAAATACGTCAGTCAGCACACAGTTGTCACCAGTTCTTCCTCATCTTGGTGATGAATCGTGAGGTCCCCAGCTGTGGTTTTCACCACTGCCTGTGTCCAGAGGAGTTCAAACTCTGCTGTGCTAATTCTACATGCAGCTACACAGTTACTGCTGGTTGTTGATTCTTCCGACTTCTTTGCCGCTGTGCTACACCGTTTTTGGTGAGGGATCCATGAGGTTTCTCGGCCCTCGTAGCACCGGTAAGCCACATTGCAACCTGCTAACATTACACAGTGCTGCATTTTCTGCATACTCTAGCCTTGAGCCTCCCTGCTCCTGCATTTCCAACGTGCCTCCATTTTGCTGCCTTTACGAGCTTCTGCCTTTATCAGCATACGTTTGCCTAGAGCCACTCGACTCCTGTGTCAAAAACGTGCAGCCATTTTGATTTGGTCACACATAATTATTGTGCTTTCTGATTTTACTGGCACTTTTCACAAGTTTGTTCTGGTCATTTTGACAGAAGACTTTGGGTTCTCAACAATTTACAGCGTCCATACATTAATTAAGGTACTTTTATCTGTATTCTGTTCTCCATTAACGCTCTATTATTATGATTATTGTACCTTTTGGTCATCATGCATCAGTGCTATACTTCTCCACCTCCATTACTCCGGATTCCAAGTGATATACATGTGAAATGGAGTAAATGGATTGTTTTTTTCTACAATTTTATGGTAGCCATTTATGTCATTTCTTTTAATATTGCAAGGAAAAGGGGATTATTAATAAATTCTATTGGCACAGAAGTGCAAGGAATTTCGGCACCATTTACCGGCACTTGCTGCTGCACCACAGTATGTAGAAGACTATGATGAGGACATGGAGGCATTGGACAGGTTTAGATTGCACTTTACAGTGGAACAACATATTGTCATGGAAAATTTAAATTTTCACTCAATACATCAATGGCTATGGAATCTATTGAGAATTATGTGACAGACTTGAGGGTGTTAAAAGCAAATAGTTTTTTGCATTGTTTTTATAAAATAAAACTACAGGAACAACTTCTTAGACATAAGAATCCATCCCTCAGAGAAATTATTGAAGTTGCAAAAGGAATTGAGAGATCTGTCAGATCGTTTAAACTATAAAATGATGAAAAGGAAAGTAACTTTGATGTTGCCATGATTCGCAATTCCCCAAAAAATAAGTTATTTTAAAACAAGTACTACTCTAATAGAATAAAGGGAAGTGTTGCCAGTGTTCATGCAAACAGATCTACATGTCCGGGTTATAATAAAGACTGTTTCAAGTGAGGCAAAGTTGCACATTTTTCAGTTGTATGCAGGTCACAACAGGTTATTCCTGCAATCCAGGTTAACGCCACTGAATCTCACTCTGAAGAAGCTGGTAGAGAAAATATGGTTCTGGTGGTGGTTGGAAAGTCAGACACTGATTCTGAGGTCGCTAGAGAGCCATGTAGAACTCCATGGTGTGAGATTACCATTGATGGGATTAAGTCTATTATGCAGGTTGACTCTAGATCACCGTTTTCTTTAGTATCCAACACATTTTTCAAGAATTGGTAGATAGAGAGGGAACTGCAAGACAATGACATTAGAGCATTTGGCTTTAACAGTCCATCATAAACATATTGGGCTATTTTGTAGCTGCCATTTCAATTGAATCTCATACTATTTTGAGAAAGATCTATGTATCTGAAAATGCCCAACACCATTTTGGGTGGAGACACCAAGAGAACTTAGGTCTAGTTCTGGATCTGTCTGCAGATTTGTCAGTCTATTGTGTGACAATTCATCAAGGTATAGAAAGAATTATTAATTAATTTCAAGATGTTTTTCACACAAACTTGGGGGAGTGAATGGATTCACACACAGAATTACCCTCAAATCTAATGCTACACCATTTAGTTATAAACTAAGATAAGTTCCATTAAGTACCAGAACCAAACTTAGTTTTTTGCTCAAACAGTTACAAGATGATGGGATTAATAAACCAGTTGACCTTTCAGAGTGGTTTTCTCCCATTGTTCTGGTGAAAAACCAATCTGCCACATTCAGATTATGTGTGGATTTAAGATCCCTTAACAAACAGAATGTGGTGAATGGTCATACTCTTCCAAAGAGCCAAGAGTTGCTTGCTCAAATTAGTGGTGCCACGTTTTTCACAACTCTTGATCTCAAATCTGCCTACCATCAGATAGAGTTTGGAAGGGGATTGCAGGCATCTTACTACTTCCATTACCCCTGAATGAGCATTTAGTCATGTAAAGATGTCATCTGGATTGGTATCGTCTGCATCCATTTTTCAAAAGCTGATGATTTCACTTTTTGGAGACATGGAGGGTGTTATCTCTGATTAAGATGACATATTAATTGTTGCTGATAATGTGGACTCACATAATGGTATGTTAACAAGTATGTTACAAATCTTGCATAACAAAGGTTTATCACTTCAAATGAAAAAAATGAAATTTTTACTGAAGAAGTGGATTATTTGGGAATGTAATTTCTAGTAAGGGTATCTGTCCCAAACGCAAACTAATTGAATCCATTTAACCCATGCTTCTCCTAATGATAAAGATGAATTACGATTGTTTTTAGGACTGTGTGACTTTTACTCAAGATTTGTGACTGAGTTCTCACATGTTGCTGCACCTCCCAGAATTTTACTCAAGAAAGGTGAACATTTTATCTGGATACAGGGACAACATGATGAATTGGATAGAATCAGGTCATCCATTATCAATGCTGCCCCTTTAACTCCTTTCAATTATAAAGAACAGTGTGTGTTGAATGTTGATGCCAGCTTGGGTGGTTTGGGTGTGATGTTGAGTCAGAAGTATAATAATACTAAAAAAAAGCATTGCATTTGCTCAAGACCACTTTCAGCACCTTGAGATCCTCACATGTGAGTAGCGCACTTAAAGAATCCCTGATTGATTGAGAGTAAATACTCTACTATTGAACCAGAGGCTTTAGCCTGTGCATGGGGTATTGAACATTTTAAAACGTATGTTTGGGGGAAACATTTCCTTGTGAAAACTGATCACAAACCTCTTTTGGCATTGTTAAAGTGTAATGGCATTGAATAAGCCTCAGTTTGTTTAGTTAGAATACTTTCCAAAATGTATAAATACAACTTTACTGCCAATTACGTTCCTGGTTCATTCCCCATAGTAGCTGATTGCTTATCTAGATTGACTGACTCTTGTACTGTGGATATGTCTGATTTTGTGGAGAAATGTGTTGTTGCAACTGAACATTTGCCCAAAGAAAAGTGGGTAGTAGATGCACACCAAGACAAGGAGCTGATGCAAGTAATGGAATTTACCAAAAGAAGTTGGCCAAACGAGAAGCAGTTATCATCTCGTTCTAACACAACTCGGCCAGGCTCTGGAACTCCCTCCCCCTCCAACTCAGATCAGAGCCTAAATTACTCACCTTCCGTAAACTCCTAAAAACCCTGCTTTTTAACAAACCAGAATAGCCTGAACTGTTTTCGTTATAAGCGTGATGTCTGCAGCGTTAGGATGCCTGAGGGTAGCTACCGCGCTTTATAAATGGTCTTTTCATTTCATTTCATCTGAAATGCAAGTTTTTTTGAAAGGTTAAGGATGTTTTGCCTAATGGTAATGACGTTGTTATGAAGGATAATTGCGTGGTACCTCCCCAAAAACGTGGACATATCATTTTAGTATTGTGCAATAAAGGACATCTGAGTGAAACTGCTACTAAAAAAGAGTTTGTGAATTGAGAAGTATTTATGTAGCCATATATGGATTATCAAATTTCCACTTTTGTCAAACAGTGGTTCATCTGTGCTAATTCAGACAAATCATTATTGACCTCTAGGGTTGATTTCAGTATGTCAAAATTTCCTGTTAGGCCTTGGCAAAGGTTGGCTGTGGATTTATTTGGTCCTTATGAAAACATTACTTCTGCAAAAGCATATGTTGTAGTTCTTATTGACTACTTTTGTAAATGGGTAGAGATCAAATGGGTTTCTCAACCCAACACCAAAGCAATTACTGATTTGTTGATGGAGTGTTTTCAGAAGGAAGGTTTGCCAGATTGCAATGTCTCCAACAATGGGGTACAGTTTACCTCTCAAGATTGTGAATATTTCTGAGAGCAAGCGGTATTAAACACATTAAAATGGCATTGTATTCTCCACGGCTGAATGGTCTAGTCGAAAAATGTTATAAAGTACTGGTGCAATCCATCCAAGCTGCTCTGGCCAATAGAGTTGAGGTTAAAAATGGTGTGTCTGAGAAAATGTGGGCTTATCATACATCTCCTCATTCCATTACAGGTGTTTCTTTTTTTTGTTATTAAAGGGGAGAATGTCATGTGAGTTTTATGCCTTATTAGTTTAAAGAGTCTGTTGTCAAACTTGAGGCCATCAAGCTTCTAAAACACATCATCAGGTACCAAAACTAGAGAAGAGGTTTCCAAACCAGTTTACTCCAAGTCTAATGCCCACCAGGTTTATAAGAATGAGAGTTTTTTCTGTAGGTGATTTTGTTAAAATCAAATTGCCTTTTCATGTCAAGAAAGGAGAATCCAATTTTTCCAAGGTTTTCAAAATTGTCATAAAGGGAAAAAATCTGCCAAACTCAATGATAATTCTTGGTGGAGCTTAGATAGATTTGAGAAAATTCATAAAGATGTTCTGGATAAAGTTTGGTGCAGTGAGCGGGTGTGGATACGTTTGAATTTTTCCTGGGTCTTTCTCACATTCTTTTTCCTCTACGGCTGACTTTGTGGTATCTCATTCATCGTCCATTGGAGATTCTTCCAAAAACATTCTACCACAAAAAATCAAGTTGTCTCTGAAACCAATGATGCTTCTATTGATAAGTTCTGTAGCTCGGTGTTTGGATGAGTCAGGTGAGAAAGCCAATGGTCTAATTTCTGAATCTATAGGTGAGCCTTGTTTGGAAGAAGTGCAGGTTATTCATCCTAAAAGAGATAAATGCACCCCTAAGAAATGTGATGATTTTCTTGTATTTTAATATATATATATATATATATATATATATATATATATATATATATATATATATATATATATATATATATATATATATATATATATATATATATATTTGTTTATTTCTTTTGTTGTTCTTTTTGTTCTTTCATCTCTCTTACTTTTATCTTCATTTTCTATACATGTTAAGGGAAGGAGGTGTGTGGTGTTTGCTTAAATTGTTTAACATGTTATTACATTACAAGGTTTCAGTTAGCCATTAGTAGATATTGAGATATTGTTTTGAAGGCTTTGCTCATCCATTGTCGCGTAGTAGTGCGAGATATTTTCCCCTTTGTTCTCCTTGTGCTACTCATGCATTGTTAGATCAGATTCTGTCTACATTACTGTATGAATTGAGAGATGTCAGTTGCTCAAAACACTATCAAGTGGGGGGAGACGGGTAGCGATAAGGAAGAGAGGTGGGTCCAGTACCAGTGCTCCTAAGAATTCACGTACTATCACTAGGGGTAACTGTTCCTAAGAGGTAACTCGCAACGTTTTGTGGTGGCGTATAATGAAAGTCAATATAGGGGAACATTAAAGAAGAAAAAACGCAGTAGTCTCTATGTGTACAGGTTGGGACTTGATGAAGCTGGGGGAATTTCCCCTTTTGGAATTAGTGCCCTCGCACACTCTTGCGAGTGTCATGCTTCACCATCGGGCGTTGCTCCAAGTGGGGGTGGCGCTGCAGTCCTTCACGGGCCCCATGAAAGGGCTTTTTTCTTTTAGGAGACTCCGCAGTTGTGCATGTAGGGTGGGCCTAAAAAGATGTGAGTGTGTGAGTTAAAATTACCTCTGCCGTACCTGGAAGTCAAGTTTTATTCTAGGGTCCGGGAGGTAAGAGTAAAAAGTGTGTACCGCCGGAGGAGGAGCACCTCCAATAAACAAATATGGTGGAGGGAAGAGTATTATTCAGCTGCTCTGGTTGTCCGTGCGTGTATGAGAGGGTGAAGACTGGTCGACATGTTTCACGCTAAGTGAATGTCCGTAATGGATCCTAGTGCGCTTCTTCAGGACGGTGACGTGCAAGATAAATCAATAAAAATAGGAATCAGGGACAGCCACACGCTGTATTCCTCTGGTACCTATATTGAGGTGTTGATGCGCCTTAGGCGCTCATAGGAACACCGCAATTGTGTTCCTGTTTCCAACCCCTTTCACAGAAATGGAGTGCCTCTTCAGCAAACCTGCGGTCACAAAAGAAATACAGATCAAACCTTTCGTGGCAGCCCATTACCTGCCCAATCCCGCATTGGATACCCTCACATCTTTTTAGACCCACATTCACAACTGCGATGTCTCCTAAAAGATCTCTCATAAAGAGCCCTCTCGCGGGCCCGTGGAGGACTGCAGCGCCACCCCCACGAGGAGCACGCCTGATGATGAAGCATGAAACGCGCAAGAGTGTGTGAGGGCACTAATTCCAAAAGGAGAAATACCCCCAGCTTCATCAAGTCCCAACCTGTGCACATAGAGACTACTGTGTTTTTACTTCTTTAATTTTCTCTTATATTGACTTTCGTTATACAACACCACAAAAGGTTGCAAGTTTCCTTTTGGGAACAGTTACCCCTAGTGATTGTAAATGTCAGTAGCTGCCACTCACCTGTTGTGAATGCATGTTCATGGCTTTTAGCTACCTCAATGCACTAAATAAGTCAGTCAGCGCACAGTTGTCATCGATTCTTCTTCAAATCTATTTCAGTAAATGTTTTGTTTTATCGAGCTGCTGTTCTCAGAAACAGGTCTGATGTTCCCTGAACTGATCTGAGGAGGCCTTCGGCCTGGGCGGATCTGCAGCACCCCCGTCAGACTGCTCATGCCAAGATCCCAGCCACAGTCGTACTCTCACTGCCCACTAGGTGTCAGTGCTGTAACAGCATCTGTGTGCACCAGCCTCGCTCCCAGGTGCTGAGAAACTTGCTGCAGCCCCGTCTGTAGGGAGGCATTAATCAATGGATGGGGAGTTTGTGGTGGAACCTTTTAGGAAGGTAATGGATGGGAGGAGAGGAGAGGGGAGTGTAACATCTCACAAAACCATATTTGAGTCCTCCAGCCGCTGTCTATATATAGTGCAATGAATGTCCTGGGACTTGCAGCGAGGTCTTCGAACGGGTCAGAGTAGAACGGGGGAGATTGCGTCAGCGAGCTGGAATCCAGCAATAGGGGGAGGGGAAAGGCGGTGACAATGAAAGTAAACATACAAGATATCTTTGCCTTGGCACAGACCTCGCCTTAATTTCTCTACTAGTCTTAGAAATAAGTATGTTCCACACCTTAAGCCCGCGTCCATCCTGACCATGGCTCGGGGTCATCGGCAAACTATGCCATATGTGACATGTCACAGACTGGGGGTGGAAGACGGTAGTGCTCTGAAACATGGCAGGATAGCATGCTGGTAGGCACGGGTCTGCTGTGGCCTGGGCTGCCCAGTGTTCCCGGGTTTCCGAGGCTGTAACGTGCCAGTGTACTTAGCGTCCAGGGAATGTTGGTGACTCGCCGGCCATGCTGTGTACTTGCGTAGCATTCTTTGCATTCCAAGGTATAGGATGTATACAGCCACAACCCGCTGAACTTTCTTGAAAAGAGCGACTCGTTGCTGTGAGTGACCGGATGTCTGTTTCACAACCGACTTAGCATCTAAGAAATTGTGAAACACTGCAAGTCACCAGAACTGTTGTTTGCTAATTTATTTCGCAATATGCGAAAAAAATCAAAACAGTAACGCGAGTCACCGCAAACACTACTTTTTTAGGCTGCATTTCTCCGTATCTAGCACCCTGAGAAGGGACAAGCATGTTTAAGTACAGGGCGATGTTCAGCTCAGTGTAAAAGGCCGCTTGAGAGAAATGCTCTTACAAATAAAGACATATTTGATGACGCTAATGCCCGCCTCAGGGTTGCACTAAATGCACTATTTTTGATTTTTTTTCTCGTGCACACTAATGCATGTCACTGTTATAGCACGAGGCGACCCCCGAACCCTGTAATGCCCCGGTTTCGTGATCCCGGCAGAGTGTGGGTTCTGTCACCAGGGGGTGATGTCCACGCGCCACTGATCGATCCTCCCCGACAAACCACCATTCACTCCATCGATCAGCCCTCGGCTGCAGATTATTGGCAGTCGGGAACTAATGGGGTGTGCAGGAGGCTTTCCCTCTCCATCGACCCTTCTATTAGTCCTGTCGGCGCCGCACAATGGATGGGGTTCTGGGATCCCCTAAGGAACCCCGCCTCAGAAAGCTGATGTGTGTGGGGGGGGGGGGGGGGGCACTAGACGATGCAATGGTCCAGCTGTACTCATGGGCGGCTTCGCGGCGCTGTCTCAAGCTGTAGGTGTTCTGCTCGCAACCAGGCTGCAGGCTAAACTTGCAGCACCATAACCATCCTAGAGCCACCAGGCATGGCACAGTGCTCAGCGTGTGCCATTTATAGGGGCTGGGGCGAGGTTTTAAATGGGCAGGTCCAGTTCGGTACTAAGTGTCTGCACTTTTTTAATTTGAAAGCGAGCGTACCTGCACTTCTCAGCACTACTGCAATACATTTATTGGGAGAGTACCGGCACTTCTCAGCACTACTGCAATACATTTATTGGGAGAGTACCGGCACTTCTCAGCACTACTGCAATACATTTATTGGGAGAGTACCGGCACTTCTCAGCAGCAAACAAGTACTAAATATTAAGTAGTTGCACTTCTATATTACTATTGAAAACACTGGTCATTTCGGCCCAGAACAAGACCGAGATTGGCAATAAAGAGGAAGCAAAAGACGGATAATCTGAGAAAAAGCAGCAATGAAAAAAAACCTCCAGGAGTGACCTGAAGATAGGGAAAGTTAGGGTGACCAACCCTCCGTAAATTTCATGGACCGTCCATAATTTGGACATCACGTCCGTTGTCCGTCACTATCCCTTTTACGTTCGCCTTCTGTCCGTAATTTTGGTCCTTGCATGGAGCAGATCTGTTCCCCTGCAAGAAGCCTCAGCTCCATGATGGGGCCGCCTCGCACTCAGCACTCATCCTTGGAGCACAAGAGCAGCCCCACCCCACCCATTGTCATTCTGCATGCGGCTGATTGCCACCTACAGAATGACAATGGGCCAGTTTGGGCTCTTACAGCATGTGGTGTTCCTCCTCTTGCCTCAGTCTAGGCCAGGGCAATCTGTAACGGTTAGATGGAAGAAATGTACAAAACAAATGGAAAAAATACCCATACTGCTGTGTGCCAGTTCATGAAAACAAGCTGGAGAAAGAAGTTAAAAAGAAGAGGTTATAGTTCTTACACAGTCTCATCATTTCAGAGCTGAAGCATTTTTTATATTATATACAATGAAGCCATAGTTGCTGCTTTTTTATTTATTTTATGCAACTAACATCCATTGACAAAGCCAATAGTTATGGCTTGTTGTAGGTCTTAGGTTACTGGATGCAATAATAGAAACAGCAAAATACCAGTCAGGCGGTACATTATGCTTAGCACATATTTTTAGCTTAGGTGTTTTAAGCAACACCCTAATTACATCAGACACGCCCCTTGGAGAGACCTCCAGTTTTTTTCATCCTACTTAAATCCCTGGAAACAACACCATGCCACAGTCACCTCATGTTCTGCACTGTGCATCATGCATGACTCATGACTTCCAAGTTTTCAGATTGCCTATGTGCAGGGGCATAGTGAACCCTCCCCCAACCCGCCCCACCCCTTGCTTTAGGAACTACAGCGAGGTTGAAGTTCTTGATGGGCCTCTTCTGTATGCAACTCAGTAGACAAAGGTGAAGGGTGAAAGGGTAAATGGTTGGATGGATGAGTGAATGGATGGATGGGTGGAAGAGTGGATGGATGAGTGAAAGGACAGATTGGGTGAAAGGGTGGATGGATGATGAATGGATGAGTGAAAGGGTGGATGGATGAGTGAAATGATGGATAGAAGAATAGATGATGGATAGGTTTACAAATGGTTGGAATCGTTTGGATATGGATGGGCACACAGATGGAAGGCCAGAATGAATGGTGAAAGACTGAATTATGGATGAAAGAATTAATAGATGACAGAATGTAAATTTGAAATGGTGGATATCAGGGGTTTGATGGAAGGATGGGTGGCTAGATCCTTGGACAAGAGAGCTCTTCTGGGGAGGATTGTCGCGACTTACTTTGCTTTCTTGGTGCCATAAGAGGTTAAGCTCAAAGTGGGAGGTATTTATATTTTCTGGCTACTCCCTTGCCTATGTGTTACTGTTCTGTATTTGCTGTGTGCTTATGTGTGTGATCTATACATACCTATGACCTTTTGAGTGACACCCAATTGCTACTTGAATGGTGTTGTGCCCAGTTGGTGATGCAGCGAGCACAAGGTAAATATTTTATTAATTCATTTACTTACTTTACTCCTTGCCGTCGTATGTTCTACTCCACTTCCCCCTCCCACCCTGCCCTCCCCGCCTCACCTCACCTCACCGCCCCGCAGTACTCCCTCTGTGAGCCGCCACTGCATACAGCCCACCCCTTGACCCAAGCTAGTGACATATAAACGCAGACATTTAAACTGGAGTGTCTCTGTGGCAGGAGAAGCACAGCACTTGGGCCTGTGTCCCAGATATGTTTGCCCTTCAGCCCCTTTCCTTTGTGCCCCACATCACAGCTGCTGAATGTGCCAGGAAGGGACACACTCACAAAAAACAGTGCTCCTTGCAGTTGCCACACACATTAATTTGTTCCACTACCTCTCAATGTAAAGGAAAAATGATAACTCTGATTTTGCATGTGTGTATATATCTATAATAAATATATATATCACAGCCCTCAGAGAACAAAACTGCATGTTGTACATTTCTTGAGCCAGTGTTTGCCCTTCTCTCAGTACTGCTTGAATAGGAGACTTTGACGCCCAGTAAGACTCCTCTGTTGGACTCTAGGTGGTCCTCAACTATCAGACACTTCTGGGAAGGCCTCTAGGCAGCAAAGCAGGATGCAGGCCTCTGGGATAAATCAGAGGTCATCCTCCTGCCTGCATTAAGGACTATACGTCTCTCTCAGCTCTGGCACACAGACTTCTGGGTCTGGAAGCAGGGCGACTCTGTGTGGCATGGAGATAACACTCTAAGGTGCTACTATTTGGCATATGCTCTATTGAGTTGTTTTCTTCCATAGGAGTGTTCCGAAGGGTAGGATCAAATGGTCTTTGTCAGTGCCAAGGCCTTCAGGCTCCTGGGAGTTGGACCTGGCCTTGTCTGAGGAATGCACATGAGTTGACCAGTCACTGTTTTTATATATAGCTTGCTTAATCTCCACAACGGCCCCAACAACGCTAGGATGCCTGGCTTCACCTTGGGGGTGCCCAGGAGTGGGCACTTCACAGGGAAAAGCCAGGAAGGGTTCCACAGCGGTATGCGCACAAGCGCCGAGATACCCTCATGGGTGATTTGTGCGCTATACAAGTACTACTACATTTACATTTACTGTTTTTGTGCCTTCCTTGGTCAAGCAGCAAAGATAAATTATTCCAGACCCAAGAGAAGTATCTGTCATAGGATATGCAAACAGGAGTGCCTTGGTGGTTTCTGCGGACAGCCTAGTCGGTTTGGTGGCTTTTTATGAAACCAGACGACCTGACTCATATATAAAGTGGTATCATGTTCTTTGTTGTTTTAGTGCGTGAGTTCCTAATAGCACGTTGTAAGAATGCTGCCTCCTCCATTGGCAGCTACATTGCTGCAGCTTTGTCACACTTGAACCAAGTTTAAAGCTCATTACAAGGTGAAAAACAAAAGTGTGATACATAAAAACCTTACTTTAATCGAAGCCACTGCTAATTACTCTGGGCCACTTACCAGGAGCTTTAGCTCCAAAACTACTGATCTCTTTCGGCCTTTTCCTGCACTGATGGCTGCCCAGAGCTCAGGGGAGATGGAAAGGGGGAAAAGAGAATTAACGATTTGGCCTTCAGAGGCTGATAACCCTGCAGCCACTCCATAGATGTAGATGCGGTTTCCAGTCATAAACTCAACAAAGCCGTGCCTAACCGGCTGGCAGTCCCCAGGCCAGGAGATGGGATCTAGGCTCTTCTCAAGGTCCTGTGAAGACAGTGGGGCACACCAAGGAAGTAAGGGACAAAGGAGGCCCACCGAAAGCATCTGTAGATGGCAACGTCAGGCAGGTGAAGGTTTCCTGTAAATCAGTTGGAGACATACTCTGGAGCAGCATAGACCTCACAATGTTGCCAGAGGTCCTTCCAGGCAGCCAGACTGTTGTATCCTCTCTTAGACAGGCTGTCCTTTGTAGGGCACACTCCAGCAGCCCCTCCGCAGCAGGCAGGGCTTCATTTCATCAAGGCTGTCCAGCAAGACTTGTAGGGGGACCTTGACGCAGAATCAGTTCCTGGTCGGGTAGGAAAGCAGCAGTAAAACATGCTCTAACCCTGGAGATCCATATCATCTCAACAACAGTATTGTAGCAGTATCCTTGGTTAGTGAGAATTCCTGAAACACTGACCTGGCTGCCAAAGCCACTGTTTATCCTGAGAACTAAGGGCGAGTGTAATTTACAAAAGGGTAGTTACACAAAATGACAGCAAAACTATGTGAGATTAAGCGAAATTACGCGAGGAGCATAACACAGCAGTTAGTGCCATTTTCTTAGTGCTAACTATACTCTTGCGTTGTATATGGATCTGAGGATACATTTTATGCTATGAAAAGAGCTCTAAATGCAACAGAACATGAACAGCAGCAGCCACCAGCCAGTCACACTCGCTATGGGCTAGATGTAGGTAATTTCTATTTACTGATTCCTAAATACCGAATTTTACCGATTCGGTATTTAAGAATCGGTAAGTAGAATGTAGGTAAAAAATTCTGTAAATTTTACCGATTCGGGAATATTCGTTATTACCGACTCGGTATTTACCGAATCGGTAATAAGGAATACCTTCCCCTGGAGGCCCATAGGAATGAATGGGACGCCATTCACTATTACCAATTCGGTAAATACCGAATCGGTAATAGGCGGAGCATATTCAAGGGTGGCAGGGTGTCACATTGACACCCTGTTGCACCCCTGAATCGTGCATGTGTGCACATGTGTCGCGCATACATGCCAAAAGGGCATGTATGTCTGCCACATGGCACTTTTAAAAAAGCATAACATTGCTTTTTTAAAGGTATTCGTTATTTACCACCAACTTGTAGTTGGTGGTAAATAACGAATCCTTAAACCAAAACTGCACTCACTTGAGTGCTCCCTACATAGGATTTAAGGATTCGGTATTTTACCGATTCCTTAAAATAACGAATCGGTAAATTACTGAATCATTAAATCCTGCCTGCTACATCGCAAAGGGCTAAATACTGGTTGGTAACAGGAAATGTACTGATTTTCGGCCCTTACCGACCGGTATTAGCCCACCTTTATCTAGCCCTAAGTTCATTGCTTTTGTGCTCCTGCAGTAGGATTTTTGTGCCAACACACTCATAATCATGCAAATGGGTATAATTGCGTAATCTTCTATAACTTTGTGATAAAAGAGTAATGCAATATTACCATGATTTCTAAAATCACTCAGATTGCGCTGGTATAGTTAAAATGTCACCCAGGCCTACACAGGAGTGGTCAGTTAGATCCTGTGAGCATCTCAAATTTTGTAGGGCTCTCCCAAACAAATCCTTAATGCACACTGCATAATCAGTGACCACCAAACAGATGGTGTGGAAGGGCCCTCCCTGCACTGGTTCGAACCAGTAGAGGTGTTCGAGTGTGTTGGCCTCGGACAGACAGGCTACATCATTGGTGGCACAGATGAGGCAGCAAGAAGGGTCAGAACTAGGAGCTCTCTGGCAAGGGGGAGAGAAGACAAACAGTGATGACACCATGGCCCTCTACAGTAAAACACTGGGGGAAGGGATGTCCCAGTACAGGCTCTCAGGTTACCAAGGCTTTGGCAGCCTCACCCAAGGCCTCCACCTTCTTCTGCTGCCACACACACAAAGGGAAACCAAAATGTAATCCCTGATTCATGCCGCCCAATACCCACTCACTGTATATACACACACATATGTTTCTCACACATCGAAGTGAAACCAACAGAACATTTTAACTCGGGGAGGCCAATATGCATCCTCCCCTGAAAGAGACAGATGGAAAAGGCCTCTCACATTGCTGTGACACATGATTGTTGTGCCCACAGTGGGAAAAATAAAAACCTACGGCAATTGTTAGGAGACTTGTCAGGAAATCAGTAGAGGGTGGGGTGTTCCTGCTTTCCACTACCATCCAGGGGGCATTTCCATCTCGAAAGAGGCAATAACAAACTGGCTGTCGATACTGAGTGCGGTGAGCTAATACATGATCCATCTATGCGTGGGAGTGTCAGTCCCTGCTTGATGAATTTGCAGGGTGAGAAGGGAACAGCGAGGAACCACGCCCACTTCCCAGAATCTGAGCTTGAATGTCAGAGGATACGACTCGGGCTTTCACCCTTCCAAGGTTGCTAAAATATGTACTATTATGTTGGCTGTTAGTAGTGCCTTTGACATATAGCACATCGAAGGAGTAAGACTGGCAGCAAGCACTAAATAAACAAGCATTGGAAATGCAATAGGTCTCGCAGCATTAGAGTTAGTGCTTTTAGAATTGTTTATGGGTTTTTTGTTGTAAATCTTTAGCATTTTTATTTCTTGTAGCCAATGCTAAAGAATTACAAATCAAAAAAGCCATAAACAATTGTAAAAGCTTTAACTAAAAATCCTCTGAGACCTATTGCACTGTGTGAGGGTGAGGTGTTGAGGGTGAGTGAGGGTGAGGGTGAGTGAGGGGTTGAGGGTGAGTGAGGGGTTGAGGGTGAGTGAGAGTGAGAGTGAGTGAGGGTGAGGGTGAGTGAGGGTGATTGTGAGTTAGGGTGAGGTGTTGAGGGTGGGTGAGGGTGAGGGTGAGGGGTTGAGGGTGAGTGATGATGAGTGAGGGTGAGTGAGGGGTTGAGGGTGAGTGAGGGTGAGTGAGGGTGAGTGAGGGTGAGTGAGTGTGAGTGAGTGTGAGTGAGGGTGAGTGAGGGTGAGTGAGGGTGAGTGAGAGTGAGGGGTTGAGGGTGAGGGGTTGAGGGTGAGGTGTTGAGCGTGAGGTGTTGAGGGTGAGGTGTTGAGGGTGAGGTGTTGAGGGTGAGGGGTTGAGGGTGAGTGAGTGTGAGTGAGTGAGGGTGAGGTGTTGAGGGTGAGTGAGTGAGGTTGAGGGGTTGAGAGTGAGTGAGGGTGAGGTGTTGAGGGTGAGGAGTTGAGGGTGAGGGGGTGAGGGGTTGAGGGTGAGGGGTTGAGGGTGAGGGCGAGTGAGGGTGAGGGGGTGAGGGGTTGAGGGGGTGAGGGTGAGGTGTTGAGGGTGAGTGAGTGAGGGTGAGGCTGAGGTGTAGAGTGTGAGTGAGAATAAGAGTGAGGGTGATTGAGGGTTTCAGTGTTAGTGAGGGTGAGGGGTTGAGGGTGAGTGAGGGTGAGGGTGAGTGAGGGTGAGGGTGAGTGAGGGTGAGGGGTTGAGGGTGAGTGAGGGTGAGGGGTTGAGGGTGGGTGAGGGTGAGTGAGGGTGAGGGGTTGAGGGTGAGTGAGGGTGAGTGAGGGTGAGGGGTTGAGGGTGAGTGAGGGTGAGGGTGAGTGAGGGTGAGTGAGGGTGAGGGTGAGTGAGGGTGAGTGAGGGTGAGGGGGTGAGGGTGAGTGAGGGTGAGTGAGGGTGAGTGAGGGAGGGTGAGGGGTTGAGGGGGAGGGGTCGAGGGGGAGGGGTCGAGGGTGAGTGAGGGTGAGGGGTTGAGGGTGAGTGAGGGTGAGGGGTTGAGGGTGAGTGAGGGTGAGGGGTTGAGGGTGAGTGAGGGTGAGGGTGGGTGAGGGTGAGTGAGGGTGAGGGTGGGTGAGGGTGAGTGAGGGTGAGGGTGAGTGAGGGTGAGTGAGGGTGAGTGAGGGTGAGTGAGGGTGAGGGGTTGAGGGTGAGTGAGGGTGAGTGAGGGTGAGGGTGAGTGAGGGTGAGGGGTTGAGGGTGAGTGAGGGTGAGGGGTTGAGGGTGGGTGAGGGTGAGTGAGGGTGAGGGGTTGAGGGTGAGTGAGGGTGAGTGAGGGTGAGGGGTTGAGGGTGAGTGAGGGTGAGGGTGAGTGAGGGTGAGGGTGAGTGAGGGTGAGGGTGAGTGAGGGTGAGTGAGGGTGAGGGGGTGAGGGTGAGTGAGGGTGAGTGAGGGAGGGTGAGGGGTTGAGGGGGAGGGGTCGAGGGGGAGGGGTCGAGGGTGAGTGAGGGTGAGGGGTTGAGGGTGAGTGAGGGTGAGGGGTTGAGGGTGAGTGAGGGTGAGGGGTTGAGGGTGAGTGAGGGTGAGGGGTTGAGGGTGAGTGAGGGGTTGAGGGTGAGTGAGGGTGAGGTGTTGAGGGTGAGTGAGGGTGAGGGTGAGTGAGGGTGAGGGGTTGAGGGTGAGTGAGGGTGAGTGAGGGTGAGGGTGAGTGAGGGTGAGGGTGAGGGGTTGAGGATGAGGGGTTGAGGATGAGGGGTTGAGGGTGAGGGGTTGAGGGTGAGTGAGGGGTTGAGGGTCGCTGCATCCCATCTTCCGTATTGGGGAACAAAGGAACGATCCGAGCAAGCTCCCTGTCGGGTCATTCTTAAACGCCCCTTTGAAAGCACGTCAGCGGCAGTGTTGAGCGCCAGAAGGATTCGCTTCAGGGAAGAAGAGCTGGCCGCTTTGTTTCGGCGACTGCAATCCAGGAATGTGAAGTCAGGCGAACTTGAAAAATAAAAGTCTGGAAAAATGAAATCTTTCTGCCCTAATTTCCCCCAAAAGAGCCTCCATTCGCCTTGGTCAGGTTTTACGTTGCACATCTGATAGAAATGCTGGATCGCCGTTTACAGGGGCACGTCCTGCCTCTCCGCAGAAAGTACGTTTCTATTTCCAGGAAATAAGTGAGCGGCGCCAGACAGTGATGTCATCCAAGAAGTGCAACAGAGAAGCCACCACCACTGGATGCAGGACGCGTGCCTCGTAAAAGAAGCAACCTAACCCAAATCTGAGAGATCTAATACCGCATTAAAAAACAATGGCAAGTAAAAAAAACAAGCCATAATTGCTGCAAAATACATGTCGGGCGGAACACTATGCTAAGCACAGATTTTTAGCTTAGGTGTGTTTAAGCAACGCACTTAATTACTTTGGCCATGGCCCTCTGTGAGACCACCACCCCTGTGTTTTCATCTCACTTAAAGCCCTGCTGGGGAAACACTTTGAACCTAGCCTGCCTCAGCTTTTAGCGTGTGCTCTGTGGCTGTTTTTCATAAACAATGTCATGTGTCACATCTTTATTGGCGTGTTAATTAAAAAGCATTGCAATTATAGAATAAAAGCAAAAGGGCACTGGCAGTTCAACAGAGCTTTCAGACATATGTATAACCATAGAAGGACATTAAAACGTTTGAGATGAAAAGTGACCATCATCTGCAAGGCTATTTTAGTGCAACTGAGAATGAAAGTGGAATTCGGCACCAGTTTTCAAAGCACCAAACCTTATGGAGATTGCATGCGCCGTGCGACATTCCCAAGAATAAGCATCAGCAGTCCGAAGTAGTAAAACATAAGAGTTCGCTGCACACAGATTCCTACCTTGAGTCGCAACAGCTCTGGCTCAACTAACAATGTAGAGGGGACACTTTGCCAATCAGCGCAGCTCTTCTCATCGGGCCGACCCACAGCGGGAGGCAGACTTGTGCAAACTAGGCACCGTCGAGCCCCGATTTCTCTTGTGAATCACACGTACATGCAAAGCACGCAAAAACTTCTTTGAAGGAACATGGTAGCGACCTATCGACTTTGTCAGTGACTAATTCAAGTTGTTCCGCTGTCTGGCACTTCAGAGCCATTTGGATAGGGCAAGTAGCATAGCGACGGACTTTAACAAAACGGAGGGAAGAGAGGGGAGGGGGGAGGAGAAATGCGACACGGCGGGAAGGGGAGGGGGCGGAGCGGGTCAAATAAACAAACAAGCCGGAGGGAAGAGAGGGGATGGGGGAGGAGAAATGCGACACGGCGGGAAGGGGAGGGGGCGGAGCGGGTCAAATAAACAAACAAGCCGGAGGGAAGAGAGGGGAGGGGGGAGGAGAAATGCGACACGGCGGGAAGGGGAGGGGGCGGAGCGGGTAAACAAAGACGGACGTGCACGCGCTTTTAAGCTCAATGCGCATGCGCATTGAGCTTAAAAGTCACGGGCACTGCAAGGAATCGCCACGATTCCTTGCAGTGTGGATAAAGAGTAGATAAGTCGCAATACTCTCGCCTTGCTCGATGCGCATGCGCATCGACAGGCGAGACCTAAAAAGGCAATATGATACAGCACGAGTCCCGTCGAGCTGCCACTTTCATTTCCTATATTTTATCAGGCATGTCCAAAGTAACCACCTCCAGGAGCACAGAAAACCACACGGCCGTGCTGACCACCTCCCTTACTCAGGCTGAGCTTTTGTTCCCAGTCTCTTACACCGAGAACTACCTCGTGGCCCGCCGAATGCGCAACTGGTCAGGACTCTGCCTTCCTCCCTTTTGTCCAGGCTGCCTTCCAGGGCTTTAAGTGGGCCGGGTCTCAACGGTGCTGAGCACCTGCAGTGTCTTAAAGGAGGCCTCGAAACGGGTCTCTATCAGGCTCTGTTTTGTGCCCTGTCTCAGTCGGTCTGTTTTTTTCCGGACTGTAGTGACAGCAGGCACATCGATGTGTGCATACTCACACTGCTCACTTCTCACTAGTGGAGAAGTTACTGCATGACGTCATGCCAGGTGAGCGTTGTAGGGGAAGGGAAATCATTTGAAGAGAGTAATTTTCTCTCTAGATTTCCCTTCTCTTTTTGAAACTCAGTAGCAGCAGCATTGTTGTGCTGTCACCAGGGCTTTAAGTCAGGCGCGCAACACCCATTGGGCTCACGGGGTTTCAGCCCCCCCCCCCCGTCTTGTGTGTCAGCCCGGGCTGACACAGCTTCGTGGACTGGCAACGTCTAATTGCAGTCGCACCCGAGTACTTCACACGTCTGTTAAAGGCCATTTACTTGTAAATGAGGCTTTTATTATGTTTTCACCCCTTCTTACAGCCACCCTGGTTACGACTGGAAGAATTAGCCCCCCCCAAAAAATCTTTTTCAGCCCCCCCCCCCGAAATTTAGCTCTAGTTGCCCGCCTGCTTTAAGTGGAAGCTTTTTCATTATTACATGCAAACCATAGTTGCTGCTTATTTATCTTATGCAACTAACAACCATTGACAAAGCCAATAGTCCTGACTTGTTGTAGGTATGATGTTACTTGTTGTATCATATATCTGAGTGCAATGACAGAAACAGCAAAATACAAGTTGGGCGGCACACTATGCTAAGGGGATTTTTAGCTTATGTGTTTTTAAGCCATGCTCTTAAATATATTTGGCCGCCCATTTGAGAGACCCCCCCAGTTTTTTTCATCCCACTCAAAGCCCTGCTGCCTTCCATTCTAGTATCCAGTGCCCGCACCTCTCCAAGCTGACCTCCTCTTATACATGGACCTACTTAGTGCCCATTAAATGTTGCCAGTAGCCAACATTCTGACCTCCTTCCTGGTGTCCACTGGGGTGAGGGCATTCTGCTGGACATTAGAAGGTTAGTCTGCTGGAGACCGAGAGGAAGTGCCCTCAGACACCAGAGATGATGGACACCTGGTGGGATCAGGGACCCTTCAGGGGCCACTGAGCCCTGATGGGAAGAACTCAGGGTTGGGTGTAGCTTGGCCAATAAAAATGAGGGGGGGAATCGGGAGTGAGCTTCAGATTTTACATCAATCACGCTGGCATGTCATGGTTAAACTAATGATATGGGAAGCACGGCATGAGGGGGGCCTAGGGGCCAGTGGAAAGAGAGAGGATTGGGAATTGTTAGGGGTACTTAACACTCATTATTTTGTACAATAACTAACATGTTTTAAGAGCTGCAAAACAGAGACGAGAGTGTGTGTACTTTTGTCTGTCTGTGTGTGTGTGTAAAAAACCCAGGTGAAATCTGACAGACACCTCACCATACACGACTGAAGGCACCTGAACCCAACAATTTATTAGAGAATACATTTATTAGAGGGGGGTGGGTCTAACACCCCAAACAAACCCTGAAGCTACGCCCCTGGGGTAGACACCAGACCATGAGTAGCCTGTGGCCAGAATAGGATGAACAGATTTTGAGAATCAAAAACTGGGACAGTCTAGACATAAAGGTAGGTCTAAAGCCTTCAACCTTACTTCTATGTCTGGCCTGTGCCTATTTTTTTAATAAGAAAAAAACCCGCATGCACGGATGCGTGGTACATTAACATAACAGTTATGGCAGGACTTCTAGCCTCTACCCTGAGTATCCTTCCCTCCTTTACTCTCTGCTGCAGCATGCATGCAGCCTATATCAACCTGCTGCTGCCTGAAACAAATACATTATTTAACAAAAGCATACCTTTTAATTCTCCTTTGCAGGATGACTTGACCTTTGTCCCAAAAACCGGGACATTTATTTAAAACTAGAGAAAGCATCGGAACACCGGGACTGTCCGGGAAATCCGAACGTCTGGTCACCGGGAGGCAGTCACAGACACTCTATAGATGCCAGGCACACTTATTGTCCTCCCCCTCCCCCCAGTGTCGGGCATGCTACACTCCTCCGATGCTGCACTGGGCTTTAAGTGGGCCGGGTCACACCGGTTCTGAGCACAGCAGTTTTTTTAAAGGGGGCCTTGAAACGAGGCTCTATTGGGCTCTGTTTCGTGCCCTGGCACAGGCAGTCAGTTTTTTTTTTTTTGCCGGACTGCAGTGACAGCAGGCACATCGATGTGCGCGTGTTCACACTGCTCACTAGTGTAGAAGTTATGACATGACGTCATACCAGGTGAAGTTCTAGTGAAGTTCTAGGGGAAGGGAAATCCTTTGAAGAGAGTCATTTTCTCTCTGGAATTCCCTTCTCTTTTTGGAAATTGGCAACATTGTCGTTGTGTCACCAGTTCTTTAGGTGGAAGCCTTTTCAATATTATATACAAGCCACAGTTGCTGCTTATTTATCTTATGTAACTAACAACCATTGACAAAGCCAATAGTCCAGCCTTGTTGTAGGTAGGATGTTACTTGTATCATATATCTGAGTGCAATGACAGAAACAGCAAAATACAAGTCGGGTGGCACACTATGTTGAGGCAGATTTTTATCTTCTATGTTTTAAGCCACGCCCTTAATTACACTGGCCACGCCCCTTAGAGAGACCCTCCAGTTTTTCGTCCCACTTAAAGCCCTGCTGCTCCCTACTTGTTCCTCCATAGACGGCGAACCCTCCATGGCCCACACACCTCCCAGTATCTCAGCAGAGGCCTTCGATGCCCTTCACCCCTCCCCATGTGCTCCTCGCGCCGCGCTGGCAAACACGTCTTATTATATTTGTTGCTATAGTTCGGTGCCTTTTAAAGGCTGGGGTGTCTGGGGTGGCGACGGGCACCCCTGGCAGTGCCAGCGCTCCTGCCTGGCTGACTCTGAACAGCTCCTTTCATGTTTTTAGAGGCAGCGCCGCGGCTCGTCCCTAAAGCGCCACTGCGGCCTCATTTGCATGTAAACTACCCGTGAGGCTCTGCGCAGCGAGGACCGCGCCTGATTTCCATATAACCTGCCGCTGCCAGCCTCGGCAATTAATTCTCGTTTTATAATTGGGAACAATTCTTCTTTCTAATGGCGTAAGGTTGGAGGAGGCCTGACGGATGCCGGCGTGGACTGCAGCAAGCCACGTCCGCCCAGTGTGACTCTGACCTGGGCGTGTCCCCTTCGAGCACTCACCCTTCCCGACCCCACTGTTCTCAATGTCACCAGAGGAAGGGTCTGCCACACATCCACCCCACACCTAATGACTCATTAATACTGATCCCACCCGGCGCGGGGCACCCCACCCACTGGACCCTTATACTGCAGTGTACCACGTGGTATCTTGCCGCCAAGGACACAAGGTGATACTCCTGCGGTGTGCTTTAAAACCCCAGTGCATTCTGGGACTTATAGGACTGGCTCAGTTCCGTTACTCCAATAGAACTCAACTCACCCGCCTGAAAAGAATGATTTGTAAAAGAAAAGCCCTCGAGCATTGCGCCTTTGAGAGAAGGCGTCCTCGGGACCCCTATCTGCCCCTGTGTGACAGGCAGGGCGCCTGGAATTGCAGACTTATCTGGGGCTCCAACATGTCTAGAAAGGATATTTCCACTCCGAGGCGTTGCCTCCCTCTTGCGTTGATGAGTGTTTCGATATGATGTTTGAAAGGCTGGGCCCTGAAGCTGTTACCTGAGCGTTGACTTCGATTCAATTGCTTCTGCTCCACAGGACTGGAGACGAGGCTTTGCCCCTCTCCTTGAGTTATTAAAAGCCCAGTACAAGAAAGGCTCAGCCCTGGAAAGGGAGTGACTGCCGGGGAGGCCATGTTTTGCTTGGGAGCTGCTTAGTATCAAGGTCACAGGTAAGAAGCAGTGGCAAAGAAAATAGGTTTTGCCTATGAGACCTATTGACTTTGTAATGATTTTGGCCATGGTGTACAGCACTGCGGCCGTTACGCTTACGTAGGCCTCGCCTGTGCCAACACGGATACGATAGCATGCAAGATAACGCGTGTATTTATATATATTTTTTTATCTATCCAAGGTGGATTAAAAAATAAAAAGTTGTGTGAAATATGTTTTGTTCATATAGCACTAATGTGATTTTCTGATATCGTGCTAATTGGGGTGTGAGTTGGGGAGCAGGCCGAGACGTGGTAACGTAAAGGGACAGAAGGCAGTGGAGAAGGATGTGATTCAGGAGAGAGAAAGTCGAGCAAGGGACAACGGCCTCCCATCCTTTTTTTGCCCACTACGCCACCCCAGTTTGGACCCAGCCATATGCAAATCAGTCTTGACCCTGTGCCCCATGGGAACAGTCCAGACCGAACTGCCAGGCCAGGTCCTCCCTGGACCAGAAACATGTCACCCATCTTCAGCCAGGCTAGCTTGAATCCAGTAGCACAGCAAGCAAGGGACCCACGTCTGGATAGACCCATCCCACTTAGGGCGAAAAGTGTTACAACAAACAAATGATGGACAGAATGCTGACAATGCAAACATTCTTCCCCAGTCAAAAGATCTGGGTTAAATCAATCAGTCTTTTGCCCACTACGCCACCCCAGTTTGGACCCAGCCATATGCAAATCAGATGCTTGTTTTCAGTCCAGGGAGGACCTGGCTTGAAAGTTCGGGCTGGACTGTTCCCACAAGGCACAGGGTCAAGGCTGATTTGCATATGGCCAGGTCTAAACTGGGGTGGCATGGTGAGCAAAAGAATGATGGATTTAACCCAGATCTCTTGACTGGGGGTGAATGCTTTGATTTGTTCAGCATTTCGTCCATCAATTGTATGTCTTTTGCTTTCTCACCCTAAGTGCGCCGGGGATGCCCAGACATGGGTCCCGGGCTCACTGTGCCACTGTAATTAAGCTATCCTGGCTGATGAGGGCTGAAAGCCCGAAACTGGTCCTAGGATGCTTGTTTCCGGTCCAGGGAGGACCTGGCTTGGCAGTTCGGGCTGAACTGTTCCTATGAGGCACAGGGTCAAGGCTGATTTGAATATGGCCAGGTCTAAACTGGGGTGGCAGGGTGAGCAAAAGAGTGATGGATTTAACCCAGATCTCTTGACTGGGGGTAAATGATTTGATTTGTTCAGCATTCCATCCGTCAATAGTGCGGTTTTTGCCATGTTAGGGTGGGGTGGGCATGGATAATGTGACGTAAGTGGGAGGAGGAGTGGTGACTGCACTATAAGTGCCCACCCATGATGGTTTGGCCGTCCGTCTTGGGCTTGCCAAACCGCCATGCGCACTTTGCATGTTCTCCACCATCTGCATAGCACCGCCTGGGTGGAGAACATGCACAGCCTTCCAGTCACCCTCTGAGCACCAAACCACGGCACTCAGACCAATCACAACACTGCTGTAAGGCAGTGTCGTGATTTGCGACGAGCGGAGTCTAGCCTGGGTGTTCCAGGAGGCAGGATACATCGAGGACAGAGGAGAGACGGCAGCTGACAACCCACAGGTCAGTGAATTTTTTTTCCAACCCGCCAGCCCCAGCCCTTCCACAACCGTCCCCTACCAGCCGCCACAACAACGGACGGTGGGTGATTTAGAAGCACATGGATAACGGAGGGTGGGCAGGGATGGTGGAAGCAAATGGGCAACAGAACAGGGTAGGGCTGTAACGGGGAAGCAAAAGGAGGTAGGTTGGGGAATCAAGAACGGTAACTGAGGGTTGACGGGTGGGAAGAAACAAGCATGGTAATTGATGGAGGGGAGAAAGACAGGCAAGAAAGAGGAACATGAAGTACATGAGGGAAACAGCAGGAAAACACACATTTTATCGTAAAGTGATTAACCTAAATGACAAAAGTAGTGCCTGTAAAGGGAGCAGAGAATGGGCTTAAGTAATGGATTCATGCTCTAGGGGAGGAGCAAACACCAGAAGAGGAAGGAAAGCCCACAGAAGCTGATGAATAAGAAGCAAGCAAA